>NC_053030.1:21516452-22716452 GCF_016746235.2 Drosophila teissieri
GCAAAAGCAAGAGCAAAAGCACAAGGCGGCCGGCAGTCGCTGCTGACAACTTGCCACACATCTCCATCGGTGGGGCAGAAACGGGGGATCGGAGGGAACCCAGGGGCACACTTGTGGGTTAACCGCAGCCCCATTGTGCGCCAATTGATTTTTCATTCAAATGAAAATGCTCGCCGGACTTGGACTCGGACTCGGACTCGGATTTCGCGGATTTGGTTAGGTATCCCGTAATGAGCACGGCCAAGGCTTCGTTTGGTACAAAAAAGTATTCGCTTTTCTTTTATTTCTCAAAAAATAATACAATTTGTTTTGCTTTTGTGTGTGTGTTGTCGGTCTATGAGTGTGCTAAAATCTATGATGACAGTTGGTATGAGGCAAATTGCTATGGGGGTTCGCCAGGGAATACAGTGCGTTGCGTGGCTATAAGGCAGCTTAAAGCGTATGTGTTGGTGAAGAACTATGCTTATAGGATTAACAAAAGATGAAATTACAATTAATGTCTTAATTTTAGCAAGTATGTCATAGAATTTAAGGCACCTACGGTTCAGAATACAGCTTTTTTTTAATAATCAAACGATGTTATCGTATCTTTAGGTTTCAAACTATCAATGTTTTTGTTAGAAGACGCTATCAAACACTTCCCTCATCGAGCCCCTTTAGGTGAAAATCCTCATCAACTATCACTCCATGTGCGTATAGTACAAAATGATGAAGATACCCTGCAGATGAGAGTATCTCTGAATATATATATAAATATTGCTTTGCTTGTCGGGTTGTTTTGCCTCTTTTGTTTGTGATTCTGTATACAATTTTCTACTTAAAAACCAATTAAAATTTGATCTAAAATTAGTTAAATTTCATCTTACCGATCTAGGGGCTGTATACGTTTATCTAGAACTATGTACACGCAAGTTGCTAGCACCAATCCAAAAACTATCTGTAGTATATAAAAATATATTTAACTATGCAGATACATATGTATGTGTATGTATGGTAGGTAAAAATCCACTTTGTTAACTTGGCTTCTGAAGGCAATTGTCTCTGGGCTTAAAATGTGAAAAATTTTACAAATCTTTCCGCCACAAAACTACAGTCTAGCTACCAACTAAGTTGGGCTTTGAGCCCTCTTAAGTTCTAAATTGAGCTACTTAGGCGACATGGAATATCTGAATATCTGGTCTCAGTGAATGATCAATGGATGTGATTCGAGTGCGTATAAATAATCAAGAGCTGCTCCACGACAGCGTCTCAGATGAGTATTCACGGATGTGAGTAGTTCGAACACGAGTGCGATTTCGAGTACGATTTCGAGTACGAGTACGAGTATGTATGGCCAGATCGGCAGTCGCAAATCCTCAGTGGCGGCGCATGTGCAGCGACAGGTGGTCCGAGCGGCTGAAGCTGCGGGTGCACAGCTGGCAGCGGAAGGGCTTCACGCCCGTGTGCTTCCGGTAGTGGCGGGTCAGCTCGTCCGAGCGGGCGAAGCGCCAGATGCAGCCCTCCCACGTGCACACGTACGGCTTCTCACCTGGCGGAGATTGGGAGTTCATTAGCTGACTTCAATGGCTACCAACAACTTATATATATGGTGATATAAACTATGAAATAGATATATAAGTTGGCTCAGACTGAATCTCACCTGTGTGCGTCCTTTTGTGCGCCTTGAGGTGCGAACTCTTGGTGTACACCTTGTCGCAGCCCTCGGTGTCGCACTTGTGCACCTTGCGGTTCTTGGAGAGATCATTGTAGCCGCCGTTGGCCATCGAATCGGAGGAGGTGCTGAATCCGAAGGCTGAGCTGCTCCCGCCAAAGTTAATCCCACTGAAGCTGCTGCTATCCTTGCGCGTTGCCCCCCGCGCCATGCCCCCGAAGGCGGGGTTGAGGGCGGCGTGTGGCGAGGCGGAGCCGGCGTAGCTCTTCCAGCTGGGCGAGGAGTTGGAGGAGGCCAGGGACTTGCTGGAGCCGCCGGTGGGCGAGGTCTTGCGCGAGGCATGGCCATCGCCGCCGGCAAACTTGTAGGGATTCTTGAACAGGCTCAGCAGCGAGAACTTGCTCTCGTAGTCCTGCATGCTGTTCGTCGTCGATCCTGTGCCGCCGCCGCCGCTGCTGCTGCCGTTGTTGTAGCTGCAGCTGTTGTTGTTGTCCTCCTGCTTGACGCTGACACTTCCGCTGCCGCTGCCGTTTCCACTTCCGCTTCCGCTGATCCGTCGATAGGTGAAAAAGAATGGCGAGGCCGCGAAGAACGGCGAGAATGGCAACTTGGACACACCGGAGGAGGCATACAGTTGCTGCTGCTGCTGGGCAGCAAAGGCCCCCAGCGACGAGGATCCAGCTGAGCCCGCTCCAAAGCCCGAGGACGAGGACGAGCCGGAGGATCCACCCGGCTTGCCATTGCTGTAGCCAACTGCCTTGTTGGCCGACGAGAATTTGTAGCTGCTGCTGCTGTTTCCATGCGAAGTACTTGCTGCGGGACGAAAAATTGAGGGGGGAAAACAGAGTTAGAGTTAGAGTGCTTGAGAAAAGCCATTGAGATTCGGTGAACAAAATGGTCAAATGGCCAAATGGTGGGGCCAACTTTATGGCCACCAATGCCTAATGAGCCTCGTAAATGAACCGCAAACTGAGCCAAACTACCAACCGAAAAACCAGGTAGACTAACTAACTCAATAAACCGAACAGCAGGATACCCTAGCTACATATGCTGGGTACTGCAATTGGAATGCAAGGATAATAGACTATTTCCAATAAGTGATCTTATAGATGGCAATCTTTCTGAAACAACCGAATTTATGTGTGTATATTTACAATTATACACTGGGTGAAACCAAGCCAGAATGCAGGGCATGCCAGTGGAGGAGCCGCTAAAGGGAAGCAGCTGGCCGGGATCACTTTGGCCTGTCAGTCGGGAGTCTTTACACAATTTCCTAATTTCGTTCGACCGCCTCATTGCATCAAAAACGTTTGCATGTCGCGTATTTTATGGCCGGCAGACAGACGGCAGCCGACGGACGGACAGATGGACGGACGGAGACTCCAAGACTCCAAGAGTCGAAGTGGAAGCTGGAGTTGGAGTTGGAGATGGAGACGAGTGTCCAAGAGGCGGATTCCGATGCAGACGGACAGCGAATCCGTGCAGTCGTGATCCATTTAACCTGTACCATGCGCTCCAGACGACGACTGCTGCCACTTTCGGCTGCCAGTTGCAGTTGCATTTGCAGTTCCAGTTGCAGTTGCAGTTGGGACAAGTGTGTCGATTTTGGCGCCCGCGACATCAACATCAATTGCCGCCAAGCTGCAGCTGCTGCTGCCGTCGGTCCCCAAAATGCACCACCCCACCCCTCCCCCCAGTTCCCCTCAGCTTGAAGGGTGCTCAATGCGGCTGAGCAAACCGAAATCTCGCAGAAGTTTGCCCAGGCTTGCCACTTCACTTGGCCACTTGTTGCACCTTAAGATCTTCGAGGCATCTTTCCTCACGGAATTATTTGAACTAGGATTTCGCAGTAATTCTGCAATTTTGTCTATTTATTATTTATAAATTTATATTAACTTGTAAGCAGCAATTTAAAGATTTATACCGACAAATCACCGCACTAGTTAGCCTTTAACAGCGAGTTTGACAAATTAAAAACCCAGTGCAGGCTGAAAAAGTATTTAAAGCTTATTCCCGTTGCCCCAAGTCACCCTCTGATTTTTTCTTCTTTTTTTCGCCTGCTAAGCACATTCAATTTTCACTCTTCTCGGCGTTGCAGCTCGTTTGTCAGTGGCCAAAACAAAAGGCAGGCGAAAGGGGATCGAGGCGATCCGTACAAGTGACCCAGGCTTAAGTGCTTTGTCAAGCCTGCAAACTCCACATGACCGAGGGCCACATGGCCAACAACAGCAACCAGACCATCCGAACCGGGCCTAAACTGACCGGCCAAGCAGAGAATGGGGTCCGTTGGTCCGCTGGTTTCTTGGCCTCAAGTGCCTCAAGTGCGTTTGCGACTGTCTACACATGTGTGTGCCCCGGCTTGATGCATTTGTAATTTCCATGCCAGCGAGCGTTTTGTTTCACCAGCACCGGGTTACAGTGCCCAAGGTAGGAGACTCGCCACAGTAGGACCTGCCTAAGTGCAACGCTCGCTCTTTTGTTCCATGCGCGCAGAAGTGATAAAATCACAAAGCATTCAGTAGGTGTTAATGAGCAAGTAGTAATATGGGCAATAAAAAGTGAGTCCTTGGGCTATGTGGTAAGTTCCTTGTTGCAGGTTTCAAAACTGAATCAGCCCTCGATATTACAAGTATATAAAGAAATTTGGGAATTTTACTTTATAGAAAAGCTTGTTTCATCAATGAATCTAAGACCAGATAAAGGTGTTCCTACTGAGATTAGTTGCATTGTATCCAGTATAGACCGGCACTTGGACATAGGGAGGCAGTGTTCCAGAAGTAGGACTGTAGTTTCGAGGGAGGCAGGTAGAGTGGCCCCGGGTTGAGGTCCGTTAGCCCAGGCAGGCGCGTTATTAAAATTGATGGCATTTAATTGAACTGGCCATCAACGTCAGCCCACAGTGCTGTTTGCTGTTGCATTTGCTGTTTCTGTTGCTGTTGCAGTTGCATTTGTAGTTTCTGTGTCTTTTCCGCTTGCCCCATTTGCAATTGCTGGAAAGGGAAGTTCAGCAGTAGTAGTAGTAGTACTACCTAGTTGTGGCAGTGAAGATTTCCAGAGAGAAGGGAACTGGGAACTGGATGCTACGGTGGCGTATGCTAATGCGCATTATGTGCCAACTCGCCGGCTGTCATATATTTCTCGTCTCCCAAATGGCCATTCTCCTGTCCAATATCCGAATGTGAGTGTGTGTGTGTGTGTGTGTGTGTATAATCACCGCTTTTACCGAAATGCACACGCTGACTTCATATTTCTGCCAATTTGGCTTTGGCAACAGGGAACATTCAGCAGGCAGCAGGCGACAGGCAACAGGCCACAAACAGCTAACTCCAAAACACCAAGCACCGGGCGACCCAGAGATTTGGAATCACACTTGTGCCTATTGCCAAAGTGGTGCAATAAAAAAAGTGAATGTTGCCCCCAAGTGGCACCCGGCAGATCCAATCCGATGCGATCCAAAGCGATGCGATGCCATGCGATGGGATGGGATCCAAAGCGATGCAATGCGATGCTATATAGACAGGCTCCTCCATCTCGGGCTCCTTTGGCGCGTCTTCAAATGGTCGTCGCTGTGGCCATAAACTGCTCATTTGACTTAGCTAGATTTACGTTGAGCAGCCGGTAACCCCCATCTCTAACTCCCCATTCCCAACCCCATTGGCCCCGCCCCCTTTGCCCGCCCCCCTCTGTGAGTGTGCGTAGTCGAACGTGCCGCCCCAGCCGCAGTCGGCGATAATTATGATGAGGCCAGATCGTCCCCAGACCAAGCCAAGAAAAGCAGTGATCGCCGGCGAGAGGGAACCGTGGTGGAAAGTAAGTGGTTAAGGGAACTACGCTCAGTCGATCTTTTCGCAGAACTAGTGGTAACTAATTAGCCAGTCTGCTGAAGGTTTATTAAACGAAAGCTGAGATTATGTGAACACACATTATTATGTGTGCCATGGCCAACAATTATTTGTAGTAACTCCTAATTGGCCATCACCAGCACAGGATAATAAAATATTATTATTATATTATGATCATATCCGCTAAACACAATAGTGAAAGTAAAATATATGTTTATCTTTGCAAACGATGGTAAGTAAGGCATAAACTTCTAATCAAACATTGTGAGTCAGAATCGTAATGAAGAAGTATATGAAACATATATCGAATTTTATATAGATTTCTTTCATATATTTACCATATCTATGAGAACTTAATTTTCCATTTCAATAACTGTGCCCACTGTGCCAGCGTGTGCGGTGTGTGCAGTGCGCAATGTGCAATGCGGATCTCGCACCAAATGCGACTGCCAGAGTTGCAAGTTTAGAAATGAGGAGCGTCGGGGAGAGAGAAAAACCCAGGCGAACAATAAATTACAAAAACAGTTGATAGGGTTTAATGTGCACTTGGTGTGCGATTGGTTATAATTGACAGTTCGCTTGGCTGGCTTGGGCAGCTCAGCTCAACTTGGCTCCAAGTCCGATTCCGGGCTAAAAGTTGGCGACGTGCTTGGCCAAGCACCACCAGAGCACCACCAGTGCACCACCAGAGCACCAGAAGGCACCACCAAGCACCGAGCAGCGAGCAGCGACCAACATCCAACGTGTGTTACGTTTCTAGCCAGTTAATTGCCAGGCGAGCTTACGTTGATTTACTAGTTGATTTTTATACGAAACTGTCGTATTTAAGTTATAATTATGAAACAACATGGCTGCGTATCCGTGTCCGTGTCGGTGTCCGTGTCTGCATCTCTTGCAGTCAGCGATTTTCACACATGAACCGTTTCGCTTTCTGGGCCACAGCCACATCAGTTGACCAACTTTGACTCCGATACGTTTTGGGCCACCGACGAGTCACATTGGATTTATGGCATTGCGCATACGCCGTGGGGGCAGTCGTCGCTCGGTCGCTCGGTCGGTAAGTCGGAATCGCCACTATAGCCATTATAGCGTACCCTCCGCCAGCCACTTTGGCCACTTTTTGTTTCAGCCATTTTTCACACTCTGCGGGCGTCTTTTGAACCTTGAAATAAAAGTTTTCCCACACTGCACACAGTGCAAAACATTTCGATTTTCCTTTTGGCGGCTGGCCTACCTTACCTTACCTTACCTTACCTGCTAATCCAGCGCCCGATTCCCAGCCAGCCCAAAATGGTAACAGACGTAGACTCCGTGGCAGCAGGGAAAAACTAATGAGCAACAACACAGCGAATGCAAACTGCACCTGCCAAAGGAGCCAGCTAAAGTAAGCCCAGCAAAGTCAACAAAGTCTGGGCTGGCGACTCTGGAATGCCCTTTAGTTTCGCTGATCTATGAGTTCATATAGTGATTATAGACAAAACAGTGAAACTGTAAGGTTGCCTACCTTACTTTGTATTTAGAATTGAGTCTTGAATAGTTGTTCAATCACAAAACCAGATGGAAAATGTTTTAGCTAATGCAGCTTATCATTCAAGCAATACCTTAATCGCCTTTCTGATAACTAAACAACCATTTTGAGCTGCTTTACAAACACGTCATACTCTGCCATGCCAAAGGGTATTCCCAGTCAGCGAGGGCTGCCCACAAGAAAATCAGCAAACAGCATCGCAAGACGTTGGCGCTTCGTTAGCTCTGCTTCCTCTCCCGAGTCCCCAGTTTCCCCAGTAAAACCCCAATGCAATGCAGCCCCTCAGCCAGCCGACTCCCACAGGTTTTCTTTTTTTGTGCTGGTTTTTGGCTTTGTTTGATTTCTTTTTTATGAGCAAATTGTGCAAATATCTTAGAGCAATGGTAGAAAAACGCTGACAACTAGATAAATTTAAATGAATTTCTGAGACTCATAAGCTGACAGCGAAATGGTCGATCGGAGTCGTGTGTTTAGGGGCATGCCTCGCATGGAGTTCTTGATCAAAAGGCGGTAGCAGAAAGCCAGCAAAAAAGCGGACATTTAATTGTTTTTGCTACCAATTATGTATTTGTCAAGTTAATTGGTATGTCAACGCAACTAGTTTTTAGACCGTCTCTCCGTCGCAGCTGAGCTCCATCTCTCTGTTCAGACGGGCAAACTGGCAAACTGGCCAACTGGCGGACGGGCCAACAGGCTAACTGGCCAACTGGAGTCATCAAAGCTGACCACCGCCGGCGGAGCAAACGCCTGACGCATTGTCAATAAGCCGGCGACGACACACGGACATGGCCGAAGATACAAAAGCAATGCCAATCATGCAGGCATTTTACACCAAGCCCCAGACCAGGCCAAAAAAGCCAAAGAGCCAGGATCCCAGAGCTACACATACACGCAGAGAAAAATGTAGTCAACACTCGACGTTTCTACATGACAAGCGAACTATGATCTTACAGTTAAGGTCTTCAAAGGATGGGTTTACCTACTAAAAATATATAGATCAGTAAAAGGATTTCATTACACAATAGTATTACGATCAAGTGCCAATTTTTGCCAGTGTAGCCCACTGCGAAGGTGTGAAATAGCTGGCCTGCCTGCAAACCAAAACCGGACCCGTTTCAGGCAGCTTCGCTTGTCGCCATTGATTGTCAGCGCGTGTTCTCTCTCCTGGCGTTGATGGATGGATGGATGGATGGATGGTTGGCTGGATGGATGGTCGGATGACTGGCTGGAATGGTCAGGAGCTGGATAAAGGAGCCCCCGTTCCTTCACTTATCGACCGATCTGTGAGTGCTTAACAAATGCATTGCGCTAATGACAATTTTGTTATACATTTTATGCATGCACAGCCGACATGGCGTATACGCAATGCCCACTGTCTGCTGTCCGCTGTCCGTCGTCTGATGTCCGATGGTCCGATGACCAAATGCCGATCACGATGATGACGATCGCTGCGGCGATAATGACGATTATTCCGATGGTAATGATGATGGCGTGGATGCGTGTGCGATAACGCGACGGCAGCCAATGTCGATGGACAAGCCGATAAATAAATTTATGCACAAACCAGACGAGGCGTAAAATGCACAATTTGATTTAATGCCTATATCTGTGTGTGTGCGTGTCCCGCCATGGTGTCGCTATGTCTGTATGCGTGAGCCGGTATGTGTCTGTCTGTTTGTGTGTGTGCAATGATAATCGATTTATGGTGTGTGAAGTTTGTTTCCTTAACGTATGCATTTTTTATTTTTTCTCATTTTTTTTTCACTTGCCCGCCGCGATTCTGTTTTCCCCTGGCCTTTCGTTTTTATTTATTTTTTTTTTGTTTTTGTGTCATTGCTAATTGTGTACAAATATGGACAAAAGCGTGGACACGGCCGCGAAGGCGAAGGCTTTCTAAATGGCCAGTAAGTAGGCAGAGTCGCTCTCGGCCATCGGTTGCCTGTTGCCAGTTGCAAGTTGCCAGTTGATAGTTGCAAGTTGCAAGTTGCCAGTTGCACTGGGCTAACAGGCGCTTTAAAATGCCTGCGAGAAATAATTTATGCATTTCTTTGTCTGCCGGCTGAGATAAACAGCGGCAACGCAGTTTAAGTGGTTTTTTCTGCGGCGGCACAACTTTACCATATACATATATATATGCATTTATATGAAACGCTATGGCGGGGAATTCTGATTGGGCTCGGATCGAATCGGATGGTGCATTAAATGATCATTTTATGCAGCATTTCATTGATTTATTGATGCGCATTCGTAATCGATGGGCTGGCAGGCGCGGACTTAATGCAAGTCTTACTCAAAATATCTTTATAAGAGCCAGTGACACGTATGCTCAAATAGTTTATGTGGAAATCGAATGGAAATGGGTAAACTTATTACTTTAAATAGCATGCAAAAGTGTTAAGTATTTATAACATTATCAGATTCACATTCATATCAATGGATAACTCCAACGTCCTTAGCGCCTTCAGTAGGCCAATCCTTTTATTATTTGGAGTAATTATTGATCTCTACAGGATACAGGATACGAATAAGCCAAGTTTACGAGATTAATTAAGGTTATTTATCTAAGAATTAGCACTCAGCCATCAGCCGGGTCATTATACGTGGATTGATCGATTGTGCAGTTAAGCACCGACTTTTACAACCCTCCAAATCACCAATTGGAGCTCGGTCCGATCCTCGCCAGCTGCTTCTGGGCAGGCTCACCTCGAGTCGAAGTTGGCGCTGGGATAATTGGATCGCCGAGCTCCCAACTTTTTGGGGCTGACTGCGGAGTTGGAGTCGAAGTTTGAGTTCGAGTTTGGCTTGGTGAGCGGTAATTGCCGCGTGTTAATTCAAACAAATGTCGGGGATTGCACATTTAATGTGAAAATGAAGAAACACTGCGTCGCGTGTGTGTGGTTGTGTGTGCGAGTGTATTTATGTGCTTGCTGCTTGCCCCAAACGAGCGACTAGTAAAATTGGCCAGTTTTGCACCAGCGAAAATAAATATGAAATATTAGATAAATAATAAATACATAAGTGATACTGTCAGATAAAAAATATGAAGCCTCTGAAATTATGCCATTATGTTTAGCATTTACGAAAGTATTTTAAATGATTCTTTTATTTCTTTATTTACTTGAATTGATCAACCTTTTCTCGCTGTGCAGCACGTTGGCTAGGTGGAGCGAGTGAAATAAATGATCCCGGCTTCATGTTTAATTTATTTGAAAGTTAACACACATATAACAACAGCAACAACAACTGCAGTTGAAGACGAGGCCGGTGACTGTAAAACAGTAAAAATACTACAGCAACAACACGAACAAAAATAGTAAAAAAAAATCGGGGAAAAAATAGCAACAAAACGTATAGACAAGGTGGAGATGCCTGGACGTTTGTTGGCCATTTGGCTGCAGAGCACGGCATTAATGCGTCGTAATCACACTAAGCAGACATTAAATGCGTTTTCGCTGTTTGAGCACCACCAGCACCACCGCAGCAGCAGCAGCAGCAACACCACTGAAGATTCGCAGCACCACAAACACAAAAAAAAAAAAAAAAAAGGGGAAAAAAACACAGACAACTAGCCGGGCGAAGAGGAGCTTGCAACTACAACATTTACCTGTGGCAGCGCCTAAATGATTGATAAAATAATTGCCTGCACGTGAGGCTGGAGAAAGAGCGAGACGGGCGACGAGATTTAGAGAGGTGAAAAGAGAAAGGCCTCTCCTCACGCAATTCCCCAACTCCACTGGCCACCAGTCCAAGCCACAGTGTCAACCCAAGGCCTGGGAATCCCAAGGAACCTCCCGAAAAACACCCCAAAACAAGAGGAAAACATTGTGGCGTTGAACCCACGTTTGAAATACCCTATACGTTTAATTAAGCCAAAAAGTTACTACCACAAATAAATAAAAAAAATATATTGCAATACTGAAACTTGGTTTATGTTAAGATATTAGAAGGTATTGCACTAAAATGGAAATTCAGCGCCGTCAATCAGCGGCAGAACAGCACAAAGTAAAGCCTCCCAAAACTAAGGCAATCCGAGTGCTGGAGTCCGACTACTCCGAAAAAAGCATTGGCAATCTAACGAATTATAACGTGGGAAACTAACTGAAAGACACCTCGCAGAGCGAGACGGCAGGCAGCAGGAGTGAGGGAGAGGGCACAAATTGCCGCAGTTAACGGTTCCTGTTTCATCGCAAATTTGGCGGCTGAAAACAGAAACAGAAACAGTAAAACGGAAAACCCCAAGCCGAATGGAGCAACAGAAACAGAAAGACAAGCGCCTGAATGAAGCTCCCAAAAAGCCACAGCGAAACTGCGACACTAGCCTGCGGTACTGTGGCTCTAAAATCCAAAAACTAATTCGAAAAATGTCCTTAAAATTACAAAAAATAAGATTATTGGAAGGATTCCCTTACGGAAAGCTACACCTTTCCTGCTTTCAAATTCCCAAGCAGTGTTAAGCCCCTAAAGATTTCTTGAAAAAGTATGCTACAAAATGAGAATATCAAAGACTGTCAATAACTAAATCCTGAATGCATATAAATTCATAAGAGTTTTGAATTCGAATGGAGATCATAAAACGAGAATCAACTTCAAAGATGCCTTTCGCATTCCCTTTAAGTTAGCTAGCTCAGTAAAAAAGTATTATATCCCTGCCATGCAACTCTCTTAGCCATTAACAGTACTCTAGAATTTATCTACCAAACTGATTGATTGTGATAACACCTTTGCCCCACTGTGCTTTGTATCTTTGGCAATGCCAAAACGACTGCTCCACGACAAGTGGCCCCCCGCACGGAACTGCCCGCCCACTCGTGCGCCACATTATTTCATGCAAAATCATGCCATGGGAACCACGACCCAGCGATGCTCCACGAGCAGTCATCCTACCGTCCTCCCATCCTCCCATCCTCCCATGGCCATCCCAATGCCCCAATCCCCTCGTGGAAGTCGCTGCATGAGGCAGCAAGCAGTCTAGAACTATTACCCCAGTCCCTGGCCATGGGACAGCATCCGACTGCAACTAATGCACAATCATCGCAGATTATTTCATTTAATGTCAATACAAAACCAGCAAGAAGCCATCGCAGCCAGCCTCCTTCTCTGAGTCAGTGCACTGAGAGGAATTATTAGTATATCAATAATTCACTGCTTGAAATCCAACTTTGAATGCAACCAGCAAGTTAGAGTTACCAGGTCAACAAAAATTACTGCTGTTCAAAGTGTGACCATCAGCTTAAAAATGATGCCATAATTAAGACATTTGCACACTCAACTTCTTTGTAATTCCTCTTTTTCCCCGGTGTAATGGCGACTTCTTTTCCGTTTCAGTTCGCGACCATGGGTTTGGGCCAGGTCCCGGGATCCTGGCGTGCATCGAAAGCTGAAAGTTTGACACTCCAATTCTCAATGCCGCTGGGCAAACAAATTGAGTGTGGAGCGCGGCGGGGGGCACCGAGGCGTTTTGCCCGTTAGTGTTTTGCAAACGAGTTTAAACTGCTGTTGACTTTTGAAAAGTTTAAGGGCCCGGGCAGCCAGCAGTTAGCAGCGGACTGGGAGCTTCGATGCGGCCCAAAAAAAACAGAAACACAGGCGATCCCAGATCCCACAGCCAGTTTCGATTCCTCCATTTGACCTTGCAAAATCGATGTTCAATGTTCGATTTCGGCACATTTCTCGCTGGTTTTGCTGGCTTCGCTTTATTTATGGCCCGGCCAGGCCATATTTATTTGGGGCTGTCTCTATGCCCGATCCGATCGCATCCGTCATGCGCCTTTTCAATGCGATTTGAAGTGTGCAATCAATTTTGGTTTTTGTGGTTTTGAAAACAACACAAGCCAGCAGTTTGCATACAGAGATTTAGCGAATGACAGTTATTCCGTAGCGGAAATCATTGAATGTCAGGTTTATAAAGTATAAGTAAATCGATGAAGTTGTAATTGATTTGTTTGTTATATTGTTGTATATTTATTTAGTGATGGTTCTACTCTCACCAGTTGTTTATGGTTAAGACTATTAAGGTATCATACCCGAGTGCCAATTAAGAGTTTCAATACACCCGCCCTGAGAAAGGATATATAAATCGCCCGCGATGCAATCTGAGGACTCCCATCTTCCGCCATTCCCACAGTCCACCATAAAGTATTCATAAAATATCTGCCAGTTCCCAGTTCCCAGCTCCCAGCTCCCTGCTGCCTGCTATCTTCCCGCAGTTATCAATTGAGCTAACAACCACCCACCGATGCTGCTAAGGAGGCTCAAGCGAACAAAGTAAGTAAAATACAAACCGAGCCGATATCTGGGCAATCTTTTAAATTAATTTGTTGTCACCAGTTTGTTGAAATAATCTGGCGAGCAAAACAAATGTTACCGCCAATCGAAGCCAGGTGGGTGGGCACCTGAACAGCAGCAGCAGCAGCGGCAACAACGAGAGGCAGCGACACATGCCGCAGCTCGCAACTTGCAACTTGCAACTCGGACTCGAAACTGCCCAACCCCAAAATTGTTCACCTGTCAAATCAGCGAGCTGCGATCTTTTATTGGTGGCAAGAGGCGAGCGCCAATTGTTGCTGGCCACAGTGAGCTGCCACAGCAGCAGCGGCAGCAACCCGAGCAGATTTATTTATTTAAGCGAGCCAGGCTGCGGTGCACCCAATTTCAAATGGTGCTGGCTATCCCAGACGTGCACTGCAAGAAAATCTTTCTGATGTAGGCAACATCTTTGATTTTGGGGTAAAGAACTTCATGTTTACTTTATAAGAGAGACCCAAGTACTTAAAGACATTAGAGAACTTAATTAAAGAACAAACAATAAGTTGTTAATATCTGAGAAACCCATTTTAATTACCATAATACATCACTTAGTCACTGTCACAGCCGATTTTCCATGGTCACTAAGCTCTTGAGGGACCGAAGCGGAAAATCATGTGGCTAACGATGGAAAGAGTTTCCGAAATATTGTCCACGGATGGGATCGATTTGGAACGCCTGCCGGTGGTCGGGGGCAATTTCTCGCAGTGTGTGGCAACAACGGCTGCCGCTGCCCGAGTGGCTGGCCGGGTAAAGACTTAATTAAAGCTTGGCTGTGAGTCTCTGAGTCTGAGTCCGAACCCGAATCGAATCCCGCTCCGCGTTTGCTTTTGCGTTTGGCCAGTTGATTTTGTTGTTGGCCGTTTGGCCGAGCGATAAATTCATGCCGCTAATTTGGCAGCGTTAACTCAATTTGTGACCACAAAATGCACAATTTGTCGCTGATTTTGATTGCCCATTGGCTTCAACCGGTGCTTTCGTGTGTGTGTGTGTGTGTCTGGTGTTGTATGAGGCATTGGTCACGCCCCAAACGAGCACCCAATGCCTTTTGTCTGTGGCATTGTTTATTGTCTAATTATAGAGAGTGGGGCACAAACCGCAAACGCGGCCCGGGGTGAGATATCAAAAATCGCTGTGGGGGAAACGACTCTCTCGACGATCCAGACAGAGCTTCCCCAACTCCAAACTTCCAGCTCCAGCTCCAGCTCCACCTCCATTTCCTCCATGGGCATCGTCGTCATCATCTCACGAGTGCATCCAACTGCATTCGGCTTTATCGGAGCTCGCAAATCTTTTCTCCTCACACAATTGACTGTCGGCTCTTTTCTACTCTTTTCTACTGCGGTACTCCGTTCGAGTGCCCCGATGGTAACTCCGTCTGCCGTGGAGGTTGGTCTATAAAAGATTTTCCCATAGCTTGCCGCTTCATATTTTAGGCTGATAAAAGTGTGAAGTGGCTGGAAAATGTGGTTCAGCTTATGCATAAAGCGCGGCAGCCTTATAAGGCTCTCAACTCTAAACTCCTAACGGACTGAGCACGCACTCCGACTCCAAGTCCAACTAAGACGCCGAATCCGACTCCAGCTACGACTTGGATGTGGACTAGCATCTGCAGATACAACTTAACTCGGACCCGCGGTCCCGATTCGATCCACTAACTGGCTCATAAATCTCGGCAATTAATTTTTTAAAGTGCAAGCCGCTGGAGTGGGACTCCTTACTCACCTTACTTACCTTACTTACCAGCCGTGACAACTGTCACCAGCTACACACGTTAAGTAAATAAATTTGCTCACATTTGTTTTCCCAGCTTTTGCGTAATTTGCGCAGGAATTTTCGCTCGTTTCTCTTTCCCGCAGATTTGCAAGATGATTTAGGGCAAACCACTTCTTGCGCAACTTGCCTTGGGCGGAGTGGCTGAAACTGGCTTAAATTGCGTTAAATGATAGGGAAACTAATTGCCGGATTGTGTTAGAATTCAGGGAGAGCTTTAGCCATAAACTTTCCTTTACTACCCACTGTACTTTTACTTTCAAACGGGCCGAAACTTGGCAAGAATTTATCATGTCAAACGATATGATATCAGTGAATTTTCTCACACCGATTGCACAATCGCATCCATCAGCCGTATTTATATGGTGTCTGTGTGTAGTTAGTTGTGGGGATTGCTACATTAGGATTACTCCATTCGCCAGCCTTAATTTCCTTGTAAGAGAGCGCGCACATTCAAATCGTTAAACCAAAATGTGCACAATTTTATTTTACCAATAATTTGCGAACAAATATTTTCACGAACGTGGGAAAACCGCCAACGTCTGCTGTCCATGTTGTAATGGTCGTCATTCCCCCCAAGAGCCCCCCCCCCAAGCCCCCCACTTGATCCCTGATCGGGACCAACCGATCAACAGCAGCAATCCATGTCAAACTGAAAATTCAACAGAATTCGAGCGCGCAGGCGCAAAGTCGACGTTGCAGTCGAAGTCGCCGACGAAGTTGCAGTTGCCGCCGCAGTCGCAGTCGCAGTCAGCTGAGCTACAGCCAACCAATTATTTTTATCGATTTGGTTGCAGCCACAAGACGCAGCTACAGTTGCAGTTGCAGACGCATGCTTTTCATAATCAAATGTGTGCCTGTTCCCTGTGCCCCACTGTGGCATCAATGCGCAGCAGCCCACAGCTCCCAATTCGAGTCCCACTAGCGAAGCAATCCCAATCCTGGTCCAAGTCGCCGCAGTCTGGATCTGTCTCGGAGTGGAGACTCCGTCTCGGGGTTGTGGACATGTGGCAGGCGCAAATGTGCGACTTGTTGTACAATTTCAAATTGAATTAAATGATTGAATGCATGAATGACTGACGCTAGCAACTGGCAGGCAGCAAACGAAAGACTTAGGCAGCGAACGCAGATTGAGTGCAGAGAGCCACTGAGCGTTAATGTTGGCCAATAAGTTCGGTACAAGAGATTAGTATTGCATATTAAATACTATAAATACCTTAATTATATAAATTATTAATGTAAAGAGCTTCAATTATATTTGCCTGATTCCTTTCGTTTGCATTCTTAAATTGAACATCCTTAACGGGGCATCTAATTGCATTTTATCAAGCTTAGTAAATGGGTAGAATTCTCAATTTTTGCCCAGTGTACGAGAGCTCTCTTGAGTCAGGTATCTCCTTGGCTCGCCGTGCGAGTGTTGAAAATCCTTTCAATAAATAGCTAAAGACAAGTAGCCGTTAAAACGCATTCAGCTGATTCTGGTTGTCGCGGGTTGTTGTGCCTGTTGCCTGTTGTTGCTGCTCACTAAAAGTTGGTGTGCGAGTGTTTGATGGTGGCTAGGCTTTTGGCTTTTGGCTTTGATTCATGATGCTGCTGGTCCAGGAGGTTGCGATGCCAACTGGCCGGGCTCCGTGTGGCATGTTTCGTTTGTTGCGTTTTTGATCGCAATTTGACAATGCGAACAAACACAACAGCAACGACAACGACAACAACAGCAGCAACGACAACAACAACAGCAGCAACTGCAACTACAGACGGACAACGCTAAAATGAACATGCGCCCGCTTGTCATTTAACATTTTTATGATTTCCAACATGCAAAGGCAATAACATTGTGGCTAAAATCGCTGGGAACAGGGGGAAAGGTGGGCGGCAACAGGGGCGCTGAATGGGAACAGTTCGACTGCGAATGGGATGGATTTGGAAAATCGGTCTTCTGTTTAGATTTGGCTTTTATGGCTTAATTGAAATGGCCACCTAATGAATGGGAATGGCCAAACGGCAATGCCAAATGGAGATTGCCGGCATTTACATAGTTCCTTTCCTCTCCTCGTTGGCCAAGTCCCCATGGATGCAGTGAGTCGTGGACACAGGAATTTGAATGAAACTCGCTGATGGCTGACAGGAAATTGATTTAGGATTCCGCGCTGCCCCTGCCCTCTGATTGCTTTTATGTCCCATTACCATTAACGTGGCCATTAAACGACATATAACTCTAATTGGAATATAATTGTGGATAATTGAATTTAACCCAGGCGAAGTTGATTTTTATCCTTGCCATTAAAGTAGATTAACACACAGTTATTGATTATAAATGGTGCCTGGGGCGCAATCAGTGGGTCAACGTTATAACGATAATTGTTATTTATTTTGTGCATGTCGATAGTCTTAAAATAACTATTATTATGATTTACTAATCGGATATAGAGTTATTAAAATAGATGCGGAAAACATATAAATAAATAATGAGCAAACAGATTTTATGATCGTGGAATAATAACTGTCACTTATTTATATAAGTGATAATTTGATTTCATATACACCGTTTCCCATCACAGAAACCACAGCAATTGCGAACACAAAACTGAATTCTTGGAAACGATCATGGCCAGAATTTTCTTCACTTCCGATGACAATCTTGACAAGATCGATGCATGAAATACAATTTTCTTGCTTCATATTCCATTGCCGGTCGTGAAAAAGTTCCCCCAAAATATCGAGCCGATCAAAATTACTGCGGCAACAATGGGACTGAGAAAGCAGATGGGCGATCGAATTATAAACTAAACCAATCCGACCTGGCCTGTCGTCTATTGATGCCCTGCACCCAGTCAATCTGCCAGTGCCAGCAGACGATAAACAAAAACACAGATCTGGGGGCATCGGTGGGAGGAGAAAAGAGTGAAGAACAGCCTCGACAGCAGCCACAAAGAAATAGAACGTGAGAAATATTATTCGATGAAGCGCCAAAGTAAACGCTTTGAAAAGTTGTTAGTTTATTCCCCCCCCTCGCTGCTCCTCCACATTTGCTGGCCGTCTGCAACCCATTTTGCGCCTGGTACACGCTACTCGTCGTCGTCGTCGACGTCTTCGAAAAACCTTTCTGAAGGTTGATTGTGAAAGTCACGATTAGAGCAAAGTCACACTCCCCGAATCGAATGAATGACGATCTCTGGCTGAGGGCCACCTCCTCCTCCTACTCCTCCTTCAACTCCAACTCCAACTCCTACTCCTCGGGCTTTGCTGTTCATCCAGAATTTCGCTTTTTGGTGACAAATTGGCAAATTGGCCGGGCGAAGTGAATTGCGCGTGTCATTAAAACGCCGACTACGTTTGAAATGCACCGACTGCAATGAGTGAATGAATCGGAGAACCAAGGAGTATTTTGCTTTACGCGGTGCAAAGAGGGGCAGAACACACCTTTGACTGGCGAATTGCGAAATTGTCGCCGCTGGGAGACACACCCGATCGAAGGGAGGCAAAAAAAAATAAGACAAACCAAGTCGGAGACGAACCAAACCCGGAGCTGCTCTGGGTATTTGCCGCATTTATTAAAAGCTCATACCCTTCACCGCAACGATAAACACCTATTGCGATGTGGCATTAGGCGCTCAGCTTCTGAATTATAATATCTTGCCATTATAATATCTCGCAAGAATATATCGAAAGTAATGTCAGAGGCACAAGTCTATATATACATTTTTCTTATTCGTATTTTACGAATAATTCAGAATTGAATTATGAATGAAAGCATCGCTTCATTTGTATACCATTTAAGTTTTTTATATATTTTTTTTTAATTTTGTTAGAGTATAGCCCACTTTCGATCATCGAGCCTCTCGAATTTCCCCATTTATTATTTCTTTCCAAATCACTTGAAGCTGGCTTCCAATTGCGGACTCGGATCGCGGGTGCGAGTGAGGAAACGAGAAGTATGAAGTCTTTTTCCGACTGCCACAACTGAGTGAGTGGCTTGCCACATTCTACACCTACGCCTACACCTCCAACGACATCAAAAGCCACTGAAAGAACTAACTATACTCAATAAGCGAAGAATAGCAAATACAACAAATAACACTTGACTTCCTGGTAGATTTATAATCTTTTCTGAATATCAAAATCATACTTTTTTATATTGAAAGTTATTTATTTAGATCTGGTCTATGTAATTTTTCGCAGTGCGCAGCTCGATGCTCCCACATGCCGCTGGCTGTGCTTGTTGTTGCTGCTGCCTTTGTCGCATATCAGTTACAAAACGCAGAAGAGCGATCCACACCCAAAAAGCAACAGCAACACAGCAAACAACACCCAGGCAACCCAAGTGCAACAACGAAACTTCCGTAAGCAGTCGACAGTTTAATGACTTTGATGACGCAGCCTGTGCTTTCGATTCACAAATACAACTCGACTGCCAAGGCTCCACTTCCAGTGTGGTTGTTGCCTTCGATCTGCTGCCTATGTTGCAGTTGCCGCAGTTACTGCTGATGTTGCAGATGTTGCTGTTGTGCTGCTGGGTGTGAGGGTGTTGCCGCTGCAACTGCGTTCTGTGGGCGGGTCTCAAATCGCTTTTATTATTATTTTATTTTCCTGCATTTGGCCACTGCGCAGCATCGGCTGTCGGCAGC
Organism: Drosophila teissieri; assembly: GCF_016746235.2. Taxonomy (NCBI): domain Eukaryota; kingdom Metazoa; phylum Arthropoda; class Insecta; order Diptera; family Drosophilidae; genus Drosophila; species Drosophila teissieri. Next base: position 21,536,175 of record NC_053030.1, read on the forward strand.
AAATGTTAGCCAAAGATTTGTGGCAAGCGTTTTTTAACGACAGCGGTAGCCCAGCCTTGAAATGCAGTTAAAGCTCGAATTTAGGTCACTGGGCAAAGGAAATGCTATTTTCTTTTTAGATAAAAAAATCGTTAAACATTTAGTTTCTACTAGTATGTTATTATCTATTTAAGGCAGCCTGCTTGATATACTAAAGCTAAAAAAATGGGTCAGAAAACCTACGCTCGTTTTGATGTTGCAATTGCACCACATAGCTTACCCAAAACGATCCCAACAGACACACGAATCTTAAATACCATTAAAAATCCATTCTTTCAGCTGACAATCCAATGCGGCAGCCAAATTCTTTACGTTTAACCAGCGAGACAAACTGTCAACCGCAAACACACGGACATTACTCATACGCCACATGGGACTTGATGTGCGCCGAAGTCTATTTACATGTTTAATTGATGGCTGCGATGCGATTGCCGCGGAGTTCACCGTTTTTATATGTAAGTTTTAATTTATTTGCAATAAATTTTTGCCGGACTTCTGTTTATTCTCTGAACATGTGCCGCGAAAATGAGCCAATTAAAGAAATGCTAACAACCGCCGAGAACCGTAACAACCTTGCGACCATAAAAGCAGCAACAACGAAAAATTGGCACACACACGGCGAGAGGGAGATGGAGAGAGAGCGGCCAGAGAGAGACAGGGAGAGATGGGAGGAGGACGTGGAGCCTTCCTGTGGCTCTTGGCCAAAGTAAAACCAATCAAGTGGCGCACAGTGTCACTATTACCACCTGACATTTACACAAATCTTGCTTTATGCCTCCAATGAAATGAAACAACAACAGTGTGCGACGATGGACGAAAACTGAGCTACACAGGGCGAAAAAGTGTGCATTTACATTAGAGCTAAAATGTAAGGTTTTTAATGGAAATGAACTATTAAACATATATCCGTGTGTTTGTAAGATGTTGAAAGTAGGGAATGTTAGAGAATCTACTTCTTATCCTAGTAAGAGCAGTCTTTTAGAACTCAGTTCTTAGTCATACGAAGTAAATACATTGTGAATATTATGTTTGAATACTTTTCGGCCAGTGCTTTGGCCAAACAAACAAACAGACCAGCAAACGACATCGACGACTTCCTAACAACGCCGGCTGGCTGGCTGGTCCGTTTGGACCTGGTCCAAACGCTGCTCTGGCCTATCGCGATGCAGCGATCTCGGGCTCAGGCTCAGACTCAGTCTTGGTCCCAGGCTGAAGCTGCGGCTAAAGATCTGCGGCTGAGACCCTGGCCGAATCTGAAGAACAGGCCTCCGCCGGAGAGCGTTCGTTCGGCGGCCAGCAGACCAGGCGGCTTATCTTAAGAGCCGACCAGCAGCAGCAGCCAAAAGTCCACAGCCACAATGGCCAGAAACAGCAGAATGGCCAGAAACACCAGCAAAACGCCGAACAACCGGCGACGAGGAAAAACTCTTTTGTATGCGGAGCACATGCGATGGAGGAACGATGCAGCTCCGCATTGCCTGCCTGCCTTAAACTGATCGCTAACAATCAATTTATTGATTGAGGTCTCAGGTGTAATCGATAAGAATGTTTTCCTTTCCGCGCTCTCCGTTCGCTTGCATTTTCCTTTTTTTCGTATTTCGTATTTTGTCTTTTGTCAGGTCGGTTTTTTTGCTTGACTTAGTGCTCCAGTTTGGTGCTTTTTGCCTGGCCTAACATATGACATGGCTACATGACATTATCCGACTTCGATCCGCATTTGTTTATCTTAATGCATCGCTGCAGCCCAGGTCGCCATCCACCACTGGTAGTTTACACATGACTTAGCGATGGACACTTGACACGGCAACCACGGCATCCACGGCATGAATCGAATTAAGGTATTCAGAGGTGTATCTGGAGAACAAAACTTGATCGATCCATAAGTTTGATTCAATTACACGTTGATGTTGTCTACGCGATAAGAAGCCACTGAGATACCAGTGATCTAATAGACGTAATGAAAAGAAGTTATATCGTAGAGATACAAGGAGTGCCAGTGATATAATAAGCTTCATGTAGGGCGGTTATAACATTTCTAGAACTTGTTCTTTTCAAAGGATAACTCTCCCGACTTCAGACTTAAATACAATGTGGTAAAAGTAAAAGTTACTTTGGCTATTTTACTTATAAATGTGTATGTACATAAAAATCCTTAAGTAGCCCATTGTCTTCTGTGGATTTCCAATTTGTCTGCTTTTAAGCGACCGATTTCCACTCCCGCGATAAAATTACTGCGCGATAAGAGGCAAAGTTCTCAGGATAGGCCACCTTCACACTGAGATCGCTATCCGGCGGCCTTTGGCATCGCTAATAGAATCTGGGACTTAATTAGCCGCTCGGGGTTCATTGAGGAATTAGCCGGCTGCACATGGCCATGGTTGATGGCCTGGTCTGGTTGGCTGTTTGGCTGGTGGGCGTTCTCCATGTGTGTTGGCTGACCAAGTTGGAGCAGGCAGCTTCGATGTTTATTGCGGCGGTCGCTACAGATTTGGTTAACAGTTAACAAGCTTATCGCTCGATACGGTAAACAAAGGTGACGCGGCCGCAGCGCAGCTGTTCCCCTTTGGAATAGGAAAAAAATCTTTTGATACTCGCAGGCATCCTGCATTTAGTCTATATGTAGATATTTGTATACACTCTTTTTTCGTTTTTTGTTTTCATTTTAGCTCCTTCAGATAATTAAGGCAAGACGCTAGTTGGCAAAGTCAGGCAGCCAACAGCTGCGCTCGGCCACCGGACCACAAGACCAATTTTGGCCAAAAGGAATCACAGTGCTTTGTTGTTGCTGCTGCTGCTGCTGTGGTGGTTAGCCTTGTTAGCCTTAGCCGCCGAATGCAGATGCAGATAATGATCTGAGTTTGGGGGCGGTCAATTTAATGGTTAACTATTAATAACGTGATACGAAATTGGCGTTAATTTGTAGAAACATTCCCCGCCGCATGCACGGACTAATTTGAGCAAATCCAAAAGTGTAGCATAGCAGGCCAGGAGGACCAGGCCAAAAAAGGATGTGAATGGTGGTGGGTGGTTGCATGGACATATGGCCGTTTCGCCTTCTAGCCTTACATTGCTTCGCCTCTTTGTACTGCCTTAATTTTTTTTATTTTTTTGGCTGCTCCCGCCGAAGTCATGAGTCAAATTTTTTTGTTTGGCAAACACGAAGAGCGAGCTGCTGCCGTTGCACGACTTGTAGACGCTGCTCGAAGAATTCTTTTTCACAGCTCCGAACAGAAATCCAAGGGGGCGGATGACTAAATGGATGGGGGTATGGGGGCTATGGGGGCTTCCAAAACATACATCTATTGGAAAGGCAGAGTTAAGTAAACCAGTGCCGCATTTGCAGCTCATTCGGCGGACCAAGTGTGCTCCAGTAGACAATGCAAATTGCTAATATGCGATTGCTATGCAACTCGAGTCGGAGACAAATTTTCAAATATTTTTTGCCTGCTGCTGAATTGTTGGTTTTATGCTGTTTTGTTTTGTTTATTTGTTTGTTTGTCTTTCGGCGAGCTTGCCGCACTTATGACCAATAAATATGCAGCCAGCTTGGCTCCGTTTCTCCTTTTTTTTCGTTTTTTTTTTATATTTTTTACTGCAGGCATTGTCTGCCGCTTGCGAAATTAGCTTGCCAGGCTAATGAGCTACACGAAAAGATCTTGGGAAACTCCAGATCAGCGCTTTGCTCCAGCTCCAGCTGGCCAAGATCCTTAGATGCAATCGTTTGTGCCTTATCGATGCGATAATGGATAAATGGCACTGTTTTGAGGAGCAGCCCGACCAGCCTTTTGCCTCATTATGATTCGTGTGGGCCACGTTGACTGTGATGACTAACACGAATCGATCGTCGCCGAGATCCTCGTACTGCAAGTCGTTGTCAGCTTTCGAATTGTTTGCTCACGAAAGCGTGGATCTACTTTGGATGTGCTTCACTGTGCTGTGGTGTGGAAGTTGTGTTATGTTGCAACTTGCAACTTGCAACTGCGTGGTTGTTGCCTCCTTGTTCGCTGTATATTTTTCGCTCGGATCTCTTCGCATGATCCTCTTTCTTTCCCCCTTGTTTTTCTCTTTTTTTTGTATTCATTTTTTGAGTCAGCCTGAGAAGATGCGCACGCGGGAGAACACTGTGCAACAGGTTTGAATACCTCCGCCGGTTGGCACTTTGATTTATGCTCGCCCAGATGCAGGGCACCGCGCTTAACGGGCCGAGGAGGGACTTCTTGAGTGGCTTTCGATTAGCCCCGGGGTCTCCGAGAATCGGGGGTGTTCCACTCCAGAACTCCAGAGCAGGTGCGCTGCGAAAGACCCATTAGACTTGTTTTACGGCAAAGGTAGCCAGTGAGTTGGAATCATTGATTGTCTGGTAACTAAACATTCAATGCAATAGATTCTTGTAAATCAGTTACGATTCAACGAAACTTCTTGAGTCAAGAATAAATCTAGTCTAGAAGCACTAGATGTGTTTCTTAATTACAAAATGTCTAATGTCTAATGGGTATTTGTGTGTGTTTCCTCGTAAAGAGTTTGGATAGTGTTTGTGTTTGCATAAACTTTCAATTACCAATTGCCAAATCATCTTCCCCACCCACGAATTCCATCGGGCCGCACCCCATTCCATTCGCCTGTTGTCCAGTGTAATCTTTTCAAAACTTCGTGTGGCATATGCTGTCTAGCATTTTGTTGCCGGTGGTACTGGTGGATCTGGTGGATGTGGCGGTGCTGGTGGTGGCGGTGGTGCCGTCGGTGGTGGTGGTGTGTCAGTTGCACGATTGCCAGAGACAACGTGTCTCCAGTGTCATCAGCATCTCCATTTTTCTCCGCTTGTTTCAATGTTTTCGGGTTAGTGCTGCCACCGAACATCCGAGAGCACCCCAAAGTTTGTACACTGAGAAAAAGTGCTGCTAAGTAGGTTCTCAAGAAGATTCTTAAGTGCGATTCTTACAGAAAGTATAACACAATTGAATATTAACTTCAAGCTTTAAAGCTTATCGATTGTGTAATATCAACTTTTAGTAAATTCAAACATCTCTTGTTGCGATGCAGTCTTGATATAAGCTTCTTAATGAGGTGTTTCTCGCAGTGCATATTTCAATGTTGTTGGAGGCGACGCTGGCCGTTGTTATAGTGCAGAAAAATTACTATGACAACGCTGGAAACAAGTAAACCACAGTTTACATTCACTCAATTCGGTTCCGGCGCGGGTGGCGGGCTACGGCGGTGGGATCTCCGCCAGATGGGGATTGCGATGGGGGATAGGGCTGGGGCTGCAACTAAGGATGGGGGATGGAGGATGGCGGATGGAGATGGGGCCCGCAGAGACAGAGACAGAGGGAATGGCAGAATCGTGGCGTGGTGGTGGCACGCTCATCTTCAATTTTTCTACGATGCGACGTCGCTTGGATCGGGTATTTCTTCTCTTTCTGGCCGTCTGTAAATTTTTGCTTTTTTCGGCGGCGGCGGCGACTCACACTCGTGTTCCTTGCACTCTACTCCCGGGTCTTGGGCTCAGTTCCCCGATTCCCCTATTCCCCCCATTCCCCCCACTCCCCTATGCTCCTCAGCCCCTTGGCCATGGTCTGGGCCTGGTCTATAGTCTATGGGGTCTGGGCCCGATCTGCGCAGCGAGATGAGTGGTTGGCAAAAATGTTTGAATGCGATCACGAACTTGACCTTTCACATAACCTCAAAAGCCAGTCACAGTCACTCAGTCAAGTCAAGTCAAGTCAACTCGATGCGCTACATACGCGCCATGTTAACCAGGCCCAGAGACACGGCTGCTCGTCGTCGTCGTCGTCGTCTCCACCCAGTTTCACCTCGGTTCCAGGCCGCGATCCCCAGACCATCTCCCATCTGCCCATCTGCCCATCTCGAATGGTCAACCCGCCCGGGTGTCAGCCGAGGCATAATTAAAAAACAATCACCGCCGTCCACACGCCCATCCGCTTGGATGTGGGTATTTGCGGCTCCCCCTGCCTCCCGCCTTCCGGAATCGCAATGTGCGGGATCTGGGATTGGGGCATCCAGTGGATCTCGTCGATCTGGGCGAGGCCTGCTGGTGGAGCCCCCAATCTCCAGGTCGCTGGGAGCCGCCAGCGATTATGAGATCTGGCTGCAGTTGATTATCGCTGAGGGAGCAGCAGATGCATTTGCCAAATCAGCAGAGCGCCAGCCAGATACCCGAATCGCCATCGATGAAGTGCAGCAATGCGAACACTTTGCGGGATTAGACGTTAGGTTTCTCTACAAAATAGTCATCGGGTATGAACTTAGGAGAGGCCTTCCATTTAAGCACCTTAATCCACAGTTTAAATTATGATAATATTATTCGGTAGTCTCCAGTTGATTTATCGGCCTAAAACTGTCACTTAAGTCTAGATATGATAACTAAATAGTTCACCGTCTTTTACCGAACCAATACTGTTGACTTTGATCACGGTTCCCATTTCCCCCTAAACCAGACCCATTCCATTGCTGCCATTGCACCCACCTGCCCGTCACATTTTCACCTTGCCACCAATATGCCCCAGCCCAAGATGTGCTTGGTACTCGAGCACTTCACCAAATGTTGCATATCATTCGATGGATGCCGTGGATGCTCCAACATCGTCGCCTGTTCGGATCCCTTCCCCCTTCCGCTCCTGCTCCGCCACCGCCCGGTTCGGGTTGGGATCTCCGTCTTAAGGTCGTTCGCTCGCTGGATCGACCCGCGTGTCGCCGCATCTACTTAACCTGGAAAGCCTATGCCCCTGAGTGGCGAGAGGCCGATCGCTCGGTGGTTCGGTGGTTCGGTGGTTTGGTGGTTCGGTGGTGCGGCTGTGGAGCAGTGGCTCCGGCGGTGGTGTGGGATTGTACGATGTTGGGCTGTGTTTTTTGTTTCTTCCAGCTTTTTTTTGCTTTTTTGTTTTTGGGTAAGGCAACGTGGATGTCCCAGGCTCGGCTCGGAGAGTCTCCAGCCCGATCTTCGGGCTCCACCCTTCTGCCCACTCCTGGAATGGTGGCTAGTTCAACAGCTTTATTTATGGGCTGTTTGGGTAGCTTAAATAAATCAAGTTGTAGTTGCAGTCCCAGCCTCCCAGCACACCAGCTCTCCAGCTTACCAGCTCACCAGCTCTCCAGCTCTCACCTCTTCTGGGCACTGCAATTAGAGTTGGTGGGAATTTGGCACTGTCTCCGGCGTTCTGGGGGCCTTTTGGCCGCTTTGCCCTCCATTCATTGGCAATTTGCGGTTATCTATCGCTGCGCTAGCTAATTGCATAATTATTTAAAGCCCATAATTTATGTGTGCCGAAAAATCTCGGCTCGGGTGGCATGGCTTTGGTTTCCGTGTGATGACCGTTAAGGTTGGAAATTAGCCCGGACCATTATGTGCCGTTTGTTTTACAAATTTTAACGCTATTTAACACATTCGCCACGGATCTGTAGATCGCTGTACCGCTGAACCACTGGACCCGCGGACATGGAGACATGGAGACAGGGAGACCTGTGGACGCTTTGGTAGCACGCCATAAACCATTAGCATGAGAGATTGGTGTCGCCGCCTCTCTATGCGCTTCTCAAATAGCTATTGTGGCCAGGTGAGCGCATTGACAAAATTAATGATGCCCTCACTAATATCATGCCTAATTGATTAATATGCGCGGCGAGACAACAACTTTTTGACTTTCGGCTCGAGCCTTAGCTCCAGCTTCAGCTCTGGGTTCGTGAGCAGCTCTCTAGCTTGGATATCTTTAATGGACTGGATTGGAGCTCGGGTTTTTAGCCGTTAATCTTACTGTATAGCCATTTAAGGTAAGCTCTCTGGCTTCTTAATTAAATTAGGTGTACCGCTGGGCACCCAACGGCTGGGATGGCCGTGTAACTAACCATCTATTTATCTAGTCAACTTTTTGTGGCTTTTTCGGGTTTTCGGGGCGTTGCTGTTAACTTCGAACTCATACACTCGCACTCACACACACCTCGCACACTCACACACACACACACACACACACACCTCGCACACATCGAGGCAAAGAGAAAGGCTGGCAAAGGTCAAATGGTCAAACAGTTGGTGGTGGCTGGCTGCTTAGACGATCGCTCGATCGGTCAAGTGGCTAAAACCAACACGAACTTACCCCCACCAAATCTGCAGCCACTTGTTGTGGGTCAGGTTCCTAGGTTCCTAGGTGCCTAGGTGCCCAGGTTCCTGGGCGTTGGATATAGAGCGGTACTCGCAGCGGAATCAGCATGGGCCTAATGGGCCCACAGCCGATCTGCTGATGATCACACGGCGATACTCATCAGGCTTTCACGTATGAATGGCTCCGCCTGATGAGCATTAGGCAATGACTAACGTTTTGTTTCCCCCCCTTTGTTTGAACTTGTCTGCGAGATTGCCGGATAATCTCGGCCCCCAATCCACGGGGGACAAGTGGGGAGTGGGTAGTGGGGCCAGTGGGGAAGTGGGAGTGGGGGAAGCCGTAGGAGATCTGAGGAATTCAGTGTTTTGTCTTTTTGATGGGAGGAGTGTGATCATGGGTTGATATAAACGCTGATAGATATCTTTAACATAGATCTCTGTATCGTTCCCAACGAGCTGCGCTCTGACTTATCGACTGGATTGTTTGCCCACCGTTTGTTGCTCATCAAGACTATCTCTTTTATGAGCCGATGAAATATCATAGATTGGATTGGTATTAATTATGGCCAATATTTAATTAAGCTTCCTATTATCTTGCGTTTTATGGCTCATAAGTATGGGATTCATTGAATTCCTCTAGATTAGTTTTAATACATAGTTGTCAGATTTATATTCGTTAGAAATCTAAGTTTTATAAAGAGTATAAGCTCCCCATAGTTCAAATAAGTTTCCTGTCTTTACCTTTCGTTCCACCCACTAATGGTATTCCCAAAAACAGCTTTGCAGCACTTTAGGCCCACAAAAAAATCGAACTTCATTAGAGAAGAAATGCAAATTGGTCTTGTAACTCATTTCTCTGGCTATTCGATGTTCTCAAGCCCGCGATGACCTGATTTTGCTTTCAAGTGATCAACTTGTGGCGGCCATTTCATTGATTAATTGTTTTCGGCCCAGTCAACTTAGATAGCGTATAATTAGCAACTTACCGCGCGGCGATCGCAAGCTCAGATCAACTGGTTCAACCTGAACCGGAGGGCCCTCTGCCTGTGGATCGGAAAGAAATTAAAGATTATCGGCATCGTCATCAATATTGTTTATTGTCTATCGCCGGACAGCGGGGGAGATTCAGGAGATGCTAAAGCCCATTATGCATGCAGTCGAACAATAGAGTCATAAGCTCAGCTTGGGCCAATCAAGTGCTAATCAAGTTTGACAAAATGCTGCTGATGGGCGAAAGTGTTGGAGCAGCTCAAGAACAGAAGGCAGTTCAGTTTGGGGGTTTTCAGGGAAATGTGTGGAGTGTGGAGTGTGCGTGCTTGGAAGCTGTTTGCTTATTGAATTCACCTAGCTGGAACCACCGCAAATGACTTCCGTCGATATCGGACTCACTCCATATGGGAGATCGGGCCAGATAAGTGGGAAGAAACCGAAAAACCGCAATTGTTGCGCATTTCATGTGCTTACGAAATCTTTAGCCAATAAACTAACGGCAATAAAAACCAAAAAAAAAAACCGAAAAAAAAAGAAGTTAAAAGCGGCGAATAATAACAAAGAAACAGTTATGAGCTGCCCGCAGCGCCATAAAATGGATAAATTTTAATTTGGCACTGCATATGCATTTTTTTTGCGGGGGGGGAGGAATGGGGTGCCAGAGCCACCACTTTGCAGTATTATTTAAATGAGGCTTAAAATATTACTATATTGTAAGGGTGTTTTCGACCATGACTTATCGCACAGAGTGCCTACAAAGAGTTTTAACGCCAACTAAGTTACTCGTTTATTTTAATAATGGCTGAGTCTGCTCAAAGGACGAGCTTTCCAATAATGACATATAAGATGTCAGCACAGTCATCCTTTTGACCAGTCAACGTGGTTAACCCAACTTGCAGGGTAGCCGGGCAGCCTGATGCCAACAACACGGTCGCGAACAACGCCGGCAACACCAACAACCAGCGGGGACAACCAGCGGGGACAACCGACCAGCGACCAGCGACAACCAGGACCAGGCGAACAACAACCAAGTCAGCGTCCATGGATGCGGAGTGTGTGCCCAGTGGGCAACAACGACAATTGTCAGGCTTGTAGCGCAAATTATGAAAAAATGTCAGTGGCGAGTGGGCGCAAAGATGCCGAGGTGGCCAAAAGGGGCCAAGGGGGGAAGGGGGAGCAGCAAGAACTTGGCCACGCGATGTGAGCAGTTGTTTACCGCTGTCGCCGCTTACTGCCATGCAGTTATTTAAACAAACAAATGCTCATTGCCAGCATTAGATTAGATAGTTTGTCTTCGATTGTGTCGACTGGCAGCCGTGGGGCATTTTTGGGTTTCTTTTCCTTTTCGTCCGCTTTATGGCCCACAACATTGACAACAACAACTTCATTGGCCGGCAGCGGCGATCGATATCTGGATCTCGATCCAGATCCAGATCGAAATCGAGATCCGAGATGGGAGCTGGGAGATGGAAGATGGAAGCTGGAAGACGGCGATCGACGCCGGAGATTGCAATTGATATGCGACTGATGTTGGCCCCTGTCCAAAGGTATTTATATTTATATTTCTTGGCCCCCATTCACTTTACCCTCTAATTGCCCGCGCTGATTTATTGTTATATAGATTCCGATTTCGATTCCAATACCAATTCACCCCGCCTCCCAAACTCGCTGCTTTATGATATTGTTATGGGGCGCTGCAGCCTCCGATCTGCTAATTTGTGTTGGGACGTGCTGAAATTTCTCATAGGCGCCGCAATTGATAGAATGATCGGGAATGGCCGGGACATTAGTTGGCTCCGATTTCCCCCCACCCCCCTCCACCGACGAGTGGATGCGATGGAACTCAGTTTTATGGATTGTCTTACGCTTGGTATGTGGTATTCTGCTACCCCCCTCCTTTCCGCAGCTACTGCAGATCTGGCTTTTGACGGCTTTTGCCTTTGAGGCGACTGATGGGATGGGATGGGTTTTATGGGGCATCAAAAGGAATTGGCCCACTGGGAATTCCTACGCAATTGCCATTTCGAATGGCAGAAGTGTATCGCTAACATGAAAATATTTCACTCTTCTCGCTCTTAATTGATGGAGGCTTGCTGTTCTTTTTTATTTGGTGGTAATTGCTGCTCATGAAAGCGATGGGCCCTAATGAGCTGTACTTGACTGATATTGAAGACAAATTGCAGCCAATAACAATTAGTTAGGTGCGGAAAAGATTGCGCTGAAACAACATGGGTGCAGTCGCAATTAAATTGCAGAGGAGCTCCACTTTAATGTTTCAAGAATTTTGTAACTATGACTTTACTAAGCTCCCCAGTTAACCAGTGGATATATTCATACATATATATGTATGTATATTCTGAATCTCCCCTCGTTGCCCGGATCTTATCTCTAACCGACATAGGTAATCTGGGAACTCACCTCCTTTGCTGACAGAGGGTCGGATCCAAGTCCATTCTGCAAAGAGAAGCAGAAACAGGGAATTAAGATTGGTACCATGCCCCTCTTCGCGTCGAAGTGCAACAGGTTGGTGTTGGTGGCCAGGTATGCCCCTCGGCGCCCCTTCGTGACCCCTTAACCCGCGAGTCACCAAAACAAACTTTCGGCTGACAGGGTCGCAGAGGTGGCCGAGAAAGGGGAGCACATGGCACATAGCATATGGCATATGGCGTTGGCGTTCGCGTTTGCGTTCGCATCGGTGTACTTACCATGAAAACCATTAAATTGTAAAACGTCTTACAAAATAATAATTGCCCGGCAACGTTCTGGCCACGTTACAAAAGACAGGCAGCCAGGACTTGGCAGAGGGAGGGGGTGGTGGTGGTGGTAGGAAGGTGGAGGCGGATGCCTGAAATAATCGCTGTTTTGGTTTTGGTTTTGGCTTTTGCTTTTGGCCTGGCTTTTGTCGCAGCAGCTGTTGCCCGTGCTCTTTGCTGCCTGCAACTGCCGCATGCTACTTCGCATCCGCGGAATCAATGACAAAACGAGTGCAACGCACCTTGAGTTTTAGTCTTCTACCCTTTTTGCTGTTCTTTTGTTGCTAACCTTCTGCGCTTCTTTGTATTATTTATTTTTATTTTTATATTTTTGTAGCTTGTTTATGCGTTTCGGTGGCGGGGGGAAACCCTTTGCGGGGTGGGGGGCCACCGTAGCAGAAGCAAAAGCCGCATTTTGTGTGGTAACGAATGCAGCGCGCGCAGTGCGTGACGAAGTTACTTGGTTATTTAGTTGCTTGCTAGCTACTTAGGCAAATATATGTGATGAGCCGCCTAAGCATGACTTTAAAAAACAAAGATAATAAAATGAACTGAACTGAGCATGAGCACCGAAAACCAACAGATTTTTCCAATTGAACGAGGCAGGGTGATAACTGAAATTGGCAATTACTAGTGGCCCTGCATCCGGTTTTAGCTCGTATGGCTATGGCTATGGCTATAGCTCGTATATCGTATATAGTCTGCGGCTCACTTATTAGCACTTATTGTCGACGCTTCCTGGGCGGGGGTGTTACACTTGTTGTTGGGGGCTTGCATTTCCGGTTGGGCAGTCAATTGCAGTTCCCGGTCCCGCGGGCGCTATAAAACTCGCACTTAATTCGATCAACTGAGGCACATGCTACGGCCACAACGCCCCACCAAAGAGCGTGTGTGCTTGTGGTTGTTTGTGTGTGTGTTGCTATTATTTATTCCGCTGGATTCTTGGTTTTGGTCGATGTTGTTGTTGCTGCTGATGTTGTTGTCGCTGATGCTTTGTTGTTGTATTTATTGAGCGAGCGTGAGTGTGCAAATTACAGCACATCCGTCATTTTAATTTCACTTAAAACGCCATTTAAAGCGTCGCACCAACACAAACACTAAGTTGCAGCACGCAGTGCAAGCACGCACGCATGCGCAGAAACGCCGGTTATAGAAGCGCAGCGGAACGAAACGGAATGAAACGGCCTGCCAAGCATGTGTCAACTAATATTTTATAAACATATCATAATCGTATATACTCTATACTCTATATTCTGTATTATTATTGTTTCTATTCAACTGAGTTTGCTGTGAATGTGAGCTCAGAAAAGCGAGGCGAACAGAAAAGCGTTTCCCGCACGTAGCACGTTTGAACGCGGCGCGGAGCAAACTTGCTCTGAGCTCTTCGAATTTTAACCGCCAACTTTGGCTCCCCCGAGCGTGGTGAGCTTTGGCGCCCGCTACTCACCACACCTCGCACACGCATTTGACATTCGCGCGCGCACGTGTGCTTGTGTGTGTGCACCACTTTGTTTGTTTGTTTAGTTAAGGTGGAGCTAGGCTAAAATGACAAGTTGGCGCTTATGTTATTGGGTGGCCAACACTCGCGCGCCTGTGTGTGTGAGAGCCCCCACCCATATTCGCCAGCGTGTGTGTGCGTGTGAGCGCTTTTGCCGCTCGTGTAGGTGTGTGTGTGTGTGTGTGCTGGCTGTTAATTAACATGCAGCACACACACGCAGACAGAAGCTTGACAAGCTCAAAGTGTAGGTGTTTGGCGCCAGCGATTTCATTGGCTGACGGACCCTTGAAAGCCGATGTGGGGGGTGAAGGTGGGGTAGGTGGGGCTGGTGGGTCATGTATGTGAGGTGAGTGGTAGCAATTAACAGAAGCGCAAGATACTTTTTGGAGCACTCGCTGTCAGCAGCCGCGGCTTCCATAAAGCGGATTTATCCTATCCTAATCGCAGAGGTTGCATCGCACACGATTTCGCCAGCTTAGCACAGTCGAAATTTAGTCTGTGTAATCTAGTTAGTATGCGCTAATCAAACATTAGTAATTGTATACTATAGATTAGTAAATATTAATCTTTATTAATAATAATAGAGAATAATTTAAAATTTTAAAGAGCTTTGAAATGAAGTTAGAACAGAGGGTAATGCCATACGCAAATTAAAGAATATTAGGTCATAATTTCCGAGAAGGTTTTCCTTTTTCCTAAGTAGCCATTAACAAAGTTCAATAACTTTAAATTCAAAGCATATTTTACTTACACAACTCAGCAGAGTATAAAAATGGATTTTACAAGCAATCTTTAATGAAAATATTAGATTCACGCAAACGAAATTTCATAAATTTGTCATTTGGATCAATAGGGATACAACGAAGATACTTACTAACTACATGGTATAGGCTACATGAAAAAGCTCTCATTTTCAAATTCGGGAATACTTAGCCGATGTAGGGTATTTGCACTGTAAGATCAAAAGCTGTGGGAGTTCGCCCGCCGACCGCTCACCGCCCCCTTTTATTCCAGCACCCAACCCGTTAGACGTCGCCAGACTACCTGATCCACTTTTCCACGCGCTTTGACGACCATTTTTGGTAACAATAAATCGTGATACATCATCAAAAGTCAATTCGAATATGTAGACAACGCTGTGCGCTCGCTCGGCAGGCAAAAAATATTTTAATTTTAATTGATTGTCGAGCGAGATTTACGTGCACCAAAAGTTTCTTCTCACGCTCCGCAAACACTGCCACACACATGGTTTTTGCGATGGCAGGATTAGAGCATTGTCAAAATGGAAAGTTGGTCCGCTTGCCAATCGTTTGGCAATCGCACCACGCAGAGCCGCAACACACAAAAACAACGACAAGAGATGAAAAACAGAAGCAGCATCCGTGAAAAAAAGTAATACGCAAAATACCTTTTCCAGCTTCTCTCTCTGATTTGGTTTGTTTTTTTTTCGTTTGATTTGGGCTCGTAAACGGAATTGAAATCAATAAACTACGTGACTGCAGCGTGTCCAATTTGAACATTAAGATAATTTTGAATGGTCGTATCTACAACTTTGCTACACTCGCTGTGGCGCCATCTGCCAGGGAAAAGAGGCAACGCGATGTTTATTAAGATTATTTGTATTTAAGAGATACATGTCCTTACGTTATCCTAAGTTCCCCCAAACTGCAAGTTCCCATATGACCAATTTGAAGTCATGATCTAAAAATGTGTTTCAAGCTCTCTTTTCAATGCATACTTTCAGGCGCGCCCTGATGTTCACTTTCTTAAACTGTATTTATACACTTAATCCAAAAAGTTGGCAACGTATATTGCGGCTTTTTGACCAATAAGAGCTTGCGAATACCTCTTTTACTCCTTTAAATATAAAATAAAGTATAGTTCTGCATTTATTAACGACCATTAATATATAGATTATATTAGTCTGTGCTTTATAGCAATAATAATCATAAATGTGCCAAGGGCAGTAAATCATATTGCTCATCATATCCAAGCTCCGCAGACCAGGTAGCTTAGGTACAGGGCAAAACCCTGTTGGTGGTTTTTCTAAGGGGTCCATTTCGTGTCCTGGGTTTTGCTATTACCTAAGCCGGCGATCGGCGATCGGCGACCGGAGATCTTCGATCGTGGTTTTTTCCAGCGGAAGTTCGCGATCTGCATTAATCGGGTATTTTCGCTGGCCGCGGCAGGCAGGCAGATAATTATATCCGGAAATTTGACTTTTCGCTCGTATTTTTCTGGATTTTCGGAGCTGCGAACTGCTTTTCTCGGTACGTGTGTGTGGGAATTCACTAATTAGGCATAATGAAACCTTTTCGTGGAGTTCCCCTCGGTTAGGGTTGTGGATTTGCATGCTTTACGATGGTTGGCAACTGATGATTATATAAGAGCGGAATGATTTCGATGGGCAAGCGACCCCAAAGTATCTTCAAGCGGAAATTCCCTCGCACAGAACATTTGATTGGGTAAATATGCAATCAGATATATCCAAATGAATGCTGACTTCACTGCTTTTTAAATCAGGGGATTTCCTTGCAAAAGGCTTTTAACTTTTGTTACAAAAATATAACTTCCTTCCATATTCATCAATGTTTGTAAACTTAAAATTTTGTCTAAAATAAAACTTACGCTGTAAACAACAAATTTCAGAGAAGTTTACTAAACATTCGACTTGGAATTGCACAACAAAATCTGTATCCAAATTAAATTTGTAGAAATTGTTTCATATTATAAACAAAATGTATCATTACTTTGCATACACTTTTTTAAAACCTCAAATATATCTTAAATCTTTGAATATATCTTTTAAATTGCCGTCGATCCAAAGATATTGTCCATCCCCTTTTTGAATCAACAAGTAAAATATTTCAAAAATTGCCGACAATTCCCCTCGCATTCCCCGTCCCCGCATCCCTGCGCATATTTCCCAGGCATTTTCCCAAATCGGGAGAGAAAACCCAGAGAATAACCCAAGAGAAAAATCCAGAGCGCCGAGTCAAGGCTCTCTTCCATTTAGCTTTGTAGTTGCGTTTTGCAGCCGCCGCTGCCGCTCGAGAACATCGAAATCCCCCGCCGCCTGACGTCATACCTGCTGAGGCCGCCGCAGCTTCCGCCATCGAGTGCGAGCGGGATGGCCACACAAGCGAGCGAGCGGGACGACGATAGAGCGGCGGCAGCGAATGGCCGTCGAGCAGCCGCAAAATGTCAATTTGAGCAATGGCCGGAAGGATCCTGCGTCAGTTGCGTTCCGTCAGTGCGTGCGAGCAGATCACCGATCCACACAAAACGCGGGCGTGAAATAAATATCCACCAAGTTCTAAAGTTCCAAAATAAGAATAAATAGATATATAGATATCAGAAATTGTAACTCAAGAAGTGCGCTAAATAGCCCAGCAAGATCACCAAATGATGAGCGCTCGCTCGGTGTCGCCCAAAGTGCTGCTGGACATTAGCTACAAGCCCACACTGCCCAACATCATGGAGCTGCAGAACAACGTGATCAAGCTGATCCAGGTGGAGCAGCAGGCCTACATGCAGTCCGGCTACCAGCTGCAGCACCAGCAGCAGCACCTCCACTCCCACCAGCACCACCAGCAGCACCAACAGCAGCAGCAGCAGCAGCAGCAGCATACCCAGTACGCCCCACTGCCCTCGGAGTACGCCGCCTATGGCATTACCGAGCTGGAGGACACCGACTACAACATACCCAGCAACGAGGTCCTGAGCACCAGCAGCAACCAGAGCGCCCAGAGCGCCAGCCTGGAGCTGAACAACAACAATACCAGCAGCAACAACACCAACACCAGCTCGGGCAACAATCCGAGTGGCTTCGATGGCCAGGCCAGCAGCGGATCCTCCTGGAACGAGCACGGCAAGAGGGCCAGGAGCAGTGGCGACTACGATTGCCAAACCGGCGGATCCCTGGTCATGCAGCCCGAGCACAAGAAGCTTATCCACCATCAACAGCAACAGCAGCAGCACCAGCAACACATCTATGTGGATTACTTGCCCACCACCGTGGATGAGGTGGCCTTGGCACAGTCTTGTCCCGGAGTCCAGAGCACCTGCACCTCCCCGCAATCCCACTTCGAGTTCCCCGACGAGGAGCTGCCCGAGCACAAGGCGCAGGTCTTCCTGCCGCTCTACAACAACCAGCAGCAG
Organism: Drosophila teissieri; assembly: GCF_016746235.2. Taxonomy (NCBI): domain Eukaryota; kingdom Metazoa; phylum Arthropoda; class Insecta; order Diptera; family Drosophilidae; genus Drosophila; species Drosophila teissieri. The sequence goes on from NC_053030.1 coordinate 21,553,729, forward strand.
GCGCAGCAGCAACAGTCCCACCAGCAAAACCACGCCCAGATGCACTTCCAGAACGCCTACCGACAAAGTTTCGAGGGCTACGAGCCGGCCAACTCCCTCAACGGCAGTGCCTACTCCAGCTCGGATCGGGATGACATGGAGTACGCCCGCCACAACGCCTTGAGCTCGGTGAGCGATCTCAACGGCGGCGTCATGTCGCCCGCCTGCTTGGCGGATGACGGCAGTGCCGGCAGTTTGCTGGACGGATCGGATGCCGGCGGAAAGGCCTTCCGCAAGCCACGTCGCCGGCTGAAGCGGAAGCCCAGCAAGACGGAGGAGACGGACGAGTTCAGCAACCAGCGGGTCATGGCCAATGTGCGGGAGCGCCAGCGCACCCAGAGCCTCAACGACGCCTTCAAGTCCCTGCAGCAGATCATACCCACGCTGCCCAGCGACAAACTCAGCAAGATCCAGACCCTAAAGCTGGCCACAAGGTAAGACATCTATCGATGACCCAGTGTTCTTCTTAATCACACTTGAAAGCATGCAAAGATAGATGGATCTTAATGAAAACTCGGAATTAATCGAACCCGTTTCCTGAACTTGCAGATACATCGACTTCCTGTGCCGCATGCTCAGCTCGAGTGACATATCCCTGCTGAAGGCCTTGGAGGCCCAGGGATCGCCCTCGGCCTACGGATCGGCCAGTTCCCTGCTGAGTGCCGCCGCCAATGGAGCCGAGGCGGATCTGAAGTGCCTGCGCAAGGCCAATGGAGCACCCATCATCCCGCCCGAGAAGCTGAGTTATCTGTTCGGGGTGTGGCGCATGGAGGGCGATGCCCAGCACCAGAAGGCATAGCGGCGGATCGGGACACTATAGCTATAGCTTCCTGTCCAGGAAGGGGCTTCCAGCAGCAACTATCGTGTGAATTCCAGAGCCCTGGCGCTCTCACTCTTCAATTCTCTGTCACGCTTTCCATATATACGTGTCGACTAGATGATTAGATGTCTAAGCCTAAAACCTACTCTTAATGCCTATTTAATGTCATAGTCTAAACTAAACTAAATTAATTGTAAAAAGCCAACGGGCCAACCAGCCAAGAAACAAAGAAAAGCCATGAACAAAACCAGACGCCATTTTGCCTTTTATTTCATTTCATTTCAACTCGCTCCACTCCGCTGTGCTTTTCGATTGGAGGGGCCCACTAAATTGGGCGCGAAAATGTCTTCGCTGGGGGGGTCGGTCCCCTCGAGATCTGGACTTTTGTCTTTTGGAGCGCAGACAATCGCAGCGACGTCGACATACTTAGAGCGTAACGTCATTCCGCCGACGGACGGACTTTATGTATCTGCGAGATACGCACACACCCAGTGCATCCTCTAGATACGCGCTGTTCATGGGAAGAAGCGAACAGACACAGATACAGACACAGACACAGACACAGCCGGGCCGCGATGGAGCAACACATCCACATCCGGTTGATTTATGTTCGAAAACATAAAAACTGTTTACAAAGTATACCAGGGCAGCGGAATATATAGTTGAGCAAAGTATTTATGTCGCCAAAATGCGTGCTTAAAATGCTCATAATTAGCTCAGTCAGATAATTTAGTCGCCGTCTTTTGGGTGCCTGCCACTGGAACTGCAACTGGAACTGGACTCCTCCTCATCAAAGGCCTGATATCGAGCCAAGATCGCTCTCGTTCACAGTTGTTGACTTAATTGCTTTTTAAATGACAGCTCTCGGTGCTCGGAAAGTGCTCTCCGCTCCATATACATTGTACACTGCTTATTTCGGATTCGGTTATTCTTAAAGATGCAAACACATTGCTATCTGTAGATACAAATTTAGATTTGTGTTTAGATCTGTTTAAATTGGCATATCGCATCCATGTTGACAGGTTGTCGTTCGTGGGGCTGGGGTGTGCTCATTTGAAAAGTGTTAAAACTTATTAGGGGAACGTATTCTAAAGATTATCACGCATAATGAGACATCCAACTTGAAAGAGAATTTGGAGATAGGAAAACTAGGGATTTGATCCACTTAACGCTGTCTTGTACTTCACACATCGGCAAATGTTGTATACAAATCGTTGATTTATTTCCATGCCAATCGAATTGCTCTGTACCACAAAAATTGTAATTATTCTCGGAAACTTTCTGCTTAAAGTTTACTAGTTTATTCAATACACTAAATATTATATATGTACAAATATATTATGTATAGTTACTATTTATACAATCTAAACATTCTTTTTATAGAATTCAACAGAAAAGAATTAGTTGCCTTATATTTGTTAAGGTCTGTAGTAGTTGTTATAATAAAAATGAGATGAAATTCATTCTACGGTTCAGCATTAATATATCTTTTAACAACATTCCTAAATACGAGAATACCTTTGTATAGTTGAGAGGATCAGTATGTTTTTCTAACGCTTGTTTGTCCAAATAACCCATTAATCAAGAGAATTGCTAGCTGGCCGCCCAGATCAATAAACCCGAATCACCATTTTATATTCCTGGCAATGGTCATATAACAAACGCCGAATTTCCAAAGAATTTCCGCATCTAATTAAGGCGGAAAACTATACACAAATGAAAGAGAAATCATGAGAACAGAGAGAGACATACAGAGAGGGTTTCAGAAACAATTGATTTATACGAGTATTGGTTGCCAGAACGCCCATTTTCGAATGTCTGATGAATGAATCCGAATGGCGGAGGACGAAGTAAATGGTAGATTCCACAACTTCTGAGCTGACGGCGCCTATTTCCCTTCGAGAGTCAGCGAGGGCAGGGAAAATAGTGGCAAAGGACACGGACACGCATCCTGGCAATTGTTTTCATTGCATTTACGCGTCGGTCGACTCGAGTCGCTCGCCCACACATATGTTGGGAAAATAATCGAAAAACGGTTTGTCCCTTGGCATGAGGTCCTTTTTGCTGCGCAGCTAGATTTGCAGTCCCTAGGCGCATAGCACATGCCATTGATTACCATGTGTGGGAATTGGCCTTGCGAAAAAATAAGTTAGTTAAAATCACACATAAAGAGGCAATGTCCCTTGTTTCTTGGTCCCTGATCCTTGGTCCTGGCTGAGAGAGCTCACTCGTCCTGCGGCGATCCTTCCACCCTCTGCACGTTCTAAATTTAGCTGCTGGATTTATGGCCCCTGTCATTTGAGCCGCTCTTCCAGTACTTCTTAAAAAACCCCTGGAATTACACGCAGTCGAAAAGGGAAGAGAGTGGAGGAGTCCAAGGAGTCGAGTGAGTCGGAGAGGGGGCGTTGACAGTTTTGTGTCTCCCAATTTTAGGTAGCTGTGTGTCCCAACTCACTTCAGTTCCCTACTTGGATCCTCAAGGTGGTTCCCTCCATATATGATCCCTACTTCTTCCTTTTGGGGGCTGAACAAAAACAATGTTCTGTGGAAACTCTACTCTGTAATTGCAGTTACTGGAACTAATACTTTAATAAAGCCGTATTCCCCTACTTTTTGGTTGTCCTATGACATGGGGGAAATATTTTTGAAGCGGGGTGCAAGTGCATTAGGCGTAAAAATATTGACACACGATTTGGTTCATTGGAATATAGACCTACAGATAAAAACAAATCATATTTAGAACTTTATAACCGAAAAGAAAGTTGTTGCTTAGAATTACTTGTAACAATTAATCATATTGTGAATGAATACAAGGCTACTTTTAGCATTCCACTGAATGCCTTGCAAAATTGAAAAATGTGATAAACCCGCTTCTAGCCGCGAATTCTCATACCCACTCGAGATCCCCCAGCCATTCCATTCCCAGCAGACGAGCAGATGACCGTGTCCGTGTCCATGTTAAAGTCAAAACGGTGTGTCCAAAAATTATACGAAGCGTTTCCGATTTCAAAGTAAAACCAGACAGACAGACAGACAGACGAGAGGAAAGGAGGAAAACGAAACGGAAGCGCTTGCCGGCCACTTGGAGATCCCAGTGCATTGTTGTGACCCATTCGCAGACTCATTTGTGCCCCGCTGATTGATTGCCAGTGGGAAGCTGGCAGCCCCAGTCCTTTAACCATGGACGTAGATTCGCCATTTAAGGGGGGTCACAAAAATGAACTCACAAAATTCATCTATTCGACTATATAGGGAATGTGTTTACTTTGAATGACTCCTCTGGTTTATTGCCCAATCCCTTTGGCCACACCCATGCCCGCCTTCCCCTGACCCATCGCAGCACCCCCATTCCTGGGGAAAACATCTGGTTCACGCAACAATTGCACCAACAACCAAGATATGCAAACTGCTCAACGGCTCAAGTAATTAAAATCATCGATCTGCGCGCCTTCTTTCGTGGAGGTGATGCCTGCATTTTCGAGTGCATTTGGCCAATCAATCAGCGATCAAAGTTCATAGATGCCCACGGGGGAGTGGATCTCAGGGGGAGCGGAACGGGAGCGGGGGCCAGCGCTGACTAATGGCCACCGATGATGAAGTCGGCCGATCTGTCCATCAGCAACAATAACAAAAAGCCTAGCTAATGTACTGAATGTGCATCTACGAGATACATATGAATGTGTACGTAAATGTTTGTTTATGGCCCAGCTGTGTGTGTGTGTGTGTGTGTGTGGAAGTTCATAAAAAGACAAGTGAATAAAATTTGAAAATCAACTTGCTCGACTGTGAGTTACCCCTTACAACTCGTATATGTAAGTTCAATACAAAGGCAAAGTCATTATTAAATAGAGAAATTTATAATGAAAAATGTTCTTAATAATTTACTTATAAAAATGTATACCATATATGCCAGTCACATTTCAGTAGCACTTGCAGGGTATGCGACTGGAAGTAATTGCCTGGAGGCGTCAAAAAAGGGGTAGCACTAAACCGATCGCTACTACGGACATCTCGCTCACTCATCCGCCCCGTTGCCATCCCGGAATGGATCCCATTCCGGACGGAGTGATGGAGGGACAGAGGGACGGACGGTCTGTGCCTCGCATCGGTCGCATAAATATTTTGCTTTTATATTTTTTCAGCCGAAGATGCGCACAGCACATAAAAAGCAACTCGCACACAGACACACACCCCCGACTGTATGTAGTTGTCCATAAACAAAAAACAATCCATAAAAAAGCCCAACAACGACGGCGGTCTACATCCAAAAAGGAACATCCCGGGCAGAAACAGCAGCAGGAACAACAAAGGCGGAGGGAAAACCGAAGCCAAACTTTTGTTTATTTACATAAAAACATTTTAGTGACTTGGCCCGCAGGCAAGAACCGTTGACTCCCCCCACCCCCACCACGAGTCCCTAAAACATTCAGGAAGTAAGTGAAACGCTTTCCCAACTGCCGAGCAAAATCGCGATCAAAGATCAAAACGTTGTGATCAATGTGGTCGGATTCAAAGGGAAAATTGTTTAGGAAATCCCTGCCAAGATGAGAAATGGCTTTCAAAGTTGTGAACGTATTTCAGAAATGTCATTTTATGGCCGATTATGAGATGTACCTGAAAGGTATATCAAATGATCCTGGCGTTCCTACCTCCAACAAAGATATCTTACTAAAACTCACCAGATACTTACTAATGTGCAGCCAGGGAAATTGCTCAGCGCCACAAAGGCGTAACAAAGGAGTGAGGATGGAAAATCAAAAGATTAAAAATGGTGAATTCCTTGTTCTGGGAACCCGATCATCTCTGATGTAAACGCTTGACACTTTGCGCCAAGATCCTGCCACCCCCGCACTCCCCTTCGGCCAACCGCAGCCGGCAGAAGGCAACATCTGGCGAAAGGGAAAGATTAATTTCTGACAGCGCGGGAGCGTCCCCAACGGCGGCCATACACATAGGCACATAGACGGAGGAGAACAAGGTTCGATGGCGGCAGAACACACGAAATGCCAATAGCAAGGGATAAAGTCGACCACGGACATACCCTGTAGGAAAGTCTATGGGGAAGAACTAACCCAAGAAACTCAAAGATCTCAGCACGCACTATTTGAACTATGTATAGGCTTAGAAAATAATATATATATTTCGAAAACCTTTCCCACTAACAGAAATCATCTTTATATATGTATAACTTTATATCTTTATATTTTCCTTAATCATAATAGGATGAAAACCTTTCCAGTATACCCGCAATAAATGGTTGGGTGGCGAAAAATGATGCATGCCACCGCTGATGGATACGAACATCGATGTCGATGCTGGAACGAGAGTTTTCCACGCCGCGCTTTTCACGGCCGCATCCATCAAATCCGCAGAGCGCGGCGTAACACAATACGCCATATAGAGTCGGATGAGAAAGTATCTGCTGGATTTGGCGTTAGTCTCAGTCGCAGGAGGCGACAGTGCGTCTCTAGAACTAATCATTAGACCCATAAAATATCGCCTTGAAATTGAATTCTTCGTTTCGGGGACTTGGTCGCACCGCCGAGGGATTGCTTCTTGGGTTCCTCTTTAGTACTTCATTATGGACGCCCTAACGATGTTGTTTTAATGATCTCAAAGACTCGACACAAATCCACTTGACAAAATCCACAAGCGCAGGCAGCAGTTCCCTTCTTCTTCCCTTCTCAAGTACCGCACTGCGGAGGGGGAAGGGCGAAGGGCAAGCCCCCGAAGGGTAAAATATATATTCGAAGCTATATATAAAAAAAGGCAAGTATATATAAACTGCACAAATGTGCGGCTGCCTTTTTTGCACAGACACTTTATGTCTGCCGGAGGAATACGAGTATGTGTGAAAAAGACCATCGAATGTCGGGCATATCTTTGGAGCCTTGCTATTGGTATCTTGGGGCAACGAGCTGTTGATTGGCGGGAACTATAAAAATTGTTAGGGCTCCGAGAGCCATGTAATGCCATTTGAAACATTCTGTTGACAGATATGAATTACGCCTCTCAGGTAGCTGAATGGACTATGAAATTATGGTCTCGACGACGGACAAGGCAAGTTTGTAAAGAACAGAAAGCTATGCCCTAGTCTATAACCCCTAATCAACCTTTCTGGGAGTTCGACATATTGCTATACCGTGATTCATTTGCAATTCTTTGGGTCGAAGTTCATACAATTATAGACTTAGGAGAGCTTTGAGTTCGTATACCCGTATAATTAGCGCTATTAACAACAACTAGAATCTTGTCAACTGAGCTCAACCTTATAGTAATAGGATTATACGATATGAAAGCTTGTTCTATACCCATATATCCACTACAGCTTTAAGTAGACTAGAACTTATGGAATCATTAGGTCGCTAAAAGTCTCTAAACTTAAGTGAAAAGTGCCTTGCAAGTATTTTGAGCTGTCATTCCACTGCAAACCCTAACCACCGCCAACCCAAAAGTGTTTGGCAACACCCAATTGACCCAGTTGCAATGATCCAAACTGCTTAGCTACAGCACTGCGGATCTATCTTACCCAGTCCCACGGACTGTTTATAACAATTAAGCCCAGTCATGACTACCGATCTGAGCCAAAGAAATGAGCATGCAAAATTATATTTAATAAACGGTTGCGTTGCACTTGTCTCGCAGTTTCGCAGCGGAAAGGGGCAAGAGTTTGGTGTAGGGGCAACGCATCGATAGCGCGCACAAAAGTACATTTATGTACTTTGCAGGTACACGTAAAAAATACATTTGAAATTACAATCCTACAAATTGTAGTTATTATCAGTAATAAAGTTTTAATTAGCGCACTAGAATCGGAAATCCGAATAACTTAGCTTTGCTTTAATCAGCAATTGTAGTGGGTTGAACACGAAAAAGTGAAAGAGTTATAACTTCTGGCACCATATAAGAAAATATTAAAAGCAAAAGCCTTTTACAATGCAAATTGGTCATCAAACTATGGGAGCTTGTATGATTTCTCCCAGTGCACTTATGCATAGAAAGAAATGCGAGGGAAAGAATCGCACAGCAGAAGCCGAGGGCAACAGCCACAGAAGAGAGTACGAATACGAGACACGTGTTTTGAATTAAATGAGCGCTCCACTCCGCGCGACCTTCCCCTGCGCCCCCCAAATGCACCAACCCTGCCACTCCCCCACCCCCCTGCGCAACCCCACCTCTGCATTATGGCCACATTCTTGACGCTCTGTGGTTGTTGACATGTTAATGGCCACAAAGGAAACTCGCTTAAGAGGCACGGCAATTGAAACAATACACATGTTGCATGCGGCATAATCACGTGCAAACACAGCAGAATCGCAACCGACAATTTCAGCCGGCCACCAGCAGCACCAGCAACAACAACAACAGCCACAGCACCTTGTTAACTTGGCTCAGCTGCAGAGCTTCGACCCGAAGCTTGGCTTTTTGTGTCAGTGTGTATCTGTGTTCGCGACGGCGACCTGTTGCCACCGACGTCGACGGCGGCGTCGGCAGAGAGTCGGCAACAACGGATTCAGAGGCAGTTAGCTTTTGGGCCCAGTTGCTGAACGAAGCTGTTGGCCGAAAGACGTCGCCGGCTTAAACTCCGACTAAGCGCCCACCAAACTGCACCAGCTACAAGTAAAATTCTAAGCAAATATCGGTTAAAAACATCCTAGAAAGTGATTTAATGATAAATAAAATGCACTGAAGCAGTGAAACTTATATAAGTTATACAGTATAGCTCTTTAAAGAAGCGTATATTAAAGAACTTCCAAGTTAATATTTTTTGTCAAATGTGATTTATAATCCATATAAAACCATGAAAAGTGTTAGTTATGGAACTAATTTTTAACATTAAAAAAAGAAATATTTCTTAAAAGCTTGAAACTCTTCAAAAATGTTAAATAAATATACGTATGAAAAACGACCTTCGAAACCAAGATTATTTCGATTCTGGCTGTGCGTGCAATGTATCCATCAAGTTAATAGAGTGAACAACAATTTCAGCCGCAATTTGATCGCATCCCACATCTCATCTCGAATCTTGAATCTCGAATCTCTTAATCCCCATCCTCCTGAAAAGTCCGACTTTGAGATGTGGGGACCCACAAAAGGCAAAGCAATTTAACAAAAGAAAGGAGAAGAAGATTTCAGTGAAAGTGATGAAGCGTCGCCAACATCCGCATCTCTTAATGATCTCTGCCGATCTTATGTGTTCATCTATATGTGTGCCACAAAAAAATAAAACAAAAACAAAAGAAACCACAATGCTGTGGTAGCTACACTAAATGTTTGCATGAGCAAAATGTTGTAAAAAAATAATTTACAACACGAGGACTGAAACTTCAGTTTTGAGTCAGCCGCAGGCTGAGTAAAAGCCATGTTTATGCATTGGCAAATTAGCGAACAAGCCGAAAGGGAAACGGGCTAAACATATTTTAATGAATTATTGTTTGACACAAGAGCTATTAGCCTAACAACTCGAAAACAATTTTAAAGGGGTTTCTATTGAAGCCAATTAGCTGGGCTTATGTTTGCTTAATAGTCATGGAACTGATATTAGCATAGTTTTCCTTTAAACCAAAATTCAAACGCCACGATAAATTCTTAAATTTGTGTTTACTTCAACTATTTGTAACCTCTTTTCAAGCAAACAAATGCGCATTTCCCATTTAAATCTATCCTCCAAGCCGAGACTAACTTCCTCAACACTAAACTCACTTTAATTGCCTCTTCCATTAACTGAGTTTACCATACATTAACGCCTTTATGGGCCACCTGTAGCTCAACTCCTCAACCCAACTTGGCTTTTGTCATTCGTCGCGCATAAACAACCGCATCAGACCCCAAAACTCACCTTGGGACCACGAATGGCTGAACTCAAACTCGAAAACAAAAACGTCGCAGCATCATTCGTGCCGAGCTGCGTCAAAAAAGGCAATTTTTCTCCATCTTTTCTGCTGGTGTCACCTGTGCACTACAATTGCGAATTCCCCACATCGTTATCTCTGCTTTTTCTCTGAGTTTTCTCAGCTTTTTCGCCTTTTCGCCTTTTCTCTTTTTGTCTTTTGTCTGCCCCTTCCGAGTGCTGCATGTCGCCTAATTACCCATCATTTCGCTGCGAAAGTGCACTGAGAAAAATAGCCAATAGCTAAGCAAATTAGTAAAATGCACACGTATTTCATATGAGATAAGTATGATATTTGCATACAAACACGTAAAGCAATTAGGAACAGTTCCTATGTGGGACTAAAGCTCCAGGGTTCTCAAAAACATATAAATAGTTTTCGTTTTCCTGAGTGTTTTTAAAAGTACAACCGTATAATACTAAAGTAGCTTATATTGAGTGAGGTTTTTATGGATATCCTGCTATACCTTTCAAACGTAATATCCATAAAAGACATTTAACATGCAATTAAATTCTTTAATCTCTTTTTCCATGTGCCACCGCCCAGAAATCTCAATAAAAAACCACCTGAGCGGCGCAGTTAATTGAAGACCAAACCGAGCTCGCCTGCTGAACAACAACACCAGATCGCAGCCTCTGTAGATGTGCTGTGGAGTCCGAAATCAATAAAATGTGCACCGCTGGCGTGGTTGATGGTGGTGCTGGGGCCACTACAGGTGGTGCTGATGGTGCGGATAATGGTGGTGCTGCGCACGCCCCAAGTTCGACGGCCTTGAACCCACCACAGGTAAATAGCATGCATCTACTCATCTACTCGCACCAGCGTGGTCAACATGTATAGTACATATTTTTGGGGTTTCGCTCTCTGTTTGCTTTGTTGTTCCATGGGTGGATCCCCCTGCCCCCTTTCCCCGCTGCCAAACTGAACCTTATCTGACAACAAAATAAAACTCACGTTGCCATCAGAAACAAACAGCTACGAAAACCGCTGAAAACCGAAACCAGTTTACTTTTGGCCCGCTGATTTAACCGGGACTAGGTCTGGGTCTCGAGTATTATGCGATCGGTCATCTGTGCGGATAAAGCTCATAATCAGGTTTTATATAAAAGATTATTGCAGCCTAAACTATGTCTTTGGGTGAAGTTGGTCAGAAACCATTTGAAAGTCAAGATCAGGGTGACTTCAAATGGTTGTTAATGGAGGTTATTAAAATAAATGGCAATTGAGGAGAGAAGTTAAGAGATCTAGTTTTAAGTGTGGGTTACCTCAGGTATACATCCTAAAGAGTTTACAGTGTATAAGATAGGCATGAGAATCTGCATCTGAGATAAGTCAGGCGACGAGAATCCTCTAAATATATCTTAAACTATAGGAAAGAGATGAATTACCTTGGGGAACCCCCTTTGAAATCGAATCGTTTCGTTTACACATTTTACAAATTCAATATTACATTAGTTCTGCGCACCTACTGTCACTTTAATACAAAATAAATAAAACCCAAAAATAAACAGATAGCCAGCGGAACCATTCAAGCGCCAAGGGTCGAAAGAGTTGAGCAAAGATTTGAATAACATGATGACGGGCAGCGACGATAGTCCGTTGGTGGAGGAGGGCGGTCTGAAAGCCACCCAGCATCGACTGACCATTTGGCACAAGGTAATCGGAAGACCACACACACAGAGATATTATAGAACGTACTATATCGCACTGCATACTATAATTAGATTGTGTTCTTTATGCTGGGACTCATCTCGGCGCTGACAATATGCGTTCTGGTCAGATTGTCAAACCGATTGGCCTCCGATGCCGAGAAGAAGGCCTTGCTGCACTTCCGAGAACTTTCATCCGGCCGGAATGGTCACCGCTTTGGCCACTAGATCACTAGATCTTGTTTATCCACATTGCCACTCTATATATTTTCTGTGTGTTTGCTTTTCACTACTTTGTTTTGTTTTGGTTTGTTTGTTTGTAAATTGCTTAAATAAAGTGCTAATTGATTGATGCGGAATAGTTTATGGAACTGCGGTGGCTAGAGTGCAAATTAAACAACAAGCAATTAGCTGAAGATCAGGAAAAGCTTTGAATAAACTTCATCTGGAGGTGTCAGACTTGAGGGGTTATTCTATTTGCTATCTAAGACCCGTATCGCCTGTGATTGCATACGCGGCGTATGAGTGATGCAGTCGCTGTTCTGCTCCTCTCAATTGGCATTATTCACACACACTATAAAGTATACATAACCTTTTGTGATTTTGTAGGTCTCCATATCCATCGATGATCCCAAACACCTAAAGCCACCTGCCAAATCCAACTTCCGGCGTTACCTTCAGTGGATCATAGCACCTGTCATGATGGCCATTTCCGGTCTGATCCTCTACTACCAAGGACCGTGGTACGGACTGGCCTCCCTATATGCCGCCTTGATATCCACACTATTGGTGCGTCCAGGATGGCGCTGGTTCTACATTGCAGCAGTTACCACTCCCAGAGATACAGTGTAAGTTATAAGGATTAGAGATTCAATTTCGTAGTTTTAAATGCATTTTCCCCTCAGTGCACTTTTCGCCTACATCCGTGTGCTGCTCTTCGTTAAGCGCCAGGAGCGGAAGAACCTGAACATCGGAGACATCTTCGAGGCGAATGTGGCCCGGCAGCCGGATAAGCTGGCCATTGTCAGTGAGTCCCAGCAGTGGACCTTCCGGCAGCTGAACGAGCACTCGAACCGAGTGGCCAACGTGTTCCACAGCCACGGCTACAAAAAGGGCGACGTGGTGGGTCTGCTGCTCGAAAATCGCGCTGAATTCGTGGCCACCTGGCTTGGTCTATCCAAAATCGGCGTGATCACGCCCCTGATCAACACGAATCTCCGGGGAGCCTCACTGCAGCACAGCATTACGGTGGGCCAGTGCACGGCGCTCATTTACGGCGCCAGTTTTCGATCGGCCGTGATGGATATAGCCAAGGATCTGCCCGCCCACGTGGGACTGTATCAGTTCAACGACGAGTCCAACCAGGAGGTGGTGGCTTCCGAGGGCCTCAGCCAGGGATTGGCCCAGCAGTTGAACGGCCTTCTGGAGACCGCGGCCAAGGATAAGGTGGCCGCCGGTGCTTCTCGGGCGGATCATCACGATAAGTTGGTCTACATCTACACCTCGGGCACCACGGGCTTGCCCAAGGCGGCCGTCATCACGCATTCTCGGTAAGATCTCCCACTATCCGCAGTAAGTTCTTTCTGTTAATGGGCTCATTGGCTTTCAGGTACTTCTTCATAGCTGCGGGCATTCACTACACGCTTGGCTTCAAGGATCAGGATGTGTTCTACACACCCTTACCCCTGTATCACACCGCTGGCGGAGTGATGAGCATGGGTCAGGCCTTGCTTTTCGGTTCCACCGTGGTCATAAGGAAGAAATTCAGCGCCTCCGGATATTTTTCGGACTGCGCCCGATTCCAATGCACGGTAATTACCTATTAGGTCATCCAATATGTTGTATTAAGGTTCCCTTTTTTACTGCCAGGTGGGACAGTACATTGGGGAGATGGCGCGTTATATTCTGGCCACGCCATCGGCTCCTCACGATCGGAGCCACCAAGTGCGAATGGTGTTTGGCAATGGATTGCGTCCGCAGATTTGGCCGCAGTTCGTGGAGCGTTTCGGGATCCGAAAAGTGGGCGAGTTCTATGGAGCCACTGAGGGCAATGCCAACATCATGAACAATGACAGCACCGTGGGAGCCATTGGATTTATATCCCGTATTCTGCCGCAGATCTACCCAATATCGATCATAAAAGCAGATCCACATACGGGAGAGCCTTTGAGGAACAGCAAAGGTCTCTGCGAGAGATGTGGTGTGGATGAACCAGGCGTGTTTGTAGGAAAGATTGTGCGGGGAAATCCCTGCCGGGAGTTCCTCGGCTATGTTGACCAGAAGGCCTCCTCCAAGAAGGTGGTCCACGATGTCTTCTCCAAGGGCGACATGGCCTTCATTTCGGGCGATCTGCTGGTGGCCGATGAGCGGGGCTATCTGTACTTCAGGGATCGCACCGGCGACACCTTCCGCTGGAAGGGTGAGAATGTGTCCACCAGCGAGGTGGAGGCGCAGCTAAGCAATCTGGCTGGCTACAAGGATGTGATCGTGTACGGAGTGAGCATACCCAACACTGAGGGAAGAGCAGGAATGGCAGCCATCTACGATCCCACGCGAGAGGTCAAGGTCATCGAGCTCGGCGAGGCACTGGCCCAATCCCTGCCCAACTACGCGAGGCCGCAGTTCCTCAGATTCCTGCGCAGAATCGACCTGACAGGCACCTTCAAGCTGCGCAAGGTGGAGCTGCAGCAGCAGGGCTTCAATCCGGAGATTATCGAGGATGAACTCTTCTACGCCCAGCCGGATGGCGTGTATGCTCCACTCACCCCAGCCGTATACGAAAGGATAGTTAGAAACGAGCTCCGCTTCTAGGAGCACCGGACTTCGTTCTTGGGAAAAAGAAAAGTCAAGACTGTGCCTTGTATGTTGGTAAATAGGATTTCCTTTGGATTCAGCCTGAGCCCCAACTAGTTTTAATTGTGGTAAAGTTTCTTATTGTCGCGACAATAATAACTTTAAACATGGAAATTTACTGTTGAAAGAACGTTTCCGCGGGTAAATTATTATTTTGTAACTATTTCCTCCTTTTGCATTTCCAATATAAGTGTCGCATCGTATTGTATACATTTTATAGGTAATAAATATTATGCCAATTATACAATTTATAGTCTTTCATATTTTGCTAGATCATCAATCATAACAAATTGGGACATTGGGGAAAACAATATAATAAAAACGGAGTCACAAGATTTGGATCGGCTTTCATTAGTTTTGTAAAATAGTTTATTGTGCTATCATTAAATAATTTTTAAAAAGGAAACTTACAATTGAAAGAGCATCATTAGCCACTTTTCGTTGGAGTGGTTAGAAAATCTAATATCCCGGATTCCATAAACAGTCAAATTCGGGATTGTTTTAGCTACGATTTCACTTTTCAATAGAATCTAGGTTACTTCCATTCCTTGAATAACTGATACCTTCAGCTTAAGTGGAACCAGATTCGCATGGGAACGGATTTGGAAACGGGGTCATAGAAAATACTTTCAGCAGTCTTTGGAACGATATCCGCTCAATCCTTGGGCGGCACATCCTTGTTCAGCTCGGCCCGCTTCCTCTGCTCCATGCGCTCCTCTACCTGGTCCAACCGTTCGCTCATAGCATCCAGGGAGCTCAGAAGTCCCGCCTGGATCTCGCCGTACCGCTTCATGGCCAAGACCAGGCTCTCCTCGATGAGTTCGCTCTGCTGGGCGTACTCCCCGTTGTTCTGGGTGATGCCCTTTAGCTGATCCAGGCACTCGGCGGGAATGCTGCGGAAGTACTCCGCACCCAGGGCCGGTTCCAGCTGCTTAATCCTCTCCAGCTGCTCGGCCTGGGTGTGCAGTTCGGGAGCCACGGCGTGCAGGTAGACCTCCTTGGAGCGCACCTGTTGGTGCTCCTCCAGGAAGTTGGGGTCCAGGTACTTCTCCAGCTCGTCGGATCTCTTCACGCACTGCTGCAGTGCAGCACTTCCTGTGGTTGCTTCGCCCAGAAGGGCATGGGCCGAGCACAGGGCGTCGACCACGCCCTCTCCCACCTCAGAATCCTGCCCGGGTCCCAGGACTCGCGTCAGGGCATCGATGCGCTTCTCTAGAATGTCCAGTGCCTCCATTTTTCGCTTAATTTCACTTTATTTTGTTCGGTGCGATGGGAATGATGTCAGTCTGCAAAACAATCGATGTCCAACGAAGAGGTGGCAACGCCAGCAGGGCTGCGTTGCGAAGGGGCGAGTGCACTTGCTACCCGTGGTTCTTGTTCTTGCTAAGAGGACCGACTTAACCCTTATGCTGAGGATAAAATATATTATTTTAAAATATAGTAGCAATAAATTAAGCTATATATTTGTGCCTTCATATCAATAAGAATATCAATAAAAAAATATCAATAAAAATACACTCTTCTAATTCCATTACTATTTACTTAGTTTCTTATAAACGTGAACTTTACAATACAAAAATCTCAGTTTCTGATCTAACAAATTACAGCTTAAAATTCTCGAGGGACAGCCGCTCCGCATCCTTGTTTATCTGCGCCAGACTGTCCTCCGAGATAATTCGCACCGTATCGACCTCTGGGTCATCTCCTCCAGAATCATCCAGCACGCACAACAGACCATCGTTCTCGATGTACGGGAAGAAGAACTCTGGCTTGTCCCAGCTCTCCTTTTCGCTGATCCCGTAGTGCGACTCTTGTGCCATGTGCTCCACAAGCAACTCCTCCTCGTCGAAATGCAGGTCACAGGTCACGCAGCGCAGCAGGCACATTTGTCGGCGCAGATAGTTCACCACCTTGACGCGTTGATAGAAGTTGAGAGAGCTGGTGGCCTTTTCGAAATCCAAGCGATGGACATCGTGCATGTGTTCCTTGAGAACGGTGAAGTTGTCGCCGAGATGGTGGCAATACAGGCACTTAATGGAGCTCGGCTCACCATCTGCCGCCCAATCCGACCAGTCGGAATCGTGTTCGGCATCCGAATCCGGGCGGGCAAAGTGCTTGTCGAAGTCCACGCTGCCAGTTTCAGGATCAGCGATTGTGGATACGGATGCGGTTTCCCGTCTTCGTTTTTGTTGGTGCTGTTTCCGGGGCGTTGGCGCTGTAGTAGGTCCGCGATTGTAGTTGATAAGAAAGTACTTGTCGTACTCCCTTCTGTTCGGATTGATCCGCTTGTGGCCCTTCTTGCGCATGTGTTCCTTGAGCGTAGGCCGATCCCTGAAGATCTTCTCGCAGTAGAGGCACATTAACCGGTTCAGGTTCTCCTCCAGGTGATCCAGCAGCTCGTCCACGTACACAAGCTTCTCGGGCTTGCCCACCAACAGAAAGTGCTTGTCAAACAGGTGGTCCAAGTAGTCCGCCCTCAATCCCTTGATTATAGTCCTGCAGAAAAGGCACTCCTTGGAGAAATTGCGGTCGGTTAGCTCGAACTGATGTCGCTCCAGAGCTTCACTTAGGCGCTTTTCTTTTAACCTTCGTCGCAGCTCGTAGTCCTGGGGCAGGATATCACAAAGCAGGTAGTACTTCTCGTTTTTGGAGTACTTGCCATCGGGCAGCTGATCCAAGAACATTGTTGTGCAATATTGCTCGAATTCGTGAGCTGCGAACGAGAAAAATTATTAAAAAGTCACGGTAGAGTAAGGGATTTTCCCACTCTGAAACTCCTTCTCCCAGTACTGGAGGTAGTCCTCCAGAAGCGCAATGTCCTCCACATCGGCGATGACCAGTCGGTGCTCCAGATACAGATGCGCCAGGCAGTCGTCTTTGTCGGTCGGAAATATATAAACCTTGTCGCACTTGAGGCACTTGATGGCCGTGTTGTTGGAGGGCTTGAGTTCCGAACTGGAAATGATCTCCTCCGGCGAGGAATCCCCTCCAGAAGCAGCCACCTCGTGCTCCATTTGTTTACGTTTCCCTGCTGCTCCAAGAATGAGTGTGACCGCAGGTGCTTAGCTGAAAAATACTGTTTGCTAGATAAGCTCAATTATGTAGTACACTGGAAACAATTGACAACTTGCATTTGTACTTAATGCAATGCATATAAATCCTAAATTACACTTCTTTTATGAATAATAAATAAACAACAAATTATACACTAAGAATTAAATAAAATGTATTGAGCACGTACATACATAAGTTTAGTTTTGCCTTATTCGTAACTTCAAATTCTAAGACTTACAAATACATTATCCATTAAGTTTTCAACAAACTAGGATGAATCATAGGAAGCATTATCATTAAAACATATGACTTATTTTTCGGGACGCTGTGATTCAATTCCTATGCTATTACTTTAGTTCATTTCCATATTCCAAGTTCCATGTATTAGTAATATTGTTAATTTTTTTTGTTTTTAGTTTTTATTATCGTTGACGAACTTGCAATGTAGCCAGTTCCAGTTCTCTGATAGTTGGGTATATAAGGCGCTGATAGTTGGATGGGGACTCACAGTTGGAATCCGCAACTGTTCGCAAAAGGTCCTCGAAGACTGTAATCCACTGAAAATGGCCGACAAGAAGAATCTCCTCCTGCTGTTCGAGCATCCCACGGAGCCCGTCTTCATGGACAAGGGCGGCAATGGCACCGTGTTCGATGTGCCCGACTCCTACGTGACCGAACGCTACAACAAGATGTGCAAGAACGTCCAGCGGCGTGTTAGCGACGGGTTCGAGAAGTGCGTCCTGGTCAAGGAGATCGAGATCCCGGATCTCAGCTGCCCCATGAGACTGGGCCGTTCGGAGCAGTTCTCGCTCTTCCTGAAGTCCCACCGCCAGATGGCCAGCCATCTGATCGATGTCTTCCTCAAAATGCCCACCGTGGATGAGCTGCAGAGCGTGGCGGTGTACGCCAGAGATCGTGTCAATCCGGTGCTCTTCAACTACGCCTTGTCGGTGGCCATGCTCCATCGTTCGGACACCAAGGACCTGGGTCTGCCCACCTTCGCGGAGATCTTCCCGGATCGCTTCATCGACTCGCAGATGATAACCAAAATGCGCGAGGAGTCCTTTGTGGTGGAGCAGACCGCTGCCCGTCTGCCCGTCGTCAATTCGGTCAAGTACACCGCCTCCGACTTTGACGTGGAGCACCGGCTGTGGTACTTCCGCGAGGACATGGGCGTCAACCTGCACCACTGGCACTGGCATCTGGTCTATCCCAACGAGGCCGAACGCAGCATCGTAGACAAGGATCGTCGTGGTGAGCTGTTCTACTACATGCACCAGCAGATCGTTGCCCGCTACAATGCCGAGCGACTGAGCAACCACATGGCCCGGGTGCAGCCATTCAACAACCTGGACGAGCCCATTGCCGAGGGCTATTTCCCCAAGATGGACTCCATGGTGGCCAGCAGGGCGTTTCCTCCGCGTTTCGACAACACCCGGCTGAGCGACGTCGATCGCCCCAGCAACCAAATTAGAGTGGGAATCGACGACATGAAGCGGTGGCGCGAACGCATCTACGAGGCCATCCACCAGGGCTACGTTTTTGATGTGAGTGGAGCTCTCAGAATCCGTAAATATATACATCTAATTGGTTTTTTTTTAGGATAACAATGAAAAGATTGTCCTGGATGACGTGAAGGGGATTGACATCCTGGGCAACATCATAGAGGCCTCCGCATTGTCGCCCAACAGTACGCTGGTAAGCGATTTAGTTGCATAGACACATATCATAATGGTGATCTCTAGACCAACACTTAGCGAAACAAATTTCTTCATTTCGTCTCATCTACAGTACGGCGACCTGCACAACAAGGGGCACATGCTGATAGCGTACTCCCACGATCCGATCAACAAGCACCTGGAGTATGCGGGCGTGATGGGCGACTCCTCCACCGCGATGCGCGATCCCGTCTTCTACAAGTGGCACGCCTTCATCGACAACATTTTCCAGGAGCACAAGCGTCAGCTTACCCCCTATGAGCAGAAGGACCTAAGCTTCCCGGACGTTCGCGTCCAGAGTATTGAAGTGGAGAGCCAGGGTAAGATCAACAGGCTGACCACCTTCTGGCAGGAGTCCGATGTGGACATGTCCCGCGGCCTTGATTTCGTGCCGCGCGGCCACGTCCTCGCTCGGTTCACCCATCTGCAGCACCACCCATTCAGCTACACCATCAAGGTGGAGAACTCCAGCGAGGACACGCGATATGGATACGTGCGCATCTTCATGGCGCCCAAGATGGATGATCGCAACAATTCCATGCCGCTGGAGGAGCAGCGCCTGATGATGGTGGAGATGGACAAGTTCGTTGTTACCATGCCTCCCGGAAGCCAAACTATTACCCGAAACTCTACGGAGTCGAGTGTCACCATTCCGTTTGAGCGCACCTTCCGGAACCTGGACCAGCTGGAGAAGCTGGAGAATTTCTTGTGCGGCTGCGGCTGGCCCCAGCACATGTTGATTCCGAAGGGTCGGGCCGAGGGTCTTAGTTTCGAGCTCTTCGTCATGGTTTCCAACTACGAAGACGATAAGGTAAGGTGTCCTTGAAGTATACTGCAAATGCCTCCTGATCCCAACTCGCTTAACTCCTGCAGGTGGAGCAAAAAGAAGCGGATTGTGGCTGCAGCATTGCCGCTTCCTACTGCGGACTGCGCGATCGCCTCTATCCGGACCGCAAGTCCATGGGCTATCCCTTCGATCGCAGCATCCGCCGGGGTTCTGAGATGTTGGAAAGGTTCCTTACGCCCAACATGCGCGCCGTCGAGGTCATCATTACCCATGAGCCCCGTACCGAAAAACTTCCTGAGTTGCCGGCCCGCTCCTGATCTCGAGATGCATCATATCATCGGATCAAATGAAAGCAGGTTTAATGCTTTAAAAAGATGTGCAATAACGGTCCAACTTTCTCGCTGTGTAAAAATACCAAGCAAAATAATAAATACCAGCAAGCGAGAATACCAGTTTATCGTAGGCACTTGCAGCGAACGGTCACACTGTGCGGCGGTTGGGGGCGGAATTGAATTTATTTGCAAACAAAAATCGAAACACGGGAGCACGACGTTAGCGTAAGTGTTACGGCGATCGATTCGGCTGCTAGCCAATTGAAATCTCATCGATATTGCACACAGATGCCACGCACACACCCTCACGCACACACGCACCGTCCGAGAGCAGAATTCGAGACCAGAATCTCAATTTATCAATTTAGCAACTTAGCAGTTTGACAATACAAATTGAGACTCGTCTGCACTTGGGTACAAAGTTCAGTCCGTGTGCATTGGCCTGTGCATGTGTGTGTGCGCTCGGGTGCGCGGGCGCATCTGTGTGTGTGCAGTACGCAAATGAGCAAACGAGCAAAAGAAAAAACCAAAACCACTGCCAATCATTTTTCAGTCTGTGTCCAAAGCGCCTGTGTGAAAGTATTCTGATTCGCCTGCCGTGAAAGTGTTTTCCGCAATTTTCCGCATCCGCATCCCCACATTCGCATCACAATGGCTGCGCACTTTTTCCGCACTGCATTTTACGCAACGGCGGCCAGAAAATCGATGAGTCTGCCCTTCGCCGGCCGGACAGCCGCAACTCTAGCCGTGGGCCTATCATTCGGTGGTAAATCCCTGCCTCCTCCCTGCAGCTCTCCGACTTATTTATAATTTTTGCATTGACCACCCCCCTCCCCGTCGCCGCACTTGCAACGCACTCGAATAGCACAAAATAGCCGGGCAGCCGTGCCGTACGAGAATGCCTACGCGGACAGCTTCTTCGGGGGCTGCCAGACGCAGGGATTGCTCCAGCGGGTTCCCCACACCGGACACATCCAGCCCCCGCTGATCCGGAACTTCTCGAGCCTGCAGACGGGCCACCAGCAGCAGCAGCCGGCTCCAAATGTAAGCATACTCCTTGGTACTGGTTCTCCATCGATTCTGGTGCCGTGGATTCCAGCGATTAGATTTCCATTAGGATGCACTCCAAATTCTGATTCTCAAAACTTATCTCTTCAGTTGTGGCATGCCTACTCCTATGATTAATCTACATTTTGTTTTTTTATTGTGATCCACAACTCATTGCGAACTTTGGTCTTATGGCTCAGATACCCTTAGAATCCGCTCTATCTTCACATTTAGACATTAATACTTGTGTTACTCAGACAATTTCTTAAGCAGTAATATCTGCACTACGACAGTAATTTAAAAAATATATATTTTACAGAAGGACTACTTATCGATAAGATAGGCCTGACCGCGTTAGATTAAAAATAATGGTCAATGACGCATTCAAATAGTTTCAAAGCTTACATGGCTAATAATTCCATTAGAATTATAATGAAATTATGACCGTGTTCTCTCAGAATGCTAATCAAGTTAGAAAGATTAGTACCAGAGTCAAGTCAAAGATCAACTTTAATACGCAGGGTATACACTATTTAGCACTGGAATAACGTGTATTGAACATCTGTTGATCCGTGGTTTGAACCTTTAATTACCTTTAATTCGCTTCTTCATTGTAAGCACTTTGTAGTCTGTGACTTTCGAATTTTGCATGCTTGAGTAATCTGCATTCTCTGCACTTTGTACCCGGCAAATGATTTCGGGTTCCTATCTCTCCTAACCTCTCCTCCTCTTCAATGGTGATTTGTACAGATAAGTTTCGCTTACCTTATATATATTTATAAACCTATTTACATAGTTTAATCGTTGTTTTGCAGTGGCCTGCAATTAGTGAGGGCTCATTAACCGCTTGAACCAACCAGACAATCACCGACTGCACGTGATATCATCGATGGTCCGTTCTATTGAACTACTGCCTTATCCTGGATCTTTTGGATCTACTTTTGAATCGACCCTCGCATTCAGCAAGCTCAATTGAGCTGGGGCACAGCTTTTTCCACGATTCAAATCATAATGGCGCCCCAATGCCAAGCTTTCGCTCGATCCGCCAAATGTTCGTGTTCTGTGTTTATTTTTAGGCAGCGAGCTGATCAAATACCTAGAACCTAAAGTGTGTGCAAGGGTATTTTGGCATCAAAGATATTTATGAAATCATTCTTAAACAAGTTATTATTAGTTATTGTTAGCTATCAACATAGTGTGCAATTCTGCATTGATTCAAGAAGAGACCTTTCTAGTTCCATTTCACGTGGTATCTTCTAGTCGAGACTAAGAGTCTACCTTTCGCAAAGGGGACGTAGGCTTCCAGTGGCGCAATGTAATTTAAACCACTGCCGCAAAGAGTAGAAAAAACATATTCCTGCATATATGTATGTACACACACATCAGCAGAAATAACTATTTTCCATGGGGACTGTAAGCTCGCCTCAATTCCGCTCAACTATCCATGATCGTTCCACTGGATCGCTGGGCTATATGCTATATAATGTGGATCAGTCAGTTGGTCAAAGTCGTTGCACCTGCTTAGTTTTATCTTCAATATGGACTTCCTAATTGAAATAATATTACTAGTCATATTGGCAATTATACTGCTGAAGATCTATTATCGCGCGAAACGTGTAAGTGGCCATGCAATTCAAGGGTCAAGTTCAAAGTGTCAAGCTAAAGTGAAAGTCTTCTCCAGGAACTATTCCATTAAGCCACGCTTTGTCTCAATTATGTGATCTAACTAGTGCAAAACGGTTAGGTCACAATATTTTCCACTAATCTAAATTGCAACTGCTTATCGTTTGACTTTGCGGGGCTATCTTCGAACTCAGAATGCTATCAGTCGGCTTAGCCTTGCTGAAATGCGGGAAAAGAACCCAAAACCTTTGCACTACCTTCATTTGGTCACTTGCCTTCGTGCTGCTACAAGCAACTTTTGATAACTAGCTACGGAAACGGTATGCATATATTCTGGGATTAAAGCAGAGTTATATTCAAGGGACTATCATCTGATTTCCCTATAAAACGCAGTGTTTGAGAATTCGAGAAGTGAACGGAGTAATTGAATATCAATCTCGGTAACATGATTCCATAAAACAACCAAATGCACACACACCTTTACTAATCTTATCAGGAACAGCTGTTGATTATAGCGTGCTGAGCGAATTTCAAGGTCAGCAGCTGTTGCCGAGGATAAATCAGAGCCATATCACGTAATGGCTATCCCCTAATTTGCATGGATTGAGGAGGCCGCGTTAATCCGCAGCCAGCCAGACTCTAACCGATCAGACCATATTAACCACTTAAGCTTTCATATCTTATCAGAAAGCTGCCCAGTTAGTGACTGGACCTATCCAAACGATGGTTCGTAGTCCGATTAGTTCATGGAATAGTACAGGTGTAGACGCTTGGTCGCTTAGTTGAAGAGCGGGGAGAATTGAAATCGTATGCATATTTGCCTAGTTATTGAATTTTAAAGGTATTCGTTGCACTTAAAGTTTTTTGTTGTTGTTAAGTTTCATTTTACCCACCAAAACCACTAACCATCTCGCATCAGCTGTTTTCAAACATGACTAATAGCCCGTTTCTCCCCCACTCAGAGCGCCATGGCCCCGTCGAACAATCGCCGGTACCTATCCTCGCAGGATATTACCAAGAACATGACCCTGTACACCAGCACCAAGACTCAAGTCGAGGTGGATCCCAAGACGCTGGCCTTCAAGAAGCCAACTGGCAACCCACTGTGTCTCATGATGGCCTGGCTGATGGCCAAGCAGAAGCATCTGAAGAAGTACGCCCAGATCTACACTGAGATGGGATTCGACGTGGTGGTGGTGCACATCACGCCATGGCAGTTGCTCTGGCCGGTCAAGGGAACCCAGGTAATTCTGATACATTGGCGGCCAAAGGAAGTAGCCCCTATACCAATGAATCAAAGTAATGGCCTGCTTTTAACATACATTCCAAGTTGAGTCATTCAATCACTAATGCATCTTTTCCCTGCTGACCAGGTGGTGGCCGCCGAGACCATACGATTCCTGGAGAACAACAAGTCGTATGAGCCCATCGTTATGCATGGCTTTTCCGTGGGCGCCTACCAACTGGGCGAGATCATGCTGCAGATGTCGCGCGACATGGATCGCTATGGCAGCATCCTGGACCGCTTCGTGTGCCAGATTTGGGACAGCGCCGCCGACATCACCGAGATCCCGGTGGGCGTGCCAAAATCGATTTTCCCGAGGAACGAGCGCATGCAGAGCGCCCTGCGCAACTATACGCTGTACCACATGAAGACATTCCACAACCAGGCCACCATCCACTATATGCGCTCCAGCCAGATGTTCCACTCCACACTGGTCAAGGCCCCGGCGCTGTTCTTTGTGTCCGACAACGATCCCATCGGCCCGCCATCCTCCAACCACGCCGTGCGCGAGGACTGGGAGCGTGCGAACATCAAGGTTACGTTCAAGTGCTGGGAGCGTTCCCAGCACGCTGCACACTACATACGGCATCGCGAGGAGTATCTGCAGACGCTCTTCCAGCATCTGGAGGCCTGCGGTGTTTTGGAGGCCATCGGAGTGCCGAAGCGCGCCAAGTTGTAGATGTCTCTAGCGAGGAACCGCTGATGAGTTCAGTGATATACATTTATTCAAGAATCAACGCGATTATGATTTTACCCTAGTTGTTAAGACCTAAAGATTAACGAGAAATGTAAAACCAATGTCCTCTTTGAATGATTATGATCTGTGTGTCTTTCGCGAGGCAGAATCTTCAAAAGCCCGCACGGGAAATTCCTAGGCTAAGCTTAAAGTCGTATTTTATCAACTGAGAGAAAAATGCACTACGCCTCTATATTGTTATATTTTGAGATCGCTGCAAAACGGCTAAATAAAGTAATTTAAATGATAAAAAAAAAACAAGGAAAATGTGTTTTTTTTAATAACGTATCTGCTAGCTAAAGACGTAATTTCCAAATTGTATGCGAAACAAGATGGCTAGAAAGCATAAATAAATCATCCTAAGCTAAGCATGGTTAAAAAAAAAAGTGTTACATCACACATCGCTGCGGACAGGACTTGAACCTGTGCGGGTAGAACCCAATGGATTTCAAGTCCATCTCCTTAACCACTCGGACACCGCAGCCTTATCGAAGGCTGCTCCATTTGTATGTCATATTTCGCGCTGCATAATTCTATGCAGATAAAAATCTGTAGTTCGGCAATTTCTGCAATGGGAATAGTAGTAGATATTCCGAAGCAGAAATATGATTTTGAATTTCAAGTTTAATATGAACCACAAATTTGCAAGCTATTTAATTACTGTTCATGACATATGTAAATATATGATTACTTCTGACTGTAAGTTATTAGAATAATGGAATGCTAACAAGAAGGTTGTAATAGAATCGAAATATGTATTTATTTTTTAAGCTAGTAATATTTATATACTCATTAGAACGCATAGCCACGTAAATGAAACTTCGACTTCAGCAATTTTTTATAAAGAATGGCTTAAGCTGATACCCGACCCCGAAAACGTTCTTGGTTCGTGTCCGAATATGTGGTACGCCATCCCTGGCGAGTTAATGGAAGAGGGGGGTGCTGAAATCTGGGCTTCATACCAAGATGGAACTTTGCCACCGGGGCGACACAGTTGCGGTGTCCGAGTGGTTAAGGAGATGGACTTGAAATCCATTGGGTTCTACCCGCGCAGGTTCGAATCCTGTCCGCAGCGGATCGGATGATCTACATTTTTTTTTTGGCACTTATTTTATTTATTGTGTATTGCAGCTCGTTCTAAAGACAGGCTTTCATATTTGTTACACATTAGATGATTGCGTATTAAGAAATATTAATTTACAAACAATTGAAGTATTGTTGAGTTAATAAAAAATGCAACCAAAATCCAGTGAATGGTCAAGATATAAACAAACTAACTAGCACATACCACCGTGAATTAACAGAATGCCGTGCCGAATAATACCTCTTTAAAAACCACGTTTTGCTAAGATTGGCTTTCATCTGCTCAAAAGATCTTCAGCTTACATAGGAACTCCATATTGTTACATTGGCTTTTGGTTTCTGTGTATATTTTGTACGTCTGCTACAAAAATAGTGTGCATTTTGATTTATCTTTACAACTATGGTTTTATATTTAAAAGAAACTTAATACAACTCGTCTGTATTAGTACAATAGCCTTAAAACTAAACCCAGTAGAAGACGACTGCTTACTGCTTGGGCGGTGGTCGGTATACGCCAACAACGACGGCGTGGTCTCTCTCGTATGGCTCCAGCGTAAGCTGCTCCTGCGGCTTCAGCTTGTCGGCCTGCATCTTCTTCACCTCGGCGGCGAATACCGCCTCGGGCTGCGCCGTCGAGTCGATGCAGGAGGCCTTGATCGAGATGACAAAGTGTCCGCCGTTCTTCAGGAAGTGCTGGGCATTCAGCGCCACAATACGGCCCTGATCCGGCTGGGCAACGTCGGCGAAAATGGTGTCCACCATGCCCACCAGCATGCGGTACTTGTGCGGATGGCGAGCGTCCTCGATGATGGGTATGATGTTGGTGCGCTTCTTGGCAACGTTAATCAGATCGCGACCGGATCGGTGTGAGAACTCCACGGCGTAGACGAGGCCCTCGGGTCCCACCACATCAGACACATGGGAAACTGTCGTTCCGGAGGCGGCGCCCAGGTAGAGAACCTTGGAGCCCGGCGGCATGTGAATCTGCTCGACGCCACCAAGAACGGCAGCAGCCAGCTTGGAACGGAAGGGATTCCACACGCGGTACTCAATCTTCTCGCCATTGGTCTGCAAAGAAGTCAAACAAAATAATAGATATTAATCAATAAAGTTTTGTCATAAATTTCAACAGAAATGAAGAAGTAATTTGAGTAAAATAATAAAATAGGGCTGGGATTCTTCAGGTAGTTTCAAAAATGCATTTGATTTTCAAAATGGTGGACTTGTTTGGGTTCTGTTTGTTTTGGGATAGATAAGTGGATAGGAATGCGCCTCAGTTGTGCATTATTCTAAGCAGACCTTGGAGCCCCGCGACTGCTTCACGTGCACCTGGAGTGCACACAGCCACAGGTGGCCGCCAAGGCTGCTCATGGCCACATGATGCCATGTTCTGTACCCCTGCACAACCTCATCATAAGCTAGGAATAGGTATGGTTAGTGCGTAAAGAGTTAAAAACAAACCTCAACGGAGATGCGCTTCTCGCCGTAGACCTCGGATCCGGGCACAAAGTTCCTGGTGACCAGTGCGTCCTCCTTGCCGCGAGCAATGAACACTCCCTCGTGACGATGAGGTTCAATGGTGACAGTCTTGCCGCCCTTGAAGCCGCCAGCACCACCACAACGTCCTCCGCCGCCGCGACCACCGCCTCCACGTCCTCCGCCACCACGGCCGCCGCCGCCGCCTCGTCCTCCAAAGCCACCACGGCCGCCGCCACTACCGCGACCACCTCCTCCACGGCCACCACCGAATCCACCTCGGCCACCGCGGTCGCCGCCTCGATCGCCACCGCGTCCGCGGCCTCCTCCAAATCCGCCACCACCACCGCCTCCTCCGCCGCCGCCACCACGCCCACGGAAGCCACCTCCTCCTCCGCCGCCTCCGCCACCACCGCGTGGACTGAATCCTGAAAGAGAAAAGAGCCGCATTTGAATACTCGTGTTTTCAGAGGTTAAGTTGGAGGCTTCCAAAAGCAATTGCATCGCCTGCTTTGATTCGCATCGTTAAAGGATAATTTAACGCACCTGGTTTGCCCATTTTATGCTGCTGTACTTGCACTTTTTAATACAACTTTCAACGAAATGTGATTTGGTCCGTTAACACGCGGCAACCAAAACGCTTGAAAAGAAAAACACGTGTGTGCGGCAGTGTGACCGAGAAGCGATCACGGGGAGATATACCGAAGGCCGACGGAAAAATACCAAAAGATATTAGAGTGGGTGTCGGGGTGAAGACTTGGCTGAGGATGTAGCAAGGTTTAAAACCACAGTGGTACAAAAATATAAAACCTAATTAAATTATTTTCAAATAAAACTATAGATTCGAGAAGTATAAAATAACAAGAAACAATTAACCTGTCCAGTACTCATTATTAAATCATTTATTATAATTTTACAAATCTAAGAAAAAGTGTATTATATTTGCGGCAATTTTCTTGAGCCACGGCTCAAGTTCTAAGGTAGAACTTACTATAAAATATTATATTTTTATATATCTAATGTAACTATGGAAGCATGTGAACAGGAATCACAATCCCGTAGTCCTTGACAATGACCCAAGCGCCTTGGAGATCTAGTGTTCGTTGACCAAACAACCACTTGAAATCGATGTTTCCGAGAACCTTTTCATTCCACTTTGAGTTTTCTAGTTGGGAGCACATATTTTCTGAAATTGTTAAAGATTAAATCCAGCTGTTTTACTTAAACTTTTGAAGACACAATGGCCTTCCGCTCGGTGGTAACGATGGAGAAACCGCTCCAGCACATTTCACTGACGGACTGGTACGCCCGGGTGAACCAGATGAGGAATGTGGCGGATGCACGGAGGTCAGACGCCTTCGCCATCCGCCACTCATCCCGATCCCTGAGGAACGAGACGAGGATCGAGGGCGATTGGGCCAACTACGAGACAAATGAAGCTCTGACCGATCGGTGAGTTTCCAATATGATTACAAAGTTGTGGATAATATACCATAATGTACGATTTATAATATATTTTGTATATCAGCATCTCTGAGCTGAATCGCTGGAGGGATATCATTTCAAAGTCCTTTGAAAAGATCGAGCGCGAGATCTTCATGCTGCAGGAGGAGAAGAATGCCACGGAACGGGAGCTAGAGGCGCTGGCGGGACCTATTTCCGTGATAGCCGAGTGCCTGACCATGCGGGATGGTCGCCTCGGATCGGAGATCACCTACGATGAGGCCGATACCGAGATCAAGAACGAACTGGTCGTGCTGGAGAACAACCAGAGGCTGCTGGCCGATCGATGCCAGAAGGCGTGGGAGAAGCTGAATCGTCTGGAGGAAGTGCGCTTCAAGATTGGCCTGGAGATCGAGTTCAAGGTGGAGGCGGTGCAGCTGGACAACTCGCAGTTGGCTCTCGATCGCAATTCAGCCAATATCTCATACAAACCGGATCCCACGAGGAATCCGAAGAAGTAAGTCAAACATGGTATGTCTCCATAGCCAGATAACAAAACGAAACACCCGTTTAGCTCCTGTTCGTACGAGTCGTGGCTGGAGAATGTGAAGAACATAAAGCTGCTGGCGGAGAATGAGCTGGCAGATACGTACGCCATCCGGGAGGCTTTGTTCGTGTGCCGCGAAAAG
Organism: Drosophila teissieri; assembly: GCF_016746235.2. Lineage (NCBI taxonomy): Eukaryota > Metazoa > Arthropoda > Insecta > Diptera > Drosophilidae > Drosophila > Drosophila teissieri. The sequence continues at coordinate 21,583,254 of NC_053030.1, forward strand.
GCGCGCAACATGCTCCAGTCGCAGCAGGAGCGGGCGGAGCACACCATCCGCAAGCGGATCTTCGAGACGCAGCGGGCCAGGAACGAACTGGAGTGGCAGCAGCTCAAGATGAAGGAGGAGATGGAGAAGGCCATGTGCGAGATCCGTACCTCGGAGAATGCTTTGCGTGACAAGACGGATGCCCTGAAACTGGCCGAGACACGCCTGGAGAACCGTGCCCAGAGGTCTGGCATGGAACTGTGCATGGACCAGGCGCACGACATGCTCTGCCTGGAGGTGGAGAAGCTGCGAGAGATTCGACGCCGGCTGCAGGCCAAGATCGACGAGAGCAAGACTAACTTCAGTCTGCTGGAGGAGCACGGCAAGCGTATCGACGTGGATCTGGAGAACAAGCAGCACTCGCTGATGACGGACATCAGGGCACTGGATTTGCGTATGCGTCTCAGAGGCGGAGAGTTCGGCTCCAAGGTGACCAACGCCTCGCAGACTGACAGGAACATAACGCTCACTCGCATGGAGAACGAGATTCCCAAGGACTAGATATGCCTATTACTCGCTTATTCATTGTATTTGCCCTGACGTTCATTGCTCGTTGTAATTTCTCCAAATTTTTGTGAATAAATGATAAAATGTTAAAGCTTTTTCTGGCCAAAGCTGAAGTTCAGTTCACCCAACACGGGTTTAAAATCCGTGCTCCATTCGAGATGCGTAATGCCTCCTGTGGGTCTCCTTGGAAAGTGAACTCCCTGTCTCACAAACATATCCCACTTAACGAACTCGCCGGGAACAACAGGTTCGCTAGGACCACCGCTAACAATGGACCTGGGGCTGTTGTCCTCCACCAACTGCCAGTCCACCCATAAGGCCACTCCGTTGCACGTTCCGGGGCTGAAAAGGAATGGGGATTAATGCTTGCAAAACAGTACTGCCGAAATACTTACTGCTTGAGCTCAATGCTGCCTTTCAGACTGTGCTCTTGACTAAAGTTACTGAACTCTACGTTGAGAACTTCCTGGGGTTCTGATAGTGCGCGACAGGGGTATTCCCAGAGCGGCTGAGCCTCCACGAGGGACACTGTCTGCTCTGCTGATCTCTGTACAAAAAAATAAACATTATTTCAATTATTAAACCACGAGTTAATAACGAATTGCAGTCGTACCTCCACCATTTCATCAAACAAGCGCAGATCAAATCCCTCGCAACTGCCAACGGGCGCTCGAATCTTGTGCAGATCCAGAAACTCCACGGGAAGAGCATAGATGCGTGCCGAACATGGCGAAATCTTTACACTCTCCGGCAGCCTGTCCTTGATTTTCGTGAGCAAGGTGCCGAAGTAGAAGTTGTCCCACGGCAGAATCGCATTGAGGAAGTAGGGCTCAGCGAAAATGTGAGTAAGCGCAGCTAGCTGAGAGTCCTCCAGTTCCTCGACCTTGTCCAAAAACTGGACGTTCTTCAACTGGTTGTGCGTTACAATCGATTCCAGTAATCTACGCGAGAAGCGATGGGGTTCATGGAGAAGGACGGAGGCAGCACCCAAAGCAGAGCTAGCCAGACCCAGCAGGCAGCCGTTTCCGAGGACCAAGACATTCGATTTCTTAGCCTCAATGCTTTCCTCCAGGTAGCGCAGGTACCGCTTGTTACGGGTAGACTGGTTAATCTGGCCAATCCTACTGCGTGAGTAGGTCATGTGCAGGTCACAGGTGCAGGTATGACGTCGCACGCTCTTCGTGGGCGCCTCTTCGCGAGCATCGAACCAGAGGGAGTACTCATCGTGATTGCAGCTCAGGTGGAAGGATTTGCCTGCTTCAACCAGCTGCAGGGGTTTGGGTATGTAGTAGATGGCCTGCATCCAGTGATCCCGCCAGGGCACCACATTGGGCAACGGGTGATCCTTTCCCTTCTCAGCCGCCAGCTCCTTGAGCTGTGGATGCGCCCAGTAAGGAGCGCAGCTGAGCAGTATCTCGCCGCCATCATCCAGCTGAATGTCCCACCAGTAGAATACCAGCTCAGCGGCTCCAGGTTGCTTGGACTTCAGCTCTAGTAGTTGCGCCCGCTTCTTCTCCCGCTCCAGCTTGCGCTGAAAGTCGAACTGGAAGATCTCGACGGGATCGGTGAGCGGGCGGAACGCGGAGCTTGGCAGCTGGGACAGCTGCACGTCGTGCAGAGCTGCCTCTCCTTGGCAGCTCTTCAGCTGCTCTGGCGGGTGCAGCAATGGTTCGCCGTCCAAGTTGGCAATCGTCTTCAGGCTGTTCCACTGCGTAGCTAGCGGAGATTGCGCCACCTGGGCGTAGCACCTGGCGCGAGCTGGAATGCAGAGTGCATCCTCAGTCAGCAGCTCGGCGTGGGCATGGTTGTAGATGCCAATGGCGCCCTCGCCAATCAGTTCTGTATCCAGCAGCTCGGCCACTAGGAGATTGGCCTTTCGCGGCATATCCTCGCCCACTTGGATCTCCGTGGATCGCTTGCGGATGAGTCGCACCTTGTCGCCAGCTCCGTTGGCCGCCAGAATCCTTTCCGCGCAATTCGCCATCGGCAGGAATGCCTCGCAGGCGGTCACCGAATCTGCTCCAGCTTCTACGGCCATCATCGACAGGATTCCGGTGCCCGTGCCGATGTCCAGGACATGCACCTCCCTGCCAGCCTCCCGCATCCCAGCGATGGTCTTCTTCAGAGCGGCAAAGTACTTCTGGTTCCGCTCCCAGTCGTGCAGCATGTCGCCGAATCCCGCGTTGGCCACCTCCAGGTGGTAGTCGTAGTCATCGCCGCGCTCCTGCCAGGAGTTCTGCCCCGTTATCGGGTTCATCACATGCGAGAAGCAGGACATTGTGCGGCGCGCCGGGAAACGTGACTTTATCAAATTCCTCAACATAAAAACCGGCTATATAAACACTACCCACAGTGATGGCACAGTTTGGTTCTATAGAGATGCTCTGCTACTAGAACTAGCCAAAATAGGCTACTGCTCTATGTGAGTTTTGCTTCAACACTACAAACTATGAAGCTGTGATAAAATGTTTACAATTGCACATAGAAAATAAACAGTTGGTAATGGGAGCCTACAGTTTGTATATGGATTATTTGTTTGTTTAAATTATTTGGCTAAAAGCGCTAGACTGGCACAAAACGAAGCCATCTGGCAGCACTTCGCTTCTTAGAAAACTTATCGACAGCCCGCCAATAAATCGATATATTCAAATTCTTCTTAAGTCGCCCAATACGTAAAGAAAAAGAACATTTATTTATTACATTTATTTTAATTGTCATAATTGATATATTTTATAGCTTATCTTAAATCTACAACATGGTTTTCTTAAAACTGATGATCGAGGCGCCGTTTAACGCTAGCCAGAAGTTTAGCACGATGCCGCAATCCCAGATTTCTGACCAAAGGAGTCTCATTCTCGCACTTTTTGTTCTTCTTGGCAGAAAGCGCAGTGCTTGACGGGCGGCAGGATTTATCTTCCTTTGGACTGGACCAATTGTTGACCACGAAATCCACCAGCGAAATACCTAAAACAATGAGAATGAGGCAAGCAGGATCCACTTTGAGAAACGACAGAGGACCTTCCATTCTTGTATGTTCACTTCTCGAGGTGCTGATAGCGAATGATATGCAGATCCCATTACCCAACATATTTATATAGCAGACAGGTAGGGTTTGGGCCCCTAATCAAGTTAGTACCTGACATTGGGTCCAAAGGTCAAAAAGGGTTAGTGCGAAGTTTGGTAAACAAGGCCATAAATACAAATCCTTTTGTTTTGACACGGCTTTAAATTTAAAGTTTGTGCAAACATGTCTCATCGGGTATGATGCTTTTTAAATGTGCAATCAATCCACTAAGGCAATTAGTTCACATCTAATTATCAACATTTTTAGATTTATAGCTTACGTTTCCTTGTTTACATTTATAGGAAATAATAGTAAGGTTAATGGCAGGCATAATCTGCCTTTGATCGGAATATGTGAGTGCGCAGTTTTGATGTAAGCAGATAGGCTAACTGTTTTCAAAACCCATACCAAGGAATGAAAACTAGAGTGGTTAGTATAGGCCAACACCTGGTGGAAAGTGGTTCTCTGCGGCAGGGTAATGGAGAAACTGGTGGAGATCTACCACGGATACGCCCAGTTAATTGGCCTGACGTCTTACAGAATAGTCGGAGGCGAATTGAACAAATCGAGGATGACCGAGGCATATGTCCTGGCATGGAACATTGCAACCGTCGTTATTTTGGCATGGATGGTTTGGAGTGGAGCTGGGTATGAAGATATGAAGGATATGATGATGGCGTCCTTGTTTCCGAAAATGATGTCTATAATTCCATTAGTTGTCTATTCGGTTAACTATGCAGTCATAGTGTATATTCTGATAACGCGCCCGTATCGGGATAGTATGTTTTATGATTTGATTGACATTACCAATCAGTTAGGTCGCCAAATGGAGCTGGCTGGAAGGAAAACGAACTTAAAACTAAAGAAACTGTTGTATTTGAAGTCGTTTACCCTCACCTACCTTACGGTGGGCTCTTTCATATCACTTTTATTTCTAAAACATGGGTACTTGGAAGTAACTTTAATGGGTATAGCCTACAGCATCCTGAACGTCAGCAACTACTTTTACTTCACTTCCTTTTGGCAAATCGTCAGGGGATATGACTTTGTGGATCGAGAGATGAAAAATCTCATCACCTCCAAATCCGGGAGCCATGTTGAGAATTTCGCGGAGGAACTACGAGATCTGTGGTCCCTTCACTGGACTCTCAGCCGAATGGCCAGCAGAATAAGCCGAGTCTATGGATTCCAGATGATCGTCTCGCGCACTGAATACGTTCTCTTCTCTGTTGTATTCGGCTACGTGGGAATAATTTGCATGTTCCAAGGAATGAGTCTGAACATACTTCATGTGGGCCTAATATACCTCGTTCGGACCTTGGACTTCTTCCTGATCGATGTCATTTGTGACCTGACCGCACGCTATCAGAGTCAGCCGAAACACGAACTCGTCGAAGGAGAAGTGAACCAGAAGGCGGTAGAGTAGCTAATGTATTTGATATTGTTCCAAAGTAAATGCTATAATTGCAGCTTAGTGCCTATGTGATCTATGAGAGCAGCATGAGACTGGATCTGAAGGTGTGCGGACTTTACTTTCCCAATAGAGGCATGTGGCTTGAAATGATGGGAGCTATTGCTTGCCATGCTACATTGTTGCTTCAGTTTCATTTAACGCTGAGTAGATAAGATCAAATCAGGTGTATTGAATATAATATATATATTTGTTATAATATTAAATGAAGTTCAAAGGCCAGAAAATGACTTCTTTGTTAATACAAATACATGTATAATGCGCGCAGAAAACTGTTCATCAAATATTATTGTTGCCATTGTTGTGGCTGATTTAGATCGCTCTGCGGAATAACACTTTTCCTAATTAGCAGTTATGCGATGGGAAATATGAGCTACTAACTTTAGTTGAACTACGAAACCCATCACAAGCGGTTTATTCGGTTACCAGCAATGAGGCGGATAGGTGAAGCGTATAACGTATACGCCGTGTTCATCGGCATGACGTCATACAAAGTAACTGGTGGAAAATTCAAGCAGTCGCGGATTACCCAGATATATTGCTTGGTTGTAAATGCCATCTGCTTGACGTTGCTTCCGCAGGGTTTCTGCAAATCGGCCAGGATATTGGGTGCGGCGAAGTGGATGCCTTCCTACATGACGTTCGCTCCATACATCATGTTTTCAACAAACTATCTTACTATAGCCTACATCCTGATCACGAGATGGTACAGAGACGCCATGTTGCTGGACTTGCAGCGTATTACACTGGAAGTGAATCGGGAAATGTTGCGCACGGGAAAGAAAATGAATTCACTAAGTCGTCGAATGTTTATCATCAAAGCATTCACATTGACCTACTTATGTTTGTCGTATATTCTGGCGGTTTTCATCTACCAGTGGAGAGTTCCAAGCTGGTCTCATCTTTGCAATGGACTTCTGATTAACTTCTCCCTAACTATCCTGGTTGTCACCACATTCTTCTACTTCGTCTCACTAATGCACGTGGCCAGAGGATTCGACTTTGTCAACCAGCAGCTGGAGGAGATCGTCTGCTCACAATCGATGGGCTTAAAGAAGAAAGAAGACGAACTCCGCAGCCTGTGGGCTCTGCATATAAAGCTGTGTAACACAGCCCGCAGGATAAACAAGCACTACGGTCCCCAAATGCTTGCCCTGCGATTCGATTACTTCATATTCTCTGTCATCAACGTTTGTATGGGCACGATTTACTCGATTTCCGAACAGGAGCCCAACCTTGAAAAGTTTTTCGGATCTATACTTTATTGGACGCGGAGTGTAGATTTCTTTCTGAACGACTATATCTGCAATCTGGTCACCGAGTACCAAAGCCAGCCGAAGCTATTTGCCACCGAAGGCTGCATGTCCAACGAGGTGGGCAACAATGAAGTGTCCATTCGTGTGCTTTCCATCTAAAGTTGATTTCAATTTTCAGCTGAGTTCCTACTTGATCTACGAGAGCAGCACGAGATTGGATATGTTGGTTTGTGGACTCTATCCCGTTAACAAAGCGAAATGGATGCAGATGGTAGGCTCCATTATAGTACACTCCATCATGCTGTTCCAGTTTCATCTTCTAATGCGAGGTGGTCACAGTAGCCACTAGTGATGTGAATACTTCTTGAAGAAGTCTAAGAGTATGCAACAATATATTTGTAATCGTATAGAGTCGTATGGCTGCGTAGTTTCTTTCGACGTGCAGTAATTAACCCTTGTTTTATCATTAATTTGGGTAATGCTCTTCATATCTGTCACTTCCGCAATTCTATCACTTAATCAAATTGGTTGAGTGCTTATTAGCAAAGCAACTGTCTGTCATTAGTTCATTCTACAAACTAGTGCACGAAGGACGTCGATATGGAATGGATAGTTAAATCGTATTTCCGCTATTCCCTGGCAATTGGAATTACATCACAACAATTTTCCAGGCAAAAGTTTTACAGTACCTTATTTTCTCGGACCTATGCGCTGATCACCAATATCATTACGCTCGCCGTGGCTCCCATATTTATGTGGCAAGTTCGATCGGTTTTTGAGTCGAAGAGGCACTTTCCGCCACTTGTTTTGATCACAAATGACATAAGGTATACGGTGTCCTTCCTGGTCATTTTATACACACTTCTATCGCGAGGATTTCGCGATACAGCGTTCAAGGAAATGCAGCCATTGCTACTCACATTAATCCGAGAAGAAAAACGATGTGGCTATAGGGGCAGAGACGGTGTGCGAAGGTCCTTAAGGATTCTGCTGCTCCTGAAGTTCTTCACGCTGTCGTGGCTGTGCACCACAGACATCATATTTCTGTTCTACTCGTGCGATGTGTTAGTGTGGGTCAACATAGTCCGGTTCTTTTTCTTGTCCAATGCCAACAATATCCTGAATATGGTGCCCATGGGCTATTTCCTAGCCTTGTGGCACATTGCTCGTGGCTTCGATTGCGTGAACCGGCGTCTGGACCAAATAGTGAAATCCAAATCGCCCAGGGATCAAAAGGAGCTGCGACATCTCTGGTTTCTTCATACTTCCCTCACCAGGACAGCTCTAAATTTGAATAAAATCTACGCCCCCCAGATGTTGGCCACCCGCTTCGATCACTTTATAATAGGTGTGATCCAAGCTTATTGGGGAACTGTGTTCACCTTTGCCCTCTCCACGCCTTGGCTGTGGGTCGTTTACGGAAGTGTTCAATACCATGTGCGTTTGGTGGACTACTACCTCATCGATTACATGTGCGATGTGGCGGTGAAGTACCACGATGCGGCCAAGCACTCCTGGAGCGAAATTCGCTGGACGAAGGAGGTATTTGAATTCGTTGTTGTTTCTTGTAGAGTTGGTCATACATGTACTTCCATTTCAGATAAGTTCCTATGTGATCTACGCGAACAGTTCGAAGCTACAGCTCTGGATTTGTGGTCTGTTCCAAGCCGATCGCAGCATGTGGTTTGGCATGATCAGCGGCATTTTGTATTATAGTTTAGTTCTACTGCAATTTCACTTGGTTATGGGGAAGTAATTGTAATGCTTGTGGTATTTGAAATCTTTCACACTCTACTCCTAACTAAGGAATGTTATTAAATCGTTTGTAAGAAACTATTTTCTGCAGAGCAACAATTGTAAGCGCTTACGGGCAACTTTATGGCAGCAAAGCCGCTCCGTTCTGCGGCAGCCAATAATTTCCTATTCGATAATTTCCAAATGAATGCGTTCTGCAAATAAATTCAGCTTTGACAGCACTCGCAGTTGAAATTTAAAACGAAATCACGTTTTGCTGTTGCATACTTTTTGGCGTATGTACATCTGCTCTACGTTGTACGTGATGAAAGTTGCGTCATAAACACAGGCACACAGTGGGAAAATGCTGGGCTTGGCAGCAGGTGAAATGGGGAAATGCTGAAATGGGTGAGTTTAGAGTTAAGGGAGGCATAAATAAAACGAAATAAAATAAAATTCGTTTTTACCAAACGCCGAATGTAAATCTAATTCCTTTTTGCAGGCAAAACGTGCATCCTAGTTGTGCACTGTTTCAGTTTGCGGTATCTGGAATTTAAAGGCATTTTCCTTTACAATCGGCTTATCGCCCAATCCTTTTATTAAAAATAGTCAAATTGAAATGGAACTAAAATTAATTAATCAACAGTGCTTGCATATAAAAGCGTTTGTATGAAATGTGCAAGCAAGCTAGATTTATTCCGATAAGAATTTATAAAAATTATAGCTTTCTAAGTTCTCTCATTGTTTGTTATTAAGCGTAGAAAAAATGTGTTTTTAGAACTGGTCTTATAAAGCCTTTTACATTTCAAACTCAAATGATGACGACGTTTAGTACTGGGCTCATTCGAAGTGCGACAGACGACTTCTGTCAGCAGTCGGCCCTATAAATATATATATTAACATGATTTAAATTCGCAGCGAGGCACGTCAACACAATTATGTTGGATAACAAGAGTCAAGATTTATGGCGCCCGAATCGAGAGGCAAACATATAGACGCACGTAACGGATGCGTCGGCTCTACGCCCATTGCCGCTGGGCGGTGGGCGTGGTGGGCGTGGCCCGTCGCTTGACAATTGTCAAAATCGTCGCCATAACTCACGTGTTGCCAGCAACAGAAGCAAAGGATAGAGGGATTGTGGATCGAGGGGAATTGCCGCACCGGGCATCGACAATTTCAATTGGAGCTGATTTGCTCAAAATGCAAATTACGCAATGATTTACATTCCGATTGACATATTTTAGGCGAACAGTTTGCACTTCATACCGCCCGAAAATACCCCACCCCCCGAAAATCCTTGGATCCGCCCTTTACGTGTTGCTGAAAAGAATCCTTGATTTGCATTCCCACTGCCATTGCCATATCGCCATATTGCCATTGCCGCACACACGTAAATTGGCTGGGATTAGAAGGCCGTTTGAAATTGGGTGCAAAATCATTGCAATCGCTCAAAAACTCCAAACACAGATAGTTGCAATGGTATCATATTCAAACTGTTTGCCAGAGGTGAAGTAAGTACACTAAATGCTATCATAGAAGCTGCATTGAAGATCTTACTTATACGAACCATCCGACTGTGTCATTACTCACACAACTGAGGGCTCATATCCTGGTGACTTCTGACCGGTCATCATTATGCTGGCTCGGCCGCTGCAGCAACGGGCATCGTAAAATCGCTGAGAGGACATAAACGCGTTATTATATTATGCCTTTGAATGCCCATGACTTGCAGGGCTGCCATGAATGGAGGCCATAGAGGAGCAGAAGAAGGCGGCGGCATTGTGCAGTGGCCACACGAGTCACAGAGGACTCGCAGGACACAATGGACGAACATCAGTTCCAGAGCCGCGACGTCGAATGGCTGCTGGTGGAGATGGAGGAGAAGGAGGAGGAGGAGGAGAAGCCGGAGCTGGACCAAACTCCCGCGTCCATCAATGCAACTTTGAGTGAACGTCAACAGGCAAAGAAGCTATTCAGCTTAACTTGCATTCTTTGGCCTTTTCCCTTCCTGTGTTGCCCTCTGCCGAAGGACATAAATTTGAAAAATAACAATATAGGAAGCTATTGCCCTCCAGATGTGTGCGACCAAAATGCCGGAGTCAGGCCAGTGAGGAGCCCGGCTAAGGACTGCTCAAGATGCCGGGCAAAAGTTTTTAATGATGCCGCAAAGTCGTTGAACCAAGTTCGATGCACATTCTGTGGATTTGACCTGACTTTGGCATCCTTTGGCCATCCTTTGGCATCGACGGACGAAGGACGAAGGAAGAAGGCCTCTGCATTGATTTACTTGCGGCTCAGGCGAATGTAAGCCACACAGCTGGGCCAAATCGAACATTTTTCGGCCAAGCGAAAGTTTGTATCTGGGCTGCCAAGTTCCTTGCATTCTATTTGCAAAAACCTTTAAATGTTTGTTGCACTAGCAAAATGTTGACCGCACTGAATTTGGATATGCAAATGAATTTAATACACCAACAAGTGGGTCTGCCATTCTTCCAATAACAACACTTTACCTTGTACATTTGTATTTGGGTTTTGTTTCGAATCCATAAAAACAACATCACAGATTTGGGAGTCACAGGAATATTGATTTGGTTTATTTAAATTGAACAGGCTTAAGCTTAACTATCTTCTGAACTTCTTATCCGTAGAAGCCACCGCCAAATCCGCCAGCGGAGGCCGAGGACGAGGCCGAGGCACTGGCTCCGCCGAAACCACCGAATCCGCCGCGTCTAAAGCCACCGTAGCCGGGGTATCCGCCACCGAATCCGCCGTAGCCGGGGTATCCGCCTCCGAATCCGCCGTAGCCAGGGTATCCGCCGAAGCCACCATATCCGAACTGGGGAGCGGGCACGGCCTCCAGGACACTGAGGAGTGCGAAAATCACAACGACGAACACGATGGCAGCTCGCATCTTGGATGACTTGTTCACTTTAGATCTTTCCGTTTCGGACTGTTGATCGATTTCGGCTTGGCGGCCTATTATATAAACGGATTCGCCTGGTTCAACAACCTGCTCATCTGGTTCTGGCGGAATTAGGTGTCAGGTTCCATTCTCTCTAATAAATCGCACCCATTGAAAAAACACAATATCACTGACCATCCCCTCGGGAAGACCAGTTTTGGAGTTTGGGGTTAACCTTTCCGCAGACTCACGCATCTATTGTGGGATTTTGGGAATCACTCGGCCAGAGTATCGCTTCGTATTAGCATAAAATAAAATGAAATACAAACAACAAATGCGAATAATTATAGGTATACAATTTCGCCGGACTTTGTTTTTCGGCTATCACATTCGCTTAGTCACACGCTTTGTATGCCATTTAATATACATTATGCTAATCAACCCTATCATTAATTGGTTTCCATTTGATTTTTTTTATTTCTGTCTGAGAAAAAAAGAAATGTTTTTCACCGGCTTTTGTTTGTATATTTTTATTTTTATTTTGATATTTTCCCAATGCCCAAGGGGATATTTTATTTGAAGAACCTCTTTGCGATTTAAGATTTTGTTGTGATCACCCACTTCAAACCATCAACTGTCTTCCACCTGTACTTTAAACAATGAAGACAATAATTTGTTTTTTTGTTTGTATACAATTATGATGAGTTTAATCCATTTATAGAGTTACACAAATCTGCGTAAGTGCGATTTGTTTATTTGCAGAGGAATGACTAAGTCATTAACTTAAGCTTGGCTTATGCTAAACATCTGTCCAAAAGTTTTTTGTAAACAAACAATTGTTTCGACCTTGATCTCCAGCTGGTGCTCAATCCGGTTCTGAAGATCTATACAAGTCTGGCTAGCAGGTCACATTGCTGTGAATCAGAAATTCATAATATAGACTTAAATAGACAGCATAAAAAAGACGAAAAGTTATTCAAAATTTCCGTTGTGATAGAACCGCGAGCAATGCAGGTAATCAGTGAATTTCAAACGCTTTGCAAGGATTTTTTCTCGGACTCGATGACCCACGTCTGCTCGGACGTCGTGCCCGAGTCTCTGACCAAGAAGTATCGCAATCGCCTGATCAGTCCCAAGGATCCCTACAGCATTTACCAGCTCAATAGCCAAAACTCCAGCTATCTGCTCTTCTTTCGCTTCGCGGACATGCCCAATTGCCGTACCCTTCGAATGACCGATGTGCACAATCTCAATTGCCAGACTGACGATGGCGAATCGAAGAACTTATTCTTCGGCTATAGCCACCGCAAGTGCTACAACTTTGCCATGAGTCTGACCTCGGAGCTCAAGCAGCACTGTGGCGCCAGGAACTACGAGGAGAATATGCAATCGGGCTACTACTACACCAACCTGGAAGTGAACTCCGTCATTACCACCAACGCCACTGCTGGTGTTCTACTAGAAACTTCAGTTCTCATACTGTGCCTGATCATATCACTCTTAATGTTCACAATTCTGCAGTGGAAGGCATCTCGGTTGTAAGTCAATCCTACTCGATTCCGTTTGAAATCCGTTTCTTCTGACATGAGGAGCCAGTATTCCTGGGATAAGGCAATCCTCTGCAGGAGATTCACCGTCGACATCAAGGTAGTGAAGGTATCGGTGAATGGAGCTGTTCCAATCAGTTCCATTAATCTCGAACTTAACATTTTGAAAAAGGCATTGTTCTCCAAATTGAAGAGATCGTTCTGATCGGTTTCGCTTGAGTTGTAATTTGAAATTTTGCGAGATCTAAAAACAATTTCTATAGCATCTAGAGAAATCGTTTCTAAATCATCGGAAAATTTCCAGTGACAGCCGTAATAAAAATTGTAAGTCTCCAACTCTATGATTATTTGATTTTTTTGATGTTTTTAGTAACTATGAAATAAACACATAAACATTGTTTCTCATGTGTGATTATTACCCCAGTTTTGATTGCCCCACAGCCTGCTTCTCGATTTCAATGGCGCCCCCCTTTTTTATGATCCAAGTGATGTATCCATCATCGTGTGACATATTTGGACAGGGCCCAAACCGAAAGACGCTGCTGGTTCACAAATCTTGTGCCCGTGGCGGCATGGAACTTAAGAAGCTGTCACCGGGATCTCTCCCCTGCATCATCCAAGATCATCGCATAGCGTTTCCCTTTCATCTGACAATGTTGCCCGTGTCATCTACTATATGCCACATGGCTTGGGGGATGTGCATCTGGGCGGAGGCCTCGTTCATTAGGCCGCTTATAAATAATTGCTTTTTAACAGAGGCAGAAATTATCACCTAATTATAGAGCCCGTCATGGGGGATTCCAACCATGCCAACCATGGGAGCTCTGCTGGATCCACTGATTACCAGTGGTTAATTTTGCATGATAATTAACTATTCATCAGTTGTCCATATTAGTTGACTGTTTGTATCTATACGATTCTTGCGAACTACGAGTTCATCCTTTTTTTGCCTCCACACAAGGCAGATAAAAGTAGGTCCTTGATTAATTTGAACTGTCCAATTCAGCTGGTTTCTCTGGGGAGGGAGGAGAGCGCCATGTCCTTTGAAAGGGATAACACACCGCTCCATAACGCCGCACTTGGCTGGCATAAGGACCACGTTTGCTCCGGCATTTCCGTTTGCCATTTGATTTGACAGGACTCTGTTGTTTGGCCCATAAATTTGTATGTGTATTTCCCTTTTCGAGGAGGACTTCTGCAACATGTTCGCCTGTCAGCAGGAATGTCGCCCGTTTGCCGGCAAACAATTTGCCGCATCGCAAAAAGATAAAAAAAAAAACAAAAAAAGGGACAAAACGCATTTTTCCATCGCCACCGATGTTCTGCTTTTCAAACATTATTGCAATTTCGTAAATATTGTAAAAATGTTTTACGCTCGGAGCGCCAACGCTTTATGCAAATTAGCAGCACAAACCGTTCCACATTCCGAATGTTAATTTGCATTTCGCATTTCGCATTTCGTCCGGCTGCTCAGTTCACTCCCATCTCGTTTGGCCTGCGGATAAAAGGGAATTTTTATTTGCATTTAAATATATTACATACTTGTTAACCTCCCTGCTGCAAGACTGGATCCCCCGAACATCCGCACATCCGTACATCCCCGTGTATCCTTGTATCCGGATCCGGGATCTGGAGAATCGGAGATGCCTCTGCTGCGGCCACTTCCCCTTGAGCTTTTCGGGAATGCGTTTGAGAGCACTGCACATTCTCTATTGTGCCCCGAATGGCAATCTGTACTTTTAATTGCCCTAGAAAACCGAGATTTCCACAATCTTAATCCACTTTGATTGCGGCTTCGCTTTTCCAACATTTGCGGCTAGGCAAAAGTTTTCCCTTGCTGCTTGTTTGTGCCCCCTGCTCCTCCCTCTTCGCTCGTTTGTTTATTTGTGTTGGCTTTAATTAAGTTTTATTATACAAATTAACACATGCGGGTGAAATGACACACACTCGCAGATGCAAATGGAGCCCTGGAGCTGCTTTGCCAGTGTGCGGGGTTATGAATTTTTAATTAAATCGTATTACTAAGTCAATAATTAAATAAGCCATGTCATATCCAAACGCCTGAGTGACAGCTCAATAAATGGAAAACCTTCGCACATTGACGAGTAGGTAATTGCTTGTGTCCCACAGGATAATTCCATCCAAAGAGTTAACGTGATTATTTTCGCTCAGTTTGCCTGGACAGATCTTAGTGTATTAGTAAGTTTTCCAAAAAATAAACAGAGTTCCCAGTCAAATACACACACACACACCCTGTGTTTGCCTAGAAAATGTTATTTATTGCGTTTTCTCCTTCAGTGCGTCACATCTGTATCTGTAAGTGTATCTGTATCTGTAAGTGTATCTGTATCTGTAAGTGTATCTGTATCTGTGCTGGTAAATGTATGTGCATCTTTCGTATCTTTCGGTATCGTATAAGTATAAATATTAGTCAGGTAGTCGAATGAGCTGGTCCTAATACGTTTTTAAGCATTAATGCAATTTGGCTAATTGAAATACATATGCATGAAGTAACCTCGTGGGGCCCATTAAAGCTAGCCGTGCCCTCAGAGCGGCGGATACGCGTTCTTCGCATAATTGGCGGCCACACAGTAGTTGGTGGCTCCAAAGAAGGAGCAGACGCCACTGCTGCTGGCAGGACTCGATCCGAATCCCCCGTAGCAGTTCGTATAGTTCTGGCACGAGCGCAGCTCCAGTGGCCCAAAATTGAGGGCATACGCGCCAGGGGGCGGTGGCGGCGGTGGGTGTGCGTGTGGATGCTGGTGTGGGTGTGGCATATTGGCATATTTGTGCATATTATTGCTAATCGGCGCCGGCACCAACTGAGGTGCCGCATCCAGAAGTGGCCTCGAGCCGCCGCTCCGCTCGTTGCGCCGGAATTTCGCACGCCGATTCTGAAACCAGACCTGCAAAACAGACGTCCAAATAATTGATAAGGGAATTAGCTGCAATGGAGCATAGTTAACTGGGTTCACAGCTCGCTGCTGGAGTGCAACTGCAATACAATCAGTTATTGTTGCACGCAATTGCTCTCAATTATGTGAGGGTTTAATATTTCCCAGTTACCAAAGTAACGCAATTAAAACGCACCTGAACTCTGGCCTCGCTCAGGTGCACCTTGGTGGCCAGCTCCTCGCGCACAAAGGCATCCGGATAGTGGGTGCGTTCGAACACCTTCTCCAAGGCCGTCAGTTGGGCGGAGCTGAAGGTGGTGCGATTGCGGCGCGGCTTCCTCGAGTGATGGTGGCCCACTGCTGCTCCAGCTCCAGCTCCAACGCCAGCCGCCAGATTTCCGGAGCAGGGAGCTGCCCGATCTCCGCCGCATCCTGCGCCAGTGGGTCCTGCAATCAGGGAGCCATTAAATTGGGAATTTTCACTTTTACTTTTGCGTTTTCTTTCCCGAGGGGCGAATGCAAAATCTCTTTGACGGACAGTGGGGTGGGGAGTGGGGAGAGGAGCTCGTAAATAATCGATAAGAGCCAACGGATATCAATTAATTTGGCAGCCAGCTAGGAAATTTACTTTTATGGCTTGTCGTGAACACATAAAATTTTGCATTCCGTTTGATCCTTCGGCTGGCGGTCCCCAAAGGAGTGGCAAGGGGGGACGGGGGGTTTTGGGGGTAGGAGGGTCATAAACAAATGGCATGAGCCATAAAATATCTTTTGACGACATCGGCGGACAGCTGTCTACTAATTTCGTCGCCCAACAAACATGAGCCAGCGCATTTACGATCTATTAATTAAAGTGAAATTGTGACATTAAGCGGTCATAAGCGGGCTCCCTGCCTTTGGCTGCCGTTAATTGATTTTCCATAGAATTGGCTTGGAAACCGTTTTACAAACGACTTAAGATCTTTTCCCTTGAATGTAGCTATTTTCAAACTAATTGGACGGAAGCATTTCGGCTAAGAGCCGTTGGGAAAAACTAAAGTTTCCAATGAAATCATAATAATAGTTCTGCTTTTATTTTGCATGTGCTCTATAGTCTCAATTTTTAGAGTTGTATCGATAAATTGCTTCTGATTTCTTGCCTGCTGGAATTTCAGGGTGGCCATCGCCGTGAGTATCCCCATCCCATCTACATATCCACATCAGATATCCTCCTACCCACGCCATTTGTCTCAATTTGTCAGCCGAGCTGTCCACGGAGTTGGGAACTGCATCGTAGATCAGCTCGGAGCACTCCGAGTACATGCGGAAAAGTGGGAAAAAGTGGGAAACGGGAGCAACTGCATCGGCAACTGATGTCCCCGGGGATGGGAGGGGAGTTTTGGGGTAGTGAGTGAATGAAGGGAAGATCTTTAATTTGAATTGCCAACGAGCGATAAAAAACAGTTGCGGCTTAATAAAAAACCAGCAAATCGAAAGGGAAACCTCAATCAGATTTCTACAGCGGCCATGGCAAGGGGTGAGGAATGACTGAGCAGTTGCACTGCGAGAAATCCTTTTGAAAATTTCCCATAAAATGTTGTCTCATGTATCTCATCATATGTAAAGTGCATATTCAATGCCCGTTTAATCCCTGAGCCACACAGCTGCATTAGTTTTTTTTAAGTGGCAGGTAGAGAGATTTTCGCTCAGTGCCTGCTTGCAACTGGCACATGTTACAATCCAATGGAGCGACGAAAATAAACGAGGAGGGGAGGAGGAGGAGAGGCAGTGGAGTGCGTGCTGCGTCTGGGACTGGTTACAGTGGGACTGGCGTTTTATATGCTCCACTTGGAAATTATAGTCGTGGCAGCTAGTCGCTGCCTCGGATGCTTCAAAGGCATGCGGCCACTGAGGGAATATCATGTCAGCTTTGATTACGTTTTGTCATGTTGACATTGTTGAAGTGTTGTCGGCTCGGAAATGTTTCCTCTGCCACGAAAAAAACCAAAAAAAAAAACAGAAAAACTACAAAAAATATACGCACGGGGAAAAACTTTACACGAACTGCTAGAGTTTCGGTCGCTCTGCCTTTTTTCGGTGGGATCTTCGTTTTCGGCAAGGATTTCGCTGCAAATTATGGCACAGCTGACAACCAGTAGCAATATGTTGACAGCTTCCTCTCGGTGGGTTAATGCGCAGAAGGAGGCAAAGGAGGGGTTAAAGCCGCAACCGCAACAGGAAAAATGCACGGAGATGACATTGCACCGGCATTGGGAGCAGTGAAATGAGCGAATGTCGCCCACATCTGGCACCTAATTGTCATCCATGAGTTGCCCCACAGCACCACACATTTATAGAAATTCTCCCACCTTATATCTACCTATGTATATGGTAGCACCTATTTGTGCATATCTAAAGATATGGCAGCTGTGTGCGAATAACGTCATAAGTTCTCTTGGCCCGCAACGCAACTCGCACGAATTTATCATTTATGAATTAGGCGAAGTAAGCCCCATAAAGTTGCAGCTCTCAAATGCAGATGCTGCTAAACTCCTGTGGCATTAGTTATTCTGTTGCACATAATTGAAGACATCTGTGAACTATGGCATTTAAGAGGCTTTTAAAATTAAATGAGCCCGTGCGCCACCCAGATTAATTACATTTCGAGAGTGATGGCTGTGTTTCATTAAAAGAGAAAATAGTTAAATGCCTATAAGCCAGTATTTATTGTGTAACCTGCGATTCTGAATGAAATTGCAATGACAATAGATTGGCTTTACCTTCTTTAGCTGCGTAATAGGTATATGATAGTCGATAGGGTTTTCTCTTGTGTTAGTTTTAGAATGCTAAAGTTACTCCACCTATTTACTTCAAAAGTGATGAGCAGCTTAAAAGATGTATTTGGATTTATTCCCGGGTTTCACATTGCTCTCAAAGAAGTGAAAGATGCACTATATATTTCAATAAAAATCCTAGGAATGTTGCACTTGCACTCACCGAAATTGCCACTGAGTTCCATGGCAAGTTTTCCCTTGGAATAAGCGTCGTGCTTCATTTCCATGATATTATCAACGGAGAATCTGTGCATCTTGTCTAGGCTCCTGCCACCTTCTTCCCGATCGTCCAGTTTGTCCTCGGATTCCAGGTTGTGCGACTGATGTGATGGATATATTTCGCCGGAGAGCGACGGGCTGTAGTAAAAATTTCCCGGATTGCCGACGGGCAGCGAATTCAACTGCTGCTGGTAGTTTAACATGTTTAGGAAATCCGTCGCGAATTTAGCTGAAGGTTGAACTATTAACTTTGGGCCAACTGAATCTTGGCATTGATTTTTTCCAATTTTAAACAGAATTCTTCACGTGTCCGATTGATTGAATTAATTTGTGCTATGTTCGCCTGCCACGACTGGGGGCATCCTGTGCGAACTTGGTAATTGGATTAGCACACAACACATAAACGAGTTAATTACGATAATTGTCGCGACGATACTAAACCGTGCCAAAGTCGTGTGCCCACTGAAATTAGCCTCAAAATCGAAAGAGTGCTCCGCGAGATCCAATGCCCTTCTACCCCCTACCCCCTACCTACATCCACCAAAAGAATCGAATCCGAAACATATGTACATATGAACATATGTGATCGCCGAGAGTCTAGCGATTCTGCGCCTAATTATAGCACGGCGATCTCCCATTGGCTGCTCATCCTCCGCCGGTGGTGACGGTGCCTCCATCTTGGGGGCGTTGCTTTCGAGTGGTGGAGGAGATTACTGGAGGAGTGCTTGAAATACGAGGTGAAAAGTATCAACAAGTTTTGGGCATTTAAGCAGCAATAAATACCAATTAGCCAGAGGGTTTGCTCTCCGACTAACGGCCAACATCATCCTGCCTGTCACCACAGGCCATGTGTCTTCTTTGTTGTCAACCCGAATCGGTGCTCCCGTTTCGCAGGATGTGCTCGTTCGGTTGCATCTGGACTACTTGCAACATCGGGGCATAAATCTCGGCACGCACAGTGTTTGTCATCCTCCTGAGCTAATTTCCATAACCACAACATCTTGTTCATTTCCCCGGCAAAGTGGAGCGATGGAAATCGGAAGGCCGGGCGGAACTGGTTAGTTAAGTGCATGTTTGTGGATCCTTGCGTTGCGTTGCGTTGCATTCTGTGAGCAGCGTTGCAGCTGTGTTTAACTTTACCTTGGAAGGTGTTTCCCCATTGTTTTACATTGTGCTCAGCCAATGTGTTCAGCACGTTGATACATATAAACATCTGGGGTATCTGGGTCATTCCTAATAATACTATGCAAATCGTGACATTTAATTATTAATATTGCATCACATCAAGGTTAACTTTCTTGTCCTTCGAGCGGGTTTTCTTTTCTTTAACTAGCACTTAAGTGACTAGTATCCCCTATATCTGCTTATGAAACAGATTAGTGTCCGTGGCAATGGGCTGCTTTCATTTTCTGACTTGTTGACCGAAGTTTGCGACTTAAACCCCCACGAGTATGAGGACCCATGTCAAGGCTGCTTTGGGACTTTGGTGTTCCGCTCATTAGATGTCCCTGAAAAGCTGGCTATTAATATTCTAATATTTTCCTGTTTTCCTGTTGGCGAAGGGAGCAGCTTGGCTGGAGTGCCAGCTTACACACATTTTCCCTTCCAAATTGAGCTGTCACAAAAGTTTATCCAAACTACTTGACACTTCGCTGCCGGTTTTCGGGTGCGCTTTTCCACTTTTCCACATTTCCAGCTACCTGCAAGGGAATGGAGCTGCCTCGTCCGGCTCGCTTCTAGTAAATTATCTCACGTTTTCGTGTGCGAAAGTTCTTGAGGAATGTTGCGGTGTGTATTTTTAATAAAACTTCAAAGTTTCCTACTTGCCACGCTTTACTATGTCTCGCAAACGTTTTCCTTCCCCAGCTCAATTTTCCTCGTTTTCAGCGGCTTCCCACTGTTTCGTTTCATTTTATTTTATTTTTATTTTCTCTACCTCATTTTATTTTTTAACTCTTGGAATTCTTTGTCACGAAACATTTCTGCTGCTCCTTCAGCTGGAGTTGTTGCTAGTGTTTTGTGGGTGTTATCCATGTAATATGGTTACCCAGACAAACTTTGGCCGGAAAATTCCTCTTGCAAGTCAGAATTCGAGGAGACAGTTTTAATGCTGTCAGATAGAAGCAAAGTAACTAAACTTGTCAGTTGCCTCGGAGGGAATTCGGTGGAATATCATGTGCAATCCGAACGGGATAAATATGCGCAGGTAATGTCGATTACGATGTCAAAACTATGCGTGTGACACATACCCATGGGATGGGTATGCGATACTTTATTTTCAATAATACACATACGTACTTCTCTGATTACTTTGAATAAAATCTTATAGAGATCATTCAGCTCAAGCATATCGGAGTCATCAATTCAAAGTCTCGGAACATGAGAGGCGCAGTACATCAATGCGTGACAGTCTGTAAACCAGTTTGGCACTTTTTTCTAGTTTCCCGCACACATTTAACAATTTCAATTTCCTTTGAGCCACTCAAAAGTGGGGATTTGGCCAAGTTCCTTTTGAAGTTCATGTTGTTTGTCAAGAAAATGAAATTCACTTGACGGCGATTATGCGGCAAGCATTTAAACGCTTTTCGTTGAATTCGCTTTCGCGAAAGTTTTGCAAAACATTTCCGATGCTTCAGAAAATAACCGAGCGACGGCGGAACCGCAACAGTAGAACCTGCTACATCGTGGATGGAACCCATCAGGCGCCCCTCGTCTACGTCTAAGCCCAAAATGCCAAACACGGCGTGGCACACAGCGAGGGGGGAGGGTGCAAAAGTTTGGCCTAAATCACTTAACAGAAAACAAGTGTTGGCATGTGCCTCCTCTCCGTCGGACTTCCTGCCCCTTCTGCCTCTCCTGCTGAAGGAATTCCCGCTCTGCCTTTCCGCCCAGCAGAAATATCGCAAAAGTTGCAGTGCAAACTTCTCGCATACCCATTACTAGAGCGCAAAGTCGGATATACCGGATTAATGCAGCTCAGAAGCTGTAGCATGGAACGCGTTTACAATGTTGTTGTTTAACTTCTTTGCCGAATGGGTTAGTTATTTCTTCTGCACATTTGAAAACTTATATCTTAGAATTGAAAGCATTAGTTCATCTAACTTAGCTCGGAACTTACACTCACTGGGTATTAAGTTTTCCAGCCTTGCCTTAAATCCTTCCGGTTCTGACCTGCGTTGCTGGGTTATTCACGACATGTTGGAATCAGGCATCACAACAAAGTTGGCGGCAAATGAAATATAATAACAAGAAGTAACCGGAAGCAGCAGACTCGGGAACTTTGGTGCCCGGCCACGCCCACCTTTGGGGGCTATGCGTAAACAGAAAATCAATTACTGCAAAAAGTGAGAGGAGGAATGACAGGCGCCCTCTGGCGGCAACTCAGGGAGCTGAAATAGTCGAACTACCTGGTATTAGTTATAAGAGTTAGAAAATTTCTACATTGCATTTTTAGTACATACTTTTTGGAGTATTTTATAAGTGCTGCCACACCCAAGTTATGTAAATGAGTGTTGTTCATAAACATAGGTATTAATCAATTAAATACAAGTTGCGTGCTCAAAAGGCGTTCACAAAGTGTACGAATCAAACCGAACAACAAAAATTGAACACAAGCAAATTGCAGTGTGCCTTTGCTGAAAGGGGTATGGCATAGGAGTAGAAGTAGAAGTAAAAGGAGGATTTACATTAATTACGGCACGGAAAAGCCTCCTGACTTTCATTGTGACACAGGCCTGCCGACTAACCCAAGTCACTTAGGCTCCCCTTTCGCTTTTCCATATATAGTATATAAAACGCATGAATATTTTATGGACTCGAACAGCCCAACAGCCCATCAGGCAACAGGACGAAGTGGGCGGCAGCAGTTTTAAAAGCCCTGTTAAGAGACTTTCACTTTGGGCCTTCTTTCTGCTCAGATGTCCATTTAGACACACACACACACAACACACACTGCGAGGTGGGAGCAGTCCAGTCCACATTGGACTTTTTGGCTTGCGGGGCCGGCATCAATTTTTCAAAGCCTTGACCGAGGCAAAAATGTTGAGGCATTTTCGATTTTTCTTCTTGTTTGCCCCTTAAATGGTTTGCATAATTTATGCATTTTTTATGCCAAACATTTCATTTCTGCTGAGCCGCAACACAGTCGACTCTGCAGTCCGAACTGGCTCATTTAATATTTATCCAGCTGAGATTGAAGGGATTATATACATATTATATAGTGTGCAATATGAACTGGCGCAATTGTTTTTCCTCTCTGCCGGCCAAGAATTTTAATTAATGTTTTTGCAAACACCATCGATGCCTCGTCCAAATGCCCCTGTGTCCGCATCCGCGTATTCCAATTTTTGATGCCATGTCCGCTTGCAGGAGCATCAGCATCACAGCATCAACATCAACAAATCCAACCGCAGAACACGACAAATACCACAAAATGTGGTTTTTCCAAATCCGGGTTATCGGGTTATCGCCATCCCGGCTAATTCATGAAAATGTAGTTCTATCGCAAATGGCCAAAATTCACTATTTTAAGAAAGAAATGTATGGTGGTGCTTGTATTTGGTTTATATATGCTGTTTAATTGTGTAATTCTTCCCACTGTGCGTGATCATTAAATGGAATGAACATTTTACAGCCGCCTTAAGAGGTATTTCTTTTCCAACAAGGGAAAACGGCCAAAATGATGATTACATTTGTGTAATTAATTAATGTACGAGGCTCACGTTTACACCTCCTAAAGGAGTCATTGCCAAGAAAGAAAGCAAGTCTCTTAGCTAACGAGTTTGCCACTTTCCCAATCACTTTCCCTGTTTCGTTGTCCCTGATTTCCACGCCAACTCGCTTGCCACGCCCCATTTTCGCGATGGGGCACCGGAAGCTCTAATTGCATCTGATTGCAGTGACACTTTTTCCGCCAACTGACAGCTGCAGCGGCAACAAAACGCTGAAACAGGAGGCGAAGGAGTTATGCCCCGGCTCGGAGGACCAAGTACTGAGTGCCCGTGCATCCGTTCCGTATCCGTTGATTTTCAATCCGCGATATTCCTTTCATGCCCGTTTGCTCCTCCGCCCACTGCTCATCCGCTGCACTGCTCATCCGGAGACAATCGTGAGCGAAATTTAAATGCTGCTGACTTTGCAGCTCACTGAATGACAACTGCACAGCGAGGGGAACAAAAATAATGGAAAAGCAACAAGCGCAGCAAAAAATGTCGATTGAAAATGTTCAATCAGCAAAATGGCATTTCGCTCAAGCA
The DNA here is from genome assembly GCF_016746235.2 of Drosophila teissieri. NCBI lineage: Eukaryota > Metazoa > Arthropoda > Insecta > Diptera > Drosophilidae > Drosophila > Drosophila teissieri. The sequence goes on from NC_053030.1 coordinate 21,606,955, forward strand.
AATTGTCGAAGGCGATTCTTGAAGTGCGGCGCCAGCTCCATAGAAAAGATAAAGTGTTATCCAAACCAAAATACTTATTAAGTTTCTAAAAAGATACAGAGATTAGCTTATAGAACCTAACAACAATTGATTGCATATTGATTTAGACACCTTGCTGTAAAAAACTATATAACCCGTGCTATATCCCAGTTGGGTAGTTTCAGTGCCGTGGACTAAGAGAATATTAATACCTTTTGGTGGAAAGTATATTTTCCATTGCATTTCTCTGGTTTTCCTGTCCGTCAATCCACTCGAACTGCACTACAGATCTGCAATGCATGCCTGTCGCATTAATACAGCGCCATCTACAGTGCGACGGCAGACATCATTATTTTTAAAAATTCAGTCGTTGCATAATAATGAATCCATACGTGTGCCATTGGCTTGGGCCAAAAATTAATGAGTGGGCGTGGACGTGGGCGTGGGCAATTGTGGCACGCACCAAAAACTTGACTGCTTTAAGTTTCGATGCAGCGCCAAAGAGATAAATCAGGTGGAAACTTTTTCAGCGCCAATCCGGGGGAATATATCATGCCAAGATTCTGCGGCCAAAATCCACATGGCGACGGATTAGGCCAGGTCGGTATGAAATACTGTCCTGGGGCGTGAGCAGATTTTCGCCACGAGCTTTATGTGCCACGGCATACACACATACATAAAAGGTGTTGCTTCGCCTGTCTCTTTCGTTTTATGTCCCTCTCTAAATACACACACTCACTCACACACATGCTGGCAAAGGGGACAAGTGCCAGGTGTGTGTGTGCACATTAAAGGCCATAAAAAATTCATAAAATGCATTTCTCGCAGTCCGAAAACCAAACACAAAATACTAAAGCCCCCAGCATGCAAAGTACACAGCACATAAATTGCAAAGCCACATAAATTTCAAATACTTACGTGTACCCTTCAGAGCACCGGAGCACCTAAACTCCCTGCCAGATTATAAACTACCAACCTCATCGCATAATTAAAACACTTGCAAGAACTTAAGGGAATACGTTCATTCGGCTTTTATTGGGCTTATCAAGGGTTGCCCTTTGCTTGATACCATTTAGTTGGCTCTCTTCTGTGAGGAACCTCCCTCACGAAACCCATTGCGGAAACGACGGCGCAGATTCTTGAGGTAGCGCATCCTTCCGGTTCCCTGGGCCTTGCGACCCTTGGCCTTCCGGGACCAGTTGAAGGATCGGGTCTTGGCCGCGGGATAGCCGCACTGGGAGCACTTCGACTTCTGCAGATGATACGACGAGCTGCCGCAGCGGCGACAGATTGTGTGCGTCTTGTTGTGGCGCTTGCCAAAACTGGTCGTTCCCTTGGTCATCTTTCTTCAATGGAGGATGTTATAGATCTTATAGAAGGATGTAATTCGATGCCTGAGTCGAAGGAAGTTCTGCTCTGGAGAACAATGACAAGCGAAAAGAAAGATTCTGGCGATGATAGTTTAAGGATAGCAGCCCAATAAGCTAGTTCCGATTGCAACCAGTCCTAATCGATGATTGAGCTTACAATACTGCAATGCTATAAATCACTATATGCGCCTAAGGGTATGCAATGGATCTTTAGATATGCAATGGATTGCCTTTATGGTTAAATGGGTTTAGGTATGAAATAACCCTACTAAAGTCAAACTTTTAGTTGGTATGATTTTCCGTTTCCCTCGACCATTGTTAACCTAATCGTAAAGCCACTATCACGTGCGTGACATTTGCCAATTGCTGCGAAATTGCGCGCAAATTATACCAATCTGCCGGCGTAATCATTGAAAACTTATCAATTTTTCCCCAGACATTTTCGCTGAGACGGGGACCTTGGAAAAATGAGCGAAAATCAAATATTTATGATATGTTTGAGCAACATTTTGCTGCCGCAGTTGCCTGCGGGAAAAGTAAACTACACATTTTTCCGTTTCGGCTGCATTTTCGTTTGGCTTGGCATTTGGATTTATGTGCGTGCCGTTTGAAAATTCAATTTAATTCTCATTTTTTGCTGCCATCGCGGCCGCTGCTGTGGGATATCCTGTGAATTTTTGAGTCCTTCGCCGCCCTGCTCCTTTGCATATCGAGTAAGTTATGGTTCATCGGGAATCGTGTTAGCTGTGTGGAAATTCAGTTTTCTGTGAGTCAAGCCCAGAGATATTTTCATATTTCATGAATTCAACAGCAGATCATACTATAATCTTACATACATCACATTTTTTAGACATAATTTATTTGCTTTATGAATTTTTTTTGATTTTGGTATGTTTTGGAAAAATATAAGAGAGTTGGAAAAAGGTGCAAACTTCAGTTGAAACGAAATAGCATTAAAGAATCTTATAATCTGTGTTGGCTGCCCCAAAGGTCATTTGCAGTATCGATGACCAGCTTCGTGCCAAATCGAAAGATTCCGGGCCTTCAGCTCGGCATTGTACATCTCAGTTTCGCGTTGAATAAGGTCGACCATCTGAGTGTGTCTCACCCTTTTGATAACTTTTTGCATACATCTGAGTTCCTGGGTAATCGGCACTATCACCGAGTCCATTGGACTGTTTTTTCCGCCGCATTGGCAGGCGAGTTTGGCTGCGAGTCTGGAAAGGGAGAATCTCAATGTTTTGGAACTTTTCCGTAATGTTTGAGTTACTCACATATTCGACATGATGGGTTTGCGTTTTGTATTGTTTGTTTGGTGACAGTTTGATCGATGCTAAATAGAGGTTTGAGTTTTCCCATTTATTTGTATGTATGTTACAAATTGTTATCCAAATGAAACGCATCGTTTTATTTCCCCAGTCATGCACCAACGTGAAATAAATCCTGTTTGTGAATCATGGCATCTCGACTCCTTCACAATCGATAAGCCCTGTTGTTGCTAAAATATGTTGCATTGTTAGCCCGAACAAGCCGCTCCAAGTGCCGCACAGTGTGTCCCAGGATAACGACGAGGACTCCTCGTCCTGGCGCGGTGGCAATGCATTATGCTAAAATGTCTCCGGTTCTGCCTGCCTGTCTATCTGTCCGTCTGTCCGCCCGCCGGAGTTCCAGCTCCTCCGATTCCCATCCCGCAGCCAAAGCCAATGCCCATGCCCATGTCGATTCCGGATCCGGATCCGAATCCGATTGCAATACCCGGATGCTCCGGCAGAGCAATGTCATGGCCCGTTGTTGGATGTCGATGCGGGATTAAATTGCGACTTATGCTAAGCGAACTGTTGGCGAGGGGCAAATTGAATGGAAGCTCGTTTATATTGCTCGAATTGCGGCAAAGTATTGATGCTGTCGCTGGATTTGTCACTGTCGCCGGCATTTCCCTTCCACTTTCCAGCAACCGAAGCGAGGACCAAGTTTATAAATGCCTGCCAATTGACAGTACAAAGGAATCCCGGCCAGGCAACTTCCATTACCAACTGTCTTCTGTTCCTCTGGCAGTGCATGAAACCGCCATGCCTCCTCTAGGATCCCTAACTATAGTGATCTCTATAGTGATTGTTTATGAGCCAAAACTTTATTGAAACTAGTATGCTTCAAAAGGTCTCTAATTAGGATCCATTGTTCTGAATTTCCCACTGAACAAGAACCATAGTGTGAGTGATGACTGAGCTGAGCATAGCGATTAAACGACTACGTTCCATTTTGAAGAGACCCACGACGTAGAAATCATTGCGGTTACTGGCCAGCTGCAGCTGGAAGTTCTCGAACTGAAAAGTGCCGGATTAGAGAAAAGTCGAGAAAAAGGAGAAATTTATATGCTAAACTTACGGCTACCTCCAGTCGGTTGTCCAATTCCCGGCTGAATAGAGTTCGATCTGACAGCACGCGGACTAGTTCATCCTGCTGATCGCGAATGTGAAGACCAATGGTAACGGACAACCAATTATCCATGTAGAAGGAGGCAGTTGACAGGACAATCAGCAAAAGACCCCAATACGTGGAGCCGAATCCTGTGGAGTTGTATAGAATCGCACAGAGGCTAAAGTAGATGGAGCCCATGGTGGAGAAGAAGTACACCAAGCTCATGCTTAAGCTCTGAATCTGGAAGAGCTCCGACATCTCATCCAGTCTGTCCCTCAGAGTGTAATGCCTCTCGGCAATTAGATCCAGCTGGTCTGCCAGCGAGCAGCATCGAATGGAGTAGACTCCACCGCGACGATTGCGAATGGCGCAGGTGCATGCAGCTTCGCGGACCAGGCATCGCAGATCCTGGAGCAGAATCTGGTAGAGCCCAATCACCTGCACCATGGCCAAGTAGTACTGACACACGATCACGTTGAAAATGGTGGTCAGGGTGGCCAGTAGGCCCAGTTTGACCATGAGGTCAGCAGTAATCCGCTTTCGCTGCGCACTCACATCCGATATCGTGTGCAGCGTGTCCGACAGGACGCAGGACACAAACTTAAGGACAATGCTGCGGCGGTACCAGCGCCCTCGAACCACCTGAGGTCTGTCGCGGACCAGGGCTAGTATCTGGTTCCACATCCTAATGAATCGACAACGCTGATACCATCTGGTCAGCAGTGAGAGCAGCACTGCGAAGATGCGAACCGCAGACATGACCAAGAAGAAGTACTCATGCAGATGTCGAGCGGTTCCCAACTCCGATATCAGCGAATCCTGGCGAAGACAGAGCCAAATCAGCAGAGTGATAAGACCTGTATTATGCACTGCTGCATAGATAGTAGTTCTTCGCGTGGCATTGGCTCCTCCCGTCAGCCAATCCACCTCGAAGTTGAACACTCCCACGACAAGACCATAACAGTAGGCAAAGAGCAGAATCGTCCTCACCAAGTCAACCATTGTTCTCCACTGAAATCGAATTACAATCGAGGACTCGGCAATCGGAACATGCGCAGTGCTATGAACATGATTAGGCCTATGGGACAGGATAATTACTGAGTGATTGATTGTGTGAAAAAGAAATTGAATGCACGCTACAGCGTTGAAAATATTATTAAGTATTAATATTATCCATGGTTTTAAAGTTCTGCACGTCGTATTGAATGAGAAGCAGCGAGTGCGTTAAAAGCGAGTTACCCACTGCAAACGATGCTGCACGACCATACTCGAATAGGCCGTAGATACGCAGCTTCAATGGATTCCGCGCCAGGTTCAGAGCAAAGTTCTCAAACTGCAACAATATTCAATTATTCAAATTGGCACTTATTAAGCTAGTTTCGAGCTCTTACAGCCACTTCCAATCGGTGATCCAGTCCTGGCTGAAACAGTGTCCGTCTGCCGAGCAACCCAAGCAACTTATCGTGGGCATCCAGAAGGTAAAACACATTAAACGCGTTCAGCCAGCAGTCGAAGAGGTAGAAGATGAAGTGGGCAATGGCGCAAAGCGGCACGAAAAGAGGCAGGTTATTGCCAAGACTGCCGTACTTGCTGAAGCTGAACACCAGATACGCGGTGCCCAGCATATTGAGATAGTATGTGATGACCAGGCAGACGACTTCGCCTTGGTATGCCGTCGACAAGTTCTCGACGAGCTGCTGCAGATCAGACTGCGACTTGGCTAAGCTCTCCAAGCGATCGGCCAGGCAACAGCACTTGGTCACATAAACGCCACCTGCATTCGGAATCAGCGACTGGGATTCGCTCACAATCGCCTGAAGGTCCTTGTTCAGCAGGACATAGCGACCTCGCACACAGGCGGCGGCAACAAAATACTGCGTGATGATCACATTCAATATGGCCGTCAGACTCAATACGGCCCAAATGCGCAGCGCCAGTGTGATGCTTAGCTGATTCCGCATCATGGCCAAGAACACTATCACTTGCAGTGTCTCGGCGATTGTGGCGCAAAAGAATTTGCTAACGATGCTCCTTCGGCAGTACTGAATAATCGCCGGATTTCTCTGATACAAGCGCCAGAAGGAGTTGAACAGTCTCATGAAGGTCCTGCGTTGCGACCATCGACTGACTAGAGCCAGAAAAACGCATACTACGCGAAAGGCGGCGATGACCAGGAACACGTAGTCGTGAAGGGAATTGGCGTACCTCCAAATGACGGTCACCACATTTCGTCGCAGTGTATGGTAGACGAGTAGGCCAAAAATAAGCACGTGAGTGCTGGCTGCAATGAGCGTTGCTCTTCTGGTGAATTGCGTTTGACCCGTTTTCAAATCAATCTCGAAGTTGATGACGCCGGTCAGCCGTCCGTAGCCATATGCGATTTTCAAACACCATTTTACTAGGTCAGTCATGGCGGAGTACTGAAGTTTGGTTCGCGATTCAGCTCGATTCAGTTCTTCATCTGTGCTGACATCTAGGGCTAATGAGTTGTGGCTTCCAATGATATCGTATCATCTCCAATGATATCGTATCGTTTCCATTTAACTAATGTAATAAACAAACAGAGCACTGACGTCCCAAGTGAAGTTCTCAATCTGCAGGAATAGTTAATTTAATACTCAGCCAGGGATATATTCTAATCCATATACATACGTATGATCGAAAAATAGCTTTTATATGTAAGTATTTATTTTCGTTCACCACTTAATTCCTGCCTAAATCAACAGGCACCACATGACCTACCCACTGGCCAAGGATGTGGGCAAAGTGTTAGCCATCTTGCACTGCATTCCAGCTTGTAGCGAAATTCCGCAGCTCATGGCTTGACAAACATGGCCCTGTTTCGAGAGGACAAAGATGCTGGAGATGCTGTAGATGCTGCAGATTCTGTAGATGCTGCAGATGATGCTGATGTGGCAGAGGCGAGCTGCCATGCCCGCAGAATGTTTGCTCAACACTTATTTTTAGTGAAAGACGCGAAGAAAGGAGGTCTAGGTACAAGCCTCTGAATGCCTAGCTACACGGGGAGAAAAGTATCGATCTCAACTATAAATGGTCAGTCGATACTAATACATGTCAAATAATTGCTATATATTACTCCCCTCTCAGCTGCATAGCTAATGCTCTTTTTACAAATCGCATACTTTATTTTTGCAGTGCACCTGCAGTGGAAACTGAAACTTTGTCGTTCTCGAGAGCATTTTAAACAGCGGATGGCCCTCAGGTCGTCATCTGCGGCTGATGTCGTCGAAAGTCTCGAGAGTTTTGCTATGCTGGGCTGCATCTTATCCATAATGCAGGTTCCGCTTTCGAAATGCACTTTAAATGCACCATGCACCGTGCAACATGCAGCATGCAGCCGGCTAGTTCGCGCTTTAATTGAAAGTTGATGTGGTCGCATTGCGCAGGGAATGCATTTTTATAGTTATGCGTTTGTCATTCTGTCAAATGCCAGGCTGCAACAAAATCCACCGCTGTCGCGGAATTTTGCAACCAACTGGTGTCAGAAAGTGCTGTGAGTTTAGGCGACAAATCAAATTGCAAAAAAGCGCACGCTTTTAACTCAAAAATGCAAACCGCCATGCAATAACGGAAGCGGATGCGTTCAAACTGGTTTCTGATTGTGTGAAAATTCAATGCGGCACTCACTCAGAAACTGTTGCATACTTTGGGGCTTGCGTGTCATAGGAAAATGCACTTCCTCTCGTTGTTAAAAGTTGATTAAGCATTGTGCAGAATTCAAATAAATGCCTCATGGCATTAGTACGTACTCATATGATTCATAGAGGTTCATATATTCATATTAATTTTGATCACCTCCAAAATGACGGAGCAAATTATCTTGAGATGCCTTTGGAATACTACCAACTTCCAAGTTTCAAAAGTCATCTCGAAAGTTTGACTGCCAGAAACTCAGTGCAGACGACATTAATTAATATAAATGAAGCCAGTTTCTAATGTTTGTCCTGGCCCGCGGTGCTAATCACTTAGACCCAAACCCACGACCCGTGGAACATGTCGCGTTTGTGGGATGTCATTAAAAAAAAGGAAGCAAAAGTGCCTCTTACATTACAACCAGTAATTTTCGCGTATTACTCGAGGCTGACTGAGGACCGAGGGCTTTGGCCAAGTGGAAATGAGGAAATGAGGAAACAGTGCGCGGGAATCATATGCACTTAACATGCAATTGCGTGCCACAGACGAGGACAAATTTGCCGGTCTGAAAATGAAAACATTATTCATAAGCAGTAGACGACGCCGCCATCAGCATCGGCATCGGTGGCTTCAAGGAGCCCTGGACTCCCCAGCCAGTGCCACCCAACTGGGGGGCAGGAGCTCCTCCCTGCGTCTGGTCGTCGCTTTCAACTATAACACATAGTATCCGAGCACTAACGAGTCCAGTGCTTGGGTAACTGTAAACTTTACGTGCCCACATTGCCAGTTTGCATACACAACGAAAAAGTTTGCCCCATTACATATTTACAAACTATGAAAGTGAGGAATAATTAATAAACATAAGAATCATTCAATGTTGCTCTGCAATATGAATGACAACGAACAGAACGACAAGCAAAAATACATTTTTGTATGCAATAATTGAAAATGAAATTTATGGCGGGATCACGATTTTTCTCCCACTGCACAATGCCATGGGAATGAGCTACGAGTGGCCTCGTAGCCTCGTCATCTTAGCCGTAATCAGAGGCGATATCAAAATCCCCGTGTGAGTTTCTAATGAACTGGCGTGCCCGGAGTTCCTTGCATTCGGTCCAATTTATTGATCCATAAAGGTGTCAAAATGTTCTCGCACACCCACACACCCGCACCTCTCCATCCATTCCATTCATTCATTCATTGTGAATAATTAGGAAGACGCTTGCGTGTGGCCATCCCTCACCCCCACCCCCGCCACCACCTTTGGCATCAACATAAAAAATCTCATTAGGCCAAATGTGTATCATAATGACTTTCCATTTACCTTTGCCTCCGCCGCACTCGTTTTCCCCTCCGTTTTTTTGGTTTGGGCCCTGTTTGAATTGGGCTAGCTAATTCATTAGAGCAGGTGAGTGAATGGACACGGAGTTGGGTGTACGGATAGGTTTCTTGGGTTAATCATTGACTGAAGATTGGAGTTCGCCCTGAGCAGGTGCTTAAAGAGTTTTATTGACCAGCTATGTCTTAAGTTTTCCTGTAAACCATCCATTTAAATTCCTTTGAAATACGTAGGCGTGCTGACTAGATTCATTTAAATTTTTACTACATAACCAGCGCTTATTTTTCCCAGTTTTTTTTCGTGAAAATTTGGCGTATGTAACTCCATCATCATTAGCAGCCTCCCCTTTTCCCCACCAGGGGGCGTATTCGCTTTAATTACATGCTAATTATCAAAGAATGACTTGGCTGAATCGAGTTGAATGAATTGCATTTCTGCTTGTTATTCGTTCTGTGGCCGTGTGCCCGATTAATTTCCCTAGGAAAATCCATTCTCCCTCAATGGAAAGCAGGAAGTGCAAAAACGGATTAAAGTCTATTTGCGGCCATCTAGAAGCTGGAAACTCGGAGCAAGAAGGAAATTGTCAGCGGTGAGCAACGTTCACAGCCAAATTGGGATCAAGTTGTGGTTGGACTTGGGCTCGAGTTGTCCTTGAGTTCTTGTCGGACATGGCTTCTGTTCGATTTCGATGCTTTTGTGGTCAATGGCCAAGTGTTGGCAAGTTGGCAAGTGGGCGAGTGGGCAAAGGGGGAGTGGGTGGTAGGAAACACCCACTTTAACACCCAGCAAAGGATGCTCGGCGTACCCTTTTCATGCATCGTGTGAAATATGGGGAGCACTCAGAACGAAGAGCGCTCTGCCCGGGGCAACTTTTGTTGTTTGTTGGCCAAATTGTCGTAAATTAGTTTTAACACCTGACCGAGTGGCTTTTCGAGTATCTAGCAGTGTGTGTGTGTGTGAGTGTGTGTGTGGGTTTTCTGATTCACTCTCAACAAGTTTCCTGGCCACTTTGTCTGTGGGCGAACCCTTGCCCCCTCCCTCTACAGTCGAACCTCCCTAATTCGAACTTTCCATTTAGCAAATGCAAAATTTTAGGCAAAGCTCTGATTAGAATTTGGTCTGTGCGGCATCCTAGTCTCACCATTTTAGCATATTGATTGGGTAAGGTGAAAAATAGCAGAAAAATATAATTATGCTGTATTAAAGCGTAGAATTTAATATTTAGAATGCCTACCGTTCTGGGGTTCTGACCTTGCCATTAGGTTTGTGGTTGGAAATAAGTGTAATCGGCTTTGTTTAGCCGTAAACTATGTGCGAACATAGATTTTCAATTAAACTGAATGCGGAAAATGCCTGAAAGTGACTTAAGTAGAAGATGTTCTTGATCGAACTTGCGGTTTGTTGCTGCCCAAGTGGTTTGGTTTTCCTACAACGGTTAGGTTTCAGCCGATGGCAGCTTAAAGTCACTTCCTGGTTTTTCCCTCCGGTGTGCTATTTATGTATTCACATGGAAAATCCATCTGTGCGAGCGATCCCAGCATCTCGATTATGCGCTTTATGCCTCATCATTAATTACAATGTACTCGCCGAGTCTGACTTTCTCAATGACTGACTTTCCTTCGGTTTTGGTGGGTCTTTGCCATTCCATTCCCATTGCCAGTCCCCCTTGTTCCCCTTGTTTTTCCCGTTTTCCATGGCTCTCTGATTTTGGCTCTTCGAGCGCTGAGGTAGCCGCCATTTTCCGGGGTACTCGCATTCACGAGTGTGTGTGTGTGTTTGTGTGCATTTTTCATTTCCGCTTTGCCGCTGCGGCATTTCCGTTCATTTTTCACATATTTTTACGCCGGCGAGACGATGACTCCCCGTGTGCGAGTGTGTGTGTGTGTGTTTGGAAAATGAAAACTCGCCTTTTTTGTCGTGGCTTGCAATTCATTTTTCATGTCACCAGCTCCTTGGGCTCCCCTGTCGCCAGGATTTGCTTTAAGGCTTTCGGTAATCCTTTTAGAAATTACATTTTCGCACCCTCTCATGCGTTGCTTTATGCCTTTCTCGCCCTCCTTTGCCAACTACAATGTTGTCAATACTTTCAACAATGAGATGAGGCATTCACGTTAAGCGTTTCACCTGAGACCCCACATCCCACACGGAAAGAAAGAAAGCTTTCTAGATGCAGTCAAATAGTGACAAATACTTCAAGGCCGTAATGTGTGAGAAACTGGTTTTAATCTTCAGGACAACAGACCCGACACTTTTGCCAGGTGTAGTTAACGCCATGGAATTTCCATGGCCCTTCAAAGTGGAAACTATCTGAGTATTGGCTGCTATTTTGCGCGGTGCAGGGGCTGGAATTTTAGTGCCGGGGTCCTACGGACCTACGGTTCAGCATGAGCCACTGATTTGGGACGGCCCCAAGAAGTCATAAACCACTCAGTGGCCAACTGGAAGTACCACAAATATTTGCCGCTAACCAACTTGCCGCCAGCAAATCCCGCTGTCCTGTTGGTCCGATCTCTGCACATCTCACGTTCGTTTAGTTTGGCTGGTTTTATGTGCTTTACTCTTTCGCCTTTTGATATATGGCCATTGCAGGCTTCGCTTTTCCACGTTTCCACCTTTCCAAATTGCCTTTTTGCACAGGTAGCCCGGTGTCTGCGTGTGTGTGTGTGTGTAAAACCGAAAGTGCTGCCATTTATTTTATTGCCACCTCAAGAGGAGCAGCAACTTCAGCTGTCCGGCGATGAGTAAAAACTTTGAAAGCTGCCATAAAATAAACTGCGACCGAACAAAACTCGCTCAAAACACAAAAAAAAAAGAAAAGGAGATGCGAAAAAATTGAGAAGAAAAGAAAAGTGACCCAAATGTTGTATTTTTACAGTATTTGGATTTGTGCAGCGTTTCGTGTGTTTTTATGATGGGATTTTAACGAAATTTGCTTGTCTGGCGCGGCGATTGAATGGCTTAGAAAAACCAAAAGGAATAAAACCCATCGCCATCGCCATCTGATGCCTGGCGAGTTGATGCACTGGCTCAAGGCTGGCTGAGATGGGTTTTTGTGTCACCTGGAATGTCGTAATGGGCAGCTTATTAGTGGCAATCAGGTGCAGTTGGCAGGGGATTGTCTTGGCATTGGCATGCATGCTTTTCCTTTGGATTTCCGAGCCAGATGAGATCAAATTAATTATACTACGTATTGCATACTCATACCATTTCCCATTCATTTTTCGATTATCCCCATTCTTGTGCCTTTTTATGCCACTTTTCATGCGACTTTTAAGCCAAGGCAAAAAGTTCGAGATGAGTCGTCCTTTCAGGCTAATGAATTTGTTAAACTTTCGGCCAACAAAAACGATGCGCCAAAAAAGCTAAAAAGCCAAAGTTCTGCACTGATTCACTTGACTTTATACGGCATAAATATTAGTTATATGAGCACTCGCACACAACACCACACAGTACTACTCATAACCCAAAACAAAAAAAGGGAAACAATTTGATGGTTTTTGTGGCCAAGTTGGTGCGCCAGCTCATGGGATTATTGAGTGTAGACAAAAGGGGCGGAGCAGCTTGCTTAACAATTTAGAAGGCCCTAATTGACAGCATTAGGATTGTGGAAAATTGACAGGCCCCCGAGTCGAGGCTCATAAGTATGCTTTAAAATGTTCTCGGTTAGTTTTCCTTCTCCTCGCCAGCTGAAACATTTACAAATATTTTATGAGCACTTAACTTGGGACACTCACGCCCCTGGATATAGAAAGTGTGGATCCGATGGGGAATGGTGGGGAATGGTGAGGAATGGAGAGTGTTTGGGGGCTGAGACACGCAATAAAAAGTCAACAACGGCCTGACAGTGGGCGGGTGGGTATGTAGGTGTGGCTCTGGCGGGATGTATCAGTGGCACCATCGGTGTGCCACATCCAACTGGGAACCATCTCGGCGGCGGAGGGAGGCGAAGGCGATGCCTTAGTCAGGACAAAAGTTGTGCGTGATGCTGCTGGCGGTGATGACGATGCAGCATGACATGTTTGCCAAGTCCCAAATTAAATCAATTTAATAAGCTGTCAATAATGCCGAGTAGCGAGGGACAACGCCAAAGTAGCGTAAAGTGAAGCGAAGTTAGTTGAAGTGTTTAGCACAATAGAATTCACAGATTGGGAAATTTAAGTGACGTTCCATGGAAAACACAAAAATATCACAGTAAGAGTTTAAATGAATATAAAACTCTAGGTTACTAATAATTGCACCATAAATATTTCCGCTCATTTATCAAGCATCTGCTGAATGTAAATAGCTGTGAATACACTTGGCCAAGCGCGTTTATTAAGGACAGGTGTCAATTTAATTAGCTTTGAGGGCATTAACATAAGTTGCAGTCATACATGCATAAATACATTAGGCTGCGTCTATTAATAGAAACGTCTAACGTCTTTCCTCTCAGGTACCCAAAAATATTTGGGTTCATGAAACTCCATTTCGATTCCCAATTTATTCAGCTTGGAGTATAGGCTTTAAGCTGGGCTGCAAAACTGGAGGAGGAAAGTCGAAGGGCAAATCTTTTCGAGGTGAGGGCGTATGTGTCTTCATGGCAACGTACGATATTATTCCTTATCTCGGGACAAACGTGATGTTCCACCAATGGCCGAGTTGCCCATCCTCGCATCGTCCTGTTGCGATTTCCATAACTATAAATATCGATTACCAGTACAGCCAGGCATTGCCCCGAGTTCTTAAAGTCGCCTTTCGACTCACCCACACAGGAAAGGATACAGAAAACCTTTTGCATATATTAAAACTTCAACTTAATGTTACATTTTCAACGGAGGTATGCATATTTTACCGGGTTCCCAGCTAGTTTCTAAGTTTCAGCAATCTCTGACAGGGAAATGCCCGTTTGCATTAGCGACGTTGCACTGTACGCCCACATAGGCAAAGCCGCCCACACATGCGAAGTACCTCAATGGGAAGCAACTTGAGGCTGTCATTGTTCTCTTCCTCTGCTACTTTCCTTTTGCCACTTTCTCCGCCTCGTATCTGTGAGGCTTTTGCTTTTGCTTTTGTTTTTATGCGCCAGCTATTGCCTTTCCCCTGTTAGCCCGCTCACACTTTCACCTGCCTTATTTCTCTCTTTGACAAATAAATTGACATGCCACATTGCGATAGCGACGAATAAAATTCTCGCATAAACTCGCAATCGCACTCCCACACTGACACCTACACCCACACTTATGCATTCCCAAGCAGAAGATGGGAATTTTGGACTATGAGGTAAATATCTTTACGTTTCTGCGCTTCCCTACTGTTTAGGCGGCATTAAATAAATAATTGATAGGACATAAGGAGTAATCACACTAATATAGCTGTGATTTAGTAATTGGCAGAAATGCTAGATACTACTAGTTTAATGTATTATTTGTATTTATTGCTAAAGAGGTACATCCTAATTATAACGACCATTAATTATAAGTACTACTTTTTAAAAATATATATATTCTTATGTTTAAGATTTGATTTCTCTTAGATTCAAGATTTAACGGAGCTTTAAACTGCTTAATTAACAGTTTCCTTTAATTTTTTACCCCATGCTGGAAGTTAGGGTATAGACTTCGTCCATATGAAGCTGACGTGTATCGACATCGACGCCGTTTAGAGGCGACATCTGAAGGTTGCTCCGGCCAGAATGGTGCGTGAGTTCTCGGCCCAACCCTCCTTTCGTTGGAAGCCCACTTTCTCCGCCCTTTCACCTGCTTTCTAACTGCGTTCTTTCTTCCGCAACGAAAACAATGAAATGTCAGGCACGTACGAAAGAAATTCGTTTACTTCGACTGTTTTCCTTTTTTCCCGTCCGTTTCCTCCACTCCTTTTCCCGCCACTCTTTTTGTCCATTCGAGGAATTTGTTTACCCTAACAAAGGTTACTCACCTTTTGCTTTTTCAGTAGTGCTGCCCAAACATTTTAATAAATGTTGCATCTCAGGAATATATAAACAATTTATAATATTTTCTATTTCATTGTCTGGTTATCCCTGAGAAATCAACTTTTTCGATAGGGTATTTCTGGTTCACCTGGTCGATTTCCCCAGAGGTTTTCCCATTTTTTCCCGACCAGCTTGGCGAATTTGACGGGCAACGTGAATGTCGGCGGCAGGAAAGAAAATAAATATGCCACAATATGTTAACGACAAGTCTGCCTTGGCCTCCAGTCACCTGCCACGCCCCCTTGCCGCGCCCCGCCCCCCGGCATTAGCACTTTCGGCTGCCTCCGCTAGGTGAACTACGTGCCAAGTTATACTTTTGGCTCTGACTGTAAATAAATATTATTAAAGCGACACTAAAAAATTGTATTCGATTATTCAGCAAGTGCTAAGATAAATGAATGGCCATGGGACTGGTGGAAATGGGTGAGTGGCTTACCACGAATTATGTGCAATAAATGGAATGTGACAGCATAAATCATTACAGCAGATAGCTCTGTTTTCCCGGTACTGTGTGTGTTTGTGTGTTTGGGTGAGTGTGTGGGAGTCCTTTTCGATTCTCGTTTGGCCCGAAAGTACGCAATCATTTTTCAATAAGCCGTATTAGCTTGTCAGCCAACAGATGGCGTTGCGTAGTAGCCCGTTGTAAACACATGCAGCTACATTGATCAGCATATCAATGCTCCAAATGGGAAAAACATTCAAATATTGTCTCCGTTACGAAATCGCCGGCGGTCGTTTGGGCCTGCCTGTCAGTTGTAATTCGATCGGTCGACGGAGTTCATTGTAGGCGGTGTTCCCGGTAACGATATCTCATTAAACTGAATCGCTTGTTTCAGGTAAACAGCTTTTACCAAAGGAAATTACACTTTCAGGACTTAATTGCATTCCTCTGCTGCGACTTACCATACTTATAAAGGTGTGTCAGGGGTTTGTAATGGGTTGTTTTAATGCATTCTTTTAAGCACCATCAAAAGTCGCTTGGGATTGTGCTGGGAAATCACTTCTAGAACTAGTTATCGCGCCATTTTCCATTTGGACGAAGAGTGAAGGGACAAATTGCAATCACAACGTCCGCCTATTTGCGAGGACGATGCAGTTGCCAATTGCCGAAAAGGCTCCGCAACGGTTGCCAATAACTTTGGCAATCAAGCCGGACTTCCACTGCGCTGCCCGAAAGCGGCCATAATTACAAGTTAATGGTGTCCGCGTGTAAGCTGTTCTCAAGTTGGCCGAAGTACTGCGCCCTGTTGGTAATAACTTTATTAATTACATCCTCGGACTTGGCAGGACACTCGCAAGGACCTCGGCGTCCCTTTTGCGTTCCTGGGCAACAGCTGGCCTCCTTCGGCTCTTGTGTGCGCCTTATTAATTTATTCAATTTCCCCTTTTTACGGCCTCCCCAAGTAAATTAGCAGCTGAAAGTGCTTTCAGTACCTCTCTCTCTGCTACTTCATTTCCCTTTCGGCAGGAAAGTGTGGCAAGTGAGCCCTGAACTTTAAATGACTTCCATTTATGCACTTCTAATCTCATTTTTTGGTGGAAAGTATAATACTATATAAGCAATTTGTGAATATTGAGTGTAAAGGTTTCATGTATATCTGATCACAAGACATTGGTTTGAGAGGTTTAACTGAGCGGTGAAAAGGATTTTCCTCTCCTTGTGATAGGAAGCACTAGTCATATCCACATAAATCACCGACAACTGTTCTTCAAAGGCGGCTTCGCATCAAAGACCGCCGACTGGCGCCTAAGCTCTGGTTTTGGGCCCCCGGGTCCAACTTTCCTCTCCACTGACTAAATGCCCACCAGCCTGTTCACATATGGCAACTATTTGCCCGCAAATTGGTATAAATGATGGTGGATTACGCCAAATGCTCTCCATAAATAAGGATTCCCAATGTAAGGGGAATGGGGAATGGGAGATAGAAATCAACCAAAACAAACTATACTCTTTTATCGAAGTTTCTTAGATAACAGCCTCTTAATAAAATGGATTATATGCTGCATATTAAATGTAAGCATAGGAAAACATTTTGTAATGGAGCAACCTCTTTGTATCTAAACTTCTGTTCAATATTAAGTTAACAAAACATCACAAATAATATTGTGATATGGCAAATTGTTTAACAATTTAATGAAGAAATATGTGTACCCTTAGCCAAGAAGGGTGTGTACAAAACCCAAGGCGAAAATTTCCCAAGGAAGGCCAGGAAAAGCAAAACGCAGAAAAGTAGGCAATGATTTTTATTAATTGATAAGCATTTGCAACAAGTTGCACAGACACAAGGGTAAACACAAGCACACACACACACCACGTGCGTATGTGTTCGAGTGAAAAGTCCTTCTGGCCGAACTCGTTTCATATTTGAGGTAGGATTTATCATATCAGATCATCGCATTGCGATAGGGTCCATGAGGACTTTGTGAGAATCTAGAACACGAGCTGAAAGGAAAAGCAAGGCGGGGCAAAGGACGAGGATACTAGAAAAGCTACATCAAAGCAAGTGGAATTTAAGGTCCAAAATAGCTGAGAGGGGGTTAAAAATAACCTTTTAAATGGTAGCTGGGAAATGTACAGAGGCTTTCTAACAAATGTGCCTCCAACTACGATGTATGCGTTTAATTAACGGGATGAACGGAACCATAACGAAGATAATTAATAATTTTTGCCAACTAATTAATAGAAATATGCCAAACTTCCGCGAGGCATTCACGGCTGACTAATTTGCAAAGCTAACAAAGAGCGGGAGTAAAGCGAAGGAGAAAAAATGCATTCTTCAAACTTGCTCAATACGAAAAAAAAGACAAGTATTTACTCCTTAAAACTTTCTGTCGAAGTTTGCGCTTTTCCGGCCCCCATAAGGCAGGGAATATGGTAAGCAGAGGGCCAAGAAAAATGTGCACTTGTCAGCAGAAGAAAAGCGCCAAAAGAAGGAAAGCAGCGAAGAAATCAAGGCAGCCCTAAGAGACTTCAACTCGAACCAAGCCAAACAAAACTGCAGTTGAAATCATTAAAAAAATGAAAGCGTAATTGATAAAGGGAATGCGGGCTGGTGCTGGCAAAATAAGAATTACGACAAAAAATGCGAAATAAGTGGGGGCATGAGATGCCGCAAGTCTGCAGCGATGACATCGTTAAAAGTCTACGAAAGTACACTTCTCATGGAGTACGCCTTCACCAATGAGTTTCCCCCCTGAGTTTCAACAGTTTCCCCTGTTTTCCCAGTCTCTCGCACAGCTTTTCTCTCTCTCAAGTGACTATTCAAGTGCCGAATTAGTGGCCACAAATTGGCCCGACTTCGGCTGAAAAGCAGGAAAAGCGAGCCGGGGGCAAAGATTCATTGCAGCCGACGAAAGATTAAGGAATGTGTGGTTAACTGTTAGCAATCTTGGTGAATTCAGCTCCAACTCACACTGCCCCGGAAAAGCTTCTTGTAAAATGCAAATGAGGGAAATATTTTGCCTGCGCTCTCGTCTACGACGAACTGAGTTATTTGAGCAAACCAAAACGCCATTTTGTGGGTATTTCCCTGGGAAACAAAAGGCATTCGCTGCACTAAAGCACTACTGACCCCCAAAAAGGACCCCTTCAACCTTTTCCACGGTACTTAAACCGAACTAACAAAAAGTTCGCTTTATTTTTCCCTTCTATTTGACTTCGTCTCAGCCAGAGAAAAACTGTAAGGATGGGGCGGTGGTGGTGGAAGATCCTTCGCTGCATAGGGCATTTGCATAAGTTGCTGTTAAGCTAAGCCCAGCCCCGAACTTTTTTCGCAACTAAAATTTTTGTTTTCGCAATTGTGGTGAAAAAGCGGCGGGCGCAAATTAAATCGTCAGTGGCGAATGGAATAAAATGGAAAAGTTTCTGGGTGAAAAAATATTTGGTCGACTGGGTTTGCATATCCACAGCAATTGAGTGAAGTAAAGTTGAAAGATGTTTTAGCATTTGAAGTTTCCCCAAAGAAAAGCACAAGTTTGCCATATAAATCAATACAACACTTTTCATTCTATTTTTCCGGCCTGCAGTTGTTTTCAATCAAATTCAAATGCCATACATTAAATTACTGATCTGCTGGAACACTTTTATTTGTGTTCCACTGGTTGGAGATGTATCCATATATAAATAAACAAAGTTTTGGTCTAATTAAACATAGCATAACAGATCCTGTCGGCGAAAGTGTCCAACAAAAACCGGGTGGTGAGAGGAAAGTTTTCCACTTTCCGTTGATAAGATAGCAATCCGCCCTGTCAATGCCAAGTTCAAGTGGCTCCACCCTTCCCAGAAAGGGTAAACAGTATAAAACAATGGAATCGGAGGGAAAAGTGTTAGCAAGGCGGGATACCAATCTATATATATAACAATGAAGACGGAAACTTTTTGCTTATTTTTATGTGTTCACATTATTTTCTGCTGCTGTTTGCACTTTATTAGGTTTTGACAAACGGAAGGACTTTCCTTTCAGGACTTTCTTTCTCGGTTTTTTTCCCGCTCTCCTTGGCCGGCTGACATATGAATATGCTGTGTGGAAGGGCGTTGATTGCCGTTTGGCCAAATTATGTTGCTTGGGGGGCCAACAACAAGTGCCAAGATCGTAAAGTTGAGCCAAGAACTTTCCTTCGGACTCCCTCCCTCCCCCCAAAGAGGAAGTAAATTTGTGGCGCCGAAGCGGGTCAATAAAGTTCCGGCATCGCCATCTTCCGTTTCCGGCTGGAGTTTAATTTTCTGGTTTATTTTTGTGCCTTCATTTCGGGCTGCTGGCGCGGAGGAAATCAATAGCGGCGCATTTATTATTCAACGGCAAACAAGAAACTCAAAATCCACTCAAATTCCACCCCCCGCCCAAAAGTCTGCCTTCTTCTTTTCGTGTGTATCCCACACTCAAGGCCGTCGCCGGTCGGGCCAAGGTTGCCACAAATTAAAATTATAAAAAGAAATCATGTATACGCATTACGTATAAATAAATTCATACTTGAGCGATACTTGTACTTGTGCTTCTGCTTCTGCTTGTGCTTCTGCCTGTGCTTGTGTTTGTGAGCGATTTTCGAGGGGCTGGCTCAAAGTCACGCGATTGTGGCCCAAAGTCAAGTGCCTTGCACAAGTTGGTTCACTCTGCCCCAGCTCGCCTGACTCTTCGAGTGCGTTTTCCATTTAATTACTGTTTTGTGCCGGCCTCCATTGCTTCCATTGCTTCCATTCCTTCCACTCGCCCTTCTGGCTTTTTACCAGTAATTATATTTGCAACTTGGCCCAATCAGTCGGACGTGATGTAACGGCCAAAAGTTATTTTTGTTCTATTGATTGGTTTTCAATTAAAGTCCTTCGGGGCCTTCTCTCTTTTATTTCCCTCGCTATATGGCCAGTCCGGTCTGTTTTCTTTGTTTTGATTATTTCCTATAACCTTTTCATAACACTTTTAATTCAATAATAACTGAAGCAAATTTACAAGATACTAGTTCAAAAAGTGAGATTTTGGGAAATATATTGCTAGTGATATAAGCCATAAAACTAAAACCAAATATTAAAAAAGGTTTGCCAACAAATATTGAACGTTTATGCCAAGATTTGTATTACTTTACACAGATGTATTTTCGGATATTTTTTCACATATAGACATATCCGAATATTTACTTAAAGATTAAATATTAAAGCTGGCACAGTATATTTGGGCAAATTATGGAATTTTTTTGCGCACTGACCTAAAATTGAACTGAGTTGTTAGCCCAAAAACTGTACCATGAAGACAGTTTCCATCGGAGCAAACTCCGCCATACATGGAGAGGTAATTGACTTTGAAATGAGCTCCCCTTGGCTGGAGCCTCAGATGCATAATCCACTTACCCCTGGACATTTTGGGGCAATCAAAGGTGCCTGCAACATGTTGGCTTGGAGTGCCTCCAAGCAGCCAGCCAGACACTGAATTCAGTCATTATGAGGTTGGGGAGCCTTAATATCCGAACACATCCTTCCTGCCTCGCTGCCTCTTCCCCACCTCCCCTCACCACTCTAACTGGAAAAGCAAGGAAAAGCGGCCACGAATAGTTTCGGGCCGTTGGCTTCTTTTTGTCACTTTTATTCTGTGAATATGTATATTTTTCTTCGCGTTGGAAGAAGTGTCGCTGGGGTTGGGGGTGGGGTTGGGAAAATTCGAGTCATGTGTGGCAGACATGCATAATTCAAAACGTGGCTGGCAAACTCTGTTGCCTGTGCATGTGTGTGTGTTGCCACTTTTTATGTTGGTAACTCGTCGCTCTACGTGTGTGTGTGAGTGTGTGTTTGTGTGTGGGCTAACGCAATTTTCGTATGCAGAAAAAAGCGAACAAAATGTCACCGCCTTCGCCTTCTGTTTGACATATTTTTCACACAACGTCTGCTTGTTAAATTGTTGGCGGCAATTTTGAGGTTAGCGTGACAAACACAAACACATAAACACACTCACTACCCACACATGTGCATTCGCAAGGCCACTCCAGTGCAACGAAAATTATGTTTGCTACCCTCTAGTAGCTCTTGTTTTTGGCCCAAGGAAATAAGATATTATTGTGTACTTTCAAAGTTCAAGCCACTGTCAGTAAAGCTGATTTGCTGCTATTGATCCGGCTTAAAGGACCAAAACCTTTAAGATGATAAAAGAGACATTAGATTTATTCAGTTTGATGGCGACTGCCTTTGGGCGGAATAAACGGCTAAATAATGATCCTGTGGAAATTGAAAATAAGCCAGTAGTCCGCAGCACATTTCCGTGTTGATCTCACACCATTTTTAATAGACTTCCACCGACATCTGACAGGGTTAGTAAATATGCAAAGTTGGTTTTTATCTTGGCACATTTCTCTGCAACGTTTTCCATACACTGGCACGCGAAACGAGGAAAAGCGGAGGGACCATGAGGTACAGGGAAAATTGGTGAGAAAGTAAGAGACAGAGCGTGAGAAAGGGCGAGGCGGGATTGGGAATCGCTTGCATGTTTAGCACTTGACGGCTTAATGGCGAACAATTTGGGTTAAGACAAGAGGCCACGCCCCCAGCTGGACTCGACTGGCAGAAAGGACGACTGGCCCGGATTAAAGGATATAGCGCGATATATGGCAGGGAAGGGAGCTTTAATGGGGACATTTCAATTATTGTAAGAGGCCTTTAACAGTCAAGTTATGGAACTTAATGTTGAGCAAATGTTGAGTTACAAAACAATTAAGCCCATTCGATTAATCCTTTTCCGTCGTGAAAAGCACTTGGCAGATGAGAATCGCCCTTTGCTGCAAAACTGTTTTTCTAGCAATTGTAAATCGAGACATAAATAATTCGCCCCTGGCGAATCCAAACCGAGCGGTTGAAGCGTCGACATGAGGGACAGGACTCGAAGCAGAACAGTGACAGGACCAAAAGCCACCCACCCAGTCGACCAATAGCCACTGGCCAAAACAGCACAAACTACATGGTGGAGCGAAAGGATTGAGCCCGGAGCTCAACAAACATGCAGCTGCCAAGAATTTATTGGCTGGACAATGACACAACGACAAGGACCGAGCAGGACAATTATCATTGTAAACATTTTGCCATGACTTCAGCAAAATGAGGAATGGACATCCGAGGGGGGCAGGGATGGCTTAAACTGCCATTCAACCAGCTTTTTTCCAGGTTCGTAGCATGTGTGCCAAAGCTTACTTCCATTCTATTTGCTTGTGCAACTGCCACACCGAATGGCTTGAAAGTTGAGAAGTACATATATTTTCTTTCGTATAAATCATAACTAGTTAAGTGGCGAACTAAAGGAAGCAGTATATTTTAACTAAAAATTTATAAGAATAGATACTCGTAAGCTCTAAAAGATTTGCAGTACGCGACTTAATTATCGCACAGTCTCGGCGTTGATAATGGATCAAAACTTACGCTCTTATGTTCGGCTCTTATCACTGATTCCATTTGGGGTACATTTCTCTCAATTTTCCAATAACCTACAGCTGCAGCCATTAGTGCCTCTTGCTTTTCCGACTGCCGCGAGCAAAGTTTTCCCGGCCAGCAGTTTCGGTTACATTCACGAGAGTTGCGAAGGAGAGAGGAAATGCGATGGAGCTGCGGGCGCTTCACTTGCAGCTCTCAAGCTCCTCCAGTCCTCCAGTTGGAAAAGTGCATTAGACAAAAGTAATCGATACTCGGTGGAGGAGCAACTCAGCCGAAATGCTTTAAGCCTTCAATCAGAAGATGTGTTTGAGTTATTCCCTCAAGTTCGTCGTTTTACGGGAGGGGGTGGGGTGGTGGATTTTGGGTGGAGATTTTGGATTTTCGAAATTTGTATAGATGCATAGAAGCCGACGACGCCAAGTTTACATTTATAGGACTTATCAGTTTCCCCAAATTGAAATGTTTGCACTCCGCTGAATCTACACGCACTTCCTTCCGGTTTTGTTTACCCGACTTGAGCCCGTTTCAGTGTGTAGGTGTGTGCTGTGTGTGTGTGTGGTGTGAGTGTGCGTGGGTATCTGTGTGCTCATCGAATTTACTTACTTATTTAGGTAGCTATGCTAATGGCATATTAGAAGGCGGCGGTGTGGGGTTCCCGTGGGCGACGCTTCTCTAGCCGTTTTAATGCCAGGTTAGGTAAACACTTGCGAAATGAATTAACTTTAAGCCGCAAAATTTGTACTCCTGTGTGTGTGTGTGTGTGTGCGTGCTTGCACGCATGTGTGAGTGTGCATACATAAACGCTCGTAATTGTTTATTTACATAACTTGACATAAGATTAAAGACGCTTTTGATTAACGATGCGGGAGACAGCAGGGACTTGAAATTAAATTGCAAACATTAAATGCTTGACAGACTGAAATGAAATTCCAAGGTGTGTTTTGCTTCAACTAAAGTCCTGTAAATACTACGATATCAATTTAAAATTTTAAAATTAAACGAAAATGCAAAGGTAACCAACGGGGAGTTGTGTACATACATAACTTATAGCAGAATGTAAATGGGAAGGCCTAGAAAAAGTCAAGCTAATTTAAATAATTGCCTTTTGCATTATGCAGATCCCAAAATGGGAATGACAGCTTTTTAGCAGCATTTTTCTGCGATTTCAATTTGTGTCAAATGCGCGGGAATAACAAAATTTGCTGCTTCATCCATATTCATTCGTTTCCCGAGCATTTATGTGCGGATTTGCGCGAAAAATGCCAAAAAGTTAAGCGAATGGGCGGGAGAGGCGGTGGAGGCGGGGAGTTAAGGAAAAGCCGCCCTAAGCCATAATTTAATATATTGACACAAAGCTTTGTCGTAAGACGTGTCTTGGCACCATCATAATCCCCAATATTGTATATTGACAGCTGTCAAAGGAGCCACTTCCCCACTTCCCACTTCCGTCCCGAAGAAAACACGAAAAAAGCCACAGAAAAAGTGGCAAGGAGGAGCAAGTAAGTTTTTGGCCTAATGCGCAACTATGCGGAAAATATTTGCACTTAGTTCGGGCTCAGTTTAGCCTAGGAAAATGTAGTCGCTCACTGAGCCCACTGCTACGTGTGCTGGCTGAAGGACACGAAAGTGGGCCAGGACCTAAGCCAGGGAAGCAGGCTGGCACACAAATGAACTGGGCCACAATGGAAAGGAGCTGGTGACAACTTTAAGATGCCGAATTACACAAGTCCTCAATCGTCAGCGATTTCTGTGGGCCAAATTCAAATGAAGTCTGCTTACAATAGAGCTGCGTTGCTAGGTTTCACTTAATTTATGAAGCGAATATACATTTGAGGGCTTGAAATGTGAGTAAAGTGTTCATTAAGTCTATCAAACGAGAACACAAACGAAATACCCTGTTCAGATTCCTAGGCAAAGTTAGCCAAATATTACAAAATGAAGGTCAGTAATCTTTATTTTCCAAGAACTTTCCCCAATTTTCAGTTGGGTTTTCCAATCATATACCATTTATTTAGAGAACAAATAATTTTGACAACTTGCTGTAGAAATCGATAAGGGGTTCGAGTCATGAGTTTCAGGGAAAGTTGCGCCCTCGGAATCGCGCCAGGGATTTGGCCAGCATCATGGACACTTCCTGTGCGGAGCGCCCCTTTCCTTGGATCAGCTGCTGTCCGGATGTGGGAGAAGTGGGCTTAGATTCGTGTTCCCGATCTCGGTTCAAGTCATTCGTGGCGTTAATGTCCTTCTGCGCTTGGTTTGCCGCACCTGGCAGCGATGAGCAGGAGGCAGAAGGAAAGGGTCGCTGGCTGGATGACTGGCTGATGATATCTGGCATGGAGGTGCTTTCCAGGTTGAGATCCTGATTCCGTTTGGGAGACATCGACTCCACACTCAATTCCTTCACCCGATCCGCATAGCGTAGGGTATTCAGGGTATGCTCCACCGAGTGCAAGCCCGGCGAGATCATGGCTATCATGCAGGTCTTAACCTTCTTGCCCCCAATGAAGGAGTCGCGCAGCACTTGGGTCAACTTGGAGCCACGGAAGGGCAGGTGACTCGACTGGCGACCCAGAGCGCGAATGCACTCCTTGAGGACCAGCAGCGACTTGTTGATCTCGGATCCCTCCAGGCGCGTCACCCGATCCGCCGAGCTGTTATCCGCTCCCCTTTCATTCCCGGCCAGATCTATAAGCGAGAATTTCCCGTGCAGCCGGTCTTTCGTCTCGGATCTCAGCACGATTTGGAATACCGCATGCGAGCGGGAGGACTTGGAGTTGGCTGAGGTATGGCCCGAGGTGCGAACACTATTGCCCATCTCGAGTAGTTCCAGCACATCGCCGGTGTTCTTCACCGGATTCTGCGTTAGGCCCACCACTTGCACCTGCTGGTTGCCATCCTCCAGGACGCGCAGTTGCGGTTTGCCGGGCATCAGGAGATCGTACACCCGGGAGCCGTAGATCTCGAAGAAGCTGCAGGATACGCTTAGCTTCAGGCTGCTATAGGGAGCCGTCTTCAGAGTGGAGAACACATCCCTGGCGGCCATCCCATAGATGCCATCCATTGAGCTCTGCTGACTGCCGGGGAACTTGCCGCCCATCGTATGGGTCTTGCCGCTTCCGGTTTGTCCGTAGGCGAAGCACGTGGCCATTCCGCCATCGAAAATGTGCTTTATCAAGGGACGGGCTGTGAACTCGTAGACCGTGGCGTTTGAGCAGTCTTCGCTGAAGACGTAATCGAAACGGAAGCTATGGTTCTCCAGGAACTTGACCAGGTTCACATGCTTTCGGGGCTCGTGGACCACCATCGTGTCCTTGGACAGCACGCTGACCACATCCAGTTCCCGATCCGTCAGCTCCTTGCGCCGCAGAGGCCTCTTCCTCACACAAACCACAATCTGGGTCTGGTGCCCCTTGACTCGATCGCTCGCAGCACCGCTCTTCGCCGGCTGATTCTCCAGTTGCACACGCTGCACTCGTATCATTTTGGCTATCTCCCAGTTGGGATTTGCCGCATCCTCGCGCTTCACCTGCTCCCGCTGCTGACGCGTCCTGGCCTGCACCTCACGCCTCCGTTCCCGCTCCTTTCGCATCCTTACAGCCTGGCTCACCACATCGTCCTCCCGAACCAAGGGCGTCAGCTGGCGGGGCGTGGCCGTGGCCAATCCGGGTAACAAACTGCCAGCTACCAAGCGTTGCTTCATGGAACGTGGGGGAATTGAGGCAGTTTGATTGGCTGATGTGGCATTGCCACTGCAGCGCGGCGGATCGAAGATCTGGGGATTCAACAGGATCACCAGCTCCAGCGGCATCTCCTTACCACGCACCGTATGTCCTTCGGGCCATTCCACCGTCACCAGGTTGATGCTACCGCCCTCCAGTTTGATAATCTCCGCCAAGTGGACTCTGCCGTCCGAGCGACGAATGAAGACCTTCTGCTTGATCGACAACTGATCCATGGCAGCAGATCTGTGATCCTTCGATTTCTGCAACAAATTTGTTTAACTGCAAATTTTCACCAATGACGCGGGCATATTATTTAGCCAGAATTCCGATTTAATGTTAGGAAAAAGGGAGCGACAGTCAAAGCAACGAATGTTTTGATATTCTATACTTAATGGATTTGGTAACTCCTTTTGAAGGAAACACGTTCAGTTGGCGGCTCCATTTCGGGTGTTCCAGAGCCATTCCAGTGATATCTATTCTGGCGGCGATTGTTTTAGCTATTTGTTCAATTTGAGGGCAAACAACAGGCAGCAGCAATAACCGAGTCAACAAACAACACCATTCCGAAGCCTCTCTCGTCAGCCGTGCTGCATGTCCTGTGTATTTCTATGTGTGTGTGTATTCTATTTGCCGAGCGGGGGGAGGTCCTGGAATGAAGCATTCTTTCATAGAAAGAGACAGAGAGGGAGAGAGTGGGAGAGAAGAGATAGAGCGAGGAACAAGTTGCAGATACGTTTGCATAAGCCGAGACGTGTGTAACGTACCAAATTGTTATTTATTTTTTGAAGTGCTTGCGCCACTGCCTCTGTGTAAAGGTGTATCTGCGTGTGTGTGTCGTATCTGTGTATGTACGGGTGGGTTTTGGAGTATGAAGGCACAGATACAAAGATACATTGCCACCACAGCTACGTGCAACTTGTTTGGGTCTTCAGTGGCGTCTTGTTTGCTATTTGACGTCACATTTTGCCAAATTTACCGTGTAATTATCGGCAAAGGCGAGCGCCACACCAGCGCCACACCAGCCCCACTTCAGCCCACCACCCACCATTTACCACCCAGTGGAAAATGCAACGGGAAAGGGGCGAACAGGTGGTACCCTGGACACTCCTGCTGCCCAGCTGATATGCAAATTTCGATAGCTTTTTGTCCTGTTTGGCCGGGACCCCAGGCATATTTGTTTAACCGTAGTCAGAACGAGCCGGACAGTTTGATTTCGTTTCGGGGATTTCCATTTCCATTGCCATTTTCATTTTCATTTCATTTTCATTTTGATTTTCATTTTTAGCTGGCATTTGCACCTGTACGCAGGCAGCACGTAAGCTGAATATTTGCTGTATGCTTGCGTAAACTGCAAATCTGAAATGAACTAATAAAGCAATTGAATTGGAAAACATTTGCCGTGTTTTACACAAAAAAAATTTAATTCCAAATAAATTGAAAAGCCATTGGACTGGATGTGCGTAATGTGGCTTGCATACAGCTTTTTTTTTTGTGCGACCTTCTGAAACGTAATAATAAATGCATGCATAATGAAGAAAATGATTTCATGGATATAATCTTTTGATATATGGCATTGTGCGCATTTTCCCTTTTGCGCCTTTCTCTCTAACCCGGCTTCCTCGATCAGCTTCAATCATTTGAAATATTAATAAATAATTTACATATTGTTTCACATGAGCTATGCATAAAGAACATACATACATGTACCATATATAACACAATGCAATCATAAACAATAATTGTCATTCGGCGCGGATTAAATGTTGTCCGCTAATGTAATCGAATTGGTCAATTTCGACATTTAAACTAATCCGTTTACAAAATCCGGCTGCAATCACACCCCGCACCCCGCTGCTGATTACCGCCTTTGCTGCTTTGATTTAATTATGCCTGAAAAAACTAGCACGACAAATCGCAAAGCCGAAAACTAAATGAATTGCATAAATCATTTATTAAATAACCATTTCAAAATTGACTTGGAACTAAACTGCAATGGACCACGAACAGATTAAATGGTTGGCCCACTGGTCACATAGTTCGGGATCGTTTTCAGTAACCGTTGTATAATTTCTTGAGCAAATCCCAGATTGATTTCCTCAAGTTGGCCTTTGGCTCCATTTTGGGTGTGTCGTCCTTCAAGAAAAAGTCATAAATCAGCTTTCCCAATTGCGATAATCTTGGTTCTTCGTGGCATTGCTCTGGTGCTGCTGCCTCTGGTTGTCTGTAAAGCATCCATGGCAAAAGTAGAATAAGTGAAGCCGCAGCTAGCAGGTAGATGAAAGATGCCTGCTTTCCAACACATTTCCGGACGTTGGTTAACGAAAAGGTATCCATTTTTTTTTAATACTTTTTTTTTGTAGAAATATAGATCTTATCGATGCTGGTTATACTGGCTTACTGACCGAATGTGCTGGGCTGACACGCGTGCTCTGTTTGACATTCGGTTCAGTGAACTCTAGATCTCGAGATCTCGACTAGTCCTCCAGTGGTTGCTCCCATTTCCTCAATTCCGATTGGAAAGCACTTCAGCCGCAAAACAATGGTGAAAGGGGGAAAAAAAAGGAGAAAAAACAATTCACTACCGGACACGGAGGAACACACATAAATTTATAGTTGAGCCATGGAAAACAATGAGATGGAAAAGCGGGCGGCTTTCTTTTCCATTCATCCGGATCCGGATCCCCGACTGAAGTGATTTCCGTTGTTTTTCGTTGTGCTGCAGCTGGGAGCTGGGAGCGTTGGTGCATTCAATGGAGTGCACTCTCTTCGCCAAGGAGCACTTGAACTGCAGCAAGAAAAGACGCACAATACAAACGCCGAGGGCCTTTGTTCGAACAAATCGTTTATATGCGTAGTGCATATCCCAGACAAAACCCGGTCTTATGTGCTCCATTCGGCTGTCTAAGCAAGAAGTAAGTAAGAATGCGAGTTTCAATGCTGTATATGGATTTATTTAAAACTTATTACACCTCAAACGACGAGTCCGGCTCTACAATTGGAACGTATGGAGCGGGTGAAAGCTGCAGGAAGAGTTACAATTACTACCAAGTAAGTGAGATATTTCCTGCAGATCCTTACATATCCTCGCGCGCCTTAATCAGGGTTTCGACCAGCCGCTGCAGTGGATAGTCGCCAGTGCAGATCCTGTACACGGTGGTAAAGAGGGGGAATCTGTGGAAGGATCATATAATAAAGGATAATAACGCATCTACAGCATCCTCACTTGTCCTCCAAGCCCTTCTTCTTGAGCATATGATGCACCAGCTCCGCTGTCACCGGACCCAGTGGCTCGTGTCCTGGTATGAGGATGTGCTCCAGTTCGCTCAACGGCTTGCCCGTCTTCACAAAGGCTTCGGCCAGCTTGCGATTGCGATTTGCTGTGCAAGATATATATGCTATACTATACTTTACTAGAAAGATTTAAGTAGATTTATGGGTATACCATAACAACTAGTAACCAAATCGGATATGCCGCAGGACTCAAAGAAGGTTCCCATGCGGCAGCCGGGATAGAAAACGTCCACGAACTGGAGCATCTCCAGAAATCCTCTCCTGATGATTCCCCCCTTGGTGTTCTCGTTCAGCTCCATGCCATCCGAACAGCCAGCCGCAAAGGCAATGATGTTCTGTAATTTCAACAAGAAACCAGTTTCCCTTCTCCCAATGTAAATATCCCAAGGCGCAACTTACCCGTAGAGTGGAACAGATCTCCACGCAGTCTGCATCCTCGGTGACCACCACGCGGAAAGTGGGCGACCTGAAGATGTCGTGGAGCACCCTATAGTACTTCTGATCCCGACAACCCACGGTGCCCTCGGCAAAGTGGTCGTGGGCCAGCTCATGGGCCAGGTTGCAGCCCACGAGGACGGAGCAAGGAATCTGTTGTGGATATAGGGAAGGTTACAATATAAAAAGCTTTAAAAGTGTAATATTACTATGACCTTTAGCTGCCGCATAATAATCTGGGAAATCAGCACGAACTGCCCGTCGTCGCCGCGCTCGAATCCTTTGATCAAGGACACTGCATGGGCCGTGGGCTTCACTTTTCCGAGCAGAGTCTTGCAGCAGCTGCTCACGAAAGTCGGCGGAATGGCAAATATTATGATGTCGGCATCTCTAGCCGTGGTCACAATATCATCCACGGCCACCTGTTAAGTGTGGAATTGAAATATTACAAAAATCCAGAGACATTGTTAG
Source organism: Drosophila teissieri (assembly GCF_016746235.2). NCBI lineage: Eukaryota > Metazoa > Arthropoda > Insecta > Diptera > Drosophilidae > Drosophila > Drosophila teissieri. The sequence goes on from NC_053030.1 coordinate 21,637,541, forward strand.
TCAATCAAAGTCACACACAATATTGGGCGGCAGTTCAAAGTTCGGCATGTACTTGGAGTTTATGTGGGTGGTGTTGATGATTTCCGTGAGCTTGCGACCCTCAACGATTTCCTCGTAAACGTACATGGGCACCTTCTCGTCCAGTGTCTGCGAGTTCATCACGTTCCTGCCCACATTGCGGGCTATAGTCGTTGCCCAGTTCCCGGATCCAATGATGCAAATCATTATCTTGTCCATCGCGAGATTGCCAAATGATGTATGAATTTCAAGCAAATGTTTCGTGTACTTCTGTTTGTTGGAATGACTTAAAATTCTACGAAATTCTTTCGTCACTAACTGTTTATTTGGAATTGTCAGTTTGATCAGAATTAGTTATTCTAGTGAATGAGTTTTGTTTCATGACACACATTTAAACGGTTTAGTAAGTGACACCATCGATTAGGGGCGTGTGTGTGGCACAAATAGCAATTGTGGCGCCGCAATTATTGGCAATGCTAATTGGAGTGTATACAGCTTTTAAACTGAAATCAAGCTTATTTGCCCCGCAGATGGAAACTCCAATTGACTCGCAGTATCAATTCGGCTGTGAACCTTAAAAATTAATGCCCAAATAAATTAAAGCACACGCAAAGGGCACACAGACTCGCATAAATATATATGCATATTTACATATGAACATATAAGTTCCGTGTACATACATATATTGATTGAGTGCTGGGCAAACAATTCATCAGTAAACCAGGCGGGATAAAAATTACGTATACGTCACGTTCGCCAAACTGGCAGGGCAAATAATTAACTGCAGCAACCGTTTTCCCCCCTTCAATTTCCAATATGGATTCATTCATGGTTGCCGGCAACAAAAATGTAAGCTGATGCTGCAAAAATTGCGTAATTCTTATATTTATTTTTTAATTACGGCTGCGTTAAAAATTCTCAGAGAAATTCGGCTGTGCGGCAGAAATGCGGCAGTTATTTAAATAAAATATCAAATTGCCAGCGTTAAAATGCAAAAAGGGCGAAAGCCAAAGTGAAAGTCCCATCGAAATCAATGTGCAAGAAAGTAAACACTTTGAAACTGTGCGACCCGCAGTCGCTGGCAACCCCATCTCATCCAATTCCGCGACCAATCCGGCCAGAATCCTGAATCCTGTATCCAGCATCCAGAATCCAACTGCAGCTCAACCGCCCAGCGCCATCCACTCGACTATGAAATCAAAATGGATGATGGGCGAAATGAAAATGGAATTTTTAATGAGTTGCTGCCGTGGCAAAGGCCAAACGAGCTGCTGACTGGTGACTGCTGACTGGTGGCCACCGAACAATGGAGCGGAGACAAAACGATGGAAAAGTGGGGCCAAGTCACGGTGTCCATCGCAATCCCCCCAACTTGGCGCCACTTGGAGCGGACCAAGGCCGTGGCAGCCAAGTAGGAGGGTCCACTTTCGGCTGGCCAGCACTTTAAGGGCACATGAAAAACGGTTCCAAGTAGAGACAGATTTCCAAATAAAGTATCAGTTGCAGTTTAAAACGTACAGGTAGCCTAACAAAGCATCTTGAACATAATTTGATTTTTATTCCTTTCCTGAGACTGCATAATTTATTCCTACACATTCTGCTAGCTGCTCCTCGTTCAACATTAATTTCCGTTTTTATTATTTTATTCTTCGTATTTTTATTTCCACCATAAAGTAAACTTAACTTGGCCAGATGACTGAAATCTGCTCAGGGATACGCACATAAAGTTTTAGCACAATTTTTTATGCTTTGCACCTTACACACTGCCCCACCTGCAGCTGCACCTCCACTTTTTCTTTGTGACTACAAAGTTGAATCGTAAATAAAATTATTCCATGTTTTTGAAAGCTGCAACGTGATTTCGAGTATCTGCCGGTTAGTTGGGTATCTGTGTGCGGGAATAGTTGGCAACTTTCGCTTTCTCTCTCCACTTCAACTTGTGCGAACTTCGCAATCTGGAGATAAACTAATTAGCCGGATGTGTGCTTCAATTTTGTGTGGATAAGGCGTGTGTTTTCAGAAAATCGATGTTTGCTCTGAAAGGTAAACAAAATCGAATTAAATAAAAGCTTCCAGGTGCTGATGGCTTTTAACTACGAACATTTTGTATTTGCAAACATCAAATTTTAAGTATAAGAATTTATGGAAGTAACTGAAAACTATAATCAGGTGAAAAACTCCATATAGCTTTTATAGCTTTTCCAACCACTTTAGATGGCGATCCGCAGGACGAAAAGTGGCTTATGCTGCCCAGTCGCTTTAAGAGACATTAAATTACGTGAAAAGAAAAGTTTCTGGCCCGAAGTTGAGTTGGATTCGAGTGGAAATCAGATCTAGATACACATGTATGTAGCTACAGATGCGGATACAAAGCGAAAGCTCTGGAGTGGAAATGACGAAGCCGCAGTCTTAGATTGCGTGCGAAATGCAGGCAAAGTTGGCTTGCTAAAGGGCGAAAAAGGGGGAGGGTCCTGGAAAAACAGCCAACTATGCAAACTCGGCTCTATGCTCGGCTCTGAATGAAATCGAGATAAACTACTCACAATATTTACTTTTAATTGGAGAAGTTCAAAGAATAAACAAATATCAAGGGACCGAGGGATAGAACGATGCGGCATTAAAAGTTTTTTGTTCTTCGTCCCTTTGCCACCTTTCCTTGCCACATCGAAATGGGGCAAATGAAACACATTGCTTTGGTGCACTAAGAGAAATTTACTCGGAAATCCCCAAGCTGATTATAATTAAGGTAAATGAAACTGTCAGCTAAAGTGGAAAATTATAGAAAGCAAAGACACCTACAGTTGATCACAGCTTGAGAAAGGATATTCCTTGGAATGGCTTTGTATTTCTCTGTGTAGCTTTGGCTTTAATTCCAGCATTCAAGTTCATTAAGCTTCTTAAATGCGGCGCAAACTGGAATTAATATTCCGAACAACATTTGCCGCATTCTGCTGCTCTTCCACTCGCTCCCATTTGACAGCCGGCCAGAAAGTTGAGCCCGAAGTTCAAAGCGGTCGCGTCAGGGGCGAGGGGCGTAAGGCGAGGGGGCGTGGCAGAGTCAGAGGGCGCGGCAGAGACGTCTGCACTCGGCTTTTAATGTTCTCTCTTGGATTTTAGCTTTTTTCGACGTTTGCCTAAATGGTAATTAAAATATTCCCAGCTGGCGTCTAGCTGTCCGCTCGTCCACTGTCCGTTGTCCGTCAGCTGGGTGATGAGGGACAAGTGAGTGGGCGGCCAAGGAGTCTCGAGGTCAATTGCAATCAGAGAGTTCTTTCGCCGGCTCGCAGGAGGTGAAAGTGCACACAGGTCACTCGCAGATGCTAATTTTCAACTCTGCTTTGCTGCTGCAATCATTTTAATTGGATTCCGTTCTACTCGACCAATGAAACTCAAATAAAATGTATCCAAAGTTCAGCACTTCAAACTTTTCATATAATCATCGCTTTATCGCACCACCTTTCAAATACATGGAAAAGTCCAAAAATGTGTTATTAAGCTTAAAGTGTTCTAAGTTCACATAGTTGCTGAATAGACAATGATGTCATATTGCTTATAGCTGATTTCTTAAATATTTACCATTTTTTATAGAAGTCTAGTAAGCTTTCCTTGTACTTTTTGTAATGCCCCTGCTGTACTTCACAGTTAGCAGTAGCCATTTAGCGAACTACCGCCATCTTTCATTCATAATTTGCTAGACCCTTTTTGCGCGAATTTTTCACACACACACACACACATATACACACAGGGGAGGGAGGAAAATGGCAGGAGCGCGGGAAAAGCATCAGACGCAGCTGGGCGAAAAGGGAAACTGTGTCAACGCAGCCATTTGGCCGCCCAAAAAACTCCCCGCTTTTCCATAGCTCCATAGCTGTTTTCCCTGCGTCTCCGTTTTTCCGCCACGCTGATGGCGACATAAATAGCACCGCTTGGATGATGGCTTAGTCCCCCCCCCTCTTCCGCCGCCGGAAAACTCCCCGCTGTCGCGCCCCAAAGTTGGCCATATCCCCTAGGTAACAGGTAAGAGCCGCCAGTCGCTCATAAATGTAAACTTTTTCGGCTAGTTACGTGTAATTATGCCATTTTACTCACAGCAAAGATGAGAGGCATGAAACTCATCCTGCCGGGAGACGGGCTGCTGATGTCTTTTCACTTGATTGCCAATTTAATCGGCTGGCAATTTTCCGCCTTGGCGCCGTGATTAGTGGGCGTGGCCGTGACCAATTTGTGCGCCAGTGCAAACACAAAAAAGGGATGACTCTGCCGTGAAACTGGAATAATATTATCCGAGTTTCGGGTTATATACATATTTATTTATTTTCACCCGCCAGTGGCAGTGACAGTGGCGTGCGTGGGTTTTCAGGACTCACCAGCACACATAATTCAAATACGTGCCGGGCATACGGAAAACTCGGAAAATGCACACACACTGACTGCAGTTAATCGTGGCTTAAGTCCCGTGTTTCTGTCAATATTTTCGTTTGGCCAGGAATAATGCACTTTTTTCACACATTTGCAATGTTTTTCCCCGCTTGCGAAAAACTTTTTATAACAGTCAATAAATAAATATATATTCTACCAGCTACTTTAGCTTAACATTAAAACGAAAGTTGTACAAAAACATAGCTTATGTTTGTGTTTTATTGTAGTAGAAGAATAGTATTTTTAGTAGCTTAAAATGTGATATTATTAATTGAAAAGCTGCAATATTGATCGAACCACTGGGAAAGTAAAGAAAAGCCAAGAGAAACTAGCATGAGCAGTCATAGAAGAGACGAACCGGGGAGAACAAATTTGCTTGCAATTTTCCTGCCATTTCTCTCTTTTGCACCCACGCATATGAGTTCGTGTGTGTGCGAGGCAGTCGGGGTGTGTGTGTGTGTGTGTGGGAGTCCGTGTGTGTGCACACACTTGCATGTTTGCTCAGTTCACATGAAGTCAGTTGTTAAATTGTTGGGGTTTCTCTGGGGCTTTCACGCTACTGCTCCCTGTGTCCCATTTTTCAGGTGGTACTCGCGGTTTTTCTGGCTTCCTTCGCCGAGTTTCACGTGCTTTTTGCCGCTGTTTTCCCTCGCTTCTTGGCCCTAACAAATAGACTTTAAATATTTTGGCACTGAATTTATCTGTGCCAGCTCGTGGGCGTTTACACATTCACAGCCAGGTGTATAAGATTTATGACATCGAGCCGAAAGTGGAATGTAAATATTCCACTTTATAGTTTTTCTTTTCCATTCTTGTTTCTATTGTGTGGGAGTTTCCAAAATTATCCCTTTGGAATCCGTATAAATGGTATTTTTCCCCCTTTTTTTCAGCACGTTTTTATTTCGTGTTTCCTCACTACTTTTAACCGATAATATCTTGCATCAATCTTCATATAGAGATTGGCTGTAAAAACATAGCCTACTTTTAAGGGTCAAACTGCATAAGTGCATTAATCACTTGTTGTGAATAAAAATAAAACTGTTTTCAGCACTATTTAATTAAGTTTTTAGTCTGATATATCAACGCGCAGGGGTTGAACCTAAAAATAAAAGATATTTTGGTGGAATTTGATTAAACTTTTTACATAATTCAAAGCAAACGTAAAATGAATATAAAACTTGAGCAATTTTAACTTCTTCGCCGAATCGCTGGCTTTCCTTCTCTGCTATTTTGTTAGTTATATATTGCTATGAATTTATAACGAAAAGTTTTGCATTTTGCAAATCATTTTTAGCACCTGCGGCAGGGTTAAAGTTCAGTCAGCGTGAAAACTTTGCAAATTAGTAGTCCAGCGCTGTTTCTTTCCGTTCTCCTGCTGTTCATATATTTATATTTCGCTCAGCGCAGATTTCATTTAAAATGAGTTAACCTGTTAATGCTGCAATGATGAAGAACGAAAGGAAAACATTTCTGCCAGCCATGACTCGTAAATTTGTTTGCTGTCGGAGCAGCGGAAGGTCTAGAATATCTGCGAAAGTGGCAAGACCCGGAAAATGCGTGAATCGTATAGTTCGTATAGGTCACCAAGCTGATCGGACTGGACAAACTGACTGGACTGGGCTGCTGACCATAAGCAAGCAGCGAAGATTTATGGCTAACTAATCGACACGGGCAATCCCATAAATCTGCACCCCGTTCGAATGTCAAATGGCCAAAAGGTCAGCGAGAGGTAAGCTTCTCGGCCAACAAGGCAAATTAAAGTTCAGACCCAATAAATGTTAATCGGCTGCTCTTTGTCTTTTTCTACCCTTGTCTGATGTCCATTCCCTCATCCTAAGTTGTTGGCCATCTTTGGTTTGACTGTGGCCACTTGGACTTTCAATATGTTTTAACTTATTCAAAATGTTATATTTGCTAAATGTTACCACTTACAAATAAAACTCATTAACAATCGCTGCCTGTCACATTGAACATGGTAATTAAGACAAATATTATTCAACAAAAGAATTTTGTGATACTTCTGTTCGCGCATTTGCTACTTTTCGCCTTAGCGGCGTTGTGCAGGTGCCAATGATGGCCAAACGTGCTCGAATTTATGGCCAATAAATTAAAAAACTTTTACAAAAAGCAAAACAGAACGCGACAGCATTAATTGAAAGCCCCGACTGCTGCGAGTGTAGCTGAGCATATCAAAGGTAATTACGAATGCCGTTTACAGCAGCCAAATGGCTAAGATACCACCCACCTCCCACCACCCACTTACCCACTCATCTCATTATTTAGTTAATTATATGTTTGTGTGCCGGCAATTAGAACTCAGATTTCATTGTTGGCCGAAAACCATTTTGTGGCCTACTCGGTTGCCATCAATGACGATGATGATGATGTCCATGAAAAGGGCAAGCAGGCTACATGGCTTCGCTTTGCTTTGCTTCGCTTTGCTCACCGCAAACTTCTAATTAATTTGAAAGGAAACATTTGAAACGCCTTGTGTTGCGGTTGAAGTGGCCCACCTCCCAAACAAACCCCATCAAATGGGTCTTAGACATGTGCAAACGCCTCGGAATTTTCCAGCAAGCTCATTAGAAACCCGGCACTCGATTGGGCTGACAATATTATTCTAGGCTAATTTCTATAAAGATACTTATGGTTTTTTGCACCACTGACATTTTCGCCTTTTTTGGTTGGAATTATGCTGCTCGAATAATTGGCCAAACTATCTTGGCCAGCGAAAAGTTGCCCAACTTGGGCTCTTAACACATTTAATCAAGAGGCGGAAAAATCCGAAATTTTAGCGCCACAATGCATTAGAACTGAAAGTGAAATTGTTGGCTATGCAACTTTATTTGTTGGAAACCATTTCGGTTTGGTTGCATCATTGCGAAGGCTTAACCCCCATTGCCTACTTTCCTGATGTTTATAAAGCTGCTTGGGATTTTACCAAAAAGCTGTACAAAAATGAAAAAACTTTCGGCAGCCCTGTCAAATGGCTTTACTATTTGGCCAAAAAAGTTTTAATATGCTTAAATTAGTGCACTTTTTAAGCCAGCATTTTAGTTATCTCTGTTGCTGGTAGTGTAAACTGTGAGCTGGGTATTAAGAGTCACATTTAAAACTAGTGACTAAAAACTTAAAGCCTTCCATGCGCAGCTGTCCATGAGGACTCATCCCAGTTGAACTTAACTAGCTGCCAACATATGGTTGCAAGATGTACCTGTTGGCCGCACTGAGATTCATTTTCGCAATGCCAGTGGAAGACGTCAGGAGAGCTGTCATGTCAGCCGCAAAATAAACGAAACTCGCTGCCCGAGTGGAGCAGCATCCAAGGACCCCTAAGGATCGGGGGAGGAAGTCGACATAAGTAATTAACCGAGTGATAAAGAACCTGGCCCCGGGGCAACACAAGTTGCTGTCCAAGACGACGACGACGACGACAAGGCTCGTCATTAGCGGCCGAAAATGTTGCATTTAGTTGTGGCCCTGATGAATATGGTTAATTTCATTTATATAAGTACATATTCTCTCGTACATACATAAGCATATACACATGGAGCGTTGGAGCCTGGGAAATATGTATTTATCCCTGGGCGACGATGACGAGGACGATGACGATGGCGATGACAGCGCCTGACCAAGACACATTTTTCGTTTGTCCTCTAATTGCATATCTGAGGATGGTGATTATTATTATGGAGCTTCAGCCACGATGATGAAGGCCAGCCGTACAATTACCAAGTCTCCTGCTGTTCGGAGCACTGTTTTGATGTCCTGCCCAGCAGCACAGAGAAGAGAACCCCTGGACATTGGCCAGACGAAGCCGTAGCCGTGTTTCAGTGTCTAATTAAAAGCACCGGCAACTGGTCTCTTAATTTATGCTCGTTCAGGGACAGGTTCCGAGAAAATCCCGCCCCCCAATTCCACATTTCGCCTTCCAACTGCCACCTTCCACCTTCCACTCCGCATTTGCATGCTTTCTCTGCGGATCTCGAATGTTTTGGCTGGAAAAGTTTATGGCATAAATCGCACACTTGGCTCGTAACTCGCAGCTGTTGGCTGGGAAAATGGCATGTTTTGTGTCTTTGAATGCGCACTCCGGATATCACGGTATTTTTAAGACACTCCTGGGGAAGGAATCTCTTTTGATTTCAAAAATAAAATTCATTACTCTCAGAACTGAGCCAAGAACCTAGTAATCCTTGCATTAGCTGTTAAGTCAGCTTACTGATACCCAAATCATAGTTGCCGCAAACATTTTCAAGTGTATTTAAAATTGAAATTGTGAGTTTTTATAGTAAGTTTCCACTTCACCATGGCGGATCCGATTAACACCGACATCGATGAGAGTGGAGCTCCGCCCATCGGAGGCGATACTTTCGCCATGAACAAGCGGCTGGATTGCGAGCATTTAGGTGAGAAAAGGTGATTAGAAATTAAATGATTACTCGTTTATGTGGCCAAAACAGATCAGATGACGGATAACTGGACCGATTATCAAAGACCCTCGTTTGTCACCGCACTTCTGCGATTCTTCGGCAACGTATTTGGTGAGAGATATTCAAACTTATAGATACGAATGCATCTAAACATTTTCTTTAATCCGCAGTCGACATATTTAATGCGATTTTCGGCTGAGATACATATACAAATATAGTTGTAACTGTTGGCGGAGAGCAGTCATTGGTTCAGTAGTAAAACTAATAAAATCGTTAGTTGTAAAAATGTCTTTATTTTCACTACTTGGTACTGTATTACTGGTTTGTATGACATTTAGCCGCAATAGATTTCTGTAAACACGGGAATGCGGCAATAGCAGGTGCAGTTTTCGAACTCATTGGCGTACTGTGATATTTCGGCAATGAACCGCTCTAGGTTTTCCGGGTTTTTGAATATGTTCTTGCCCACACTGAGGTCGTGGTCCACCAGGATTTTCCAGCGCCTCATGCTGGCAATGACATCGCCGCAGAAGTCGCGCTTACTCTTCTCAGCCGCCTTCTTCATGTTCTTCATCAGCCCCTTTTGCTTTCCTGTGAAATGATTTAAAATATATATATTTTATAGAGTATATATACAATTTAACTTACTGTACGCCCTATTCTTTTCGACCAGCGCCGTGTGGGCCTCTCGCTGTGAGGCATCGTATATCTCGATGATCCTGTACATGCGCCTGTCGATATTCTTGGACATTTTCAAGGCGGCTTCGCACTTCGGTTTGCATTGGCTCCAGTAGCGTGCTCCCTCGAAAGGAACTTTGCTGTATTTGTTGCTCTTCCCGAAAGCTTCCGTATCCCTGCTTTGATCGGCCTGATCCTTGGCCAGCTGCGACTTAACCCTGCCGTTGTGAAACCGGAAGTGCAAGCTGGCCAGCAGCTTCTCTATGCGCGACATGCAGCTGTGGGTGGCAGTAGGGTGATATTTCAGTGAAATAGATACTACGATATACTCACTTTGAGTTCTTCAGCGAGTATACACCTGGAATCGCGAAGGTGCGCAGCAGGTGGTGCAACTTGAAGGCCACGCAGTTGAGCAGATCCTCGGCGGCGCACACCTGCTTCCTGAGCAGCTTGCTGTGGTCATGGATGGTGCGCCGACTTCTCCATCCTCGGAATAGGGCCTGAATCTTGGTGGCCGACCGGTGGTGGTGATCCTGCACCCGCTGCTGCAGCATGTGCTCCACCAGCCTGAGGTAGTTGTTTCTGAGCGAGAATCCGCGCCACCAGCGCTGAATCGTGATGGCCGCCGCTCTCAAATCCCTGAAACACTTTCGGAAGTGGAATTTTCGCCAGTTTTGCTGCACAGTTCGTGCTGCTTGGTATTGCTTGTAGTCCAGTAGCAGAATTCCGGTTCTGAAATCGGGTTTTAACTCTTCGAATGGGGCAGTAAAAGTAGGCTTACCGCGAAAGTGTTTGCATTCTGCATTTGGATGATTTAATCGATCCACTGTTGGACTCGGAGACGCCACTTAGTGGCACCGTGGCCCTCCGCGTCTGCTGCATCATGGGTAGTAATCCTGAAAACATCCTGCCAAATAAACCGCGCAACTTCTTCCTAATTTAAGTGTTTGTTTTCTTTGTGCTGGTGTGTTAACATGTTTTAGTAGAACAAAGTAGAAGAAAGTGTTGGGTGTGACTGACATCTCGTTGGAAAATCGATGACTCGTAGATTTGCTTCGAGCTGCTGGCTATAATTTATGGCCTCCAGCGATTATATCCGCATAAATCTTCGGGCTTTGCATCCTGGTCTCCGTCTCCGTCTCCATTTAGGCGACATATTTTATTTCGCCTCTGCATCAACATGTTTTGCCGCTTATCGCGTCGCGGGAAAACAGATTTATGTGTCTGTCTCTGGGTGGTGGAACCCCGAGTTGGCATAAATATTCTGCAGACTGGCTTGAATTTACCAAAGGCGGTATTTCCCATATTTAATTGAATTGTATCGATGCCTGTGGACCTAAGCTCGCTTGAGCCCAACTTGAACGAGGGACCCATATTGGCAGCTGGCCATTTATGATGCCCTTGACTGCAGCGGCCGTGCTATCCAATTGTGTTCTAATGCTGACAAATGGCCGAGGTCAAGTTGCCATAAATTCGGGACACCGAACGCCATTAGGTGGTCCTGGTCGGCACTTTAAACGAAAATCGATGCGGAGCCACGACATTTTGCCAGCTCATTATGGGCCACAAATGAACCGCACTGCCACAAACACACACAGAGATACACACACACACAGAGACACAGTGCCATTCACATTCACAATCGCAAACAAACGGTCGGAAATGAAACGGAAATTCTCATTTATGGCGCCCTTGACGCCATTTCCAGTTTCCAGTTTCCAGTCCCCAGTTCGGTCGCTATCTATGCGGCCCTGACAAGTTGGCACTGCACGCTGATTTCTGATTTCTGATGCAGATTGCGATTGCAGGTCCTGATTGCAGCAGCCATGAGATTTATGGTCCATATACTCGTACTACCCCGTGCTGACCCACTAGCAGCTGATAGCCAAACTAGACCAGAAAGGCATGCTAGTCACAGTCAGAGTCACATTCACAGTCACAGTTGTCCCCCCTTCTGCACAGCCATTCACCTTGGGGTTTCGATTGCGGTTTTTGGGGCAGCTGCTCCGGCTGCTCGACTGGCATGGCCGTAAATTAGTTTTTACACCTGACCGACTGGGAACAGCACGTTCTTTGATCCCTCGAAGGGTTCGCCTCGCAGCAGATGTATTTTAATTGTCCTCCAATCACATGTCTAGACAACAGAGCGCAGAACGAGAGCTATTTATTTGTGGAATGTGCACGCTTGTGTAAATACGAAAAGGTCCTGCCTTCGCTTTATGACACACACACACACACACAGGAGGGGGGGGGGGTAAAAAGGTAGGGAGCCCAAATCTAATTTGAAAAGTACTAACCCGTAACGAGCCAAGAGCCATATATCAAAAGAAGCTGCTAACCCAAGGAATTTACGAGCCAACACCCCAAATATGTTAGCCATCAAATGGTTCCGAGAGCGGAAGCAAAAGGTTTTGTACTTTAAGAAGGCTTTTCAATTTCGAGTACCCTAGAACTTTGAGTCAACCGGAAAATCGAGTAGTCCACCTCTTACACTTTGGCAGAACTATGCAAAAATCAATACAAAATTTGTATTACAGAGCGAAAAGCAGGCTGGGCGTTAGGGGTTCGATCCTAGATTTCAAACGATTATCAGTAGCTCAACAAACTCACACTCGACAGTAAATTACAGAGGCAACATCTGGTCGATAAAAGATTGTGTATCATCATCACTCGTTTGTGGATTGGAAATCAAGAACCATATACTTAAGCGGAAAATCAAAAAAAATACAAATATGGATCGCATTCAGATCGGCGAGCAGCTGTTCTTCCAGCGGAGCGACGGTCGAGTGCATCCGGTTGTGTGCACTGCCAAGAATCTGGAGCACGACTCCATAACGGGCGAGTGGACCGAGGGCACGGTGGTCAAGGGCAAGGAGGTGCCACTGAGCACGCTGATCGGCATCAATCGTCACATCTTCGCGGAGAATCAATCGCCGCCATCCAAGCCACCGAACTCCATGTTGCCCAAGCCGAGGGCCCCGAGTCCGCCCACAGCACCTATGTCCCTTCGCAAGTCCCACACTGGAAATCCGTATACGGAACGCATTAGAGTGCCGGACTGTCGCAGTAAAATTGCCACGAGAAAGACGGATCCTGCTACGGCGGGAAATCGTGAGCAGGCCAGGTCGCACACCCCGCGGGTGGCCAACTGCAGACCCACCCGGGATGCCAGCCCCGCCCAAGGTCGCCGGGCGCAGGGTGGCCACAAGGGCAACAATAGCAACAGCAACAGCAACCAACGCTGTTCCAGTGTCGTGCGGGAGGTGAACCGCATGAAGGAGGAGCGGGAGCGGCGCAGGGCGCGCCAGGTGGAGCAGCTGCAGGAGAAGGATGCGATGCGTCGCAAGGATCCGGGCAATCCCAACTGGGAGGTGTCGCTGATGCTGCGCCAATACCGCTCCACCCTGATCTTTTCCCCACTTCGATGCCTGGATCCCAATGGTGCCACTGTGCAGCAAATCACGGTGTGTGTGCGAAAGCGACCCATGAGCCGCCGGGAGGAGAACACCAAGAATCTGGACATCATCTCGGTGCCCAGTGCCGACACCCTGATCGTTCACGAGCTGCGCCTCAAGGTGGACCTCACCAAGTTCCTGGAGCACCACAAATTCCGCTTCGACTACACGTTCGACGAGGAGTGCTCCAATGCGCTGGTCTACGATCACACGGCTCGTCCTCTGATCAGAACCATGTTCGAGGGCGGCAATGCCACGTGTTTCGCCTACGGACAAACTGGCAGCGGCAAGACGCACACCATGGGCGGCGAATTCTTCGGAAAGATCCAGGATTGCGGCACCGGCATCTACGCCATGGCAGCGCGCGATGTCTTCGAGGAGGTGGCCCGGCCCGAGTACCAGGAGATGGGTGCCAAGATCACGTGCAGCTTCTTCGAGATCTACGGCACCAAGGTGTTCGATCTGCTGCTGCCCAACAAGCCGCTGCTGCGCGTCCTGGAGGATGGCAGACAGCAGGTCGTGGTGGTGGGCCTCACGGAGATGCCGGTGACCAAGGTGGAGGATGTCCTGCGACTGATCGAGCACGGCAGCAAGGAGCGCACCTCCGGCCAGACCTCGGCGAATGCCAAGTCATCGCGCTCCCATGCCGTCTTTCAAATAGCACTGCACATGCCCGATTCCTGGGGCCCCTACGGCAAGTGCTCCTTTGTGGACTTGGCGGGCAATGAACGTGGCGCGGACACGCAATCCGCCGATCGCCAAACTCGCATCGAGGGTGCCGAGATCAACAAATCCCTGCTGGCCCTCAAGGAGTGCATTCGCGCGCTCAGCCGGCAGTCGAGCCACCTGCCCTTCCGGGGATCAAAGTTGACACAAGTGCTGCGCGACTCCTTCGTCGGCGGCAAGAAGAACAAGACCTGCATGATTGCCATGATATCGCCATCCATGAGCTGCGTGGAGCACACGCTCAACACGCTGCGTTACGCGGACAGGGTGAAGGAGCTTATAGCCAAGGAAGAGGATATCTTGCAGTCCGCCAGTGGGGGGGATGGGGAGAAGTCGCCCGATCTCGACGACGAGTCCGAGCCAGAAATGCTGGCCGACGAGGAGGTCGACGATGAGCAGGAGGACGAGGAGAATCCGCATATAACCATATCCTCCGAGGAGGCCAGCTCCTGCACTCAACCGCACATCAGTTTCGACATGAACTTCAACCACACCATCAACGCACCCGTGGAGCTGCGAGAGGTGGCCGAGCAGCATGGACTTTTGGTGGAGTATCTGGAGGACTACGCTCGCAACTTCCGGGAACTGGAAACGGAAAAGGAACTGGAGCAATACACGCGAAATTCAGAAAGCTTGCTACTGGAACTGCTGGCCATGGTGAGCCGTACGCGGGATCTAACGCTCAATTACAACACTCAGAAGTTGATGAAGAGAGGTCACCAGAATGCAAGCAAGGAGGACGAGCAGGACGAACAGGACGAACAGGACGATTCCGACTAGATATTTCCCACCCACTCACCCATCAATATGAATTTATTTTCTACCACTCTGTATCTTTTCAATTGCGTTTTGGGGGGACCCCCGAATGGCTCAGATTTCGAATCGATAAACAAGCAGTTAATGAAAATTCAACCACGAATTGAGTTCTTTTCTTCTCCCATCCCGCTCCCCCTCCCCGCACACTGCACTCAAGTTTCACTTGAGCTCGCCGAGGTAAAATAAAAACTTTCCCAGCGAACTTTTCTTTTTGTGCAGCTTCCCAACTGGCGGTATGGGTTTCCACAGCGCGCTGATACAAATTTATGACCGTCCAAAGTGTAATCAACAACATGCGGCAAGCGGCAAGCGGCAACAAAAGGAACTGAACCTTTGGGGTGGATTTGTTAACTTGGTTAACTGGCGATACTGGCAATACTGGCAACTGGCAGCATATGTAACAGATCCGAAAGAAGCCGCACGAAGTGCGAAAGAAGCGGTGATAAAGTTTTTCCCGCCATAAAGCAAAAAGTATATGTTACGTGTGAGTTAAAGAGGTAGCCGCTCCACTGTGTCAAAGAACTTGGTAAGCTCTTTTGTAATTTTCCCCTTATATTACTCTTTAGTTTTATTGTACACACTTTATGGTCTAATGCCCTCGGGATGGTAAACAATGACGGGCAACTCGTTTCAGAGAATGTTTTTGCAAGCTGCTCTAGGCGATGAGCCCTTGCTATTAAAATACATTCTTCAGTTTACATTACCCAATATTAATTCAAACAAATAACAATTACTTCAATTACAAATGGCTGGCAAATGGTTTTCCGAGTCGTGATCCCTGAACTCGCTGAATGCCAGCACAACTTTAAAGATGACGTTGATGAGACTGAACCACAAGCAGCTGTAGACAATTTCCTGCTCCCTCCGCAAAACGAGCGATTTCTGTGCCCGAGTATATGTAAAATCTTCCCCCAGATGCTGAAAATTGCAACTAATTCCACGAGCTGGGGAAACTTTAGCAGAACTTGCCGCACACACAGAGAGATCTCTCATTTGGAAAACTTTAAAATTAGTTAAGTTCGAGCTGAGATATCCAATAATGCAGCCCCAAAATGTGAACAAACAAATTCATCTGCGACTCCGACTTCATCTCCATCTCCATCTCCCGCCTTCACTTTGCTTACATTTGAATGGATTGGTCGGGCTTCGAGTTGGTTTGGTCTGGGTTTTGGTCTTGGTCTGGGTTTTGGTTTCAGTCCGGGGCATATATTTGCATCAACTTTTCCTTTGATGTGGCCTCAAATGTGCGGCGAATGTAAGACTCCCCACACAAACTTGATCCGAAAACTTTCAATCAAATTAGCCCAATGCAACGCATGGGCTCGAGTTCCACAGAACCGTTTAAGCACCACAATGTTCTCCTCTTTTTTATTTATGTGATACTCACATTTATACATTCAAATTGGTAAATTCGAATAGTCAACGTCAGCAATCGCAACTGCATCTCTGCACTTTTCATTTCGGTAATGACTGTTAATTGTCTTCAGTTGCTCTAATGAGGAAGCCTCTTTGGGAGCTCGTCGAGATACTTTCTGCTCATTGTCTGCTGGGGTGGTTTTCTTTTTTTTTTTGGAGGAAAAAGCGAAAGTGCAGTGCTGAATTTTAACGAAATTTATATGGAGCAGCAGCAGCTGCGAAAGAAGTTAAAAGGACAATTTACCTCCTCCTTGCGGCGTCCTTATTCTCTGCTTCTTGGCTTGGAATGCATGAAAGGGAAAAGCACAAGCACAAGCACAAGAACATTTCCACGTCTCCCTCGACTTTGTTGGTTTTTCCTAGTTGCCCTTCTTGCCATCTCGCTCGCCTTTTCTTGTGGGTTTCATTTTAAGCCGGGCCAAAAGCACTGCAATGCCAAAGAATTTAAGGGGCTGTGGCAGCGGGGAGTGGCTGTGCTTCAACTCGAAGCAAAACACTTAAGTTTTAACCCAAATTGTTGCCAACAAAGCGGTTTGTCTAACATTCTTTTTGAGAAAATTTTGTGAAAAAGTGTTTTCCAACAAGACCGAAACTCACACACCGCAACACACCACACCATGGCACACACTACACCCGTATGGGTTTTCACATACGTCTTCGCATATAAAGCCGTGAACATCCAAAGGGTAAACAAGGCAGCCGAGGAGCTGAGGAGCAGCCTGGGATCTGGCCCAAAGCTAAGTAAGGGAGAGGGCATTTTCCTACGGTTTCTTGGACCGAAAAGTGTAGCTGGACTTTGGGGATATCAATGAAGGAAGCAGTTCTTATGTGGGATTTGGACTGCTTTTCTTTTGGCCAAGTAGCAAAAGTGGTTGGCTCCCCAGAAGTTGGTACACATCATGGAAGTATTTAGTATATTATATATTATATGAAATAAATGTTCAATGAAATCGAATTTACTTCTGACCTCACGCAAGCAATAATATTAATCGTTAGTGTGGTGATTTGGGATCACTTTACCCAAACAAAGTGAGAAACTTTGTAAGCCAAAGGACTCCGAGATGGAAATGAAAAAGGGTCTGGTCCTTTGACAATCGCTGGGGATGCAAATGACATCCCGCACGTTGTTCCAACCGATATTTCCCGTTCGCCACCTTTGGCTAAACCCTTTTCCCGCCCACTTCCCCTTTCCTTTTTCCCCTCCCCCTTTCCCGCCCCCCTTAGCACCCGCGGCGTGTTAGCCATGTCTGATGTCTAATGTCTGGCCTGCCTGCCAGCGACATGTTGACCTTAAAAACTTGACGTGTTCAAATGTTGCAAAACAACTCGAGGGCTTTCGACTTGAGCACTTTTTCAGTTCTGTTCACTGTTCGCTTCGCTTTGTGTGTGTGTGTGAGTGAGTGTGTGTGTGTGTGCACTGCTCTGCCTTCTCCCTCGCACATGCACATGCTGTTCCGCTCCGACATTCTGTTTGACGCACATGAAGTGCCGCACTTGAAATATGCTTTTTTGCCTCTGGCCAAAAGGAAAAGCGAGTGGGAGGAGGTGTGGAAAATGTGTTTTGACAAGTGTCACTTATGCGTAGCTACTATGAAATATGCAAGCCCCTTCCCCCCATCCCCCCTTTCCACGCGACGTAATTGCAATCGAGCCAAATGCAAAAGCGGGCGGGCTTACGGGGCGGATGAGCTATATAGATGGCTGTGTGATCAATGCCTTTATCGAGTGCTGACACACACACACATGCACATAAAGGAGGGGCGACAAGGACGGAGAGAACCTGGCAAAGGATGTAATTAATTTGCACCCAAGGACTTTGGCAATGGCAATTTGAACGAACTATAAAATAAACATTGAAGCATTGAGTTAAACTTAGTAGCTGTAACGTATTTTTAGGAGTGTAATGCTTTGCTTTATGATTATTTCAAAAGTGCTGTGTTAGAACTTCTTTATGATATTACCTATTTAGAATGCCGCATTTATCGAGAAGAATGCGCCACCTTAGCTGCCGCCCACAACCTTTTATTAAATCCATCCGCAGCCAATTGAAATCGCCCCCCAGTTTGGTGGCTGCCACGCAGAGCTGCACTCCACAAATTACCAAACAAAACCGAATCTCCCAGTGGAACCAACAAGTTTAGAGCCACGGAGCAATGGAGCCATACAACCAGTTCCCCAAAGGCAGACGGACTGATAGCTCGCTGCTCAGAGCGAGTGGCATTTAATATGCGAACCTTTTGCGTGCTTAAATTTCACAAATAGAGAGAAAGCGCACAAAAACCATTTCGTCCTCCAGGGACTTTGCTATAAATATTAAAGCAAAGCAGCCCCCCAAATCCACTGCAAGAGAATACTTAATATATATACATATATATATATATTTTGATATGAATTTAAGACCGACGATTCCCTGGGCAGGCCAGCTTTGGATCGCGGCCACCGGTGGCGTATACGTAATGCGCCCATTAATATTTAGGCCACGTTAAAGAGTTGGTTGAAAACTTTAAAGAAATGGCGGCTCTAGCCCCTTAACCCCTTAACCGCCTGCCGCAGCCCAGACTGCTAGTCATTTGTCAGTGGGTTAAAGTTTTTCCCCAAACTGGGGCATTGCTCCGTTAATTAGCATTTTACCGCAATCAAATGGGCGGTGTAGGCCACCCCGTTTTGGCCACCACTGGCAAATGGCAATTGGAATGTAAACTGCGATAAATGCTAGGGGTTTCCAGCGCCGCCACTCTGTATCTTGGCCATCTCCAGAGGAATTAACTGGGCTATGCAAATGTGTAATTCAATTGCCCGTAATCATGAAATATTCCTGGCTTTCCCAAAGGATGGTGTTTAATATTTATGATTTTGAGTGAAAAGAAACCAGGTGAAATTGAATGGCTGATGCTTGTGCTCAACTTTGTCAAAATATGTTTCACATATTTCAAGAATTTAAACTTTAAACTTTTATAGTTTCGCACCTGTTGCTCGCATTCCAATGAATCAGAAATGTTCTAATTTGCCTATTTCTGCTGTTTTCGACAATTGCGGCAACTACTAAATATAATTTCTCCCCCCAGGAATTAGCATAGCAAACACTTTGTAGTTTCCCCAACCAAACAACCATTCAATCCAATCGTATGTGCTGCAATTTTCCTGCATAGTTTTTCACACCTTTTTTCGCATTCGTACGACTTTTCCTTGGGCACAACGACATTCGGGTCAAATGCGTATAAATTTGAGGCGAGGAACACACAAGCACATTCCTGGATTTGTGGGTAAAGTGGGGAAAATGGGGAGAAAGGGGTGTAGTTTTTCCTTTGCGCTAGCCAAATCAAAGGCAGGCGCTGGAAATTGAGATCGAGAATGCAAACGCTTAGGAGCAATTACAAATTCCGGTTCTGTCATCCCCGGCGCTCTGTCGAAGCGGAAGTCATTATCGTGGCAAACAAAACCTTATAGTTGGCATGGGGGTTCCCCCATACCCCCCTGCTTAACCCTCCTGTGTTCGTTAACCCCCCCGTTGTCCCCCTGTCCAACCGCAGGAACAACAACTGTGACACGCCATTACATACATTTGCGACAACTTGGGCGAGATTGGGGATTGGGTTTGGATTGGATGGGATGGGATGGGGTTCTCTGGCTTTGACTGTACGTGTGGCTACGGGTTTTGTCCTCATTATCGAGTTAATTATGTGTGTATGCGAAAGTCTTTATCCGTGTACCACTGTTTGTGTGTGAGAAGGTAATTACAG
Organism: Drosophila teissieri; assembly: GCF_016746235.2. Lineage (NCBI taxonomy): Eukaryota > Metazoa > Arthropoda > Insecta > Diptera > Drosophilidae > Drosophila > Drosophila teissieri. Next base: position 21,657,242 of record NC_053030.1, read on the forward strand.
CCGGGCTCCATTGTTGGCCAGCAGCGCTGGGAACTTTGCCTGCGAATTTCGGGTTTTCTTGCCACTCAGTTTGCCCTCCATTGATACGCGGGATACCGATTTTCCACCCACACTTTCCCTCCCACTTTTTCACCTCTCGCCTCGATTGTAATTAATTTGCAAGGCGACTGTCCTAATGATGTGGTTCGTGGTCTATTTAAAGTGATGTATGTCTCCGAGCGGCGAGTAAATCTTTTCTAGCACGAATATGCTGCAGCTACATTAACCCATCATTTACACCAAACAATCTGGCTTTCGCATCTGTTATCAATTTTCTCCAGCTGTCTCCGTTGTTTAAGTTGGACTACCCAACTCAACTCGCGCGATCCTGAAGGTTAATTACATTTATCCAAAACGCAACTGACCCCGCAGGACATTGGCTTCATTTCCCTCGCGTTTGTTGTTTCTCATCGTCCTTTTTCGCCGTATGCCGCATGCCGTATTTGCCTTTTTTTCGATTTCGATTTTTTGCTTTTTCATTTCTGTTAAACGCTTGGCAAAAAGGGAAGAAATGCGGAAAAAGTCGAGACCAAAATGCTGCCAGCAATTTCTGCCATCTATTTTATTTTTTCGCCTTTCTGTAATGCTCGTTGGAGCGCCTAAATGGTAATTAAAAATTGTTGCATTGCCGCTTGAATGCGTTTGCTATTTATGTAGCACTGGGCATCGTGTAATTTCACAGAATTTAAGCTTCATTGGATTAGCATTTCATTGTTTATCATGGGTAGCACTCAAACTGGCTTGAATTTCATCATATGGGCAATGAAAATCAGTAGAGATTTCTTGGAGATAAAATAAAGATAGATCTCGAAGCTCTGGTACTTTTTAAACTAAGCTCTAAAAACTTATATAGCTTCAATAAAACACTTTTAAGTTGCCAAAGAGCAACTTTCTTCGCGTCTCAACTGACGTTTCCCAGACGTGCTTTAGACCAGAACACCTTGGCATGGTCTAGTGCAAATTGCCAAATCGAATGCTTTGCCAAAATAAATTCTGATTTGACAGCAAATAATCGGCAGAGGACGGTTGGTTGGCAACTTTTGCGAGGTGTCAGCACGTTCCCAGGGACTTGGAAAAGTGTAGAAAAAAAAGAGAGGAAAAGTCCAGGATAAAGTTGATTATGATGACGTTGGCACCGTTTCGTAATGCCGCAGTAGTTGGCTTAATCCGAAAGTGGCAGCTGCAAATGTTGCAGTTGCATAGTTGCATTGTTGCATTTGGCGAGTCTGAGAGTCTGAAGTGCTGCGCATCCCTAATCCAAATCCTAATCCCCAGTCATGCAATTCAGTTGGGCCAAAACCACAGCATGTTGTGAAACATAAGGCACAAAGTTATGTGTGTGCTTTGTGTCGTTTTTGCAGTACTTTTCCGCTTTTCCACGCATTTCCATTTTGCCCCCACCCCCGCCGTCCATTCAGGCATTGCGAGCTTAAATATTTAATTTCATTACGACTCCCAAAGAAAACTCAGGCACGAAGACTGAAAGATATCCAGCATTCATCATTCATCATTCATTGAAAAGGAAAAGGAACAGAAAAAGAAAAAGGACGCTGAAGAAGCGGTAGCGGGAAATGCGAAGGAGCTGGAGAAAGAAAACATTTATGTGGCTTTCCTTACATCGCGTATGGAAACCCACTTCAGCCCTCCTTTGACATGACTTCTGCATCGTGAAATGCTTCGTTTTATTTCGCCCCAAGAGCTTGGCAAGTTGGCAAGCTGAAGAGGACACATTCCCAAGGGAGGAGATTGCTGAATTACAATTACGAAATTGCTAATAATAAGTGAAATGAGCCTTTGACATCATGTGCTCAGCGCGCTTCACTCTTCACTCGCTGAAAGGAGTGACACACATTTCATCTAATGTGTAATAACTTGCTACACGACTTACCTATCTTTTGAATATAAAGTGTGGTAAATAGGGTTTTAGTCATATAACTTGAGTACCAATCTCTAATTGGCGTAGTTATACCAGAACACCTATATGGAGTATAGATATAGATATTCACCGCAACAGGAAACCAAATGTCACATCCGGCGGATATTGCCGTCAAGCCAACGGAAGCCGAAAAAAATGTTGGGAACTGCACAGATGTGGATTTCATGCGGCAAGCGGCACTTTTTGGCCAAAATCGATTGCCTGGGAATTCAAGGCTAGGACTGCAGTTGATTTGTCCCAAAGCCTGTCGCCTTGTAACCCTTCGAGTAAAAAAGAGTCACGAATGTGCAGCAAAACAAACAGCATTTTATCCGCTTTCCATTTTGTTTGGGCGCCGGCAATAATTTTGTCAATAATATTTGTTTGTTTTGGCCATAAATGCAAGTTTGGCTTTTATTAGCCCCTCCGCCGGCTTTCCTTAGTTCGACGTGTCGATGGCAGCCAAATATTTGGAATGGGCTTCGGGTATCTGGAGTATCGGGGTATCGGAGTAAGGCGCTTGCCGGCAGATATTGATATACTAGCTGAAGTCATGCAATGCGGCAAATGATAAACAGCAACGCCTTCAATAACAGTAACAATTGCCGAATTGAGGGGGGGCGGGGCCAGGTGAGTGAGGTAAGAGCCACTATAAATAGATGACTCAATGAAATTATATCGCCACATGCAATTGAAAGTGAAATGGAGATACGGGTTGCAAGTCCACACAGTCCACAATTATGTACGCCTTGAATTGAAATATTTGCTGAGCAGCGTGGCTATCGATATTCCAGAACTAATCACTTGCAGGGAATCAACGTGGCTTACTTGCATGGAACTGCATATTCATGACAGGCGAAACTGACCGAGTTGCCGTCTGGGTTTCTATGGCCAATTCACTTAGCGATAAAGCCACATAAATGCCTGGATAAAGATAGCAAAACAGCTGTTTCGCAGCACCCAGTTGAGCTGGGGAATAGTGAAATAAAGTGAATGGGAGCCAGTGCTGGCATAACTATTCAACGAAACAGTAAAGTTTTTATAGACAATGGCAATGGCCGGCAGTGGGAACTTTACAGAGCCAGGAGGTACGGACATAAACTCTAAAAACGGAGCTACATAAGTGTTAAGTGATTTCCGTTTAGTGTCCCCGGAAGAACAAGCTCATAACAATCTGATGATGGTGGTGGCCACCTTGACTTGGCTGATGCTCAGCTGCTTAAGTGAGCGATACAATAAAAACGAGCTGTATTTCCAACTGAAAACTCATTTTCCCGGCCAGCACTCCTCATTTACTGCTGCAATTACTGGCAAATCTTGAGGCCCCATTCGAGAGGATTCCAGGAGGCATCCGAGCCGCAGCAAAGCACTCTGCTATCAGTGGCTGATTAGCCGGGAAATGCAAGGAAACTCATATCAAAGGACAAAGGATAGAGGACAGCGGGACAGAAGGACAACAGCTGTCGGCCATCATTCTTGGGCCTTGACACTGGCCATATGCCTCTGTGCAGCAGCTTTCATTTCCATTCTCCATTCTCCATTTTCCATTTCCGTTTCCGCTAAGTTAATTCCACACGACAACAGGGAAACAACAAAAAAATGAAACCCTACAAAAACGGAAAATTCCATGTGTTGCTATTTCCCTTTTCCATTCGCGTGTCCTCCCTCCCCCTGCGCCCCTCACCGTTTAGCTCTCCTTTGCCAAAAAATATTTTATTTCCCTCGGCTGCCAGGCAACCGAGGCAGGCAACAAAAAGCGGAGCCAGCCATCCTGAGATATTTGCAGCCCGAGTTTTCATTTCTTTGGCTGGCAAAGTGAAAAGCATCTTTTATGCAAATTTAGCAGGTGGGCGGCAAGCGGTGGGCGTACTGGCAGGTGGGCGTGGCAGGCCGGAGCCAACATGACTTCCGCTCCTTAACTGGCTTAATGCCGCTCGGGCACAGAGAAAAAGAGTTCAACAAAGGTAATGTCTAAAAGGAATCTCGAAAATGCTGAAACATTATTAGATTAAAGCTGAGCAAAGGCCAAAGCGGGTAAAGGGTAAAACAAACTTTGGAACTCTTTAAATCGCATTTCCCGATGAGTGTTTCACTTAGTAGGCTAGATAATACCCATCGCAACTGCTAGTAGCTTAAAATGAATTTTCCGGCCTTAACGGTCCACAGTTCAGGAGTTCAAACCTCCGACAGAAAACAGAAAACCGAAAACGAAAACCGCAACAATTATCCGTAACCCATTTACGGGGGCACACATCATTACCGTTCAAAGGCAAAGGCTGCCTCTTCCGGAATTCTCGGGCTTAAAATTTCGCCAGGCCGAATTCGATTTGCCGGAGGCCTCGACAAAGCCTTTATCACATAACTCAGGCCAGAGCAGAGCTGGAGTTGGCTTCACAATCAGCTGTCGCAGATGGGAGAGAGAGCAAATGCGGAAAATTCGGAAAATGTGCGGGGAAAACCCGCGCCTAGCATAGAGGTAGACTCTTAAGAAAAGTTTTCGCCGGCACCAAATCAAATGCCGATTATCGCCCAGTTAGTTGCACTCACAAAGGCAAAGGGAGGTAGCTCCAATCCGTGGCCTGGCACCAAATGTGGTTCAGGACCCGCTCCAGGACCCTCGCAGGACCCTCTCCTTCCAGGAACAGGCAGCACAAGCAACGACTGTTCACTCATTATCGGCGTGTTTGTTTTATGAAGGTCGTTTCCAACAGCCCGCACAAAAGGATTCGAGCCACGCACGCACAGACATCGCCAGTGTCGTCAGAGGATTCCTGCAACCCCCTGCTGTATGGCCTCCCAATCCCCATGCTCCACACCAAAGAAGACAACCATCACTGAGAAAAAAGGGCCACTATTTAAGCTAAATATTTTGTAATAATTTTATGCCTGATGACATTGAATAACTGACCCATCTTAACTTCTTTGAATTGCATTTTTTTTACATTTTTCTAACCATATTTGTAGTAGTATAAACCCTTTTCAAGACAAATAGCTTACTAAACTTTTGCGGTATGTAAAATATGTTGTTATTGGCATTCCCCTTTGTTAGGCGCACTTTTTTGCCGGTGCTGCTGCTATTGTTCTTGCCCGTTTTTCCTTGGCATTTTCATCTTCTCTTCTGCCATATCCAGTGCCCCTCCCCTCCCCAGTTTTCCCAGCTTTGTTGTCTTCTGTTGACACTTTGCGTTATTGTTGACTGGTCCATCTCGGTGATATCTTTGATAAATCTCGGCTTTCGCTTGTCCAAGTAACCAAAAATTTGTCTTAGCTTCAGCAAGTGCTAATAGCGAACACAGCCAGCCAGGCAATGGGGGAAAATCTGTTGAGAAGCGGGGAAAATCCAGCTCAAGTTCATCATAATTGCTTATGACAAAGATGGGTGGGGGGGGGAAAATCTGTTTTCCGAGCTCCAAGCCATCCGGTTGACTGGGAGGCTGCGCATTAAATTATTTCTCATTATTGACAGTTTATCAAATTGATTTAACAAACCGCCCAGCAGCGCGTCAGTTTGGCCTGACTTTGCCGGGTTTTCCTGAATTTTCCCGAATTTTCCCCCTTTTGCGTCTACTTAAGTGTTCGTGATAAATGTTATGGTTGTTTGTTAGCTTCTTTTCCGGACTTCCCCTCCCCTTCCCCACGCTATCTAAGCCTTAATGTGCTTTTGTTGCCTTCACTTGTAGTGGGCTTTGTGTGTGTGGGTGGGAGTGGGTGTGTGGGTGTGGGTGTGTGGAATTTATGTAATGCCCAAAGTTGAAGCATACTTTTGGGCTGTTTGCTTAATGTTTCTGCTGCAGCTTTCAGCCACTCTCAACATTTTTAGTTAATTTTAGTTTGTTTGCTCAGGAAAGTGTGCGTGTACTCAAGCTGGCTAAATGTTTTATTAATTTAAACGCAAAGCCGAGCGGAAAGGCAGGAGTTTTCATCACAGGGACTTCATCACGGAATTCTGGCTCATTTGAGCAGAAGGACTGCGGAGTTGAAGTAGCAAAAACATATTTAAAATGCAATGCATATTTAAAGCCGGGCCAACAATATGCAAGAGTTATCAGTTTGAAATTTATACGCATTTAGAGGAATATTTTCCAACTACTTACTTATTCAAAAGCGGAAAAAGGGTAAGGTTTTAATGCTGCCTTCATCATTCTCGTTGGTAATGCTAGTTAGAATGGGATTTTGATATTTGATATGGCAAAATTTGAAGTTGCAGCGGAGTTGCATCCTCTTGAACTTCTATTACCGATTTCGGCGGGATTTTGAAGGGCGCTTCAGGTTTAATCGAATCGAACGAGAGAAAGGGAGAGGGAAAGCCGCTTTTGGAAAGCACTCGTATAATCCGGTTTTCATTTCCCTCTTCATCTGCCGCATCTGCAGGACGTTGTTTGCCATAGATTTCGTGGGCTCCTCGAAATATTGTTGTATTGTTGGGCTTCCCATTGTAATTAAGCCCCTGCCAGGATGGAGTGCATATCAAACACGTCCTGGGGCATTTGGCTGCGTCTCAAGTGGCAGGAAAATGGGAGAAGCTGGTCGGGGCGGGGCGGGGGAAGCGATTCTGGTTTCCCTTTTGTTCCTTGTGCTGGAAATGCCATTGACAATGGCGACTTGTGCCGGGATTGTCACGTCCTTGTCTAAAATAAAATGCGAAAAAAATAAAAACACTGAGACAATCAAGGACCTGACGTCTGAAGTGGCAATGCACAAAAGATCCTGGATTAAATTCGTCGTCTTTCATGTCCGTGTGATTCCGGGCAATTTGTTTGTTTGTTTTCCATAACAGTAGTACAAATAATCTTTTACCCTGGTCACTTAATTGCCGACAATGCGACAATACTTGCCATAGATTATTTATGCAGAATACCCCTTGATTTTCCCCCCGCCCCACAGGCAAAACAATCCTAATTGTCTGTTGACTGCTAAATAATTTATTTGCCAAGTCAATCGCTGAGAGATAGCACTCACTGGGGCAAGATGCTGTGTTTGTACATTTTTCAAAATGTCATTGGCAAATGGTTAATTAAATATTTACCGGGCCAAACGTTGTAAATTGTTGATTAATTATTTAGAACTTTCAGCTGAAAGTCAAGGACTTTGTTGCGCAGTCCGTAGATGAATTGGTATCTAGATTTCGCAACTTTTGACTGCTGCTTGTTGCTCTTGTGCCGAAAAACTTTCGAAACTTTTCCCCCTCTCCCCCAGCACACACACACACACACACACACAGGGAGAGAAAGGGCTTCTGATTTTTCGACATGCCAACACTTGTTTTCCGACTGGGCTGTAAGTGATTTAGGCTAGAGCTAAACTTTTCCCCGGAAATGTAGCGGGGAAAACTTTTGTTGTTCTGCATAATCGTCTGCCGGAAGTGTATCGAAAACGGGCCAAAAATAGGGATTCCTGCTCCAGCGTCTAAGTGCATTACGGAGCAATCAATAAATTAGCTCAACTCCAGGACTTGGCTCAAGGTCCTGCTGTTGGTCCTGTTCATGGGACGTCCCTGCAGGGATTATATGTGCGTTCCAATGTATGTGTGTGTGTGTGTGTGTTAGCCACGTGCCTGAACATGGCACAATCCTAGTCGAGTCGACTCGTAATTCATTTGCATAACATTAACGGGCGGGCGGATGCCACAACATGAACCACACGCCCCAACTGGCTGCTAACTGGGCCAGCCACCGAGTTTAAATAAAATATGTATGCCAACGAATTAACCCTAAACACTTTGGGGCTTCCAGGTGTGCCGGTGCCATTGCCAGTGCCGAGCAGAAGGACTCGCTCAAAGGATTGTTACTACATTACCTTATATACAATTGATATATGATATATGTATGAGTCATTTGTTTGTTTCGTGAATTCACAGCTTTATTTCATAGTTCAATATCGTTGACAAAGTTCATTTGATCGATCTGAGCACTTTACTTCTTGAGCAGAGTGGAGACGACGGCGGGGGCGGCCACATAGGAGGAGGAGTACACAGAGGGCGCGGCCACATAGGAGGAGGAGTAGACGGAGGGGGCGGCGTAGACGGAGGGGGCGGCGTAGACGGAGGGGGCGGCATAGACGGAGGGGGCGGCGTAGGCGGAGTAGGCGCGGGGAAGGGCGGCCGAGTAGGTGGTCACAGGAGCGGCGGCGGCGTAGGTCAGGGCCGGAGCAGCGGAGTAGGTGGCCACGGCGGGCGCCACCACATGAGCCTGGGCGGCGGCGATGAAGAGAGCCAAGCAGACGAGGAACTGCAGAAGATAGTTTGTATGACATTAAAAGGGCTATCCAGGATCAAAGGATAGTGGTGGTGGGGTTCCAGCGGAAGGACATCCCTTAGCTACTCCAAACCAGCCAAACTTACTTTCATGTTGATTGTTTTGGGTTTTTGGGCGACGAACGATCTGAGAGACTGAAGGTGCGTTGACTGATGCTGTTCTCCACTCGCATCGAGGCTTTTATAGCCAAAGATACGGAGATCTTAAGAACAAGTTGCCCACAACAAGCGGATGTGAACTTGGTAGCAGCTAATCCGGGCGAGCCATGTCGAATGGATTACCATTGTGCGGCGGAATGTTTGTTTATTTTTACACTGCGACAACAATTGGCCTAAAAGAAGGCGGTGGGACTGACAAACTGACTGGCTGACTGACAGTAATGATTGTTTTGGGGCACTTTTGGTGACAAGCAAAAAAGGGAAAAATGCGAGTAAAAAGCTTCGATAATCGCGCTGAACGAACCGAAGTCGCCTCGGAATCATGAAATAATTACGCTCGAATTGAAAGCGTAAGTGGATGGCAATCACTGTAATTTACGTCATCGAAGTGATTTCAATTGTAACCCTGGCATTGACATTGCATAGACTATTAATAAAGCATTGATACCAAAGCAGATATGATACAAGTTATAAATGAATAGAGTTTGGTATTTTATAACTTTGTAAAACGATTTCTTTGTAAGAAAAAAATTAATGAATCTAAGGTTGAACTATAACCTAATTACTGGTGATCTTAACCAACACTTGTATGTTAATATGTGACAACTTTACTTATGTTGGCAACCCATTTCTCGGTCTGCCACTTAGCTTGTCATTGACTAAAGACTTAAATTCTTGATTAATTGCAAGCCAAGTGTTACCTACAATCAAAATCAGTTGCTGGTGCAAAATGGAAAAGCTGTTGAGTACCTACATTCAGGAAGCTGTGAGTTTTTCACTTCTCAACTTGCAGACAGAAATATATATATATTGATATTTCACATTAGCTGGACTTCTACTCTATTGGCAAGTGGGCCGATTTTAAGGGGACCCTGGAGAAGGGCATTGCCAAGTGCACGACTCCGTATAGCTCCTACGACAACGACCTGGCCAAGGCCTACGCCCTGCTGGCTGCCCACCACACCAACCATGCCTTCAAGAGAGTCAAGTGCCGGACGGCCTACCAGGCCATGGCAATAAACAACTTCGATCAGCTGGACAGCCTGGGCCAGCGGGAGGATCCGCACCTGCAGGTGACCAAGGGCTACCTCTGGATGCTCTCGTCCAGCAGAGCCCAGGAGGCCGATGCCCTGTTCATCCGCGTGCTCCGGAAGCAGCGCAGGAACATTTTGGCTCTGATAGGACGAGCGTGCCTGGCCTATAACCGCCAGGATTATGTGGGGCTCTGGGCTACTTCAAGAGTGTCCTGATGATCCAGCCCCAAGGACCGGTGGACGTGCGGGTGGGCATTGGGCACTGCTTCCGGATGATGGGTGAACTGGAAAAGGCTCGTATGTCGTTTCAACTCGCTTTGGAGTACAACGCTCAGTGTCAGAACGCCCTGCTTGGCTTGGCTCTAATAAAGCTGAACCAACGCGAGGAGCAGACCTACCAGGAGGGCAAGATACTGCTGGCTGCAGCCTTTGACCTAAACAAGCACAACCCAGATGTGCTCAGCATCCTCGCCAGCCTGTACTACTTGGACGGGAACCATAAAATGGTGTGGTGTCTGGCGGGAAACGCCCTTCGGTCCACCGACAGCAAGCAGATGGAGTCGCTGAACTACTTCCAGATAGCCAAGAGTTACCACGCCACAGGGCAACTCGAATCGGCCAAGAAATTTTATGTGCTCTCAGTGAAAGTCGCGCCCGAAGGATACGTCCTGCCCTATGTGGGCATGGCCCAAATGTATCTGACTGAGGGCGAACTCCATAGAGCCAAGGCCTGTTTGGAGGCGTTCCTCCAGCACGAACCCGACGAGCCCGTGGTAATGGGACTGTTGGCCAAAGTATATCTCGAGGAAAGATCCCCGGGACAAGTCGATAGGGCCATTGAGATGCTAGTCAAGGTGGTGCAAAGTCGCCGGGATTACAACAGCTGGTTGAGCCTGGCATTTGCATGCGAGCAAAAGCGGCTTTGGGCCCAGACCGTCAGTGCCTACCAGAAGGCCATTTCCATTTACTCGGCTCAGGGACATCACGTACCGATTGAGTGGCTCAACAACCTGGCCAACAGCCAGCTGATGGCCCAAATGCCATCGCAGGCACTCGAAACCCTCGACGCGGCCCTTTCCAAGTGCAGAACCTCGAATGGCGATCACAAGACAACTAATCTGCTCACACTGCACTACAATCGCGGTCTAGTTCTGGAGGAGCTGCACAGATTCGACCTGGCCGAGGAGAACTACAAGGGCATTATCAAGGGCTATCCCACCTACTACGACTGCTATTTGCGATTGGGGGTGATGGCGATGCAGAAGAACGAGCTCTCCCACGCCATCGAGTATTTCAAGGATGTCCTGAACGAGGACAACTCCAGTCTGACAGCCAGGTGGGTCCTAATTGTAACTTATTTAGTATAAAGTACTTTATATCATGGTTTTGGGTCTACTTTAGAACCTATATGGGCGACTGCTTCAACAGGCTGAGCCTGGACAAGTATGCTACCTTCAACTACAACATGATCCTTGCCAGCCAGTCCAAGTTCAAGGACACCTATGTCACCATGGCGATGGGCAACTTCTGTCTCAAGAAGTTGCAGACTTGGATGGCTGGAGGAAACTTCAGAGCGGCCCGCAAACAGCAAGAAAAAGCCCTTCACTTCTTTGGAACAGTAAGATACATAAATATAATATTTACTAATATTTAATATGGCATTTGGCAGGTGCTCGATTGCAATCCCAGGAACCTGTGGGCAGCCAACGGCATCGGAGCTGTGCTGAGCAGTTGCAAAAACCTATCAGCTGGTGCTGCCATCTTTACGCAGATTATCGAGTCTGGGAACAAGTGTCTTCCCGCCATACTGAACTCGGCCCACATAGCGCTCGAACGTGGCCAATACAGGCTGGCCATACAGACCTACGAGCGATGTCTGAAGGACTTTCTTCCCAAAAACTGTGTGGACGTCATGCACTACTTGGCCAAGGCTTTGTACGACGAGGGCAGTACCCGGCAAGCCAAGAAGTGGCTGCTCAAAGTCCGCCACTTGGCACCCCAGGATCCATTTGTGATCTTTAACTTGGCCCTGACGATCAAGAAGGAGGCTGATCAAGCGTTGGCTCTTCCACGCCCCCAACTGCATGAGCTCCAGAGCATCGAGGAGGAGCTCAAGGTGGCATACATGTAAGCTTAAGCACTAATGCAGCTTCTTTAATCGGTTCTAGAGCAATACACATATCCCCTTTTTTAGTTATTTTTACCATTTAAATCTCAATTATCCCAAAATCTCGGTGCATGCGACTGCGAAGTGCGCCAACGAATGTCAGAACTTAATGGCCGACTTGGTGGTTAAGCAAGATCGCGTGCGCGAATCGCTTGCATCGGCAGAAGACCGCATTCGGCTGCAGAACCAGCGATACCAGGCCCACTTGGAGCAACTGCGTCTGCAGGCTCGGCAGCGGGAGGAGGAGGAGCGAGTCCTGCGCGAGCATCAGAGGGTGCAACGAATGGAGGTGCTGGAACGCGCCAGGAAGATCCTTACCGCACCTTTACCGCCTGAAGTTGCCAAGAAACCAACGGGAAATGGGCGTGGCAGGAAAAATCAACAGAAAGGGCGGAAAGCTAATAAAGAATCCAAGGATGGAAGCGCGAAAAAGAAGAGCCGCAAAAGAGCTGCGGCCAAGGAACAGGACCTCGACTCTCTCAAAAAACCAAAGTCGAGGGAATTCATAGATACGGATGATGATAGCTCAGACGACAGTTGCACAGAGAGAGGGCTCGATGATATAGTTATTAATCAGAATAGCGATTAAACCTTTTGCAACTAGTTTTCGGATATGATAACTCTCTAAAACAGCATGAAACTAGTGCATCTAGTGAATTACTTAAATAAAGCAAATGAATATCACCTATTTACCCAATTTATTACCTAAACGCCGTTAATGAATTTACAATTTCGTAACATTTGACCGACCAGCGAGTAGTTTTCCTGTGGCAAACACCAAATATTCATTCAATTTGCTGCTACACGAAATGCGACAGTTCCTCCCTGGGGAGCCGAGTGGAAATGTGCTCCACCACCAGGGAGCAGGGAGCAGCACACACATGTTCATTTGAATGTCAACTCTTGTCGAAGGAGCCGCAGGACATTGGTGTCCTGCTCGCATTACGCATCTACTTGACTGCCACTTTGTAACTGTCAGGGAATCTAACGAACCGAACACCAAAACCAAACCAAACGAAACGAAACCGAACTGAGTTCAACCGAAAGTTAAATATTCGTTAGGCAAACGCGAAAAATGATTCGTGGATGGGGCGGCGGCTCATTAATATCAATTTATGAGCTGAGACACGAAATTAGTCTGTGACAAGTTTCGCCGCAGGATGTGGACAAACAAACAAGCACCCATCACCCTCCGTCCTGCCACCCATCCATCCACCCATCCATCCATCCATCCATTCATCCATCCATCCTGCACCACTCCACAGCCACTCACACATGTGGTTGCTTTGTTTGAGGGCGCCTTTTTGGGTGGTTGAGTGGTTTTGGCGTCTGGGGTAGCGTTAATTAATTCCAAAAGTGTATTGCGTGTCCTGCCAAAAGGACAAATATGCGCACACTACTCATGTCCTGTGGTGAAATGGGCTTGTTACGGGTGTCTGTACCCCGCACTGCCGCAAATTATGAAAAATATTTCCAAATAAATCAGGGGCAACGAGCTGTCCGAGCGCCCATGGAGTTCACTGTAGAGACTTTTTTATTCACTTGTAATATGGCTGCAAATATTCATTGTCCCTTTTTTAAAAATAAGCACAACAACTTCAGTTTTAATACACATTTTGTTCTTTATTTTTGTTCACTTATTTTCACTTGTTTTTCGTCATTTGCAATATTAAGTGTTCACTTGCTTTACATTGAAGGGAACTAAATGAAACAGAATGATGCTTGTTCGGAAAATAAATACTTAATTCGCTTACAAAACAAGGGTTAATTAAGAAAATATAAATTATCGCCTAACCTTATATGTGTGTCGAAAGTTCTTAGCTGCTAAATTAAATTTCATTCTTAAGTATTCGTTTTGTCCAATTTATAATTCGAGTCACAATTCACAATTCAATTTGATTTGATTTTGTCATTGAAGAAGCACTTTCGATGTTGGTTTTTCTTATGGTGGGAGGGCTGTGATCTTGATCGTAATCTTGATCGCGATCGTGGAAAGAATCAGTAAATGGGAAAACTTTGAGTTTGACCTTAGAGCGACTACTTTGAATTGGAAAATGGGAAAATTGGTAAAGGGCTTTTCTTTGGGCAGTTGGTGGTAGGCGGAGACACATTGAACTTTTGTTTTTAACTGGTTTTGCGCGCAGCTTAATCATGGATACATACAGATCATTTATATACTCGTACTATATAGATTTGATAAAGTTCTCGACAACAGATGCTTATAAAATTTCATACCACACTTAACAAAATATGATTCGATGCCCATATACAAGTACTTATACACTTCATTCCACACCATATCGTATTGTAGTATCGCATCGATATACCCTTTATTTATATAGTTTGCGCCTATTTCAGATTCCTTGTGGGCTGCGCTGCTGCGGTTTGTGCTATATGTATTATGTCGATATAGAGATATGCCATTAAATTCTGTTATTTATCATATATATGATCATACATATGATCAGGGGGATAGTCTTTTCGTAGATTCGCAATGTGACTAACTAAGTTCAATTTAGTTTAGGCTACATTAAGTGGCTAAGTCGTAAACTAGTTTAAGTATTAGCTGACCTGATCCTAGTTTAAGTTTCATATATACACATCTATAGCTTAACTAGTTGCGATTCCGTAAATCTCTTAGTTCGAAGTTTAAACTAGCTTCTCTATAATTTCACAAGCATAGCTCATTGTGTTCACTGAAGTATTCCATTCCACTCGTTAGTTGTTATTATTATAATAATGTTATAATGTTGTTTTGCGCACAAAGACAGAATTGAGTTGTACAGTACACAGTGGTAAATTAAATAAATGCTACTCCTTGTGGCCTCCACTTGCTCCACTTTAGTCGGGTCTCGAAAGCAGTGCTAAGTCCAGTAAACATAGGCTACATCTATGTATATCTATGATTTCTTAAACCTAATTTCTTTCCATCTGCTCCTGCTGCTCCATTTGTGTGGAAGTCTTGTCGCGTTTTCAATGCAGCTTAACTACTATAATACAGATTTTGGGATTCAGTTACCTCCGCTCCACTGCCCCACTGCTCCTCCGACTCCTTAGACGATGGTGGTGCGCTCGGCGCCCAAGGTGCTGGTGGTGCACGTACTGCTGCCCCCGATGCACACGATCTGACACTTGATGTCCTCTTTGGCTAACTCTCAGGAGCTCACCGTCTCGTAGTTCCCGCCGCCGCCGCCCACGCCGGCCATCAGCAGGGGCGACTGCACCCCCCCGCCGAGGGTGGTGCTGTAGGTGGCCGTCTGGGAGCGCGGCGACGTCAGCAGCGACTGTGCCGCGCCGATGGTGATGTTGCCGCTGGTCACCGAGCTGGTCAGCGCCGCCGAAATGCCGCCCACGTGCAGGCTGCCGGGGTGGGGCAGCGTGTTGCATGCCCCACCGCCCACCAGGCCACCCAGTCCGTTCACTCCCACCACTCCGCCGCTCTGCAGCGAGCCATTGGACTGGCCGGCCAGCAGGGGCATCGTGCAGGTGGTGGTGGAGCCGTACGGGGAGGTGGGCGAGGTGCGGGTCTCGTACGCCGGCAGGTGATAGCCGCCGCCGACTCCGGCCGCCGTGACCGTTGCTCCGCCACCGCCGCCCCCGCGGCCCGGGATGCGGGTGTAGATGTTCGGGGGCGTCCGCGTGGACAGCAGGGGCGGCGGGGCGGTGTAAACGGGTCGCTGAACGGCGGGAGCGCGCTGGGGCGTGTTGTACAGGCTGAAGGCGGGGTTCGTGGTTAGCGAGAGTTCACCGTACTGCGGAAGAGAAGAGAAGTTGGCAAGTTAGTTGAACTGAAAATTATAATCGATAAACTGAAGTGTAATTACTTTTCCAATTCAAAATAGAGGCAACTAATTTGATTTTTTCTCAGCCTCTAACTAGTTGCCCTTTGTGACCCGCCGCAAACTTTGTGGAGGACTTTCGGCAACCTTTTGGAACCTGCATTTATGACAAGAGCTGACAAAACAATTTCTAATCGAAAAGTTCCCAAACTGACCCACACAAACACCAAGAACTTCTAATGAGCTTGTTAGCAACTCTCAGCCGGACGAACATTCACAAAAAGCCAAGCTAAACAAAAAGCTAAACATTTTTGAACTTTTGCCGCCGACGACTGGCATTCGCTCATCAAAATATGATGCCACCCCCCTACCCACAAAACCTTCGGAAAAAAAAGGAAAAAAAAGGGAACAAAAATGATATAAAACAATGATAAAATTGTAAGCAAAAGAGGGGAAAAGTTGGACTTGTTGTTGCTGCGGCAAACAACGAAACTAATTTGTCTAATTTTTACGGTTTTTGGCTAATTGGCGGGAAAATGGAGAATGGAAAACACGGGACAAGCGAGTTTCCAAGCAAAGGGATAATCAAATTACTGCTCCAAATCCTCAGATCATTCCCCCACTTTTAATTTAACGCATTTAAAGTCTCTTTTCAACCGACAGCCTGAAAGTCGGCAACACTGCGCGTTTCCGCTTCAGCAGCGCGGTAAGCCATTCACAATGAGCTCAATATGTGGGAAATCGGCAATGGGAAATCGGTGAAAATGTACATATATGTGTATTCACCTGCTTGCCGAAGGTGGGCGACAGCGAGGGCGGGGGCGGGGAGGCGGTGTTAATCCGCGTCGGCGGGGTGTACAAAATCCGCTGCGATTCCATATTCAATCGGTCGAAGGCCTTCTCCTCCTGGTGGAATTCGTCCTCGCTGTTGGCCTCCTGGGGCACCACGTCCGGATTTTTGTCCTCGAGGCTGGAGTGGCTGCCCATGTTGCGGGACAGCGGCTCCGCACTGCCCTTGTCCGCCTCCGTGGTGGTGGCATCCGCGCCCGTCCCATGCCGCCTGCCGCCCCGCTTGCTCCGGAATTTGATGACGATCACCACGCAAATGGCCACCAGAATGAGTGTGGCAACCACGCCCACCAGGGCGCCCAGCAGGGGTGTCAGTTGCACCAGCACCGCCGTCGATGAGGCTGCGGAAAATGTCAAAATGCGAAAATGCGGGAAAATGTGAAAAGCTGAACACGAGTAGGCGGCGCGATGACACAATGAACCCAATTTTCGAGAGTGTTGCCCTCGCCGCGAATCGAATTGGGCCAATTAAAATGGCCAAAGTGGTTAATAAAATACTTGTTGGCACTTCAAATATCTAGATAAACACATTTTGTGCGAAAATATTCAATGTTGAATACATTAAAGATTTAAATTGATTTAATTTGTCAAAGTGCTTTTACCAATGAAATGCCAAGATTATTTATGAAATGGGCTCATCTTGTGTGTCCACTTTGGCCTACAAATTATGGCTAGAAGTGACACATCTCTGCGGCACTTGAACTCACCTGTCCGCAGCAGAGGAGCCGAGAGTGTGCGTCCTCGCAGACGACATGCCACCTTGCTGGCTCCCTGGGCATTCACCGCCGTTACCCGGATGACGAACGCGGAGTCGCTGGGCAGACGCTTCACCGTGAACTCCGCGTACTTGTACGAGGCGTTGTACAGGATCTGCTTGGTCAGTTCGTCGTAGATCTGGGCGTGGAAGTGCTGTGGAATGCCCCCGTCGTAGCCGGGAATGCACTGGATCTGCAGCGAGTTGGCCGTGGCGTTGAAGGCCGTGCAGTTCTTCACGGGCTCGGGAAGATCTGGTGTGGAAAGAGTTGCAAGTTTGGTAAATAAACAACTTGAGATAGCAAATGGCTAAGCCTCTTCTTTAAAATACTTTTACTTACAACTATACCTTTACTCAATATTTATTATAAGCTAAAGTAAATTGGCAATCCCCACTGCATCTGCCCAACTGAATGCCTGTTGATGGCTTCCTGGCCCAGTTCCAGTTGCCATGTCCAGGACACCCTGGGCTGATGGCCTTTCAAGCTGTTTTCCTGTGGCCACGAACCGAAAGCGCCGCTTGTTTTCGGGCCATGGTCGGCGGGGGTTTTATAAATAAATGATGTGCCCTGGCAATTTATTGCATTTGATTATCAGATTATCGGTGCGCACACAGATTGCAGTAGTTGCAACTTGCAACACAGTGGCAGGCAGCGGCAACATCAGCGCGGCAAACATGCAGATGGCGTCGGTAAACATGGCTTTTATGGCTGTCACGGAATGGAAAGCGGGGACAGCAGAGGATGCTGATGGTGTTGCTGTCGAGGTAGGTGTCCTTTGCCCCAACCACCTCGCCCATCCGGTCAAAGGTAAATAACGCGCTGAGATTCACTCGCCGCTAGCCGTACGTACGTCGTACGTGCTGCGTGCCACAATTATCTACTGGCCAGGCCAACAGCCGCATCGAGTCAACATGTTGGCCGTTGGCCGTTTGCAATTATTTAATTTCTTTCGCATACCCTTTATAACAATTTAAAATATATAAATGCCAACTTTTAGCTCACTACCTTTGACTTCACTTGAAATAGATAACCTCTGCTTTTTATACCTTCCTAATAAACTGTTGAGAACAGACTTAACTGCTCAAGTTGTATACCCCCAAGAAGGGTATCCGTGCTATCTGATTTCCGGAGTCCGCCCCTTGAATTTTTCAGCTCCGGACTTGGAGCACTCGACTGGGACTCACCTGCCGGCTGGATGTGATACCAACAGGGCGCACTGTGGCCCATCGGACTGCTGGCCACGCAGGAAATGGCGCCGAAGCTCTCGTAGCTCTCCACGTGGTAGCTGTACACGTTGTTCAGCGGGGGCGCAGCGGTGGTGGTCGGGGGCGTGGCCATGCCGCCCCGATGGTGCTGCTTGTGCAGGGCCACCAGGCGCTTGCGCTCCGCCAGCTGAAGGACGCCGCCGGAGGGGGAATGGCTGTCTCCGGACGAGCCGCCGGATGGCATCTGCTGCTGCTGCATCTGCTGCTGCTGCTGCTGTTGCTGAGGGGACAGCTGCTTCCGCTGCTGCTGCTTGCTGCTCTCCACGTGGTTCTTGTGCACCATGTTGGAGTAGACCATCTGGGTGAAGGGCTGGCCGAGCTCCTCGCCGTACTCCTCGAACTCGCCATACCCGCCGTCCTCGTCCTCATCCTCGAACCGCACCGCCGCCATGCGTCCATGTCTGCCGTGGAGCAGGCGTTGCTGCATTCCGTGCGAGTGCTTCCGCTTGCTGCGCTGATAATATCCGTTCAGGTCCGATCCGGGGGCCAGCATCACCGGAGCACCCAGTTGGCCCAGTTGGGGCAGCTCGATGAGGCTCTCCAGCGAGTTGTTGAAGTGCCACTTGTAATTTAGATTATCGACTGGGTTCGCGTCCACCTCGCAGGTGATGTTGATTGTCTGCTTGAGCGCAGCACGTATAATCGTCGACTCCGACTTGCAAACGGGGGGATCTGGAGGGGAGCAAGTGCACAGGAAAAAAACAGTGAGTAACAACAGAATATCTACTGAATATATATCTCTATATATCACATATAAGTAAGGTAAATAGCTAAGTAAGTCAGAAAGTAACTTCCCCATGATTCTTTGCTGTGGAAGAGCACTTACATTTCACATCCAAGTAGACCTCGTTGCTGGACACGCTGCCCTGCAGATTGGTGGCCCTGCAGAAGTACTGGCCGTGCGAGGACTTGGAGATGCCCTGCAGGACGAGGGTCTGGTTGGAGATGATGATGCCGCGCGAGGAGTGCAGTTGCTTGTCCTGCGAGAGAAGAAAGCAAATATGCAATTACTGGCTGTCCTGCGGTCAGTGAAATGCAACTTAATGAAAACTCTAAAGCGAGTTCCTGATTAAATAGCAAAGTAAGGAAGAAGTTGCACTCACACTGTGGTACCACTCCACACGTGTAATCGCGGGATTCGCCTTCACGTCGCACTCCAAGTAGACATCGGTGCCCTTGAGCAGATTATCCGGATCGAGGGGGGCGCCCAGATTCAGGTTGACAATGGGTGCATCTGCATAACAGAACAGTCGCATTCAGTTACGGCTTAAAGCGCTCCCCACATTGGGGCACACTCCACTTACGTGTCACATTGAGCACCCTGGAGTCCTTCAGATAGAGTCCGGTGTGTCCATTGCCCAGCGTGGTCATCACCGTGGTGTGGCCCTCGTGCAGCTGCTGGGAGGTAATCCCCGCATTCAGCGAAATGGAGCAGACCACCTGGCGCTCATTATCCTCGGGCACGGGAATCAGCATCAGTTCCGATATGGTTGTGTTCCCATCGGAGGACGTCTGTGGGATTTGGAACATATTTAGCCAAGTTCGCCGCTGAATGCCCCATTGAGTGGGCACTTACCGAGGAGGTGGCTCCACGCACAATCTGGCCCGCCTTTGACCAGATTATTTCCGGCGGAGGACGAGCTCCGATTGCCGTGCAGGTGACGTGGGATCGGGTTCCGGCGATCACGGCGTGGTTGAGGCCTTGCAGAAGCAAACTCAAGGGCGGAACTGCAGGAAAATACAAAATAATTCCATTTTTAACCATACTAATTGTAAGTCAGCTGTATAAGCTAAAAACCAAGTTAATTCCCATGTTGAATGACATAGCTGAATTAATGAAATATTTAAAGTACATAGTAGAAACTAGTTTCATTGAGCTAATTTAAAATACTGCGTAGTGGTCGCTGATTAACATGGTGAAATTGAGTTATTGGCACACAAGGACATCGCGCACATTGCGCAGCTACAAGGATGCCGCTTAATTTCCTGCCCATCTATAAACCAACCAGCCTTTATGGAAATGTTCATTATTTATGACACATTTTATTATGCCCATCACTGGATGTGCCACCCGTGGGACCCACAATGCGATTAGCATAGCGCGCCGCACCACCTGGAAGCCACCTGAAAACCAGCTGAAAACCACCTGAATCCGCCCGCATAACCATAAATGCATGGATGTGGATGAATGTGCGAGTGGTTTGGGTGGTTTAGGTGGTCGGGCGTCCTTGCGGCAGAATGACAAAACTTTAATTACATTAATTTCCATGAAAATGTCACGCCCAGCAGCTAAAACACAAACAATGGCCCCAAAATCCCTGAATGCTGACCTTGAACTGCTAACCTGCTGCTGGGTGGCCGCAAAAATTATACAAAATGTGGGCACCACTGGGGCACCATGGCTTCCTATTAAAAGCCTTTCGAAAAAGGACACTTACGATTCATGTCGAGGATAACCTTCTTGGTCAGCGCCGGAACCACGTGGCCATTGCTCGCCTGGCAGGTGTACATCTGAAATGGAGGTGGGGAAACAGAGAGGCGAGAACAATTAGACAATGAAACGCGATGATTTATGCTCATTACAATAATTGCCTTTCACTAATAATAGCGCATTCCATGGAAGCATCGATGATAAATCATCCCGCTGAACATTTAATTTTAATTGCGGCAAATGTGCTGCAAACACGCACACAAACATTTTGGCCAAAAAGCAGTCCGCAGTCCACAAAGCCTAATCAATTATGCTTTCGGCCGGAGACAGAAACCGAGAGCAGCCACAAAGAGTTCAAAAGGTCGGCGAATGCAAGTATCAATATCATAAATTCCCCAGCTGGTAATGCGATACTTCTTGGCTGGTCCCAACCATATATACCTATATAGATACATATACATAGCGGACATTTTATTGGCCCAAACGAACAGTGTAACGCTGTCGGGCCATAAAAATATTTGCATAACTTTTGGGTTCGCCGCAGCGCAAGTCTCGTTTCGATTGGAAAATTAGGTCATAAATTTCTATTCGGTTACACAAGAATACCGAGCGTTGTGTGGAGATACTTGGATACCGGTGGGGGGTCGAGAGGAAGTCCTCTGTCAGCCAGTGGCTCATTGATACAGCTAGGTGTTTATTGTGACACCAAATGGTTTTTGATCCCTACATATGTAGATACAATACCCACAGTTCATTGCCACAATCGCTTTAACTCGTTTTCGGTACTTACAGTTGGCCGCTATACTGCTGCAAGGCTTAATCAGCTTAACTAACAGTTGAGTTGGTTTAAATATATATTCAATCATATATATTCATCATCAGAAAATCTCGCATTGGAGTTTTTAGTTTTGATTAAGTGAATATATGCTTTACTTTGGAATCTGAATACTGAGACAGTTCTTAGCTTACATGTACATATACTTCATATTCAATATTTTGACTTTAAAATCGCTCAAGAGCGCCGCTCCAGATCAGCTGCTTAGTGTAAGCTAATAACTTTGGGTATTACATGAACAAACCTCAAGTGGTGCCTCTCATCTGTGGCGAGCCATTCATCTGTGGCACAAAAGACCTGACCGACTTACAATTTGCTGTTGGACGTGGAGCGGAGTGGAGCTGGCTGGTTGAACGGAAACCAAGATCTGAATGGCAGGATTAGCGCTGTCTAACAATAATGTTCATTACATGGACCAAGGAAAAATCCGGCTTAGAATCCACAGAACAGAGCAGTCTCGAACAGTAGAATGGGGCTCCTCTCCGGGGGGAAGTTGCTGCTGTCCAAGGGGAAGGGGATGCTCCAGGGGAAGGAGGGAGGGTAAGCCGCACAAGCCACCGAGGGAACAATTCCCAATGCAGGCGGTTGCATTTGATTTCTATTAGCCATTGTGCGGCATCGCTTGCCACACGGAGCGCTGTCATTAACGGAGGCCCACGGACCAAGTCGTCCATTGTGGCCGCCCGAAAATAAATGGCCAACTGGGCCCCCAAGGGGTTGCAAGCCAGAGCTGCGTATCTGGCTATTACCATTCAGGCAAGTCTCCCATGATAGATTTAAGACTGAGAATGACTTAGTTCGCAGTGTTATTCCAGTGGCAGCACTGATGGCCAGAACAGTTGGGGGGGGGCAGGGCCATTGTGCCACAAGGCCCTTTGTGCGCGGGCCGTAAATATGGCTTACGACAGTTGGGGCAAACAGTCCAAAAGCGGTGGATGACTTACCGTTAGGAGATCCTTCCGCTGGATGTTCTTGAGGCGCAGGACATTGCGCACGGAGCCGTCGGGCAGCACCTGAAAGGAGTCGTCGATCAGGGCGTGCTCCCGCCACCAGGAGACGCGCGGCGGCGGAACTCCGCCGCTCGACAGGCAGGTGAGGTCGATGCTGTCGCCCTCCAGGTAGGGTCCTGCTGTCTGGTCCCGGATCTCGGCACCGCGGTGGTCCAGGATGGTCAGTTGGGTGGGCGGAACTGTGGAGTGGCAATGGCAATAGGTTGGCGCTGTGTGCATAGGGAAGTTTGCATATGATGAACCCACCTAGCACGGTGACATTGATGCGCCAGTTGCGAGTGGGCGACTTGTGGAAGTCCACGCGGCACTTGTAGAGTCCGGCATCGGCGGTTTGGATGTTCTTGATCCGCAGGGCAGGAGGATCGGTGTCGTGGTGGAAGTGGGCCTTCTTGTTGAACACGCTCTCATCCGCCCAAGGAATGCCCTGATTCAGCGGACGACCTCGGGCATCAAAGCTGTAAAGAACACAATTAGAAATAATTAATAACGCGTATAGTGATAGTTCTTGTAAATGAAGCATGACTGGTAGATTTCATTCAGTTTCTTATCCCTGCAAACTAATGACACATAAAAGCCCTTTTGACACGTTTTCCCCATACCCCATACACACCTACAATTACCCACAATTACCGGGCCTTAAAAGGCCAAGTTGTGTTAACCTGGCTCATTGATTTTATTGTCCAAGCAATTGAGACAACATCGCAACAGTGAAATGTGTGTTAAATCCGGGGAATCCACTGAACGCGGAATACCTAATTAGCTTTCCCTTGGGCCAAACTATTTTAGCCACACTACAATCTATGGACTGTGCACTAAAATAGATTTCATGAATGGCCGAAAAGAACTTTGTTTTTATTGTTATGGGCCAGCGCTTTTGTTTTATGGCCTTGTCCAATGCATTTTGACAAAGTGCCGCATTAAATGTCAGCACAGCCCAAAGGCCCCAATCCGAAATCAGAGAACCCGGCATCGTAAAGTGCATTTACAGAACTTTTGATTTCCATTGGCTTTCGGTTTTATCTCCACATTTTTTAGCATTTTTAAATGGTCGCATTTCATTTGGTTTCAGGCTTTTAATTTGATTTTTCATTTTATTCTTTTTTCTCTTTTCAGCACTTTGTTTGCTCTTTTTTTTGTTGTGGGGGTGAGGACTCTGCAAAAAAAAAAAACAGAAACACATTTTTGCTATTTATGTAAATGCCTTCGAGAACGCCCTCACAGTGCCACGCCCACTTGGCCCACAAAATCGTGTTTTCCATTTTCATTTTATAGTTCACTTCAATTAATTAATTGATCAATTTAGGGCCTGTTGTATTTCGCTCTTGGCTTAAGCGGATTACCATTTTATTTTTGTATTTCCGTATTTCCTTGAATTTTTATATCACTTTGTTTTCCAAATGAATTAAATTCTTTGTGGACTCTTTTTTGCTTTTTTCTCCCCCTCTTTTTAAGTAGCTTTAAAGAGCCCACAAAGTATTTAAATGTTGGCTAATGTGTTTATGCCACAAAAAGCACGTGTAGCTCTTTAAAGTTTTTTATTTTACTAAATATATACCAATATTAAGGCTGCCGCTTTATGGTCTCTTATGGGAAGTTTGGACAACAAAACTGTGTTTTACTTACTGAATTTAAATAAGCAAATTCAAAGCCATTGCTCCCGGAGTATTCCACAGCTTAAATAGATCATAGACCCCATTCTACTTTGGATGATTTATCATTGGAGCCAGTTCCAAACACACTTTCGAGAAATGCACTCGAAAAGAAGAAAAAACCCAGCCCATGGAACACAACAGGAGTAAGTGGCACAAGATGGATGGGAAATTTGTTAATGGATTTTAAACATAATTAAATTATGCAGCGCAGTGAGTGCGAGAGGACAGAGGTTATCCATGGGTAATCCATGGCAATTGGAAAACAAATTTC
Source organism: Drosophila teissieri (assembly GCF_016746235.2). Taxonomy (NCBI): domain Eukaryota; kingdom Metazoa; phylum Arthropoda; class Insecta; order Diptera; family Drosophilidae; genus Drosophila; species Drosophila teissieri. The sequence goes on from NC_053030.1 coordinate 21,681,656, forward strand.
TCGTGCAATTAATCTCTCGACCTTTGCCAGTCAGCCAAGCAGCCCAGCAGCCTTTTGGCCATATTGAAAGTTCAAGCAAGCCAGAAAACGCTCTGTGGAGCAACAAACACAAAGCGGAAAATTTATGAAGTGTGGGAAAAGCAAATTAAAATTGATGGAAAACAATAAAGAGGAAATGCGGGCGAGAAGCGAGAAGCAAGAGAGCGGTGGAGCTGGAGGAGGGAGAGGGGATATCTGCATAAACCTCAACTTTATGCGGTCGTAAAAGTGCCCCCCACTCCACCAACTCAAATGGTAATTGCAATCGAGGGCACACTGTAGCGCAGAGACCACAGGAGTGCACATTCTACGGCAGCGAACTTTGACACTTTGATTTGACATCATCGATTTGTGTGCCCGAGAACAGACGAACGCTTTTAATGGAAAATGAAATAAAATTCAATTTCTGGTCTATTGCGCATCTGTCTACTTGAGACTCCACTCGACTTCACCTGGCAGGCAGCTCCTCTGCTTCTCTGCTCCTCCACCACCACACCCTCTTTGGATTTTCCTACGTGGCTTTTCCTGGAAAATGGCACAAAAGTATAAAGTTGCCAACGAGAGACCTTTGAGCCGAATTGCTGCTGCCAATCAGTCAGTCCATACACCATATAGTATGTACACCATATACACACCATATACACAGCATATATACATATACACATGTGGCAGGATCTCCCGCATCGCCATTACTTGCGACATTTCCTGGCACACTGCCTCACAAAATGCCTTTTCTTTCTTTTCCTATGAGCTCGTTAAAAATTGCCAAGGCGCTTGCTAGACACTCAGGAAAATGGCAAAGTTCAATAAATAAAGTGAATATAGTTTAAATTCCTGTTTAATAAACATGTGAAACTGCTGTCACTTTAATAATTGTTACAATGATGTACTTAGCAATCGTATGGTACTTAAAATGGCCTAAAGACCCTCCAATTAATATTACCAAATACTACACACGCATTTTTCCAAGTGCTAATAAGGCGCTGGGTGAAGAGGGGGCGGGGCTCTGTACCTTAACCCCACCTTCAGCATTTTTTAGCCCCCGCCCCTCACGTAGGTGGTTCTGTGTAAGTAATGTTTATATCGTCAAATTCAACATAAATGCCTCACGTTAATAGAATTTATAATGAGCTAGCGCCTACTTTGGCTGCCTAGGTATGGATTTGTGGATGCCACGCCCCTCGCCCACCGCCCCCGCCCACTCAACACCGGGAGTTTCTTTATAATTGGCTGCCGTTCCCAACGGTATCGAAGTCAAATCCATTTTGGGTCCTCGGCTAATTCCAGAGAAATATCAGCTCAACCCCTGGCTTACCCACCCCCCTTTGGAAAATATTAAATGAAATTCATTTAGCTGACACTTTAGCGGGGCGTTACTGTGAAATCCCAGGGGAGTGGGAGCCCAAAGTTGGGCGATGAGACGATGAAGGCTTACGGGGATTTGGAGGGGATTTCGCCAGGAAGATGACTGCGTTAAAAAGTCGAAGCAAATCCTATGATAAATTGCAAAATAAATACTTCTTCCAGTAATTTCTAACAATCTCTCTAAATGTGTTTAAGGTGTAGTGCAAAATGAAGTAAAATGAAGTTAAGTCTAATATGTAACGTTAGATGTATCACTTAAAACTAATATATAATCAAACTTACGTGTAGATGGGCTTCACGTTGCCCTGGCGATACCAGATGACCAGCTGCACCTTGTCGACGATCCCAGTGCCGGGCACCAGATCGCACGGCAGCGCCACCTCGGATCCCACGGCGGTCAGAATCTCGGAAAGAGGTCCTGCAAGAGGCAAAAGGATGGGAAAATTAGCATAGGTCAGGTCAAGGTACCCCATGAGTGGAGTTTTCCCCAGCTATCGCATTTCGTATGCTTTTATTCGCTTTATTGCGGCTTCGCCTAATTGAAATATGTGACCTCTGACCCGACTGGTCCTATCGCCACATCGCCACCAGTGCTCCATTCTCAATCGAGCTCCGAGCTCTATCCATCGTCCACCGTATGTGGGCTACAACTATAAATTGACTGACAGCTTGATTTCCCTTTGATGATAAAGCGGGTTCGCTGAAAGGGCTCAAGCGCCAGGCGGTCAGCTCCATTGTGCGGATTCCGACATGGAGACATCATCGCCCCAGCGCAGCGAGTGGCGCCTCCGCGCGCCGCGTTCCACCGCAGTTCCGCACAGACCAGGTCGTTTTGGGCGAGGTTCCCGTTCCCAACTGCGGCGACATCTATTTCCATGCTGTGCGTGCCGCCGCCCAGGGGGGCGCACTGGGGGGCGGGGCGGTCTTCAATTCGTCGTCGCCCTTTTGGAGATGGGCGCGTGACACGAAGTAGACAAATATACCTTGCAATTAAATATTTTTTTTGCAATTTCTTCTAAAGCTTATTATGCATTAAAAAGAAATAACTCCTTTTTTATTACTAATCGCACCTCTTTACTTGACTCCTCTCTACTTTGAGTGTTGCTGGCCAAGAGCCCCCCGCAAACAACTGAGACCTCATTCGAGGTGGTGTGTTGTGCAGTGTGTTGTTGTTGATTGGTATTCGGTATTATACGAAGGCATTGTAATTATACAAATTATATTTTCCATATTTTGTATTGCAACACCAACAGCAACAGCAATAGAAACAACTGGCCTCAGAGGGCGTGTCGTACGTGCCTATATGTGGAACCCAGTAACTTCATTGCGAGGGCCCCCCATTGGGAATTGGGGATTGGGGGGAGCCGTTGAATGCCTTCCCAAATATTAATCAATATTTATCTAGATTAGCTGGCTATGTGCGCTCTGCTCTTCCCGTTTATTTGTACTGAAATTCAATTACTTTAATGCGTTTCCGTTCGATTAATGGGCATTTTATAACGATTAACACACGGGCGGCATGAAAATGGGAATTTATATTATTGGCATATGCGCAATGCAGATGGAGCAGTTTGGGTCTATGGGTGATATGGAAAGCATACAATTTATTGGAATAGGTATGGCGATGAAAACTGGAATCTGTTGCGGTAATAATTCGCTGCTCTGCGTCTGAATGAAGAGAATTGCCCAATTGAGAATAGCCGAAAACATCGATTTCCATTTCTTTGGCCACTTTCAGAGGCATTTCCGGATTTCCGAGCGCCATAAGTAACATTGCCATTAGGCAATCCGAATCGGAATCGGAATCCTCTACCGATATGCATAAACACACTCAAATAAATTAGATGCCACATGGGCGGCGGCAAAAGAGGGGAGGAGTCGAGAGGGCGAGGCGCCACGAAACAAAAATAAAATAAAATTGAAGCAATTGGTAATCGGATGAATGATATAACTCATTGGGGCCAAATGCAATTTGTTATGGCTCCGAAATGGGATTTGGAATTTGTATTTGGGTCAGCAGATCAAAGTGATTAGTTACAGAAGAGTTCAATTACTAATTGCAGATTGCAGAGTGCGTGCAACAAATGCAACAAATGTTCACACACTCGCCACTTTTGCAATCGATCTTTGTCCATCCGATTTCCAAGCTTTGAAGTCCGTCCGAAATGGAAATGGAAAATTGGGATGTGGGGGGGCCTCTGAAAAGATTTATTGTCACATGCCCTCGTATTGATGGAGCGATCGGATCGCCCAGTGTGCTGCTGGAAGTGCATTTCAGTGTTTTTTGCTCCAATTTCCTCCATTTTCCATTTCCATTGGAAGGGGAACGGGAACGGCACGGCGATATTTTGACAAATTCAGTCGGATCTGTTGGCTGACTGGCGGACATTTGGCCGCTAATGGTGCGTGCAACAAATTTCCCGCATCATGTATTCTATAATTAAGCGGATCGCTCGCTGCGCCTCAAGATGTTGCGCCTTACGCGTCCGATGTTGTCGCCTCATAATTGTGCCACTTTAAGTGGGCGTCAACATGATAGGGCCAAGTTGTTGGCTGTTCCTCTTCCTCAAAAACACGCACATCTCTATGAAGATCACCACGCCGAAGAGCCAATTCTGGTTTCATCAGCACTCGATTTTTGGGGTAGCTAGAGAATTTATTCAGGTTCGTGGAATATGGAATCATGTGTCATAATCAATGTTGCTGTGCTTGGGGTTCTCGGAAACCGATAATAAAATGTTCATTCTATGTTGTCGTCGTCGGGGGAATTACCCTTTTCCCATCAGTCCGCAGTTCAGTTTCAGTCGACGAATAAAATTTATAGTCATGTACAGCGAAATGAAATTGTTGGAAAATTGAAATAGAAATATATGTATAAAGGCGTTATAATTCAATACAATTCAAAACTCGCTTTGTATAGCAACAAACTAACTAGTTTCAAATTGAAGAAACCCAAATGCAAGGGTTTAGTTGAAATGAAAAGCGGATGAAGTGTCGAAGAGAAAAGCGTGTTAAATGGAAACACCGAATTTTCCGGGAAAATGCATTCACCTCTGGATGGGATTTTCCCGCTCCATTGCAACCCCGCGGCGAAAAAGCATCAATGCAGCCCCATTCGCTAAGCTCATTTAGAACTTTTATGAAAACAAACAAACATCGGAATGGCCACGCCACTTGGCCATTACCCAGTCAATCAGTCATCCGTTTAAATCGCGTCCAGCTCTCCGCCGCCGGCTATTTATTTATTTGATTATTTGCTTTGCCTGCAACTGTGAAAATATTTTGACAATAGCCTCAAGTGATGCCGATCTGTGGCCCCCTGTCGATGAGGCAATTATTCAGATCATTTGTATTGCCCAACACTGCGGGGGATTTGGGGCAGCTATGGGCGTAAGCCTTTGAACATCCCCAGTGCGAGATCTTTGCAGCTTTTCCTTGGCGCCAACACGAGAGCACCACGCAAACGGAAATAAATCAAATTAGCTATGTTTACACTGCATTCTGGCGATGGAGCTGAAACTGGAGCTGGAAAGTGGATTCCCACCCAGCAAACACGGCACCTGAGCGACAGCCCCACCAACAAACAATTGCTGGCGACAAATTGCCAATGACTCAAACGACACCAGCGGCAACAGCAGCAATTTGTACAGCAGCAACTTGCAACAGCAACACAGCAACATAAACAGCAGCAACAGCAATTGTCGTAAAATGTTCCTTTGATTTTTCCATTCTTTTTTTGTGGCCCTTGTCTTGGCTCCCTTTATTTCCTTTACTTCTATATTTTCAAATAACAACGGCAACAAAGTGGGCTCCCTTCACTTGTTTCCCTGCACGTGACCAATGACAATTTGCGATCCACTGGCCATTTATGACCCCAAGTTTAGTCGTTCTACTCGTTTGAGTCGTTTGATTCGTTTTTAGTCGTTTTAGTCGTTTTAGTCGTTGTTGTCGATTGGAGCTTTAATATTTCCTGCAGGCGGCATTTGTCGAGTCTTAGGCGCCTCCATCGAAATGTCGTGGGCGGATGTTGAAATGGCCCAGGGGGGCGGGGCTGGCTGGTAGCTCATAATACCAATAATACGATTGCCGATTGCCGATTGCCGATTGCTTTATGGGCCAATGTGGGCAATTGGCCAGCGGAACGAGTGACAGAGCCACCTAAATTAAGTCCGAAATTAGCCGGGTTTGGCCCTCGCTCTTCCCCATAAAGTTGCTTTGTTATTTCCTCCGCTTGGGAAGTTGTAAAATATGGAAAATACTCGTTAGACCCTCGGCTTGGGCTTTCCCCCGAAGCAGCTCTGAGTTATTTTATTTGATTTTCATTGGATTGACTTTGGGCTTCGGCCCTTCGCAAATTACTATTATGCATGAGCGAGCAGCGCAACATGAAGACGGCTTTGCCATCCTACTCAGGGGTATTTATACCCGTTACTCGTAGAGTAAAAGGGTATACTAGATTCGTTGAAAAGTATGTAACAGGCAGAAGGAAGCGTTTCCGACCATATAAAGTATATATATTCTTGATCAGGATCAGTAGCCGAGTCGATCTGGCCATGTCCGTCTGTCCGTCCGTCTGTCCGTCTGTCCGTCTGTCCGTCCGTCTGTCCGTCTGTCCGTCTGTCCGTATGAACGTCGAGATCTCAGGAACTACAAAAGCTAGAAAGTTGAGATTAAACATACGGACTCCAGAGACATAGACGCAGCGCAAGTTTGTTGATTCATGTTGCCACGCCCACTCTAACTCCCACAAACCGCATAAAACTGCCACGCCCACACTTTTGAAAAATGTTTTGATATTTTTTCATTTTTGTATTAGTCTTGTAAATTTCTATCGATTTGCCAAAAAACTTTTTGCCACGCCCACTCTAACGCCCACAAACCGACCAAAACTGCCACGCCCACACTTTTGAAAATGTTGTGATATTTTTCATTTTGTATTAGACTTGTAAATTTCTATCGATTTGCCAAAAACTTTTGCCACGCCCACTCTAACGCCCTCAAACCGAAAAAAACTGTCAGTGTTGAAGACTCGCCTTCGCACTTCCACTAGCTGAGTAACGGGTATCAGATAGTCGGGGAACTCGACTATAGCGTTCTCTCTTGTTTTCAATTGGAAAGAGGAGCTAGATCCTCTAGGGATACGTCCGAATATTGAAGAAATTGAGGTCGGATAAATGTCGGAACTGTGGCCGGGGTAAGTGAGGTCAGTTTCAGGTCTTTGTTGGCTGTGGGTCAACGCTTTCTACGTAAAGTAGCTTCCATCGTTACAGCGATGTTTGTTTAATGCACAATTGTTAAACAAATCCTGGACTTAATGTTTATAAGCACACTGAGTTATATATTTTTGCCTTACTATTTTTGATGTAGCTGTCATCCAATGGCGTGTCTGACCCACATCACCCATTCAATCCAACTTTCTACCAGCTGTCCATCGCCACAGGTAACTCCTTAAATTAATATTTATGCTCAGCCCAACGCCCATTACTTGGTACATATATGTATGTTGTACACTTCTTACTATTTCGGTGCCCTTTTCACCGCTTGGCTTAACTTTATCATAATCTTGGTTAAAAATCTAACGCTCGCTGCTTTCGTGGCAGCCGAACTAATTTGGTGATGGATTACTTAGTCGAGCGGGGGATCGTATATATTACAGCACTAGAGCCACCCACCACCGATAGGGTACACTGCGATATAAACTTATGAGTGTGTAGTAAACAAGAGAGTACACTGCGATATAAGCAAGAGAAAGTGCAGTAATTCGCTTTAGTTGTATAACATTGAATACTTCGATTTGGAAAACATTTGCTCTAGTGTTGACGCGGTGCTGAAGGTTCCACTTATCGCCTCAGTCGGCCGTCCATCCATCAGCAGTCTCCTCCTCCTCCGCCGCCTTATCAACCCCACCTGACCACTAATAGAGCCTCGAAGTGCATTTGCCTTTGTTGACATTTGTAAAATGCAAACAGAACACGCAACGGCGCAAGATAGTCCGTCTGCAAGTTGATGGTGGCAGTGGTGGAATTACCTCCAGGTGCCCAGATAGAGCCACGGATACGGACAGTCGCGGAGTCGGAGACGGAGTCTCGCTGCAGCGGAGCCATCACTCAAAGTGATTAGATCGCCGAGCGGGTAATCGAGTGTAGCGCTCAAGATACGGATACACGGTTACACGGATACACGGATACACAGACGGATGGACAGATAGATAGATATATAGATAGATAGATGGATGGATCCAGATTACATATGTGGGAGCTGCAATTGGGTTCTCGGTTTTATTGCCCCAATGGGGGCAAGTTGGGAATGCCAAATGGAAATGGAAACGGTCATGAGGTCGGAGTTCTTTTCGAGTCGGAGTTGTCTGTATTTACGATATTGACACTAGAAATCGTGCCTTTTCCATAATGAACGGGATTTACACGTGTTTATGGCAGGTCATAAATGGTTCGACACCTAAAGGAATTTTTTCTCGCCGAGTTTTTACCCTCCTGGCCCATTTCTCCCCGGCGGTAGTTTCCTTTTGTAGTACCACACGGAGCAAAAGTCAATGCTGTAAATGGAAATATTATTTAAGCTCTCACCCCTCTTAAAACACTGCTAGAAAATGTGCTTAAAGGATTACACTAAGTTCTTAAACCTTTCACTTTACCAAAGTAAGTACTTGGTTCGTTTGCAGCATTTATGATGCAGATTTTTATCGCTGATAACGCTTTTCATATGTTACTTCGGAGTAGCATCCTCATTTCCCGGTTTCCCCACATCGACTGATTAAATTTTCCGAGTGCATCCTGCGCTGCTTGCCCTGTTTGTCTGCGAAAAGCGAAGCTTTCAGACTGCATTAAGATGAGTAAGTGGGAACTTCACGCGGGTTTTCCCGACCCCTTTTCCTTTTTCCGCTTTCCTCTCTCCTTTTTCCTTTTCAGCGAGACACCTGGCGTTCCGTTCCACCTTTGACAAAGCTCAGACAATCAGAGTGCTTAAGTGCTGCTCCCCAAACAAATGGGACTTCGTTCCAAGTTTGGCCAAAAGTTTTCTTAAAGTCGCTCCGGATGAAAGTGCACCCACTTCAAAAAGTGGGATAGCTGCTGGTTTGGAGCGTGGGTGGTGGGAAAACCTAATCGTTGTGGTACATGGAATTCATGCCGCATCAAATTACCTATCATAGAGACTCCGAGGCAGCCGGAGAAGAAGATATTATGCAAAATAATATATAATTTTGATAGCACCCAATTTGAGCCTGTCATAACAAGACTCACCCCCGTCGACCTCGTCGTCCTGCGGAAAGGAAAATCGATATATGTAAAAAATGTTTGCATGACTTTAGGAAATTTAGCAAACTTTTTCCTCCGCTTTTGTTTTCCTTTTCTGGTGGTTTAGCGTGTGTGTGTGTGTGTGTGTGTGAGAGCGCCGATATGAGAGCTTCATTGATATGAAAAATATCTTTTAAATGCAATAAACCAACGAGGAAACGATAGCAAGAGAGGGTGGGGCTAAGGCGGTTAAGGAAAAACAAGACTCATAAAATTAATATGATATAATAAAGAAAAATTTGCAAGCTGCCAAAAGCATAACGATTGATTCTGAATTATAGCCCAAGGGGCGGATGAAAAAAAGACAAACAAAAAAGCAAACAGCGGTGGTCGGAAAAATGTAACCCAGATGCTCAGATTAGGCCAAAAAAAAAGATTACAGAAAAAATATAGCTCTGCAGTATATGTGGTTCTTAATCCTAAAATGATAAGTATTATATTTCAGATATAATAGGTACATGCATATATCAGGAATATGAAAGTTAAGTTAAATAATAATCACTATTTAATCTTTAGTGTGGCATCACCATTGTACCCGGAATTATTTGGTGAGCATTGAAGGGGGCAATGTGTTTGAGGAGACGGAACGGAGGACCCGAAATCAAATCGAATAAATAACACGCAGAACCCCCGAAGAAAAAAGAAACAGCGGCAGCAACCCAAATATGTTCGGCAATCAATGGCAGCCGAGAAAAAAAAGAGAAGAAAAACTTTCGATGCCGCAAGGAATTTTCCGAGGGATTAGGGGAGCCACAAAGGCGAGGGAGGGGGATGTGGTTGGCCACTTGCTACACATGCAGCGAAATTAATCATGGCATTGTTCGGCGCTTTTCAAAATAATAAATACTTCAGCGCGACTATAAAATAAATTACTCAAAATCATTTCGTCTCACTAACGCAACAAGGGACTGAAATGGGGAATGCCAAGCGGCGACTCTGGGCACTGGATCATGACAAAAACATATATATACTTTATACATACATACTATATATACATATGTTTCAAGATTGGGGGGTGGATCGCGGAACAGTGTCAAGTTTTCCGCGTCGCTTTTCCCCCGCGCACGTGGCAACTTCAAAATGAAACGAACGAAATGCCTGGGGAATTTGTTGATCATTAATAACGTGCCACACAAAAACATTTCTGCCACTTAGGAGCCATGAATGGGCGCAATTGAAACACGAACAGCTTCCAACGAGAATATGAAAAAAAAGCCATGGCAAAATTGTATCACAAAAGGGCAAAAAGTTCTAAAAGATACAACCACACTTGCTGGCTTCTTAAAAGTTAAATAAGAACGTTTATTCTCAACCACATTCAGTATTTAACTAACTTGCTCGACAACCATCACTTATCTAAGCCCATTAAACATTTAAAGATTTATGTGAAATCGAAACAAAATTCATGTGCATTTTGTTGCATTTTCATTTCACCATCTACGCTGCAAGTCGCGTCCTAAAACAAAAAAGTGGAACAGCAATATTCGTATTCCCATTTTTTGGCTGCTATTATTATTTTTGTTTTCATTGCATTTATTTTCTTTCCTTTCATTTTGTTTGTTTTTCGGCGTCGCAGCCACTTCCGCCCAAAAAAAAAAACCTCTGGGCTTTTGTTTCGAATTTTTTCCATTTTCAATTTGGAATGGGCACTGGGAATATTTATACGTCAGCGCCTGCCTTTCCACACCCACCGCCTCCCTCCTTAAATATCACCATCGTCTGTGTTGTGTGTGTGGTGTGTGGTGTGCTGCTTTTTTTAATTGGAGCAAAATGTCAAAAAGCTACAGAAAATTAAGTAAACAAACTATAAAAGCAGATTATAAAGAGCCATAAACATAAACAACGAGAGCGGTGCTCCTCGAGATATGCAAATGAATTGGAAATCCAAGGGAAACTAACTCCAACCGTTGATAACTTCATTAACAAATTGGATCCGAGATGGGCCGAACTAAGAGCAGCTAGTTGTAAATTACTCGTGAATATTCATGGAGTGGAAAACGCTTCGAAAACACTTTAAAAGGCGTCTCATAAATTTCCCGGCTCGACTGTTTTTTAAGTCTAATGCCATTATGAAAATTATTTATTCCCCGTGGACTTGAAATTATTTATGGCCAACGGAAAGTGAATCCGCTTGAGAGCAGCAGCCTTTGCTTGTGAGACAACAGTATCCGTAAATACAACTAAATTCCAAGTGAGAGGGTATAAGATGACCGATCATTCTGTCCAGCCAAATGAAGAGGAGGTGGTTGGGGACATTTACTTGTCCCTGCTTTCGCGACATGCCCTCAGATATCCGGAGGATGGCACCCACAAGTCGTGGGTCCTGCCGCGCATGATGGTCCTGTTTGCCAGCGGGGACATGGATCAGGTGATAGACGCCATAGTTGCGGACATGGTCCACCCGATTGGCAGTGGACTGGTGGCTAGTGTGTTGGTGGAGGAATCCATACGCGACGAGATGATTAGGAAAGTGCGCGCCAACTTGAAGCCGATGAACGAGCGCATACAACGCCATCCAAATTACCTGAGAACCGAGAAGCTCATCGAGCGCATGAACTGCAGCACCATACACATCGAGGAGTTCGAGGAGTCGGATACGAAACGGCGCTATGGTCGCCGGATGAAGGGATCGCCTTTGATAGTTCTGGATTTCCCGCAGTACTATTTCGGGGACAAGCCCACGGCCGTGATGACTTTGAGCACCTTCCGCAATATGAGCGAAGTGGTCAAGTTGCATAGGCGCGAAGGTCTGAACTTCGATTGCATTTCGGTGTGGTCATCCAAGTTGGCCCAGTGCTTCGACCTGCTCACCAGGCTGCCCAAGGTGGATCACTGGACCTTCAACTGCACCAACGAATCCATCAAGATTCCCAAGCTGCCGGCTCAGCCGGTTACCACGGTTAGCATCCAGAAAAACCTTCACTTCGAAGTGCACGTCATTGGCGGAAAGATAAAAACTATAGCGTTTCCAATCACAGATACTGCGAAGGAGATATACCCCCACTACGATTCCTGACTTCTCATCGAAAATCCACCCATCAATTGGTTTGAGAATATTTATGGGCCGAACGACTCTAATTTGTAAATCTCAAACCCATCGAACACACAAACTCACACACGCGCGACAGATAATTTGTCAGATAATGGCTCATCTATCAGTTTTTGACAAGATTGATGGCTAGATAATGCGATTGATAAATCTCCATTACTTTGCAGCATCCTTTCTCTCCATTTTCCCCGAGTTAATTTCAAGGAAATCGGAATGCAGGGGGCGGGACTCTCCCCCCACCGCCGCTGAGACAATGATTTGATTTTGGCCGTGTCACTTGCCATGTCATCATCCCTCCGGAGAGGTGATTCCTGTCCTGGTGCCACACGCCCTCCATTTATCACGGCGCAGGCAAGGTGCACAGGGAAAAATGCTTGAGTTTGTTTGGCACTCAGGAATGCCTCGTATTGTCCTGCTTATTTAGGCAGTATTTAATGTGTAATATGACTTGCAACTCTAGAACTTAATTATCTTTTTATTGTTACAAAAGGAGTGGAGAATAGAGAATAGAGTTTGTTTCAGTGTGCACACCACTGCCATCGGCTAAGTAAGTGACTCTCGTGAAATCAAGGTTTATGCGGCAGGGGCTATAAAAGTGCCCATTGATTGGCATCATCTGTCGAATGGATTCCTAACCCAATCACACACACTGGCCCATTAATACCAAGCCGTTTACAGATCACATTGTGATGGAAATGAGGTGACAGTTACTGTCCCCCACGAGGTGTGATCGTTAAATTGGCCACAAGCCACAAGAAAAGGCTTTAAAGCGTCAGCCAATTGATTTTAGATCAAATTTTTATAAACGTTTAAATTAAACGGAGATTGTGGAGAACCTAAACCTTGAAATCAAGCTAGATAAGGAATTTAAACGACGACATTGGATTTAATGTGCCTGTCCCAAAAGTTGAGTGAATTATTTAGTGGGTAATAAGCCAAGCGCTGATTGCAGGGTATTTCGAGTCAAGTGCCTTCTTTCTCACTTCTGCCTCGAACTTTCCCCCCAATAGCATTAAAAATTGATTCCAATGACTTGTGAGACCACACACAAGTCGTACCAAATTAGTATCCCTGACTCCAAATTGGTTTTCCCATGTCATATAATTTTGTCGAATTACCAATTCACTCTGCAAGTGGGTACTGTATCGATCAAGTAGATTACTATCGATTTCCCAGCGAAGGGACTTGAGTAAATACAGGGTTCCTTCGCTCCTTGCTCTCTATTTTTGAGCCACTGCTGTCTGCCATAAAAATAGTTGAAAGCATTTCCCGAAAAAGCAGCAGGCACAAACACAATAATACACAGCAGGACAAAAACAAAACAACTTCAAAGCGGAAAATCGCTTATGCAGGAAGCACTTTTCTTGGCGACTGAGATTTTCCACATGCGGCAGTGGAAAACTCTTATCCTAACCCGCTCTCGTTTTCCTCTTCCCGCTGCTGCTGCTGCTGCTACTGCTTATGCTTCCATTACATTTTTGTGTGGGAACGTGATTTCAGCATAATTCCGTACATCAGCGCATAAATGGGGCATGCCACACGTTCGTTCGCTGAAACGGGCAAAAGGACACTCGCAGCGCATCCACAGTCACGGCCACAGGCTCAAAGGCAGGACATCCCGCCAGCAGCACTCGCACAGATATTGAAACCAGACTGCACTTTTCCCAGTTTATTGTCCTTCCCCCCGCCCACCGCCCCCTGGCTAAAATATCCGCCCAGGTCAAGTACACGCCGGAAAATCTCCTCGAAATCCCCACACAAATATGAGAGCAGGCGGCTCAGCACATCAAGGGTGTTCAGTGTTCAAAAATAAAGTCGGTGAAAAGGTCGAAAACACTTTGACTGATTTGTATGTGGAGCACACATGGAGCCGCACAGGCGGTGGAATGAAAAGTTTATATAAGGTAAATAAATATTAAATAAATTAGTTCAGGGAAGAGTAGTTACATTGTCAGTTAATAGTCCTTTGCGTCTGTAATATGACTTTGAAGTTCTATTTCGTTACATGTTTACAACTACTTTGGCACCTCAATGTTTTCACTTCTGCCAACTGCTTAGTCCACCCTCGCTGACCACTGCGATCTGAACCAAAAATGAGGCGAAATCCATTGATTCATTGAGTGCCAATTTACAAATCGAAAGGCAGCCGCCAGTGCACAAACGGCAATCTCAAGCGGAATCAGAATCGCAATCGAAATCGGAGCACACACGGAAATCGAGGGAAATCGACGGGGGAAAAGGGCTAGGAACTCTTCGGTGAAAAGGGGAAAACATGAAAATCGAGCGCTTTAATATTTTGAGCCCATTGATTTTTGAGCCACCCGCTGGCCATGCGATGTGCCCGTAACCGTAGCCATTGCCATAGTCGTACCCAAATCCTCAGCCTCACCCTCTGGCTTTCCACATGCATATGTACATATGTGTGTGTGTTTGCTCAGAATGTTTTCCCCGGGATTTTCCACAAATTTTTCATTCATTCATTGCGACTGCTGGGAACTGGGAGTTGGGAACTGGGATGTGGGATCTGCGCCGCCGCTGCGGGTGAGTAATTTTTCAAGTATTTTCCATGTGTCCATGTTTCCATCTACCATGTCCATCGCCCATGTCTGTGTGCTGAGCTCCTGTTGCGGCTCTAGGGTCGAGGGTCCTGCTATGTCCTGCGATGTCCTTTGCCAATATACCCGAAAATCAAAGATTAAAATGAGCAGCGCAAACGGCGGAGTACAGAGGTCCTTTCCGTATTTGCAGGAGTGCTTAGAGGCCCGGTCAGGGATCGGTTTTGATTTCGTCACCAGATACCAGATGCTGCTGTTTTCCCCGAGCGCCGCCAGCATTTTCCACAAATTATTGTACAAATATTTGACTTTCAACGAGGGCGGCGCGAGTGGTGGCAAGAAAAAGTGTAAAAAGATAAAAACCCGCGCTACACATTTATTGAATTAATGGATTATTTCTGCGTCAAAACAGCTGCGACCTCTTCCCGTTTTGATTTTTTAGCCTCCCCCGGATTATTATTCAAAGCGTTTTCCGACCTTTTTTCTTTGTATGGAAATCCTCTCGGAATTTAAGCGGTGTTCTTTGAATGGAAATCGAAGCGAATGTATTTAATTAGATCACAAATTTAACGGGGTAATCCATGGAACGTTATAGAAATTGAATCCAATTTTCAATTATTCGAGGGGCAATCAAAGTGTCACGGGGAAAATGTGAAAAATGCCAGTTAACATGCTGAACTATGATTGAACGCCCATTTTGATTGACAACCCATAAAAAATCATGTTCAAAACATTATCTGTGTAACTCATTTTTAATGGGGCGTTTGTAAGTGGTAAGCTTTACAGGGCTTAAAAATTATATTAAAATTCTTTCAAAAATGCCAAATTAAAGGGAATGAGTAGCAACAATGTTCCAAGTTCCCTTTTCATTTTTAGCACCCTTTTTTTGGAAGCAAATCAGTACTGCAGTTAAGCATATCGTTTGCATGTTCAAATTACATTGAAATCGGGTAGCGGAGCCGGAAAAAAAGGGCCACAATCACAGAGCACAAAAACCATTTCACAATTTTCTGTTCCAATTGGCCAAAACACACACTCACAAACGTTAAGTGGCGGCTTTGGCCATTTGGTAGGCTTGTGTTTAGTCGGCTTTTTTATGGGCCACATGAATTTCAGTTGTGGCCACTCCATCCGCAAAAACATACGGGGAAATAAAATCACAAAGCACACACACATACATGTGTGTGCCACAATTTGGCCAAAAAGCTGAACATTAAAATGCACTTGTTAACAAGTAATTTGTTGGGAATGGCAGATATTTGCTTATCGCAGCCATGAAATCAGTTTAGCCGACTAAAAAAGGTTGCATATTTGATTAGACCTAGCCTCGTTAGGGGCATGAACCTTTTGGCCAGCGTGGCAAAAGGGACACTACTTCGAGTGTGTGTGTGTGTGTGTGGCACAGTGGTGACCCTCTGGTGAACTAGGGGGTGAAAAACTATAGCCCGAGTGGAAGTGGAGTGAAGTACATCCATGTGAGCAAGTGCATCACTTACAATTAAGATCGTAATCACTTCGAATGGTGTTATAAATAAGTCACACTGCGCGGACGAGGGGGGATTACCAAGCAGATTACCATAACGAGGCAGCATCTGAAAGCACTTAGGACCTACTCCTTCCCATCCTCCTTTCCCAGCTTCACTGTATCTGAATGAGCGGCCATTCGGCATGAATTTAATCTTTATTGGAGGAGTCAGGGTGAGTCAAGTGCGCAAGTACTTGAAAATAATGCTATATAAGGTCTGGTTCTGGAGTCTGGAATCTGCAGTCTGGAGGTCTGGAGTCTGGCATTCCGTTTCGACAAATCCCCGCAGGCGAGACAAAATCAATTTCAATCAAACAAATGCAGCGCGTCGAAGGCGGGGAAAGCAGGAGTCCCCAGACAAAATCCACTCAAGTGTACCAATAAAAACATGAAATAATTCGAGCCAGGCACAATTTTCTGGCTACGAGGGGTGGTTATTTTTTTCTTTCTTTCCTTGGTGCTGGTTTTGAGTCACTGGAAATGAAATGAAATGCATGTAACGAAATAATTGAGAATAATCGAGTTTAAATCACATTTGGCTTTGACACTGCTGACAAAGACACAATGATGATTCCGATCGGAACGAGGGGTGCCCAAAAACCAGAGGGTGAGGGGTGAGGGTGACAAGGGCGAGGAAAGTTCAACTCTGACCTTTCACATGCCACACATCAAGCGGAAGAGCTGTCAAAAACAAGCCAACAAGTTGCATGTTCCTAGTCCAAGAAGTCATACGTAATCAGGGGTTCGATGACTAGATAGAGACCAATGCAAATAAGTTAGTTTACATTTTTACATTTAAGCTGCTTGCGATCATTTCCCCCAAAGAATGTCTCTCTTTTTTGTGGCTTGATTGGGCTGCCCCTTGAAGTTGCAACTCCGGAATAGTCACACTTTGGTAATTACTGAAATTTACAGTCGCAGCTGCAGTCACAACTGAGTGGCACCCGCTGGGCTTTCCTATCGAGCAGTGATCCCCGAGATCCGGAAAGTCAAAAACTACATTTTCCTGTTTCCCATTTCCCCGTGCAATTAACCCTCAATGCCGACTGTGTCGCCTTGCCCGCCAGATGTTTGGTCCGCTGGGTTACGCCTCTGTTTGGGAAATGGGAAATGGGTAATGGGAAAACTAAACGCAATCGTGGTCCGAGGTTTGGGTTTGGGTTTCGGTTCGGGCCATGCTCCATTTATATAAACAAACTCATTGACATGTTCTCTAATTTCATTTGGATGTCCGTGAAATGTCATTATGCAGGAAGGGAGGAGAGAAAACCATTTGAAATGTTACATTTTGTATGGGGGAGCGGCTCGCAGCTCTGGAAGAATTCCATTAAAAATGAAAAACAATGTCCTGCCTAGACTCGAATTGCACATAGCCTCGAATTAAAAAATAGAACTATGTTTTCTTCAGCTTTAATTGGAATTTATGGCACTGGCCGGCCAGTGGAAAGTGTTAATGTCTGAATTGGTTTTCATTTTTATCGTGGTTGTTTTCGGCGCTTTGTTGTTGTGGCAACCCTGCATTAAACACAAAACATTTTCAACTGGTTTTCCGCGGTTACGCTGTTTATATTTCAATTGAGGTTTTCACGCAATTCGAAATGTGTTGTTTGTTTGTTTGTTGTTTCTGCGATGCCTTTTATTTATTTACGCCGTGCCACTTCCGTGAGTTCCGTGTGTATCCCCAAATTATATGAACTGGACCGGGTTTGGGTTTGGAATTTAAGTTTGGGTACCTACCTTCGTCTGCAGTGGCGGGGTGCTGTTCAGCTTGGACCAGGGAAAGCGCTGTGGCCAGGACCAGGAGGAAAGCCACCGGCTGTCGGGGGAAAACCGCAGCGGAAAATGTGTCCATTTTCGCGGGTATTTCAATGGGAATCCTTCCTTTGCTTTGGCGTTGCTTTGGAGTCGCGACTTTTCCTGAAGACCGTTTGTTATTATTTTCGTGTGCTCTCTAGGGTTCTCTAGGGTTCTTGGCCCCCAATTCGCCCCTGTAATTGTTGCTTTAATTTTCCTTTTTTGCGACGCTGTTTCGCGCTTTTCTTGGCTCTTGTTCGGCTTTTCAGTGCTTTTCATAAGTTTCCCATTTGGTCTGGCAGGGGTTTCGTGTTTTTCTCGCTTTTTCCTGCAGCTGCTTGCATTTTCAATCTCATCTTTTTACTCGGGTTTACTGCGATTTGCAATTTGCTGCATTCAATTCGATTTTTCCATCATCAATCGTTGGCTGCCGCTGACACTCGCCACTGAAAATAGAAAATGCCAAAACTTAAACAATGGAAAAACATTTGCACGAATTAGTTTTCATTTATGCACAATTTGGAACAACAGGAACCACCGAGAAGAGAGCAACAAAATATTGAATTGCAAATCGAATCGGAGAAATTCATGTCGAGTTGTGGTTCCGCCCCTCCGATTTTCCCCTTTTGCGGAAAAGTTCGATGTTGGCGTAAAGTGCAGATGAACTAGATTTGGGGGGTTTCCAAGAAAAATCTGCATACTGTCATGTGTTCGATGGAGCGCTATTAATAATACTGCGGAAACTGGTCAGTGTTGTGACTTCCAATTCAATTTCCCCTCTAATGCTGCAAACAGTCAAGCTATTCTTAGGATTTTCCTCAAATTTCTGAAACTCTTTAAATAGCTGGACAAGTAAACTGGTAAGTAAACTTTGCAGCCAATTTTCACCTCTAACCAATTGGATCAGTGCGTCGACGCCTCCTCATTGAAATGCGTTGGGCACAAAGTTTACGGACACAAAAGGTACCCTCCAAGAAATCCACCTGATTTCCACCCACTCATTTGGAATGCAACTGCCCAGCGCCGAAACCCGATAAGTTTAATGATTTTGGGGCAAGGGAGTGACTTAAATATTTAAGGTGCCAGACGGAGGAGCAGCAGACTGTGTTGAGCCAGAAGGCCTGGGGCAGAGTACGAGTATCTGGTATCTGATGGATTGCAGGGGAGCCACAACCTTGGCAGTTGTGCCGAGGGCACTGTAAATAATAAATAAATAAATATTGTTATATTTAACAACGACGTCGGTGGCAGGCAGGGCAACATTCAACATCATTTCGGCTACATTGCCCTGGCAAACACAAGCCGTTGCAATATGGAATATGGAATATGGAAGTACACTTTTGTCAACCTTTCAACATGCCAAAACAAATTGACCTCAATTTTTTATGGCCCCCCAATCCAGCCAGATGGAAATGCACAGGAAAAGTGAATTGTTTGCAGGGTGGTTGGCGGAAAACCAACGCACTCCGTCGCTTGAGTTCTCGGCCAGGTGAAATACACAACTTAATGCTGGCCAAATGCTAAGATTTAAGTATCTGGCTGCTCTGTGCCAATTTCCCAGGCACTTTTCCCTCGCTTTCCCGCTTTTCCGGAGACTTTCCCTTTCGTGTGTGCGGGTTACTTATGTGCTCCACTTTATTTGCCTCTATTCTTCGCCTTCTTGAAGCAATTTAGCAGCATTTTGTTTGGCCAAAAGGGCTTACCATTTCTCTAATATAAACACTCACACATGCCCGCACGCAAGGACGAACACACACACACACACACATGGGGGCTTACATTGACACTTTTACGGGTAGCGAAAAGCAGGAGCGGATTGCTGAGGGAGAGGGATGATCTTAGAGGGTATATAGAGGGTATACAAAAAATTCTTATCACTAGGAAATTGTAGTAGTATGTGTATGTAGCTTGTACTTGTGATTTCACCTTAATAATTTCACAAGTTTTTGATAATTGACTTCAAATTGTGGAGTGCGCTCCTGTGCTTTTGGTATTCAGTGAGCCTCGCAGGTGAGAGGGCGACCACAATTTCCCGTGGAGCTGCAGCAATGGAAACAGAAAAGCTGAAGCTGAAGCTGAGAACGAGGAAAACTGGCTACAATGCATGAGTTGCCATTCATAATATTAGCGCGACGGGGCGAGTCGAACAAAGGAGCCACTGCCACCCCATCCTCAGCCCCAAAAAGGCGGAGGAGGAGCCGCTGGAGTGGGGTAAGCGGGTGAGGAAACTACACGTGTAGGCAAAGCAATCAACAAGCAGGATACGAGTCGAATGGGTAACATAAATAATAAAGAAACCAGTGGGGGAGCATCATCCGAGGGCCAAGACGAAGCAGAAGGAGCAGAAGGCGCAGGACCTGGCTCAGACATTTGTATGAATGATGTCTGAGGCCAGGACGACGCATGAATGGCAAATGGCGAATGGCAAATGGCGAAATGGGTGAGTGACGAGTGGCACCACCCACCTGGCCAGCCGTTTTCCACCTGCCCGGCCTGCTCGGAAAAGCCTGCTTATTTATGCTGCGCCTATTGCTGCCACTCGAGACCCCAGACGAGTATCTGTGTGTGTGTGTGTGTGTACCCCATTTGAAGCCAGCGAATGGAATATGACGGCAAATAGAAAATATTTATGTATTATGCAAAGCGAAAGGCGAAATGCGAAATGCGAAGCGAAGGAGCGCACCAATAATGGAAACCTGTTGTCCGGAAAATCTAATTTTCGACATTGCCACACGGCGGCAACTGGGCCCATAACTCAGCCGGCGCAGGAGAGCACATGGTTATTTAATTTGGCCATTCTGCAGCTCCGGCAAAAATAATGGCCAGGTGCACGGGGCCATGTCCCGGTGCGAAGTGCGAAGTTGTCCGGGAAACTCCCCGGAAAATAATATACGATTGCATATCTTGTGGGCAGGGTGTTCCAGGAGGAGAGTGCCAGAGATTAGCGGAGTATTTCTCGGGCGATTATCGCACTCTTATCCTTCTCAAGTTTATACAACCATGGAGCATAAAACTAGATATGAACAGGGGTTCAGTGGACTAAGATATAAATATTTCCTGCCTGCTTTTAGTTCCCTTTTAAATCTTAAAAGGGCCTGTTTAAACTTACATCTAGTTAAGGTCCTGGTTTTCTCCGGGATTTTTGTTAACATTTATTCCACACAACCGAGTGAACATTGCGAGAATTCTTAGCCAATTTGCATAAGTGATTTGCTCTCCCTTTTCACTCCCCACCACTGAGCTTTATTGGGTGCCGTCCTCCCTGCTGATTTCTCCTTGAATCCTCATCCGCATCCTGTGAGGCTCCAAAAGGCCTTCACCGCTCTTTTGTCTGTCCGTCTGTCTGACTGTCTGTCTATCTGGGGCACACAGGTGAGAAGGGAAGAAGGGGAAAAAAGTGTGTGTGAGATATGCGAGTGTCAGCAACGTGACGCTTATAAATTTATGAAGAAAACTCCTCTGCTGGCGGAGAAGTGGATGCCAGCCAGCCCAGCCCCCTAAGGACCTCCCATTGAGTTCAGCGTGCGACTGGACCATGTCACATTGACAACTTGAGGATGTAGCATGCTCCATACACACGTAGGATAATATACTTGTGCCCAATTACAAACAAATAAAGCACACAATATATATCCACTCAATACATATTTTATATTTAGGGAATTACTTGCTTTGCTCTCTTTTTGTTGGCTTGAAAGCTGTGCTTCGAGCTGAAAAGTGCCCTTCTTGTCTCGCTGTGTAGCCGAAAAGGATGCAGGGAAGCCGTAGGACAGAGCAGAGCAGGACTACAGTAAGTGAAATTAATTAAAAAGGACGAATAGCGTTAGTCAAGGATTGTTGCCCGATGGGGCAGATGGATGGACTGGGACACACAATGAATGGGCAAAAAGATGTCAACACTTTGTTGGCGATGACGACGTCGTCACGTTGTTGTCCTGTCTGCGAGGAGCAGTCCGTGTCCTTTGGTCCCCCCCCTACTTCAGTCTCCCCATCTCCATCTCCATATCCATCTCCTAGCCAAGCCATCATCCATTGTTGCTGCCATTGTTTCATATTGCTCTTCTCATTCTCGGCTCTTGGCAGTCTGCTGCTGTTTATGAAGTGGCAGGAACGAGTGGCGTTGTTAATAATAGAATGTTACTTCTATTTTAGCCGGCTTCGCGTTGCAATCTCCGCTCGTCCAAGGAGAGAATGTCGTTTCTCGGCTCGAGTTTCACGTCTCCGGGTGCTTTTTTGTTGGCTTGTTTCTTGTTTTCCTTGCACTCGACAAAGAGTTTTCACTCCTACAAACTTTGCTTTCGCCCCTTGAGAATTCTCGTGGGAAGTGGCGAGGAGTTCGTCCCCGGCTGGTAGTTTAAATAATAGAGTTTAATATTTCATTGCTCTGACTTTTAGCAGCGATAATTGCACATCCTTCTTAAGCTCTTAATTAAATATTTCAGACCGTGCTGGTCAGTAAAAACAATAAAACTATAACCACTTGTAATCTGAGATTTTATGTGTTTTCACAACTAATTGCACTTACACTGCCTGTCAAAAGGCAAAACACAATATTGTTTTGCAAAAATATCATATTTGTTTACGTGCTGCCATAGATAAATTAAAAACAAGCTATAAGTCAACAGTTTCATGTTTAAACATTGCACTGAGTACTTAGCCCAAATCCAAATCAAACCGAATTCAGGTAATCAAATTTCAACCAGGGAAAACAAAAAACAAAAGGGTGGGATTCCTGTATATCCGAGTAACAAAAATTGTATTTTTATTTGCCAACATATATTTTTAATTAAAAGCAAAAAGCCGAAACATGGTGGGGAATCGTGGATAAGAATGGGTTTATAAAAATGTATACAGATTCCCCTGAGCAGAGACAATACCATTGCAAAGCTCGTAAAATTTCAATGTCAACAATTTTCCACACACACACACTGGGCCATAAAATATGCTATATATATATAGATGCTATATCCATGACGAAAAAAATTGTTTATTTAAAGGAGGCAAATCCTCCATCCATGTTACTCCACTTTAAGCCTGTTTACAATTCACTTTTTCCCATGTACTAAAAATGCATATTTATAACAAGCTGAAAGGCGGAGTAAAAAAGATTGAGATTAAATCTACAGTGCCATATTTACCCTTTAATATTGGAAACTATGCTTATTCTGCATATATTCTTCTATAAAAACAATAAAAACATGTAGATAAACAACGCGCATGTTGTGCTCATCCTTTTAAAGCAGCTGAGTATAAATAGTCTGATAAACTCCGAGTGTCGAACACATTTGTAGGGTGGAATCAGTACACAGCGCCTATAAACTCCTGGGATTTCGCTGTGGAGCGCGACATGCACGCACACATGTAAAAAGTAAAGCAACCAATACACGAGCAGTAGCACACAGACTCCGAGGAGGTCGTCGCGTATCCTTGGCCCATTTCACATGGATAACAAATGCTCGGAAAATTATTTTCAAAGCGAAAGGTAAAGGGAGCCCCTTTTATTCTTGCTAACAATTTTCCTGCCATTTTTCAGCTACTTTGTTATCCAGCCAAAGGATTGTAGGAATCAGGCTACTGATTTTTGATATATTTCAGTCCTTGTTGGGTTAGTTCTTCCCCAGAATAGTGGTGCCAAAGACACAGGAAGGAGCACCCTTGGCACTGGCTTGACTTTTTGAAGGAGAACCGGAAGTCTCGCTGCGTTTGCACTGTGCGGTTTTCCTGCCTACGCGCAGCATGCCATCTCTTTCGCGCGTTTTCCCTGCGACTTCCGCTTTTCCTGCGAGTGTGTTAATTGGCGGCCTAGGTGTGTGATTGTGTGCGATTGTGTGTGATTTCGCGTATTTGCTCAGGTGAGAAGAGCAACAGATTTATTCACCTTTTTCCCGCCTCTCCTTTTGGCCTGTCAACTTAATTGGCTTCTGTGTGAAATTAATTGGATTTCTTTGCTCCTTATCTTTGCATTTTATTTCCTTTTTTTTATCATTGCTTTTATTATTTTTTAATTACCACACGTATGTAGTAGCTGAGATGCAGTTGCATAATTGGCTGAGATTTGGTTTCACGTTCGTTTGGCTCTCCATATATGGCTTTAAAATGTGTATATTTTTGTAATAATTGATAAACGAGTTGTGAGTTTTTCTTCCATTAAATCCGTAAAATCACTTAAAGCCAAAGTTTATCAGGCCATTTATCACTTTTCTTGCTACTCCTAAATGCTTTTACTCAAACCCCAAGAAGGAGAGCCCATTTTCCATCACTCGGTCTACGCCAAAGGCTTAGCATTAGCAAATAAAACACTTTTTGATATATGCACGGCTATCTGCGACAGTGCGCTGAATTTTAATTTCTCCCCACTAATGCAAAGTTAGTTAAGCGGACTAAGTTCAGCACGCGATCTTAATTATTAAGGGGGTTAAACCCTCAAGGGTGTGGGTGGCATTGCGTAAGCACCGCCCAATACACCGAAAATAAAAATGAGTAGCTACCCTATATCGTTATCAGTCGAAACACGAGACTATGACTATGAATAGTAATCCCCACTCTTTTATCTGTGTGGAGAAGAAAGTGAAGGCTTCGAAAAGCAGGCAGACGCAGACCACTTGGAACTGGGGTTCCGGACACGGCGGCCACTTAATGGCCATAACTGAGAGTGCCATTGACTGGGACCCCGTCCATTTGCCACTTGCCACTTGCCGCTTGCCCCTCGCTGCGATTACCTGCCCACGGCCACACCCACTGCCGCCCCCACCGGGGATTAACTATGGCTCCAGCCAAAGGATAAAGTGTGAGCTGCCTAGCAGAGGGTACTTTAGTTTTAAATAAAACCGAGACAAGATGAGCTACTCAGTGTTTTCAGGGGCAGGGCCCACAGATATATCCTTAAGTTCTATATAAACTAAACTGGCAATGAGAACTTATACTAACATATCATGATTGGTTTTACAGAGACAAAGGTTTCTGCAGAAAACAAGTTGGCTTGTAAGGGCATTCTAATTTCGGCTTTGTAGCTCGCCTACTTACATTGTGTCAGGTATATGTTTTTCGTATTTTTTTCGTCCTAAGTGCCACTACGACATATGCACAAAGGAACACGCATGCAAAGAGGTGCGGAGGGGTGGTTGGAAAAGCGCGGAGGGAGGAAGGGGTGGAGAAAACTCAGCAGGCGCTGCGACACGCACCACGCAAACATTTTTCATCGTTAGCAGTCATAAAGCAGACAACACCAGGCATCAGGCCACCCCCCACCCCCCGCTGCCAGAGCTTTTCCACATCTCTATTGCCATTGCCAGTGCCTCCCCCATTTTCCATTTTCCACAAAGTGGCCAGCCGGAGACAGACCGCAACTAATGTAAAAACAAACACGACGCCAGCGAGCAAAACCAATTTGCACAATGCACTAATGTGGACTGCAAGGAAAGGCATCACATTCATTTTCATATCAATGTTCATATCTTTTTAGGCAGTTTCCCCTTGTTTTACATGCAAAAAGTTCTTAAAACATGAACTCTGCTCAGTACATAATGGTAGAAATGTTAAATTATAATAAAAAGTATTCTTATCTGTGGAAAAACAGGGCACATTTTGCTGTTCTTGAGACCACAGTGCAGTCTTGTGTGGGGATCATCATGTATAGACAGTAACCCGACCTGTTCTGCCAGCCAGCGCATATTGGTTGTGCACACACGTGTTTTTCTTCTCCCTTTTTTACGAGAGTGTATGTGGCGCCAGCAGAACACCCACACGTTCGCCCCGCCCCGCCCACTTAGTTTACTCCTGAGCCTTTTTCAAGGCGCCCCACGACAGGGAAACTCGACTGGACGGGGGGCGGGGGGAAAGCGGCGACTAGGCGTGAATTATGACCTATTGAAACCTCAAACAAGACCCATGCCGCACAACAACGGCAACTCAGAGACTCGCCTTTCCCCTTTGCTGCCCCTTTTCCGCCCCTTTTCCGCTTTTCCCCCCACAGGACGCTCCTTTTCCCCCGCCTGTCTGCAATTTTTACTTTATGACTTTATTCTGTCCTCGTTTTATGCATTTTTTATGCCGCTCCGTTGCGGTTTTCTCACTTTGTTGGCCGACAAATCCACCAACATGTCGAAAAGCCACCCCTTTGGCCCCCAACGGGTTAATATATCCCATATATGTATGTACATCCTGATTCCGTTTGAGTTTGTTATCCCTGCTGCATTATTTATGCATTATTTAGTTGGAGCGACAATTATTGGCTGTCGGACAGCTTAATGGGTGTGGGTTAATGTGCCCCACATGTGAGAAACGAGGGTATTATGAAACTTTAGTTTCCCGTTTAAAGTTGGCAAACAAATGGCGCAGAGCAGAACTCAGTGCCTTAAAATACAGAGGGCCATATAAAATCAGATTTCAAATTATGTGCACACAGACTAGTGCAAGATGGTAATTTAAGATGTGTAAGGCAAATGTGCTCCCATTTTTTATCCGCACGTTAATCATTCGCCTAACCATGTGCACCATAAAAGGCGCAGCCAAACTCCAATTAAAATGCATCTAAAAAAGAAAAGTATCCACGTGTCGACATTTAGGTCCAATAAAAAATATGAAACGAACCGCCTCGTGTCGTGATTAAAATCTATAGTTAGAAACTGAAACTTTTGGTAGTTTGAAACGTAAACAAGCCGAGAATTCGTTGCCACCCAAAAATGATGGAACAGACACATAAAACTGCGGCCAGTTCGGTTGCCTTTAATGCAATTAAATATCCAAAAAGGAAAAAAAAAAGTGGAAAAATTGAGGGCGAGCAGCAGCAGGGAGAAAGTGGAGAAAAGTTGAAGTGGGGAAATTGCGTGCGAAAGGGAAGAAAATTTATTGGAAAAACAGGACGAGGAACGAAATTAAACACGCGCAGTGAAGTCGGAGCCGCCCTCCCATTTTTGCTCCGCTCGCATAAAAAGTCTGAATTATGTTCCATAATAAAAAGTTATGACTGTAAAATTTTTTAATTGCACATTTGGGAGTTTTCCGCACTTTTTCCTGTTTATTTAATTTGAAATTCGTTGCTGGCTCGGCTCAAAGACACCGCAAGCAATTTTATTGACCGACTTCATGCACTTCATGCTGCCAAACAAATGTGTCAATACGACCAGGACAAAGTTTTGCCATTGCGGTTAAGCCCAAGTTAAATACTTTAAGCAAATGCCCCGGCCAAAAAGCAGCTGCAAAAATAATTCTCCTTATTTGTACTGCATATAAAATGATTCAGCCTTTGTTCTTCGCTTTGCAGCTTTGGAGCGGCAATTAAATGGCCGGCGGGCGAATGTGCCGCTCACCGAGTTTTCCACAGAAGTGTTTTTCTTGAGTGACTCCACTTCGGCGGCTGGAAATTAAATTATTATTATTGGCAAACTTCGAGACTTGCCGAGGAAAGATGAGGCCCGCAGTTCTGGGCATGAAAGCCGAGACTGACAGGGAAATTTGATAGACGCCCCTAACTTAAAAGTAAACACAAATACAAATTTAATACACTGTTTGTCTAGGGAACTCGAGGTTGCAAATATGGCTGACAAACAGAGTGAATGTGATTTGTTTTCAACAAGGTGCCAATTAAATTTTAGCTTCGGAATTTAACTGTCATTCAAACAAATAGTATTTAAAAAAGAATCAGGATTTGTTGAGCATAAACTATTTTCACATGTATTGTTTAACATTTAAATAGTTCTTTTTTATGATTGCCATCCCAGTTAAAGGTTTTATTTATGGCTTTCTGCCTCATTTGCATTTGTTTTATGAACTCAATTACTAGAATTTTTAGTTGCGCGAGTCCTTTTTTCTTTTTTTAATATTTAAGCTCTCTGCAATCAGAGCAAACAAATCCAAAGTGGTAAAATTCCAAACTCTCTCCACAACTTTGGTTTTTAATGTCCACAATGCCCCACTTTGGTTTGTTGTCTCTGCCCACCGAAGAATGTTCTTCTCTTTTTCAAGCAAATGACATCTGCCGTCCATCTGCATTTTTGTTGGCGGAGTGTCTGGCTAATTTGCTTCTCCTTCGCTTTAATCTGGGCGAGTAAATTTACAAATTAATTAAAACAACAAACAAACGAGGGCAAAAAAACGTCTGAAGAGAAGTGGAGAAAGTGAGACGCGCAACAGTCGCGGGGCCAAAAGTCAAGAATATTTCAAACAGGAGCGCAAAAAAAAGTATCCCCAAAAAACACAGACAAACGGCGAAATTAAGGCACTAAAAACACAGGCAGACGGCAAACAATGAGTAGTTGAAAAGGCCAAAATACCGGGATGAGAACGCTGAATTTGGTGGCAGATTTGGTTATCCTGCTCCTTTTTAGCCAGAAAATTCAGGGGACACCGCAACAACAACGAGGAGCAGGAAAACACGGCAGAGGCTACAATAATAGCGGTGGAAAGCAGAAAGAAGCAAACTTCAGACCCGTCGGCAAATGTAAAAAAGTCAAAAGTGGCAGAAACGTTGGTGGATGATGATGGGGCAAAAGGACCTTTTCTGCGGTCTGGGAAAAGCGCGTGGAAACGCACAGAAGTAATAATAATAAAGGAGGGAGTAGGGGGGCGGTGGGTTCTGGGCGTGGTTTGGGGTGCTAGGCGATTTCAGTGAGCCGAGAGTAAATTATAAATTAACGCTGCAGGCGACGCGAGGTCAACTTGGCGGTGTCCTTTGCTCCTTCACCTCACTTTCTGCTGTTCTGCCGCTGCTCCAGCGTTTTGCGCTGTTTTTTGCCGCTGTTCTTTGACTCACGGACACACACGCATGGCCCAAGGATCCATGTCCTTTCCCAAAACAACAGTGCGTGGTGTGTCGCGACTATATAATACCCAGTACCCAGTGCTTGCCAATCTAAAGTGTTCTTCTCCCAATCATGTAGCATTTCCCTTCAAAGTTATTTCAGCATATTCTGAGATGAAGATTATTTTAGAACCCTTATTTTAGTTGCATATCCTGTTTGTGTCCGTTGTCCTTGCCAGGATATGCCCCAAACTCTAAAAACGCTGGGTATCAGACAAAAAAAAATGTAAACACGAAAAACACACATACAATGGGAACTCGGCACGCGGCCTCAACTGACCGCAAAAAGCATAACGAGAGAAAGAAGGCAGAGGGCGGAAAAGCGGGTGGAGCTGGGAAAAGCCAACGGGAGGGGGAGGGGGTGGGTGGTTGGAGGTCGGCGAGCGTGGACAAGTGCCTCAATTGGCGTTGGTGGCGATAGTAAATTCTCTCCTGCTCGCTTTTTGGCGAGGGGATTTTCCGAATTACCAACGTGGAGTTCAAGTGCAGCTGGTGGAAAAGGGGATGAAAAGCTGAGGGGCGCGTGGCTTGCCACCAGATGACATGATAATTGAAAATAAGTTGAGATTTGGCCAAGAGAGCTCAAGGGTGGAACAATCTGAAATTCCACTTGCTGGTTAATAAAGTTAGCGCAGCCAACTGGTTGGAAAAATCCGCAGTTGGATATAATTGAATGAGAATGCAGTTATCCATTCGATTGTTCGTTCTCATTGCGGTTTATGCTTTGGATAAATTTAAACAATACTGAGTTTAAAAATTAAATGATCAAAATAATGCACCAACTTCCAGGGAAAGACTTCCCCCAGCCAAGCAGAATGTGTCCAAAAGTTTTAAATAGCGTAGTTTCTATTTCTTGCACAACTTTATGAAAAGTTGAATTTAGTTTGCTCCCTTCTGCCCAAAACGATTTCTCACTGGCACAAGTTTAAAGTGTGTGTTGGCTTGATGGTTGCACTTTTGTGTTCCTGTTCCCCGGGGGATCCCCAGCTGCTCCGCCGCCTCCCCTGCTCCCCACGTCCCCCGGGAGATTATTCACCCAGTCATGCATTCATCCAGGCGATGTCCATGACAAATATGCGGGAAACATGAACATGAGCCCCCAAGGGGCGGGGCTGGCGGGCACGCAGCCCCCGGCGAACAGGTGTGGGCCAAAGGGGGTTGCAAATGAGCGGTAAGAGAGGGGGGTGGCAGCAACCGAGAGGGGGCGGGGCACGCGTGCACAATTAAAAGTTCCATTGACTCGCAACATGGACATGAACGGACATCCGCTCCGCTCGCGCAGGATCCTTGGATCCTTGGGGAGCCGATATTCGTGCATAAACTTGTGCCTAGTTCGCTGTCATGATTCGAGTTTACTTTCCAGATAAGAGTTATGCTAATATGCAAATTACTTTGTTATTTAATCCTTGTGTGTAATCCGCTTGGCGTCATGCTGCATATCAATTCTCATATCAATTCTCAATCACTGACACTGTGCCACACGGATCTGCGGCAGTTGCAGCAGCAACATTTCACGGCAACACCAACAGCAGAATACTGCGATTTTGCGACTTTCGATGTCCAGATATCCAGGGATTCAATTACTCGGTTTGCTACCCTGTGTTTCTCTTACGATGCTGCTGGAACTCGCGACGCACTGGCCACACGCCACACGTAGGCTCACTCGGTCACTTTTTGGATTGACTACCGATTGCGGGACTCGATTTCCAGCGTTTCTTGCCACAAAAGCATTTTCGATCGAACACAACGATTTGAAATTGAACGCAACAGCCGCGCGTCTTGCGATTTCGAATTCGAGTACCACAACGCTTGAAACTCTCGGCAATACTAAACGCAATTTATGAATCGAGTCGGCGACTGCATCGCGTGTGGATCGCATTGCTCGCCTGTGGATGGCATGTTAACAGTGCGAGCAGCGCGCTCAGTGCGCATGCGCCGCCTCCGCGAGAGAGCATGTGGACGCTATGTTAACATTCAATTCGATTCCATTCCCAAAGGAGTTTTCCTGCGGACCAATAAGTTACTACTTGATCTTGTTACCCTAAGTTTGAGCCTTGTTTTTGCTGTCAATACGAAACCAGTTTGTTCAGAAATAAGCAGGAATTGATTTATATTTACAGAAATGTATTTTCCTTGAATCCCTACTTTGGCTTATTTTAATGGTATATTTCTATTTATTTACGAAGTTGTAACTAAATAGAACTGTATATATTAAATTAAGTTATCTAAATCAAGAAGTGCACTTGCCTTAATTTTTTCATAGTTTAGTGAAAGATCACATTTCGTTTACATTAGATTAGCATACAAATTACTTTTACATATGCCACAAAATGACACACATTTCGAATGACTTCCACAAACAAAACCAGACGAATTAGAATCAACAACTCGCTCACTCAGTCCACATCGTCCACAGTCCACAGCAGACCGTAACATACGTTCCGAGAAACATCTCAGTGGAACCCAATTAAATGTTATTATAGGGAAATGTTGTGTTATTTAAAAAAAACGATGTCAAAAATTCGGAAAGGAAATCAATGAATGGAAACCCCATGAAATCATATATGTAAGTTGACAAATTTGAAATAGTTCAAAATACACCGACTACATAAGCGAAAATACTAATTCGGAGTAATGCCATCCACAAAAGGAAAAGTGCGCCACCTGTAACAGTTTTCGGAGTAGCGCGCTGTTAACTTAAACTTTCTTATTGGAACTGACCTACACCATTGCGATACGCGGGAAACTCAAGCTAATTTAAAGGACTTTAAAAGATTTTGTTTAATTGCCGCGCAATCGATGCAGCAAATTTCAGCACACATTCATTTAAGCTTTAATAAAATTATATTACCGGCTTAATTATTTTTGCATATTGGTGCTGCGGAAAATGGCTTAATACACATTTAAATAAAGTGCAGTGAACTTAATTACGTGTAAGTGGCCACATTTAAATTTAATCCTCCAGGGAGTTTCCATTTTTTGCCATAACTACGCAACAAAAACGCCCACGGAATTACGCCAAACAAAAGATGAAAATCAGGTAACGAAAAAATTAAATGATAAAAAAGGGAAACAAAAACAAGGGAAAATTAAACCGAGTGCAATGGTCACATCGCCCAATGGAATCTGAAGGGCATGGGGATCGAGATCATGTTTATCTTTCGATTTTAATCTCGCTGCCATCTGAGAAATGCGTTTGGCCCAAAGTGCCCCAAAATTTGGCCGAAACAAGACTCTCAACTTGCTGCTTGCTGCAATCTGAATAAAGTGCGCAGGCAGAGGCAGCGGCAGAGGCAAGAAGACAAATGCGGCACCATTCAAGCTATTAAGGCATCGAATCACAATGCACAGGAATGGTTGGAAAAAATAACGTCAATTTTAATACCAATTAGGATACTTTTTCTGCCCTCGCCTGCTCTTCATTCGAAATGGAATGAATGAAGACCGCCGGGGAAAATGGGAAAAAGCGAATCCAGAGTGAAGTGCAGAGGAGTGGCGAGTGCGTTGGAGCCTGCGGAGCGCGACAAACAAAGGAAAGGAAACCTGTTCAGCTGGACGGCAGAAGGCAGAAGGGCGGCAGGTGCAGGTACATATCACCAGCAAATCACCGGTGAGCTCACCAGGTTCTCTTTAGCAAAAAAGATTCCAAACTAAATAAAGCAGGGCACAAGGCAGCAAGGCAAAGCGGAGAGCAGTTGAAAGATTAAAATCAGCAGCAACGCAAACACAGCAGCAGCAGAAGAAAATAATGCAAATTCAGATGAGTATCAAAAGTTGAAGTTGAATTGTGTGGATGTCGACAGCCGAAAAGGGGGCGCAGGTAGGGGGCGTGGCACTGCAGCAGCATACCAAACAAACGCCAGGACAAATGCTCGCCGGCAGAGAATGAAGATGACTCCCGGAGCAGCGGGCATTCATCAGTGGGCGGACCCCGAAGTTCACGGCATTTATACAGCATTCACAGCATTACACGGCAAAAAAAAAAGAAAGCAATACACAAACATGGACAGAGTCCGTGGAAGTCGTCCTGAATAGAAACGCCCTGCGGAAGGTCAGTGAACCACAGGTATGGAAGTATGTAATCCGCACTTACGCTCATAAGTTCACTCCACTATCATCAACACGATGCACAAGTTGTCAGTCATCGAGGAAACGACGACAGGTACTTAGAAAATAGAATGGGAAAATTAAGGGGAAACGTAAATATTGATATTCGACAAGCATAATATTTTGTATATCCAGGAAAATATTCAAAATCAACACACTGATGTTGGAAAGTGCGCCGATTAAAAAGACTAATAATACTTTGTAAAGCAAACATTTGGCTTGATCCGTGCACATTCTTCATGCTTCTTTCTCGCAGTGCACACGAAAAGAAGGACAGTTGAACAACAAAATTAAGTCGGACATTTAGTTTGGATTATATGCTGCTATATGCCGGGCCAGTCGAAAAAGTCGGGCATTTCGAGCAGCTTAAATTGTGTTTTTTCCCCATTGTCTCGTTGGTTGGCTGCTCTTATTGTTGCCCCACATCTGGTCGCTTCTTGGGGATTATGTGATGCGGCTTCACTTGGGGTCAAAGTTGACACGCATTTGCATTCGAAAGGAGGAAAACAAACGATTTAAAAGGTTTTGCGGCACAGTCTCAAAGCAAATGCTCGAAAAGTAATGGTTAAATGCTGCCTCAAATCGCCAGCTCTCTCTCTGGGTCACTTGGATGTCCTTTTGGGTTTCTGGCTGCTCGGGATAATCTGCATTATGATTTCATTGCCGACTCACCTGTTACACCTCAGGTTCTCAGATTCTCGGGTTGCTTTAGTTTCGGTTTATCCGCTCTCGTCTGAGCCTGTTTTTGTTGAAGGCCCGGCGCTTGATTTTATGACCCTCATTAAGTGCGCTCAGGTCGCAGGTTATTCGCGCTGGTGCCTCGGAAAACCCGGGGAAAAACCCATTCGGATGCCCACCGCTTTTCCATTGTTTCTCCTTTCGGCGCCGCGGGGTGTCCACAAATGGGTTCTTCGAACTCGCGTCTCGGATTAGGGATTCGGGACTCGGTTTTGGAATTGTGTAAGAGTTTAGAGAGACAAATGGCCCTTGAGCCGCGTAATAGATCAGCGGAATTATCTTGTAACACTGTGCTCCAGCCAGTTGAATAGCCAGCTAATGGGCTAGTTTAATGGTGTAAGGGGCACTAGTTCAATGCAACTCTGCAGGATGAGGCAGCTAGATTTATGCCCCCGAAAACGAGGTAACTCAGATGAATGGTTTTCTCTGTCGATAGTGGGAAATATTTCTCCCTTCAAAGCAACACAATAAGACCAATAGAAGCGGATAGTAATGTAATTTTGCTAAGATAATAATCATTTTGCTTGTTTATCAGTGTAGAACTGAAGGTAAAGCATTGGCTCATCCTGGAAAAACCTTTATTTGCTTTGCTTTATGTTCTATTTTAAGCAGTTGAAGCAGAGCTTACGCAAATAAAAGCGAAACAATTTTCGCGGCGCCGGAAAAGGGAAAACTCGAAAGCATTTAAAGAACGCTTTTTTCGGCATTTGCGCTCCTATTCCGCATTTATTATCGCCGGGCAAACAGTTCAAAGCGAAACAAAGCTCTCCAATGATGTCGTTTAATGAATTTTTATCTGCGACTGAGACGGGATGCGATGTTCCGGGGAGTCCTGTCCTAGAGGTCATAAAAAGGGTTCACAGACGATTTGCTCGAATTAATTGCGCTGCCATTAACGAAGCGGCGTGGAACTCTGGAACTCTGGATTCGGAATGGGTATGGAAATGGCAGTGACAGGATATGGTTGGGCGGAGAATACCATCCCACCATTCAACTACCCAAAAACCCCACCCTTTCCTTGCAGTTACAACCCCAGGTTGAAATTTCGGAGAAATTATTCTCGCTGGTAATTTGTTTTCAGCCTTTGTTGTCGACTATGAAGGGGAAATTACAGATTCGCCTGAGCTGCACAACAATATTTGTTTATTTGATTTTATTTGCGTGTTTTGTTCGCCTCTTCATTTCTTATTTTTTTCATTTTTTTGGGCACCGGAAATGTGAGTTGAATTGCGGGCAAACCAAACAAAGCAACAGGTTCTGCTTAATTGAATTCGGGCTGCTGCCCATTGAGCACCAAAAAAAAAATAAAAGAAGCTGTCTCCTGATTTTTAAATAATTCAGAGATTAACTTCTGATTTGCAGCAGTTTAGTTCATTAAGTCCGCTCTGAACTTTTGTCTCTGAACTCTTCCGTGTATCTTCATTAGATCCGTACAAATTGAACGCATGCGAGATGCCTATCGCGATCATTAGAAGAACAAATTTTTATGCATTCCCCGATATCTGGATAGAGCATCTGTAGTTTGGTATCTTTGGCAAATTTATACGGCGCTCGGCCAACTAAACTATCATTAGTGAAACGAAACACAACGTTCTGCAGATCCAGCTAATTAAGTTGGATAACTCGCTGGGACACAAATCAAGTGATGGATGCGATAAGTGAAGGAACAAGCTTCTTCCACCAAATGGAACAATCAAGGAAGGTGAAATGGGTAAAGAGTCGTTTAACAATCGATTGTGGAGGAAGGCGTTGCTCTGGCAGGAGCCCAGTGATTATCTACTACATCATATTCAAATCAAATGATGAGAATGCAATTAAAAATGCATAGAAGCCGCCGGGATGAAGGGCTTTGGAGCGGGAGTCGGGTTCACTCAACTGTGGCCTTTGATTGCTCAATTTCGATTACCTAACAAACAGACCCTAACCTCGGACACAAACTAAAGAAGGGGAGAAGTTGCTGGACGAGATTAGAAGTCAATCCAGTTAATCCCCAAAGCGCAGCTGCCAGCTCATAAAAATCAACGAAGGAAAAAACTACACAATCAAAGAAACCCTTTTGAGTTGATTCCTCACCCTCACTCTCTCTCTGCCTCGAAAGTCTGGAATTTTTATTGTATCCGCATCTTTATGGGCGTTTATTAATTACCCATCGAGGCATTGATTTTCATGGCACAGCGCAGCGGCAACGAAAGAAGTCTCTTAGTTTTTCGAGGTTTTCGGTGTTCGGTGTTCGGTGTCCCCCGGCAATGAAAGGCTCGCCTTCAGATCGGTGAATGACAAAAGTGCCAGGCGTTGGATTAATCTGTGGCCACCGTCCACTCTCGAGTTCTCAACTGCTCAACTTCTTGCCCATCCTGCCTGCCACAATCTCCTTCACTGCGATAAAGCGTTTAGCTCTGGTCTTCGTCGTTGCCACTGATAAATCGCTCAGTCTGCAGATGGAGATGGGCTTTCAACGCTCTTAGCACTGCACTGGCAGAAATGCGCTGTTACTCTTTATCCGGAAGAAGGTTTTATCATATAGAGAGTGACTGCTTTCATTTCCCACCTGGCTGAGCTCGTTTCTCGCCGTGTGCCAACGCATTTCATTACGCGTACGCGTATTGATGATCGGCTGTCGCCCAAATGACCAAACTTTGAGATAAGAAAAGACCCCAGGCGAATGCGATGCCACAAGACCCTCGAAACGTGAAACCTGAGAAAATGCAACCGTGCGGCGAGATAAGCAGCCGAGGAGGAGCTTCTCCAGCTTCTCCATTGAGAAGGCATTAAGGCATTACCTGGGCATCGCAATAAGCGGATGGGATGGTAGCTGGGTAGGTGTGAATGTGCCGGCGATAAAGCGTAAAGTTTAAAATTTTAATTAAGCAAGCAGGGGAACTGGCATCCCAGGAGGAGCGCAGGAGGAGCTGCTGCAGGAGGTGTCGGATTTTGAGCAGCTTTAAGGATTGCAGCTTAAGTTGGTCTGCCTAATTGAATCCCTGCCTGCCATCGTTCTTTCCCCACATTCCGGCCCCAGGTTACTTAAAGCGATTTCTTCGGCCTTAAGCAGATGATATCACAACAACGCGAGTCGGCATCTGGGTATTAACTTCCTCAACGCTCCTGGCCTTGGCCCCACCAGCTCATCGATTCAACAGCTGTCGAGATGAACTGACTGGCAGCGACAAGCTTATTAAATACAAGTTCATTTTAATACAGACACAGAGATATGTATATATTGTTTATATCATTTAAGGTTTAGATTTTATTGAAGCTCATCCAGCAGGTACTTTTCGGGATCGTAGAACGAGGTCATCACGATGCGCCCGCTGAACTTGCGGCCACTCAACGCCTTCAGGGCCTTCTGCGATTCCTCCACGGACTCGAACTGGACGAAGACCTTGCCACAGCCCCGCTTCGGGAATGGGCCAACGGGGCGCGGGATCTTGATGCTCCGCACCTCGCCGTACTTGGCGCACTCCTGCTTGATGTCCGTGCGAATGTCCTCGAACTCCTCGTTGTCCAGCAGCTCCTCCGGCAGCACCATGTTCAGCAGGCACAGGATCTCGGTGGGTGAGCCGGGGTCCAGTAGTGTGGCTATTCCCGGTACCTGGACAATGGGCTGTTGTCCGGAGAGTCCGTTCTTTCCGCCGGGAATGGATCGCTGGACAACCAGCCGGCGATCGCCCAGCTGCATGCCGTGCAAGCCGGCGATGGCGTGGTCAGTGACCGAGGGATCGAAGTACTCGAAGAAGGCGAATCCCTTGCTCAGGCTGGTGTTGATGTCCTTCACCAGGTTGAGTCCCTTCAGCTCGCCGAAGGACTGCAGCAGGTCCTTGATCTGCTCCTGGTCCAGGCAGGTGGGCAAGCCACCCACGTAGATCTTATTGGGCGAATCGGGAACAATCGAGGACATGGGAATGGTGGCAATCGGAGGATTGGTGACGGTGGTGGCCGGCAACCTGAATGACCTATAGCTCTCCATGTTAGAGACGCGGATCGAGGGCACCGGCTGATAGTCGTGTGGCCTACGTATCTTCAAGATCTGGCCGCGAAAGATGATGCCATCGAAGTTCAAGGCCTGGGTGGCCTCGTCCATGGAGCGGAACTCCAGGAAGGCAAAGTTCTTCTCCAGATTCGTTTGGCAGGTCAGCACAGCCTTGCCATCCAAATACTGGGCGCCCTCGAGTCCCAGCGCCATGAGCTGCTGATTGAAGAACTCCATCATCTCCTCCTCCGTCACTCCAAATGGTATGTTGCCCACATACAGCCGGCGAGCTTGTCT
The DNA here is from genome assembly GCF_016746235.2 of Drosophila teissieri. Classification (NCBI taxonomy): domain Eukaryota; kingdom Metazoa; phylum Arthropoda; class Insecta; order Diptera; family Drosophilidae; genus Drosophila; species Drosophila teissieri. The sequence goes on from NC_053030.1 coordinate 21,719,206, forward strand.
GGTGATCATCGCAATCGCCGCCGATTCACCCGTGGGCATGGCGTCCGGCACAATCCGCGAGGCAATCTGCCCGCTGGCCTGCATGGCCTTGTACTGCTGCGGAGTCACCTGCTCATATCCCTCCGGCGGAATGTCCCAGGCGGTGGCAGCCCTTCCCGGACGGCGCTGCAACCGCGACCTGTCTGCGAAAATCGTATCCGAACGGGTGGGTCGGGATCGAGAACCGGATCGCGAACGGGTACGGGTACGGGAACGGGAACGCAGAGCGCTTCGAGAACGTTCCCCTCTATGCGGCCGCTGACGTCTCATGCTTTTCAACTAGAGTTCTCGGAAAAACCAGGCCTTTTGCTTGACAAATATCCAAATCACAATAGAGACTTCTCTGATTAAAATTCAGTCTGATTCAGGCTGACAATTGAAGGAATCGATAACAAGCAATGTGACCGCACTAAACAAACATTCTGTAACGTAAATTTAATTATTGTGTAGGCCTACCAAATTCAAAATTCCAGCAAATTTGTTCAGTCAGCACTCACATCTATCATTTAATGTATTCGATGCCAATGGCGAGCTGAAAAAAAGAGAAACAATTAAGTCGTTTATCATACATCATCCGCATAGTTTAGAGCTTTCTATGCGTCGTTATATCTTTCAACAGAAAAACGTATCTGAATGTGTAGGTAACGTGTCTGCGGGTGCATTTCCAGCGAATAATCATAATCATCATAATTTCCGTTAATATCGCCAATCAATTATAATTAATTGGCAACGGCTCTCGCCCGCAGGCCGTTGATGATTTAAGTAGAGAAGCAGCAATTTGTTAGGGGCATGCGTCTTTTGGGTTCGTTTCTAGAGCCGCGTGTGTCGTCTCCAACGCGATGTGTGGTCCTCCGAGCCCATCTCTTCCCGCAGGGGTTCTGCTCTCCACGGCGGAGCAGGGGATCCCATCCTCAGCGCATTCCTCGGAAACGCGACAACGACTTCATTTGGAACCGAGGGGCGACTCAATTAATTCCGAAAGGCGACACAATAAAACTGTCAACTCGGATCGCACAAAGGAGGGATTTCAAACTTTTAGGGGCGTTCTATTCTATTCACGAAAAGAATCCTGCTTGCACAACGCTACACAGAACAAAGTATCTGAATAAAAGTGCCTACTAAATACAAGCTAAGAAATCTACGCTTCATTTTTCCCTCAGTGGATTCCACATAAACAACTTTGTCGTACGCAGAACCGAGTGATAATTTATGTGCCGATCCTCGATCATCGACTGGGTTCGGAGATCCTTTGTGGTATCATGCCCCATCATTCCTCGGCTAGGATAATGGTCTACTGTTTAATGGCTATTTGATGGCCGGCGATCGCGCACAGATAAAGATACACAGATACAGATACAGTCCCAGTCATGATTCAATGCCAATTTGACACTTGTGAGGAGGTGACGGCGGCGGCGGGGGTGCACACTAAAATGCAATCTCTGTCCGGCATTAAGCCTAAATTAAATATATTTCATCCAGTGTCCAAAAACCAATTAATTCTTTGTCCGGCCAGGTCGCCTGGTTCCCCAATGGCCAGAACCTGTCCACAAGCCTGACAAACGCAATTAATTTGTCCATTTAAATTCATGCAACGTGCCCCCCGCCCGCCGACTTTCTGACATACTCCCAAACATATCCCTACATTGATGTCCATCGATAATGGCGATGGCTAGCCAGATGAGGATGACGAAAGTCCCAACTCCACATCCCCATTCCCTCCGTTTTTGTTTTCGATCAGCGACTTTGATTTGGGCCTTTTATTTGAACAATAACACGCTGGCGATAAATTAATTTGTTTCATTTTTTCCTTGGCACGCAAACACAACTTAATAAAAATTCATAACATATTGTCTGAGTTTTGGCCACATGCACGAAATGGAAATCAGTCAAGAGGCCAAAACCCACGACCACATTAAAGTCGTTCTGGTCGAAAGAGAATTTTTGGTATAACATTTCCGAAAACTAATATGCATATGTTGTTACACAAATAAACTATTAGGTGTCAAAAATCATTATTAGTGGCAGCTGCCACTAACATTTAAGTTCTATTATAGTAAATTCCATTATGCAACTTTATCCTAACTCGACGTTTCTGATTTTTTCATTCGAAAATATTTGGACGAATAAAACTCCATAATAAATTAGATAACAAATCCGTTTATTTCAGTCAGGCTTATTCCACGTTCGCTTGCCATTCGTCATTATTTCTATTTAGATTTTTCATCCCAAAAAATAATACGAGCGAATTTGTGTTTTTTTAATTAAGCTGCCGTAAAAAATGCTTTGTTTGGTTAGTCGCCAGATGTCGGGGAGCCGTTTAAATTTCAGTATTTATTTTGGAAAATGTCCACATACTCGTATATTTTGTTACCAATAGTTTGTTTTGCATGCGGTTATTCATCGTTTTTTGCCTGCTTTTGCCTGTTTGTGCGACTTTTAAATAAAACACTGGCATATTAACCAGCAGCGAAGACCCCACAAGCCGAAAGAGTTTGTTGTGATAGACTGAGTGCCTGGGACAGATTGCTATTGATTCACATGGAGGCCAAAGTCCTCCGTTGCGGTCAGAAGCCAAACGCTTTCCACGAATTTGGGACCCAAATAAAAATAAGGCAAATCATTTTATAATGAACTTTGGGTTCGATTCCGATTCCGATTCCGATTTCGATTTCGGCGGCACCAATTGATTTGTGGCCTTAAGCGTGTGAACGTGATTTTATTATCAAATATTTTCCATGTTCTGTTAGTTTTAGTAAATTAAATAAATCATGCAATGGCAGAGAGCGGAAAGCAAAAAGCGAAAAGTTCTCCCCAAAAGTCCGAATTCGGTACGGTGGTTTTGTCAACAAGAATATTTCAATTTATTTTCTGATGAATCAACAGAAAATAAAAAGCCATCACGAAATATAAAGCAAAATAATGAAAGCACAAATAAAACAATTTCGCATTTTGCAGCTTTTGCCCTTTGCCCACAGTGTGTTTCTCTTGCTGTCTCTTTCTGTCATTCCCCCTCTCGCTCGCTCCCACCATAAATATCTCTCGAGTGCATCCGCAACTACTTCAGATTACAGATTTCAGCATAACAATTTGTTTTTGCCCTCATGCTTTTTTTTCATTTTTTTGCTTTTTTTTTTAGCTTTTTGTGCTTTTTTTGTTTTTTTATAGTTTTATGCAATTTCTCGACAATTTGTCGGAGCCTTCTTCTCGTGCCAGCGCTTCATTCTTCGGTTTTCGGGTGAGGAATTTGCATCATAAATTGTCAGAAATGTCATAAAAACGAAATATATTTGTACATGCTGCTGTACATACATTCCGTTCGCTCTTTGTTTTTGCCATCAGATCCCAGATCCAGAACCCAGAAACCAGAAGGAGGAAGGGCTTCTTGTTGTGGGAGGACATTGACATTCAGCTGGTTCTTCGTAATTTCATTTCACTTCACATCAGGGAGCTGCTCCCTCCTTTCTTCTTTTTTTTGGGGGCTTCTCCCTCCTGCGCCATGCAGTTGACTTAAGCCCGAAGGAGCAGCTTTGGAGCCAGAAAGGGAATTCCTAATGATATTCCTGCCGAAATTATCTGCTTAGAGTTGGCGAAGCGCAGGGTAATGCAGTTAGCTGAAATGCAATCACTGCGAGTGAAGGCAGCTTTAAGAATCTGCGATTACCTAAATCCCATTTAAAGCGCACCCCTTCAAAGTCTCCAATCAGAAGAGCTTAGAGGCGGGCCATACAACACCATTCAAGATTTAATGGGCATGTTTTAAATATAAACTATCCGACTTTTAATGGCAAGTGCTCCAGTCGCTTTTCCGATTTTCCGATTTTCCTTCGCAGCGAGAGGAAACTATGGGGCAGCCTTTGTTTCAACCCCTGCGACAAGCCACAAACGCCATTAAATGGGATCTTTCTCCCCAACTCAGAACTTCCCAACTTCCGAACTTCCCCCCGTTGCACTTACACAATTTATAACTCCCCCTTGGAATTTAACCCTTGAACGCTTCGCCTCTGAAATTGATTTCTATGCAATTGTTGTTTCGCTCGAAGACTTTGAAGGAATTTATGTTTATGTTTTTCCCTTGGCCATTCTGGCCGACATCGTTATAATTCAATAACCAGATTCCTTTTCTCTTCGAGGGGAGAACTCCACCTCCACTTAACTCCACTCCCCCAATCGCTTTCCTTTGTTCCGCACAATGCGCTAAAATCAATTGAGAATTTATGCACTTTGGCTGGGTAATTTATTTTATGAATGTTTAATAATCTGTGCATCGAGTAAATTTATGACAATCGCATGTTAATTGCCTGCCTGGCGCCGATATGTCAGTCAGTCAGTCATCCAGGGGAAGGGTCTGCAAGAAGGGAGGAAAGTGGGTGTCCAGTCACCCAGTCGCTTTGTTTACATTCAATTTCATAAGTGCTAGAGATCCTTGCTGGTGGTGCTGGTGGTGGTGGTGGTGCTCCACTGGCCAGTGTTGACTCTGGTTGCCCCAATCCCTCGGAATCCGAGGCATGTCGAACACATTACAAGAACGCCCTGCTGACGAATATCGATTGAACTTGCCACCAGCCCGCCCTTTGATGAGTGGGAAAACTATCCGGAAATCAACGGCAATTTGTGGCCAACTTCGGTCAAGTTCTTGCATAAACAGAATAGTTTTATTTGTGATACAGACACTTGTCTTGGACACCGAAGTCAAACGGGGCCACAATAAAGGTTATGGAGCTAGCTCTAGTTCTATAGAATTCCTTGGACAATTTCTCTCCAGTTAGGAAATTGGTTTAATGTGTTCAAACCTGCTTTCTTGTGCAAGTCACAACATAATTTACCCTTTCTGTCGTCCTGAAGAGCTGAAATTCCTGGCGCTGAAAGTGCTGTGCACTCGTTCTGGTATTTACCTAAGCAACTTGACCTGTGACCTGGTTCTTATCAAATGCCAACTGGAACTCCACTGACTAGTTGACGAGCCCCACTTGGAGCTCGTAAATCGCCAGAACTACTGGTTGTTACCATCTCGTGCCCTCCATCATCATCATGCTCAACGTGCAACCGAAAGCGACACTTGTTTGTCTAAGCGCTGTCGCGTGGCAACCTCTGACCTTTGTCCTCTGACCCAAAACCCCGACCCCCAACCCCGTCACCGACCTCTGTCCATTGTATTTCCGGGTCTCCTCGGGATCTCTTGGCCGGGCCAGTGGCGCTGGCGACCAACAGAAACTTTGAAGAGGCGAGCATGATTTATGAAAGCTCTGCACATCATAAGCGAATGCGTTTATCATTTTTTACACCCGAAGCCAAAGTGAAGCTGCTGCAGCTTGGCCAAAATCTTGAAGCTGGCGACGTTGACAAATGGCAAAAAGCAGGCGGCAAATCCTGGGACCCCCGTCCAAGGCCTTGTCCCTCCATCCATCCGTTTGTCCAAAAAGCTGCGGGACTGCTCTTAATTTGATGCCCAGTTTCTGGTGCGGCACGCGCATCCGGATTCCGGACAGGATGATTCTGCGCTCGTGGCATCATTAAACATGCAATAGATACCTCCGCTGCTGCGAACTTTGTTTCTGCTTCTTTTAAAGCATTTGGCCAGTCAGTGTCGCATAAATTATTCTGTTAACAAGTTGTGTCAACATCATCATTAACAACAACCACGACAACTACACTGCGGCTCAGGCACATCTCACATGGTCGCTCCGAGTCTGAAGGCAGAAAAGTCTGAAGTCTGAAGTCTTAGGTCTGAAATGCGAGATGACTAGGTCCGCAGCATGCAGTGAAACTTTTTCTTATTTTCCTCCTCTATTGGCTAATGGGAAACATGTGTTGCCGCAAAAAGTTGGACATGCGAGTCGGCCGGCAGATCCCAGACGAGAAACGGAACGGAGTCATTTGCAATGGAAATCGACGGACTGAAGGTGACATTTTATGCCTCTAACGCTGGCGAAGATCCAGCGGCAAACTGGTTAAAGTGAAACTTGAGTAGTAAATGGAAATATTCTCTACTCAGCTGTATAAGAAATGTCTTCTAATGTACATATACAAATATTTCCTAGATTGTTTCTGTTTATTTATATAAATCTCTTACTGTTCCGTTTGGTATGAAAGGCCAGACTTTCCTGTTCTCGTCTTACCTCATCACAATTTGCCAGTTCCTAGAAGCTGAAAAGTATTTATGTGCAATTCTATAGGATTTTATGTTTTATGTTTCCATTCGACACTTGACCATTCCACGCACAGCCAGGCGAACTTCCTCCCACTGGCCAGCGATTATCGAAGTCCAGGGGATGTCAACGAACCGCGGAACTCCATGGGTTCATTTTGGCCATTTGTGGCTGGTGGAGAGACGGTGCCTTGTGGGCCTCCATGGGCAATTATCGGCAATGGTCAATCGGCAAATCGCAGAGGAAGCGATGCCAAGAAACATAAGTCAAAACTCGCGACTTCTGCGGTAATTGCAACAAAGTGGAAAACAAAGGGAAGGCGCCTAAGCAGTGGCGATTACCTTTTACGATTACAGCGAAAAGTGTCAGTCGCTTTTCCGACTGCGGAGTGAATGGGGCAATATGAATCATATTTTCCGATCGGGAAGCGCGCCGCTTCCTGGTCAACAACAAACTCTCGCAGTCCGGAGAGCAACTACCAATGGCTAATTGGATTTCCCGAATGGATTTCGCAGCCGAGCACCAGGATTGGGCCCTGCTCTAAACAATAATTGTGTGGCCGGCAAAAAGGCCGTGAGGTGGGAGATGATGATTCTGCTGGCTGACTGGCTGGCTGGCCATTGTCAAAGGGTCTCGGACTCTGGGCCGGCTTTGTTACCCTCGGACACTGGGACACAACATACACACTACACACTACACACTCTGGCACAAAGTGAAATTGTGCGTAAAATTCGTTGGTCACGTTTCCACGTCTGTTGACAATTGTTTTTCCGTTCCGTTGTTGTGTTTTCTGCCATTAAACGCGTGCACATGCTGCCCCAACCCCAACTCCATTCACATACCCATACCCATTGCCATTCCCACTCCCTTTGCAGTTTTTATCCATCCTTAGATGACTGCAGTTCGTGTCATTTCCATTGTGTGGTCCCAGCACTCAGAGAAAAATATTAAATACCCACATGTAAGACAGTGAAACGTGTATGTGAGTTCTAGAGCTATTTTCCAAGTGCACTTCCCTGTGGCAACTGCAGCTAATCTTTTGTTTAGATGTTACATGGCTCAAAGGAAGGCAGCCGAGGAGAGGAGGAATGTGGAACAGGAAGAGGCACCCGGCACCCGCTGAGGCCTCAAATTAGGCACAAATTTCACTGGCCGAGTGTCAATTCTGATCATATCTGGGGACGCACTTGGCCAAATTGCACTGGCGACAGGGCACAGACAGGATGCACAGCGTTGGAATGATACGGCACCAGGACGGAGATTCCAGCACACACCTTCAACACGGATAAACCATCGAAATCATTAGCAACAATGGCAAACTAGAGGGAATTGTGCATAGAAACCATTTTTAGTTACCCTTTATCAACCGTAGCTTCAAAGATGTTTAAAGAACTACTAAATAAAGTTCTTGTATTTCAACTCCATGCCATGAACTCTTTAAAGTAAATCAAACAAACGAAACCTGAGTGGAACGCCAGTTAGCAATGGCTGGGTTCACAAGAGGTCAACTGAAGAGGGCTCAAAACCAGAGTTAAACGCAAAAACAACAGGAAACCGAACAGCACTCAAAGAAATCCTGCAACACTGACCAAAAACCTGAGGAGCAATAAGGAAACACGAAGTGAACTAAAGGTTCGGGTCGGCGGAATGAAGTGGCTTATAAAGGATTGCATTGCCAGGAAGCAGGGTTTATTGTGCCACACCGCAGCAGCAGAAGGAACCACACCACACACACTCACACCACACACACTCACACCACACCACACACACCAAACCAACAAAAAACCCAAACCGAATAAGCCAAACGTAAAGCACACACCCTGTCACTTCCTGCCCCTTCCCTCCACACACCACCCTCTTTTCCACCCACACTTTACTTACTACGCGACTTTTGGTGTTGATTATGACCCACCGAGATCTGTTTTTAAAGCTGACTATTATGTATTTTATACGGATATATATTTATATTTTAAGTGATTAAAAAGAATTTCATTAGGAGTAGTTATAGCTAGAAATGTTATACATTATGCTATGTTTTATATACTAAACAGAAAACTATACATCAAAGATTAGAGTAAAATGAGTACTCCAACCTGCTCCGAACTTATAAGTATCTTAATATAGTTACTAATAAATAACTAACTATTTTTGTTAAACTAAACTGAGCATCACTGCTTCCGAAATGATAAATGAGAGTCATGCTGAAGTGTGAGCGGGGGGAAGAGCCAGGATAAACCGTGAACAGTCGAGTGAAATGCAAAAATTATTGCAAAATGTTTTTATGACGAATGAAAAATTCGTTTGGCTCTGCTTCGCGTTTCCCTCACACGTTTGCCTCGCAGGACACCACCTTCTACCAGCGAGAAGCTCCTTGAATACTTCACCATACTCGTGCCATATTCGCTGGACTTACTTTCAGTGCATTTTTTCAGAATCAGGGGATTTTATTCGATATTGTGACGCATTGATGATGTGCGGATGTTTGAGTGTGGGCACTGATGTCCTTCTGAGTCTGCAGCTGTGTGCCGATTTTAAGCCTTTGGGCATTTTATTTGTTTTGCTTTAAATGACAGCAACCAGCAGAAGTGAAAAGGCCGGAAAACGGCAATAAATTCAGTGAGAACAACGAATTCCCCATGCTCTTCACAATTACTTGGCAGCATGAATTCATATAATAGAAAGAAAAAGGCATATACTTAACTGAATATATTTGATTTTATAATTCCAAGTATAAATACTGAACATGGTTTTGTATTTCCCTGAGGAGGAACACAATAACTGGAAGACAGTTGACCCAAACCACTTAAAAAAAACTTCGTTTGGGGAGGTGAAGAAAACCCCATACACCCAGCAGGTATGTATGTATATACTTGTAGTGTCCTTGACAGCCGCAGACTTTGCTCAAGGAATGTGGTCTGGACAGAGGCACCCACACACAGAGAAGCACACAGAAGGACGCTGGTGGAGCCAACAAACCATTCTCCCCACAAGCAAAATATTTGTATTTAATAAAGCCAGGACAGAGTTCAGAGTTGAGAGTCGGCGGGCCTGACTTTGCATACAACTTGCGAAATTTAATGTAGCCCGAGGACTCGAGGATTCCGGAAAAATAAAAGAAGGCAAAACAAAACGGACCGAAGGACCGAAGGAAAGAAGTGCGGCCGATGCCAAGCGTAAAAACACAATAAAATAAAATTCGAACATGAAAAGCCTATTTAAAATGCTGACATACGAAATGCGAATGAACCGACACTTGGGGGCGCCACTGTACAAGCGGCTGCGTGGCCGGAAAATGAACAGTGAACACTGAACAGTGGGGAACACACAGGGGGGACGGGGGGGAAATGTCGGAAGGGAAAGGCGGGGATAAGGGTCTTCGACGGCATTACCATAAAAATGGAAACAAAAGGCGCAGGCACAACAAGATCCACTTGACTCCATCCTGCCACACGAAAATCCCCCACCGAGAATGCGAAAATATGAAAATTGAGTGAGAATATGTAAATGTAATGAAATATTGTTTTTACCGAGGGAAAGTGCCTCAGTCGGAGGACTTCGCACATGACGAGGACCTCCGCTCAAATCCTGAGCCCCTTTCATTCTGGCCAACAATTTATGCGTAACAAGTCGCTGCTCCATTTATCATTTCACTCCGTGATTTACACTCTCGCTTTTGCTTTGTCTCGACTGGCAGTCGCTGGTAGCCCCTTCTTTTGGCCAAAATAAAGGACTGGGTCCTGACGGACTAGCTGGCTGCCTGGCTGGCTGGCTGAATGAGTGAGTGAGTGACTATCTGTCTGCAGGGTTGGGTGCTGTTATTTAAATTATGAAAATTATTCAAACCGCAAATGGAATCATCATCATCTGTTATGGCTCCGAAAACAGAGGAGTGCGAGGTTTCTCAATCAGACCGAAAAGATAATCCGCAAATGGCAATCAAAACGAAGAGGCCACTTTATATAAAAAATGTGAACAGATTTCGGTGTATTTCGCTTGTGGCCGAGTGAAATGGTCGGGAACTAGCCCATCAGAGATCCTTTCGCAAATTGATTTAGTAATCACCTCGGGCAGAGCTGCCATATAGTTGCAGATGCAATTGTGAAGCCATGTTTACCTTTTGCTGGGATTATCTTAATTTCTTTCAAATTGCCTGTGACAGCTGCAAGATGCGTTTGCTGCACATCACTACGAGCTATTAATTATCCAAGCCAGCAATTCACAAATAAGCAAGAGATAGTCAATCCCAGCCGCATTTTCGACTGTCACAATGCACAATTTGTGGCAATTTAGGGGAGAGGGGGAGAGGCGGAGAGGCTCAAATAAATTAAATGAATGTTAACCCCAATACGAAACGTCATTAATAAATCCCAGAGCTGAAGCTGACCAATCCAAAATCAGACGTAAGCAATGTTTGCGCAAAATGACATTTGACCAAAATGTTTGCCACAAACGCTGCCATACGCCAGTGTATGTATGCATGCGAGTGTACAAATGAAAAATGTCGGAATTATTTTGTTTGTCAGCTCACCGGCAAGATAGGTAAACCCAACTCAACTGAACTGGACGGACTGCATAGATGGATGTGCAGATACTTACGTCTAATGAGTTAATTCAATTAAGAAGCCCAAGCTGCAGCTGAAATGATGGGAAGTATGGGGCATGGGGTATGCGACTTGCAATTTGACAGTTTTCAATTAGTCAAAGTGTCATTGGGTCATGAAAAGTCACTGAGGTCAGCCTCCGTCCGGATTTCCCAACTTGCCGACCACCTCTGCTACCTGTCTGCCTGCCTACCTACTTTTCAGTCGTTCCAGATACAGCAGCCGATAAGTGAATCGAATGCGAAGTGCCCTTTGGGGAAATATGAGAGTAAAATGAAGTGGTAGAGTTTTCTAATCATTCTGTTCGACTGATAATGATAATAACAACGATTAGTGTGACCAGCGCCATAGTTTTGCTGAATAGTGTGACCAAGTCTGCACTCGCTTCATTCTCTTCCGTTCCGTTCCCAGTTTAATTAGCTTTGAAGTAAGCGTAAGTGCATTGGGGAGTTGTGGCGTTGGAGCAGATCATTTTCCGACCAATTCTGGGTGAATAATTCATGAAGCCGACTAGCTAAGCCCCGTCCCCGGCAAATGGAAAGAAAAAACGGCGAGAGGTATTAAAATCGACATTGCTAATTTAATGAGTTTCCCTCCCGACTCGCTCCTCCCTTTTCCCCGGAGGCAAAAATAAACACTCGAGCGTTAATGCACGAAATATTTAATTTATACTTACATCAACATCGGACAACCTTGGGCCCAAATGTTTTTATGACCAGTCGGTCGGCCGTTTGGCGATGATGAAGGCAGATGATGAGCGAATGGGAAAGTGGCGATGAGTTGGGTGGCCAATGGAGAAGAATGAAGAGGACCAAGCGCCAAAGGCGCCCACTTCTGACACGGCAGCGGCAGTGGAAGGCTAATAAAAATCAAATATGAGGCGCTCCTGAGATGGTTAGTAGTTAAGGTGAAAGGACATCGGCTGCTCACTTGGCCAAAAGCACTGAGTTGTAAGCTGCCTTCGGGCCGAAAGGCACTTAATAACTATGGCCATTAAGGTACGGCATATATGTATGTGTAGTACTGCCACTCTTTCTAAATGCAACAATTCTCGTAAAGAAACATTGAGAAGAGTCGGCTCAGCTTTAAGACTTTCATTTACACCGCTTTCCGCTCAGTGTAACTTAATCCGACCCTGAGGCTTAAGGCCTGCCAAACAGAGACATGAGCAAAAGAAAAAAAAATAAAAATCAACAGCCAGGTGGGCGGCAGGTGCAAAGGGGGCGGGGCAGGGACCAAAAACCTGAGGCACGTGGCGATAAAGAAGATATTCACGGCACTTTGTTCGAACATTAAGTGGATTTAATGTAAACTTTATGTTTTCCTTAGGTTACGTGGTCGATTTCCGTTTTATTGCCTTAATTAAAAGGTCTTCCTTTTCCGCAGTCCCTCCCCCCAATCAACAATATTTATGACTATTTGCAATATTTATTTGCCCTTATGCCATTTTATGGTGGTTGGGGATGGGATGGATGCCAAAACATATCCATCCCAGGTGGGCAGTGAGCTTTCCTTGCTCCTGCTCCCCCGGCAGTCGTGAAATTGGAAAATGCGCTGGGCACAGAAATTAAAATCGCATTAAATTTGATGTTTGGGGAAATTGTTATGGGCCTCCTTCACGAAGAGTTTTGGACTGAGATGGCTGTGCAGTGCAAGACACGCAGATAAGACAGCATTTGGGCATTAAAAATTAAATGAATTCGAATTAAGTTGAGATATGCAAACCTTGGCTGGCCAAGTTGATGGCGTATATTGCATAACGATCGCAGCGACACCTTTGGCCAAGAATCACACCTCTCTCCATGTGGCAGGTGTGACAACTGGGTGGGTGTTTATGGCCGAAAGACTTATTTAGAGATCAGTCCATAAATCCACGCCATAAATCGACCACGCAATTCGCCGAGCTCGGCTGCAGATTACAAGGCTTTCGGGGGCTCAGTGTAAAAGGCATCAGAGGGCTTATCGCAAACAGATAAAGCAGATAACAAACAAAGAGTGGCCACTTTCCTTTTCAGCGCAGATAAGGGGAAAGATGAGCAGATGAGCAGATGAGCAGAAGGTGCCGCTAAATCACTTTCATGGGCTTATAAAACGGATTAACTCGAAGAATTCCCCATAAAACGGCGTAAAGGGAGATGAGCTTGAATATCTCAGTTGCATGCTTACATGCATGGGCCATAAAAAAGAGCATATCATAGTAACAAATGCAGGGAAATAACTAATCCCGAGATTTAAGCCCCATAGATGCGGAGAATCTTTAGTTCAATGAATTCATTTATTCGGATCTCTGACTGCAGTTTAACCCCAAAGTGAGTTGGGAAAAAACGTATGATGAGAGCAGAGCGGAAAACAAAATGTTTATCTTGTGCAAGCATTTTGCTTTCCAAATCCACAATCCACTTCCAGCTACGAAATTGTTGTATATTATTACTTGGGAAGCATTTTACAACTTCTCTTGACAACAATTCTGGCCTGCTTGACAACCCACTTGTGGAGCTGCTGCCTCTTCTTGCTGCTGTTGTTGTTGTATATATAGTCGTATTTTATTTTTATTTATATTTTCAACGATGTTGTTGTGTGGACCCCGAGCATTCGTCGTTGAGGTAAAATGCAAACATGAGGTTGTAAAAAGCGACGGAAACTAAGTTACCGAAAGCCTTTTTGGAAGCAGCAGCAAAAGCAGTTGCTCAAGTGCTTTAGGTAGATGCACTTAGCCAAATTTTACTCTCCTAACAGGCAGCTGAATATTTGAAAATGCTCCGCTTTCAAAACAGATTCAAATAGATTAAGCTAGCAAAGAGCATAACTTTCGTTTTCTTATGATAATGTCATTAGTTTTGGGTACTAAGCTTTTTTTGACTGTGTATTCAAAGCAGCCAGCAAGCTCTTTAATGCAAACAATGAGGGTTTTACTTCCAGCCCCCTAAAAGGGGAGCGAGTGAAAGAGACGGCGCCACCAGAGTGCCCCCCTCTCTCTCTCTCTCTCTGTCGCTCGGCAAGTGGCAGAGAGATGGGGATCCCCCTTTTTGGAGACTGCTCTTAATTGCGTAGGTTGGTAGCCAGCAGGGCAGCCGGCTCTTCAGCTTCCTCTTGCAGCTCCTCACGAGCTGGGCACTCGCTGCTTATCTTTGGCCCCTCCACCAACCTCCCCCCCCTGGGGCACCGCACCTGCTGCACACCTTTTATGCCCCAACAGCGTCTTCTCCCCCGCACCTCAACTCTTCGCAGGGATGTGTACATTTTTACTAATTTACAACAATTTTCGTTGTACTTGAATACAAAATGCAACCGTTGCTGTTTCGCTCCCCCGCCCAACTCCGTGGTTAACCCCGCCCCTCCCTTCAGCCCTGTGCACTGATAAAAATATATCGTTAAATATTAATCAATACAAGTGTTTAAAAAATACCTTTTTTGAGAGCGAGAATCGTACTATAACAATTAAGCATTATACATTTATTAAATGTGGACATGAAGAGGAAGCTTTATATTTTTCTCAGTGTTTCTTGGCCACTTGCCCTGTGCTACTTTATGGTGAAGTACGCGAGGCATTAAGAAAAATATATGATGATGCACCTGAAAAGTTGGGGGATCGGTGCAATGAGCTGGCCAGGCCAAGTCCCAAAATAAAAAGTGGCAAGATGAAGCGGCGAAGAAGAGGACCCGTTGCAAGGCAACAATGCTGGGTCAGAAAAAAGCGTTTAAATGGGGTTAAGTTAGCGTAACTATTCTACTGCCCAGCCCCAACAAGCGCAGCTGTCCAATTTCAGGGGTACAAGGTCTACTATTATGAAGTATTACAAGTTACTGGTAGAAAATCTTGTATAAATTAAGTACAAATAGCCAGCTTATTATTATTTCACTTTGCACAAAAGCACGCTTTATATTCCAATGCTCGAGTTCTTATCTCACAGATTGCAACCACTTTTCTCTCCGTGCAGCACAGAAAAATGCCCGAAATATTTGTGCAGCTTAAGGCGGAAATATATGGCAGTGTATGGGAGTATCTGAGTATCTCTGCGCTGCTTCGCCTGCGTTGCTGGGGCTGAATTTCGGAATTTCGCGCTAATTGGGTCAAGTGTGCCCAAAGTCTTGGCTAAGGCGACCTGTTACACCTGCAGGAAGACAAGCAAGTGGGTGGAAAAGTGGAAAAGTGGAAAAGTGGGTGGTGTGGTGTAAGCGGAGAACAATGGAGCTCACTGCCGCCAAGTTTGCCGAATAGATAACCCTATTACATATTTAACCAGCACACGGCTTCATAATTAAAGCACATATTTAGGACATTGAAAAGCCAGCATACATACATACATGTATCTACATATAAGCGAAATGGATGTTTAAGGAAAATATTGGAGCTGGGGGAAGGGAAAACAACAACATGAGCTGGGAAATTGTTTTCGGCTGCTTTGAGTGGCTGAGTGGCTTATTATTCCTGCTGGAAAAAGTGTGGCGGGCACTTTAGCACTTAATGAAATTAAAATTGTTCATAACGCTTTTCCTTCTCGCCTCGTCTGCGCTGCGTTGCGTTGCGTTTTCCCCCGGTTAAATGGAAGAGCACTTCTGTTTGAAGGAAAAGTGCATAATGCCAAATGAATTCGCATGGCGCGTTGACAAAAGCGAAACTTAATACCAGCTCCTTTCGCAAATTGCCGCGGGCATCTCATATTCAATATATGAGAGCTTTGCCAGTGTAAATAAGCAAATACGCGAATGTGTGTGGTTTCCATTATTAATAAACAAGTATCTGGCTGCTGTGTCGGCAATGTATATATCACATATACTATATCAGCATATGAATCCGCATGTATCTGTATTTACACGATTCCAATCCAACCCCCCACTGAATTCCCCTTGGGATCTACCAAAAATAAATGCGAAAATAAATTGTCAAAGTCTCCGGCGAAATCAACAAGCGCATATCCTGCGGATATTTTGTTTGGCATTTTGTCAGCCCGTTCAACGTCTCTCCGTCTCTTTCGCGCATTAGAAAGGGATGGCGACAGTGTGTGGGAGTGGGACGACAAGCGTTGGCTTTGAATAATGAATTGCAATTAGCGCAATTACAACAGATTGTCACATCTATATTAAACTGGTCAGAGGATCCAGTTGTAGCCGTCGAGAAAAAAACAATGCACTGAAGAAAAACAAATATTTTAACCCCAGAAGCATTTAATATAAAACATTTTCCTTATGTTAAATCTAAAGGGGTTATTACTTAATGTACAACCATGGGGTAGAATATGATTTTTCCACACAAATAACAAATAATTTGTGAACAATGATTTTCTCTGGCCTTTTACTAATTCCCACCCACATGACACGTGTACATGCGGAAGGTAATGTAATTTTATTTTCGCCTAGCAACGCGTGCACAAAACATGACAAATTGAATAATTTAACAAGGATTTAGAAGGGGCCTTTGGGGGGAGGGGGGCATCGTCAGGAGTCTGAAAAGTCTGCGGAGGAATACCCTCTCGGAAAATGGGTCACACACATCGGGAGCTTGAGTGTTTCTACTCCCCCTCCTCCTCCTGCAGCGAAAACAAAACCACCAATCCCAAACCCAATCCCAATTCCCAACCCACTTTTCACCCACTCTCATTGTTAATGCGCGTGTCGAATTTTGGGGTTTAGTCGCCAGGGACCACTGAGAACATAAATATTTATCCAGCGATAAAAGAATTTGGGGAATCTCTCCTCCTCCAAATAAGTAGCCCAATTTGACTGGGGCTAACCCAAAAACCCAATGTTTCAGGTACTTGGCAGGTGAATCCGCAAATGTCTGGGGACTTTCAGGTGGAAGTACCCACCTTCGCTATGGGCAGTGGATCAGATAAAGTTCCCGGAAACTATCACTCAACTAGCCAACAATTACAGTTGGTAAAACGAACTTTTATGACAGGACATTACCCCGAGGATCTATATACTAAGTTGGTTTATATTACTCGCAAGAATTTTATTGTTGAAACATACTAAGTTTAGCTACTTTCTATAGCGACTATCCCTATAACCCCTGGCTGAACTAGCTTCCCAGCTAGCTGGAGACTCCCTCTAAATCTAAGGATATCTAAATTCAAATGCAGAGCTACACTTGCCACGCGGCATTCACTGCATAACAATGAAAATTACCACGCTGATGATGACGAGCGCGATGATGGTCATGTGGCGGAGGATCTGAGTCTGGATGTGGAGAATGGGATGATGGGGTGTCGCCACCCCCCAGTTGTTTGCAGGTGGGCAAATGGGCAGCCCCTCTATCTCTCGCTCTCGAGCTGTTTGCCAGTCAACAGAGCAGCCTTCCCCGACTGCCACGCCCCCCCTTCTCCACGCCCCCCTGTTGACTGTGCCAATATTGACGCAGACCGTATCTCTTTATGACATATTTTTTTCGGCTTCTGTCAGCAGAGCACCGTGGCATTTCTGGGCTTTGTTTACATCCTCTCGTGGTCTGCGTTTCGGTGTTATTCCCGGCCCTTTGAGTTGATATATATATTAGCGCACTTGTACGACTTATTTTCTGGGCCAGCACACAAGAGAAGTAACCTTAGGTCCTCCGCGGCCTGAACTTTGTCTTTGGATCCGCCATGATATATACACATATCAGTGCAACTTGTATTTGGGTTAGTGGGTGATGCAGTTGGTCTTGGCCAGCAAGGTGAGTTATGGGCAATGAAGATGTTAACGACGTGGGAGAATCCCATAAACTGGAAACCAGGGGCTTCAAGTTGATCGCATTGACAGTATGGACTCGTAGCTGCCCACCGCCCACTAATTTGGTTAGAAATGCACTACGACAAGGGGTATATCAACTTAAGTTAAAAACATGTAAGGTTTCTTATATTTAAAGATAATTAACAACCACTTATCCTAAGAACATTGAACAATAATTTTGGAAAGCTGTGTGTAAAATTTAAGTTTACTATGGCCAATTGAACTCCTAATTTGCTGACCAAAAATCCATTTTTTGGCCAAAACAATCGATAAAATGTTCTAAATCTTGAATGTTCTACCTTATTAAACTCGTTTTTGCATCCCCAATCGATTTGCATTCAAGTTTGAAAATTTTAATTTTGGTCGATTTTTTGCAAATTTTAATGATGGTACCCCTTACAAAAAATGCAAAAATTGGCCAAAATCAAATTTTCCAAAACGCGCAGGATGGTGACATGGGTCATTAGTTCGGATCATTAGCTGTACAAAAAAGCCATTTACTAAGGTTTGTGACACTTTTTAGCCGAGTTATGAAGAAAAGTGTCCTATTTTCCAACAAAAAAATCAGCATTTTAGCCAAAACAATCGATATAATGGTCGAAATCTTGAATGTTATGCATTTTTGAACTCGCAATTGCATTCCCAATCGATTGGCATTCCAATTTAAACATCTTATTTTTTGGCGATTTTTCGCAAATTTTGATGATGGTACCCCTTACAAAAAATGCAAAAATTGGCCAAAATCAAATTTTCCAAAAGGCGCAGGTTGGTGACATGGGTCATTAGTTCGGATCATTAGCTGTACGAAAAAGTCATTTACTAAGGTTTCTGACACTTTTTAGCCGAGTTATAAAGAAAATTGTCCCATTTTCCTACCAAAAAATAAGTTTTTTAGCCAAAACAAGCGATAAAATGGTCGAAATCATGAATGTTATGCATTTTTGAACTCGCAATTGCATTTCCAATCGATTGGCATTCCAATTTGAACATCTTAATTTTTGTCGATTTTTCGCAAATTTTGATGATGGTACCCCTTACCAAAAATGCGAAAATTGCGAAATTTTTTTTCTTGAAAATCCGCCAGAAGTTGATACAAATTGTTAGTATGGATCAGTAGTTGTGCAAAAAGGTTTTTTCTTGGATGTGGGACGCTTTTTGGCCAAGTTATTAAGATGTAGCTCCAAGAAAAGTGGTATTGTTGCGTTGCTGTAGGGATTGTTACAAGTAGAACCTAAATATTTAATTAAAAAGAGCATTTTACATTCGCTATCTGTTTATAGTTTGGGATTTCCCGCGTTTGTTTCGGGGGCACTCAATGACTGGCACGCAAAGTGAATCGGAAAAGCGCAGCAATCCGGGGCCATAAATAAATCGAATCGCCCCGTTTTCAATCGGATCGCTTGTGATGGCGATGGGTGGGGATCGGGGATCTTTGGCGGGGTGCAAAGTACGGAGACAGTTCTTGGAAGCCGGCGACAGTTCCATCACATCGGACCCACATATCAGGCCAGGCGACAAGTGAAGTGTCAGCCATTGACAGGTTGTCCCCTGCCCCAGAGAATCCCCCATAAACTGCAGTTTAAGTGGCCATAAGGCAGGCCGATCACGTGATTGGTCTCTCAGGTGTCGCCCCCGAAGACGCATTAGAAGAGTTGGAGGATTTTAAATGACTCACTGCACAAAGGATCTCGAATACGTGAAAGTATTCGATTACTCGATTACCATGCGATCGCGAAGTGGCAGTGGAGGTGGCGGTGGCAGAAGGAAAAGACCTGACCTCAACCTGATCGACTGACTGGCTGGCCAGCGGATTGGATTCGCTATTTCCGCATTCACCGCAGTGGCGATCGATTTGCCAGACAAATTGCAGCAACTACCTCGAAATGCGCGAATCCAGTGGTGAAGTGGAGAAGTACCCACCGCAGAGTGACAGCTTGGAAACCCTAGAAGTGTACATGCAATTCATGGGCAATTCCTCACGATCTCTGCAGTCGGAGGTCTCGTATCGCATTTCAATGACGCGACCACATTCCGCGCACTTTGCAAGGTTTCAAAGCATATACGTTTCTATTCCTGCACAATGAGAAACTAGTTATTTTTCTGAAACTAACAACTTTTTTATAGGGACGACAATCCCTTCGCTTTTTAGGTAGTTTTCCTCAGTGTTTTTCACCAAATCCAGTCGATCTGGACTTGGCATTGTTCCAGTGGCACGCTCTTAGTTTTGATTTCTGCTGGCTTTGTGCTTTAGTCCGTGGTCAAGCTGCCTAAAAGGGCGCCCAGTGTGAAACCCAATACGAATTTCGGGGTACGAACTCAATTAATTTGGAGTAGGGACCTCGCTTTGACATAATTGAGGCGGCGGGGGCGGAAACATATCCGCTTTGGTGCCGACAAAGCCGCAGCCACGTTCCAATCTTGTCAATAAATCTCAATATCAAAATATGCTAAATGACCACCCGTATGGGGAAAACATGTACGAGTATGTGTGTGTAGTTAGAGCCGCTTGGCCGCGGAGGAAAATGCAAATAACTGCACGAACTATCTGTGAGATACGCGCATAAATTTACAATCTATCCATGGATGGAATGCCCACCGATGGGATGGCATATATTGCACTATAATGCGGCGGGCAGGGGGTTCCAATTTCAGCTCGAATTTGAGTTCGAGTTTGAGTTCGAGATCGGGTTCGGTCTTTTTCATTAAATGCCGCTCTGCGGCGAACAATGAACCGTGTTGACAGGTCTCCGCTCCGAAGTCTTTGTGTATGATTGATTTAACCTGAATGGACTGACAGGTACGACGACAGGCGAACCGAAGCGAAAGATATGGAAATCCACATGAGATACTTGCGCTTATGCTAACGATATGTGGAAAATGGGGGTCTTTGTGCGGCCTCAACAACTTCCACTTCCACTTTGGAGCGAAATTTAAAACGCGCTGTCGATCGTCGCGAGTGGAATGTATCTGCCAGATACAAATGCATATTCAGGAGTCTGCGAGCGCTGTGTGACAGTGCTCGCCAGTAATCCCACCAATCAATCACGGATTGAACTGTACAATTGTACACTTCTAATGGGAGGAGAAGAAGTGAAGAACCGTTCGAGAACTCATTACAGATGGCAGCATAATTATCCACGAGTCTCCGGTTGGCTGACCACCTCACATCGGCAGTGCAGAAAGGAAAAACAAGGCTGGAATTCGTTTTGGGAGCCAAGACAACCGCATCGAAGTTGATTGACAGCTGAATGATTTAATGAGCAGCAAGATAAACGACGCCGTCTCGCTCGTTCCACAAAACCGCAACGAAATGAATTACTTATTTTCGTTTGCATTCGAATTTGAATTTCCCCGCTGCTGTATCTTTGTATCTTTTGTTGCTGCTGCACTGCGGCGGTCCACAAAAGATACTTATCTCCCTCCCTCTCGCCTTGTCCCTCTCTCCACCTGGGAAAATTTCTTGCGATGTCATGCGATTGACGATGACGCTGCCCTTTGACGATGACGACCACGCATTTTGTGTCAACTTGGAGCAGTACCTACGTACATATAGTATAGCTGAACCCCTCCCCTTCGCCACCTGGGATATCGAATTGATAAACTCAAAACGTTAGAATAGTTGGGGGGCATGGGGGCATGGAGAGTGGGGAGCCCAGGGAGTGGGGTACTTTGTATGCCTTAAGTTACTTTTCTCTATGCGGAAAGCATACCAGAAGCCATTGGCCAGCCATAAAATGTTCGCTTCAAATGGCGGGTTTAGTGGGTGCTTTAAATTAAACAATAGCTATTTAGTTAGGTGTATGCCACGTTCTATTAGATTATGTAAAATTAAAATAAATATAAAGTACCAACATTTTCATGCGGCTGTTCAGTGCCTTCGCCAAGTGATTTAACTACTGTTTAATTCGCCATTAAGCAAGTTTACACATAATTAAATTCGACGCGCCATTTAAAAACGCATCTTGCAGCCGTGCGCAACAATTGCATTGAGAGCTTTTCACTTCTTTCCCATATTCATTGTTAATTTTTATGTCATTTGCGTGCGCCCCAGCAAGGGGCACCGTTTCCCCCCATCTCCTCCAGCGTCGCCCATGGAAATCCCTGACCAAGGGCCACTTGTCGCCGGAGGAAAACCAAAAAAAAAACCAAAAGAAGAAGCCCACACGGCCCTCACACACTCACGCACCTCGGAGCATAATTTATGTATCGGCGGAATAATGCTTTACGATCTTGGCCTGTCATTTTGGTCGCTGCTACCTGGGATCCAGCGATTGGCGTGGGACGTTTCGGCTGGGAGAAGGTTTCCACATGAACCGCGTCCAAATTCGAGTGAAATATGCAGCATTGAAAAGAGATGTGTATTAGAAATGGTCACTGATAAGTAATCTGCTCTATGATTGTAGTTACATCTTCAAGTGTTACTTTAAAGATATATATTAAATGTAGTATGCTTTCGAATTCCGGTGCTGTCAGTTACGCGTGACTGAATTGCTCAAAATTAGGAGTGCCACAAACACACAACTACTCTTCTCCAGGGCACAGACCACACGGTTCGAGACGAAAATGCAAAGTGGCCCATTCTAGGAGTCGCGATGCTATCAAAAATTCTACGTAAATATGGCACACTGAACTTGTTCGGCAACCACCATCCGCACAACAACCATCCGCGAAGTCCCAGCAATCGGACACCAGGATGCGGATGCGGATTCACATCGGATCCACAGCAGATCCGCCGCGGAATACACGACTGGAATCGGCGCAGTGCGGCGCACCACGAGCGCCGTAAGATCATTCCGAAGCTGGTGTATCTGCACAATCCGTGGAAGTACCTGGTGACCAAGTTCAATCTGTGGAAGCTCAAGTGGCTCTGGGACCGCGACTTCAGCGAGCCGGACTTCTTGGAGGGCGCCAAGCAGGCGGCGATCGTCATGACGGACATCATCCGGCATCAGAGTGCCGACAAGATCAGCGAGTATACAACGCCGGTCGGCTTCCAGCAGATCACCCGGGACATGCTCCTCTCGCGGAACGACACGCGGCTCCAGCTGGTCAGGTTCGAGCGGGAGCACCTGCGCCGAGCGATTCCCATGAAGGTGGCCACGCGGCAGAACTTCGGCCGGAAGTACGCCTTCATCGACATGCTCTTTGTGGGCCTGCGGAACACCAAGGACTTTGACACGGCCACCGAGGTGGTGGAGGTCAGCGAGATCATCCGCCGCATGGACAACGAGCTCAAGACACCGCCAGAAGTCGTCTCCGTTCCGCATCGCATTGTTTTCGCCGAGATCTTCATACGCTTCAGAAGGGACTACACGGCCGATGCCAGAAAGGGTGTCAACTTGTCCTTCAGTGCACCCACAGCTCCAGAGCCCGTCGGCAGTGCAAAGCCACTGCAGACACCCTTCATCCAGTCGGCCATGGATCCCATGAAGTCCGCCCAGACTCCATCCACGTCCACGTCCGCGGCACTGCCGCAAACGGGCAGGATCCTGCAGCGCATGGACGACGTGGGCTGGTCGGTGTCCTTCTACAAGATCCTGACCTTCGACGTCCTCAACTACGATCCGCAGCACAAGCGGCACCAGCACCCGTCCGACGACAAGCCTTAGTGTTAGTGATCAGTTTGAACTATATGGTATGATAAATTCCAGCTGGCAATAAATTAAATTATGCAACTTTTTATGTACTAAGCAACTTGTAGATGAACAGCAGGTTCAAAGATAAGTAGCTATTACTCAATCAAAGCAGAGAAAACGGACACTTCCCATACCGTTTATAATCAAAGTCATCAGATAACTTCCCATACCGTTTATAATCGAATTCATCCGATGGCTTGTTCCCATAACTAATGCCAGCATTTAAGCCCATTTTTGCGTGAACTCTCTAAGCTCACTGAAAACCCCCACAAGTTCACACCTTTTTTTGGGCCACACACGAAAATATGTGTGTGTACAAAACGATGTTGTAATGAGCCACATTACACGATTTGATCTTGTTAGCTGATGTTGGGATGTTATTTTTGTCGTTATTGTTGTTTCGGGCTCTAATTGGTTTTCCAACATTAGCTTTTGGGCTTGGAGTCTCTTTTTTCGGCTGCGGGGCTTGGCCTTGGCGTGACCCAATCAATTTAAATATGCCGAATGATTGAAGGAAATAACATAAATAAATTGACTAATGTATGTGCACACAACGAGCTCGTGTCATTTGCGTTTTTACATCGTGCCTAACATCTTTTTGCATAATTCGAACATGGCAAATGGTTTTTGGAAATTCACTCTGCCAGCCCAAATCCAAATTCAATTAAAGTGGGATGGTATGCTAAATATGACAAGTTATGCTGGTTACAAGGGAAAGCGCAGCCCTATGTCTATTAACTTGGTCAAAAGTGTGCAGTTGGCACTATTTTAAGTGAGCAGTTCCACTTCCACCTTAATGCGACAGACATTTATTCAGCTAAGCCCGTGATCCTTGTGTCTGTCTATGCAAACAAGCTGTTTTGACTGCAGTTTTAAAGGACATTTTTCAAAGTGACGGCACTTCGCTTTCATCCCGCCCAATTCCAATTAGTTGGCCACGGGAAAAGCTATTTGCTCGAGTTAAACAAGACCCGAGTCCCAGGCCAAATAATCCCGACATCCTGCAGTGGCCAAGGAGCGTGAAGCCGAAACAGAAACAGAACAGGAAACAGGACTCGAAGGGAGCGAATGCGATTGCGAATGCGAATAACAGGAGCCGTCAAAAGGGAAAGAAATAATTTAAATAAGAAAACACAAGCAGCTGTTGCAGCTCTGAGCCAAAGATGGAAATGTGCCACTCCCACTGCCACTCGCCACCCCGCCCTCGTCATCCCAGGAGGCAGATAGCTACTGAGGCAGTAACACTGTACAAGCAAAAGGGATAATCTCATTATAATGAAACGTAAGTTATGCACGCGCAGCCGGCAGCCGCTAGATGGCGCCAGCCAAGGCGTCACTCAAGTGTCGCCCGCGCTCTTGGCTTAGGCGTCAAAAAAAAAAAAAAAAAGAGAAAGACATCAAAAAAAGACTTTAAAAATAGGCAAAAAATCAAATCGGAAAAAGGAAAACAAACCGCTGGGAAAGGCAACCGAAGACACAGCTGCTTGTCTGAGAACCGGGCTCCACGACTCGGCTTACACAACTGGAATTGGCCTGGCTTGAGCTGACACGCAAAGCGGCCATCGGGGGGGGCCATCGGGGGAAAAAAGAAGGAGGAAAATTATAAAAATTTATGTGTTCCCTTCCTTTCTTTCTGGCCATTCAATCTGTGCGGCAGCCAGCTTCTGTTGGCCTGTCCACTGGATTTGTTGTCCATTTCCAAGGATGTCAGCCGGCAAATGCCTTCGGCCGCTCATAAATAACAAATGGGAAGCAATGCTGTTCGCACCACTGCGAACTTCAGATACCCTAAGCAAACAAATGTTGAGCTATACAACCTTCACAAAAAACACTTAAAATCTCTTACTACTGCGCCTATAAGTAGGCAACGAAATAGTTGGCCACCTGAAATCAGAACGATGCCGTTTAAAAACGATGAAAGTTTATGCAAAAGTAGGCAAAGTGATTTGATATATTTTAAACCAACTTACTGATACTTCGGGAATGTTGATTCTTCTCGGCAATTTGCCTAACTACCAGCAAAAGAGGGCCAAGAATTAATTAGACAATCCGAAAGCGGAGCAGATAGGCCGAAAATCAGTAAACCGGCTTAATTCCAAACTCATTTGCAAATATTTACCGAGCCCGGCGAATCGCAGACATCCTAAGCCAAGTCCCTTTTAACCGGACCCTAAACCGGATCGGCATCCCAGATCCCACATCCCAGATCCCAGATCCCGGCCAGAAAAAGATGAGTGTAACAGGTGTACACGAAACCGAACCCCAAAAGTTTCCACCCGCCTTGCTGGGCCGCATTTTCTTTTAATTTTCCAAAGATTAATTACAAGTCTGGCGTAATGAGAGGATTTCCGGTGCAGGATTTGCTGTGTCCCTTTTTTCTGTTTTTTTTTTCTTCTTTTTTTTGCTGTTTGGCCAGATCCCGATGGTCGCGTGGTGCGGTGCTCCTACCACAGGCGCTCATATTTCTTGTGCTTAATAAAAATTGAATGAAATTTATGAAATATTCGCGCGATGTGCATAGAAATGCGTTCTTCGGGGGGCGGTGGGCGGTGGGCGGAACCCACCCACCTGCAGTCTGAATCTCAGCCGCGAATCGTTGATCTTCATTAGCGGAGCCGCCGTCGTCGTCGTTGCCATCGTTGCTGCTGCCGGTAAATGTCTTTATAGACATTATTCCCGCCGTCGCCTTGCTGGCAAAGCTTTAAATTTATGGCAACGCATTTGCGGCGCGCGCTCCTAAAGGCCATAATATGAGCAAGAAGAGGAAGGAGATGGGAAAGCAAGAAAGTCTGGCTAATAAAGCGTCGGCGTTATAACACCATCACCAGCACCTCCACTCCCCCAGCTCTTTCTCTCCTTTATTAGTTCATTGCTTGGCTGAAGCTGAAGAAAGCCCCCTTCCGACCTTCCGACTCCCCCGGCCATATCCATTTACACTCGAGTATTTATCGCCGCTCTTGGCCAAGTTAAAAGCAGAGCTGCGAGACCTCCCTGGGCGCTGCAAGGAGGCACCAGGCCCAATCTACATACATACATACATACATACATAGAGTTGTCACATAATTCCCGACGCTAACAGGCCAAAAGCGGTATTAGCACTTCTTGGAGTGGTCAGTTTGGGCCAGTTGATTAGCCACTTTGAATGTGATATACATATATGAAGAGATTCAAATGTAATTGTCTCCAGCTGCAAGATGGTGCACTGCAAAAATAAGCAGTGGCTTCTTGCCTTTTAAGTTCATATCGGAAATCTTCAGTATTTCTACTTCTTCCAATAGGAAATACACCAATTGGAAGACAAGGACAGCCACAAGTTCCCATTTCCCCTTCGCATCTCCGACTATCTCCCTCTTCCCAATCTTCTGTCTCGCTTTATGAGCAGGGAAGCAATACTTTTTCGCGCCTTTTATGAATTCCGCGGAAAATGTATATGCGCATATGTATGAAATTCGCGGAACAAGTAAAAAACAATAACCAACTGAACCCATTTAGCATGACATTCGATTTGAGGGCCCACGGCACTGATTTAAACGAAAGCAAACCGCACATGTTGTAAAGTTTAAAGATTAAAGAACTGGGCCACGAGTTCGACTGCCCTTTAAATTGCCACTTGGCGCCAAATATTTATTGCACTCGGCTTGTCTGCCGGTTGGTTGGTTGGCCGTCAGCTTTTGGGGGAATCTGCATAAATCGAAAATATTTCAGCCAAAGTTGTGTCTTTAATTTAAAACACATTTCGCATTCCCCTTGGGTTGTGTTTGCAGTGCACTGAGAGAAAATACCAGCCAGGCCATTGGTACATACATACAAGCATATATTTGTAGTCATTTACCGAAGAAGTACTTAATGTTTTGATTTTCATTTGAAGCGATTATTTTTCCCTGTGCATCGGACATTCCGCCAACAAGAAAAACATTAAAAATAACGAAAAGCCAAACTGAAACATAAATAAATCTGAAATTTTAAGCACTCAAAATCCGACAAAACACAAACACACACGCACACCCAGCTGCACACACACACCCAGCTGCACACATACACAAACACACACATAAGCTGTTTGCGACTGGAAAACTTTTGTTTTTGAAAGTTCTTCGGTTTGGCGACGTTGTTGGTTGTTTTTTTATGTATGTACCTTCTTCCCTGTAAAACATGCAATTTCTTTCGGTTTCGCAACGTTCGATTGTTGCGGTGAGAAAGAAGAGGGCGGCGGGAGCAGGGGGCGTGGCAGGGCAGGGACGGGCAGCAGCTGCAATAACAACAACGAGCGGCGAAGAGCGAAAACAGCGGCGACAAGGACAAAAGCCAACAATGGGTTATTAGTGGCACTTAAGCAAACACGCGGCCCAAAGGGCTGGCTGACCAAGGGGGCGTGGTCGGGGGTCGAATGCCACAAGGATCTCTGTGTGTGTGTGTGTGTGTGTGTGACATGTGTGTGTGAGCGGTCTTCTGCGGTTCTGGTTGCTGCTGCTGCTGCCGTCGTCTGATTTATCGCCAAGATGTGGGCGTTTTTAAT
Organism: Drosophila teissieri; assembly: GCF_016746235.2. Classification (NCBI taxonomy): domain Eukaryota; kingdom Metazoa; phylum Arthropoda; class Insecta; order Diptera; family Drosophilidae; genus Drosophila; species Drosophila teissieri. The sequence continues at coordinate 21,746,852 of NC_053030.1, forward strand.
TAATTTCAGTGCACCACCGCTCAGCGCAGATTTCCAGCTCATAAAGAGCGATTTCCGCACAAAATATTCAAGCAGGGGGAAAAATCAACAGCAATGTGGTATTTAGTTAAGAGCTGAAGACCTGAAGAGCAGCAGCAACTCCTTCAGAAGTGCCTCAAGTATCGCCAAGTGGCGGACAGCATTGTGGTTACTTCGTTTGAGTGTGAATACAAATTATTCACACAGTAGTAGTTTGAATGGCAGGGCAAACAGCAGAAAGCCCAAGGGAATATTCGAAAACCCTGAGGGCTTCAAAGAATATATACATATAAGTAAAGAACTTTTACATACTTATAAAAAATACATGACAAATTAACTCTAAGCTTAAAAGCAATCTTTAATTCGACTCAATTTTCCTAGTTTTTCCTAAAACTGCGCAAACCCTCGCTGGCACTGCACATCCCCATCCAGAACTCGGAAATAATTAGATTTTCTGGAGCTAATTTGGTGTTTCCTTTTCTGCTTGGGAAAACTTTTCGCCTTAGCTTTTAATTCTAATTTTGACGCGGGCTTTCGCTAATTTACTTTCAACTTGAATCTTGAATTTCTGGGGAGCTTAGGACTCCAACTTTCAACTTGCAACTTCCAAGACTTGGCCAGATAATCTCGACGAGAGTGTCACTTTGCTGATGCCGCTGCACTTGGAGCTTTTTGGCCAAATGGGACTCCTCCCAGGACAAAAGAATGCCGCCAAGTTGCCATATCACTTACCCCGGAAACTTTAAAGGGAAGGAGGAAACTTCAATGTGGATGGTGGCTGCTCCTTGGGCCACAATAAATTCATTAGTCGGCTGCGGTTGAATATGAAAATCGCGCGGAAGAACTAATTATGCTGGGAATAGTGTTGCACTATTAAATTTCACTTTGTTGCATGCATAACGTTCATAACGTTCATTACGCGGCTGCAAAACTCAAATTGAACCCGTTTCGCACTTAATGAGAATTCTGCGGAAAAATCTCGCAGGGCTGCTTTAATAAATCGATAAATGCCTCGTGAAAATACCGATGCACATACTTCAATGACAGCGCGCTGGAATGCGACGTATTTGAATTTGTTTTAGTCGAAGCTAACAAAGTAAAATGTTTGTATAAATTAAAAAATTGGGCGGGGAATGCAAATAGTAAATAAACGGACAGCACCGAAATGGAAACCAATTAAAAGCAAACATCCAGTTTGTTATGCTGCCCGATGTCGTGTATGCAAATATTTTCGCATCCAGGCGATGTGCGAAAAGTGATTTAAAAGTTTAATTCATGGCCAACAATGGGCAGCAACAACACGGCTTGCAATGCCCATTAAAAACTTTGTAAAACAAATGCGAGTGTAAGTTACCAGCATGCGAAAATCGCTGATGAAGGCAGTGGTGCCAAAGTGTTGCATACTTGCAGGCGCGGTTGCAAGTGATTTTGAATATATTTCGAAAATATTTCCCCTTTTGTGGAATGTGGCAACTTGAATTTGAACTTTTGGCACTCCGCATGGTAATTGAAGCGTGGTAATAAACAAGCCAATATCGGCGCGTTTTCAGCTGTCGCCCGAATAGAACGAGTGCCAGAAAGGGCCAGTTAATTGATTTACGACCTTCAATAAAACCGCGCAAGACAACTTACCATTACCACCACCCCGTTTCAAAGGCGGCTAAGCTAAAACAAACTAATTTCAGGCTAGAAACCGAGCGCGGCCCATAAAGCAAGTTAACGATCCAGCGGGAAAAGGCAGAAAACTGGGAGCATCCGTGACATTGAAGGGCCCCAGCCGCAGAGTTCTTCAATTAGTGTAAACACAAACGATGACACTCTCCACGGAGCAGAGGCCACAGAACAGAGCCAATTGCCAATGCCAATCCGGGCTCTCCCTCCACTCCCTCCACTCCAGACCCCCAGTTCCTTCAGTTCCCCCAGTTCCTCCAGTTCCTTCAGTTCCTCCAGTTCCTCCAGTTCACCAGTCCTCCAGATCGCCAGACACTTTAATATTTAACGCCCCTGGGAGCTGGCGACAATGAGCCAAACAACGAGTGTTCCACGAATATGTTCGTGATCATAAAATTATAATTTATGAACAGAAAGCAGCGGGCAGGAGTACAGAGTGTGGAAGCTTATCTCATCTCCGGCATCTCCAAGTGCGCCCATATGGAGGACGCCCGATGCCGAGATGCAGATGCAGATTCCGATGCAGATGCAACAACCGACCCAAGAACCCAACAACCCGACAAACCGACAACCCGACAACGATGACAACGTTTGGAGCGATTTTGGAGCGCGGCTCGCGTCAATTTTGTGGATGGAGTGAGTGCGAGGGGAAGGGGAAGCTGGTTGTGGACCCTTGCACTGAGAGAAAAGAGCGCTCTATACACTGTGATTTAAAAAAAGCCACACTTATGAGAAAGACAATAGAAGGCATCGCGTTTGGTGAGCTATCAGCATTAGTTGTTATAAGCTTGGCTACAAAGTGATGCTCCAAATTGCCCCATTTTCTCTCAGTGAGCCGGTCCCTTTTTCAGAACCGAACCGCCTGTCATGGGGGTGATTGTTGTTATTGTTATTCCGGTTGCCCTTTCTGTTTCCAGGAAAGACGCCTCGGGCTCTGGATGCGGCTTCTTGGCTGCTGGTAACTGGTTACTTGGACAATATTTTCATATTTATTCAGGCTCTCGTTCTCCACTGGTCTCCACTCCATTGGTAGCCAGCGACAGAGCCAGAGATCCCGAGCAGAATCCCAGTTGCTCCGCAGCGAAACTAATTTGCGGTTCGCCTGTCCGGCGAGTCATCTGAAATTTCCTCTCGAGCAGCGAGGCTCTGTGTTATTCTGCCACGCCCACTGGCAAGCAGGCCTAATAAGTTGCCTTCTGCCCGAGACTGAGACTGAAACTGAGAATGAGACTGAGACCCTTTTGGGTCAACTTCCCGGGGGCTCCGACACACGCATCGCGTGGTATCTCCTTCCAGAGCTCCCAATTTACCCCCCCCCCAAAAACGATTCGATTTTGGCTGGCTTCTGCAGCTTAATTAAATTCTTTTCACTTGTTCTGCTCTGCGGCGCTGATTGAGTCTGCGTAAGAATCAAATTAGTTTAGTCGCAAAGTTTATCAATTAAGTCGCCGGGCTTCTCTAGGCCAAGTTAAAGTCATAGTTACTCACTGAAATGCCTTTAAGTTGGGCAATGGTAATACTTGCTTTTTGCCTACATTGTGTTGTGTTACGGTTCAGATTATTATACTTTTTAAATGTACTGCTAGCCAATTATTCACTCAGTGCTCGCAAGTCTGTTCCATTGTCATTCGCTGCGCCTTTGTGGGCTGCGAAATTAAAAATGATCGTCATCGTCAGCGGCTCGATGACTCCAGGCTCCAACTCCACCAGGTTCCAGCTCCAACTCCACCAGGCTGCAGACTCCAACTCCACCAGGCTCCAGACTCCAACTCCAGCAGACTCATTGTTATGGGGCTCTGCGGGACTTGCGGTCTCGCCGCCAGGATCATAACTCACGGTCCTGCGGAGCTCCTTGCCCGCTGCCACTGCGAGGAGCATCCTGGATGCCGGGCAGCGGACTATAATTTAAACGCGCTCTATTATTTATTTGAGCATATGTCAATGCAACTTATTTATTTATTCACGCCAGCAATAATAAACAAAAAGTCGCGTATATGTATGTACATACATACGCATGCAGATGCGAAATGCGAATAAAATCGCTTGTGGACGGCGGCCGTTAATGAGCACAGGGGGGTGTGGGGAAACTCCCGGAAAAAGGGCGGAAAAGCGAGGGGTGAAAGGGGAGAGGGGAAGAGGGGGTTCTGCAGGACTTATGCCGCCGCAGCGTTGGCAACGCGTTGCTGACGTTAATTGACCGCAACAATTTTTTCGCCGCTGCAGTGTGCAGTAAATTTTAATGAAATTGCTGCCATCGCACACGCCCACCGATATAACTGGGCGTGGCCAATCGGGCGCCGCCCCACCCCCTCCTCACCGCCCTGCGCCCAAAGTGCTGATGACGTGCTGTCAGCGACACTCACTTCGTGCCGCTTGTTGCATGCGGCAAACAGAGAGAGAGAGGTGCAGATAAAAATAAAATAAAGCTGAAATAAAACGCGCAAAAAAATGGAAATCTATAAAGGAATGCGAGATATAAAAATTATTTACGACTCGGGGCTTAATTCGCGATCCTCTAGCCTCTCGTCTCTTGCCTCCTGTTTGTGTATTGGTGGCCATTTTTGATGTGGCTGCATTTATAAATTAATTAAAAATAAATTACTTTATGTTGCATGTCCAATTTCGTTAAAGTTGCCAATGCAACAGCAGCAGCAGCGGCGCTGAAAAAGCACAATTATGCACAGACAGTTGACAAGAAAGTGTTCGAAAAAAGCGTTGAACTTGCAAACTTTGTTTACATGGCCATCAGCGCAAATAATTAAATATCTTGATTGAAGCTCTTTTTTTTATAAATCAGTGATATGTTTTAGTTGTGTCTACTTCTGCACTCAAATGGCTTACTCCATTTCTCTGCGGGATCAGCACTTCGGATGCAGCACTCACTTACCCATGAGTTGCATGTGCAACACGTGTACCCATAGATAATCCCCACTGTGTGCACAATGCACCTCATATTTGCCCGGGCCAAACACCCAGATTCCGCCGACTTAATGTCGCATTAAGATGGTAATCCCGACTCGAATCCCATATAAATCCACTGGCGGTAGCCCAGGAGTTCAGGCGGAGGAGGTAGAGAAGGTGGATGCGGATGTGGCGGAGGTGGGGGTCAGCAGATAAAGGTGCTGCAGAGATGGTGCAGATAAATTTCCATGTTGTCACACCTTGCAACTCGCATGCCACATAAATATATTTCCACTTCGAGCCGCCGAAAGGTGACACTGCCTGCATTTTCTGCACCTCTCTCGCTTTTTTTGTCAGCCTTTTTATTTTTTTTGTGGACTGGGGTGAGGTAAATAAAGATATCAGAAGGTAGCACCAACTCGATTCCGCATTCAGAGCTGCCCCGCCGCCGAATCCCCAGGGCCAGCTACCTCGCAACTTTTGGCCGCATCGAAAGTGAATTATTATTGAATGCAAAAAAAAAAGAAAAATGGAATGAAATGGAAAAAAAGAGTGAGGATGGATCCTTCTCGGAACTGGCCGCATTTAATTTATTGGGAATATTTGATGTTTGATTTTTCGCCTTGTTCCTCGCGTTTCTTATCGCCTGGCCATTGACATTTTATTTTCGCCAGACACTTTCGAATTCGGGTATAAATAACTGCGGAACAGAGATTGAAGTGTTGCCGAAATATTTGCTTATCAGCCGAAAGAGAAGAAACTGCAATTTATGAAATGCTGCAGCAGTTGAGCTGACTGGCAAGTAAAAGTAGGTAAAGTTACTAAATAAGCTGCTAATCCTGCTCAATATCACACATATCGCTTTTAACTGCGTTTAACCCGACGAGCAGCCGATTAACTAGCAGTCCCATCTACGTGGAAATCAATTAGCAACTGTCGGCTTGCAGGCCATAAAAGTGAAAATCCGGAGCAGACAGCATAATGCCACCCAAGAGCTGTCAATGGAGCGAGACCACACAGCTGGCCGGAGGAGCAGGAGAAAATGAAGCCTGGTCACGCACAGCTCAGCACACAGGAGGAGATGGGCGGGAAGGAAGGAAAGGAGGAAGGGGGCGTGGCGTGCAAGATAGAGATCCCGATTGCCAGCTCGAATATGAAATTATTCAAATGCCGCCACAACATATAAATTCAAGTTAATCCGCACAGCTGGACGTCGCCTCTTCCCCGCAGGCAGACGAGCCGATCTGGTTAGTGGAGATCTATATAGAGCTATATATTCATGCGAATAGCGCTTACAAGGACTCTGATGGGCGCCAGCTTTTAATCATTATTAATTATCCCAGGGCCAGGTCGGCGGAGTATAAATCACTTGAGCTGCCGCTGCAGCCCATCGTTTCCAGTGGGAGGAGCGGCTAATCTGTTCCCGGCCAACTAGCAAAACGCTGAGAAATGCGGCTAATTACAGTGGAGGCATTGGAGCATCATTTATATCAAAGTGAGTCGAAATGATACGATTAACAACCAGATGGGTGGATCTAGAACATGCTGTTCGGCGATTGGGAGGACATGTCGTCCGCATCGAAGTCCATGATGGCATCTTGGTCCTCGATCTCCCTGGCCCGGTAGATGGTGCACATCTCCGAGGGCTCCCAGTTCAGGGATTTCCTGGCCAGCTGTTCGGCCTCGTTGAGGTTCAGCGACTCCTTCCAGTTGTGCGTGAGAAAGGACACAATGTCCTCCGAGTCCCTGCCCTTGGCGGCATATATCACCCTGCGCGAGGCGCCACGCTCCTGCAAACTGTACAGGTGGAGGCCCATGCTGTCCTGGCCAGCGAGCAGCACATCCGCGGCATCGACGCACTCGTACTTGCCGCACAACATGTCCCGCACCCGGGACACGGTCATCTTCTGGCCGCGATCTCTGGTCAGGTGATCCACCTGGGCACTCACCTCCAGAACTATTCTCCGATCGATGCCGGCATGAGGGGCGCAGCAGCTGTAAGGTATACAAATATTATTTCAAGAGAATGCAGATGATATACGCGTCTTACTAAATGCGGTCATCTAGAAGGTATATTTCGTAGTCCTTCGAGTTAGTGGCCAGTATCACGCCGTGGGTACTCGTGAGACCCACCATGCTGCCTTCGATTTGAGAACTGTGGGAATCAATAGCTTATAGATCATACCATACATGATTCCTAACACAAAATCACCTTTCGCCTTCCAACATTCTGAAATAGACTCCCGCAAGCGTTCGAGCAGAAAAGCGCCAGTCAAATGAGCTGCAAAGATTCCGTGAAGCTGAAGAGCCAAAGGGTGTTAGTGATATCTTGGCTTGGGAAAAAGGCATAAAATAAAGTTGAGCTAGGTACAAAGACATCGAGTGGCGTTAAGAACGAATATTTGCCCAAGTAGATTAAGGCCAACAAATTGTGGCCAGAAGCGTGGCTAGCCATTGTGTGGCAGTAAGCGATATTGGCGGCCGGAGGCCGTCTGTCACCGCCACTGGATGGCGATCTTCAGATGGCAATCTTCAGATGATGATGATGATGCCAACTAGTTGGCATTGGCCAAGAAACTCATCTATGGGCAGTCGCACCTGCTCCTCCTCGCGGGAGCCGGCCCTAAAAATAGACCCAACCAGTTGGCGTGGCCAAGACCAGAAGGCCACTTCATGGTAGACACTTTAACGAGCCCATCAATTGCAAGCTACACTGTCCGCGCAACGATGTAATCGATGTGTTAATTAGCCTAAGCAGGAGCAGGAGCACAGGGATCAACCTACCAGGATCGAGTTCAGTGCCACCAGTTTCTGGATCTGAATGTTTGACGCACAATTAAAAGCCAACTGGATTGCCACTGGGCACAGGGTTCACATTCCACGTCAAAAGGGATTCGCTTTCCAATTAATAAGCCACTGACAGGTGTTCAAAATTAATACGTGCTTTAATGCCAGCTATTTGCATTTCAATACTATGCATTCCACTAAAGGGGCTTTTTGAAGGGAGTGAGTACATCATAAAAATGTGCACTATTAATTAAATAAAATGGCATTAATGCTAATTAACACGTGCTAAAGCATTTTTATGTGGCCTATGATGGGCTGGACATCTATCAACTATGGGTGTTAGTTAAATTAACTTAAATCACCATTGGCTGTCGGGTTTTTTCCAATTACCAATTACCAGTTACCAATTTCAACTTGGCTTTTGTCAGAGGCTGTTCTCTCGCTGTTTTGCCATTTGACAAAATAATAATCGCGTGTGGATCGCAGGCCCCTTATTACATTATTATTATTATTATTGGTACTCGTCGTCTGCATGTCTGGAATTTAATTTTTTCTGGCATTTACAAAACACTTCAACCCGTTTTGACAAGACTCGGCGATGACAGCAATTACCATACGATTTGCATGGCGTTTATGTTTATTTTCATTTTCGCTTTGTATGTGAATATTTTGCCAGCCAGCCTTTGTGTTCTTTGGGCCAGGCCCAGAGTCGAAACGCAAAGAAGAAACGAACCTGCGAGTGCTCAGGTTGATTTCGATTTTGACAGCTGCCTGACTGACTCACTACTCCTCGGCTGTTCGCATTTCGGCTGGATTCGCATTTCATTAGCTCGTTATGGACCACCTACGGCCAGGCCAACTGCTGACAGCCCCTCCTCCTCTCTGATCCCCATCCCCACCCATGGTTTTGGCCAATTGGCAGACCCACAGCGAAGCAATTAAGCCGCCTGGCATCGAACACAGTCCACAATCCCATCGAATGGTGCAATTTGAGGTATTTACAAAAGCGTAAAAAGGCAAAGAAAACAAGACTGGCTCCTCCCAATCAAAACATGACGAATGCCACTCGAGCCCCTCTCCGAGATGTCAAGCGGCCAAGTTTAAGTCGGATGGCTCCCTCCTACCTACCTGCCCCTACAACAAAAGGTTTAGGTTCTTCAAGGGAACGCTGGAGCTTCGGCTGGGGTCTTTAGTTTTTATTGATATTTCATGGTTGAATATCGTGTGTTCAAGATACATTTGCGAAAGTTGCATGAAAAGCATGCAGAACTAGTGAAACTTCAAGTAGTATACTGACAAATTTTAGAAGTTTACACATTGAACAGCAAAATGTGATCTTTGGCTTAGGCACAGGTTTCCCCCTCGTTGTCCTCGACGTCGTCGTCATCGTCCTTGCCCTGGATCTTGAAGTAGCGCATGGCGAAGGTGTCCTTGGCCGTGGACACCACCCGCACCCAGTCGCGCAGGCTGTGCTTCTTCAGATAGCGCTTGGCCAGGTACTTGAAGTAGCGCTTGGAGAAGTGCACGCCGGAGTGGATGATCAGCGCGGAGTTCTTGGCCCGCTCGAAGGTGACCTGGTCCTTCAGCTGGTTGACCTTGTTCTTGATCTTGATGTGCGTCTTCAGGTACTTCTCGAAGTCGGAGACATCCAATATCAAGTCCTCGGCCACGCAGGCGCAGTCGATCACAAAGCGCTGCCAAATCTTCTTCTTGGGCAACCTTTTTCCACGCAGCACATTCTTGGCCTTTTTGGCTTCGGTTTCTGCTTTGCCGGAGCAGCAATGCTCTTTCCGACACTTTTAGTGGCCGTGGCCACTTTGGTGGCTGGAACTTCGTTTTTGTCTGCTTTGGGTGCCGTGGAAGGTGGCTCCTTGGGCACTTCCTGGACCGGGGATGCCCTCTTGGCGGCAGCACCCGTGGCTTTGCCCGCGTTGCCACGTGCAGGAGGCGCCGCTCTCTTTTTGGTGTCCACCGCCGGAGCAACTGGCTCCGGCACTTGGCTCAGGTTCTTGCGAGGAGCAGTCTGCGCTTTCTTTGGCTTCTGGTCAGCGGTTTCGCTGGCCTTCTTAGCCGTTTCCTTCATGGCCAACCCGAGATTCTTCAGAGCCACAGCCGGAGCTTTGGCCACCTTTTTCGTGGACAAAGGCGGAGCCGCGGCTGCAGTGGCGGTTTCTACAGGAGCCACCTTGGCTGGGGCTTTCTTCGCCGGCTCTGGAGCCTTCGATTTGGCCTTGGGGGCATTCTTTTTCTGAGTCTGTGATTTCATTCCTAAATGGCGAATTATGAGCCCATGCTTAACTTATTCTTTTTGTTAACTTACCAGTAAGAAATTAGTAGCGAAAGTTCAAGAACAGCACGTGACTTCCTTCGTTGAAGTTGGTGGGGAAAAGGATTAGAGTGGCCAAGTCATGCTGCAATCAGAAACGAACTGCATTTTCGGCCAGTGTGACCTTACTCCCAATTGACTGTCGTTTACGCAGAATGCGAATGCCAATTATTCGATTCTCTTTGGCGGCCTATTTGTAAAAACAGGAAATCTTCAAGTGCAAAAAGGCGGAGTGAGGAGATGGCGGAGCAGGTGGGGATGTTGACGCTCTGATTTAACGCTGATTAATTGGCACGAAATTATTATTACCGCCTGTCGGCCAGGGATCAATTTGGCCTTGTTTGCTGTCTCGCCTCGGTAATTTGTAATTTTTATATTATACCTGCTTCCTTTTAAGCACGTTTATTACAGGGTATTGTCGAGGAGCGAAATCGATTTAATCGAGTTAAGTTACCAAGCTGGTAAGTTGATGAAATAGCGCCTTTTCGCTCTCTCAAATTGATTTGCGAAAGCCTGATTAAAGTCTCATCACTTCGCTGTCTCTTTGGCAGCCAGTTCATTTATTTCCGAGTTGTACAAACATTTAGCTATCGCTTCAATATTTTTTAAGCCAAAAGGAAACCCCTAAATTGCATAACATATCGCTTTGCAACGAGCGCCATTTATCAAATTCAAATGAAAGAGTTGGCCACCAACTGGGATTTGGGTTTGTGGATGGCGGATGGAGGATGGGGAATGGGAGATGCCACCTCCTATCGGCAGGCAAAATAAAAAAAAGTCAAAAATAAAAACAAAAAGTGCAGCCAAAGTGAATTCCCGCGGAGCGTTTAATCAAAATTTACCGGCGAACGCGTTCGCTGACAATGAGAAATTGCAACAAATTCGCGCTACATCGAAACCGTCTCTCTCGCGCCGTCTCTTTCTGCCTCGCTGCAGCCGTCTCTTTCGCACGCCACTGCCAAGAGCAAACAAGGCTCAAAACGAATGGCGGCAGGGGCGGGGCAGGGGTTTCGATAGCAGCGCAAACAAAGCGCAGCTGAAGTCCAAAGAAATGTAGCGATCACGTATACGCACCCCTGGCCACCGAAACTTAACCCATACCCAGCTCTGCACCAACACATACCCTGGAAGAGCGTATTAGCACTTGGATGCTTTGGCACTTTTGGCATTGGCATTGGTATAATAAAAGAAGAAACAAAGGAGTGAGTTTTAAGGCAACTTTGGTACATTCAATTCAGACTTCCCATAATCGTAATAATGATTAAAGTAGTAACCTTAGGGTATTTAAAGGGTTCATACCATTTCTTTATCCAACGCCGCATGAAGCCGCTGCAGTTAGGATGCTACTCGATTTCCCAGCCGCCGACTGGATATTGTTTTCTGGTGGCTTTGGTTCTTTTTGGCGGTTTTGTTTCGGTTGCGGATATGAAAAATGATGCCGAAACGATTTTTACAACCGAAAGCGCTCCCAGGCGCAACCTCTTGCCGCGTCCTCCTCGCGGATTTGGAGATTCGCGGATTCGGGACTCGGGACTCGGGATTAGGGACACGGGACTCGCGGACTCGGAGGCAGGTACGAGCAAGTGGAGTGCCTCCCGCTCACTGCGAGCACTCGAAGTTGATTGATGGGCCCGGCATTGGGCGATTGGGCGATGGGAAAACTGCAGCGGTGGGCGTGACGGCCCTCCGCCCCCCCTGCGAAAAGTGGGAGGAATGATCGGCGGAGTCGTGCGGCTTCTGGCCCGAAATCAATCTGGCTAAACGGTAGCAAATGGGCGGATGGAAAGCGGATGGAAATGGGTTTGGCGCTGCGGAGGCGTCTCTGGCCTGGGAGTTTGCCTCGTTATGGATGGCAGCGGCTGTCCAGGGACATCGATCACCTCGACATCAGGTGGGCAGTGATCTGGCGAGGAGTTGAGAAGGCAGAGTCAGTGCAAAGTGAAGGGGCGGAAAATGCCTTTGAAATTACTGATTTATACCGGGAATTTGCGTTGCAATTAAAATGATCTATGTTATGTAAATAAGTAAGCTAATACTAGAAAAGTTTGGCGAATCAATGGGAGATCTCACAATAAAACCATTAAACTACTTTTCAAATAGATCTAGCAGAGCTCTTAACACCTTTGTAGCCATAAATTGGCGTGCTTAGCGAAACTGCTCAGGCTAATGAAATGCAAACCGCCAATTGAGATAGTAAATGCAAATGCATGGCCCAGCTGAAAAGAGTTGCCAATCTCGCAGCCACAATATACGAGTGCTCTAGTTGGCCAACAAAAAAGTAAGGAGAAACGATTACCAACTGACTCAGCCAGGCCAAAATTGGCAATGTGCCAGCCGAAATAAACAGTTATTGAGTTGACTGCTTGACACTTCCCGCCGCGATAGCCCAGGGTAGCCGGGAAATGGATACGACACCTGGTAGGTGACTCCACTTCCACACCCACACCCACAACCGCTGCCCCCTTCCTTTGCCGTTCCAGTCGCTCTATTAATTAAATTAATTCCCAATATAAATTCAAATGGCCAAAGCGTGCCCGCTTACGAGTTCTAATTGGGCGAGTGCGAGTCAATTAGATGGGGAAACAGGAGGCAGGAAAAGCGGGAAAGCCCGCCCATTGTGAGCCAGTAAGTCAGGATTGTCGGAGCTGCGGAATGGAAAGTCGCTTGCGGGTGGCGAGGCCTAATTGTTTATTTATGGAAAGGTTGCCTTTCGCAACTCTTTTGCGTTGGGAGTGGGAGCGAGTTGGGCCTCACATTTCATTAATCACGCAAATGCTTATCGCCTGACCAGCAGTAGGAGCTCCTTTTCCTCGAAGAGCCCCAGTCGAATCGTGGCCATAATTTGTCTGACTTGCTGGAAAAGCCACTAAGAGAGCGAAAATACGCCTTGCATGACCAGACGAAGCTCCATCCCAAAACCCAAACCCAAACCCAAACCCAAACCACTCATCAGAATCATTGGGGCTCCGCCTGCTGACCACTTCCGTGCCGGTCTGCATTTTTCAGCGGCCACCTCTGATTTGGTGATGCTTCAATTCTGGAGGAGCTGGCCGGAAAATTACAGGGCACTGGGCAACTGGAGGGGGGCGAGGTGCGAGGTAATGCCATGAGCGGTCTGCTGTGTGAAAATTCTGTGGGAGGCTCTCAAGTGACGAGCAAATCTCGAGCAGGCCAGCCACATTCCTGTTGGGCCCACTGCGTTGAGGTGTTGGGATTGCACTTGGAAAAGGTTTTGGCACTCCAAGAAAATGATGGTAAAAACATAAGTTAAAATGAAGTTATAGCTTGTTTTAGATTGATAAGTACAATGTATATCTGTTTAATAGGACTGCGCAAACTTGAAGTTTGTGAACTAATTATAGTCACTTGCAAGTCGTTTAAAGTACTCCATCTGCTTTTGATCCTGTTTGCAGTTTGGCTGTTTCTCTGCCTTGTGTGGGCCATTACAATCACTTAACTTGAAAGCGGCCCCCGGCTACACTGAACTTTGCGCTCGCCCACTCCCTAAATTAAGATGTTATCTGATCTGCCAGTCGTAACTTATGTCATTTATGTCCACGATATCTTCGGACCCACCCACACTGTGCTCCCTCCTCCACTGGGAGCCTGGGGAGATTGCGCCAGGAATTGGCCGGGAAAAAATAAGGAAGAGAGCAGTCGGCAGACAGCAGACAACCTGGCAGACACTGCGCCGCTGCTTTTCGGCCATATTAGCAAGGCAAATTTCCCAAAAGGCGCAGGAAAAGCGCTCGCAGGAGTCGGGAAACCGGGAAAAGCAGAAGGGGATGCGCCAACAAGCATGTAGTACAATCTTGAAACTCGAATAACGGAAATAAAAATTATGAGCCCGGAATATTTTAGCGCTGACAATTTGCATAAGAAAACCGTTTTCGAGAGCAAAGGAACTCCAGTGAAGGCTGGAAAAGGCCGGAGAAGTGGCCACAAGATTGGACCAGACTCGGGCGAAATGTCCTTTTTTACGTACCGCCGGAGGTCCTGGGAGGACGTGGGTAGTATGGCAGTAGGCCACTCCTCGAAGGCCGTGCAGTTTATTGTTGTTGTGGGCGTTGTAATTGATAAGTTAATTTACATTTTTATTGAATGGCCCAGGCAATTGTTGTGACTTGTCGCCGTGCTCTTTGTCACGAAGGTCAGCCTGCTTTGCATACCGATACCCCTGCCCATGTCCATGTTCAGTGGGCGGAACAGCGCCACCCACTTAGATACAAACACCAACCCACCCGAGTTGCCCATTTCATGCATAGCGAAATATGTAAAAAAAAATACGTGGGTGAGTTAATAAAACGAATTTGCGGCAAGTCGGTCGTGTTTGCTGCTCAATTGGGCGGAAGGTATGGGCCAAAACCAGGAGGCACAATTGATAAATTCGCACAATCGAATGAATGTGTTGTGGTTAAGCCGAACACAGCTGCTGTGAAATCTAGAAATGAGTTTAATTAAGTGCTCAGCAAAACATGCAACGCAAATTGACGCATGCTACATCTCTATTGTTCGCTTTTCACAGCTTAATTAAAGATTTCCGGTATCCATAAAGCTATGGTGCTGAATAGATCAGATACTGGAGGTAAAAAACGAAACGCACTTTGGCAGATTACATTTTGTAGCATATATTTGCCTGCACATATTTGTATTTATCTTCTATTTAATATTAGAGTGTAAGCCCATTCAGATTCGATTCTATTAATTTAAATATCCACTCGAAACTCTCTGTTTGATTGTTTTGCCCATTTCTTCTCGGCTGGGTCGAGTGGTTCCGCAAAGAATGGAGCATCGAGAATCGAGAATCGGGAATCGGGGATATGGATCCATATACATATCCACATCCATTTCATGTTCCAGCGCCCCGTCGTGCATGAAAAGTTAACGAGAATTGATGTTCCATGTATCGCCAAGGCAAAACAAAGCATAAATTTCTCAGTCGCTCGCCGGCTGAAGCTTCCAGTTGCAAGTTTCCAGTTGCCAGTTGCCATTTGCCAGTTTTACATGCAGTTGCAGCCGCAGTTGCTGCCCTTGCTGCGATGTTCCTCCTGCTGCAACTCTGTCGATATCGGACTGCGTCCAAGTACATTGTCCAAATACACACACCAGCAGTCAGCGAAGGTCCCCGATATGCCCTGCCCCCATCCACTGCCCCCCAATGACCCCCCCCCCAACATATATCCCCCGATTGTTCTTGTTGCTTTCTCTTGGCCGACGCGACGTTGCATAAATTTTCAGCCAACGAATTCAATTTGCGTAACGCATGCGGATGGCTCCCCAAATGGAAACGGGTTGCAAATGGACGGGGATTGCTATCGGGATGGGGATTGCTATTCACTGGACTGAAATGCTGGCCGCGCTTCTTGACCGAGGGTACAAACGAGACTTTCCATGTTGCAGAAATCAGTTTGGGGCTTATGTAGCGGAATTGGTTGCATATTATTGTAAGTAAATAGGTATTACTAGATTCTAAAGCTATGCAGAAGGCTTTTATCTTCATAGACACCTGCTACTCCATAGGCTTTGTGCCCAAACTGTTGCACTCGTCACGCCGACAACTCTGGCCACGGGCCCAATCAGTGTCGCGTCTAATCCGGCTCCCCATTGAGTGCCGGACCCAAAGACCAAAACCAAAACCAAAAGCAAGACCAAAAGACCAAAACCGAAACCGAAACCCATGGTTGCATGCAAATCACCTCGTTGACTTGTGGCCACTGTGGGTGGGCAAACTGCCGCCAGGAGACTTGTGGAGGACGTGTGGATCAGCGGCCTCCTCTCCTGCCTCCTGCCTCCTCCTCTGATTTGAGTTGATGAATTGCAGTTTCCAGCGGCCTCTCTATTGGCAAACAAACTGAGTTGCGATCTCCAAGGAGTGGGTTATCCGCCCAGCTGGAGACGCTGCCGCAGCGAGATAATCGCTCTTGAGCTGATTACGTGGACAATGGACCAACTGGGGAAAGAGAAAGGAGCACTTCGGCACGGCTGAGTGGGTCTGAGCCCCTGGATGAAGAAGATTCGCCCGCCGGATGAGGATGTGCCCACTCGCATGTGCGATGGTCGATTGCGGTGACACCGGACTTTGGAGCCATATTCTGAAATGGGTCAACTGGCGTCCAAGCTAAATGGTTTAACTAATGCGATTGATGTTTATCAAGTTAGTTTCTGCAAATAAGTGAATTCCAGTTTGGCCATGTGAAATGCAAATGCGCCAATGATTTCCAAAATCGTTAAATATCGCGAGTACCTATGACGTTTGTAGTGATGGGCTTTCACCAGCGGAATATATTGATGTGGGCCTGCAGCAGTTCACACTAAACTGAACTGATTTCCATAGCCTCGCATCAATAACTTATATCGTATTCTGGGGCAAAATATAACAAAAGCTACAAAACCCAATTAATTTCCAATCAGCCAGCCGATTGGCAGCTTCAATTAGTCGCGCCGACCCAAATGGCAGTAGCTAACCGATTCGGAATCGGAATGAGAACCACTATCTGTATCTGTAGCTGCATCCGCATCTGTATCTGTATCTGTATCCGTATCTGTATCTGTGGCAGCGGCTGCGTCAATTGAGCGCTAACAAAGATAAATGGCTGAAGCCACAAAATTGATTTGGTTGACAGATGAATTGTGGAGTCCGCTCTTCCTCTTTCTCCTACCCCCGCGGATGTCAAATCGGCAACTGCAACAATAAGTGCAACATGATCTGCAACTGTTGCCGGTCAGCGCGAATAAAATCAAAAGCATATTTCTCAATCATTCACTGAATGGTGGAAAATATTTCGAAATAAAATGGCAAATACTAAAGGGGGCGCAGTGGCGAGCGGGGCAATGGCAAATACTAAAGGGGGCGCAGTGGCGAGCGGGGCCAGGGGGCGTGGCTGCACTGCATATCGCATGAAGCACTTAAATTCGTTGCAGGCGCAGTCGACGACTCGCAGGCTTCACTGTCAAATGAAATTACGCATACGCCATGGATGCCCGCTGCCCACATTGGGTGGCCAGGGGGTGGAAAAGGGGGAAAATAGGGAGGGAAAGCAGTGGGGCACTGTGCTACTGCCAATTGACACTTTGACGCATAAATCAACTTTATTGTTTATTGATTTTTATGTTTGCCCGGCGTGTTTCTGTGTCATTTTATTAAATCTTTGTCTCCGCAATCTCGGAACTCGCCGCCGTTCATCTCACCACCACTTCTGTTCGTTCGCTTGTTATTCATTTATATGAATTTATGCGATTTAAATGAAATTGGTTCATTGTTTGCCGTGCCGGCCATCACTCATTCACTCTTTCACTCAGTGCAGTCAATGCAGTCAATACATCAATACATGGGGCGCTGGACATGTTCAACAATTCATAAATCGATTAAAGATGTTTTATTTTTCAGCTCGCCGCTTTCATTGAAAGCGAGAAATGTGAATTGACTTGGTCGGTTATCCCAAATGAAATCGCTGCCCTCGGTTGTGGTTTTCGTATTTCCATTGTGCGGAAAAACACAAAAAATATCGAGTGTAGTTGTGCTATTTCGCAACATTTATTTAAATAAGCTCATAGCTAAATAAAATCCTTTGTTGGGTTTGAAAAATTCATTATGATAAACTTTCTTCATTTCAAGCCCTCTGCCACACAGCCGAAGATCATTCAGTTATTCAATCAAAGCTGAAGCGAAACGAATTCATGACCTCGGCCGTAAAGTCAACCGGAAAAGCTTTTGAAACATAATGGGAATTCCGCAGAAAGTTTCTGCAACGCAAAGCAACTGTCAATGGCGAAAACTTGGTCCTGCCGAAAAGCAGATATGGCCACAGTGCTACACTCCACTGCCGTACAAATTAAAATTTAAATGAGCTGCTGGCGGTGCCGCTTTCCACTTTCCACCACCTTTCACTCCCCCCCGCTGTTTTTCCGGCTCCTCGGGCGTACCCATCTCCGAATATTGACACGTGACAAAGTTGAGACGCCAATAAAACATAAAAAGCGGGAAAACAGAGAACAGAAAATAGGAAATAGAAAACAGACAGCAGGCTCTCTCGCCCTCAGCAATAGAATCGAATGACCCAGCCAGCTTTTCCCAAACTGAAGGCGCAAAGTGTTCGAAAAAATTTCAATAACCGTTTCCGGGTGGGGGGCCAAAAGCCGGAAAACTGCTGGAGGAGAGCTAATAGAAGATGCTAGTGGAGCTGTCTGATGAGCGCCGATTGAGCTGAATTTACTGAATTTAATTGAAAAAAGCAGCAGGCAGGCAGCTGATGGAATCGATTTCGTTTGTTTCTGTTTGAATATTGGCAGTGGCCCTACGAAGCTAGAGTTCTATTTGTAAACAGCCGGGTTAATTGAAAATGCCGCAGGTCTAAATAATTAATTGTGTTTCTCTCCGTATTTATATACGTACATATTCCCGTTGCCAGCGGATGTCGAAGGATAAAGTTTTCAATCGAGCGAAACTATCACGAAATGCCGGCTTTTTTCACCCAGAGTCCCGCTCGCTGAGCCCGCTGAGCCCGAGGATGGCGGAAATTCTGGAAAATCTGTTGTGCTAATATGACACAGCAAATGCAGCTTTCCCGAACCCGCAGAATCTACCCTTTCACCTGAGCTCGTGGTTCCGCTCACATGTTTTGCTTTTAATCTGCGACAGGGCATTAACTTTCCAACGCACCCGGCACTGCCCCTAAATTGCTCCACATCGAGCTCCACATCAGGTTCCACATGGCCCGAGGTCAGAAGGACTTTTCCGCCTCCGCTTTCCACCGCCCCTTTCCACCCCTCTCCCCCCTGCGAGCTGACAAGGGGCTTAAGGTCCGTTTTCCGGCGACATTTTATGAGCATTTTCTGCACCGAAACTGGGACGAAGTGGCCAACGTGCTGGACACTGGACATGTCAGCGAGCCATATTGAGGATGGCCAGTGAGCCACTCGGGGCACTGGGCAGAGTTTAACGCCATTTTGGTGACAGGACACAATGTGCAGCTTAGGGGTATCCGCAAAAGGAGATGACTAGATGTGACATTAAGGTGGAATTTCTTGCAGCGGCAAGTTTTGTAACATAAGGTAGTACTCACAGTCATACTAGACTTTCTGAATTGTATGTAGTATGTAGTTTTCTTTGGGCAATCAGAAGTTTTGCTATCAGGCAAGTACCTTGGGTAATGTACATATATCTTGAATCATATCCTAAATCAACTCAGTTCTGGATCTATGATAGGGTTATCCTTGCAGTACAGACACCTCCACATAGAAGTGTGAATATCCAATGAACGCAGTCACCTCTGCCTGACGAAATGCCAAAAAGTGGCAAGTGGCAAGTGGCATTTGCAAAAAGTGCTGGGCTGATTGCAGATTCTGTTTCTGCCACAGCCGGGGGCAATTAGAAGAATGCGCCAAATGGGCTCCGTAACTCGGTGGAGTAGAAAGGCGGAAAAGCGGAAAGGCGCTAAAAAACACATTAAAATTAATTATGGGAAACACTCGACGCCATTTGCCAGATTTGGTGGCGCAATGGTGATGTGATGGTGTGTGGTGGCCATCATCTTTTTTGCAGCCGCGCTTTTTGGCAGCCAGCTGAGCGAAATGAATCCATATGTGCCGGGGCGAGGTCCTTTTGGCCAGTTTTTGCCGCCGCCGTCCTATTCCCCTTTCTCACTTCAGAGTTAATTATGTTGACATAGTCAGTTTCCGTAATTTCTTACTTTGAAACCCTTTTATTAAAATGAGGGGCGGTGCAGTATTTTCCCCCAGCTCTCCTGTACTTTTTTTGTATTTCTGCGACAGCCACGCCCCCCGGCCCCACGGCCCACCGGGTGGCCGCCCCTTTGGCAGCAGTTATTAAGAATTCATGCCACACCCAAAGTTCCACAAAGACGCCCACGGCTGGGCGGGAATGGATGGATGGGGTGGAGCGGGAGGTGGGGGCATCCAGATCGGACGACTGCCAAGTTACTCAAATTAATTAAGTTTCGCCTTTGCCAACATCGAGCATACGCCCCATTGCGCGACCGCCCACTACCCACAACCATGCCCACCTAGCGTCCCAAATGCACACCTCTCACCCCCCCCCCCCCCCCGTTTCGCTGGGGGGTCTGCGGAGCTTTTAAATTTTTCAGATGACATTTGCCAGACATTCTGCTCCATGTCTCATATTTTCTAACCGCAGTCGCCTTCGCCGCAGCAGCGCCCCCTGCCGGCCAGTAGCGCAGCCACTTTGGAGGCGCGCTGGTGTTGGTGTGTGCGTGTGTGTGTGTGCGGGTAACCTTTTTAAAATTTAAAATTAATTGCTTTGGCGCTGTTTTAATTATTAAAAAACTATTGATGGCACGGAACTTGCAGCTGCAAAAAAGGGCAAAGCTGAAAAACTAAACAGCAGACGAACTTTTCTCATTGGCACCGCTCTCGCCGGAAAAGTTTCGACTTTAAAAAGCTTTTTTCGAAGTTAACCAGCAACTGATTGATCGGGGGCAGGAGGCGGGGCGATGGGCGTTTACAGTGAAACTTCTGAGATCAATCAAGTACGCGAATGCTAACTATCACTCTGAATACTAAAGCATTTTAATCAGCGTTGTTCTCTATTTATTTTATGTTAAATTATCATAGAAAAGTGGCACTTATTTGCCAGCATCTGCAGCTAGTGTGGCGTTTAGCGAGGCCCCACTGCCCCGGCGAATCGATGAGTCTTTGATGGCTTTGTTGTGTTGCACAGCGGCACGTTTCGCTGCTCCGGTGCGGCAATTAGCCGGGAATATAATAAAACGAGTGCGCGCTGCACTGACAACGTTTACCCAAATTAGCCGCTAAACACAGAAATAAAAAGCCAACATCAAGGCGGCTAATTGGGCAGCAGCCAAGTATCCAAGTGGCCGGGGCCAAAATAAAGCGAAATAATATGCAAGAAAAGCGGGCCAAGAGGGCCAAGCCATATAAGAGCCCGCGATGATGGCGGCAATTATACGTGGTGGCCATGTGGTGGGTGGGGGGAGGGGGGTTTTCCAGAGGTTTTCCTTTTCGGTGCTGCTGCCTGGCGTGTTGTGGGCTCTGCTGTGGCACCGCCTGGTCAGCTGCACGTGCGGCTAGCGCAGAAGCCATGCAACGTGGGGCAGCTGCGAATTTCAATTTGGCTATGCGCAAAAAATTAGCAACAATTTCCCAAAAATACATTTCGCGAGGCCCAACGCCACTCCCCCTCCGCGCCTCTGAAAAGCCGCCCGCAACAACAAACAAAAGCGTCAACAGCCACGCAATATAATTGAGTGGATGCCAAATGTGGGCGGTGCGACAGAGCGCGCTATACTCGGCCGCGAAAGAGACAGCACGACGGCAGACGGCACGTGCTGGGAAAATGCGAAAGTGGGCTTAGTGGAGCCGCCTGAATTTTCCGCCGCTGGAAAATGCACTCGCGCTGACCAACGAACTAACTATTTAAACAACCAATGCAAGACTATAGTATAATTTATATATATCAAATATATAGAAATGTGATTAATTGTGTGCTTAAAATCCTCGCCTGTTTATAAGTTTTATTTAAATTACCCATATCACACAGCACACGCAATTTCTGCCTGTGTACTTTCGTTCAGGAATTAATACGAACTGAATAATACATGTGACACGCGGAACAGAAGGGCATGCCGATAGTCGCTTCTGCTGCTGTTGCTGTTTGGGCATTGTTTCATTATTTGGCCCGTTGAACGCTTTTTCCATAGCTGGCCAATTTCAATTTTTGTTTTGGCTTTGTTTTAAACATTGTTGCCGGCTTTGTTGCTGCCCCGCCCCCTTTCTGGCCGTTGCAATTTCGAACATTTGTTAACGAATTTGTTTGCTTGTTGAACATTCTGAGCGTTCCGCACTTTGGCAGCGCCATTGTTTGTTTGCCCGGCATTGTTGCAAATGACGTGGCAGCCGCATGGTGCACCTTCCGCTTCGCACTGACACGCACTTAACTGCCGCCCAGCCACCCACTTCCCAGCTGCCCCACTCCCCCCTCCCCCCTGAAAGCGGGGAATGGCCTACGTGACGCGTTTAAAAAACAATCAATTTTAATTTCAATTTAAATTAGTTGCCGCCCACCGCCCGCTGCCATTGCAATTCGCCATTAAATTATTTTTGCTCACTTATGCCACTTGCCACTTTGCCACTGTGCCACTTGCCACTGCCCTTTGCCGGCGAACGTAATGCAATTTGGCCTGGCGCGCTCCATTGTTGAATTCCATTTATTACTAAATTCCGGCTAACGGCTGCAAAAAGCCAATAAATTTCACTTAAACATTGTATGTTTTAGATGCAGCGAAAGACGAAACTTTAAGTCGCAAACTATCAAAAAATACAAAATAAAAGACCAGAAAAATGGCAAAGTGGCAAAGGAACTTTTCCTAAATTGTTAAGAATTTATATTTATGTGAATATTATTTTTAATTATTAACTAATATTTTTACACTCTCGAAACGCACTGCCAGCTCAAACATAAAACTAAATCTCTTTATGTTTGCATTTAAAATGGGGTTTCATTTCGTTTCTAAATATTGTTCACCTCCGAACTTATCACACATTTTGCATGGCATTTGCAAATTACTGAGCATAAGCATATTAAAATTACAAACAAATGTGTTAACAATTAAAATGGTTTTGCATCGCTCTTTGCATTGTTGCCTTGCATTGCATTTAACTCGCATAAAAATGCTACATCTCGTATGTATGCAGTTGGCCAACTCTTCGCTTAACCGCTTCAGAACCCGAGAAGTTTCTGCCCAAATATATAATTTCATTCCCATTCGAGTTGGGATCAAGTGTTGAGCTTAACCGGCACCTAAATCAATCCGTCCAAAGGATTGCGGCATTTGGGGATGCGATGTGTGTGTGTGTTAGTGTGCGTGTGTATCTGCCGCTGGCGCTAAACTACTTAACAGCAAATTTTGCGTAATTTACGTCCTGACCCAGGAGCAGATGGCATTCCAGGCGAGGCCCTGTATCTGTATCTGTATCCCCGTATCTTCGTATCCGAGGGATGCCGAGATACATTTGGCCAGCAGCTGGGGCTTCAGCCGCAAACATGTGTTCCCTTGAGCAAGAACAGATTTCTGGGGGCGGACTCGCTCACTGGCACTGGTACGGGGATAAATTATTGGGTGCGCCTTCTGCAAATCCAACTCCACCGCCCCGCTGCCGAAGTATCTTTGTATCTGCACATCCACACATCCACACATCCACACATCCGCTACGTACATTTGCGTATCTGCGGTTGCGTGGTCTTGGCCTGTACGAAATCAAAGCATTTAATGGCGCTTTTAATCTTGTTAATCGCCCCTTTCTGGCCCGTCTGAGATTTTCAGATAGTTTCGACGTTTGAGGGCGTGGCGGCGGCCTAAGTGGGCGTGGCGCACGAAAATTGCCCCGAAACGAAGCAGATACATTGTTAAGTTGTGATAAGCCCAGAGGTTTAGCAGCTGACCACAAACGGCGGCGGAAAAGAAGAAACCAGCAAAATTGTTGCACACTTGCGGGCGTCTTTAACGCAGAGCCATGGATCTGGCCAAGAGCACGGAGTCTTTAACGTGGCCAAAACGGGGCTGTGGGAGCCACACGACATCCTCCTATCCACTTGGGCGTCCGTCAAGGACAATTTTGACATGTTCAAATCCTTTTTGCACAAGGAATCCCCTCCGTCGCACAATGAATATTATTTCTTTATGCAAATTTCCCAGGGAGCTGCCACTTGTTGGAGGGGCAGGGAGAACCCCACCTATTCCATATTCCCTATTCTATATTCCCTATTCCCTATTCTATATTCCCTACTCTGGCCCAGTCTCCTTTTTTGCCCATTTGCGTGATATTTTGTTGAGCAAGACAAATGATTTCCATTTAATTTATTTTCACTGCTCCGCTTCGTTTTGCTTGGCTCGTGGCGGCAAAGGATTTAGCTGAATAAATTATAGGTTGAAATTGTTACATCTTGGTCGGGGAAAGGGGGATGATGGGGGGTAGTAGTTGAAGACAAGTGCAAATAAAATAAGGGCGCAAGCCGCTGACAAATGTTGGCCAACAGAGGAAGCCCCTTTGTGCAGCCGGCGATACGCCCGAAATGAATTTATCGCTGCTCTTGAAGTCTTCCCAAGATCTGCTTACTTCGCTGCAAACATTAAAGATATGGAAAGCAACTTACCTCAAATACATACATATATCCATGCAAAGCCATTTTAGGCTATAGCAGTCTACCAGTCTAACCTTTAAGCTGGAAAATCCCCGGAGCAGCATTAATTAGCCCGCAGAGCATCAGAACTTGGTCCGTGGCTATTTGGGGCTTAGGCAAACATGGCCAGCTGGGCAGCTGGTCAACTGGTCAGCTGGAATCCTGCCCTGCAGACACACGCGTGTGATTGCAGATCCCCATCCTGCAGCTCCAACTCCTGCGATTCTCGCTGAAATTTCACACTTTGTCGCTTTGCATATGGGCACGTAAGTGGCAGCTGGCCAAAGGGGCCAGGGGGGCAGAGGGGGCGGGTTGTGGCACATGGAGCTGCAAGCGATTACAAACGCGCCGACTTGTAAAGCAACTTTGGCTCTGTGCATCGCAGCTCGCATTTGGCCTGGTTCTGTTGGCCCGACGATTCTGGCATCGCGTGCCGCATTCGCGATAATGAAACCGAAAGGCAATGCGCACAAAGCCATCTACAATCCGGCAGATTGGAGCGCTGAGAAGGTGGGTGGTTCCCATAAACCAAATCGCCATCTGAAATATCTGAAAATATTAATAATAAAAGCTATAATTTGATCTAAAACTAACTTATATATGCCGAGATATATCTTTTGCGAGATACATTTGGAATGAAAATTGTATGCATAACTTGCTATTGCAATCCCAAACGGGCGACTTATCGAGTGCGAATCCTTCGACCAGCTGGAATGCCGCCGACTCCTTTGGCGAGCTGCCCATCTGGAGGATGAGGAAGGAGGGGCAAGGAGGGATTAGGAGGGACAAGGAGCCGTGGTGGATAAGAGGAGCTAGCGATGCGTGTAACTTTTTCAATTAATTTGGCCAAGCTTGAGAGAAGTTCTGAGTTCTGAGCTTGGCTGGGACATGGAGCCACCGTCGACTGGAACTCCAGCTGAAACTGTTTACGGCTGAGTTATTTCAAAAATGTTTTGCATATCAGATTGAGTCTCTGCATCTTGGCATGGGGCACGGTGGCATGGTGGCATGGTGGCTCCGGGCGGCACTTAAACGCCTTCGTTTTAATTTAATAAGAGCTTGGCAGGCGAACTGATGCTGATTCAACTGGTAACTGGTAACTGAAATGGTAACTGGTAGCTGCTCTGCATCCCAAATGAGCGCAGTGGAAAAAGAGTCCGCGGATATCCACATCCACCTTCACCTCCACCGCCAACTTGGGCTGCAAGTCGGACGATGCTGCATGTCAAATTTGAATTTAGCTGCATTTTTACAACTGTTGCAAAGTCGCTTTCAGTTGCCAGTTTCCCAGTTGCACAGTCTTCAGCTCTCCTAGCTCTGCGCTGCGGATCTGCATCTGGAATCCGCCGGTGGCGGTGGAGGAAATCGCATGTGAGCCAACTCAGACAGTTGGCAATTTGCATAAATTTAGATTAGTGACATCTGACGTGAGTCTCTGATATGCAGAGCCGGCGAGCAGGGAAGCGGCATTAAGTGCGGCTCTTGGAGATGGCGGCGATTGCCACCTCCTAATTCTCCAACCAGATAAGACCCATCTCCTGCTCCATGCCCCTCCACTACACTACACACTGCAATCCATTCGAGACTGCCAGCGACAATGGAATATGATTTATGGAGTGCACTCGAGATGGGGCAAGCAACGAGGCCGAGGAGCTGCGTGAAATTCAACAGCTCAAGTGGAAAATTAATCGCATGCAAGCTCATTATGAGCATTAGTTGACGGTTTGTTAATTGTCGCCAAACGGGAAGCGCAGGATAACAGCAGAAGGAGCCGCTTTGCAGCCCAAGGAGCACAGGAAGCCAACTTGAGCTGCATGCGAAATTGGCTGCAATATTTCAATCAAACTCGAGTCGACGGAGCAGCTCACCTAATTGCAATTAGAAAATGGTCTTTAATCTGGATATAACTATACTAGCACTGCTGATAGTTCGACATTTCAAAACGGACGCAGGAATATCTGTGACTTCTTGCCGCAATCCAAGTACTCGTGTCCCTGGGACCAATCGTAGCCCAGGGCGTAGGCAAACAGCTTGCCATCGCCGCTGATGGCGCACTTGGTGATCGGCTGCGGATGCACCTTGCTCTCCAGCAGCGTGGAGCGCATCTGGCTGTCCCAGAAGCAGAACACCCCACCCGAGCCCGCCGTGGCAATGCACTGCGTCACCCTGTTGACCTTCACCTCGTGCACCGCATAGACGTCCAGGATGCCGCTGCCGCCGGTGCCCTCCTGGTGATGGCGATGGCTATGGCACCGGATGGGGGAACTGCCCGTACGTTGGGCCAGGCTCTGCTGGAACACCATGCCATTCGTCGTGGCAATCAGCCAGCTGGTCAGCTCTCTGTTCCGGTGGAGCGCCAGCGATCGCACTTGGGTGTTGCCCGCTCCCGGGCTCTGCAGCCGCCCCTGCTCCACGGGTCCGCCCTGCAGGCTGTAGACCAGGATGGAGCCATCGCCGCAGGCCACCACCGCCACCTCGTTGAGGACATCGGCGGCGTAGCTGCGATCCGGCAGCTCCTTGCGGGTCAGTTCCATGGCAGCGCGCGGGTCCCAGAACTGTAAGGATAACAGCTAGTATCTGGATGTAGAAGTATAGCTACCCACCCTGATGCTCTTGTCCCAGGAGGTGGTGGCCAGGTAGTTGCCCGTGTCCACCCGATGGCAAGTGCGCGCTGCTCGCGCGTGAGCGCCCACCTTCCGCAGCTGGTTGGACTCCAAGTCCCACTCGGACACCAAGCCGTTGGAGTCGCCCAGGTACACCTTGCTGCCCGAGTCGTTCCAGGCGATGTCCAACGGTATGCCCTCCAGGGACTTCATCACCTTGGGCACCACCCTGTCCGACTGCACCTCCCAGATGCGCACGGTGTTGTCCCAGCTGCCGGCGCAGATGGCGTTCCAGCCACTCGATCGTGGCACGAACTCCAGGGCTGATATGGAATCGCTTGGCGGTGCGGGCAGTTCTTAATCCTGTTGGAGTTCCAGCTCCATGTTTGGAGTTCCAGCTTTGCTGTGATTAGGCTACGAATCACTTTTGACGTTTGGCAGGTCACATTCACAGCTATACAGATATACAGATTAAAGTGAGTGTTGTAATCTTAAAAGCGTATGCAAACATGCAGCTCTTAATGCTCGCTGTTATCCCGACTTCTGTGCAAGTTTAATCAAACGCTGTGGGGGCTTTGCCGTTGGGTGGCCATCGAAACAATTCACCCATTGGCCAATATGCCAACGAGAATTCCAATAAAATGAACAGCAAGCCAAACAGTGGCCCCCTCTTTTCTGTGGCCCATGGACCGGGAATCCCAGCGAACGTGCAAATATTTTAACTAAAATGGCGAGTGCGAGTTACTTTTATCTGCTTTGGCGCAAAAATACGAATCGGTATTTGTGTCTGTGTGGCAACAACCTTGGCAAGCCGCACCCACAGCCCCCACCCAACCCACCGCCCCCCTAGTGCCACGCCCACGCACGCACACTAACACACTCATGCGAGGGCGCTGTTTTTCAGTCAACATAATTTAACTACTTTTATGGGCAAAGTAATGCGCCGCTGCTGGGTGGAAAACTCCACCCACCGACGCCAACTGAACTTTGCCCATTCTCCACGTGTATCACGTTTAAATTTCAGTATTTTCTTTCATCTCACGCGTCTCGTGTGCAATATTCACAATCTATTTTACACACCATGTGTTTGCGAGTGTTTGCACCACCACGCACCACCCACAACCACCTAGAGCCACCCACAACCACCTAGTACCACCCACAACCACCTAGTACCTCCCCCTTTGCCGTGGAAGCTGTTCGCCCGAGTTTATTGGCTTCGCAGCATACTTTGAAATTTACTGAGTTTCCCTTGTAATGCCTTGCTATATTGAAATTAATTACAAACAAAGGATGCTCCTTTGGGCCTGGAGGAAACAGCATGCTGCGCCATGTCCCACCTACCTTTTCCCCCTTTCCCAGTTTTCCCCCTTTTCCCAGCTTTCCCAGCTCTGCCAGCTTTCCATCCAGGAACCGTGATGAAACGAATGCTTCGCCGGAGGCTCTAATTCCTGATGTTTGTCTCGCATCAAACAAATGGCGTCGGCGAATAAAAGACATTTTTTGTTTCAGGGGCAAGTGGAAAGTGGCAAGCGAACTATTTAAATTGAATTTTTTGCCATTTCACGCTTAACTTATTTAAC
Source organism: Drosophila teissieri (assembly GCF_016746235.2). NCBI lineage: Eukaryota > Metazoa > Arthropoda > Insecta > Diptera > Drosophilidae > Drosophila > Drosophila teissieri. Next base: position 21,774,914 of record NC_053030.1, read on the forward strand.
TCATTTGGCCATAATTGTTGTTTTGATAATTGCCAATTGTTGTTTTTCTACTTTTTCATCAAATTAAGTACAAATGAGAAAATTCAACGCCAGCGCAGCGCAGCAAAAAGCGGATAATTAAATTCCCAAATGTGCAACATAATTCAGAGCAATCCTATTTACACTTAATAAATATTATATTACGCAACTCGCTGGAGGAAAACTATAAATGCACGTGAAATTTTTTAAGGGAACTGAAAAAGCTAAAGCTTTACAAAAAATATTTATTTACATGCGTTATTTTTAAGGAAAATGGCTTCGCATTTAAGCGAATTAATGCAGCAGTTTTTGAAAGCATTATTAATTAAATCAAAATATTTATTGACCCTATGTTTGTGTTCGCTTATGCAGCCGATACAAACGATCGATTTCAATTAAGCAGCAAAGTGAAACCCCAAATCGCACTAATTAAAAATGCTGTACTAGCATTTGGCCGGCCAAAGGGAATTTGTTCGATTGGCAGGAAAAACAAGGCTGGAAATGGATGAATTTTCCTCGGAATTTGCCTCGGAATTGCATGAGCACAAGAGAAATGCATTTGTTTGCCCAACTTTGAAGAAGTTCAACAAAGCCGGCTGGCAAACTCAAGAGGAAGTGTCTTCAACCCGCTGAAGGCCGCTGATAAAAGTCAACACAAAATGCTGAGAGTCAACAGGGAAAGTTGCTAATACAGATATATACTGTATATATATGGAAGAAAGGGAGGAACAATATTCGCATATTTGCACATTACAAATATGGCACAAACGCCGCCAAACAATACAATTAAAAAGGAGCTTCAAATTGAGAGGGATTTTCCAGGACGCCTTTTTTCGTTTGTTGCCCCAACATTTTCAGGACACGCTGCGCACATTTAGCCAAATTTTATTACGCCCAGACAGACTGAGTGAAATGGTTTCATTCCGGAGATTTCTTTTCGCCGTCTTTTGTTCGGCAGATGATGTCTAGCCCGAGATGCTAATGAAATTTGCCCGTTTACGACGCTGAAAATTGTCCTGCCGCAGGAATCCACAGGATATTCGGGCAGTGGGGGGAACTTTTCAAGGACTAAAGCAAAACAAAACATTCGATTCAATTTCAGGTCGCAGCTGTAAAAAGAAACGGAAAATGAAAATGAGAAAGGATATCAGCGGAGTGAAGCTTGCTATTTCGAATTAGCTTTTTAAAATGGATGTCATGGGATGCATACTGCAATTACGACCGTTAAACTTTTCGATTTAAAGCATACTTTTATATTCCGCTCAGATATTATAGAAGCACTTATATTCCGAATCTCAGGACATCTCAGAGTCTGTCTCCACTCCAAGGAGTCTCCACTCCGGTGAGTCGGAAGTGCGGCTGAATTTAAAAAGGAGTTTAACCAAATTGCTATTGAAGCGCCACGAAGCGAATGAGCAGGGCGATGAGCAGGAGTTGCTGGCCATGGAGGAGCGGTGGCTTTTGCTCCTGCGGTTTATTTGGGCACAGTGCCAGTGCACGGCAGACCCAACAGTTGCTACTCGGTGGATGTGGTCCACGGCGCCAATGCAGTGGGGGTGTCGGAGGAGCAGGGGGTGGACTCCATAGACTCCATGAGGGGGATGCTGTCTGCTCAGTCGGGCGACAGTTTAATTGGGTTAGCAGCGTCAACGGCCTGTCCGCCGCTGGATCATTGGGACTGACACGGATGCCCACAGCCGCCAGGAACTGCCGCCCATCCACCATTACCACTCCATATCGATTTTCCTGTTCCGCAATCGCTTTGGATTATTCCGTAATTAAACGCAAATGCAGGAACCAAACGCCGCTCTTAACAACACTATCTCATACCCTTTCTTTTAAGATTCACGATACATGTTGAGCTGTAAAGGGGAAACTTAATGCAATCTGGTCAAAGTTTAAATATACTATGGTATATGCGATATTTGCTACTGGTACTTACAGGGTATCTGATAGAGCGCGTGTTTCCGCGACTGTGGCAATAAAGCTCGCCCTTTTGTTGAAACTAAATGATATCTGGTCAAAATTTAGAAATCTATGCAATATTTGCTACTACTGGTTGGTACTTACAGGGTATCTGATAAAGCGCGTGTTTCCGCGACTGTGGCATTAAAGCCGGCACTTTTGCGTTGCAATTTGATATTCCGCTCTTCTCTTTTTTGGCGCCACCGATTGTTGCTCTTCCCGGCTGTTTTTGTGGCTCCGATTGCGGGTGGAGGCATTGAATGGCTGATTTCACCTGTTTCGCTCACCTCGGCGCTTTGATCGGTTAAATGTTAATGACTTTTGGGGGGCGCATCTCCACCGAAAGTGGAGTTTTTTCGTTTAAGGCGCAAATGCGTGGAAAGTGGCTGGCAAATGAATCAACATCGGGCAATATATTTAAGCGGGTAATGGCTTTAAAACATTTATAACATCGCACTGAACCTAAAAGTATTAAAAAATAAACTTTCTAATTTCCGCTGCCTACTAACATTTAATTTAAAGGCCACTACGGGTTAAGCTCTTGTTTGCTGGCCAAATTTTCCAAAACATTTCACTTCACGCGGCCGGAGACCTTAAACCACCGTCAAGCTGCTTATGTTGTTTGCATTTTGTTAAACAAAAAATTAAATAACACACACGCACACACACTCACTCGCGTCCCGAGGGGCGGTAAGTGCTATTATTTGTTGTTTGGTAAATGCAACAAATGCCCCGCCCATGTGCAAGGGACCATGGAGCATGGAGCATGGAGCAGGGAACTGGGAACTGGGAGCATGGAGCTGGGAGCTGGGAGCAGGGAGGAGAGGACCCGCAGAACCATAGCGACAGCAGTGGCAAAAACAGCAACAAATTGCAATATCTGGCAGGACACGGGAACGAGGACACGGGGACCTGCATCCAGGCGTGGCATCATAATTAATTCAAATTTGAATTTCCTTTTGGCGCAATGCACGCGCCATTTTACATGCTGGGTGGGTGGCAAGTGGGCGGCACTGCCACGCCCACATGTGTGGCATGCTTTGGCATCGGGGCACCGGCATAATAAACTGTTTAAATATTTAGTCGAAACGAGTTTTTAATACTCGCCGGCGCTTTTAGCAGCTGCCAGCGGTCAGTGAGTGGGGGTCGTGGGTCAGAGATTGGGTCAAAAAGTCGGCGAAGATACTGGAAACATATCCTTTTGCCACGTCGATGGTTTGCAGCCAAGAAATCGTGGGCAAACTAATGGCTTTCACACGCAGAGATGGCCAAAAAGATATCATTTTAGAATAGCTGTCAGTATGGATTAGTTTTTATAGGTAGAAGGAGCTCCCAAAGATAAACTGAAGATAGAATTACTATTAAATAAAACTTTCCTTTATCGAACCTGTTTAATATGTCGCGCTTCAAATTGTATATATAGATGCAAATTAGTTGAGATATATTTCCATATATGTATATAGGAACTATTTATATTAGGGGAACTTCCTGCTTCAGTGTTAACAATGCTATAATTACGAGTTTTTATATCTGGTATAATTGATTAATCGAGCCACGGTCTCACCCTTTCGCACATTTTGCACAGAACACAAGAAGCCCAGTAAGTAGCGCATTTGAGGCTCTGAAAAGTGGAATATAAGATTAATCCGTGGCAGATGGCCAACGAACCTGGGAAGCCGACCTTGAGGTCACGCTTCTGCACCGTCTTGGACCACGAGGTGCTAGATCCGAATGAGTACATGGTGCACTTCGCCAAGCGGAGGAAGGATGAGCTCATAATCGAGAGCCAGATGTGCGGTTGGTGCTACAAACTGGATTTTGAAAACCTCGAAACACCCAAGTTGTCCGGGAAGCAGTCCCCCAAACTTTCGGATGCGCGCATCAGCCAGCGGAGTACCAGCCCACCAGGAGCAGGAGGAGGAACAGGAGGAGCAGCAGCAGGAGCCGGAGCAGAGATCCCCGGTCCATCCACTTCGAGTGATGCCTTGGTGCGGGGTATTCAACCCTGGTTGGGCAAAAGTATTGCGTCCTTGGAGTTCTCGGTAGAAGATCCTTAGGTCCCGATACTGATAAATTTGTAATATTTTTCAATAAATAATACGACGTCTGCCTTAAAAACATGCAGCAGCAATGATACTTTCTTTTGACATCTCTTTATTTCTAAGTAATACAAACTAAACATAACCGAATTTGAGAAGAATAAATGAGCATGAATAAACCTAAACATTTATAGAATACCTTCACAGTGCAATAGATACCTTAGGATGGAAAATATTCGCCTCGCCTACTACTGTTTTAAAGAATGCAGAGAATGTATAACTAAAGATTGTGTTTGCCAAAGGATGATGTCCCCCATCAGCGTCCGAAATAATTGCCCCAACAACCGCCAATCACTCAAGTCCGTCCGTCAGTCAGTCAGTTAGGCAGTCAGTCAGCATTCCATCAGGATGTATCTCCGGGCTCCTGGCTTTCCAACTGGGTCACCGGGTGATTTTGGCTAAAAATGGTCTTGGTTAGCGCAAATGCATTTCGCCGGCAAATGACGCGTGCTTCTCGTCTGACAGCCATTGTAGTTGCTGTTTGTGGGCGGTTTGTCGGCGGTGCTGCAGATGGTGGTGATGGTGGTGCAAGGACCCTCGACTGCTCCACACCAGTGGCACTCGAACTGACAGCCGGCAAAACCCTAATTGAAATGGAGCTGAAGAATGGGTTTTCCCGCCGCAGTGAAGTTTGGATCGTGAGCTCGGGCGTAATTAGAAAATGAGCATGGAAATATTTGCGTGTGAAAGCCGCAGACGGCAGATGAATGAAATTTGTTCGAGGCGAAGCTGAAATTGCACGCAAGTCAGTTGGTTTTGGATATGTGCCATGTTTGCGCCATAATATGACTCACCTAGTGCACTCTTTTGATGGCTACATGTTCGGCTGGTCTTGGCCCACGGCCTCCTTGAGGAACTCGAGGTCGGACTCGCTTTCCTTCACCACATCTTCGAATATCTCCCATTGCATGGCGCCCGAGGATTGACGATTTTCCTTCTGGAAGCACTTGATCAAGTGGCGACCCTCCTGCAGTAGAGTGAACGCACTGGGGTACTCGATGATGACGATTACGCCCAGGAACAAGGCCACATCAACGATGCGCTCCAAGTAGCGGTGGCAGATCCATTTCTAAGGGCCAATTATACAAAGTATTTATTTAGTTTCATTATAAGTGAGTAACCTACGGGATCCGAGTCTTTTTTGGCGTAGAAGTCGTTCATAAAGAAGGCCGTCACATATTGCATGGTGGAAAACTCTGCCAGCTGTTTAAGTACAATATATACAGTTTAAATGAGCCTTTAGTTATTAATGTTAAATATTGTACAAACCGTTTCCAAATGGCTGATGACGAGAACCGACTGGTTGACATGCGTGGCCAGGTCCAACTGAAAGGCCACCAGCAGAATATCCTTGATGTTGTGATCCGTATGATCCCACCAAATGTTGCTGTTGTCGCCGGCTGGTCGAATAGAGGTTCTCACTTTGGTCAGATCGAAATCCTCGAGGGTCTAGTGGAAATGCAAAAACTAGGTAACTCATGACGTAGTCCAATATGGTGTGCTCACCGGGGAACGCTGCTCGTCGTCGTCACCTAGGCAGGGGACCAGAAACCATACGGTGTACTCCTGGGCCGTGATGTACTCGAAGATGTGGCGCACCTGGTTGAAGACCTCCAGTATGAATTCCCGCTCCGACAGACGCACTGCCTCATCGATGTGCAGGCATGTCTTGACCAGCTTGCTGATTACATCGTTTGGCGGCATCGGCTTGGAATCGAATAGCTTCACAAAGGTCTCGAAGGGGCTGTCGGGATCTCTGCAATAAGCATGTTGGTTAGTCCTTAATAAATGGGAAAGCTTTCGGAGTAGTTCGAGTTACCTAAACTTTCTGAAGGCGTCACCTTCGCCGTCGCTTTGGATGACCTTCAGCCAGTTGCCGGAGCACTTCTCGTGCAGCTGCCTCAGCAGATTGATCGAGTGCTGGGGCCGCACAAAGAACTTGGCGTGGAACTCCGGGAGGCGGCACGTTTGCCGCTTGCCGCCGTCGATCTGATAGGAGACGGTGTCCAGGGAGTAGACGTCGAATCTGCGCTCGACGGTCACGTGGGTGACTTGGGCATGCAGGTTCCTAGTGGTCGCCTCCTTGGCCTTGCGCTCCGCCCGCTGCTCCAGTCGCTCCATGGCCTGCCTCGAGGTGGAGGGCCCGTCGTCCAGGTCGCTCTCCGGCTCCTGAGCTTGCGCCGTGGCCTTGTCCTTAGCCATGGGATGCATTTCGAAGCTCATGGCGACACTTCCCTTGCCGATTTCCAGCTGCGGAATCGTCTCCAGACTCTCCGCATCCGGATAGGTGAGGGAGCAGAGGAGTAGGATGGCCTGGGCCACGGGCGTGACGGCCGCTAGATCCTTGGGCAGATCCTGGAGCAAACTGTAGATGATCATGTGCACATTGTCCGCTTTCGAGAAGTTGATTTCCACTCCATCGCAGCCCAGGCAATTGTTGATTTTCAACTGATGGAATAATTCCTTTTAATCGGTTCATCCTGCTCTCGATATGAATACAACTCACTGTGATAAATTTAATTGTGTGGTTTTTATTTAGCGTATTATCTCCGCACATTTCTAACAACAATTTGCAATCATTGGTTTCACTCGAAAACTTTTTGGCGTTCTGCAGTGTAGGTAAGTGCTTTGACAGGTCCATCCAACTATCGATAGGGCAGCAATCGATGATTGATTACATCGACTCTGTAAGTCAGTGTTGGGCAATGTTCTTTCAAATTCCGGTATTTGTTTGAAGGCAATTTGAAATGATGGTTGAGTCTGACACATTTTGCTTGTTTCGACAACTTGAACAAGGAATCTTGACCATCCAGCTGGTCCCAGTCCACTAATTTGTTGCTTTGGGGACCTGTGAGCGAACCTAACGCAAATTTATGAATCAGCAAGGAATCAACATTATTATGAGCCATGGGAAGTGAGCCATTAAATTGGCTCGGCCAGGCCAACAGACTGGGTGCATAAAATTAGGATTAACGGCTTTCTAAGTGCCATCAAAAGCCCAACTGTCGTAATTCCCAAATGCACGCACTGAGCAACAATTAGTCCGAAACTCCGACCAGCTCCCTTTTCAAAGAGCCCTATTTTGTTGGCCAGTATGAGTTTGAGACGATGTTAAATTTTGGGACGCGGCAAACAAAGGCGACAGAAACAAACCGAGATTGTGATTTTCTTTTAATTTTTATGACGCTGTCGGCAGAGTTTTCGCTGCATATTTTACGACTCGAAGGAAAGGGAAAAGGAGAACATTTCCTTATCGCCGCCTCTGATGAGGCCCAAGGAAATCATTTATATTTCTGGGCTTTCTGGCCAATTTTATGTCTTTTGCATTTTTAATGATGATTGCCATTGCTGTATTTTCTTCCCTGGCATTTATGCACTGGGGAACTGGCGACCTGGGGACCACACGTCACGCATTTAATTGCGATTTAATAGTCCAAGTGATCGCCAAAAACTTTGGTACAGCGAATGGCACTCGACTCTTCTGATTCTGATGTATGTATATGACCACACATATCTCGAGAGATGTGGAGGAGATTCCGAATCCTTGGCAGCTCGTAAGGCCGGCGAAATGATGGCAATTCAACGGACAGCGCCGATCCAACCGAATGGCCATGCAATTAGATGCCAGCCTTGGGCCACGTGATTCCTCCAACTGGGGATCCTCCTCTCCAGAGATGCAGAGCGGAGATGCGGTTCCAGTCCAGTCCAGTAGTCGTTGGGGCTTTATCGCCAGCATAAATTTGCGCAGATAAAAGCGCGAAAAAAGCGCTGCTCATGTCCACACAGCATTCTTGCGGAAGAGGAATCGTGGATTGGGGGATTGCCCCCACTTGCAATGTCCAGAAATTATAGCAATTTGCTTGTCAAATTGTTGCCGACTTGGCCAATAAATCGTTGGCTTTATGGGCCGCACTGCGTCGCCAGGTGATCGCGATAGAGTTGTTTTAGAAATAAATTCGCCAAAAAGGCGATCCTGCTGGCTCCGCTCCGCACCGCTTAGTGGTTCGTAAACTTGTAAAATGTGCAATTTGGCGGCCGGCTTTTAGTTAAGTCGATCGTTTTCTTTATTTTTACCTGCCTGATTTCGCTAATTTAATGCCTCTTTGCCATCCAGTCGGGCCAATTGAATAGTTGCACAAATCGCTGGCGGATTCAGATCGCTGGGGAGCGATTGAAATATGGTTATGGTGATTTACGTGGCTGTGGGTGGCAATTTGCCATGTTTGCGAGTGATGAAGATGATGATGATGATGGCGGGTTGTTGAGCAGCCTAATTTGATGGCAGTTTACTGAGGAATTTCAAATAAATTATGAGCTGAAAATGATTAGCATTATATCATTAACAGTTTAAGTTCCTTAAATATAACCATTCACTCTACATTTCAATATCAATACGCCATCACCAGTCCACTTTGGTATTTCTTCGAGTCATTTCAGGTTCAATCTGTAAAATTGGCCTTGCAGCTATGTACGAAGATATTTTAAGAGAAAAACCCTCATAATTGCACCACTTGCATTCAGCATTCAACCAGCTAATGTGCATCCCCCTCCCAGCCTATGGCCACATTCTATTCTTCCATTGCCAATCCGCATCCGGATTCTGGCCATGCTTCGCATCTGTAATTACCAGCATTTTTATTGGCTCACCCGTGGGAGCAGCGCTTGCACCTGACATTGCCTGTGTCTGTGCAGGGTATGCAGTAGTGGTTACATTACTTTCTGTAAATGATATGGTCCTAGCTCTAGCATACTTACCAAATATGGCATAAAGCTTATAACAATACTTGCATCATATCAACATTTTAGAGTATTCTTCATGTACTGTATTGATATTGTTTCGAATGCATAGGTAGAGGGTATCCATTAGTCGGTCAACCCAAGCTCGGAATGCCAGATCCTTGAAGCAATCGCAATTCGAAATGTTTACGGTACATTTAATTTCATTTGGATTATTACAATATGCTTTAGGAGGCAACTGGAGGCAACTCCTCTCCATTAACCCCGCTCCCCATTAACCCGGCTCCCCGTTGGCTCCACAACCACAAGCATGCTCCATTTGCCAGGCCGAACAATGAGCCGTGAAGATGGGGCTGCGAGGTGCTCTGGGATTAGAGGGGCAATGTTTGGGGGAAGCGCCGACCAAATCCAGCGATTTTTGGGCAGGTGTAGCGATGTGCCAGGCGGACATATTTCATTGTTGTTGGCAAAGTGTAATTGCGAATTCCAGACAAATGTGAAATTTGAATTTACAAGTTTAACTTTTCTTGTGAAATCATTTGTTCGGGCTGCTCCTTTTTGTGGGGCTCACTTCGTTGTGCGACTCAAGTGTGCAGTTGGCAATTCTCGACTTAGTTCATTTGTTCCATTTCAACGCTTGCCAGCCGAAGAAGTCCTCCTCCTCTGGGAGGAGGAGCAGGCGACGGAGGAGTAGCAGACTGTGGATGCGGATGTGGTTGCTCCATCTTTTGGGGCTCCACATAAACAAATGTACTCATGTCGCAGCTCCTTTCTCTGGAGCCAGTCCCCCGTTTCCCACTCCCCAAGTGCCTTTCACTTCGATTGTTCCATTTTCGTTGCCATATTTCCGGAAGGCGGTACTTCGTCCTTTGTCCTGGCAGAGGTATACTGTCGCTTTTGGGTGACACGCGTAGATAACCCATGTGATTATCTACATTTGATACTCCCTTCTTAGGGAGTATTACATGGCAGATCGACTTGTAAGTACATTATAAAATGAACACATATGCCTATCAGCTAATAACTCTAGTTTAAAGATGTGTATATGAATAAACTATCTTAAAATCCTCATCGAACGTATCGAAATCCCTTAAAAGGTATCTCGAAGGCGCCTCTTGCGATCCTAGCCTATGGCTTATTTCGTTGGCTCTGTTTTGTGCCTCGACGGACGACATCCGGATTCGGGAGCAGCTGGCGAGGCTTAGGCTGCGATCCCGGAATGCTTCACCTCAACGTGCCGCAAAACTCCGCCTCGAATGGAGGGTCCTTAAGGGCGAGGATATGCGAGGAATGCGAAGCCTTCTTGCGCAGCACTCCTTTCGTTTGGCATTCTTGTTTGGCTTTTGTGCATTTGCACGGCTTTCTGTTGGCTTCCTTGTTGTGTTCGGCTGGATGGCTGGTTGGTTCGTTGGATGGTTGGTAGTGTGTTTTGTGGCAGTGTGTTTTTGTCCAGGCTTTTGTGCTCGAGCGTTGTGCCGAAAAAGTTGCATTTCACGTCTTGTTGGACTCGGACTTGCCACGGGTCTCCTCGTCCTCGTCCTCATCGTCGTCCTCGTCAGCTCTCCCGCTGATTTGGCTTCTTCATATTTTGTACCACCAAAGTGGTGCGTTCCGGTTTGCCGCATAAAACACACTGCCACGCCCCCCTACACCTAACCACCCACCCACCACACACACACACGTACGCACACAAATACAATTAGAGACTTGGTTTGTTGGTTCAACTTGTTTGCTTACATTCAACTTTATTTCACTTCTGCTGCGATGGTTTCTTTCAGTCACTATGCAGACAAAGAAATCCAGATCAATTCGATTCCTTCGCTATTAATAGATATTTAATATATCAAAAATGGAAGGGAAGCTGTATTTTTCAAAAAGAAAGACTTTCCAATTTGAAATTGAGGAAAGCAATATGCAAATTGATGACTAGCCCCATTCAATGCTGATTATTGATATGCTCAACTGCATGCTGTTTTTATCAGTGTAGGCCTCAACCCGTTCAGCTGGCAGTGTGCAAAGTTTTTGGCCAACTTGGGCTCTCCGTCGTGGCACCAGCTCCATTGTGTTTTCCAGGGGGCCGGAGGAGGATCCTGAAAGGATGTCGGAAGCGCCTTAACTTAATTCTGCTGGGTTTCTATGCATTCTCGAACGAGGCAGCGAGCGCTGGCACTCTGTGTTTGCTTAAATGTTGTATAATTCACTGATTTCTCTGTGGTTTTGTTGCCATTGTTGGCTTTTTGTTGATGCTCCTGGGTGTGTGCATGTGTGTGTGTGAGTGTGTGTGTGTGAGTGTAACTGCGAGTGTGGCAATGCTTGTGATTACATTACGTATACGTACGTATGCGCAATGTACGGGCACTTGTTCATTTGGCGAACTGCAGCAACTTTGTGATAAGTCCTCGAGAAATATAGTAATTGGATGGATTACAAATAAATGGTGGACATGAGGTTAAGCCATGGAATATTTTTCATGCATGCACATAGAAATAACTTATTGAAATTTATCTATACGTAGCAGCTGGAAAAACTACTACCATAAAAACACATCTTAATTACTAAAATAAATTGAAATAAATGTTTATGCTTCTGGGTATATACAATATCACTTTTGCTGACTGGCTAATATTATTATTACATATTTTTAGATACTCGCCACTCCGACATCTTCATTCAGCCTACTTTCGAACAGTAGATTGCAATAAAATAACCGAAAATAAACGAAAATACGCTGCCCAGCCAATCCCAATTTCAGTCGATTCCCCCATGGAAAACGTAGGGTAAAGAACATGGACTGAACATTGTAAATTGTTGTCCGAAAATTTATTGGCAGCACTTATCAGATTCACTCATAAATCTGCAAAAAGCCCGTCTCCAAAGCCGAGATTGCCGTCTCTTTCGCTCCTCGGCGGTGCGTGGGCGGGTGTGTCTGTGTGCGGGGGAGAGTATCTGTGTGAGGCCGAAATGCACTGGAAAGAATTGTAGGGCGTAGAATCAAAGTTTCCCTTTTGTGACTACTTAGACACCTAAAAGGAAAGTAGTTTACTGCTTCTAAAGGTCTCCGCACCTTTTTTAGAATACATTATTATTAAGTAATATATCTGCACAGAGTTGCTGTGCTTTTTCTCCAGGTGCATCTGGCCGTGAGTGGGTGGCTTGTGCGAGACATTTATTTGCATGCCTTCGCCCGGGTTTGGCTCTCATTCGGTGCTCCATTTCGGTCGCACAGTCCACAAATTAACATGACATTTTTACAAGCCAAACATGTGTACACATGGGCCCGAAAGTGAACCGAACCACTCGAAATTAATAGCCAGCAAAGCAGCATCGGGCGCCCATAAGCCGCTCATTGGACGTGGAATGGATGTGGCCCAAACGGACAGTCGGCACTGCGGCCGGACATTTATGGACATGGCCGAAAAAGTCCGACATTTGAAGAGGAGAGGAGGGACCGAAGTTCGAACAGGTTGCCATTTTATGCATCCATAAATTTAATTACTCAAAGCTACAAAATGTGCAAAAACAAAGGGCCATTAGCTCAGGTGGAAAATGGTCCATGGATGAACTTTCATATCTCGCATTTCTCCGATGCGAACCAACTTTATGGCTCTACACTCTCATCTCTCGCAATTTATGCACTACACAGGGAAATTTTATCATGCGAATAGTTTCGATGCCACTGGTAAATGAAATATAAAATAATAATTCCATAACAGATTGCCATTATCCATTTCTGGATTTACTGCATGTCTGACAACATACTGAAACCAGTTTTGAGTTAGGATTCTGTCGCTGCGACTTGAATGTTCGATAATCTGGCCAAGTGATGTGCTTGGCCAGTCAACTTGCAGATTTTCCATTGACAGAGAGACAGGAGTCCATGAGGCGCACTGGAAATGTGGAAGGGGAAAATCATGACAAAACATTTGGCCAACGAGTTTTCATTTTCTTTGTTAGCTGGCTTTTTTGCTCTCTTTTTTTCCATTTTGGTTCTACTCGAATGAGAATCAGAATGAGAATGAGGATGACGAGAGGACGTCCACGATGATGAAGTTATCGGGCAAAAACAAGCCAAAAGTTGGCACAGTTTCAAAAGTTTGGCCCACATAGAAGAGGCGGCTGGGCGGCTTGGGGCCAACAATCCGAAGAGCAGACTGCTGACTGCAAATTCTAAAACAAGGCACACGAACTTTGTCCACTGCGCTGCAGCGTGCGAAAGAGACGCCTTGAACGGCGATGAAAGAGATGGCCAGTGGGGGGAAGAGAGAGATGGGAGAGTGAACGCACACTGAGGGGACTCAAACATTTCCGTCCGAGTGCGAATGAGTTTAGCCCTCGGATCTCTGTCAATAGCGAGGAGTGGCACATGGACAGGAGCCACAGGAAGTGCCGGCAAAAACAACAGCAGTTGACAAATGCAACAAACGACAAGTTAAAATTCATGTTCATTGTAGATGCCACAAGTTTGCCTTTGCTGGGGTTAAAACACAACGTTGCTCGACATCAAACCAACAAGCTGGCAGTGTAAATGGTAATTGACAAACAGCAGCTTAAGTATTTTCGAGCGATTTTAAGTGTTCTGAATGTCGGTAAGCCGGGGATAAGTGAATGCATCTCAAATAATATTGCATTCAAGAATTTGTTTCTTAAGTCCCAAGATTCTAGTAAAAGTACATAGTATACATGATTTATAGCATACTTTTATGCACCTTTGCAACTTTAAAGCCAAATTTTCGTGGCTTCCGCGAAGTGCTGCTATGCAAACTTAAATGCAGAGCCATTTAAGACTCATCTTAGGTAATTGCATGGATAAACAAGCCAGTTTTATGTACACATTTCAGTAAATCTACCAAGTCTGCGAAAAGCTAAGCTCATCTACTGCCAACTATTTTAATTATTCAAATTTGCAAAACAAAAAGCTCTCGTTTCACTCACCAATCCGAAACAAAACATTTGCGCTATGTAAGTGGCTAGAATATTTTAGCGCCTGGCTTCTTCGGATGGAAAGTGTTTCTGCCACCTCACCTGACTTACTGACTGACTGACTGACTGACTGGATGACTGACTGACTGACTGGTTGACTGAATGACTTCCGTTCCGCTCCACTTTGGACAATAATATGACGCATGCATGTTGGGGCCAACATGAAGTTGGCCGCAAAATAATAAAATGGCTATAATAAATTTCTGCTTTGCAAAATATTCCCAGGAATTCGTGGATGGATTGTAGCCAGCCATCCAGCCATCCAGCCAGCCAGCTATCCAGCCTTTCAAGCGGAAATTGCACATTTTGCAGAAAGTGCTCCCCCGGCGAACTGGGATGAGATGGAGTAGAATAGGAATTAGGAATGCAATTTGAGGTTACGTTAGCAATGGGTAACCGGGCTAACTGGCACTGGAAAAAAAAAGGTCCATGTCTGGCAGTCTTAGTAAATGAAAGAATATGCATACATAGCTGCTAATTGTGGCAACGTGTTTGATGGATGGATGGGCTATAGCAGGTTTTGCAGACCAAAGCTGGTCAGTTATTTCTTCGAGTGCATCGCACCACCAACCGCATTTGACCACATCTGTATGCGCATTTGTTTAGATGAGCGACGGTATGTGTGTGTGTGTGTGTGTGTGTGTCAGCCAGGCAAACAGACAGTTGGACTGGCACTTGGACAGATGTTGGTGTACGCAGAGATCCTGGAAGTTGGTCCCGGCTCCGGCTGACAGCTGCACCCAGGAATCGTCCGTCCAGCGCCCCCAGAAACCCTTTTCCCAGATATTAATAGACGAAATTTGAGTATTGCTTCCGTCATGAATAAAATTTTGCATCCAGAGGGCAGCTGCAGCGAGGAGCGCATGGAGAACTATGTACGGCTCCTCCGAAAACTTTTGACAATTTCCCCACCGCCCACAGCTCCGCCTCCACTACGGACAACTTCTCACCCGGAGCTGGAACATTCGCATTGTCCAGGGCTGCCGTTTCCTTGCCCAAAACTTTTCAAATTGTCCATTCAACGTCCATTCAGCTGTCTGTTTTTGTGGCTTCCTTTTTTTTTCCTTTTTTTCCTCATTTTACATTCTTTTAATTTTAATGATGCGTTCTGAAAAATGTTAAAAGCTAAAAACAATTTCGAGTATGTGCATCTTATGGGATTTGCGCATTGTGCTCCCAATGGGCACAGATGATTGCCCCTTTTGGGTTTTAAAGAAGAAAGTTTAGGCCAAAGGGGTGAACCAAAACTGATATGCAATCTAAATTAAATACCCAACTTAATCAATCAAAAGCCAGGCCACAAAATGCAGAAATTGAAGAAACGCAGCGAGTCGAACTGGGCTGAAACCACAGAAGGAAATGCGGTAACACGCAGAACTTTGCTGAATCAACTACTAAAAGATTTATGGTATCAAAATAGTGCCACATAAAATATTCACACCTTGGCCCGGCTTGGCCAGAATCTAACGACTCTGGAGGGACGCAGGAAAGGGATTTTGGGACTTGGAACAGAGGGAGGAAAGGGGGTAGAAGGGAGTGAGCCAACCAACTGATGCCTTTGGCCGATAAAGCCATTGTTTATACTCCGCACAGCGACTGGGTTGTGGATTGCATTCTGGCCATAAGTTGGCAACATTTTTTATGCGTTCATCATGCGGTCAGCATAAATTTTTCATCGCCAGTTCAGCTTTCCCTCGTCCAATTTTCCTTCGCTGAGCCCCCTCCCCACTCTCCGCTTCCCACGAACATGTTGCCAATTTTGATGTCTGATGGCCATAAATCAGGGCGTTTAAAGTCGCCGGATGAAAAACTACAAATGAATAATTCGTTTTCGGCCATAACATATAAACTATTTATTCCACACCAACATGTTTGCGACCATGTCTGTGTTTCTTGTGGGCTGAGTATCTGTGTTTGCTTGCGTAGGGGAAGTCTTGGAACAAGTTGTGCAAATAAAGAGACACCAATCATGCAAAAGTACAAAAACAACTAATGATGGGCTCAAGGGGTTCGTCAACGCCAATGGGGGACCTTGGTAACCGCTTTTCCTGAAAGCAAAACATTGTATTTCATTGGTGTCTATACGGACGCTCCCTTGAGCGGACAACCTTTTTGTATTAAAACTTCCGCGTACTCACCACAATTGAATGATTGATTGCCTTTGCTGTACTTCGAAGAATCGTGCATGGATGGTGTGCTAAGGATTAAAAAGGATTGCTACAGATCGAATTAGGATGCCGAGCCAGCCCCTGGGCGAGATTAACTCACTTCAGACCGTTGCGCATGTCCCGGTACATGGGTGCGTCGTAGGAGGGTTTCATCCGGCTGACCTGCTGCTGGGATGGGCTCTGCTGCTGCTGGAAGTGCGGCAGCTGTTGGTACTGCGGCTGGTGACTCTGCATGGGCTGGCTGTATTGCCACATCTGGTTGGCGCTGGGACTGGAGCTCCAGTTGCCCGGGTTCGTGGGCGACGACGGACAGGCCGCGGCCATTCCCGTACTGCAGCCGCCCGTCAGACGACCCTGATGCATTTGGGTGGAAGATCCCGTCGGAGTGTACTGCTGCAGCGGCTGCATCTGACCCATGGAGCTCATGGAGCTCATGGGCTGCAGGTCGGGCAGCACTGCATTGATGCCGGGGGCGTCGATGGCGCCCATGGGATTGCCCATCATGGGCATCATGGTCATGCTGTTCAGGGGCGTCACCGCTCCAATCGGCAGCTGGGTGCTCATCGTGGACATGGGAGTCATCTGATTGCCCCCCTGCATCATGCCCAGCGGCATACCCTGCATGGGGTACGACGAGGCGCCCGACTGGCACACGGGCATCTGCATCTGCAGATTCATCTGCGGCGGATTCAGGGGCTGCATGGCCATGGACTGTCCTTGACCCTGACTGGCACCCATGCCCAGGGGGTACTGTGGCACGCTTTTCATCTGAAACATGGGGAAAACAGGGCGTTGTATTCCAAAACTAGAAGAACAATGCATCTATTTGTACCTTGGAATCGGCGTACATGCCGTAATCAGCTTCGTAGGGCACTGAGCAAAAATTCATTATCAATGTGTGGAGAAACTCGGGATATTCCGAAAGTGTTTTAAAAATAAGTCACTCCAAATTTGTATAGAACTTGAATTTTTAGAATTTTTTTTTTGTTTTACTTTCTACCAATAGATCTGAATCCTACGATGAAATAAATACGAATGAGTTATGGAATGGCAAACTTCCCAGACTTCTGACATTGCAGGGAAAAAACCTACTATGATTGCCAAGGATTCAGATTTTAGCGTACTTTTTTCATCGCAAAGGCCTTGGAAAATGAAATGATCAACAATGTCAGAGAAATCAGCGTATTAAGTTGTTACAAAATCAGTTGTTATCACAGCGAGTAAATGGGACACAAAGGCCACAGGACCAGAAGGAAAGTCAAAGTGCAACGGAAGGGCCATCCTCCACAGAAAACTAAAGTAAAGCCGCCCACAAGGCATCACCACGCCCACATCCACTCAAGCCGTCATCCTCGCCCGAGAACTCAGAAATCTGAGGTGCTCCACGACAACTGCTGCAGGTACAAGATCCATACGAGAGCCATGAGACGCTATCAGTGCGACCTGGCCACCCAGTGCCCCTCCCGCACCATCAGTCTCGCCCCCTCTGTGCCGCTCCTGCAACATCCTGTCCGGCGGAAGGTGCTCCATCTGCCGGAAACGGTGGTCATGCACATGCGGAATGTGGAGGACGCCCGCCGCGTGGCGGTTGACAACAGGAGAACCCTAATACAGACCCATGTTTCGGTGCCGGATGGGGAAGCTGGGAATGATCCACACCAAGTCGATCTGAGGTGAGGCAAGTCTACAGAAGAGGAAGGGAGAGGCCCTTATCCAGCTGCATGGATATGGATGACTTGTATGCGGATCCGTTTCAGTAACGATGGGTATTTCTTGTGAAATATACATAGGTGCAATACTTATTAAAGAAATAGGTTAAACAACTCGTTTACAGAAAGCCCAGGAGTCCTAATCTTTGCTAGTTGCCAATCCACATATCCCGCGAGACGAGGGATTCCTCTGCTACTCCTAACTAGTTGCTTCGCCCTAGTGCCCCATGGGCATATCGTGATCATCCACAAGGCCACGCCCCTCCTCCAGTCTGGCCGCCCACCCAAGCTGTCCAGCACAATTAATTTTGCCCCGGCTTGTCAGCTTATTGTTTATCTACATAACTACGGAACACGGCGAACAGAGACCAGAGTACAGGGAACAGAACAGGGAACAGAGGACGGCTGCCCTGAGCTGTCGTGTCATTTATTCTGCTGCTCCGAACGGGCTCGACTTTCGATATCCTTTGGGCCGTGGTGCAGTTGCCACACCATTTATGCCATTAAGTCATTAGCTTTGTTTAACAAATAACAAACTGTCAATGAGTGATTAACGATGTTTTTCGCATGAACTGCAATTAGCCGCCGCCGCTGCCACCGTGGACTTTGTTCGTTGTTCGCCGTTTGCCGCCCGACTTCTTTTCCCTGACAAATGGGTGTGATTTCGCTCCCGGCGGTGTTCCAGTGGATCCGAGGTGCACTGCCTGGATGTGGATTGATGGGTGGTGGGGCAGGCGGATGGCGGATGGCGGTGGGCTCACCGGGTGACAAGCACTCGTTATTGATGCGCCCCCAAGTTGCCGTCACTTGGCAATTATTGTGTATTGTGCTCCGAGTCAACGGCATTTGCCATACTCATAGACATGGTCATGGAACAGTCGCACTCATCGCAGTTTGCATTCATCATTGAAAGGTAGTGTTGGCATTTTTGGAGGTCGAGAATGTAAAATGTTAAATACTCAAATTCAATTCACTTGGGCACTTGAATACTTGGCCATCATAGCTCGGCCAAAAAGAGCCACACACCCAAGAAAATAAGTTTTTTGGACAACTACTAATCCATACTAACAATTTATATCAACTTCTAGCCGATTTTCAAGAAAAAAAAATTCGCCATTTTTTGCATTTTTTGTAAGGGGTACCATCATCAAAATTTGCGAAAAATCGACAAAAATGTAAATTTTCAAATTGGAATACCAATCGATTGGGAATGCAATTGCGAGCTTAAAAATTCATAACATTCAAGATTTTGACCATTTTATCGCTGGTTTTGGCTAAAATACTGAATTTTTGGTTAGAAAATAGGAGACTTTTCTTCATAACTCGACCAAAAAGTGTCACAAACCTTAGTAAATGACTTTTTTGTACAGCTAATGATCCAAACTAATGACCCAAGTCACCATCCTGCGGGTTTTTGTAAATTTGATTTTTGCCAATTTTTGCATTTTTTGTAAGGGGTACCATCATCAAAATTTGCAAAAAATCGACAAAAATTAAAATGTTCAAACTTGAATGCCAATCGATTGGGAATGCAAATACGAGTTTAACAAGGGGCAACATTCAAGATTTGGACCATTTAAATGATGGTTTTGGCCAAGAATACTACTTTTTCAATAAAAATTTGAAACATTTTTATTAAACAATGGATCCAGTTTGTATGGCTAGGTTCCTAGCTATTCCTCTGCCTTCATGGCTGCCATCTCTGTTGGTGAGTGGGAGGAAGGAGGAGTGTTAACGCAATTATACCCGTTGACAAGTGTAATGTCAGCCAACCGCGGCTGCCACTCTCATTGGCATCTCCACGAGGCTCCCATTGGCAACCATCCCGCTGTGCCAGCTCCTCCTCCTTCCTCCTGCTCCTCCTGCTGCTCCAGCTCCTCCTGCTTCTCCTGCTCCTCCTGCTGTTTCTGCCGCCGACGTGACACGCTTCATCACTCACTCGCTGGCTGCTAACACGCTCCCCAGTTACCCAGTTATCCGGCCCTCTCCACTACTTAGCCACTCAGGAGGCGCCCAGGAGCGGAACAGGTGGGTTGGGGTATGGCGCCCCAGCTGGCAAAGACCTTTTACACAAGTGCATGTTACTACATACATATATATTTTAGGATTATTGCGAGACTGACAGAATTATTTATAATGGAGAATGGGTGTAACTATATTTGCCTTACCTAATTGACATTGAAGGACTTGCGAACCGCTCCCGTGTAAGCATATTTACACTGTAATTATTATGCAAAATGCAATTGACTCCATTATTTACGATATTGTTAGACTTCGTGAGCAGCATGCTAAATGGGGTGAACCGCATTGGATGGCGACAGCGAAACTTTCAATATATATACATATATATATATGTATAAATTGCTAATTCCATATTTCTATGTATACGAGGATTTTGTAATCCGGCAACACAATATAAATGAGTTTGTGTGCGGTCGCTAATTGCCTTTGCCAGAAAGTTAATTACGGCGAAATTTGAAAATTTCAAAATTGGACTTGTCAAAAACATTTTGACGTTTCCCCTCAGACGTCCGCCACCCTCTCACCCTCTCACCCTCACCCATCACCCGAAATTCAGCCATCAGTTGGAGGAAATTAGTTTTACAAACTTTGGGTTTTTGCATTTCGCACTGTTTTGGATTCGCTGACTTTTAACTAAAAGTTGGCTTTCATTGTTGGCCTCGGCTCTCATTATGCGGCATTATTACCACTATTAGCACTCGAATATCAAACACAAATGAGGAAATGCCATTCATCGAGTGAAGTGTTGATGTCCATTTGAATTACTGCAAACATTTCCCATTTTCCAGGCCTAATTAAGTGCCATGGATGCGTGTTAATGACTGCAACGCATCGCTTTCAATAAAAAGTATCAAAATGGCAAACGCAAATAATTGTGAAATGTTATTTATGAAATGTGATTTTATGATTTTGTGATATTTTTTGATGATTTTCGATGGCCATGTCATGTCGAGAAGGAAATTGAATGCTGATTCCTGATTCCTGAGTAGCAAACGTGTGTTTTGCGCTGAAAATGAATGCAGCGAGTGGCAACATCTAGTGAACACTACACCATTGTTGCGCATTTAACAAGGTGCCTGGAAATTTGCATTGCTCATTACGGGGAATCTGCAAGAAAGTAGAGGAAAGTGGAGAAAGTGGGAAAACAAGGACGAACTTTGCCCGCACTCCTCATTACCCATTACTCATCAGACATGCACGCCGGGCTAAGGTCTTTGATTTAACACCTTGGAGGAGGAGCTGTGCAGCGGCGACAAAGGCCTCATTAATTAGGAATGTTAAGATGATGAAAACTAATCTGCTAAAAGCACACTACCTCCTGAATCCTTCGGGTGAGTCATTTGTCTGCCAGGATCAGTGGGTGGCTGCAGGGGGTCCGCGGGAGTGGCTTTTGGAGGCGTCATTGTTTGGCACCCGTTCACATGCGCTTAATGCACTTGGAAGCCGGGGGTGCCACCATCTCACCATCTCACCATCTCACCTTCGACAATGTTGCTGGATAAGCACGGACGCAAAGCACTGGCAACAAACTAACCCGGCTCCAAGGACCCGGCGGAAGCGCAGGATTCGAAGGATGCGCAGGATGCGAAGCCCAGGACGTCAGGTTGAAATCTGTGCAAATCACAAAATTGGAAAAATCGAGGCGAAACGAGGCAACGAGAAGGCACTGCCGAGGCCGTGTAACCGGGTAACCGGCAAGCCAAATGCCAAGCGAAGTAGAAGCCGGAATCAGAATCGAGTCCTCCATTAGAGTTGGCCATAAAATAAGCAACTTGTATCAGCAGCAGCAGCTCCGCTTTTCCCAGCTCATTTTCCACCTGGAGAAAAAGTTTGGCAACAGCGTGGCAAAGTCGTTTATCTAACTTTTATATTGGAAATTGCTGAAATTGATGCGCACTAATAAATTAAAAACTTTGAATTGCAGGCTGCTATTTCAGCTGGTTTAATCACTATCTACAGAGGATAGAATACAGAGTATTTTGAGTCTTTGTCTTCCCAGTCAGATGTATAAATTGGTCAACTTACACCGCATTTTCGCACTGTGCACTCGTAAGCTCATGATGCCCCAATGCATGACGCTTGGCTGAGTGCAAATTCAATTAACTTGTTACAACACAAGCTAAGGATCAGCTTTGGCATCAGCATCTGCCCAGACTTTGGATTGGTATTGGTCCTGGTCCTGGTAGTGGTAGTGGTATTGGTGTATCTGTGCTTGGGCCTCCAGTTAGAGATGCCCTCCTGCCCAGCACGGAAAGTGGGTCCGAAGAAGGGTTCGCCGCCGACATTTGTTTATTCTATTTCGAATTTTAATTCCAATCAAATTGGTTTTTGCGGTACGCGCTCAAACAAACATTTATTTGATTTAGGCCCCGTCGGAAAATGCATTTTTCCTCATTCAATTAATAAAAGATTCCGAAGGCAAACATCCATAACGAGCTGACATCTACATTGGCATAGAAGCTACAGCAAATAGATGAAGAAGTCGAGCTGAGGCCACTGCACATGAATTTCTTAGCGACTCAAATTGAAATTGATAATCAAACGTCAGTTTCTCCATGGATTAGCAGTGCAAATAAATCTGCAGGAAGCGTAATCAAAACTGTTTGGTTTTAGGAATATTGAGAGGCAATTTAAGCGCAATAAAAATAAAAATGTGAATCTTTTGTGAGACCGCAAGTGCGGCTGTACACTTCCCCTTTAAATCCCAACTCAAATTCAGATTTATATACAATTTCCCTTCCGCCGGCTCAACTGACAACAGCCGACGGGCAAAATATTCCGGCTGCCCCTTTTCTCCATTATTTTCGACATTACCTTAAAAGTATATCCCCATCGCAGCGGTCCATAATTTATGGCCAGTCCCAGTGCCCACTTCCATTATGAATTCATTAGCACCTGAGGGCCACGCGAAAGAGCCCCAAAAAAGGGGAATTTAAAAGACAGAATTCGGCCAATGCCAATGGGTCGCGAATTAGGGCCAAAAGGGCGCATTTCGGTGGCTTTAAAGTGGCTCGTGAGCTGTAGTCTGATCCCGGGATTCCGCTCAAAGTGACTTAGCTGTATATTTGCATAGCACGGAGTGTTTTACCAAACCAACTGACTGAATATACCCAATCTGCCCCCTCGACTGCGACTTTGATTTGCCCGGGGAGCCGCACAAATGATGCGATCCGTGCAACGTGGAACGTGCCCCGCCGTTTTGGCCGCAAATCGATGGCGTTGGCCAGCGAATCCAAAGCGATTCACGTTCCATGCCACCCAGCTGCAGTCCCAGCTGACTGGCTGGCTGGCTGGCTGCATTCGCAATTAGATGGCAGAGTGGGTCTCTCAAGGATTTGCCCAGATTTTGCGGCGCTAAACAGCTGAACAGCTAACAGCTAAATGGCCGTGACAGCTGCAATCGAACTGGGCCAGGACAGCTGGCAATTTATTTTTCTGTTAGCCAAATCTTGCGACATTTTATGACGTCTGCTCCTGAGGACCTCCAGTCTGCCTTCGAGTCGGACTCCAAGTCCTTGTCGCTCTCGTCCTCAGTCCTGGGTGGGTGTCACCTCCAGCAAATCAACGTCACGTCCGCCAATCCAAGGCGTCCATAAAAAATGTCTCCGCGTCTGGTGCCTCATCCTGCTCCGTGCCCCCAGCTCTAAGCTCCAAGCTCCACACTCCTCCATTTGCTCTGTCCGCACGAGTTGAGCAATAGTTTTGCTGACTGCCGCAGAAGTAGCCATCCAATCTTACCCCTTTCCCCCTGATTTCGGGCTGGACATGTGGGCATGTGGCCATGTGTGCTCAGGTTCGTCTACGTGCCTTGATCTGCTTACAAGTTCAGAGTGCCATGGCATATCCTGTGGGCAAGGTCATTGGGGGTCACTGCATTGGGTGGTATATATAGATTATTTGTCGCAGTTGACAAATTGATATGAATTGGCTGGAATATCGTCATACAATGAAACCCGATATAATCGATCTATGTAGTTGTAGATCTGTGGAGTTATTCACTTTGTGTTCTATCTTAGATATGAACTGAACCGTACTATTTTCTTGCATACCTCTGGACATCTCCATCGGCACTTTAAATATCGCAGTGATTACTGTGTCGCTCAACCTTTCGATTTAAATACCTCTGCGTTGTGTGAATCAAGTCCAACCTTTCAGCACTTAAAATGTCAGAAGTTCATTGCATTTCCGTCTGAACTCTGGGCTTTGAAATGCATTTTTTTCCTACATTTCTATGGCTCCGCATCGATTGTCGTCCCAGAGAAATCGGCCCATTCAATAAGTCGTAGTTCGGCATTTGTCATGAGTCAGTGCCTCCCACTTCCCCACCCCCGTCTGTTAATGTCGTTGCACATGTAAGTCAGCCTGACCACCGTATCCACTGACCATCCACTGCTCCTCCACCTTTGATTTGTTGCGGGGGATGGTGCCCCCCCTTTGGCCCTTTGGAGCCCATGAGCTGCTGAGTGTTCGTCGGTTTGTTTCACTTCAATCACTTGTCGGTTGACTGCTTTCGTTAAGTGCCATCTTTGCATGTGTCCATCGAGGACCAGATCCCTGTGCCCCTTCAACGTGCCCGTCCCATGGGGCAGGCACGCAATGCAGATCGCAGGGGCGCCCCTCTCTACGGGCGCCTCTGGCCACCAGCCGCATTGCAAATTATTTGGGTCTGTCACAGCCGTGATTTGGACTTTTGATTACTTGATTACGTTCGCAATGCGTTTCCTCTCCTCCTTTGTGGCCCTGGACATGGGACACTTGCTGGATCTTCCGTTGCCATCTGGCCGGGTCTGGGTCTCCGATTGCCCGGCTCCAAGCCGCTTCCATTTCACACACTCAGCAAATAAGTCGAAGTCTTCAAATACTTCACCACATATACTGCATGGCATGAGCATAATCCTTATAAAGGAATATAGTACATTAAATCGAATATAAGGTATATTCCCCAGCTATAGGATATTACAAATATTTCAACTTGTTTTATAATATGATTTTTCTGAGTGCAGCAGTGGGACCGACAAACGCCATCGTCGGATGCGGGCTGGCACTCGTCAATGATTTAAATGGAGGTCAAGTGAAGTTCTCTTGATTGACGCAGCACATTGAACGACTGCCACCCCCCACCTACCGCCTCCCCCTCCGATTGTGCCATCTTCTCTGCACATTCGAGTCAATCTTTTAGCCAAAATGTAATTTGCACATTGATTACATGAAGAGAAAATGAGTTACGCTGCAATTTAGTGCCGCCAATGAAGTGAAACCGATCGGCAATTTGTTGATAGTTTTGTCCCCAGCTGCGTCACAGATTACAATTGTGGCTGGGGATGTTTTCATTGGGTTCTCAGATGACTCCGAAGATGATTGGTTACACGGATGATTCATGGACGAGTCAAGGAAGTTAGAGGCAAGTTGACTAGTTAGGCTTCAGATGAACTGTGTACAACTAGGCGTATGCGCAATATTTAACTTAACATAGATCATTCGAGGTATGATTTTCTCCGTTTCTACCTTACACCTGTATTGTTATTGATTAAAACCCATTGCCATAGGCACATTCTGCGCAATTAAAAACATTATTTCCGTTTCCACCTGACCTATGCCAACATAAGCCCTGCAAAGTGCACTATGCGAAGGACTTTGCACGTGCAAAAGGAGGCAAGGAAGGCCCAAGGATCCTGGCAGCAGACAGTGGAGTTGGCACGTTTGGCTTTAACCAACAGAAAGCCGCTTAATTGGCGGCCATTTGACCGGCGGCGATGTTCACTCCTCCCCGGCCCATTATCGTGTATAAATCAGTCAACACCCAGCCGCTCAATTTTCAACACTTGACTATTAAAAACTTTGGCGAATTTATTTAAGAGAAGCGAGTTCGAGTTCGAGTGGCGCCCGGAGGCGCCAGTCGGAGTGCGGAGTTAATTGCTCGCTTCCATGTTGTTTATTCTCGGTATTTTAAAGAAAATAATTCATAAATTAATTTGGACATGCGGGAAATATGAGCGAGATACATACGAGCGGTGCGGAGAAAACGTTTTATGAAAAATCACCTCATAAATTTGCAGCTACGTGAACGGCAGCAATTATGATGGGTGGTGGTGGTGGGGGTTTTGGGGGGAAGGAGAGCTTGAAAGGACAGCTGGAAAGGAGCAGCTTACGTGACCTGGTCGAAGTCGAGTCAACATCCACTCTTATTTGCTCAACAATTTGGCAACCTTTTTGTTAACAACTTATCAAAAATTATGTCAAAATTGCAGCGCCAATGGCCCCGCTCCCCTGCTGTCCCCCTGCCCGGCTGCATGGGTTAAGGTTAACCCACTGCGTCCTGGCCGCTCCATTCCCGCTGATTGGCATTCAAGCACTTCATTACAGCAATTGCCCCATTGAAGCCCAGCTCCCAGTGCGAGGAATTGAAATTTCACGCAAGTTGAGCACACGAGAAGGAGTTGCCCCTAAGTGGGGGCCAAAAGGGGAGCATCGAAAAGGGGGAGTGGCAGCCAAAGGGAGTGCAACACATGCAAAGCAATTTAAATGTCGGCCATCGCCTGAGCACTCGCTTGAGCTGCACGGCGAGAAAAATCGCAGTTAATAGGGGTGTAATGACATATTTGGCATTTCAACATATAAATTGAATTGGAGTAGAAATTAAAGTTCTGTTTCGGTAGAAGGTTGAATGTAAAGTCTGTTCGGAGTTTACAATTGTATACTCTCTTTGTAAAAATAGCAATAAATAAGATGATATTATTTATCTATATAATAAAGCTATCTTAACAGAAAACCCAGAGATTTTCAGGTATCTGAATGCATAGGGTGAATCAAGAACGTCGTCGGAAGCATTGTATAAGACTGTTCTAAATTGGAATGAGTATTTCTTTTAGTGTCTGGCCATTGGACATGCTCCCGTTTTTGCATTGTTGACCGCTGAGTGATGCAGGTTCCCTTCCATTTCCATTTCCCCATGCCCATCCCCAACCGCCCTTCCATTTCCTCGCCCCCCCTTGACCAGCCCCCCTCTTCAGCTTGTTTGGGGCTCCTCGCGTTTTTCGCGCCGCGCAAGCTGATAATTTATTAAAGGCGATTATTATGGCCTGGTTCGAACGAGTTTGCACTCGTCTGGGAACTGAGAACGGCATCGGGAATGGGAATGGGTTTGGGTTGGGGTTTGGGTTTGGGAATGGGTATATGTATGGCTTGAGTATAGCAATGGGTGTCGGGATGGGACCTGCGTGTTGTGGTAATTTACTGCCCGAGGGGAGTGGCAAAGGGGCGCGATCCACTGGGATGCCTCGCCGTGTTGTACTTTGAGGTATTTACATATGAAATGTGTTAAACTGAGCTCTTTTTTAGCGCAAGTTTGTTTTAGCGAACAAATTGCGGGCCCCTCTCCAAAACCTTCCCCCTCCCCCCACCCCCTCCGTGAAATTATAGTTTCAACATAATCGGCCGACGATTTGATTAAAAAATCGCACAATCATCGCCACGAGGAGCTGACCACAAAGGCGCCCCAAGGGTTCCTCGGCGGCATTGCGATGACGATGACGATGACGTCGGCGATAGTTGGCTCCTTCAACTAATGAAAAATTTGCATATCCTGCGGAGCTCCTGCCACTCCCCCTGCCCCCCTACAGCTGCGCCATGCTGAAAGTTTGTTTTGTTTTGGGGGGCGTGGCATCGTAAAGTGCATTCAACTGGGCGCAATTTTAAAAACAGCACATTTGGGCCGCCCTCTAGTTGGTTTTTGTTGCTGTTTGTTGCCCTTTCACTTTGTGGCGAACATTTTAATTGCTTTTATTCGAAACGAAACTTAAGGAGAGACTTAAATTTCAATATTTTTCCATCTATTGAGCAGCTAAAATCAGTTTTTCAATGGATCTTAACCAGTTTTCCAACTGACCATTCCTTGGATATCAACACATAGCCAAGCCAAATGGATGGCTTAAGTAAATGTGACCCAAAACTACGACAAATGATTATCGATGGTCAATGGATATGGGAAGCCCAAAAGAGAACTTTGTATCTTTCCTAGCCAGCCCATTAGAGCGACTTAAGTAAGACACTCAAATCAGAATTGACAGCGCAATCAAAGCTGCGATCCCTCCCAGTTCCTGCCAGTTCCTCCCTGTTGATTTGGCCAATGGCCAGGATAGATATCCTTCTGGTCCATGTCCATATCCCAGTTACTTTCCATGCCGCCCCTTTTCGGTCATGGAGTCCACTTTTTATGGGCCGCAAAACTTTACGCAAGCTTCCGTTTTATTCCCTTTTCTTCTGTTTGGTTGGTCCCTTTGGCGTCCCGAAGGAAATGTCCAATTTGACAGCCGAGACACCCAAATTGAAGACATGTGCTGAATTTTATGGCTTTTAAATAAGAAACCATAAAAGACGGCAAAACAAAGGGACAGTGGCCCAGGCAAAGGAGCAGAAAGGAGTCAACAAACCGGAAATTGTCAAAGGAATCAAACTAAACGGAAAGCGAAAGCGAAAACGAAAACATTGGGAATTCTCGAATACGTATATATTTAAAAATAGAATGATAACATTTTATGCGCTTTTCGGGCAACGGAATGGAAACTCCTCGGGGGCGCGTACTTCATAATGAATGAACACTGTTCCACGGCGACGCCTTCCTCTGTCTTGCCCAAATTACAAGAGTCGCTGGGGATGGCTGACTTCGTTAACTTGGCCACGGAGGGTCAGGAGTCAGGGGTCGGGGGTCAGAGGTCAGTTGAGGAAGGAGTCTGGGGGTCAGCGATAAAAGGTAATGAAAACAAACGAAACGAGACGAGTCGAAAATGAAACGCACTGCAATGCCAAGCGTTTTTATCTCACTTCGACTTCAAGGAAAGCCCCTTTTTCGCAGTGAGTAACCGACCTGCAAATGCTATTTACACATCACAAAAAGCGAAATGGAAATGCTGGAAAAACGCTGGAGAACTAAAGAGAGAGAGAGAAAACGATTTCATGATTCTGGCAAGTAAAACGCTGCCAGTGATAATGGTGAAAAACTACAGACACAGGGAAAAGCCAACTGTTGGTAGTAAAAGCATTTAGGATTCACTTAAAACAAACTAAAAATGCAAAACGAATGCGCCAGGAAGCCCCCGCAAAGCAAAGCGATGATGCTGGGAAATGAAATAGTAAAGGTGTAAGAAAATCAAGTTGGAAAATGAAAATGCTTTTGGGGTGGACCCTGACCGCAGCGCCCAATGACAGGTCCCAACTGCTGGGGGCTGCAATTTCCTCGGAGGAAAAACGGAATGGGGAGCTGGAAGCTTTGCAATCCTTGTTAATTGCGGGGAGCAGCATTCGGGTGGTGGACCCATCTGAGTTTCCGTAGCACCTCAATTAAGTCAAAAGCTCAAAGGTGCAAAACAGCAGGCCCCAGACTCGGACAATGAAAGAGCCACGTTAAGTGATTTAAATGTTAGCAACTGGCCGACTTGGCTGTGATCTCAGCTGACATAGGTACAGTGGGCATTGGGAAACCCTTTTCGGAAAAGCCTCTTATCGCATTCGTCCACTTATCCGTCGATATGACCGATAATCGCCTCATCTAAGCCGGCACAAATCACCGTGATTCCCCGTTTCCAGTCGGAATCGGTGTTGTCCATCCGATGGGGCGGATACTTAATGTCTGCTGCGGTACAGTGCAGCTTCCCTAAGTGGCTATAACCCGTTAATGGGTAACTGGATAGCACAGAGTAGTTTAGCTCGGTCAAACCAGCTCTTTAATGCTGTGACTGATGAATGAACTTGGCTCTTTTTTAACGAGCAAATAGTTGCAATGCGTCTGGACTTTCCACACGAAGTACGACTGTAACTCGCGCTACTCGAGCCCTTTGTTTGTGATTCCTTTCTGTAGTTGCCCGGGCATAGTGTGACAAAATCGCTTGAGCCGGCTTAACGAGGCTTGTAATTGAATTATGCGATTTCATTGTGATTATTTCCCAAGCTCCCTCCGCTTGGCGGAGTGCCAAAGAGGAGCACTGAACACTGCCTGGTGACCCCGTCACTTCTGAGTAATGAGATACATAAAAGTTATTTAAACTTTTAAATCCGCGTCGCTGCCTTTTACTTTGGCATTTCATTTCATCCCCTCTAGCCAGCGGAACTCGAAGGAGAGAAAACCAAGGGGGTTTTCGGCGGAGGCTGGCTAGTTAAACGTTTGAAAAGTTTTCCAACTGAGCCGCTGAAATGATTTGGAAAATTACAACAACCAAGCAGAGTTGAGTAAAGCTGAGCAGAGCAGATCAGAGGAGCTGACAAGGAAATACAAATGAGTCGTCGTTTTTACGGCCGCCCCTGAAGAATGCTGCTGTTGACAGTCGCTCTCACCCTTTGTTTTCGCTTTCCCTGTTTTTCCCCGAAAAGCCCCCGCTTTTCCGAGCCGCGCTCGTGCATTTTCCACATGCCAGCGGAGGAAAGGGTTGATTGGCATTTCTCGCAGAGTAAGCAAAAGTTTTTCCCAGCCTCTCTATATATTTTTTTGCCCCCCTTTCTTTGTTTCAGTGGGGCGCCAACACCTCCCTGGCAGACACCCACCCACTCACACTCAAACAAACGGGAATCACTTGGGGAAAACCAAATAAAGGCAAATACCCAAAGTATTGGAGGCCATTTTGGGTACCAGTAACTTTCACTTAAAAGGTAATATATATGTATGTGTTTAAAAAGAAAGGTTAGTCTGAAGAGCACTTTCTCTCAGTGCAGCACTCGACACATAGGCAAGTGTTTCATTTTTTGGCTGATTGCGAGGCTTGGCCGGGTACATCTCTCTATCTGCTTTCATCTGTGGGGTCCCCCAACCCCCCGCAACCCCCCAGCCCCATTACCCCCGGCTCATTGCCTTTGTGGGCGCCTATTTGGACTGGTTGAAGCCGAAGCCCTCTGTCTCTGACGTCCTTCGAGCGAATGCCGAAAATTCATTTGTATTTCAAAATCCCTTTTTGATGAACTCTACGTTTTCCTCCTGTTTGCCCCTCGTGTTTGCCGCCCCCTTTTGCCGACGCCCCTGGCCTGCGTCCTTTCTGCTGTATTTTGCTGGAGTAATGCGATTGC
The DNA here is from genome assembly GCF_016746235.2 of Drosophila teissieri. NCBI lineage: Eukaryota > Metazoa > Arthropoda > Insecta > Diptera > Drosophilidae > Drosophila > Drosophila teissieri. The sequence continues at coordinate 21,805,661 of NC_053030.1, forward strand.
CGCAAATGTTTAAGCACACGCTGAGGAAAATTTCAGTAAGTAAATTCATATTCTCAGCTGGTAACTGATTCGAATTTGAACCTGGAATATTTCCATACCACTTTATAAGTATTTAAGATCCTTACTAGATTTTTGTCAGTGCATGCCACTACCTTGTTGCCCTGCATATTACATACATATGCTCTAGCATTCTTCCCTGTTAGTTGGCAAGAAGTATTCAAGTTCAACGAAAATGATTAAATCGCAAGAAAAAAACTGAAGTAGAGCAGGGCTTTGTGTCTGGGCTTTTCCCCCCGGCATTTTCCTGATCCCCAAAACAGACGCCATAAATTATCATGGTAATGTAGATTTTGTGCGAGAGGCCAGAAGGGTCCGTATCCGGCTGTTATGCCGGAATCAGGACCCGGACCCCCGAACCCCCGCACCCCGCACTCAATTACCTCTTGTCTTTGGCCACGGAAAAGTACCGGCACTCGTTGAATCATAATTGCAGTTGCGGATGGCCCTTGAAAAACTTTAATTGCTCCACAGGGCTGATGGTGGGAGGATCGATGGGTTGGCTGCTTGGTTGGTTGGTTGCCTGGTTGGTGGAGGTCCTTAAACCGATTTATTTGATTTATGGGCTCTAGGTGCTTAGTGCCGGCAGACAGGTTACCCATTCGGCGTGCAGTTTCGCTTTTCGCCAAATTGAATCAATAAAGGCCGCTCGCAAAAAGTACAACTTTTGCGATTATAATTTATTGTGTTTTTGCCACACACACACACACAAGCGCTTTTGTTTTTTGCACTTGCAATTAATGTCAGACACACCGACGACAACGAGCGAAAGGAGAAAGAGACGGCGACCGCGACAAAGACAGAGACAGCGACAGAGAGAGGAGACGAATGAAAAACAATAAAAGCGAATTACATTAAAATTACACAATCAGCAAAAAGCAGCAGCGCAAGGAAGAAAATGGAAATGGAAACCCTGTTACACTGCACTGGAAAAAAAGCGAGTCTGCGTCGTGCAAGTGGCTCGAAGACTGCATACCCTGCCATAACGATTTATACTCTATATTTTGTGTAGATTTTTGTAGCATTTTCAAGATTTAAGTGTAAAGATATTTAAGTTTTTTGTAGCAAGTGAGGGAATTAAAAATGCGAAATGATGATGGGACAGGCGGGTGAGGTGGAGTGGAGTGGAGTGAGGTGGAGTTCTGCTGCGGAAAGTCTTGGCAACAGGTTCTTGAAACGCAATTGAAATTGCTGCTAAACGAGTTTTAATTAGACAGGCGAAGCCGGAGCAGCCAAAGCGGCTAAAACAATGAGCTGGCGGCGGGCTGAAAGCCAGGTGATTCCGCACGGGGAGGCTACTAATGGTATCCTAATTAGATGATAGTCAGTCAGTCCAGTCAATGCGAATGATGTGCTAAAAGTGTGAATGATGTCCGTCCGCTTCCATGCCAACTCCCAGTTCCCAGCTCCCAGTTCCCAGCTCCCCTTGCGAGAATCAAATCGGAAGTGCAGCAAAAAAAGTCCACTTAATTACTTTCTTTGGCGAATTAGCAAAGGCGGAAATGAGCGCGGAGATGAGTGCTGAAGTGGAGCAGAATTGGCCAAAAGGGGGGCTAATGCTCCAGCTAATCACTGCCAATGTAGACTACCAAGTGGAGTGCTGCACTATATAACAAAGGAGCATTCAGTTTCCTAATGGATGATACATGGATGCGAGTGCACTTGTTTGAAACAGTAAGCTATAATTTATAATCCCTCAAAAACGTCGCGAAAGCTTAGTACTTCGAATTTTAGACGGACTTTGAATATTTAAAGTGAAGCCTCCGTTTCCGTTCAACTTCAACGTGGCCAACAAGAAGTCAGCACTTAATTAAGCGCATGAGGTAATTATCATGAATAAATCATGGGCAGCTAAATGAAATGAATGAGCCCATAAGCGGCGAGCCAGAGGCACGTGAGCCTCCTTGGTGTCCCCTTCTCCTTGTCCACTGTCCAGTGTCCACTGTCCAGAACGAGAACCAGAAGCCGAAAAAAAGGACGCACATTTGTCGCTGGGCGAGATTGATTGAGCGTAACCTCGACGCGTTTCTCATTGTCGGGCGAATCGCAGGCATTTCTTGGCGTTTCGCTGTGTGTTAAATTGCTGGAATCGCTGGGATCGGGCATCGCAAATCGGGAATGGAGACCCAGGGACAAAGCATCTAGCTGTGGCCACCGATGCATGCCGTCCATCTGGACGTGTCTCCCGCCTTTTGGTCTATACACAGATACCCATATACTCATACACATGCCCCCGTTTGAGGATTGCGCGAGCTGACAACGGAATTGATTTAATGCCTCTTTCCAGCAGCCACAGGTGGAGTTGTCCACATGTCCAGTTGGCCAGTTGTCCACATGGCCAGTTGTCCAGATGTCCAGCTCGGGCTGTCGTCCGCATCTCACAGCTTCGACTGGCTCCTCTTAATTGGGCCCACTTTGGCGGCAACGGGCATTCAAGCCACTTTTTGCGGATTCCGGCTCGGCGGGCAGAAAACATTTTAATTATGGCCGAGTGATAGGAACAATCGCATGGGCATTCCTTGGGCCGAGGGGCGGGGCTTTGATAAGCGCATAATTGCCTTCAATTAAGCCGGATCGCTGTGGTTTAGACAGCAAAAAGTTGTGGGACGCCTTCGAGTCCGGCTTAATTGAGTTCTCCGCGGATAAATGTGAGCGGGGAATTCAGCAGTCTTATTTCAACTGCGACAGTGCAGAAAGTGCAGAAAATATGTAATCCATTATTCGGAAAATCCATTAGTACATTGAAGCTAACAAATTTCCATTTTCCACTCTGAAAGAACTTAAATCGATGCAACAATCGAACGCCTAAAATCTTGTTAAATAAAATTGTGTGATTTTGTTGCATTCGAGCTGAATGCTGATGCACTCTATAATGTATGGGAAAATGTAGGTTTTATGGGTTATTTGATCAACATAAATGTCAGTAAATGTATATAAACAGAGTTTAGGTGTCAGGCAATTTTCTAGTGACATGTCCAGTATCAACTCCACTTGACTGGCAAATGACATGGACTTTGGCTTAATCATTCGTTTTGGGCTCTGAAAAACTCAGTTTGGAAGCCAACAGCAACGGAAAAAGCAAAGCTGGCGGAGAAATGGAATTTGCATATTCCTCGCACTTTTTATGGTCGAATTGAAACATTTATTTATAAAGAGGGGATGCGACAGGACGAAATCGATAAATAAAAATAGGATAAAACGGCAACAAAGGACGAAACATCAAAATTGAAACGGCATTTCAATCAGCAGACAAAAGTGTACCATCGAAATGGAACCGGCGGAGGACTGACTGCAGCGGGATGCGGATGAGGATGGGGATGGGGATGGGGATGGGCATGGAGATGGTGATGGGTTTGGTGATGGAGATGGCGATGGGAGCGGTGTTGGTATTTTGGGGAGCGGAATGGCTTGCAGCGAAGCCCGGATTCTGGTTTCGGTCGAGTTTTTGCCGGCTTTGAATGCGCCTTTTGTTATTGTTTTTATTTTTGTTTCGATTTCAACCTCTGGTTGTGATTTACCTCACTTTTTGTTTGTTGCCAGCAAAATGTTTTCACACCAACTTGGCCCGGAGAAGATTTTTTCTGGGCATTTAGCTCGCTTTTGTGATTTATTCGATGCTTTTCGGCAGGCAGCTCAAAAATTGCAATTGCAATGGGCGGCACTTGATATTTGGTCGAACTATCTGCCCATCTGCCTGTTTTTGTTTTAATTAAAATCCGAACTTTAATCAATGGGCAAGGTCCGCAACGGAAATTGGTAAAATGCAACTGGGCTTCGCTTTAATGGTGCGGCATTTAAATGAATTTCAAGTCTCAGTTTGACGAGCTCTTGTCCACAATTGGTTTTCCATCAAACAAATTGAAACACTCACTCGCTCAGTCGCTCAGTCACTCGGCTAGTCATTCAGTCATTCAGTCAGCTAGTCATTCAGTCGGCTAGTCATTTAGTCAGTTAGTCAGTCAGTCGATTCTCTTGACTGCACTTAACTTAAAAACGTTCCATTTTATACGGCCACGCCCCCACACCTCCTCCACTCCTCCACTCCAGTCCACTCCACGTCTCCGGGGACTTTGAGGTCGGCATGTGGTTCGGGTTTGGGATTGGGGTTGGTATTGGGTTTGGGCTTGGGTTCGGGGTTGATTGGGGCGGGTGTCGGGCATTGCGGCCATAAAGTATGCAACTTCATTGATAACATTTATTTCAAATGCACTCAAAAACCACTCAATAGTATGAAATTTGCTGCAGTTTACCTGCTCTCCACACACACACACACACACACCCAGTGGGCACCCAGACTGCCGCACTGCATCCCTGGGGAAAGGATATGTGAAATGTGGAGCGTGGAGCGTGCTCGTATCGCATGTCGCTGCTTTGGCCCTGCAAATGAGCAGCAGCTGAAGTGGGGCATGCTCGACGCGGGAGTACCGCTTGCAACAAATAAACGCCACTTGGCTTAATTCAAGTGTTTATTTAGCACTTAAACCAACAACACCCACTTAAGTACATTAAAAATATCTGAAAAGTGCTTGGACTTATGGTTAACATATATATTTAAAATGTGTATTTATTTCTAATTTATATTATGCATTATGCATTGGATAATCGGCTGGCACATGATACCTCTTGCGTTGGAAAATGCGCGGGTATGAATGGTTCTTTAGCATATTTCCCACGTGTCGCTTTGCATGTCTGCCCTTCTCCGAGCCGCAGAGAATGTAACAATATATTTAGTCTTTGTATTACATAAATTTCATTGAAGTGCTTCCATTCGTTTCCCGTTCGATGTGCTCCATAAATATCCCACTGGGGAGGCCGGAGGCCCAAGTCCACAGACGCAGGCAGCTTCAAGGATACGTCGTGCCTATGTATCAGCCCATCAGGTTGACATTCAATTAAACTAAACCTGGTCAGGTCCCAAGAGCATTCCACACGGCCAGCTGGAGCCCGTAACCTTGAGCCACCGCACCTGGCATCTCCATGTCTCCATGTGGTACTCGGAGTGGATTTTCCCGCATTTTCCGAAGGATGCTCGCATGTCCTTGAGCAGAAGCGCACTGCATTCCGGTTTAATTGCATTCATATTTTTGGGCCAAAGGCCCAGGTCGCTGCTATTATTTATTGTGCGTCCGGAAATTAATTGCATTCAGGGAATTTTATTGGCAAACGCTTTAACGAATGACTGGCTTCTGGCTTTTTAATTGCAACTTAAAAACTTAACAGCAATCAAATGCTTCAATTGCTCTTGACTGCTTACGTGTTTGTTTGTGTTTGACTTGAGAACTGGGCAAATACTTAGAATGGGTTGTTGCCTTGTTCATGTTTAAATAAACGACTTTTAAAGCGAGCCTGGAATTACATTTGAAAACTCTGGGCTATGGCTATATATGTATATGTATGGCCATAGTTTACCGAATAATTCAGCTGGCTGCCCACAATTTCATTCCCAATTAATGTTAGTTGTGCGGCCTTTAAACCTGATTATATTTCATGTTTCCCCAGCCGCTTCATCAGCAGCCATAATTTCCATTATAACTTATTGTCTTTCTAATTGAATGAACCGTGGATCGGAGGGAGTGGCCTTGCCCGGGGCAAAAATCTATTCATTGTCCCATTTGCATACAATATGCCAGTTATTACACTCGGATATGTCCGAAAACGCAAATATATACTTACGAGTATATATACATATATGAATATACTGTATATATGGATATGCGTACGTGTGTGGATATTTGCTGGCTGGAATTCGGCTGTTTGTGTCTGGCCTAAATGGCTGAAATATGGCCAGTTGACTTGCCAGGGTCGATTTTTGCATAAATTAGACATGGCTCGCTGGCCAAAGGGGTCGCAGGAGTCGCAGGAGTCGGAAAGCTGGGCAAATTAGGTTACGGCGCCAATGTTTCGGAAAATAAAATAAACTAAATACACTTTGTCTACGTGTCCTTAGTAACTGCGCATTAAATTGCAAGAAAAAGCGAAGAAGTGGGCGTATTTGACCTACATTCGCACAGCATGCAACACATGCAACACACGCAAAAGTGCAATATGCAATTTCATTAAATATCCGAAAAGGAACACAACAATGCGAGCAACTGAAGATAACAAATTACTAGTCATGAATAATAATAAGCACTCCCCCCCTTCCCCTTCCCCTTCCCCTGCCCCTGCCCCAATCTTCTTATGTCGCAACTGTAATGAATATCAGATGATGATAATGATAGAAGTGCAGCGGAGCGACGTCGACGATGACAATGCTGACAATGCTGACAAGCCGATGAACATAACAGATACGAACGAGTGGGGGTATCAACTGGGTTGTTCTGATAAGTTTTCAAAAATCAAGAAAAACAATCACTCTGAACTGTTTCTATAGCGCAGTAAAATGGAAAATCCACCGTTTTCGATACTTTTGGGAACACCCAGGGCAATGCGCCAGTGCCAAACTGGGAAACAATGAGTAAAATTTCATTACCGGACGATGCGACGACGATTTCCACTACAGAGATGGGATGCCGAAGAAAAGGGGTAGCATTGAGTGGGTGGCACTTGGCGGAGGAGGTGCAGCAATCTTGACGGGAATTGAAATTGAAAAGAAAATGAATGAAATGCGTCGCGCGGAGGAGCAGGAGCTCGAGAGGAGCAGAGCAAGGAGCAGAGCAAGGAGCAGGAGCAGGAGTACCCAGGGAACAGCTTACTCGGCTGAGCTCCCGCTGGAGTCCCGCCCCACTTGGCGTCCGCCTCATTGCCATTCTTGGCGCCTGTCAGCGCGACTGTCATCTCATCCAGCGCCCAGCCGGATGGAGGAGGAGCAGGAGGAGCCCCTAGTCCCCTGTTGTCCTCTGGTTATTTGCATTAAAAATATTATTCATTGCAATCACAAGGATTTGCGCAAAAATGCCTGCAATGAGCCGTTGTCGCTACATAAAATGCAATTGCCGGCAAAAAAAAAAGAAGGACGAAGGAAAAGTGGAATGAATCCTTTTGTCTTCAGCGAAATAAGCGAATAATGGTATATAACTGTGACACAGTTTAACTGGCGGCACTTGAAGCACTCGAAAAAGGATTCGCATTTCGCATTCGCAGAAGATTAACGATGCAGAATCAATGAATGGGAATCATAACGAGGTGCTTGCAGTTCCTATTGCAATATCGATGGTCAAACTCCGCTTACAATCAATGAAACGCAAGTCAAAGTCATAAATTAATAACAGAAATGCTCCTTGAATCGTTCAAATTGCTTGAAATGGCCACATATCCGCTTTCTTGTTCTATTCTCTCCACTGATGTACCATAATTGAACCCATTTCCATGGCCCATAATTAACTCGCTTTGATAGCTGATTTCCATAATTGCTTTTTTCACTGGGCCGCCAACTAATTGCCGTGAATTTCAACAGATATGCGACTAATGTGCAGTTGCCGCCAAAGTAGCAATAATGGGGAACACACAACGGCAACATCTAGCTGCAACATCGCTCCGCAGCAGCGACATCAGCAACAGCAGCGGCGCATCAACAACATCTGCACTTTGATGTTGCCTCATGTTGCACAAGCAGCATGTGAAGGGGGTTTTTGGGGACTCGGGGGACTCCTGAAGGCAAGGAAAACTGGCAGCCCAGAGCTGATAAATTGGAAGTGCATTTGACGCTGCTGGCGGAGAAGATGTTGTCGCTGTTGCACTGCAAAAAACACCCTCTACACTTGTACTAGCAAGTGAAATTATATTTGTTATGAAGAAGTACTTTATATTGAAATAGCATTAAATAGCATATATTATATCTAAATTTCCTCTTGCATTTTTCGCTGTGCAGCAATTTTGTTGTAGCTGCTGCTCCTAATATGGGTGATGATGTTGCATTTGCATTTGCTGCTGCTGCTGCTGCTGCGTCTGCTTCGTCTGCTGCTGTTCTTGTTGCAGTTGCAGTTGGCCTGGTGTCGTGTAGCCCCCTCCCCCCTTCCCCCTGGCCACAACGCCGCAGTCGGTTAATGAAACTGCCAAACGAGGCAACGCTGCCACATCCGCTGTCTCCCGAGCCGCCATCTATGCAGCTCTCGGCCAAGTGTTGCTGCTGCAGCTTCGGCCTGTGACAGGGGCAACATCATCATCATCATCGCCAGCATGCAACATCCCCACTACCCACCCCCCCAGTCGCCGCCCAGCGAGCAGTCACGCTTGCTTGTCAAACACTCTGGCAGACTCTTACGATCTCCGCCGGCTTCGGATGCACCTCCTCCTCCTCCTCTTACTCCGCCTCCTACTCCACCCCCCGCTGCGCCGTGGCAAAATCCATTTGCATATTTGCATCCTTATGCCTGACAGTTAACGCCCCCCTTCCCCCCTACCGACTTTCCACCTTTGGCAAAAGCGGCGCGCTTTTAACGACAAAGTGTGAAATTTCATTGAATTTGAGCTCGTTGACAAAAGTGGAATGGCAGCAGCAGCAGCAGCAACACAACAGCGCAACAACTGCAGCAGCAACAACGCAGCAGCAACGCAACAACTGCAGCAGCAACAACATGGCAGGTGTTGCAACTTGTTGTTGCCGCTGCTCTTGTTGTTTGCAAATTAATTTAAATTATGGTTGTTGCGTTTTTTTTTATACTTTTTTTCGACCAGCTTTTTATGCCATATTAGCTGAAGGCTGGGCGAATTTTGTAATGGAGACGGAGAGCAGCTAATTTGGCGAAAATCGATAGTGGCAATTAGTTTTGCGTTGTTTTGAAAACAACCACTTCATTATTGTATGCTAATATTTTGCACAGCAAATTTCAATGCAGTTTGTAGGCAGGGAAATTTTCATAAAAATTGCAATTTTAAGTTCGCTCTTTAAAGAGTGCAGTCTGCTGGTGTTTTGGTATAATAATATTTTAATGGCATAATCCTCTAAGCATTTGTTCGCTTGAAGGACCAGTAAATATAATATTTTGTTGTTCCACAAATTTGTATGTACAAATTTGTGCGTAGCCACTTCTTGCCACCATTGAAATGACTACACAAATCCAGTGCAACCTCGTTTGCTGCCGCAAAATAGTTTTGACCCATTAACCCGGGGTGTTGCATTTTTTCCGCCACTTTTACTCCACTTACCCGCAATGAGGATTCTCCGAACTTGGGCCGCACGGCTCTGGCTTTGGCTTTAAGTAATTTTCTAATGACACCACAGAGGAAAAATGACTCTCGGGAACTGCCAAGTTGTCTCCATCCCCCAGTTTTTCTCCTCCTGCTGCTGCTCCTCCTGCTGCTGGCGACGTTCATTAGATTAAAAGCAATTTACAGTAAAACTTTTTGCCACAAAACGCCTTCTGCCCCCCCGCTGTAGCCCACCACCCCAATGCTGCCGCTTCACACACGTGCTGCAACTCACATGTGCCCAAAACGCCGTGCAAATGCTGCCACCAACTCCTTGAGCACTGAGAGAAAAAGTGTACTGCGTGATAGAAATATAAAATATACACTGGGGAAGAACTTTTTTAAAAAGCTCTTGCTATTTGCTGGTATTTTTTTTTGGCTTATATTAATAATATAAAATTTATATTTATATTTCCGCATGTAGTCATTTGGTGCTCTCACTGCTCCTTTTGGAATTCAACAAATTTGCGGATTTGGTTTGTAATTTATTAAATTTATCGCAAGCTCAGAGCGCCTCAACAGTCGTGGAAGGCAGGAGCAGGAAGATCCTGATGAGCATGGGGATGAGGGTCACCACCCAGTGGGTGCGAGTGGATGACCTACGCCTGCTAATGTCTGTGGTTGCGCTTTTCCGGCGGGGATGGGGCAGATCCCCCGGCCGGAGTCTCCAGGCAGTGGCATCTGCAACATTTGTTGATGACAACCCAAAGACACCGAATGCAACATTTCGGGTAACATTTCGCTGGCCGTATTTTGTGTGCGGCACGCCCATTTGGGGAAAGTCATGGCCAGCTTAGAAGTTATTATTTTGATTTATAGGAAAAGTTCGCTTAGCGAGCGAAAGTTGCTCGTATATTTTCCGCAGTGCGAAGGAGCAGTGGGAGGAGGGAGTGGAATGGAAGGGAGTTTGGGGAGTGGAAAAATTAGATAGAAGCACAGCTTTTAAAATGTGGCAAGTGTGGGGCATGAGGCATGTATGTATGCAGCTCCTGTTTTCATTATCTGAAGAGGATTAGATACGAGTAGAACAATCCAACATACGGTTCGGCAAATTCCGGACTTCTTTACTGCCACCAATTCCCATTACCATAAACACTGAAATTCATACGTTTGCTAGAGAGAAGTTTTACTACCACAGTAATTTTCATAATTCGTTCCTAATGATGCTTTAATAATTCCTAAATTTTCAAACCGTTGCCAGCTTGGTCTGCAAATTGTCTTCTGTGAGATTCTTCTTCGTCCAGCCACTGGAGCAGGGCAAATCCTGGCCAGGACCGCCTGCGTTTTGGTCATCCTTCTCGTTTCCCGGACAACCAAATGCGCAATACGAATCGTGGAGATCGGAGCAGTCCGTGTTGCAGATATTTCGCCAGCCCTCCGAATGGATGTGGTACAGACGCACGATGCCGCCGGAATAGGCATCCTTGCTGGTGGCATGGTAGATGGCTCGTCTGGCCAGGTCGTAGGCCTCCTGATCGGAGAGGTCATGCCGGTAGCCGGTGTCCAGGACGCCGAGGGCATATGGCGAGCCGCTGCCCACGGAGAAGACCTGACCATGGGACCGCATGCCATCCGAGTCCACGTAAATCAGCTTGGGACCCTCGTCATCGAAGCCGGCCAGCATCATGCCCATCACCAGACCCATGCCCTTGTACTCCGTGGAGATGTTGCAGATGATCCGCGCCGCCGTGTCCACGGTCATGCGTTTCCGATAGCGCAGCTGGTGCAGCCGGCACTCCTTGGCCAGCACCCGATCCCAGTAGACGCAGTCCGCGGCTCCTCCGGCCAGGGTGCCCAGCATGTAGTCATTCAGCTCCACTATCTTGCGCATCGTCTGGGACCCAATGTACTGGCCAGAGGTGGCTCTGGAGTCGGCACACAGGATCACTCCGCCGCGGTACTTGAAGCCCAGTGTGGTGGTGCCGTGGTCGAAGTCCATGCGAATGCCACAATGCGCCAGGATTTTGGGCAGATTCTCGGCGGGCTGAGGAAAGCTTTGATCTTAGATGGATTCTAAGGAATGCTTCACTTGTACTTACGCTTTCGAAGGGAGGCGCCATCAGCTCGTAGGGATTGGCAAAATTACTGGTGGCCTCGCGCAGCTGCTCCTTCTGCCACTCGGACTGCACATCATCGAAGCGCCGCATGAAGGGCAACTTATTCATGCCACAAATCGCCTCCAGGGCCATTATGGCTGCAAAATGTTGAATAAATTCGAGAAAATTATATAGTGTAATGTGGAGCAAGCTAAACGAGCTTGAATGATTGTGGAGTTAAGTGTCTAGGGGATGTTGAAAAGTAAATCCAGAGATTAGTTACCTGGCCACCTAGTTCCCATCAAACTCTGGCGTTCCGCTGAAAGTTTCGCTCCAATGGACAAGGCCAGTCTCCGATTCCATTGGCATTCCATGGTTAGTGGGTGAGAGTGGCTGCGGCCACTTTCGCCGGCCACCCAAGTGGAATGCAATGGACCTTCTGTGGGCAGTTGCAGTGGCAGTGGCCGTAGCAGTGGCGCCACCGCAGAGATACACGACATTTTAATTGGACTGCCGGGCAGGGTCATCATCGCCACCTGCGGAGATGCGAAATTGGAGCCAAAAACGAATGGGGAATGGCATAGAAGGTGCCACTTTCGCACTGACCACGCCCACTCGCAGGCAGTGGCAAACGGATTAGCCGCTAATTAAACGCCAATTGGCAATGTTTGCCAAACTGTTTGAGTCCGCGGATCGAGTGGGCTCCCTGCTCCCAGCTCCCTGCTCCCTGATATATGTCCACTCCCAGTGGCAGCTACTCCGACTGCTCTGCTCCCACTGCCTCCATTAGCGGACGCCATGTGTCACTGATCTAAATTTATGCAAATTGCCAAGGACTTGGCCTCCGCATTCCCCAATCCTCCGCCGAATCCCATTTTCCATTTCCCAGTTCCCATTCCCCATCTCCCCATCTCGCATCACCCATCCGCCGCATTGGCACAATTCATTTTTGCACGCGCTTTTCATTGCAGCTTGCATTGCCTGGAAAACTGCAGTGGGCGGGGGGCGGTGGGAATTGGCAGAATTCGGAGGCGGCCTGGAGAAGAAAAATCGAGGAAAAAGAGGCGAGCTGGCTTAGCCCTTCATCTAAAAATACCCTAACTATGAGTACGTGAAATAACTTACTGATGTTTCATTGTTAATTATTTGTTTCTTGAGTCTTCTTCCAAACCAGCCCACTTATATACCTAATTGGTATAAGGTTTTTAGTACATATTTTATATATTTACTATATAGATTTTAGATAGCTATAGTGTATACACTTTACCAACGACCATGTCAGTTTTTCGCAGCTCCGCAGTTGCTGGATAGTTTTGACTGCCAGCTCTGATTATTAAATCACAGGGCAGGGACAAACTGGAGCCGGGGCAGCAATCTGATATGCAAAATCTCGTCTATCCCACCAGACGACGCTACTCCACCAGCTCCTCCTGGCCAGCATCCAGCATCCCATCCAGCATTCCCCGTATCCCCATTTCCCCCATTTTCTCTTCCAGCATCTGTCCTGCGTTAATTACAGCCCAGCTTGGTGCACTGGCAACAACTTGTTAAAAATTTCCGCTGCCAGTTTATTAGAGGGCAACTAACTAAGGCAGCGGCGTGGAAGAATCTGCCCATTCCCTTCGCCTTTCGGCCCGAAGTGGCTGGCAAATTACTCGGTCTGAACCTGTTTTAATGACTAAAATGACGCCAAGTCAGGAGCGAATAAGAGATTAGGCCAAACTTGAGCTTCCCGTCTGCGAATTGTTGCAGCGCTGAAGTGGCAAGAGATTTTGTGGCATCGGATGAACTTGAGAGCAAAAGTAATTGCATTTTATTCGGTGCATAGTGCTTAATTATTTAAAATTAAACTTAAGCTAAGAACACAACTTAATAGACACTAAACATTGAGTAACTTTGCACTCAATCCACTTAGTCAGCTTTGTTGGGTAATAAAAAATAAACCACCTTGTTGACAAGCTTAGGCATATGCCCCGAATCTTTCGAAAGAGTTCTTTTTAAGCTCTCGATTTACAAAAACAAAACTCCGCCGGGAATTGTTAAAATAAAATTCAACTAAGGCGCACGTAAGCAAAAACAAAAAAAAAAAGGAAACGGTTTTAGGGACTTTTGCCGGCGAATATTTTATTTCACTTTCGTTTTATTTACTTTGGCCGCTTAGCATTATTGTTTCAAAATCCCTCAAATCCGTTGTTTTACTGCTTATTGTTCGCCAACTCAGCCCCCAACTTTGTTGCCGGCAACTTTTAAGCTCGCTTAAGGCGCCCAACCAGACTTGCTTGCTCCCAAAATAACGCAAAACTTTCCCATGAATACCATACTCAGCCACCCAACACCCACCACCCATACCACCCACCAAGCCACCAAACCACCGATCCATTGAAGCACCCAACCACCGCGGTCCAATTTGTAGTTCATCATCTGTGCCGCGGAGCTGTCAAAACCCCAAGCTGCCCCAAAGATGACGGAGCGACAGTCGGCGGCGGGGGATTCCCCGAAAGCAGTTTTGACATTTGCATTTAATTTGTTTTAATTGAAAAAGGCCTGTCAAATGGACTGGGTCGGCGAAGGAATGCTAGCAGGTCGTCAAAGGTCATTAAAACGCTCTTTTCGGTGACTCTATAAATCGAACTATAAACTCTAAAGGAAGCTATTGAAAGTTTCCATATTGTGCTGCTTGGGAACAAAGTCACATTGATACTTTTGCTTGTTAGGTCACGTTGGCTGACAGCTTGGAGATCCGCCAAAATCAGAGTCAGTTTCCAACCAGGACAAACCAAACTAGTGGTACAGCTTTTACGATGATGCATTAAATCGAAAACTTTGGCCAGAGAACAGTCCATTAGCAGGGCCAGAAGTACGCGATGCAATGCTTATTTATGGGCGAGATTATAAATTTATAAATGGAAAGTAATTCCCGAAGTGCGGCCATAAAACAAACTCGAACTTTTTCATCATCTCGTTCCATTCGACATTGGCATCGACATCTTTGAGGGGCAGAACTTCTTGTAGGCTTTAACGACTAACGACTTTGCATTGGTTTTCATGGCCAAAGTGCCGAAGGCATTCGAGTTGGCTTTTATGGTTGACACAACATATTTGCCGGCATTCCATGGCAATTGGCAACTCTCACATATCCGGCGATATCCAGCTCCTAATTGTTGCGCCCCAGGATTTTATGGTTCTTTGAGAGCCATTAATCCGAATTTGATATCTGTCTTAGTTTTCCCTGCTTGGCTTTTATGGCCGCCAGCCTCGTAAATTTTCATGATCGATTCGCGCGGCAAGGCGCTAAAAGAAAACTCCGCCCTGCCGTTGAGCATCCAAACACATCGTTTCGCTTGCTGCATAATTGAATTTAATTAATAATCATCCTCGCTGGCTCTCCCCCTTCGCGTCTTCCCCCTTCTCGGGTTCGAGGGGCAGGGATAGGTGGTCCCAGTAGAACTCGATGACAATGTGTGGAATGCGCCTGTTGGCATCGCAGGCGGCCAGCTGCTCCACCACTGGCGAGTCCTTGAACTTGATGTTGAACATCGTGGTGCCACTTGCATCCGTAAAAGCAGAGAGTATTTTTTCAGCCTGCAGTCCGCGAGTGAATCCGTTGCTGTCCATTTTCTACAAGAAAGTTAAACAGTATTATTAAGTATACTTTTCTATAACGGCACCCCTTGCCACGCTGCGGAAATTTACGACTCTGGTAACACTGGGTCGTTGACTTTGAATCCCCTGGAATGTCCGCCGCTGCATCCTCCCTTTCCCTTCCCCCGAAAGTGCCACTCCTCTGGCTTTTATGCCGCCAAACAACGCAAATGCACTTTGATTGTTGTTGACCAACAAACAGGCACGCGTCCATTGCAACTCCGTGGCAGCAGAGAAAAGTGGTAATGAGCAGAAGAGCTGCTAATGTGGATGCCACTTTGTGTGCACGCCTCTGCGTTTGGGGCCAAGGCTTCTTGCCACAATCGATGGACTACGATTCTGTGGGAGAACTGAACGAGATTCCGCTTCGTAATTCGGTGAATCTGCTCTGATTATCGAGGCAATGACATGTTCCTCGATTGAGGAAGTCATCTCATCCAGGAAACGCGTAACGAAGCGCACTGCAGTGGGATTTAATGGCGCTGCATCGCTTGATTTTAGTGTCAATCAGTCGAGGAATCGCAGTTAAAGACGAATGCACATCGCTGATTATAAGGAAACTCACCTGTTTGATTGGCAAGACTCGTCTGGAAAGATTTGCCTTGGAAGATTCGCCTTGGAAAATACGCCTTGGAAGATTTGCCTCGGAAGTTTTGCCTGGGAAGATGGGAATGTTTAGTGGAATGCAATTCTTTCGCTGGCAGTGTTGCAAGTCGCCGAATTGCCTTGACAATGTGTTATCGATATTTGCAATTACATAATTGAAAATTCTTTTTTTTTGGGCTGCCAACTTTTTGCTTTCGCTTTAATTACCAACTGTCGCACCTGAGGCCAATTATCCTGGCAAAAGGTAGAAAGCGTCGTCTGCAAGGGCAAAAAATGTTAATTTATTGAATCGTGTATGCCGATATACACAATCGATATGCATGTACGTAATGTATGTAAATATTTCAATGACTTTAATTAACCAAAAGCGTGGCAATTAATTGACTTTGCATGCTCAATTTAATTAATATTTGTTGCTGCCCCTTTGCCAAAGGATGTGCAACATTTAGGCTGCAACTAGGCCGCGTTTTTGGCCTTCGGCCATTAATCGAATTGTAAAAAATATAAATGCTTTGCCATTTAAGCTGCGGTCGTTCAGCTGATTAAAGCCATTTTCCAGGTTTTTCCGATTCTTGTCTGTTTTTCCTTTTTTTTTTGGCGTTTTGGAGGGGGGGAAAATCCGTCGTGGAAAAGTGTCGGGCGAAATGAAATGAAATTCTTTATTTTAATAATGCAAGTTTGCACATTTTTAATTGTGCTGCCGACAGCTGCAAGAACTTGGCTGCTCACTTGACCCACAAAGGTGCGGCCACTGCAATTGTGGGCGAAAGTGGGTGGTGCTGGGTGCTGGTGGGTGGTCACAGGTGAGAGGTGAAAGGTGGAAGGTAAGGCGACAAAAACCGCGCTTGCCATAAAGGGACGCTGCAAGGACATTACGACTAAATGTAAACAGCTTAATTAAAAAATAAAACTCCGCTCGGCACGTACAAGGAAAAACAGTGCTGGGAAAATCCCACCTCCCCCATCTCCCCTCCACCTCTGCCACCACAAGCACATAAGACCACCCACTTGGGAGGGGGTGTGCAGCATGTGTGTGTGCGTGGGGCACGCTCTCTTTATTTGCTTAAATGCACAAAAGTGTTTTTAATTTAATTTTTCGTCTTTTCGCACACACTCGCTCCTACTTTGCGCTTTGATGCAGTTCCTAATTAAAATGAAAGTAATTTTTCATCAGCGACCGGGGTAAAGTAAAATAAATTTGCCGCCGCCGCCCCCTCGGCAGCCATTCAAGTGCTCATTAAAAGTGTTTCAAACCAGTTGCACAGTCTTAAATGTGGCACTATAAAAAATGAAATTGTGAAATGTGAAATGTTTGCCATGTTTTTAGGGGTAAATTTGAAATTATTTGCTCGGTAGTCTGGCGCCAGAGTTTTCCGCACTTTCCCCCCATTCCCCAATTCCCATTTTCCCGCTTACCCCAATGTCGTCGGCGTCGTCAGCTGTTCAAGTGTTTCTCCAAGTCGAAACTTTTCTTTTAAATATTTCCCATACTTATCCCCAGTCATGTGCTGCAAAAGTTTTATGCATACGCATTAACGTGAAAAGTGGGCTGGTGAAACTGGGAGATATTCGCATTTCGAGGGCGATGCTCCTCGGAAAATGCATATGTGGAAAATGTCACCCAAGCCGGGGGAAATTGTAAAGTTTGCCGCTGATAACTTTGGTGTTAGGCCCTATCTCCCAACTTGCTCAGATGAATCAGAAATACCAAAGAATTTACATTTAAAAGTCAACTTAATTCAAAAGGTTCTGCACAAAATAAACGAGATTTATATGACTTAATCGCATTATGTGGCCAGTTGTTATCGGGAAGTGCAGGAACTGCCCTCGCAGTGCAGTCAGTCGTGAAGTGCATGTTTCCCCAATTTGCATGCCAAATTGTTTACTTCTCTCGTTTCAATGTGCTTTATCAATTTGAATTCGAGTTGAGTTGCATGTTTGCGTTCTCCTTCTTAGCGGGAAAAGCGGGCATGTGAATTAGTTTTCCCAATGAAATTTCCGCAAGAAACCATGAAAAATTGCCGCAGATTTTGCGGGGGATAAGCAACAATTTGATTTAGCGAGCTGACTGCGCCACAATGTCATGCATAAAGTTTTGTAGCTCTCTTCATGGTCTTCATGGGCGCACGAATAGCTTTTCCCACCCACTCCGCCCATTCCGCCCACCCATTTGCCACACCTGGCTCCACCACCCCCCGGCTCCCAAATGGCGCTATCAAAGCCGGCGAATGTCTATTTAATTGTGTCTGCAACGGTGTCCGCATCTCGATGCTTCGACGCCACCCACTTTACAGATGGGCGGTGGAAGGTGGGTGGTGGCAGGTGGGTGGTTGGTTTGCCGGGCGGCGGCAGCATCAAATGCACTTTAGCCCAGGGTCCAGTTAACTGACACGGCATCCTGATGGCCAGTGCTGCATGCCTCAGATGAATGCCTGCTAAAATAATAGTTAATGCAGGACTCAAAGCTCTAAATTGCAAACCTAATTATCCTTGGAACACTTTAAAGGGTAACTTTAAACTAGAGATAGAAAAGCACTTACTATACTGTATTTTATTATAGATAAAGAAGTTTATTATGATTTTATTATCTATCGGATCTGGCTAGAAATGTGCCAAACGGGTGGCACAGTTGGTGGCTTTTCGCTGCAAGTCGCAGGTGTTGCAACTGCGAGTCTGCGGTGTGGCTGCCACACCTGCAATTTGAGTCGCTCTTACACACATTCACCGGTGTGTGTCTGCATGTGTTTGTGTGTGTGGATGGGTGGGTGGTTTGTTGGATGGGAAATGAAGTCATAAAGTCTGATTTCGCCCGTTCATGCTCATTATCACGTAGCGATATCGTGTAATCGTCATGCTCACGATAATGATGATGTTAACCAAGTGGATCGCTGCACAGCGTATAGCCCCCTCTCACTCCCACACCACTCTACCCATCTCTTTCTGGCGGGGGCGCAATCTTCTGCCATTTATTTTCCTGCATCTGCGCTTCGCTGGTGAACTTTCTGACCCAAACTGACACATTCATGAAACAATTTAAAAAGTCATTGTCATCGCAGGATATAGTGGCTCCCAAAAACCCCGCTCCCACCCCCCAGCTCCCCAACTCCCAGCCAACTTCTTTAACTGTCCTGTCAATGGCACCGTCATTTGTTTTGTTGGCCATTACGGTCAGTGTCCCGAGTGGAAAACAAAATTGTCATGGCTCCCGGGGCAAGTGGTCCTCGGGTGAGCAGCTCCACTCCAATTGGAGCTGAAGTATGTGCCAAGCCAGCCGCTCCACCAAGCAGTCGGAGTGTCCTGTGTCCTGGTCCCCACTCCACTTCACCTCCCACTCCATTGTAGCTGCGATGCTAGGGTATCCTTCGGTTGTGGCCTCCGTATCCATGTTTTGGCTGGTTAGGTTGGGTTGGCAAAGTTTTTGTTTTCGCAGCTCACGTGACAGAGCAATTTCGCAAATAATTTCAATTCTTCAACTTAAAAGGCGCCCAGTAATAACTTTCCAGCTCTTAGTAACTGGGCTACACGTGTATCAGGACAAACATACCTACTTCACGCACTCGAGAAGTTTATTAATTGAGCAATACTCGAATAAAGTTTGCAATCCGCAAAGCAGGGTATGAATGTATAGTTTAAATAGCTTTTCCAGCTAAACTACCCAAAGAAATTTGTTAATCATTAAATAGGGATTCTCCGCAGCACAACGATGGCCCGCATTTTTGATTAAGGGACAATAACCTTGCAGCAAATGTTGCAGAAACTCATTATTGCATCGTAATGATGAAAGGGCCAAAACGGGAGGAGCCGAGGGGGGAGCAACGTAATGGCAATGGCTCCCAACAGTGTAATTTCTGGGAGCCAAAGCCACAGGATTTTATTGAGCGGAAAATTAAAAGCATAACATTGCACGCTTTAAATTTGAGTGCAGCGGCAAAGTGAAAAGTGGCAAGTGGCAAAGTGGCAGCAACAGAAGCCGCAGCATATCGCGCCAAGTCCGACTTGGCGCGACTGCCAAAGAAAAGAGAGTCGAGGGCTTTCCCAGACCTTTCCCAAACACCCACCACCTCATTTTCCCAGTTGCAGCCGGCAGTCTGTGGTTTTTCGCCTCACGCGCATAGTAAATTCAACTTATTGACAGGCTTGCAGAGAGGAACGTGTTCCGATAAGCGAGCAGGTGAGTGAGTTGCACCTGTGCCCCTGCTTTCCTCCTCTCCTCCCCACCTCCTTTGCGGCATCAACTATCCTGGCAAAGATTTCCCAGCTGAGAACTGGCAGTATCGGCATCACTTCGCCCATGAATCTTGTCGGCGACAGGGGCAGCAATGCTAATTACAAATTTATGGCAATTTCTGCGTGGGAAAATGTGCTCGTTTTCCCTATCAACCACACTGGCGAAGGCCTGTTTCTGGCAGTTTCAACATTGTTAGTGGGGAGTATCACATGAACGGATTTTATTGTATATATTCCCAACAGGTTAATTACATCTTAGTCCGCATGGAGACGGGCTTACCCATAATTTTACAATTGCATACCAGAATCTTACAGCACGAGGATTTCTCTTCAATCAGACGCCAACTATTCAAAGCTGCGACCCATCCGGGGCAGCACCGGAGGCATCCACTCCTGGAACTCGGGAATGTCGAACAGCGGGTGCTGGTTGAGGATGTCGAAGCGCACCACCTTGTACGTGGAGACGAGCCACTGGCCCATGCAGCGATTGTTGTCCCGCACATTGCCCATCTTCGTGGTTTCCACGGAATAGTCGCGCCGGAAGCGCATGAACACCTCGGCGAAGATCAGCGGATGTGGCACCCTCAGCTGAGCGGGATCTACATACTCCTTCAGCAGCTCTGTCATCTCTTTGAGTTCCGCCGGCGACCGGAAGTCGTTGGATCTGCGCAGCGCCACAAAAACCACGTCCAGGAAGGCGAAGCGATGGTCGTAGTGCCGCAGCAGCTGCACCTTGAGCGGAATGGCCCGCCGGAAGTGCTCCTTCCCGAAGCGCATCATCTTGAGCCGCCAGTCGGGCGGATCATCCAGCAGGTCGTGCTTGATCTGCTTGAAGCCCATGGGCGTACTGCATCGCTCCACGTTCCGGTTGCGGCGACGCCTTACGAAGTCCGTGAAAACGGCGGCTGCCTGGCGCGAATTCTCAATGAACTTCTGCTCGGAGAAGTCCCAGTCCCAGAGGAGCTTCAGCCGCAGGAGAGCCAACTTGGTGGTCAGGCGGCTCAGTGGGCTGTAGAAGTAGATCATCGTGGGCAGGGACACTTGGTGCGGCTGGTCCTTGGCCACAATAAAGTCCACCTCGATGTCCAGTTTCTTGCCGGGACTTATTTGCAGCATGGGCACATCCTTTCGAGGCGCCTGGGAGCCATGTCGCACCTGGATGGGAGCACTCAGGTGATGTCCCGATGAGGACGCAGTCCGCCTCCGCCGGGGAAACCAGATCGAAGGCCGCAGCACATGACCGTAGCGGGTGCACTTGTTCATCAGCAGCCGGTGCATACTCATCATTCCATAGTTTAATTTGTTTTGAATTTTGTCAATTTACGGAGCCGGAATATTCAAATGGAACGGAATACATGCGAGCGTCAGCACTTGGCATTGAATGCTCGGGCTGAGTGATAGCCACTTGCCACTTGAGTTCATCCTGCATACTGCTGGTATGCACTGGAAAAAAGGGTTCCCAACTGGCAATATATTCCATACTAAAGGCATCTTCTGCTTGGATATACTCAAGATGCTCAGTCTTGTAGTAGAGCAATAAAATGCGAACATAACATCCCAATGTATTAGTGTAACCCCTCGTATTGGCAAAACAACAATACGCTCCTAATTAGGCCAACATGGAAGGGAATTCAATCCGCCTGAGACGGAGACCAAGACCCTACCCACATCCCAACCGACTCCCGCAGGAGAAGTGGCTCCATTGATTCGACAGCATGCAATTATCGAATGCATTAGGAAACGCAGAGTGCTCCTCTCACCTGGAGCCACCTTCCTCCACCTTCGACCACCTGAGCCACCCGCACTTGTTTGCCCAGGCGTTCGCTTATCCCGGATCGGGCGAAGGAAACAGACAATGGCGACCAGGATGGCGCCCATCTGCCATGTGGCAAGGGGCATCCGCCCACCGGCTTCTACATCGGGTTAATTGCTTGACAATTGATTTCGATTCGAGGCAGCCGTCTGCAAAATATGCAAATGTTTTCGGGATAATCAAATGAAAGGCTGTTGCACAAGGTACTTGCTTCTGAGCCAGCAGTACAGTTGCCCCAAAACATTTGACTTGTAGTTCATGTCCGAATAATCCATAACTACGAGTGCTAGAGTTGAAAGCCTCACTAGCTGAGGCCTTTGTTTGATAAACTATTTTTTATTGATACTCACAGCAAGGCTTTGGACCTACCAACTAACCTTTGAGCCTTTCGGAAGTACAGTTGCCTCGGCGTGTATGCAAATCCCTGGTTAAACCGTTTCAGTTTGATGCCTACGGACGCTTTGACTAATTCAGAGCACGAAAATACTGGGTCCATCCATTTTTGATGCCGTAGATTTATCAAACGAAATATCAAATGACCGAAACGGAATGAACCTACGACAATGGAGTTGGAGTATGAATAAATGCTGAAATGCTGAAAATGGCAGGGGACACAACGAATGGAGATGATATTCCAGGCATTTGGACACACAAAATCCCCGTGTAATCCCCGGGAAAGTAGGGGGAAAACAGAACGAGAAGTATCGCAATAAAATATGTTAAGTAAATACGAAGGGGGGAGGAGGAGGGGTTGGGGAAAAACTAAACAATAAGCCAAAAAGTACGCTTGATTAAGTTTAACTTCCGGTCTGTTATAAATTGAGCATTTATGTGGGATTTGTTTGGGAATACAGTTTCTACTTTGTTGGCCAGACGCCCGAAAAAAATCCATGGCATCCATCCATCGGCGTGCCAAACGAGACAAATGTTTAGGCCAACTCACACACACACTCGCACACACACACATGCGCATGTCTATTTCCGGCGGAAGTGGTGAATAAAACATGAAACGAAATAAAATGACGGCCCGAGGCGGAGGAAGAAAGGAGAACTT
The DNA here is from genome assembly GCF_016746235.2 of Drosophila teissieri. Taxonomy (NCBI): domain Eukaryota; kingdom Metazoa; phylum Arthropoda; class Insecta; order Diptera; family Drosophilidae; genus Drosophila; species Drosophila teissieri. The sequence continues at coordinate 21,828,225 of NC_053030.1, forward strand.
TTAGTGGCCAAAAGTGAACATCCTGCCGTTGAGCCGAGCCTCCTGCTGTTGGCAGTGTTGAATTTTCCTTTGTTTACTTGGGCGCAAATGGCTGAATTATTCCTGAACCAGCCAATCGAAGGGTCAACTAAAAATTAAATGACAAACATTTTATCGAGCTGAATCGGACTGTAAGCAGTCGGAGAACTGTGGCTGCATCTCTGGCACTTAATATCCGTAGATAAAATATTCAATTTCCCCCCGACGACAGACCTGGGAAATAACCAAGTGAAGTGAGCGACAGCAGGGATTCAGCTGCTTGGAGACGACGACAACGACGACGACGGCATGGAAATAATAATGAAATGAAATGCTGGCCGGGGCTTTTGACTTCGTCAATGAATATCGCAAGCAGGCAATTGAGTGGGCAAACTGAATATTATAATCATTTGATCGTTAGGGTCTACGGTCAATTATAGTTATTGCCCTGCTATTGCATTCAAGCAATCCGTTTTTGACCATAAACTGCGTTTCAGGGCCAAAATCCATTTCGAAATTGCTTCATTTACGAGCTGTGGCTTTGCTTACCGCAAATTATTTTACCAGGATTTCCGTTTTGCCCATTTATTAAAGGACTAGAGAACTAACTTATATGGATATGGGTTTTTGAAATATTTTATTGTTGGTAAGGAGAGTTAGTTGGGCACTTGTTCTAGTTATTTGGATCTGTTTCATAGACAATAGTATCCGACACACGTGCTGCCAAAACCGTAGATGGGATCGCATTGTCTGGTGCTGGGCGGACAGGAAGGACAGGCAGGACAGGAAGGACATTTATTGCAGGAGATGGACGGCGGACGAGGACATCTGCTGCTGGCGCAGGTGGTTCTGCATACCGGAGGATTGGCGTATCTGCAGACCAAGTCGTTTGGCGGATAGCCCAGCTTCAGTTCCACTTTGGGAGGTGGGCGCTTCAGTTTTTTTTCTTCAGGTTTTTTTTCTTCTGGCTTTTTTTCTTCTGGCTTTTTTTCTTCAGGCTTTTTTTCTTCCGGTTTTTTCTTTACCAGCACCTGGGACACGCTGCTCTCGAAGATCGCCGTTTTCTTGGGCTCCCGGTCATGATGATGCTTCACGGACGCCTCCTTTCTATTCGAGACCTTCACGTGCACGGTACTCACGTTGTCAGAATCGGCGGGTACAACTACCTTCTCCTTCTCTATGAACTCCTTATGTTCATGTGCATCGATATCTGTCGAACTGCTGTCACTACTGAAAAGTATAAAGGGTTTGCTACGAATATAATATCTTTCAGTTAGAGCGTCTTAAGAAGTGAAGCTTTTCTGAATTCATAAAGATGAATAAGAAACATTGGATTGGCCAAGTAATAGCGGAAGAAGATTTATGAATTAAACTTTACATCTTAGAAGGACTTAAGTGTTCCTTGGCGCAAAACTTCGGGTCACCTACCTTTCATCTTCACCTTCATCCTTGACCAGTGATGGGTCTTCCTGCGAAATCGAAGAAATGGCTCTTGGTAGTGGTGGCTGGGACAGCTCCTCGTTGTGCAGTCGGGAAGGAGGCTGGACATAACTGGACGATCTGGATTTCGATTGGGGCGATTGGGTCGATTCAGGCGAGTTCAACGGGGTTTTGTCCTTGAACTTTGCCTTCCCTATCGTCGCTTTAGGCTCATCGGAGTCGCGTTCGATCTTCTCACTTACTAACCTTGGGTGGGATGTTTCCCCGCTGGGCTGTCGGGAGGGAGGTGGTGTATAGCTGGGCGGCTTGGATTTCGATTGGGGTTCGGGCAAGTCCTTGAAGATGGTCTTTTCAACCGTCGCCTGAGAGTCATTGAAGTCGCGCTCGCTCTTCGCATACTCATGGTAGACGAGCTCCTCCATTGTACTCTTACGTTCAGATTTTGGCACCTTCGCCCTCATCGACTCCAGCATGGGGTGTAGCTCGGAGTTCCGCATGGCTCGATTGGGCACTACATCATCTTCTGTGGCGTTGTCACTATCCCAAAGGTACTGAGAATCCGTCACTGGGAAATGGGTGACCGACTGAACCGTTTCGATGATCGTCTCCGTCTTCCCAGTGCGGTGCTTCACCTCCACCTCCTTTGTGGTGATGTCGGTGACCGCGATGTACTCCGGCTTGGGCTCGATCACGCACTCCACCTCGTCCGTTTGAACGCCAACTTCGTGGGTGATGCAACAACATGGTCTTTGCCACTTTGCACAAGGTGGCTGAAAGCAGTTCTGCCGATTTTGTTGGCCACAACAAGTATTATAAGGAGATTTCTGGGAACACTGGTGAGTAGAATTGTGTAAAAATTGCTGGGAGTATTCTTTGGAAAATTGCTGAGAATAGTTGGGCTGAGCTCTCGTCGGAGGTTGCTGGCCACAGAAACAGTTTGGAGGAGGCTGGAAACTCCAACTCTGAGCAGATTCCCGAGAAAGTGTTTGAGGATTTCGTTGGGAAAAATTCTGAAAAACTTCCTGAGGATCTGGTCTCTTCTGCCAGCCAGGACGTTGCTCCGCACCACACATCACATATTTATCCGGGAAACATTTCTGTTGGCAGGGCATCGGCTGATTCGGCAAACGATGTTCACAGCGACACCGTGGACATTGGCAGGGTTCATTCATCGCTCTGTAGTCCATCGTCCTGAATCCCAGGATTTGAATAACAATTCCGGACTAGAAAGCATCGAACAACGTTCAAATAGGATTCTAGGCACCCAGCACACACAATTTGTTCATTGAAACATCGAAATGGTTGTTATTGTTTTCTAGGAACAAGGCATACTTTGTTAGTTAATTGAATACATCTTTAGCTAAATATGAACATTAAAGTTGAACTACATCTATCTATGATTATTACGGAGTAAGGAATTTAGACATTTTTTTTAAGAATTACTGGCTATATAGAAATCGCTTTAATTTGTTTCCTTTTATTTTTTTAAGTTCCAGAATTTTACAAAATACCTAATCATATATACCTTTGACATCAGAATTAGTTCTAACCACTCCACACGAAATCCAGTTTTTTGTGAACACATGCCAAGCTGAGAGCTTGTTTTTTATTTAAATACCTTTTTGTAGAAAAATTATAGAGTACAAAATTGCGGCACAGAGCGAATTGCCATGAATTCGCAGAAGAAGCTGGATGACTTCACCAGGAACTTGGACTTGGCCAAGTGGTACATGGGTATATCGGCGCAGCAGGAGGACACGATGTTCACCATGCCGGAGAGCCTGCGGGATGACTTCGAGCAGGGAACCGGGGAGAAGATGTTCAAGATGCTGATAGCCCTGGGCCTCCAGCCGGTGATATCCAAGAAGAAGATCAGCCGGATCGTGCAGTTGAGCAGGAACAACATACTGGCCTTCCTCTACTTCGTGATGGAGGGCTACTACAAGACGAAGCAAAAGGACGGAGTCTACAGCATCAACGAGCAGCTGCTGATGAATGCCATAGCCAAGATCGACATGTTGCCCACCATTCGAGCTCTGGACAATGTGCTGCCCCGGCCTCCGGTTAAAATACCGGATCCCCAATCGCAATCGTTAGCTTCCCTCACCCAAACGGAGCGTCCACCAAAGAAACCCTCCAAGAAGTCGCCCTACTTCCTAAAGCAACCGAGACCCGTTCCAAGGATCTCACGGCTGACAGCGAAGATTCCCGATTTTGTCGTATCATTCAGCTTTTGGCCCATCGATGGTCCGCCCGACTATGGCAAGGACGACGAGGAGCCTTGGTATGCGGTGTACCGACTGAATCCCGGCCAGCGGCTGATCAAGAAAACCCTCTCCGAGACCCTGGAGCGCTACTTCAAACTGGCCGTAGTGGAGGGCAAGCAGGAGGAGCAGGAGGACACCCCACAAAGTCGGGAGCCCGAGGCCAACATGTGCTTGGTGCACGAGGGTCAGGTGTTGGAGGCCCAGCTGCTGAGGGATGAGCTGGCGGTCAAGGCGCGGGATCGCTGCCTGGAGCTCCTCGATGTGAACGAGCCGTACGCCAAACTGCGAAAGGCCCGCATCGTGGCCCAGTTGGAGCACGACATCGATGTCATCATGGCACGCCACCGGAACGCCATGCACTGCGACCAGACCAAGGTGCTGACCATCGAGAACTTCGACTGCGTCCTCTGCCAGCAGATGCTGGTATCGCAGCCCTGGCCCGAGCCCATGGATCAGGTTGGTCGTGCCCTGGTGGGCGAGGACTGCGTCCTAGCCCATACGGCTGCACTGGATACTTACCGCGGCAAAAGACTGGAGGGTGGTGCGGAGAAGGTAGGTTGGAAATTACCTAAGATATTCCGTCTTTCTAAGATAACTTTGCTACAGAAGAGTAATAAGGATCACACAGTACTCCACACGGCTCCCATCGATACTGGCTGCAAAAAGGGAAAGAAGGGTGATGGAGTCAAGCAGGTAAGTTGAAACTTACCAAATATATATATATTTTCAATAATCTTTATCTTCTTAAAGCAAAATAAGGATGGCAAAGTAGTACAAACGGCTGCCATCAATACTTGCCGCGGAAAAAGACTAGAGAGTGGTGGAGATAAGCCAGTAAGTTGAAGGTTACAAGATAGATATACTTTCCTAATAATCTTTTTCTATTAAAGAAAATTAAGGATCGCACATTAGACCAAACCGCTGCCATTGGAAAAAGACTGGAGGGTGGTGGCGGAAAGCCAGTAAGTCGAAAATCACGAAAAAGATATACTTTTCTAATAATCCTTCTCTATAGAAGAAAAATGACAAAAAGGGGAAGAAGGAGAAAAAAGCGAAAGTAGCGCCACCGGAGCCAGAACCTCCGAAACCGGTGAAGGTAACGCCCTACAAGCCACCGCCCCGCAAACTCTTTAGCCCCCCCTTCCGGATGCACAACGTCGACTTCGAGGAGAACTCGCCGGTGTGTAAGCCAGTGATTGGCCCTGTGGAGTGCGAGGTTCCGCCGGCTCCCAAGAAGTCGGCCGTATCATTTCTCCTGGCCAAGGGAAAGCTGGAGGGAAAGGCTCATAAGTGCGACATGCGCATGCCCAACCACAGGCAGGTGAAGCCCAAGTTCTTCCGGGGACCACGTTCGAACAAACCCTACCAGTTCAAGTACCATCGGGTCTTCCAATGTGGCCAACCGAAACCCTTCGATCTGGGTCATATTGTGACCAAGTCGTTTGTGAAGGCGCTGGATAAGTCGGATGAGGACGAAGTGGACGAAGTGGACTTAAAGGATCTCCTGACGGAGATGGTGATTGAGGATGAGGCGCCGCCGGATACCAAGTCTGAAGGCAATCCCGACGCCGAGACGGAGAAGCAAACGATTCAGGATACCCAGCCACAGTTGGAAATCTTCAATGACCTGGAGCTGAGCAAGTCGCCCGATAGTCGGGAGACGTTGGATCGCTCGAGCAACCACAGTGGCCGCAGCCACATGAACTACAAGGCGGAGATCGTGGACGCTGTGGTGAGATGTGCCAAGGCCGTTTGGCAGAAGCGCACCCTGATCAAGCGGGCGGAGATGGAGCGCATGGGCAGGTTGACGCCGCGCAAGGCAATGACCCACAGGGATACGCAATCGTTCGATCCCAACGACGACGCCCAGATGGACCAGTTGCTCAAGGATGGCATGCGGGTGCTCCGGAAGGAACCCCGCTATGTGCTCGCCTGTCTGCCGGATGCCCACAAGCTGCCGGTGCTGCGGGAGTGGATCAAGAGGCGGTACGGCAAGACCTACAGCCAGAAGGAGCTCGAGGACAATCTAACCGAGTCGAACCGGATATTCGAGCTGGTCACCATCCTCCAGAACAGTTGCACCAGCCCCGATCTCATGGGCATCGATCGCTTGCCCAGGTCCAAGGAGAACTTCAACTACTACAAGCAGGTCAAGACTACGGTGGGTGCATTCGATATATGTTACTATTCTGAAACCATCTTCATTATTTCTGTTTTTCAGGCTGCCCTGGCTAAGCAAGCGTATCACGATCAGCTGAATGCCAGCTACCTGGCCAACATGAGCTCCGCCTGGTACGCCATGGGCAACTACCTGGTGCCCGGCGGACCTCCTCGCAGGACCTTCTTCGCGTACATAGCCTCCAATCCGCAGGAGATCATGCGTAACAAGATGTGGAACGGGGAATTCCGGAACTACCGCTCCATGCGCGACAAGCGGAAGGAGCAGGAGCGGCTTTTGGGCAAGAAGGACTAGATTACAATAAAGTAGAACCCATTTCAATCTGGATGGAACTCAGTTGTATTTGGGCTTGGTGCGGGCCACTCTCTTGCCGGTGAACCCCTTGCTGGCCAAATACTCCAGGATGCAGCGCTTGGTGTGCACCTTCAGTTGGCAGATGTCGAACTCCAGCTCCTTGTTGCAGTACTCGGCCTTCTCCATGCGCTGGATCAAGTGGATCACGTGGAGCAGCACCTCGCCGTCCAGCTGCTGAATCTTGGCGTGCAGATCAAGATCCTCCTCGGTGGTGAACGGCTCCTGCTGCTCCGAAGGGGCCAAGAGTGCTGGCGGTGCCCACTCGGGCGCCGCATCCATAATGTAGGAAGGAACCTCTGAGCCGCTCACCTCCGCGTCCGTCGATGACGAGTCCGATTCATCCGAGGAGCTGGAGGAGCTCTCCTCCTCGGCACGCGCTTTCTTGCCGGAGCAGATGAACAGCTGCACCTGGGCGTACATCTCCTCGAAGATGATCTGCAGCTGCTTGGCCATGTGGTAGCACAGGTGGCCGGGATTCGTGTACAGATAGGTGTTGTAGAAAATCAGTCTCATGTCCTTGGCGAAATCCGCGGCAGAGAGATAGCAGGCCGTATTCAAGCGATGTCTTACGGTGGACAGATCCATGGGTTCTCGGACGATCTCGTGGTAGTCGTGGAGGCCCAGCAGCTGGGCGTCCAGTGGCTCGTAGAACACCCAGGCAATATTCTTGTAGGTATTGGAGAACAGCCTCTTGATAATCACCTTGCAGGCATTCATTTCCGGCGAGGAATTGGTTTCTTGTTTTCCAGCCATTCCAGTAGAAATCTCGACTATCGGAAAATTCTATTTTAGTTTCTATCCTTTTGACAGCTTGAACGCAATGCTGAAAACCCGAAGGGCATCACTTTTATTCAGCTGTCATTTTCCACACTCTGGGTTGCCCTGTGCGATAATATTTATCTGGTATATTTAGCTTATGAAAACTTGTGGGATTGCCACCTCAGTCCGAGCGGAAAAGTCAATCCACAAATGCGGTTGGGGCAGCAAACAAATTCAGTTAATTATGCAAGTGGTACCGGCCACGAATGTATTTCCATACATTTTGTGTGGGTGGCTTGAGTGCGGTCCTTTGGGCGAATGCTTTTCCTCCATCCTGAAGCTAGCCTCGTAGGTTAATCTAATTCCAGGACCCATGCAAACAGTCCTTTTTTCCGGTGAACGTATTTAAAAGTCTCATCGAGCTGAGGGCCGGAAAATATTTATGGTCAACCGCTGACGTTTGCTATTTTAGAGTGGCAAAATATTTCGTTAGCATAAAAGTTTTGTTAGGACACACAATATGCATCATTTTTGGGCAAATATTTGCAGGGCTTTCATTTGGGCAGTCAACAAGTTGGATTTACCAAAAAGTTAAATCGAAATCCTGTTCTAAGCCACTCTGTTAAGTTGCGTTCCACACGCATGAGGGGAAATCCTGTGGCTCTCTGCCGCTGTTAGCTTTGGATCCACAAATGAGCGCACGCTGATTTACTGAGACCTCCTTGCTCTCGCTGTTAACTTACCTGCCACAAAAAGCTGCAAATTGGGTGGCAATCGCAGCAGGTCTGGGCCACATCTTGGGGCGCCTCTTCAGTCTGCTGTCGGGCTCTTGGGGGAATGGTCCTGCGAGTGGGTCACTCCACTGACACACTTGCGAATGGTGGGGATTCATCTTGGGGTATCACCTAGTTCGCATGTTGACCTTCAACCCCAAGCTTGGGAACTTTGCTTGTCTCAAAGCACAGAGTTTGGGAAAGAAATGAAAAGCAGATACCAGGGATTAATCATTAAACTATATCATATCTTTCATTTACCCACTCTTTTGCCATACTTAGCCTAGAAATTACTGACATGAGTGATACTTTTATGCATATCACACGTAGCTGAGATCCCTAAGATTCCCTTTGATCTTGTCGATATGTCAATGGGGCCAGAACTTCACTTTGCAATTCACGGTAAACATTCCGCGCTCTATTCCCGATTTCTAGTTAAAAATATTGTTCGTTTCTCACACAAGTAAAACTGCGACACTCAATCAGTTGGCAGATGAAATTATACACCGAGGGACTGGGCCAGGTGCTAAAAGGATCGCCAGGGGGACGAGAAGGAGACGTGTGAGACTGTCAGAGGCACTCCCTCCCTACTTCCCTCCCTTCCTCCAACCAACCAACTTGCCCCACACCTGCGAACGTATCCCTACCTGGCTATCCCGCATCCCATTGGAACCAGGCAATATATGGATAAATATATGAAGAAAAAAAGGGCGGCAATATGAAAGCCCTGCAGAAATGGGCAAGGGAAGAAGAGATATGAGAAATGTACATTTGGACAGGCTACACACGCTGTCCCCGCACGGCCGAGCGAAAGAGAGGGGGCTACGCGAGCGAAAGAGACGGCGACAGCCAGTCAGATGTCAAACATTCTTTTGACACTTTGTCATAGCATCTCCCGGTGACACTTGTCAGCAGTCGGATTTCGCATTTCGGTGGAATGGCTGTGCCGCAGTTGATTTATACTGCCGTGCATATAATATATATGTGTAAATATGTACCTATACGTACGCTATTGTGTCTTAATGGCATTTACTTATGCAGCGCCTCTATTCCATTTGGCTAATGCAGCGATAACAGTTCCTTTTCCCTTCCTCTGACTAGGCAATAGGAACTATTTATATCACACAGATCTATCACTGAAGAACCCCTTCAAGTTGAACTCTAGTTTAAAGATCTTTATTTCATGAATGTGGCACCGATGAACATCTTCAACTAGTTACATGAACACAATTCCTTGGTAAATAAATAATAGAGATAGAGAGTGCACTTAGGAGCCGTATATCACCACCTGCGACTTGATGCCAGCTCCCCGTGCGGAGGTGAACTTGATGGTGACCGTGGTGGCTCCCACTCCGCCGGAGGTGATCTCGGCCGTGGCTCCCCGCATCTTCTTCAGATCCGTGATTTTGATGTAGGTAATGGTCTTGGCGGTGCCCGCCTGCGTTAGAGTGTACGTCTTCGTGGTGGTGCCCAGCAAGGCCTTGGACTTGGTTATGGTCTCGCTGGCGATGAGGGTATCCGTGGTTGCCTGGGTGCCGTAGGTGTAGTCATTTCCCTCGCTGCTGCCGAAGTTCGCATCGATGAAGCAGACGTGAGTGCCGACCAAGAGCAGGAAAACGCCGAAGAGGTACATTTTAGAGGTTGTTTTTTGGTGAAGAGATGAAAGCGTACTGTTGGCTAGGGCAATACAGCGATGCGTTTATATAGGGCCGCCTGGAGTTGTAAATGCAACCCATCTGATGGCCTAAATCGATAGTGGCGAAGATAGAGAAGTATCTGTAACACCTACGCAGCGCTATCACGGACAAGATACATTCTATCTTGCCACACAATGAAAACGAAATGATTATTGGGAAAACTAGTCCATCGACTGTGGAAAACATGCCCTTCTTAGGAACTTTCGGATATTGTATTTTTTTGGGGCCTGACAGAACTTACTTCCATTAATTTACGAGGAACGGGTATAAAACCAAACAGGTTTAGTTGCATCGAATGTGATTCTCTCGGAGAAAGTGAAATTTAAGACATATGAAGTTGGATTTTTATTTGACTCACGATCAAGTGGCTAAGAAGCTGTGTGGCAAGTTCTAATAAATTACTGCCAATTAAAATAATTGTAGAGTAAACAGTATTTGACAGAGGACTGATGCATGAGTTTGATATTCTGGTTTCCTCCGAAAAGTACTTGAAAACAATTTGAGTCCGCTTCTTATTGCCAAATCTAATTCATTGGCTACATTGGCTGTTATCTACAAGAACTTAATTAAAAACAAGTGACAACCTGTTGCTCAATCCCAATCAACAATAAAGTCGAGAGAAGATCACACAGTTTATATCACATAATTTATAACATAAAGACGAAATATATCTACGTGCGTCGGACTGACAAGTGGCATGTTCTTTTACTTTGACGGGTTTCTTAGTAAATGGACATGTATTGATTTCAGGAAATTTGAAAAGTGCTTATCGACTTGTCTTTAAGAGAGCGCACTTTCACCGAAAAATATGATAATTGGGTTTGCAATTTAGGGCGTTTTTGGAATAAACTCAATTAGCGCCCCGAATGATTTTGCTATTTAGCCAGCAAGTTGACGGCCATTTATCAGGGAATCTAATCTAATCCTTTTGCTGGCCAAATAAATTAAAGCGAAAAGCCTTTTCGGCAGACGGACCACTAAATTACACCAAAGATAATTAACCTGTGGGGCTCCGCATTTGCAGGATCGGGAGCGGGAAAGCGGGAAAGTTGGAGTCTCGATGGTTTTTCCCAAGCACTTTATTAGGTGTTCGACCCACAGCAGCGGAAGCGAAAACGACGGAGGAGCATCGACCAAGAAGCAAGGACCAAGGCGCAAGGAGCAAGGAGCAGGGAGCGCACTGAAATTACAAAATGGCGAAAATTATTGCGGCACAGACTCGACCTCGTTGGCTATTTCCGTCGGCAGGCATTTTTCCAAATGAAGTTTGCAAGTAATCATGAAAAAGGTAATTTAATAAAAGCAAAATCGAGCAACATAAAACTAATTTACGGCCTGAAATTGCCTGTGAAAAGCGAGTGAAAACACAGCAAGACCTCCGCTGGCCTCCTCCTCCATTGGCCGAGGTCAGTCCTTTGAAGTTCAAGGTTACCCACTCTGGCCAGCTGGCACTCTGCTCCATCCAGCCGTAATAAGGGACATCGATTTACCAGAGGATACGCCCTCCCATGCATAAGCTCCTTGAGTGCCCGAGTCCTCGAAGAGCCACTGTGCCACATGTCCAGCGGCAGCATCAGGACAATGGCAGCAGCAGCAACAGACGCAGCATCAACAGCAACAGCAGCAACATCCAGATCCGCAGCAACATCCAGATCCGCAGCAACTACTTTCGTAGCATTTTCGAGTGGCAGCAGCAGCAATGTTCTCTAAGCGGCTCAAACTGCTGGAAAAAAGAGCAACATCGAGTAAGGATTTCTTCCCAGCTTTCCCATTATCCCAGAACGATAAGGAAGTAAACATTTTTTTGGGGTTTTGAGTAGCATTTCTCAATGTTTATGTGAGCTTGGTTCCTAATAGTTTACATTTCAAGCATGTTTATGAAGTACGTATTTAACTAAACTGAGCAAACTGAGCAGACTGAGCAAAGTGAGCTGCCATTGAAAATATTAAATTGGAGCTTAACATTCCTTTGAAATTATGCAGCATTATGAGCCATAATCAACACTCAACTAACAAATTTGCTGGTAAATTATTTTAAAAGTGGCTTTCAGCCCCACAAAAACCCCGGCTGCCACACAGCCACACATATGACAAAAGAATTTAAGAGCTTATTTATTCCACACATTTTTGTACCCCATCCGCTTCTATTTTTCAGTTTTGGCCTGTGTCCAAGCGCTGAAAATATTTGGCCACAAAATAATACAAGGCCAAGAACCGCAGCAGCAAATATGGCTAAAAATGCTAAAGGACAATATGCCAAAGTTTAAGCAAATATGTGTGCCACCGAGCGGAATCCACCCCCAAGTGGCCTCTGACCCCCAATTTTCGGCTTCCCTGCCTCGGATGCGAGTCCAAATCAAGGCATTTAAGCCGGAATTTCTGCGAGTGTGCTCCTGCATTATTTAAAAGTTGCTTTAACTTGCCAGCGAAAGTGGAGCAAACCATTGGGGATGTGCGACGACGGCGGCGGAGAAAGTTTCCCACGGAGAAAGGCCTACGCAAATGAGACCCAATTCCGCCAGGAGGACTTCCGTGGAGCAGTAGGTCGCCACCGGAGAACATGGCCATGAGGTGCAGGAGATTGAGATTGAGTGCATTTTCTTAGTTGGTAAATAGTAGTTATGAAATACACTTTTACATTTAAGATCATCATACGTGATGTTTTTCTTCAATGTTTGCGCTGGTGGTTTTCAGCGTTTTTTGCACACTCTCCATATTTGGTTGCTAGCTGGTGGATGCCACACGGGCGTGACCCACTGGACCAAATACTGCCATGCACCACTGGCGAAAATAACAATCTGTTTCCAAGGCTACTGGCCCGCCGCCGTCCATCTCCAGGCGGCCACTGAGCATAATCTAAAACAGAAATGTTAAAATCCATTTTAATTTCTATTATGCAAATTTGCTCAAGTGCCATGTGTCGGGTTGTCGAGTTGTCGTTTTGTCGGAGCGACGTCGGATTTTAGCCCACTCCAGACCAGAAGTGGTCTGTCCCACTCCCAAGCACCACACACACACATTCGAGCAGGAGAAGTGGCTCAGTCTAGTCGTGTTCGCCTTGCCCCGAATGCATAATAACTTTATTACGGTGCAGATGGGCTCCAAGTGGTGGAGGGGGTTGGGTATCGGGCAGTGGACACCCGGATAAATCCACTCGACCCTTTATGGACCGCACTGTGCCATCTGCAAATGAGAGAAGGGATAATAGAACCAGAATCGTAGAAGTATGATTACCATATTGATGGGTAAGATGCTGACTGTATGTGCTCAAGTTCGATCTATTGATGTCCAACTGTACTGCTTTGCTCTAAGCTCCCGTGGCACATGCGGCAAACTTTTTTGCGAAAATAGTTTTGGTTGAAAAATTTGAATGCAGAATTTTCATAGCTGCATCCTTTCATTTCTGACATGGCCAATTCAATTTGTGAAAATATGGCACAAAGGCGACCGGCAAAACAAGGCGAACCCGACATACTGGCACACATATGTACATATGTACATCTGTACATATATTCCGGAATATAGTTTGTGGCCAGGGAGGAGCCCAATTTAAACGCTTGCCGAGTGACACATGCCGGGCTGCGAGATGCGAGACTGGGGAAGGGACCACTGGCACACAGGACGCAGGACACAGGACGCAGGACTCGTTGCGAGCTGGAGACGCGCAGATAGGAGATGGGAAATGGGAGATTGGGAGATGGGAGATGGGAGACAGGAGACGGAGTTGCGACAGGAGCCACATTGCTGACGACAAAGCAAAGTGGGTCAAAAAGAGGAAAAATGCGAGGCATTTCTCGCGGGTGTCACACACACACACACACGCACACTCACATATACACCTCTCCTGCTCCTTTTTGCGCACATGTTAAACATCCTCGCGCCCTTGTCATGGCCTCCACCCACCACCCACTCCCGACTCGACCCACTAGCCACCACCCCGCACCCGCGTCTCCCGCCACAAAGGCCCAGCGGTGTCAGCGGCGGCACTTTGACATTTTTGGAGCAATGTGCCCTGCGGCTTGAGCGGAATGGGGGATGCCGGATGGTGGAGCTGGGGGGGCTGAAGAGGGAGCAAGGATGCGAGGGCACGCTCTCTGCTCGGGTGAAAGGCAAATCATGTGCGGCAACAACAACATATGAAACAAAACAACGCAAGTTCAGTGGCGGTCAGCATGCAACGAAGCCCAGATACCCTTTAACACAGATGGACATGAGATAAAAGGAAGTTGTTCCGAATTATGCAATAGAAACTATTGCAAAGAAAACTTTGGGGTAAGGGAAATTCTTCTTTATATCACACTATATGTATATCTGACTCATCTAACTGCTTTATCCATTCTACAAAGAAGGCCCGTCGAGGAATGTACCTTCCCCAAGTCAGGGAACACCAATGCAACATGCAAATAGAATAAATGGTGCAGGGCAGCAGGAGGAGGAGCGTTGGAATGGGGAATGCTGAATGTCGTGAATGGAGGATGAAATGGGGAGCGGAGCGGGAGCCGACGGGGGTATCAAAGGAACCACGACATTGATTTCGCATTTGGCATTCGGAGCCGCCGTTTGGAGACCGGAGTTTGGGGATTCCCCCCGGGGGAGGGAGGAGGGGGGGCGTGCGGTGCGAATCAGTTTACGTATGTCAATGGCGTTCGTTTCCTTTTGTAATAAAATTTTATGAGCCGCCGTCGCCTCGGCATTGTCAATTTTTATTGTTATTGTTTCGGCAACATAAACTTGAAATCGATTAGGGGGCCAGGGACGTGGGGCGGGGGGCGGTGGCGAACTGAGGCAGAACTACAAGTTTCGCAAGTCAAAAGCTCAAGTGACAAAGTTTTATTTTGATTTATGGCCCGGAATCAGGAAAGCGCATAGGACAACTCCCAAGATCACCAGCCAGCTGCCACTCCCCGCTATCCGCTTCCATTCCCGGCCAGAAATCAAGAGTCATCGTCAGTCGGCCAGATAAGTAAAGGCCAAAAAAAAGCAGCCGAAACCAAAAGCCAAAAACTTGGCCAGCAGGCTGAACAAATAAATCACACAAATTAAACACAGAGTCGAATGCAATTGGACGTCGCAAGTTGCAAAGTTCTTCCGCACGGATGGGGTGGTGTGCTTGGTGGCCTGGATGGTTTTTCCGGGTGGTGGCGCCGCAGAAATGAAGACGCAGCAGATTGCGACCGCCGCTTTTATGATGCGGCCAGCAAAAGTTGGTTCTTAGCCCGGCTTATTTGCGCGTCGCCTTCGTCCTGCGATTCCTTCGCTCTCACTTTGCGCCATTTTTTTATGCATTTGCCTTAATTGCATCAACTTGGGAATTGTTTGACCAGCGAATTGGCCAAATAAATTGTTGACAAAGCCGGTAAGCGATATGCCCCGTGGCGTGAGTGGTTTTGTAAGCTCTTACATATCAAATACGTACTCCTTAAATATTTAAAAATAAATGTTACTTTGAATCCCTTCAAGTGCAGAGTTAAACCTCTTGAAGCTACCTTCTTAAATACAAAATTATTTACCCAATCCACTCGATTTATCACATACCCATTAGCAATCGATAAACTCGAGTCGCCAATTTCCGCCATCAGCCAGTCAATGATTGTCGCACTCCGACTCCAGAGACGCCTCTTCCGGTGGCGCACCAGAGCTCCCCAATCCCCATGGGGATGATGATGAAATGAGCTGGGATGGGGTCGCAACGCATTCACACGTAAGTCGTTTGTAATTTGGTCGAGTTCATAATCATAATAATTATGGGGTGTGCGGGCGGTGGGTGTGGGGTAAGTGGGGAAAGTGGGGCTTATGGCCAAGTGCTGTGCGGAGTTGCTGGCGACGGAGTTTGCGCCACGGATTCCCTTTATGAGCCTTTTTTTGCCGCATGTCCATAACATGCGCAAATAACATAATTTCTGGCATTAAAATCAATTTTCATCTTTCCCCAGACGCCGTCAATTGTAGCAGCTGCTTCCATCCGCTGCCATCCGCTTTCCCGCACATTTTCCCTTATTTCGCTTATTTTCTTCGCCTGGACTCGCTTCCGTTCTATTTGCCATGAATTGGCCGTGGCATTGTCGTGAAAATAATGCAAATAGTAATTTCTGGAATTGCCATTTTGGCTGCCATAGTCAACTTCTGGAAATAGCCATTCGCATAGCCGTTGCCAGAGATTTCTGACTGCGAAGGCCTCCTCTAATGACAATGGGCATCATTTTCATTCCCATTCCCAATTTATTCCCTCGTTGTCTGCGGTCTGCGAAATGGCGCCCAACAACAATGTTCCTCCAAATTGTCGACCAGACAATATTTTCCACACGACAACAATCATAATGGACAGACGGGCTGTGGAGAAAAGTTGGTGGAATGGGTATATGCATACTGCCAGGCACTTTACTCTTAAAGTTTCAGCGTAAAAATACTTCTAAACTATTCGGGATATTATGTTTTCAAATAACGCCAAGTGAATGCACGACTATCCGCACTTTAAGCCACAAGTTCCTTGCCAAGCAGACTCAATTCCTTAAAGGCTTAGCCAAAGTGTCAAAGCCAGGAAAAGTGGATGCTGTGGAGTGGGAGGACTTTCCCGAGCGTTTTCTCAAAGTGAAATAAACATTACAAAATAATATAAATGCGAAATATATACGGCTGTGGAGCGGGCGGGGCGGGGCGGGGCGCTGAATGTGTGAAAAATGAAGGGAAATGCCGCGACGCAGGAGCGGAAATGAAAAATGCACGAGTAAGAAGGAACGGAAATGCTACCAACGGCGATAAGAATGCTTAACAGCAGCGGCAGAAGGAGCAGCAGGAGCAGGATCCTGGAGGAAGTAAGCCCACAATGAAGAGGGAGTAATGCTTTCTCAGTATTGCTAAGCACTGGAGCTCCAAACGGTGGTCGCCACAGAAAAGCAGATGAATTAAACACTTACATAGATAGCATTATTAAAGGGGGAGCCCTTCATTCCAACAGCAGTTTGCATAGCATACTTTGGGGCCTCTTTGGTTTCAACTATAAAAACATCAACAGGTTTCCATTATTCCCCTTTGCCCCGCAGCCATTTGGCAATCGAAGCGTGTGGCAAGTGCCCCTCCTTCTGTTTGTTTGTGTTGTGACTCCTCCATTTTCATAAATTTTCATCCCAGTGGCTCCGCTCATTCCTCCATTAGCCCAGCTGGTGAGCATGTGTCACTCAATTGCAAGTTAAGCGCCAAATTGGGACCCCGAGGACCATCCGACGTCGCCTGATTTGCGCTAATTGCGTCCTTTAGTGGGAGGACTCAACTGCAGGACCCCCTGTACTGCTGCCCTGCTGCACTGCTGAACTTCCACCTTCGACAGCAACTCCTCCGCGGCATTCAACCCACTCGAAACGGGAAGCAGAACGTGCCATTTGGCCAGAAAGTCGCAGCACTGAAACTGTTTTCCAAGAACACTGTAATACTGAAACTTAATTTGTAGCTCTATTGTACTTATAAAGTATCTAACTACTTATCAAAATATTAGCTGCATTACTAAATTAAAGTATTACCTTTCTTTAGCATCTTTTTTAACCCTTCTATAAGAAAGTACCATCACATTTCTCTCTGTGCAACATAACTCCTTTTTTTGAAGTTGTTGCTGCAAGCGGATGTCGCAGGGTGCCAAATCAATTTGTGCAGCGTGTCTGTTTGGCTTTTCACACCCAACTCTGGCCAACTCTTTGTCCTGTGCGAAACAGGGGTATCCCTGAGCAAAAACAAAGGACTCGAAAGACGGACACCAGAAGCGACGAGAAGCGAGTCATTAGGCAATAAGCAAAAAGCAAAGCAGTCAAGAAACAAAAGCCAGAAATTTGCACACGCGCTATCAATTTGAGGCCCAAACAATGCCACTTTTT
The DNA here is from genome assembly GCF_016746235.2 of Drosophila teissieri. Lineage (NCBI taxonomy): Eukaryota > Metazoa > Arthropoda > Insecta > Diptera > Drosophilidae > Drosophila > Drosophila teissieri. The sequence goes on from NC_053030.1 coordinate 21,845,574, forward strand.
AGCCCTTCTACGGGCTATTTGTCTACTGCTTTCCGCTTTCCTCTTTCCATTTTTTATTGTTTTTATTGTTTTTTGAGCGCAGCTCCCCAAACGCGTGCCGGCCATCAAAAATAATAAACACCCCTAATTTCGAGGACCAACAGGAAGAGAACTGATGGCGTTGACGAGCTGAGTGCCCCCCACCCATCCACGATCTCCCCAGTTTCAGTTCAGTTTCAGTTGAGTTTCAGTTGAGTTTCAGTCTCTCATTAAAATCAACACCCAGCGCTGCTGATGATATTTCAGACCTCGTCATCGTCGACGGAGCGTCATTAATATTTGGCGCTTAGGCGAATGCAGCCGCATGAATTGTGGCCACCTCCTCCCCACCAGCAACATCCTGTTTGGGTGGAAGGTGGCAGGACCACCCAGCGGGCGTTGTACGCTGAAAGAAACCAATTAGGTCCTTACATTTATGTAGCCTTTGATGCCGCAGCTAATGATGGCAACAGCGAACGATTACGCCTGTTCATGATGAATGTATTCGCAGCCTAATTTCCTCACTTGCTTGTGATTTTCTCGCAGTGCAGCCAGCGTGGCAGGAGGATGCGTTGTTTGGTCCCATTTGCAGCGGGAGCTGGAGCACACGCAAAAGCGACAGCAGGAACAGGACCAGGAGGAGGAGCAGGAGCAGGAGCAGGAACAGCAGAGATTTGGATCTTTTGCTCTATTGTTTGCAGCATCGAAATAATGCCGTTTCATGCATATGCATTCACGATGGGGCATCGGGCCATTGGGGATGAAAAAAGCGGGGGGAGTGGGTGTTCCGGGATATAGAATAGGGAGGGGAGCTGTATGCAGACAATCAAATTTGATGTCAGAATGTGCCGGCGAATGAAAGCGGTCTGTTTAATATGCATATATGCATCGCAGTCCCAGTTTAGGTTCCAGTTTTCGTGTCATTCCGCACACCCAACCCCACACCACACCACCCCACCATAATAGCCAAACCCAAGCACTCATCCTTTTCGCGCTGTGTATGCATGGATTTGCCAAAGCGCATCAAAATAATGAGCAGCCGCCCGTAAATATGCTTTAAAATTTTACGAGTTGTCATGGGGGATTAATGGTAGCCGAAAAGGATATTTGCTGGATCCATTGTTCAGCGGAGTTTTCGCAAACGAAAATTGCAGCTAGATTAGTCCGATTGTACACCAGTATCATGTGGTGAAAGCTGATGCCGAATGGGTGTGGCAAGTATATGGAAAATCCCAGAGAATTACAGTCACTCTGGCATGCCTGATGTGGCAGGTCGTAATTTGAGTTGCAACAGAAACTTAAATAAGCATAGTTTCGCTATACTTAATTAAGGGTTTCTAATTAATTGGGGCTATCGAATTAAATCAATCTGTGACCCTTAACATGGTAAAAATCTGAATGGTTTCCATTCAAGTCTATCCAGAGGGAAGGTGTGGAAAGGGAGAGTTGGTCTTCCAGTTCATGTGCTTGGACTTTGAAGCCCGGCTGTTGGTTCTCTATTGGTTTTCCTTCAATGCGTGCTAAAAGTGTTTTTCCTCAGACGCTTTACTTGTGTTGTCTTGGGGGGCAAACAGAAACTCGACAACAACAACGGCATCAACTATAAGGAGCACTTAAAAGAAACACGTAGAAGAGCAGTGGAAAGTGGCTGGAAAGAGGAGGAGCACGTGATCCGAGGAGTAGGGAACTCGGCCACTCGATTCTCTTCTGTTTTTGTTGCCAACGTTGTCCTGAGTGGCTGCCGTTTTGCCGTTTTGCACTGCCAAGGTCACAACCCACTCGAGATGGGGCCAATCAAGTGCTCGTTGAGGTGGTCAAGTGAATTATTGGGCATGGGAATGGGCATGGACATGGGTTACATGACTTAGGCAAGTCGAATTTGCATTAGCATCAAGTGGCTGACACTCTCAATATTTATTGAGGTGTCGAGTGATTCCATTTCGATGATTGCTTATCGATTTAATGGAAATTAACCATCACAACAATTATCCAGTCAAGTGAAGTAAAATACGGGCATTATAATGTGTTTTCAAGAAACAACATTTGCTCAATTAGCTCAACAAAAATAAAGCTACTGTCTATCTATATAGATCTTATTTCCAAAAAACGTAACTTCCAGTTGTAGAGAAATCTCCTAAGTCTCGATTTTAATATTAACTCCAATAAATTGCTATCTCAAGTACTCGAAACTTTAAAGTACTTTCTAATGCTTTTACGCACTCCACAGATTGCAGCACACACAGTTTCTAGTGCAGGTTGCCTGTGCCAGATGGCGCCACACAAATTTAAACTCTACAAGGCGAATTTCTGCTGCAAGTGCAGCAATAAAATATTTGCAATTTAATTAAACGAAATTAAACAATCCTGCCAGCATTTGTGCAAACATGTGTGGCAATTGTGCTTGCCTCGTAATCTAAATTTGTAACTTGCCATCTCAGTGTCCCTCTGCTTTCCCTCCGGCTCTGTATGTCGGCCGTCCGTCCGTTCGTCCGTCCGTCCGCCTCTCTGTTGGCCGGACAAGGGGAAGTTTTTGGGCTTCTGGTCCCGTTTCCACTTTTGTGGCAACTTTCTTGAATGTCTCGCAGCCTGAAGGCGCCAGCAAGGAATAGTTTTCACGTTCTATTTCTTTCGCCCAGAATCCAACTGAACTCAAACAAAAGCACCGAGGCCCGGGGAAGGAAGCAATAAATGTAAAGTGAAGTAAGAAAACTTTTCACTCTGATTATGAGAAGACAAGAGCAGGCGGCCGGTGGGCGGCGGTGGGCTGAAACACTCGCATTTGGTCAGCAAATCGATTCAATTCGGATTGTGAATATGCAACAGACCCCGCACAATCAAAACATGCTAGCCAGTGCATATTTGCATAAATATTTGCACACGCAACCACCGAACCAACCGGCCCGGCCAAAGTCAATAAAAAGGATTTTCACATTGGCCAAAAGTTTTTAATGAATTTATTTTCCCTTGGCGGCATTAAAACAACGAACAATGCCACAATGCCACCCACCCAACTCCCGATCTGCCTTAATTTACGACATCAACAAAATGTAATACACAAGTTAGACAATAAAAAGCATCGACATCTCCCATCGAAAGCAAACAAACAAGCTGCACAGCACGAAAATGGAAAATGGCAAATGGAAAATCGGAAAGCCCAAGAACAATGAAGCTACAAAGCTTCCACAGCAAAAAACTGCACTAATTGAAATATATTTCCCCAGTCACGGGCTTAATTTCAAAGAAAACTTGGCAGGTGAAAAGGTCAGTGCCATGAAAGGGCTCCCAGCTGTATTGGGGGCTTTAAAATGCATTCTAAGGTGATGTATTCAGGAAGTTATGAAAGACTTCGTTCCCAAGAAAGAAGCTATACAAAACCATTCAATGGCGCGCACATAAAACAAATGTGAGCCATTTACACCTAATTACTTCTTCATATAGGTATGTATATATCGAAATAATCGTTATCGCACAAATCCATCGAGAACAACGGCAAGCAGTTTCGAGCGTGATAAAACCAAAGCCCATCAATTTATGAAAGCCACAGCGCCAGGCAGCAAACACAATGGTAATCACGTTTGCAACTCCTTGGGAGCAGCAATTGACCCGATTGCCGGCCACAGAGCATAATCGACAATCGAAGTCAGGAATTGATAATCTAAACACTCCAATTGAATTGCAATTGCAGTTACACACAAATAATTTGTCCCCCTCAAGAGGGGGTGACGCGGTGGCCGGTGGCCGGTGGTCGGTAGCTTGTCCTATTCAATTAGGGGCAATTAGACCATTTGCCATTTGCCATTTTCCATTTCCAATGGTCAGCGAATGGCGCTGCCCGCCTGTGTCACTGCCACGTGTACAGAAGCCCAAGTCCATGTCTATATGTATATTCGATATGCACTCGCAGGCGAACTCCCCCTCAAAACGGCACGCATCGAGAAATTTAATTTGAATGCGGCTATTACATAATTTGATCCCTGCCCTGCCAGACACTGAATGCATATTAATTAGGGTTCACAACTCGATTGTGTGCCAAACTGGCGCATCCGAAGGATTCAACTACTGCTGCATGCAGGTTATGTGCCAGCTTAAATCCAGAACTATCCCCAGGCCTCAGGAACTCAAGAACTCACTTGCTGGGGCACTAGCCTCAAGTTTGACCTCAAGATACAAACTCCTCCATTTCGGATTGGAAAGCAGATTATATGCTTCAACTCTTCACTGCCGAATTAAAACATGCATTCGCTTTAAAATGCGGATAAATATTCCGATTACAGAAAGGAACAATGAGGCACGAAAAAATGTCTTTAGACACCGACCCCCCATTTAATTGGATGCCACATTCCACTGCGCGTTGAGGACACTTCAATCGGGCATTTAATTTGATATTTCGATCGGCGTTTCCCACTGCCGGCGTTCGGATTCAATTAATTTGTGATAAATAAATAAGTTAAGAGCCGCGCTAAATTCCGATGTCCGCCGTAAATATTTAACGTGAAATATGTCGAAAAACGCACCAAATTGTTCAGCTCTGTTTCTGTTCGTTCGGCTTGTGTTCTACACGCACGTCAAGCTGGGCATCGCATTTAATTAATTTAATAACCGCTTTTAACAAGCATTAATAGCGTTAATTTTTCTGACAGGGCCACTTTTCATTTTCATTTTCATTGGCATTCGCATTTGCATTTATGTATGCATTTCCCAGCAATATAATATGAGGCAGCACATGGTGGTTTCCATGCTGACCCACAGCTCATCAGATGATTGATTCAGCGCAATTGTAACTCCAATAAACCGTGCTGTCCATTAATTGCGCCCATTTTTTCGTGACTCCCGATATGCATGCTGCAGTGTAGTTGGGAATAAAGGATATTGATCCATTTACTTTGTCCTTTTCCCCAATTGCAATATCAATATATATTCGTGCTGCCATTCATCCGAAATTAATAGTATTTTCTATTAATTGTTTTAATTTCAATTTAGCATGCTCCAACGTGCTTAACTCACAATCGGATTAGCTTTCATCATCTCCGGGCAACTGGCAGCTAAGTCCTGCTGAATATTCCTTATTGTTTGTCCAAGGAGTCAACAAACAAGTAGCTTAATCCGTGTTGGTTGGGAGCTGCAAGAGAGAGCATCATCATACACGACTGAGTAAGCCATCAAATTGGTCGCAATTGACAGATACTTTCGCCTGATTGACGCCCTAAGTCTCACTTTTGCAATGCAATCCATTTGGCCCACGGCACATCAATTACAGACGATTAATTTATCTAATTGGCAGCTAGTTGCGGATCCCGATCCTGAACCATACTCCTTTTCCCAGTGCTCTCCGATGACAAACAGCTGGAAGCGGCGAACAAAGGGACAACCTAATGCTGGGCCGCCATTTCCATGTTCTTTCCACATGTCATCATCGGTGGATGCGGATGTGTATGTGGATGTGGATGTGGCAGGGGCAATGGCAGTGGCAGTGAGAAGTACATATTTTGACGTACCCGTGTAAACGTCAAATGTCAGAAAGGACCAAGCAGCTCCGCCAAAACAAAGGAGCTGCCGCATGGCCGAATGGTGTCGGTGTGTGTCCCGTGTCAGGCAATCCACCAGTCAAAGTCCTGACAGCACCCGTTTCTGACAGCCGGCCTCCTTGAGCCTCTACCCCTTCCTCATCCTCCTCCTCCTCCTCCTCCTCCTCCTCTTCCTCTGCCCTGACCTGTCCTGCCGACCCAAATCGCATTCCTTTCAGTGCTGGCTCCAAGATTTCATCGCCATTGGCTTAATTAATACCCAGAACGTGGAGCCTGACAGCGCGCCGAGTCTTGGCCAGAATAGGTTGACACAGGTGGTCAAAAGTAGGCTACTAAACTAACTAAATTATAACTAAAACATAAGAAATTGTGAATTATAAGAAAAACATATTCATGTCATCACACACCTCTTGTAATAGATGCTTTTATTAAAAATCTTGATAAACTAAACTAAAAGCTAAAAATCAGTTCAAGACTAAGTGGGAAGCTGCTTACAAGTGCTTCTCTATAGCCGCGATAAAATCGCTGGTGCAATCCATCCGCCATTTCTGGTTCATTTTGCTCTGATATAGCGCTTTCTGAAGAGGCTCGTTAAACTCTTTGAGGTCTTTTAAATGCGCTTCAAGTAGATCGATTTCCTCTGAGCTCTGAAGATTCGCAGCCAAATTGAGCAACAGTCCCGTGAGCTCTTTCTTCTTGAATTTTTCACTACAAATGGAAGTTTTTCGTAGGTTATTTGTACTATTCCAAACTATTTGTAACTCACCCCAGTATCTTTGTATGGCTGAGAATATAGTTCTCTGTCTGCGATACCAAATGTTCCCTATCTAGGGCGGTTGTCACTGCTAACATATGGCAGTCACTGAAAAGCTTCTCGTCCGATTTCAGTGTATAGTTTAGAAACAGTTCGAAGTTCTGGAAGTTTCGAATGCAACCGAGGGCAGATGCCAGTATCCTTCTCTGAGATCCATTGGTGGAGTTCTGGAACAGTTCGAATATCTCCAGGAACTCAGCATCGCCGCCTTCTTCCAGCAGCGAGCAGTAGGCTACCTTTTGGATATCGGAGGGCAGCTCCAAGTGACCTCCATTTCTGTGGGTTATAGCCAGCATCCTGGCCTGCTCCGTGCAATCAGCCACGTGGTAACGACAGGCCTGTGAGTATGCAAAGTTGGCGAATGGAATGTCCTTGATGGCCAGCTTAGACTCAGCTATGTCCGATAACTTGGGAAAGCGGCTGTACAATGGCAAAAGTAGCTTCTGCATGTAGTTCTGCAACATGGAATTGAGTTTAAATAACAAATAATAAACCTTAAATTAAGCTCACCTTAAATTTGTTTGCCTGCTCAACACGCAGCAATGCTCCCAGGCGATTGAGGATACCAATGGCCCTGTGCCAAGGCAAAAAGTCCTGCTCTTTCTCCAGATATTCCAGCAAATCGAAAGCTTTATCGTACTTTTGTAATTTGACCGCAGCCAAAGCCAAGAGATCATCCAGCAACTGAGCTCTGTTTAACTTGTGAATGCCACCAGATTGGGGATCATTCCTCAGACTTTCTATTATCAAGCGCCAGTTGTGGTCATCATAGTTAACTCTGAAGATGGTGGCTACTTGGGGATTCAGTAAGATCCACTCGTCAGGGGATGTCAGATGGGGTAAGTTGAGAACTGTTGTGCTCAGAGGACACTCCAACCAAAACTGTGGGGTAGTTTGATCAAAGTCAGGTAGCTTTTGCCTAACGAACCTCAGAGGAACCCACCAACAGGCTGAATCCTTATCCACCACCTCCTCCTGGAGGAACCTGCTCTGGTTGAGGGTCAGCTCACCAGTTTCGTAGTTCCGAATGAGGGTTACCAAGGGATAGCCACCCTGCAGGGTCCAAGAATCCATGGCCCTACTCAGGTTGAAGTCGGAGGAAATAACCTCGTTTTGCAGAGCAGCCTTTTGCAGGGATTTCCAAAGATCAGCTTGGGCAACATTTGTGAATGAGTAGCTTCCCAGGAAAGATCGAATTCCCTGGAGAAAGGCCTCGTCTCCGACAAGTTTGTGCAGCATGCGGGTGGTCAGCGATCCCTTCTCGTACACATACTCCGTGAACTGGCCGAGAACCTCGGCAGGATCCTTTACGTCCTTGGAGATGGCAGGCACCGTTGCATTCGAGTCCTTGCTGAAGAAGTTCGCCAAGTCCCGCGATATAAAGCGCTCTCCTCTTGACCATTCGGGCTCCAAAGCATCGAGGGCCAGGTAGCCGAAGTAGGTGGATGGACCTTCCTTCAACCAGAGATCATTCCACCACTTCATGGTGACCAGATTTCCGAACCACTGATGGGCGTATTCGTGGGCCACCGTGCGGGCAAAACCATCCTTCTGCGCCTGATAATCGCCCTGGTTTTGGGGCAATCTCTCCTCATTGTAGGTGACCAGACCCCAGTTCTCCATTGCCGTAAACCTGTGAGTGGGCACCGTCAGCTGATCGACTTTCGCCAGCGGAAAGTTAACTTGGAACAAATTCTCGTAGAAGGGTAGCAGCTTCGGGGCCATTTCCATGGAAATCATTTCCTGACCCAACAACTTGGGCTGCATCCAGTTGCGAAAGATCACCCTGTTGCGGGTGTCACTCTCCTCGGTGGCGGCATTCTCCAGATCATGGACAGCAAAGGCCACCAAATAGGTCGAGGTCCTTAGGAGTGTGTCGTGATCGCACCATACATAGTTTGTAAGACTCTCACTGTAATAAATTTAGTAATAATGTCAAAGCAAGTATGAAGGGACAGTTGGAATCCTTTATAATAGAATCCTTCAATACTTACTGATCTTGACAACCGAGAACAGGCATGCCACTCAATCCCGTGTAGTTCTTATGGTAGCCCAGGGTTATGTTAAAGGTGGCCTTCCAGGAGGGTTCGTCGAAGCAGGGAAACGCCTGCCTGGCAAAGGTGGGTGAGAACTGAGTGACTGCCAGGTGACTGAAGCACCACAAAAGTTATTCATTTGACCCGTGAAATTGGAATTAGATAACTCACTGAACTTCCTGGGTAACTACATCCGTGTAGTTGCTTTTGTAGTAGCCACTTTGGGAGTCATTCAAGCCGGCTTCAAAGTGCATTTCCAACTGGTAGATCTGATCCTTCTCTAGTTCCTGATCCAAGTGCAGGAAGTAGAAGTTATGCAGCTCATTCACTTCAATGCGATTAACTCCAAACTTTTCCTGTCCAGCACCAACTGATGTTCGATTTTCGTCTATCTTCAGGTACGCGGCATGTAAGGTGATGTTCTTGGTGCTCTCCCGGGCCAGGAGATCTATTTTAACCGATCCCTCGAAACTTTGCTCTGTGCCACTTAGGTGTGTGAGAATTCGCAGGTTGTAGTGCAGGGGTTCCACGGATCTGGGCAAACGATAGTCCTCGTAGGCAGCTCTGATGGAAGGAACCACCAAAACCAAGAAGATCCAGAAACTTGGCTGTAACTGCCACATGATGAGATGCTATGAAGGAAAAGAGATTACTACGGATTGGAGTGGATTCCTTAAAAGGACAGGACATCTTGTAGGACTACTTGGGATAACCCTAATTAGGCAGTGGAAATAAGGGATTTTAGTCCCAAATTTCACATCTGAGATGTAGGTAGGCTTTTACTTATACAATATTAGTTTCCCAAATTATTTAGATAAAAGTGATTTGTTAGGAATATGTTTTCGAGGTTTTTCCGTGGTTCGTCCACCACCCAAATTATGTGTTTAGTGCGGGGTGGCGGCTGTATGTCAAACCCAACCCAACTTCAGGCACACCGCCACCTAAGTCACTTAACAGGGAGTCGGCTGCGCTGGAAAGTCGCCGTGATGCAGTTGCTCAGTGGCCTGCGGCATCGATACTGCCTGTGGCGCCTGCGCCGCCTGCTGGGCGTGGCCTTCGACGAGGGCGGATTCCAGGAGGGCACTCGCCAGGCGGCAGTCACCATGATCGAGGCAGTGCGCCAAGCGGACTGGCCCTGCATCCGGAGTTGCTGCACGGAGCGGGGATCGGCCGACATCTACGGCATGTCGCAGATGAGGAGTCCCTACTGGAGCTTGGTTCGCTTCCAAAGGGAGCACCTGCGCCATGCTCTTCCCCTGCGAGTGGTACGTCGCTGGATCGATGGTCGCTATTACGTGCTGGTGGACATGCTCTTTGTCGGCCTGCGCAACCTCCTGGATCTCGGCACCGAGCAGGAGAAGGAGCAAATGCTCCAGCGCATTCAGAGTGTTCTAGTGGATTCCCGGATCGACGATCAGTTCGATGCGAACAACTGCCGCCTGGCAATCGCCGAACTAGTGCTCACCTTCTCCAAGGAACTGGGCCACACCCAGTTGGATGCCCCGGATCCGCGGGATGTCGAGGGTGAGGATCAGGAGAGCGGCTGGCTGGTGGACTCCTACAAGGTGCACCGCTTCAAGCTGATCAGCTTCAGTCCCAAAACACTGAACCTTCGCGTTATTGACTTTCTGAAACCGGTTCAGCCGAAGTAACTCTCACTAAGTCGCCGTTCTGAAGGTGTTGTTATTGAGGCACTCGAATAATTTCAGTCACGTGCCGTTCTCCGGTTCATCGATCCCTCGTTATAGGCATTAGCATTATTTGGAACCCACAATCCACCGATCGTCGCTCGACTCCGGTCCGCAGTAAACTGATCCGCTGGGAAGGCAGCCTGGCATACTTATGGCATGGAGAGACTTGCCAGCACTGTGATTTTTAAATTGCTTCGAGTATTTCAATAAATGTGTGTCAGTGTGTCTTGCTAAAAACGCGAGATATGATAGTCTACAATTAGTAGCTGAGAAATATAGGTCATATATTCAGCCACACGTGCCATAAATAATATCACTAATATCACTTTGAGACAAATTTGTTCTTTCTTATATGAGAGCACATGGATATTCAAATGCGACCGTATTGGTCTTAGGAGTGTTATTCTTAAGTATGTTCGTAGTGTTAGAACAGCGGTATTACAAATCCGTTCCTAAAATGATACCATAATATACCATTATAATGATACCAAATGGTATAAAGCTACTCTTAAGACTTTAAAGACACGTTTTAGAACGTTTTTTTCCCTGAGTGATACTAATAATGAATAAAATGAAGCAGCTTTTTTGGAAGTACATGATTTCAGCTCAGCTTACTACTACTTGGTTCTGATAATTAAAACTGCAACTGCAGGCAGCCTTTTAGTTCCAGCCGCGGCGCAGTACGGATAATTTGTCAAGCTGCGAGCTTTTAGTCCGTGTACGCACATTTACACTCCAGATGGTGTGAGAGTTAACTATTAACTACGGGCAGCCGGAGTCCAAGGATGCTGGGGCATCTGCCCCACTCCGCAGCCAAGGGGGGCTGGGAAATCACGGCGTGTCGCTTTCGAATGGAACGTAAAAAATTGAGGGCTTAATTAAAAAGCAAAAATGTGCTGCGATTTTCCGCTTTTTTAACGCCAACAGCAGCAACTTCGCCCGTATACGTATTTATATCCGTGCCCCTTATCCCTCTGCCCATGGCCCCCAAAAAAGCAGAGGGAAAATGCGAATGCGAAAAACAACACATTTTCCAGGACCAGGGAGCACACAAGAAGAAGAAGGGAGGAGTAAAAACTACTTGCCGACGACTTTTTATGTGGCCCCAGTTCCTCCGAGGCGAAGGAAGCACTGCCAGCAGTTCCATTTGAAATTTTCCGGGCCTCATGTGTCTTTTTATTTCGCCTCCCTGGCTCGTACAAATTAAGCCCTCGCTTCCCTCGCTTCCCCCGCTTTGTTCCCACTTTTTGGCCAGGCCAAGACCATGACTTTTGTTGTTAATTAAAGTGACGGCTAAAAACATGAAACTCTCAAGTGCTCATTAAAATTGAAATGCGACTGCAGGAACATGCCAAATGTGTGCCAAACAATGATGCTTCGCTTTCAATGCCATTCCATGTTCTTTTTCAAACAGGATAGTTGGCTTCCCTCTACACGTGGAAATTTGATAGGTAACTGTGTAAATTAGTTGGGTGTTCTCTAATAAGATGTGTATAAATGGGATCTCTATTAATTTGTTTATAAATGTGTTCCTCCATTAATTAGTAAATAAATGTGTTCCTCTATTAGTTAGTGTATAAATGAGTTGCATCTCCTTAAGCTAGGTAATAAACTATATTGATTCATACTATTAAAGCAATAACTTCAACCTACATAACATTAAAAGTAGCATTCATATCCAGTGCTCTTTGCGCGCCGCAGTTTCCGCAGTGCTCCTTCACAAATCATTTGTGTTGCCGAGTCCAGTTCGAGGAGTCCACATAAACCAGCGGCAATCCCCTCCCGAAATCAGGGCGATTGCAGTGCTTAAAGTGCTCCTTGGCAGGCCACATAAATAAATGTTTGCACATTTACTTTGCCGGGCTGCCCTCCTTTGAGTTCCTGCTCCTGCTCCTGGATTGCGGGTGTTGTGTTCGCTCGCTTTGTTGCTCCCAGCACGTTCATAACTCAACTCCTGCTGCAGCCACTGCTCCTGCTCCTGTTCCTTCTGCTGCTCCTCATCCTGTTCCTACTGCTAGGATGCGCTTGTGCGAGGATGTGCCGGAGGTGTTGCTTCCCAGACGCTTTATTTACTTGCAATTCGAAGCGGGCAATCTCGATAGTTTCAATCCGAGGATACGCCCCGCATTGTTGCCTGGCGCTCCGCTGGCGATGATTCTCCGGAGAGAGATTGCCATAACTTTGTATAGTGTAATGGCAATGCAATTGCATGAATTTGGCAGCAGGACGAACTGCACCCATCACCATCACGGGGGATCGAGGCCAGTTAGTGGGAGCTCCAATTGCAAGACAAAGCTGCGAGCCCAAGTCAATTTGGCCAAGTCTCACAGGCGGTCAAGGTGGCGCAGTGATGCAGGGATCCAGTGATGCAGTGATGCAGTTGGCCCCACTGAATGGAATCGCTGCAATCACGTACCCAATGGGCATATTACTAGCTGACGAGGATGTGAATGGATTAGGTTGACCCCCAGCAGTGGCTGTTCACTAACTGCAATCTAATTCTGAGCTGGGGGTGTCACATTTATCGGCATGGTTTTCTAAAAGGGTAGCAAGCGAAAGGAGGGGTAACAAGCTTTTCGCAATAACTTGAAGATGCTCGAACTCAATTTACCCCTTTTTTGGGAAAAGATTTTAAAGTAAAACCTAAAGCCTACAGTCCATGGAAATGCTATAAACGCATAGCACTAACATGAAATTGTTTACAATGGTAACTACAAATAGGATACAATGCATTTCGTTTGTAGCTGACTTTTAATCATCTTTATAACTGTTTTTAAAAGAAGTTTAGTAAAGAAGTTTATTGAGTTATTACCTATTTGAAGTGAAACTCAGGGTGCTTGGAGCGTTGATCTGGCCATAGGGTCATGAGCTGCGCCGACAATGGCCCGTGCGAGGCGAGATGAGGTCTGGCTGCATTTTCAGGGCAGTTAGCACAATGTCACGTAGCAAATGCGACAGCGTGGTCAACATAATGAACGGGGCGGCCACCCGCTCCTCCTGGCCCCAAGCCACGCCCCCCAGCCCCCGCTGCTCCTTTGGGATAAAGAGTGCAGCATGTTGCAGGTGCAGACGGCGAGTCCTTCGCGCACAACGAGTGCTGCCAGCCTGACTGTTTTACAGATATTTTGCCATTTTTGCATTAAAAAAGAAAATTTCATTTAGAATTTAGAGGTTTCTTCTTTTTAAAGGTAAGAAAAACGATATAGTACATATATTTTCTAGAAATACTACAGATTTGGCATTAATCCTCCATTTATATCTTTCATGAGTTACCTACTTTCTTTCACTCGCCAAGACTTTGCACCTGAGAGCACCTCTAGCTGAGAGCAGCACCACGGCTTTGGTGGCATCCATTCGTGTCTGGTGTCCACTGATTGCTCTGGCGGCGATTGCAATAACCTTTGCCCATGTCGACCATGTCACGACAACTCAGCTTCGGTTTTCGGGCCAAAGGAACCCTCAGACAGTTGGCTCCGAAAAATGTGTCGATGCACGTGACATTCGGATGCAATTTGCAATTTGATTTTGTTCCCTGGGGGGAGGCAACGGATGGGTGTGGAGGTCTGGATCCCATCGCCAGCAGGTTGCAGGTTGCAGGTTGCAGGTAGCAGGTAGCAAGTTGCAGATTCAGATTCGGCTTGTTGCCTAAGTTCAAGGATCAAATTGATTCCCCGCTCGGCAGCAGCAGGTGTGAGATGGGAGCTGCGTCTTTGCATTGTTACACTTGACCAATTCGGATTGCAATTACACACCTGACTGTTTACCGCCCCCCACCGCCCCAATTTTGAACCTGACTTTATGTCTGCGGAGGAAGGAGTGGTGCCTGGTCTGTAGTTATACTTGGGGCCAGCTGTGGGGCTGGCCGAAGTGGCCGAGCGACGATTTGTGTTGGTTTTGCCTTGTTTTGCAATCCGCTTTCTTTGTTGGCGCCACCCCCACCACCACTACTTAGTCTGTTTATCGTTTGTGCGACGCGCTCCACAATTTGGGGGGTTTGTTTGTGGCTTAAGTCGGGAGGGAGACGTCGGGTAAGTGAGAGACAGGCAATAAGAAGACCACCGAATGGGCACGGGGTTAATTGAAGTCCTCTTTATGGCAGTGGCTTAATGTCGAAACTATTCAAGTCCATACTACCACGCACTTTATAACTGCAATGTTAATATTGCAGAAAGAATTTAAACTCCTTTTTCGGTACCTAAAAACTCTGGGGATTTCTAGCAGATGTAAATTACCTAAGGCAAGCATCAATTGGTTCCTATTCAAAGCTAAAGCAGCTAGTCAGCAATCCAAACTGCAAGTTTACTTACATTTGCACTCAGGCCCCGAAGTTAATAGCGCCCTTGTTATCGGATGTGGATATTCCGTTCACCCCGGATGCACAACATCTCCTCCTGCGTCTGCCTTTTGAGTTCCAGGTGGCCTGAGTGACCTTCCATGAGTGGCAAATGGTGTTGGGTGTCAGTCAGGCGAGGCACTCCGCCCAATTTCCACCTCCGTCCGGCCAGTCCTGGTGCTTGGACGACTGGGTGGGAAACTAATTGGGGAGAATCGAACCTGGCCCGGAGAAGGCTGTCGGCTGGGTTACATTAGTGTTTCAATCTCCTCACATTAGGCACGCTGCTTTGTGTGCCACTCAGTCGACCGCAAGATGAAGAAGTCCGGGGACTTGTAAGCCCAGAATCCCCAGAGGATTTCGCACTTCGATCACTTAATTCCCTTTCCCATCGCCTTAGTCTCTCACTGCTCAACAATCGCGACCTGCTGAAGACTCCGTCCGGGAACTCCATCGTGAACTTCCTGGTGAAGCCCATGAGCGTGGAGATGAACACGGCGGACAAGCTGATCACGGGCGCCAGGCGCCAGCGGATGATGGCGCTCTTTCAGGAGGATCGCGCCTGGGAGGCCGCCGAGTTGTCCCGCTTCGGACTGAGCTGCATCAAGGCTCCGGACTGCTATCCCTGCTGCACTCCCTTCGAGTGCTCCAAGGCCAAGTTCTAGGCCAAACTGTGTTGTGCTTCTGTTATGTCTGCGACAATTAAATCCTTACGTTAGAGAACCTGCTGCCTTTCTGGAAAATCGGATGAAAGTGTGGCTTAAGATACACATTGAAAGCAGGCCATATATTGCAGCATACTCTTCCGATTAGAAAGCCCACCGCAATTCTTTGCAAATTTATTTATTTATTTATTTGTTGTGGAAAAGGTGCTGCTCTTCCCCTGGCCATGCGGTCAACTGTCGGCCGTGTAATAAATTGATTCGGCGGGCCTTGTCTGCGGCCATTAATCTATTTCCCGGGCAGAGGGCCACGCCCCCAGCTGGCTGTGCTGTTCATTGTTTAGTGAATGGCAGGCAAATTTCGGCGCCTTTGTTTCGAGATAAAACCCTTTTTGGGCGGATCGTGTTTTTTCCGGCGATATGGGCTGTTCCCGCTTTTTTGTCTTGCGGGGAACACAAAACACAACTGATTATGGCGGCAGGCCACTTGGCCGGATTAATTGAAAGCCGAAAGCGGAAAGTGGAAAGTGGAGAGTAGAATGCGGAAGGCCTAAAGCGAAAGGCAGGCTTTTTGCTCACTTCACAGTTGGGGATTAATTTCGGGTGCGGATTGGTCCTGCGACCGCTCCTCCATCATCATTTGTCATTGTCAGCTAACGGAGTGTGATGGCCGCTCCATTTCGCAATAGATGAGATAAGAGGCGGTGCTGGGGCTGAGCCCCCCGGTTTCGCTCAGTGCACTCGGCTGCACTTCCCGCCTGACTTTTGAGCGTGATTTTCTTTTCCGTGTGCACTCAGCGATGCGCTAATCAAATTATAAATCGTGCCCATTGCAAAGTCGTTCGATGCCATCCATGGCCCATCCATGGAGTCGACATTGTCATCATCAGCCCGGGCAATCATAACTCGCACAAAGGGAAAGCCATCCTACATTTTTCTACGTCTCTACGCTTCATTTCCCACCCCATCCACCACATCTGCGGCACTTTTTCTGCGCCCAATCGAGGTGCTGTGGCGCCACCATAATGGATGTCGGGGCAAGTGCAGCTGGGTCGGTCCATTTGCACTCCTCGGAACCTTTTTGTTGTATCCGCGCACCCTCTGCCCCTTTTGGGAATAATGAAGATGTCTTCGATTGGGCGGACAGCTTAAATATTATAATCGATTATGTCTGCAGGCCTACAAGTTTCCGAAATGTTTCGGAGCTTACTTCAGTTTCAAACGCCTCTTAAAGTCACTCATACTGATGAGTTTTTGAATGGACTACACAAAGTAGAGGGTATCCCCAGTTTCAGGCACCCAAAAAGGGCGTATGCACATACATATGTATATGTTTTTTAATTCATGTATAATGTTTTTCCACGAGTAATCGAGAAGGGCGGGGAGGTGGGGCAGGGGTATGTGAGTGCATAGGAGGCGGGTGTGCAGGTGTTGGCCGCGGAACATTTCACATGGGGCGCATTAAACAATGCCCATTTCTTTAATTAACAATTTGCATTTGCCGTGTTTCGCCGATTTTTTGCTGAGCCCTCTGTGTTGCTTTTAATTGGTGTTTACTTGGGGCGGCTTTTGTGGCACGCCCACTTGCAATAATAGAGCTCCATGTTCGGCGATTCCACTTGGCGGAGTGGCAGCTGTCGATGCAGGACTCAATCCCCCCTTTTGAGCACCTTGTAATCCCCATCTGGGGATTATCCCACATTCCTGCATTCCGGCTGCCTTTGAGGCGGCATCTTTTTTGCTAATGACTCGAAATCCCATCCAATCATGCAAACTGCTTGGGACTTTGTTTGCGGCTTCTCCCCTCCGGCCGGAGATAGTAATTTATTTCTTAAAAAGTGAAATCCATTAACACAAATTCTTTGGCCCACTATCCTTTCGCCTCCCCCTCCCCCTCCTTTCTCCTTTCTCCCTTTTCCATATCTTTATGTCTTGGTCAAACCATTCACGTGGCTCTTATGTTCCGGTTTTCCGCTCTCCAGCTTTTCCGCTCACCAGCTTTCCAGCTTTTCCGCTGCTGCCTGGCTAGAGGAAAATTGCAATCACCTTTGTGATTGTGTTCTGCTTTTCAGCTCTATCGCTCGGCATTCAACAGTTTTTCGCTTTGTGCACTAAAAGTATTAAATTTCTTCAAATATTCTCGGTACATGTGTGTTTGTTTTTGTTTGTCCATTTTGCTTGTGGGGAATTCCCCTTTTTTCCACATACTGTGCACACTGACCGAGTGCAAGTCACTTTTGAAAAGTATTCTGTGCTTCTGTGCGTTTTATGGTATTTTTGTGGTCAAGGATTTGGTTTGAAAGACGCAATTTCCCTGGCATTCTGTTTTGCCTTAGTAGCTCCATATTTTTAAGAAAATCGTTTTAATACATTTTGTTCGCTATACAAAAAATAGTTGGGTGGGCCTACTTGTTAGGAAGTACTCTTTAATACCTAATATTTAGTAATATTTAAATTTATCTTTTTATCTCTATTTTAAATAAATGTTGTATTTGGCATAATACTAGATTTTTCAAAAGTGCTTATTAATACTGACTCCCGGATTTTCGGTTTAAAGGCGCACCAAGTGATACAAGTGTAGCGAATCTGGAACTTTTCAGTTTCAGGAAGTCATTTGAAGTGATCGGTCGCAAGTACTAGCAATCCTCTGGAGGAGGCGATAGGTCCAAAGTTTATTTAAAAGTGAGTTATTATAAACATTTTCAGCTGGCGAGGCATTTTGCTGGGAAAGGCGATTCCTTATTAAAAGTGCTGACACGGATTTAATCCACGCTACGAACTTTTTTTGTACTTCCTGTAGACCATGAAGTGGTTGCTGCTTTGCTGCGCACTTTGCGTGGTGACGCCACGCGGCTCCGGAGGGGCTGTTCGGGAAACCCTGGACATCATCCGGCTGATCCAGGATGTTACACACTCCATCCTCAAGACGTGGGATCTGATCGAGAAGATCCCGGTGGCGGAGGTCACCGCCGGAGCCCTGATCTAGCCCAAACAGCGCCAGATAATAAGCAAGCTCGAGGAGGTTTCCGGGAATATCCGGAATCTGGAGGAGCAGCAGGCGACGAACACCGTTCTGACCATTGAGACTCTGTTGCGGAGGTTGCTGGACAAGAACCAGTTGCAGCATCGGCTTAACCAGTGGAAAGACTTGACCAAGTTCATCGATTTTCGATACGATCAGCTGGCCGACTACGAACGCAACAAGGATTCGCTGGAGGCCACCACTCTCGTCCAGTTCGCAAACTGGTGCGTTCAACCCAGCTCCTCCTCGCTCTCCGGGCTGTTGAAAGCTCACCACGACAGCCTCTACTCCGGTGACTCCATTGGCCCCGAACTGGACTACACGCAATCTTTGCTCGCGGCATTGACAACCTGTTTTGAGGAGTCCCCGGACCAAATGTGTCTGGCCAGGCAGTCCGCCCAACAGTTCGCCTATCAGCTCTTCTCCAAGGCCACCTTCACGCAGCTGAAGGGCTACAGCTTGATGGAGCTCTCTTGGATGCTGCTGCGCCAAGCCGGTCGCGGAAACTACACCGCCGAAATGCATTTAATGCGACAGAACCACCAGAAGCGCATCCAGCATGCACAGCGGGTTCTCCAGCAGGTCATGTCTGACAGCAGCCGGCTGTACTGGCGCTGCGATCCCGGCAGGAACGAGCATGTGGAGGGCAAGACCTATGCCCGTGTCACTCGTCTGCTGCAGGGCTTTGTGGAGAACGAGATCAACCTGAATCCGGACCAGAACTGCCGTAGCAGCTGCCCAGACTACCATGACACCCGCTCGAGCGGCTGCTACCAGCCGGAGGAGGAGTTCTGTGGCCAGCAGCCCGCCTGCAAGGGAAGGCTCTACAACTGCAACACCATCGAGTCCGACATCTCGGTCTGCTTGTCCACGAACGCCTCTTCTGCCAGGCGGTATGAGTACATCACATGGGATGATACCAGCCCGGTTTGCGAGTCCACGGTGAGGAAGCCCTCCTCCTGGTCAAGATTGATCTTCTGGCGCTGCCACTACTGTTTTTGCCTTTGCGATGAGCCGGGACCCAACTCCGATCGCTTTTTCAACCTTCGCGACTCCATGTCGGACTTCAAGCAGAACAAAGTTGTGACTGGTGTCCGGTTTGTGAAGCGCCAGCGGGTCTTCCACTTGCAGCTGCAGCAGGGTGAGCTGCTGCCCGGAGGCGTCATCAGGAACAGCTCGTTGGAATGGCTGCCCGTGGAAGAGTACAACGTGACTGATGTGGACATACGTGATGCCTACGACTACCACACCTTGAGCGTGGATAGCCGAGCCATGGACCTGGATGAGATTTCCGTCAACACAACGGACCAGGTGGTTACAGGATTCCGGTTCCGTGTCTTCAAGAAACACCTGAACCTGGAGGTGCGTTTCAGTTCCTTCAACTTCTCCACCGGTCGCCTAATCGAACCGCAGACGAAGAGCTCTTGGCTGGGCAATCAGAACTCGCATCTCGAGGGTAAGCGCAAGCGATTGATTTTGAAGGAGAGCGACTTGCCCACTGCCTCGGAGTTGCCATCGCTGCCGCTGTCCCAGGACAACCAGTACATGGAGTTCGTCAGCTCCAGCCAACTGAAGGATGCGGCCCAGAACACTTTTCCCTTCGTGGATGTGCAGGACGTGGTACCCCAACAGGCAGTGCCCCTGGCCGGGCTGGGAATCTACTACAAGGGACGTCCCGGCTACGGCGGCTTCTTTGCCCCCAAGGTAGTGACATACGATTTGTCCAAGAAATTGCTGGACCCTCGTGAAAATCTATAATTTGATCATTTTACCATTCAAAACTAGACTAAGAACTCATATGGTTTATACAAAATCGTTTTTTTAAAGCTCATCTCGTTGTGAGGCCATATATAATAAAATGCGCAAACAGAACAGATTTTAATTTTAAATTCGGATTTCAATCTAGCAACCATTTGTGCTTTTGAGTGTAGAGATAAAATTATTCAACTATTTCACGCGTAGCAATTCGAATAGCTAACAGTTCGCGCGCTGTTAACAGCTCTGTTAGCCTGGCAGCGGCGCAACAGCGGGAAATCCCTAGCGCCACACCACAAATCCCACAGTCGGCGGCTTGATCTCTGTGACATTGAAGTTGCGATTGAAACCGAAGCTGTTAACCACATGTTATCTGGGTTATTGCGACGAGGCGTCCAACCAGCACGGTTCACTCAGCATCTCGGCGAAGATCTCTTACGCGGCGCAGCGGCACTTCACTCCCAGATACGCAAGATGGACGACATTGCTCTGGACGCGGCCAAGAAGACGGCGGCCCGCACGGCGGTGGATCAGTGGGTGACGGAGGACACAAAGATTCTGGGCATTGGCAGTGGGTCCACCGTGGTGTACGCCGTGCAGCGGATCGCGGAGCGCGTGTGGAAGGAGGGTGAGCTGACGGACCTCATCTGCGTGCCGTCGTCCTACCAGGCGCGCCATCTGATCCTCGACTATAACCTCAACCTGGGCGATCTGGACAGGAATCCCAACATAGACGTGGCCATCGACGGGGCCGATGAGGTCGACCGACACATGGTGCTCATAAAGGGCGGCGGCGGCTGTTTGCTGCAGGAGAAGGTGGTGGCCTCCTGCGCCAAGCACTTCATCGTGGTGGCCGACTACACAAAGAACTCCCTCCGTCTGGGGGAGCAGTGGTGCCGCGGAGTGCCCATCGAGGTGGCCCCCATGGCGTACGTGCCCGTCAAGTTGCAAATCGAGGCGCTCTTCGGCGGGGAGGCCTCTCTGCGGATGGCCAAGGTGAAGGCGGGACCCATCGTCACGGATAATGGCAACTTCCTGCTGGACTGGAAGTTCATCGCCAACCGGGAGTACGACTGGGATGAGGTTAACCGCACCATCACCCTGATTCCGGGCGTCCTGGAGACGGGTCTGTTCGTGAACATGGCCACCAAGTGCTACTACGGCCTGGCCGATGGCCAGGTCAAGGTCCAGAATAAGTAGATGCAGTAGGGTTTCTTGAGCGGAGTTGGGGGATCGCTTTTTGCATTTATCTTTCACCGAATTGTTCCTTAAATTTATTGTTTGCCATTTAAAAAGAATTTAAATACATATGGACTTATTACCCAACAAAAACGATGACTTTATTAATATCTAATTAGTACATGATAAATGTTTCATGTAGTGATTTATTCAGTTTCTTCAATGCGCGTACAAAATCGAAATTCGTCAAAAGTTCCCCAAAAGGTGACCTATAAAACTGAAATCACGCACATATAGATAACGACATATCATTTCAATAATCTGCGTTCTTACTCAAACCCTCCTATTCGTTTAGCCCTTAACTTCGATAGGTTCCACTACAAATAAGTCGATGGCGAATGCCAAGGCGTAAACGTAGTTCACATGCGCTTTGTATACTTTTGTCTCGAATGCGGCCACAAAAATAAATAAACATTAAATAAACTACACCTAGAAGGCCTTCTTGGTCCGCCCAGGGAGCAGGGCCTCTTTCAGATACTGGAACAGGGACAGCAGGCCCTGCTTCTTGTTCCGCGAGAAGTAATTGCTGACCACATCCGGACTGCGCCGGCTCTGATCGCTGACGGTGGTGGGCAGGACACTGTCATTCGCACTCAGCGAGACGAACAGGGCGAAGGGCACGATCCACAGGCAGATGGTGAAGTAAGCCAGCACCTGCAAGTACCAAATGAACTTAAGCTCTGAAGTATAAACCTTTGCAAGCAATACAGTACAATGCACTTTATATCATAGCAATATATTATGTTCTGTGAGCAAGAGCCAAAAACATGAATACATCGAAACAAGCCCAAGCAATATAATATACGCAGCGAGTGTGCTTTCCATGACTAATGATTTATGCAATACATAAGGGGATGGGCTCACCTGCGTGAAAGGCACATAGACAGTGGTGAAGTGCTGGAATGCCAGGAAGTGATTGACCACCAGCATGGCCAAGGAGCCCAGCAGCGGCAGCGAGAGCAGGCGCACAAAGGGGAATCCACCCATGATGCCCAGGTGGAAGCCCTGCGCCACGAATCCGCAGATTATAAGGCTCCACGGCAGGTCCTCGAAGAGAATCAGCAGGATGTAGACGAAGATCGTGAAGCTGATCAGGAAGAGGATGCACTTCCTCGCCGCCGTCGTGTACTCCTCGGCCAATTCCGCCAGATAATATAGACCAGCCACTGAAAAAAAAACAATTGCAGACGTTGCAGTTTGGCAAGTCCAACTACGGGGCGACAGCTCACCAATTGATAGGGTCAGGAACACGATCTGTATGCCCATCGAGACCCAGCCCAGTAGGTACAGGAAGGCCATGGTGCGTACTTCACCCGGAATCGAACGATATATACGCAGATATATACGGCTGAAATCGGCCGACAAAACAAAACAATCCGATTAGTGTGGCTTGCGGAGGGTAGCTGGAAATACCACACTCCTTATCAGCTCACCCAATAGTGGTCACACTAATGCGCAGAGTTGCCAGATATTCATTTTTCAACGTTTTTTCAAATATTTATTTATTCTTTATAAAACTAACTTGTAGAGGTCGTTGTATCACTTAATGCGACGATACAAATAAAATTTAATAAATTGACGACATTAATAAAATGACTAAACGAAATGTGTCGAATATCAAAGACAAATATTTTAGAAAGCAACCGTGTCATATTCCATCTGAAGCTATCAGTCTGGACTCAGCCGTTGATATCCTGTAATTTTTCCAGCTTTTTCGAAAAATCTGTAACTTTTCGTATGAGTTTCATACTCTCAAGTGCAAAAATGTTTTGTGCCGGAATACTGCAGCGTAGACTGAGCGTGGGTCTGACTCAAAAGTGAGTTGCGTTTGCCAATAACACGTTTCTATAACTTCCAATCTGAAATCCCCGAAGACTCGGCTGGACGCCCAAGAAATTCTACTCTGAGGAGAAGAAGCCCCCGAGTGTTTTCCTGTGGGGCGGCGGACTCGGCAAGCTGCAGGGCGGTCTCAAGGAGGAGGAGTACTTCATTTCGTTAACCCAGAACCTCATGGACAAGATGCGGGACAAGAAGGACCACGGCGACTACTTGCCCAACTGGGATGAGTTCCAAAAGACCCTGGACCACGCCTCTCTGGGCAGCACCACCTCCTTGAACAAGCACAAGAACTTGCTCGAGGAGGCCTTCTTCCTGAACGAGGTACCTAAAGTCCGATGAATGGAATTGCTTTCCAATTTCAGATACACTATCTTTACTTTCAGACCGCAGACGATTTCAAAGTACTACACGACCGTGCTCAAGAAGACCCCAAAGACCTCAAAAATGCCACAGAACTGGAACATAAATCAAATCCCCAGAACACCAAATAGTTAATTGTTTATGTTAATTGCCATCCACTAATTCCTTCAGGCGCATCATCATCAAACTTATCCACATGGCACGGCTCAATAAAATTGTTAGTTGCAAAGTTTAAACACATTTAACAAAATATAATTTCTAGTTTAAGCTTCCTTCTTTAAGCAATAAAAACACATTGGGATGTCCGAATTAAAATTAAAGTTTTTTGCCCCCAAGAAGAAGTGATTGTTTCTATTTCCGTCCCCACTGAGTATTTATAGCTGCGCTCATGTCCAATTTTCCGCAGTTTTTTTTCACAAGTCGGCGAAATCGCAGTGGCAAATCATCCCTTATATATAGCTTAACTATACTATATAAACCGATTCTATAAAGGCAAACATGTTTACACTGCGCCGATTCAGTCAGCGCTGGTATCCCAAGCAGATTCAGTAGGTTTCGCGAATTGGAGCGCAGTTGCGTAAGATTCTAGAACCGTTTTCGAATCCCATTGCAGGCACTTGAAAATGTCGCAGATCGGAGAACTGGGCAGTGGAGCCGGCAAGGGGGGCGGTGGCGGGGGATCCATTCGGGAGGCGGGCGGATCCTTTGGCAAAATGGAGGCTGCTCGCGAGGAGGAGTTCTTCCATAAGCAGGTACTTACTACACTACTTTCCACAGAAACTAAGGCTAACAAGTTTCACTGCAGCAAAGGGAGCAGCTGAAGAACCTGAAGACGAAGGCGGAACCCAAGGCACCAGAGGCTCCCAAGAAGTGAGCCCAACCAGGAGTCTGGAACTCCACTAGCTTAACTATTACATGACTGCATTGTCTGAATTGTATTTAATGGGAATGGTACTCCAAATATAGCGCACGCATTAAGTTTAGTTGGCCACTGGCTTTGTATTGGTTGCATGATAACTCCCATCCCTGATCAGCTGATCACCCCTAGGGTCACCCACTGGAATTCCAAACTTTCCCCAGAACGCTCCACTTCCATTTGTTTACGAAAAGGGCTGCAAAGCGGAGCAGCCAACTGATAAGAGCGTGGCAGTGTAAGCGCAGCTGATAACGGGCAGCGGAGAGGCGACCTACAGATGCCTGGACCGCGCAGGCAGATGGAAACAGTTCGCACCGGTTCGCACGAGTGTGCAGTGGATGATCCAGCGGCGGGAATGGCAGCCACGATCCAAAACAGCCTGAAGGTGGCGCTGCGAAAGCGCATTAAGGATGCACTGAAGGGCATCGACGCGGAGGCCATCGCCAGGCAGTCGCAGGCCGTCACTTCCAAGGTAACATTTGGCTGGCCCTTCAAGGTTATCACTTATCTGCAATCGGTTATCACTAATCTCGGATCGCACAGGTGCTGCAAAGCGAGGTCTTCCGGCAGGCGCAGCGGGTGAGCATTTACCTGAGCACCGCCTCCGAGTTGGACACCACGGCGCTGATTTCGGAGATGTTCCGCCTGGAGAAGATGGTCTTCGTGCCCACCTACGAGGGCAGCAGGATGAAGATGGTGCGACTGCGCGGCATGGACGAGTACGAGAACCTGCCCCTGACCAAGTGGAACATCAAGCAGCCGGACTTCAAGGAGGCGCGCGAAGATGCCATGACCAATGGTGAGTGTAGCTGGAAACTAGCCCAAAGCTCCTTTTAAATAGATACTCGTTTTCCGCAGGGCACGGCATCGATCTCTTCATCGTGCCCGGAGTAGCCTTCACCCGTTGTGGAGCTCGGATGGGCCATGGAATGGGGTACTACGACAAGTTCCTCAAGCAGCACGCGGAGAAGTATCCGCACAAGAAGATCTCGCTGATGGCGCTGTCGCTCAACGAGCAGATAGTCAGCAACGAGGAGCTGCCCATGGAGTCGCACGACGTCCGTTTGCACAGTGTAATTACGGAACATTAACTTTGAGCTTACATGCAAAGTGGAAAAATACAACGAACTAATACAAAGTCAGCACAATCAGTACGTTAATAAGTAATGGAATTCAACTGCCCAGCCAGCCTCCATCTGGTTCTTAGGATCTAGTTCGTTTGCTGAGTGTACGGGAAGTGTAATCGAGAACCGGGATGGGCTGCAACGTCCTCCTATCTCAGGTAGGATGGCCTGGAACGCAGACCTCGTCCACGCGGCCGTCCACTGTAGTGGGGCGACGAATAGTGCGAATCGCTGCTGCTAAAGTGCGAGTCCGCGGCAGACCGATAGGATCCGGAGGACTCTGCCCAGTTAGAGGGCGAACCAATGCGCATTAGCTTCTTCTGCCTGTTGAACGAGTAAAATAGTCCATTAGCGTCAGCCCACAAAGTGGTAGTTGTGCACTTTACCTGAAGGCAGCTGCTGCCGAGATGCGAGATCCCCGATTGCGTCCGACCCGGGAGCCTCTTAGCATGGAGGGTATCTTGTTGTAGCCGGTGGGTCCTGTGGGCTGGGCGCCACAAGTTTCCAGGGCCAGGAAGTCATCCACGTGTAGGGATGGCGGTCGTGAGGTGTTGGGCGGCCGGGAGCGGAACAGATCTCCCCTGGAAGGTGGTGGCCGAGCAAAGCCACGACCCCTTACTGACGAAACAAACATCTTCTTTTCGGGTCGACCAGTCGCGGGTTCCACTTCCACTCGGCGCGTGCGGAAACAAGGCGCCGTCGGCGTCATTTCCCGATTGGATTGGGGTGAGCCGGATAAATTCATGACCCGCTTGCTGTCGCCAGCCACATTCAAGTCCGGATTGAGGCACACATTTGCCAGATCCGTGAGATCGCAGGCAATGCGCTCGTAGATCGGCTCGTTCATGTCTTCGATCAGTTCAATGGGCAGCGGGTCCAGCCAGTAGCGAGCCGTAAGTTGGGCATTCTCGGCGGTGGCACAGAATCGCGTAAAGATCGGACGCGCCTCGTACTGGGTGACAATGCCCTCGGCCTGTGGCAGGTAGGGTTCCACAGTCAGAGAGCCACTGCAGCTGCTGGCAGATGGATTGGCTTCGCCCTCTGGCTCTGGTGGCGTCTCTGTACTGATTCCGGCCAGAACCTCCTGCTTGGAGGCCTGCAGGAGAATCAGTTGCTTAAGGTCGCTCAGCGCCGCCTCATTGGCCACTGCCTTATGCTTCTCCATGACGGTGAGAATGCGGCTTAGCACCGGTGGCTTGGCCAGCTCAATGTCCTGGAACTCCACCAGCTGGGCGAGCTCTGTGGCCCCCAGTTTCAGAGTGCGGTGTGGCATGGCCGACATGGCGGGCGGCGGTTCTATTTGGGTCAGAGAACGCAGCAGCAGGATCAGAGATTCGATGTTGGCATTGTACTCCACCGTTTCGTTGTGAAGGATCACGCGCTCCATCCACGCCTGGAACTCGGTGATCTTTTGCTTCAGCAACTGCGCCAGATGGTAAAAGGTGAAGCTGGCGAAATAGATTATATTAAATATTATAAACTTTAAACCGCAGTCATACTCAGAACTTACTCGTGCTCTGTGAGGATGACCAGATTGCGCACCGCTAGAATTGAAATCCCATGGGTGACCTCCACGCTTGTTAAGTTGCTAAAGACTGCATCGATGATTCGCGGAATGAGTTCCTTGGGTGGCAGCGCGGCAGCCAGATTCAAAGGGGGCGCAGCCATACTCTTGTGCGAGATCAGCGAAATACCGGAGTCTAGGAAACTGTCCAGAATGCGATGGACAGCCTCCTGGCAGTTGGAAACCACGTCGTTAAACTCGTTCAGTGCCAGCAGCGACTGGAAGAGTTCCCAGAACTTTCCGGAAAGTATGGACAGCATGGAACTCTTCAATGGAGCAAAAGCACACAAGCGAGTGGAGAAACGAAGCAGCCGTTCCAGGTTGGTGGTCGGAATGCAGTTGGATGTCTGGTACTCATTGCACAGCAGTTCCGTGATCGTCTTCGCGATTAGCAGCGTCATGTTGGGCGCCAAGTCAGACAGTTGCATGCAAACTCGCTGCAGTAGTTCGGACAGCTGCGGGAAACTGGACGGAGCAAGTGCCTCCACCAGCTTGGCGATCTGTCCGCTTTGTGGATGCAAGTGGGCGGACCACAACTTGCGCTCGGTGATCAGACGCTGCTTGTGCTGTTGCTGCAACTGGTCGCAAAGTGGCTGGGGCATCGGCAGCGGGAGCGGAAGCAGCTCCGCCAAAAGTTTTAGTCCTGCAGAAAATAAGTCATTAGATGGTGTGCATATTATTGATAGTCTAGCTTACCAGGAATGAAGTGCGCGGGACCATCGACATTCTTAAGCACCTCTCTGATCATCAGGGTCCAAAGTGACTTGTGCAGCGACTCCTCGTCTTGTTCATTCGGCTGGGTGTAGGCCAGCAGGGTCTGGACCACCTCCATCTTGCACTGTTCCACCTCGGGACCGGCCTGACAGCGCGTGGGGAAGTAGTAGAGCAAGTAGTACACTTTCACCAGGTGATCTATGGCTGTGAGGTCTTTGTAGGTGCCATCTCTGCACAGAATCGCGTAGGAGAGCAGCTCCCGGAGGATCTGCAGCGTGGGCAGCATGATCTGACAGCAATGGACGCCCTGGATGGTCATCAGAGCGGGAGCATGTGCACCCGGCTGCTCAAAGTATGCGCCTAATCGCTCCATGATCTGAATACAAAGCTGGACACCATCCGCCGCGTACAGCTGCAGGGCCACGAACCTATGTTTCAGCTCCTCGGTCACAGGAGGAGCTTTTTGACCGGCAAGCGGCTTGCTTATGGAGAGATATCGCAGAATCCGCAGGGCCATAATCAGGTCTCCAGGGAATGTGGTCAGGTAATCCAACGAGCGGCCTATCACCTCCACAAGTGGCATTATGTCATCATATACGAAAACATTGATAGCCTCAAGCGGTTTCATGTACACGTACATCTCCTGCAAGACGGCCGACACCGAGGGCTCGAAGGTCTCGTGATTCTTGGCCAGCTCCAGGATCACACCTCCATGTTCGATAAGGTAGTCCAACTGCTCGCAATAGCGGACGCAAGAGTCCACCATGTCCACGGCATAGCTCAACACCGGGCTCTTGTACTTCGTGCCCGGTGAGCTCAGCTGGCGTTGCGTCTGAAGGCGCTGCTCCTTCTTGATCAGATCCATGAAGATCTTCAGATTGTTATTCAAGCCCAGCACCTCCACGGTGTGCTGCCGTCCAGCAGGATCGCACGTTTGCGAGTAAATAGCATGCATATGAGTGGCCAACTTGACGGCATCGTATTCGGGAGCCGCGGCAGCGTAAGCAATGGCATCCAGGTGGTACCGCGTCTGCACCTTGTACGACATTTCGATACCCAATCTGGCAAGGCGTGGCAGCACTGGGCGAAGGATCGGTCTGGGTCGCACTTGAGGAGCAGCGGCTGGAGCAGGAACGGGAATCGAGGCTGGAACTGGCTTTCCCTCCTCGTCTGCTGTTGGTGGAGTTGGCTTCTCGCCTCCAGCCTCCACAGCTTCATTTTCGACCTCCATTACCTTATCTTCTGAATCCGACTTCTCGGGCTTCTCCTCCTTCTCCTCTGGGTTCCGAGGAACCTCATCTAGGCCCAGTAGTATGGCCACGATCGTCTGCGTTACAGGAAAAGCATCATCCACGAAGTAATCAATGCCGACATGCGAGCGCAAAAGGGTATGCATCAAATCTAGCATGCTTAGATATGTTGTGGCCGGCAACTCTTTGCAGTTTCCCAACATGACCAGCAGAGATTCCGCCAATGAGTTTTGTCCCAAGTAGGACTGAAGGGCATTTCCGAAGCTGCGCTGCGCCGTGGGGTCGGTCACCACCTCGAACTTCTTGGACACGGGCAGAAAACGGCGCGGCTGCAAATAGCTCAACTGGCTGGAAAACAATGCGTCCATCAGCATCTCGAAGGTGAACTCAATTTGCTGGCAAGTTATCACTGTGTCCTCCATTTGGTCGCGATTACCAGGTATGATTATTCGGTCCACAAAGAGACGACGGCACCAGATCTGTATACTCTCCAGGCCTTCCCACAAATGTAGTTTCTTTAGGATCGCCTGCAGTGCGTACTTCGTCCTTGTGAGCTTGGCTGTCTTGATGGCTTCTACAATCATCTGATAGCCGTTGTTTTTCGCTCCCATAAAGTGTTCAATGCCCATCCTGGTGTCCAGCAGGGCGTAGACGGCTTTGAGAAGCTGAAGCTTGATGGACAGAGCCATGTACGGTTCGTGATACAGCCGGAATACCGCCTCGAAGGTATCAAATTTGTGTTCTTTCAACAAGTGCTGGAAGAGATCCTCGCTACTGCCCAGAAGTTCTGCCATTCGGGCACCCAGCTTAATATGACGGATCTTAAAAGCAGGCTGTGGCTGCATGCATGCCGCCTGGAAACTCAGGGCAATCTGCAGCACATTAGCCGCCTGGCGCAGATGTACCTCATCGTTTCCGAAGAACTGCTGCAGAACAAAGTTCCGCCTTTTGTAGTGCTGGGCTAAGTAACCCAATTGGTTGTTCAGTTGCTCACCCAAGTACACAAATTGCTCCCTTTCGTCCACACTAGCGCCATGTTCCTCGCTGAAGGCAGCAACATTCTCACAACGGGTTTGCAGCACCAGCTTCTTAAAGAGCAGCTTCAGAGTTTCCAGCTCCTTACTGAAGTGGGCAGCCATGTCCCCTTCAAAGACCAACAGTGGCTTCTGCCATGGCTCAAAAGCATCAATGGCCGGAGGAGCAGCGGCTGCAGCTGCCTCCAACTCCCGCTCGTACTCCGCAATGGCAGCCGCATCCACTGCATCGTCCTCCTCGTCGTCGCCGATGATCTCGTCGTCGCTGAGAATGGGCTCAAACTGCTCTTGCGGCGTGCATGATCGGTCCTCATCGTCGCGATCCCGATCACCACGGTGCAGTGACTCAGAGGAGTGCCTGTAGTGCGATGACTGCATCTTGTAGTGGGAGCGCGAGTCCTCGTCATCGTAGTCCATCGTGTCAGGCGAACGCGGACGTGTCGGTGAGTCTATCGATGCAGGCGGGGGTCTGGGCCCCCTGTGCTCGTCCACATCGGAGCGGGATCTCTCCGAGCGCTTGCGGCGCGACCGATGGTTGGAGTATTCCGGTGAACGCGACCAATCCCTGGAGCCCTTGTCGCGGGAACTGCAATGAAAGGTTTGTGATAAGAATGAATTTAATATAACGAAAAGTTAACCACTTACCACCTGATGTACTCCCTGTCGTTGCTCTCCGAATGCGTGTGCGATCTTCTGGGCGGTGGCGGTGAATGATCCGTGGAGTGTGTCGACCGCCGCAGTCGTCGCATCTCTCGCTGCTCCTGCTCCTCGGCGTGCTGGTGATAATGATCCCGCGACATGCCGTACTCCATGTCCTCCGGATCGTAATCGCTGACATTGCCCTTGTGAGCGGTCAGCAGTTCGGCCGGCATCGGCTCCTGCCACTCGTCCTTCAGCACATCCTCCTGTAGGAGCACGTCGCCACTCAGGTTGGTTATCTCCGGACCCACGGGCTCGCAGGGCAGCGTCGGACTGGCAATTGGCTCCGTCACCGAGTTGGTGAAGATGCCGTAGATGGCCAGTGTGATGGTACTGTACCAGCCGCGCAGCACCAGGCCGTCGGTGACGATCTTCTCCTGCGAGCAGTCCAGATGAATGCAGTCGTTCTGGTTGTACCGCAGCAGGCCGAGGTTCTCGAATGCCGACGCAGCCGGCATTCCCAGGTCGTTCACGAAGAACTCCAGATCGAACTTAGAAGGATTGGTGGCGCCCAGGCGAACGCCACCGGGAAAGTCCGCCTGGACCCGGGCGCCCAGGGGAATGATTCGCACCTGTGTGATGAAGACCGGCTTGGGAAACTGCACCAAATCTAAATTGATGTCCTATGAGCAGACGGTAGTGGGGGTTAGCGAGTGCTCCGCGTAGACGCTTCTCTAGTCACTTACCGTCACTTCTTCGTGCGAGAAAGTGTCGAAGAACAGCAGCTCGGACCCGTCGTCTACATCGGCCATGTTGTGTGCTTAATTTGTGTCTTTTCAGCAAAATCGTCTATAGTCTGGTAGTTTTATTTATTTTCCGCGACTGCTAGGGATGGAACTGAAATCGATGAATACTCGATACCATCGATTGCTCTCACTGCCTTTGGTAGGGGTACTCTACACGGCATGCGGAAGAACATTTTGGAAGTTAAATCTTATCAAAAAACTAAGATTTTCTCAGTTAAGTAATTCGGGGAAAGCAATAAATCACAAATTAACGTCACATATGGCTTATTTTTGAAACTTAATTGAATTTTTTCCTCATTTTTGGAAATTTTTGGATTTTTAATCAGAATATTTTTTTTTCCAAAATTGTGAGTAAAAAATCCATACAAACCATAGGGTTCATACTTATGCAGGAAAAAACAATGATTTAGTGTATGTTCGTTTCCCTTCAATGGATACAAATTTTATGATGTATAGTTATCATCAGTTCAAAATTAACTTCTAAAAATAATTCAAACTTAACTAACTTTTGTCAATAGAAACTGGAATTTTAGGTAAAGTGTGACCGAGCCAAAACGTAGTAGTGAGAACAGGCTGGCATAAGAATATACCACATGTATATCGATAGTCTCGTGCTGGGTTATCGTTAAGGGAAATGTTTTGGTGACCGGCTGCAGAGAAAAACGCGGATTTTGTTTTATTTCTCTGTTTTGTGTATTAAATCCCCAGATTCGAACCCGAATATTGTCCAACCAGAGCCCGACAAGCGAAATGTGTTGATAATGAGATCTTTCACTGCTTTCTGTAAGTCCTAGAATCGCAGTGGCGTTTGAAAACGCAACCACGTGAAATCCAGCAACAACAAGTCTGCGGGAACATGAATTTGGACGAGTTCTCGGACTTCAATATAGATCAACTTCTGGGCCCAACCGGCCCGTTGCAAGATGGCCTGGTGGCGCCGTACAAGCAGGTACCGCTGCCCAGGATCAACCAAGATGTGCGCGCCAAGCGAAGCCGGCTGGCCGAGCGGATTGCCCAGAACGACGAGCTGATCCGCCAGGTGAAACAGCTCCAGGCCCAAAACAAACAGCTGGCGGACCTGCAGCGCACCGCCCAAGAGGTGACGGATCTGTACCAGAAGGAAAAACAGCAGAGGAGCGAGCTGGAGAAGCGCGCCAAGCAGATCGGCGAGCGATGCGGGCAGCTGGAAAAGGAGTTGGACGCACAGGTTGGGAACTGCGAAAATCTGCAGGAGCAGCTACAGATGCGAGGACTGCCCGTGGATGCGAAGGATGTGCTGTCCATACTCATGCAGCTGGCCCAGCGACTGGGCGACGATTGTGGGCTCTTGCGGCGTGATCAGAACATCATGAAGAAGCTAAAGGAGCACTGCAAAACGATAGACGTAAGTGTGCCCACGCCAAAGAGTCCCAATCCGCGGAACAAACGAAAAGGCCATCAGCCCGGAGTCAACCAGTCCACGCAAACCGACGAGGAAGCCGCCAAGGTCAAGCCCGTACTTTGTTCCGTTGCTGTGCAGGTGGAGGGTCTGATAGAGACCCGCAACCAGGGCACGCAGCACAAGAACACTACCACCACCCGGGGAACCACTACAGCCTCCTTCATTAAACATCAGGATGTGGGCACCTGCTTTCCCGAGCCCAAGCCCCTGCCAAATATCCGGCAGATACTTGATGAAATGCTGTCGTGGCGGGCTGATATTGTTATTGAACCCATGAGTCCGCTGAGCGATCTGCAGCAGGAGTTAGAGTTGGAGGACATACCAGTCAAAGCAAGTGTGGCGACCTGCACCACTCTGTGTGATATACACCGCGAGATTGACTTCATTGCCGACCTGCCGACACAAATCAAGGTGTCCGCCTCGAGGCCGCCCTCACGAACAATGCTGGATAGTATGAAGGAGGAGGCCAGGTCCTCCAGGGAGCTCGCCAAGGAGTTGCTCAACTTTCTACCTCAAAACCAAAGCTGCCTGACCAATATGCCGCCGCAGGCCTTCGAGGAGCTGTGGCAGGTGTTTGGCCAAATGGTGCTAGCCCTGCTGCAGAGGCGCTCCAATGCGTCCGTTGATATGCCACCCAGCGTCAGCCAGGCGGATTTCGCCAACTGGTTGTATGAGCTCTATGAGGGCACTCAGAAACAGACGGAGCAGACCTCCAGCGGAAGCACCAAAAAGAGAGGTACCCCCCTTCAAAACGCATCAGTAAGGGGATTAATTACGTCCACATTCTTTTTAGATTTCGCCACTAGCACTGAGTGCATGGATGCTGGAACGGATCCCATCATTGAGTCGCCAAACATCAGCCACGGAGGACATGTAACTCCAATTCGCCTGCCCTCCAAGCCCAAAGAACGAAAGCGGAAATCCAAGAAGCGCAAAGCGTCTACTATACCGAAGTCGATAGCCAAGCGAAGCTGTCTGGAGATGGAGACAGTACATCTGGAAACAAGTAAAACATTAGAAGTAGAGCGTGAACAAATGCCGGAAACGGCAATCCAATTCTTAAGCAATTTGGAAACTTTTAACATGGCCAACTGTGATAATCTCGAAATGGAACTGGACGAGGAAGAACTTTTTTTGCTTCAGTTGACGTCCAACGCGGAAAAGAAAGACAATGAAGAAACTTGTAGGGCCCAGGCTACTGAAGACTTGGAAAGCCCTGCGCAGAATTCTAAATTCCTGCTGTCAGAAAATAAGAATCAAAATCATTTGCCTGCAGTCCAAAAAGAAACAGATTCGTCTTTAAAAGAATATGACGAGGAACCTGATAAAATTGAGGAAATTGAAGAGCTGTTGCATAAGAGAACATTTGAGATAAAAGAAAATACTGGGAGCTTAACAAAAGTGGCTCCAAATAAAGATATTTCATCCTATCCATTTTCTTTGGCAGAGGATAGAATAGACTCCTCAAGTGAACCAAACGAAATTGAGGTAAATGCTTCAGAAGACTCCGAATCACACTTGGATAAAGGTGTTTCAAATTCGGAGAGAGATTCAATTAACAACCTGGATGGAACAGTCATGGAGTTGATACCCTTCAAAGAGCCCAAAAGCTTTTTCAGCAAAAAGAATGGCGAAATGTTACCGACTTCAATAATGGGTCTATTCGGTAGTGATTCAGATATGGAATCCGAATCCAGTGTAGAGCAGATGGCTTCCGAGCTAAGTGATTCGGAAGAATTTGATGATAACGAAGAGGAGTGCATATCTGCAGATGAGCCAAGCAACACCAAAAACCGAAAAAATAATTCCTTGTTCGGCAGCGAATCAGAATCGGAAGAAAACGAGGAACGTGGGATGGAAGCTGCTATTACCGAAGCAGAAGAAAAGCTAGGAGAGAAGGAATCAGAACAGAAGTCATCGGCTGCGGTTCCCCCAGAATCATATGAAGAACCCTTATTAGCTAAAGCGGATTTACTAACCATTAAGCAGCCTTTGATCGTTGATAATCCGGATCCAATAGTTAAATCTTTAAACAATGCGCAGCACACAAGTAGTTGTGCCACGCCAAACTCCACAGATGAATCCGAAGATGAGCAAGGTCTAGTTATCGACGAACAAATCTCCACTAGGCAGCCTGAGGAACCACCTTCGCCCGTTCCCGTAGCCGCAAAACGAAGGAGAACGCAAAGTGAGATGAAAACCTCTTCGCCCTCGGCGGAAGTTCGTTTGACTCGTCAGAGAGCGAAGCAACTCCTAGTTGAACAGAAAACCGGTCCAGAAAAGGGTATTTCGCTCGTAGAACAAATAAGGAATCAGCTTAAGCAAGCAATTACTAGATCGGAGCCTTTGAGAACGGATTCGACTCCTAATTTGAAACCACTAGAGCACGAAGAGCTGAAACCCACGCAGCCAGATGTAAATCTAGAGCCTTTAAAGCTGTCCTGTACATTTAGCGAAGAGTCGCCAGCCTCCCCAGCTTCGGAGTCAATGGACGAGCTTGACCATCAGCCCATCGAAATCCCTCTGGAGCAAGCTACTTGCACTCGGGAAGATGACCAACCCATGTCGATCGTACAACATGTGCTTAAGATGGACAAGGGTCTGGACCAGCTTAAGAAAGCGAATAGGAAAACTTTGGGAAAGTCGCAACCCCAATTGTGCGCCTCAATAGGCAAATATCTTCAGGAGAGCATGCAGCTGGAATCCAGCTGCAGTGACTTGGCCTTGGAGATCTACAAGGTGACCAAGAGTGAGGCTGTAATCGTGAATGCTTTGATAACAGTAATCTGCAAGATCGGCGTGGATGATGGTCCAGTGGAACGTCTACTGAATGCATTGAAGTATTTGAACTTCTCGCAGAGATTTTTGGCTGAACTGGAGGAGCGACTATTCCGCAACCCCAAAGAGCGACCAGCCACCGAGCTGGCTCTCAACTACGTCCGGCTCTACTTGAAGGCAGCTGCTCTACAGGCGACCATGTCAGCCGGGTGTGCGCATCCGGTGCGACTACTGTTGGCCAAGATTCTGTATAAATTCGACCGGGATATGCCGCCGCTAGTGCTGGAGGTGCTGCGTCATTTTCCCACTGTGCTTCCCCACCGCGAGCAGCGGGAGTACGACAACTCGGATGCCCTGATCACAGTAATCAAGCACCTGTTGATGAGCCGGCAGTACGACATGGTGGATCCGAACGGCGCCGAACGACTGCTGCTATCCAAGCTGCGCTTTGAATACCACTTCCAGCCATTTGAGCCCACCAAACAGCAGGTGTTGGAAAACCTGGTGGGGAAGCTGAAGGCCGGCCGTGAGGAGGAGCTGGGTTACGCCTTTGCGCTCTTCTGCCGCCAATCGCCGCATCTCAAAGTGGTAGAGAGCGTGGTGGCGGAACACCTGATGCCGCTCGCCACCAGTTACTGTGATCTCGCTGCTCAAAATAAGTCGTACGATGCCCGGCTTGTGCTGCTGCTCCACTGCATCTCTTTGGTTCTGAAACCACTGCCCCTGGATACAGATATCTCCGCCTTCGTGGGCTTCCTGAAGCGCCTTCTCGTGGCAGTGCCACGATCTGAAGTTCAACTGGCGGCCGTGCAGGCCAGCCTACGTCTGCAGAGATTCGGATTCAAGTACACTCTTGATGCCCTGAAGGACTACAGGCCCAACTATGAGCTCGACCCGTTAACGCGGGCCATGCTTCGATGCTTTGCGGAACGAAGGAGGCACTTTCGTCACGTAGCGGCCACTGGGAAGGCGTCGAGAGATTAGAAATTCCCTTGTATGAATTGCAACTATTTATTTATGTATGTATTTGTATAGATTTTGAATTAAACTAAATGCCAACTGCGCTGCGGATCTTTACAAATTGTAACTTACAACTAAAATACAGAAAACGATTGCACTTAGGTTAGGTTGGGGTTAAGTGGGGGACATGGGACATGGATCGCAAGCAAGTGAATGCCGGAAACAAAGGAAAGCGTAATCAAAATGTACAAAAGTGCTTAGCATGGGTTTGGACAGAAGTAGCTAAAGTTAATTCGTGGACTGTACAATAACATTGATCTAGTATGGGGTATACACACACATCAGCCGCTTCTACTACTCGAAATGCCTGCAGAATCAGCCGGAACCACCCATCTCATGCGCTAAGGTGAGGTATAAGGTACTTGTGATCTCGGGCCAATCACTCCGACTTCAATTGCGATCTAGAAGCGTCACCGGGCAGGGCTCCCAGTTCCAGTCTCCGCCGTAGAGAGCCATGAGTTCATGCTAGATCAGTTTGTTCAGCTGCAAGTGTATTGAGTTATTTAACGATTTGGTATGAAACTCATTTAGTCGTCCCTACCAGAGATCTCCGCTGATGCTCCTTTTCCAGGGCAACTTGGGCCTGCTGCGGCGAGAATTTGAGCACTGCCGATATCACCTTGACAAGCGTCTCGTTGTTCGTGTTCCCAGTTAGGTACTGGAATTTAAGATATCAGTTAGTGGTGTTTACTTGGACATTATCTAGTTCGATTCCTTACCTGGAACATGATGTTGCGCAAGTATTCGAATTCCGTGTTAGCCGGAACAGCCTCGCTGTGTTGCATGGATACCTGCCGGCAAAAGAAAGAAATCAGCAATGGAATCGAAGGGTAAGCCGCTGCTATAAACTCACCAGGGTTTCATCCAGTTGCCGCGAGAGTTTCGCATTCTGCAGCTTAAGTCGCTCGTTGGACTGTTCGAGTATCAGAAAGTTTTCACATTTTTGCTCCAAGAACAGGTTCCGATTCGTCACGTCCTGCACCTCGTTCATAATCTCTT
Organism: Drosophila teissieri; assembly: GCF_016746235.2. Taxonomy (NCBI): domain Eukaryota; kingdom Metazoa; phylum Arthropoda; class Insecta; order Diptera; family Drosophilidae; genus Drosophila; species Drosophila teissieri. The sequence goes on from NC_053030.1 coordinate 21,883,153, forward strand.
TGAGTTTAGTCTCCAGTTCAGCCTTTTCGTCAGCAGCGGCCGCCTCCTGGACGTTTTTGGGCGCCATGCTGGCGAGGAGTTGCTGGGCTTGGATGCCGGCTCGCAGAGTTTCCAGCTCGTTGATGCGCTCTGCCATCTGTTGGTTGTTAGCCTGCAGCTCCTCGATCTCCTGCTGCATATTGGACTCCGCACCAGCGCTCTTGTGCTTAAGATCCTCCAGTTCCCGCTGCAGTCGCTCGTTGAGGCTGCGCAGGCCGTCGGAGTCCGAGGAGGAGGACCAGTCCTTAAGACTAGTTACCTCTTGCTTTAGGCTTTCGACTGCAGCCTCCAGACTGGCCTGTTCATCATGGCTCTTTGTTAGTTCGATTTCCTTATCGTGGAGTTGCTGCTGGGCTTGAAGAAGATCCTTGTGGACCGCATCACTCTGCTCGGTGACAAAGCTTGCGTGCTCCTTCTGGCGGGTCAACTCTACCGCCTGTTCCTCGATGGCCTTTTTCAGTTCGGACACCTCTGCCGTTGCCGTCGCACTCTGCGTTTCCTTTTCGGACATTTGGACGGCATGCTGCTCGGCCTTTTCTTGCAGAACGTACAATTCACATTGCAGGGATTTCAGTTTATCCTTAAGCTCTGCACTTTCAGCCAACTCCGCCTCCAGTTGCTTGGTGTGCTTATTCAAATACTCGTTCTCGATCAGGATCTCATCGAATTTAGCCAATTTGTCAGAGGCCTCCACCTTCTCCTGCAACTGACGATCCCTTATAGCCATGGCTTCTTGGAGCTCCACCACCTGTCGATTTTTCTGGGCTATGGACTCCTTCACTTCCTCGCGTTCCTGGCCGTGCTTAATCTTCAACTGTTCCATCTCCAGCTGCAGGGCATCATTGGCTTCGTGAAGACGCTCAACGTCGGAATTGGCGGCGCTCCAGCGAGCTTCTAATGTGGCAATTTGCGTAGTGTAGGACGAATTGGTGGCTTGCAACTTCTCCTGGATGCCCTGTTCTGTCTGCTTATAAGCGTCAAGTTGCTCGCGAAGATTGCTGATCGTGGCCTGCAGCTGGGTCTCACTTTCTGTGTTTTGGGCCTCCAATTCCGCGCATCGCTCGGCCTGGTCTTTCAGCTGCTGCTCCTGTTCCCTTTGTCGTTCTCTTAGCTCTAGCAGTTGTTGTTGCTGCTCTTCCAGATCTCGATCTAAATTGGCCTTAACCCGCTGCAGTTCCTCACTGGCCGACTGCAGGCAGTCCAGAGTATCTTTGGTCAGCAGCTTATCCTTCTCGTAGGCATCGCATTTATCCTGCAGCGTCCGATGGTCATGATCCATTAGTTCCTGGGCATTTTGCAGCTTCGAGTGCTCGTCCAGAACCTGTTGCAACTTCACCTGAATCTTGCCGATCTCGTCTTGTTTCGCTTGTAGTTGGGACTCCAAATGATTCGTCTGCTCCTCCAGCAGACAGTTGCGTTCGGCCAGCTTGGTGTTTTCGCTCTGGATCTCCTCCAGCTTAGCTGAGGTTCTTTCGTCCTGGGCACTGCTGTCCACTTGCTCCTGCTGCAGTGACTCGATGCGGGATTCCAGTTTGCGCTTTTCCCGTTCCAGTTCGCTGTGTGAGTCCTGCACCTGTTGCATTTGCGTCTGCATGGTGCCAATCTCCTCAAGAATTCCGGTGACGCGTGCCTGCAACTCCTCCTTCTCGCTCTCTACCTGGCGGGAGTGACTCAATCGATCGGCCAACTCATTTTGCAGAGCTTCGAGACGAGCGTTTTGCTCGCTTGATTTCGCCTGGTGCTGCTCGTGTTGCTTCTTTACCTTGTTTAACTTGTTGCCGCTGGCTTTGAGTTCCTTTTCCTTGGCCAATAGACTGGCCTGGCTGGTGGCCAAGTCCTGGCTAAGAGCCTCCAACTGCACTTTTAGAGCAGCCACAGTTTCGCTCTCCGAGTTCGCGTGCTGATCCTGCAGTATTTGAATCTCTCGCTGTAGCTGTTCCAGCTTAAGCCTATGCTGTTCCTCCTGGGAGACTTTCTCGGAACTTAATGCGGCCACAGACTCGCGCTCCATTTCCAGACTCTTCTCGAGCTCGAGAGCATGTAGCTCCCGTTGCGATTGAATAGCTGCCAATTCTTCTCTTGCCTGACCGAGCTGAGCCTCCCAGTCGTTTTGTTGATGCCGCTGGACAATCTCAAGCAACTGATCATTGTGCAGGCGCAGGTCCTGCAGACTGTGCTCACTTTCGGTTTTAAGCGCATTCAAACTCTGCTCCAAGGACGCGGCTTGTTCTTCTTTGGCTGAAAGTGCGGCCTGAAGTGCGTTGAGACTGAGTTCTGTGGAAAGAAGTTTGGCTTCGGCTTCGTCCTTAGCTGCACGTAGTTCATTTATCTTTTCCTGAGAATCAGTACTTTGAGCTTCGCGTTGTTCATTAATGTGGCGCAATTTTTCCAGATTCACTTCGTTTTCCTTGGTAAGTGTTTTCAGTTTGTCCTCCAACTTAGCGACTTGCTCCTCCTGTGCTTTGTAATCATTCCTGACAGAGTGCAAAATGTCTTCCGTGGCCAAAAGCTTCGACTCGGCTTCGTCCTTGGCTGCTTGTAGTTTCTTTTGCTGATCCTGTGCCTCGTTAGTTTGAGAATCGTTACTTTCCTTGTTTTCGCGCAGTTTATCCAAGATATTTTCGTTTTCTTGTTTTAATTTACCCAACTGCTCTTCCAGATCCTTCAGCTGCTTCTCCTTGTCTGCGTGTTCGCTTCGGAGAGATTCCAAAAGCTGATCCTTGGACAGAAGCTGAGACTCCGCATCTTGAACGGCTGCTTGAAGCTTCTTCAGTTGCTCACTTAAATCGCTTGCTTGGTTATTTCTATCCTCGTTTTGTTGCTGCAGTTCTTTTATTTTCTGCTCGTTTTCCATTTTGATGGTTTCCAGTTGCGCTTCGAGTGTGGCCACCTGTTGCTCCTTGGTCGCATAGCTTCCTTTCAGCGTGTTCAGCAGGTGCTCTGTAGCCATAAGTTTGGCATCGACTTCCTGCTTCGTGGCCTGGAGCTTTTTAAGCTGCTCCTTGGCTTCGTTGTTGTGGGACTCTCGTTGAGATTCCAACTGCTTGAGTTTCTCCTGAAGCTGACGCACCTCGGTGTCCTTCAGTTCCAGTTCCGTATGGATGGCCTGCTTTGTCTGGGCCAAAAGCAGAAAGTTCTCCTCCTCCTGCTTGCGCAAAGCGTCGTCTTTTTCGGTCATAAGCTGCTCCTCTCGCTCTTTAAGTAATCTCTGTAAGTCAGGCACACTGGAGCTACCATTGGCGGACGGCGGCGACTTTCCGGCCGACTCCTCCAGGTCGATGAGCTGCTCCGTCTCCAGTTGGTGGCCGCTTCGCTCCAAAGCCGCCGTAATATTCTCAGGATTTTCACCCAGCAACTGGAGCTTTGTTTGGTAAGCCTGCATTTTGCAGCTCATGTCGTCCATCTCAACGCGCAGTGCCTCCTCCAAATGCGCCTTGGCCTGCTGCTCCAGTGTGCACTGCTCCCTCAGCTCGCTGATCCGGCGCAGCGCCTTGTCTTGCGTTTCCACCAGCACAGACTGCAAAGCGATATTATCGGAAACATAAGTTACACAAGCTTATCAATCGGACCGATTAGATAGGCAGATAGATACCCGCGCCTTAGAGCTGTCACGTTCCAGTTCCTTGTACTTTTTGGCCAGATCCGTGTACCGACAGCGGTACTTGTGGTAACGATCAAGAGACTTCTTGTACGCATCGTACAGCTGGTCCTTGGTGATCACATCCAGCCGGGCTGTTGAGGCGGAGTCGTCGAACTCGCTGCTCGTCTCGTCCAGATCCGATTGCAAGTGGTACACCTGGAGAAAACCGCATAATTATTTGTAATTTCGGCTGCTTTTCGATCACTTACGGCTGGCGCTTCATAGGTGGGCAGGCGGAAGGACACGTCGCTGGCCATGGACGAGTTGGAGAGCTTGCGCGACCTGTTGGTGGAGCCGTTTAGGGATTGGGTCGAGCGTCCGCGCAGCGCGGATGCACTTGTGGCCGGCAGCTTTTGGATGCGATAAGGCGAGTTCTGAGGCGTGTCTGCTCGGTGAAAATATGCGTGGTAGGTGAGATTAGGAACCGCAGGTGACTCATTGAGTACTCACCCTCCTCCGTGATGCTGAAGAAGTTCTCATTGTTGCTGGTGTTCGTTTCCGAATTGGGTGTTGTGCTCGACGATGAGCTCACGGCGGCCTGGGAAAAAAGGGCAAGGAAGAATCATGAGCAGCTGGTCACTTCACTTGTGCAGCCAGAAATGGGTTACAATCGCACTATTGGCGACCCCGTTCCCAGTTCACCCACACCCATGCAATTTCGTGTCTGTGTGCGTATGTTTTCCTCAATTTGCATTTTTCATCGGCAACCCGCCCCGCCCCCGCACCCAAAAATACCTGTGCAGCATTCGCAAATTGCTGGAACTTCGATGGCGACGCCTTCACCTCCTCGATCAGCTTGTTCTTCAGGTTGGCAAACATTTCGAGGGCCTGCTGCGCTCTTTTTCAACTGGCTGCGCTACCTGGTTTAAGCACTATTTAATTTGTAATTAAAAAACATCTAAATAAATACGTGTCTGCAGATGTTCATTCAACGGTCACACTGCCGATACACTCGGAAGTTATCGATGACAAACGGAGGTTTTACTAGAGACGAATGCACTTGCGGGTCATCAAGTTCATAAACGTGACGAACAATTTTGATAAATAAACTTATGGCATTTTTGTATATTATATAAAAATTAACAATCTATAATACCTAATAAGTAAACAAATATGCTTTAAAAAATATTCCCTGTTATTTGACACCATCTTGCCTTCCGCGGTTCAAGATATTTTCAACAGGTGGCGTACGTGTTCTTTAAAAATCTTTGGAAACCTGTTGGTCGCCCTTTAAGTTCTCTAAATATCATCTATAGAAAGTCCGTAGGTGTGTGTTTTCTAGTTTTTTTTAACAATACTATTATAATGAACTGTTTACACGCTAAAAACTGAATGAAAGCTGGTCAGGTTTGCTAATCAGGCAATGATTTTGCATTTTAAGTAGCCGCTCGTGCTTGGGGAATCCACATGTTGTGGGGAGAATAGCTTACTTAAGGTTGTTTTTATACAAAAATTATGCAGCATATGTTTAATTTTTGCTTCTAGTAGTAGTACTTTAGGATACAAAGTTCAAGTTTCTAAAAAAAAGACATTTCTCAAAAATAATCTTTAATAAGTTTAAGTAGTAAGTATTATCTTAATGCGCAATAAGTAGTTCTTATAAGTGTATTTTCTTATAAGTTTTATTTCCAAATCATCCATAAGAGAAACACAATCTTCTTTAAAAATGTTATTATTCATAAGTTTTCTTTCCTTATAAGTTAATTAGTTTTCAGTCGATAAGGTTCTGGTTATAGCAGAAGAGCTATTAAAAAGTTAATTCTAAAAAGAAATACATCACAGAACTTTATGGCTTCGGTTCTGTAACCGATCCATTTGGAATACACGTCTATAAACTTTAATAACCTGTTTCCAGCACGAGCTAAAGTCTTCCGACCCATAAACACAGTCGTATTAAAGCATTCAAAATAAAGACAGTTTATTTACGCACTTTTCAAATACACAGATCATTTTTTAAGTTAGTGGGTAGTAAGCACTTGGGAACATACAAAAGAGAGTGAAATGCATTTTAGTAAATGTCTCGAGTTCATCCTTCTGTGAGGTCGCCTTCTTCCGGCGGATCACCGCTCACTTGTTGAGGTTGTTGAGGAACTCCTTGTGGCGCTGGATGGCCTCCTCGTGCTCCTTGATCTGCTGGTGGTGGAACTCAGCCTGGTGGATCTGGTCGTTCTTGAGGCGATCCAGCTGCTCCCTTTGCTGCAACAAAGCAAACAGAGATTCCCGATTAGCCGGTGCAAAATACAATTAGTGGTTCTAAGTCGTAAAAAGCTAATTACTGGTTAGCTAAGCCCGCCCACTCTTGGAGCTTCCCATCAATAATGTACTGTCATCATTAGCTGCCAGCCATATAAGAGGCTTACTCCAAGAGCCAATATTTGGTTAACAATTTTCAGCACGAACCCGACACTCGAGCCGCCGACAAAAAGTTCGGATATCGCCTGGGTGACCAAGACAAACAGTCGGTGGAGGTCTGTAAAGAGTGCGAAAAAGACCAGGGGAAAACCACACCACCTGCCAATGAACCTGAATCAGCATCGATACCCCAGCATTGACAGTCGTTCTGCCTGCTCGTCTTCGGGCCTCGAAGCCTGTTTTCAGTTGATAGTTGGCTACCGAAGTGAGACGTCGAAGAAAGTGTCGTCAGATCGGGGTCACCTTATTAAATTATAACGCGTTGTTAGGCCGCATCTGGCCAAATATCAACAGACCCTTGCTCTTAATTGGTCGTCAACAAGCAGACAAAGCCAGGCCGCGCTCCACTCTCTTCGATCTCCGCCAGCTACCGTGCCTCTCTGCCACTTATCAACGCCTCAGGAACCAACTCGCTTGATAAGCGGCTGCCCTTAGTTCGAGCAGAACATTTACCATCCAACTCTGCTGCGGAATGGTGCCCCTTCGAATCCTACTTATCGCCTTCTCGCTGGCACTGGCCCAGGGCTATGGCGCCGGTGCCATCGGACCGCGTCCCGTGCGCACTGTGGAAACGCTGACCCAGTGGGGCCAGCTGGAGTTCGGATTTCCCACGGCCCAGGATCGGGAGAACGCGCAGGCGGCGGGTAATCTGGTGCCCGAGAACGGCACTCCCATCGATGTGCAGCCACAGTATATGGCCAATGGCCAGATCAGGCTGTTCACCACCATTCCACGCTTCGTCACGGGCATTCCCTACACGCTGGCCACCGTTTCGTCGACGCAGGGCAGGAATGGCCCTCTGCTGCAGCCGTATCCCAACTACGCCTGGCACAATGCCAACGGCGAGGACTGCGATCAGATAACTTCCGCCTTCAGAGTGGCTGTAAGTGCGAAATTGTCAGACAGCTGAGCTATTCCCACATTGAATCCCTTCCAGATCACCGAGTGCAACCAGATGTGGGTGATCGATTCGGGTGTAATTGGAACCACTCAGCGATGTCCGCCGCAGCTGCTGCAGTTTGACCTGGCCACCGATCGCCTGCTGCATCGCTTCCGCTTTGCAAACGACACATACATCCCGAGTGGATCCCTCTTCATCACACCAAATGTGCTCGTCCAGGATCCTCCGCCGCGGGGAACTTGCAGTCGCACCATGATCTATGTGGCCGATGTGAGCTACCATGGTTTGGTGGTTTACGACCACCAGGCGCAGACATCCTGGCGGGCGGAGAACCGCTTCATGTATCCCGATCCGGATTACGGCAAGCACACCATAGCGGGCGAGAGCTTCTACCTGATGGACGGCATGTTTGCGCTGAACAATGACAAGCGAAATCTGTACTTCCATCCGCTGGCCAGTGCAAGTGAGTACTCCGTGCCTTTGAGTGCTTTGAACCGGCAGGAGAACTGGGCCAATGGGCCGGAGGCTCTGCCGGAGGAATTCAAGCTGCTGGGCAGGCGGCGGAGCGAGTGCGCCGCATCCGCCATCGATAGCAGGAACAACGTCTACTGCGTCACCTTCAATCCCGTCAAGCTCTTTGTGTGGAACGTGAACATGCAGTATAATTCGCGAAACTTTGGTAATCTGCCGGCCAAGTCCGATGAGCTTCAGTTCGTCAGCGGCATGAAGGTCGTGCGGAACCGCGAAGGGCAGGAGGAACTCTGGATGCTCTCCAATCGCTACCAGGTTTGTGCTTGACTAGGCTTTAGTGTGCCACTTAAACTGATGATTGTTCCTCTAGAAAATCGCCGCCGGTACGCTGAACTCCAAGGAGGTCAACTTCCGCATACTGCGCCGCAAGTTGGATGATGTGCAGGGCGGCGTCTTCTTCTCCAACGACGAAGATCTAACCAATCGCCTGGTGTTTAGCTAGCTATTTCGTAAATCCACTAAATTGATGTATGTAAATATTATTTTTGTTGTGCAGTTTACTGGGGGATCGTCGCAAATTCCGCGTAAGTGCTAATAACAGCCTATCTTGAATTGTAAAGATTCCGCCAAACCTAAGAAATGTGAATGACGTGTAAATATTTATCATCGTGTGCTACTAATTTTCTTGAATAATTTACATTTTATGACTGCAAAATATTTAAATTTACTTTGCCCAAAAAGTCATATAAATGCACATAAAAACGATCAAATTGGTTTGAGAAAGTGGAAAGCTTTCAAACTCACAAATTGACTACTTAATAAGAGTTATTGCAAGACATGGAAATTCAAATAAACTTGCATTGTACAAAAAATGGAGTTTACATTCGTCTTAGGCTTTACTGTACTTTACTTGTTGATATTCAAATTTCTTGCGGCATTAATTTGTGGCAAAGTTCAGGGTCACTTGTTATCGCCACAAGCCTGTACGCCCAAGCAGCAACAGTCTAGTCACGCACGAATCCCGCAGGCCAGTAGAAGCCTCAGTGGTTTGAGATTAGACCTGATTCCGCGCCATCAAGTGACCTTAACCGTTTCGGGCATCGGCAGCAACGATTGGAACTGGATTGCGGACTAAATTGTACTGACTGGATAACTGATCACACTTAATAGGGCGACGAACCGAGCAAACGGTCCGAATGGGTGGCGTGCATAATTAGCCAACACCACCAGCAACTTGTTTTCCGAGGTGGACACCAGTAAACAGTAAACAAACTGCCATGGTTCGACCAGAATTTCAGTGCACAGAGTTTTGGGTGTGCAATTAAACCAGTTACAAAAGCTGACCCGCTTAGCCTGCTGAGTGGCTGGCTGGATTAGAAAGACATGGACCCGCAGTTCGGCGCGCTTGTGCAGTATCCGCTTGGTCTTTAAGTGGAGCAGTTGTCGCGAAAGTGAAAGGATTACGACATGGAGCGTTGGATTGTCTTCGGTGTCTGCTGTTGCTTGTGGCTGGCAGCATCCGCACAGGCCTTGGATAGTGTCTTCTCAGCCTATAACCTGGAGCTGGAGTTTCCATCTCCTCAGGAAAGGGAGCGAGCGCTGAAGGAGGGGCTATACGATCCTGGCAGCGTAATCCCCATCGATGTGGACGTCTACTACAAGCGTGAGAGTTCTCCCGTTTAGCACAAAAGCTTGCTTCATTTGCTCTCCTTTAGATGGCGATGCCACGCCCTCGATATTTGTGACCATTCCGCGTTTCGCCAAGGGCGTTCCATACTCTCTGGCCTATGTCACAAACGAAATGCGACCGAACGGAACTCTCCTCCAGGCGTATCCCAGCTACGAGTGGCACAAATCCCATGGAGCCGATTGCAATGGCTTGACTTCGGTCTACCGCACCCAGATAGACGAGTGCGGGCGCATGTGGATCCTGGACAGCGGGGAGATCGACTTCATTCAACACTGCCCGCCGCAGCTGTACGCCATTGACTTGGAGAGCGGTAAAGTTGTGCATCAGTACAAGATGCCAAAGCGATTGTACAAGGAGGGCGTTAGTCGCTTTGTCACGCCCACCGTGGAGCTGGATCCGCACAACTGCGATGTGGGATTCGTGTATATGGCGGACTCCATCGGAGATGGCATTGTGGTGTATGACGTGGCAGCCCAGCAGTCATGGCGGATTGAGAACAAGTTTACGTATCCCCATCCAGACTTCGGCACATTCATGATAGCAGGCGAGAGCTTCCAGCTGTGGGATGGCACGGTGTCCACCACTCTAACGCCCCACGGTTTGGAGGGCCGGCGGATGATGTACTTCCACTCGCTGTCCAGCGAGTGGCAAATGGCCATTCCGCTGGATGTGGTTAACAACGGCAGCAACTGGCGCCTAAACGATGTGAGCGCTGCGCTGGATCAGTTCCAGTTGCTGGGCAAGCGGGGAAGTCAATGCGTTGCGGCGGCCATGAGCGAGTCCGGCTTTCTGATTTGCGGCCTGGTTCAGCCGGCCAGCATTTTGGCCTGGAACATCCGCACCAGCTACAGCCATCAGAATCTGGTCATGCTGGTGGAGGATGAGCAGCGCCTGCAGTTCGCCAGCGGCCTGAAGATAGTGCGGAATCACGAGGGCAAAGAGGAGCTGTGGGTGCTGTCGAATCGGCTGCAGAAAGCCTTCGGAGCGGGTCTGGACTACAAGGAGATCAACTTTCGCATACAAAAGTGCGGGGTTCAGGAGCTGCTCAGCGGCAGGCCTTGCTATTAAGTCGCTTTCTATTGCTGCTCAATAAAGCTAAGAGCCAATGATAAAATGAGTCCGTCTCTGGGTCACTCACCTTCTTGTAGAAGTACTCCTCCTCGCGGGCAGCCTCCAGCTTGCCGAAGGCTCCTCCAGCCTCGCGGATGGAGCCACCGCCGCCGCCCCCCTTGCCGGCGCCACTGCCGAGGTCGCCCACCTGGCTGCCGCTCATCTTGGCCAGCCTGCGGAGCGGAAAAAGAAGGGGGAGCAATTAGAATCTTCTGGTTTAGTGGTGTTACGCAACAGTGGAGTGAAGTCAGCATAGGCCGCACACACACATGCGCGCAGGGTGAAAGCGATTTCGATGGGATCGAAATTGTTTATCTTATCGCACATTGAGGAAAGTGTAAGTGCGGGGCATACATAACACTTTGAATATGGCGAATGAGATATGAGTGCTGTGTTACTTCTTGTAAGCCAATTAGCAGGTAGTTATGTACGAGGGTCAAATGTGGGTAGAAACTCACTGGACTCCAGCGGGATACAGGCGAGATGCGCTACGACGTACGACGAACATTCTGTTTGATTCTTAGTTAGTTAAGCTGCAAGAGAAGCATAGAAAATACAATTTATTAAGTGAACTCCAATGCGAAAAGAAGCTCCGCAAAGTAACTGTAAAGCTGTCCCCTTAAAAAGCGAAGTGCATTCAACTTTTCAAACAACCAAGTCGCAATGAATGCGCCGCTATTTATAGCCGATTCTTTGTTTGTTGTTTGCATAAATAATATGTGAATATATACACGAATACTCAATGTACATATTCGATTTAATGCCGGAAAAATGCGGCGCGGTTGAACTTTACTTACTTTTTTTGCGACGACAAAAGTTTTCTGAAGAGTGACCGTAGGCGCACCCTTAAATAATACCTTCGCGGCAGATCGAGCACAATCGGCTTAGTCTATCGAATATTTGGACTTGCGATAGCTGCATTGCCTCCGATAGTAATCGATAGCGTTCATCACTTTCAAATAAAGAAATGGTCTCAACTAAGTTTCTTTTGTTGTTTATTTAATCTTGGTTTCAATTGCAGTTTTGCAACGACCAATAGATGAATGGTTTCTCATCTTTCTGAAATCATTTGGACTCTAAATGAATGTAATTGAGTTTTCTTCAATCATGTTCTTGATCCAGTCCAAGTAGTGCGCCACATTTGTGGACAACCCATAGCCTCTACAGGTTAATTCGCCAAAGCTGATGACTCCCAGCAGGAAAGTCCGATTAGTGCCCTTGTAGGGAAGCTGCGCGCTCAATGGGCCTCCACCATCCTTATTGCACATATTACCGTTCATGCCAGTGGTGCATATGTGCGAACGATCGACTTGACCGTAAAACGTGCTATTGCAAAGTGAAGGATCGACGCCAAACAAAGTATTCTCTTGGAGGATGCGGCTCTCCCTACCGTCGCCGGTATCACCCCAGCCAGTGAGGGTGTACTTCTGAAGTCTCGCCAAGGGCTGATTGATGGAAAGACAGATGGGCCTGATGCGGTCTTGGAAGCAAATAGGTCACTTAGTGGATCTGTGGCAGTCCTGGCACTATTTCGTTACCTGAGAATGGAACTTCTTGCTTCATTCGAAGCAAAGCTATGTTGTGTTTAAAGGGATTCTGCAGACCGAACTGTGGGTGCAGGATTTTTCGATCGATTTGGACCTCCAGGAATGTTTGCGGCAAATCCATGTCATGCCCGCCGAGAAACACTTTCCTGCAAAAGAAAGTCTTTAAATAAGCTGCTAATACAGCAGTCGAGTGCATACATAATCATCCAGGAATAGACACAGCTCGCTGATGTCAGCACAAAACCTGCAAAAGTTGGCAATTAAGCACATAGCTCTTCCAAATACATTCACTTGGGCTACGTACGGGAGGTGATAAGCGAACCGCCGCAAAAACTACGATAATCTATGGGCACCATAACCATCCATGGATGTGAAAGCCCCCCGGCATCATGGCCTCCAACTAACCGCCGAACTCTGCGGCTGCGCGCCACTGTTCCACAGTTCTCCTCCAGCAACGAGGCCGCTTCGATGGTGCTCAATATCCACTCCCTATAGTGCGTTACATTGGTGTAAACGCCGTGGGAATTGCATTTCTCGGATCCATAGCTAATAATTCCGTACTGGAAGGTCAATGAGCTGCCGTCACGAACAATCTGTGCACTTAGCGGGCCTCCCGAGTCCCCGTGACATGCATCTCCCTTCGAGTTGCTAGCACAAATGTGCGATTCATCCACTGTCCCCCCCGTAAACTTTTTGCTGCAATAGTCGAGATCGACGTTGAACACCGTGGCTGTTTGGAGCGTCTGACTTGGTTGGCCATTGTCGGTAAGACCCCAGCCGGTGATATTGAATTCGGTACGGTTCTCCAAGTGTCCATTAACCAGGAAACAGATCGGCCGCACATAGTCTGAAACAGATCCCCACTGCTTAAGGAGCCCTGGCTGCTAAATCCATGTCATTACCTGAGTACTGGACCGCAGTCTTCATGCGCAGCAGACCGATGTCATATTTGAATATGCTCCTATAGCCGCTATGTACAAATTTCATATCCAATTCAACGGTATAGGCCCTTGGCACGCAGACCCCACCACCGCAGTCAGGTCTGGGATTTCGGACATCGTACTCGCCCAAGCGCACGATCCTACGGAAATGGGAATAGTTAAATGTTCGGGGAAGGGATAAGCTGTCGCACTCACATTTTGGAACTCACGATGCAGTGTGCTGCCGTGAGAACGAAACCTAGAAATATTGGCAGGTGACTAGACGAACAACTCATTCATTTGCTAGATTTGAGTACGTACGTCTGGTGATCAGCGAGCCACCACACATCTTCTCTCTAATCACGTCAATCACAAGTGCCATCCATGGATTTGATAACGGGTCTGCGCTCGTGCCCCGGGTGATCCTTCCGGCAGGCCCCTCCTTCGACGTACCACAATCGGGGTCCAGCAGCTGGCCAAATCCTCCTCCGTCAGCCAGATGGATTGAGTAGGCTAGCAGAGCAAGTCCTGTTGTGATGAACCTCATCTTTTCGCGGTAATGGAGCGACTGTCGAATATTACTCGCTTGAAATTATTTTAGAGGAAGTTCATTTTGAAGTGCTGATAATGAAACATGAATATATGTATATTCAACGGATCCATGAATCAGTGTTCATATTATAGAATAGTATTTCCGTGCGTTAAATACTTTTATGTATGTATGGGTTTTTTACGCACAATCTTAGAATTGGAATTTCCAAGAATGGGCGCGATGAGTTTTTATCTTGTGATGCATTGCTTGGCGCAAACTACTTAACTGCGGGAATTTTTGAATTAAGTTTGAATATTTTCATCCGCTTGGCTTCTTGTTTAACCCTACCAAATGCAGGGATCGATGTTATCGAATATTCATCGACTTCCGTATCTAGCAGTTGCGCAAATTAAATAAAACTAGGCGGCTTAACTGACTCTTATTTAATGCTACTAGTTAAAAATTTTAATAGTGACAAGCAACTAAGTTAGTATTTCATTTAACAAATCAATAATAGGACCGATCCCATGAGTGGCAGCCCATAAGTAGTGTCATAGCCGCATAGTAGGACCGTATTTGCGTTTTGAGTGCACTCTCCAATAAGAATCAAGTTTAACCTCGTTTCAAATCATTTATTCGCCGATTTCACGTTAGGTCCAACACAAACAGCTCTGAAATGTTGATGCGACAATTAAGACTAATTTACTGGCCGCCTAGTGGTGCTCGGCGTGCTCCTTGGCCTGGGACTCGGCCCATGCCTTCTTGTTTTCGGGCGAGTTGGCTGCAAGTGAGATGGAGGGAATAATGCATAAATAGGAGCCCACAGGGCGCTAAGCGAGTGTTACGCACCCAGTTTGCTGATCTTGTAGAACACGGGCACGCAGGCCACGGCCGCAATGAAGTAGTAGCGCCAGATCCACTGGTTCTTGATGTAGTGCTTGATGGGGAATTGGGCTATCTTCGCGGAGAAGGTGTACGGGTAGCGCATGGGGCGTCCGGCGGGTTTCTCGGCAGCAGCTTTGTCGGCCATGGTAGTCGTGGAATTCGCAGCTGCGGAGGGTCGATTTAAACGAATTCAATTTACGCAAAAATTATGTAATTTTCGGCAGTGGCAGGCGAACATACGAACCTCACAAATAAAAGACAGCTATGGGAATGCCAACTTGTGCGGCGAGGAAAGCACCAAATATGACACTGGCTGCTGGCACATCTGGCAACGCCGTCCAGGTGTTTACCACAGCCAATCGAAACGCCTATCGATTCACTTGCAGCACTATCAGCTGGTGGACGGTTTTTTGCCATCGTGAGCAAAACTTTCAAGTCTCTTTTTCTTGAATAAGAATAAAGAATCGTAAGGTAAAAACAGCGAGCGCACTGCTTAGGTTGTCAACCATTCTAAGCCAGCTTCATGCTTATCAAGAGCCGCAAGGTCCCGCTTGGAACTCAATACACCACCGCAGGAGTCTGAACCTTTAACCTTTCACATCCTTTTGCACCTTAATTGCCATGTCTCTCTCTTTTCAAGCTTGCAAAATGGTTTTAACTAGCGAACAGGTGCCACAGGTAGCTAGCTTGAGTCTTAGTAACTTACCTACCCAGTACCGAGTACCCCAAATTTAGTTTTGATTTAGCATGTCTGCCGATTTGATTTTGTATTGGATCCAAACAGATTGATAGACTTAAATGTTGTCACATCAAAAACTAATTCCGTATTCCCTTATCTGCAGACTGACGCCCAGACGTTGAAGAGCAAGCACAAGAAGCTAAGGCAACGCAATCGACCGCGTAACAAACGAAATCGCCTGGAAGACAGCCATCCAACGACCCCAGAGACCTCAGCCACCGACGCCGCGAGTGCAATGCCCGGAAAGCAGGATGCAGTGGCCACGGAGAAGACTCGTGACCAGGTAATGGCCGAGCGGGAGGCGAAGAAGCTGGCCAAGCAGGCCAAGAAACAGAAAAACGCTACGACTCCTACTGCCGCCGCCCCTGCCACTCCCACTGTTTCGACTACTGTTTCGGCCACGCCCGCTACTCCGGCCACCAAAATCATCACCGAGGTCGAGCAGACGACCATAACCACCAAGCTGACGACCACCACCACAACGAAGGTGCAGGATGCAGTGGCTTCAAAGACAACTCAGCCAGCTGCGGTAAATGGCAAGGATGCGGAGGCGGGTGAAAGATCACGCGAGCAGATCAAAATTGAACGCGAGGCTAAGAAGGCGGCCAAGAAAGCCGGCAAAGGCGGAGGAGCCAAGGTGGAGGGCGTCTCACAACAGTTGGCTGACCTGAAAGTGGCAGAACAAGTTCCAGTGCCAGCCAATGCTGCACTTGCGTCAACAGAAGCGGATCAGGAAAAGGTAATAGCCCCCTAACTTCAACTTTTGTTGCTTCAACTACATTCCTCTACACCTCTTGCACAGAAGAAGCCTGCACTCAGCAAAGCGGAGCGTCGAGCTATCCAGGAAGCCCAACGAGCAGCCAAGGCCCAGGGACAGACTAAAAAGGCTCAGCCTGCAGGCAAGGCTCCACCCACCGTTGTTTCCAAGGAACCGAAGCGAGAGAACGTTTCGCCCACCAAGGCAGCCGCAAGCAGTTCCCCCAGCAAATGTCCAGCAAGCACGGCCAATGGAGACTGCCGGGTGAAGCTGTTCAACCACCTGGTGTGCGCCAAGGAAGACAGCCAGTTCATCAACGATCCACTCGTCCATCCGAGCATTGCGCGCTTGGGTGTCCAGTACGCCAGGCGCACTGTGGTCGGGTCCAATGCTCGGTGCATTGCCTTTTTGCACGCGCTGCGCCAGGTTGTCCACGACTTCGAGACGCCCGCCAAGAAGGAGTTCGGTCGCAGCCTCGACGCCGCTGTGAAGCACCACGTAGACCACCTCCACAAGTGCAGACCGCTGGCTGTGTCCGTGTCCAATGCCTACAAACAATTCAAGAACCAACTGACCCAGTTACCAGCGGATGTTCCCGAAACGGAGGTACGTTAGTTCATATAAGAATATAAATCCAATGGGTAAAATGCATTTATTCAACAGCTAAAGGAGCTGCTCGTCCACTTCATCGATACTTACATTGAAAATCAAATCGGCAAGGCGGCCCAAGCGATCAGCGGCTTCCTGCAGGAAAAGATCACCGATGGCGACGTACTGCTGACCTTTGCCTGTTCCTCCCTCATACAGTTCATCTGTGAGGAGGCGAAGCGGCGCCAGGTGGCCTTCCGGGTGATTGTCGTCGATTCCCGACCCGGATGCGAAGGCCAGGAGCTGCTGCGCCGACTGCACGCCAACGGAATCCCGTGCACCTACGTGCTGATCAACGCCGTGGGCTATGTGATGGCGGAGGCGACGAAGGTGCTGCTGGGAGCACACGCCCTGCTGGCCAACGGATACGTGATGGCGCGCACGGGTACCGCTCAGGTGGCCCTGGTGGCCAATGCTCACAACGTGCCGGTCCTCGTGTGCTGCGAGACGCACAAGTTCAGCGAGCGCTTCCAGACGGACGCCATCGTCTACAACGAGCTGAGCGACCCCAACCAACTGGTGCGCGGGGATAAGTGCCAGCTAAGCAACTGGGCGGCCAAGGGGAAGCTGTTGCCGCTCAACCTCAGCTACGACATTACTCCGCCGGAGCTGGTGAGTGCCGTGGTCACCGAGGTGGCCATCCTGCCCTGCACCAGTGTTCCGGTCATTCTCCGCATCAAGCCAGACATTGGCTACTAATCAGACTTCATCGATCGCTCAGTAGAAACTCGCAGTTGTTGAATAAATAATTTTTATTACACTTTGATCAAATCGACAAACAAGATTGCATAGTTTTCATAATTTTCGGGTGTCTGCGCGTTAATGCTAGTGGAATATTCTGGATGCCAGGGACCGCTGCTGCGAAGGAGGGCTACGCCCAAGTGTCTGTACATCCGGAGACCGCCGAGCTCTTCCGAAATTATATATATTTTGACCAGGAGCAAAGGTGCTCTGACAACTAATTGTACTCTTCTTGTGGGGGCTGGGACTGGCAAATTAGTAGCTCTAGATTCTAACAACAAAATACAGTTTTGTGCCCGGCTTAAAGACTAGGACGATGCCTGGAAGCCAATCGCTGGTGGATTGATTTGGTTTACTCTTTTGATTTCCATTTGCAACAACTTGAATGCGCTTCTACAAGCAGCTAAAGCTACAAATGCAACAATAAATACACACAATATAATTAATAGCGTTTCTTTCCATATCGATCGCACATCCTAGCTCCGCTCATCACCCAACCACATCGGTTCCTTAATCCTGTCCTCATTCCTCATTTCCTCTACGGGCTCTGCTTTTGCATTTGCCGGAAGCAGCCCCGGCACACTGGAACCGGCTTTCCACTGTCGTGTCCTGGCAGAGCCACGTTCTTGTCGATGCAGCGCTCGCAGAAGATGTCCCCGCAGCGCCAGCAGTGTGTCTATTCGAGGATTGGATAAGCATTGGAAGTCTTGCTTGAGTACGTGGAGCTACCCACCTTTTTGCTGAACTGATCGAAGGGCGTGGAGCAGGAGCAGGTTGTCACATTGCGCATGGGCTTCCAGTCTACGGCCACGGAGTTGATTTCCTCGGGCAACGCCTGCGGCGGACTGGATTGTTCCGCGCTCAGCGACAGGCTGGCAAAGGACATGTTGCTGGCCTTGAGCGGATGGTCGTCATCGGCTGCAGACAGTTCGCTTAGCTTCTTATCGTAGTTGTATCTGCAACAATGGATGGATTACATAAGATGCGTCCTGAACTCATTTATATAGGCTCAATTCCCACTTGTTGTCATTGATCTCGTTGCTGGAGAGCTCCTTGCTAACTTTGCTAGGGGCGCTGGTGGCGTCTTGCAGTTTCTTGGCCGACTTGGAGATGTAGTTCTTGAAGCTGGCTATGCGCTTGGTCAGATGCTGCACGTGGTCCTCCAGTGAGTTGCAGTGCTCCTTGCTATCGAGCAGCAGGTCGCCCAGTGGCTCCCGCGGATGAATGCCGCTCTCGAAGCGACTGTACATGCCGCGCCAGAATCTGCGTGAGAAGGGCATAGTTTATATACGATTTGGTTCACTCTAGGAAGTACTCACTTGATGCACTGCGGTGCCAGGTTGGCCTTAATGGCCTCGTCCACATTGGGTTTGTACAGCGGGTTGATATACTCGTTCAGGTGGTTGGCCATAAAGCCCCACAGTGAGAAGGTGCGCTCGGCCAGCTTCAGGTCCAAGCGGTCCTTCTCGCAGTTGCCCACGAAGGTGCCGAATTGACATGAGTGCACATGGTCGTGCAGGATCAGCAGGAATCGCTCGTTGAACTCGAAGGCCTCGCTGCGCTGCGACATTAGCTGCCAGGTGCAGTCCAGGAACTGAGTGAAGATCGGCGACACCTCGCGGGCATCTGTCTGGATATGACCGCAGCGCTCGCTGAACTTGTGCCCGAAGGCCAGCCAGTCCTTCTCGATCAGCGCCTGGAAGCCCTTGATGGTCCGGTAGTAGGGGTTCAGCATCAGCTGCGCCAGCGAACAGACCTGGGCAGTGCGGTCCCAGCCGTCGGAGCAGTGGACCACCACCGAGACGCCTTTGTCCACGGCGTTGGCGATGAAGCTGAAGGGTCACGAAAGGGATGTTTATAACTCAGACCTCAATGGCATTGTGAGAGGCGCCTGTCTGTTAGCTCACCTCGACGTGTCCAATATGGAGCGAATGTGCTTCAGCCAGCCGGATGACTCGAGGGCATTTATGAAGGCGCTCATCGTGGGCGACTTCTGTTCGCAGGCCTCCAGTACCTTTTGCAGACTGGCGCGCTGCACGTGGATGTTCTCGATGCCGAGGAAGTGGAATTTGATGTTCTCGTAGAACGCCTCGTTCTCGTATCCCTTGCCGGCGGCTCTGTTGGCCATGGCATTAATCTGCAAATGGCGTAAATGGATTATTTGCATATGCTCGCCCCGGGGGATTCCCCCGTCACTCTCTCACCCGCGGTCGTGTGTCCACCACATACATGTAGTCCGTGTTGGAATTCGTCTTGCGTATGGCCTCCAGCATTTGCTCATCCTCCAGACACCGGGCACTGAATCCGGACAGCGGCTGACTGCAGCGACAGATGGAGGCCTAAGTGGTTCGAAGTCGTTTATGTCTGCTCTTTATGCTGATAATAGGAGTTATATTCTAGCAATACCTTGTTGTTGTGCAGATAGGTGAGCGCTGGGAGGCGGCCTTTGGAGCGGAACCGCGAGCTGCTGATGAGCATCAGCGTGGTGGCCTCCTTGGGCACGTAGATCTGGCGCGGATAGGTGTCGCACAGCTCGTACTTCTCGTTCATGGAGCACAGGGTCCAGGCCTCGTTGGGCACCAGCATGTGCTTGAACTCGGCCTCCAGCTTGAAGTAGTCCCAGCCGGCGTTCTTGGGGAAGTCATCCTTGTTCGGCTGGTAGTTGAAGCAATACAATTTGTTGATGGACACTGCCCGCGGGACGGGAAGGTCGTCCTATGAATGACGGTCGCAGTCTTGTGTATTGTGAATTCTTCTTACCCGGCTGGAACAGTTTCAGCAGCGAGGTGTAGACATCGTGGCACTCGGAGTCCTTGGGAATGACGAAAGTTACGGATAGAAAGGTCTTGCAGCGGATGAGCAGCGGAGATCCTGTCGTGCTTAGGGGCAGCTTCTCAATGCTGGCCACGTGCATGTGCAGGATCTGAAAAGGCAGCACAGCGTAAATACAAGGATACAAAGTCCGGTGTGGTTAATAAATCTGGAATAATGGAAAATGGGTTGCGTTGGCTCATTCTTCCAGCTACTCGGATGATTGCTGCTTATGGCTTGCTCCCCTTTGTGAGCGAAACATTCAAGAAACCAACTTGCGACCGTGACTTCGCCCAAGGCTGCTCTTATGCAACGCTCGCCACAACTCCCCCTTTGGACATCCCAGCTACGTGCCTGGGCAGAACTGCTTTCGCCACTAAATAATTGATGCGCCCCAGTGGCGGGCACTAAAACAAGCAGAGTCAGTTGAGGCAGTTGAGTCAGCTGAGTCAGGGGCGGAATGCGAGCGGGGAGCAGCTGCCGGATTATGAGGAACTAAGCAACCAGTTTTCAATGGCGCAGAAAATCGATAGCCGCCTGCTTTTCGCCCCCTCGCGGCGGCGGCTCGCTTACTACGATCCTAAGTGTTTTCACTTTTAATTAACCACTTTGCGCGGCCCCCGCAAGTGCGAGTGCCGAGTGCGGAGTCCCGACACCTACGCTCCTGGGCCACTTGTGGCACTCGGATCCGCCAACTTGCTCCGGGGAGTGCATAATTAATACAATTTTGGCGTGGCAATTAAAATGCAATGCTTGCCTGCTCTCGGCCGGAAACCTCGTTACGTATACGCAGTGGGCAACTTACACGGATGGAATTATTAAACGCATTTAGTGGCACTCGCCTGTGCTGTGATTCGAGCAGCAAAGGACACCGGCGGTGTGTCAAAGGATATGAGCTTGTCGGGCACTCATTGTGCAATATAACGCTAAGCCAGGGATTTTCGCGACTATTCAGGCGGCTTATTGTCACTTTATCCTTTCAATTTCGCTGACAAAAATCGCTTTCGCCAACACAACGCACGAGCACTGAGCTGCAACAGCTTTTCAACCCATTTGTGGCGACTTTAAAGAGATGTTTCCTGCAGCGACAGCCACGCTGAACGAATTTCAATTTGTATGCGTCCAATGGGGCGTATACGCAACACGCTTGTGCAAACATTCCGCTGTGTGCCAGATTGCAGGAGGCGAATTAAATTCCTGGGCAAACAAGAAGCTTGAAGCGCACGACACATGCTGCAGTCTTGTTTAAAGCGAACTTTTTCCCACTCAAGCGCCGTTTTCCTCTCGACGCGAAGGCGCAAGAGGAAATGCAGCGGACCTAAGACATCAGTAGACATCCAGAGGGGCTGTAAACTTTTTGACAGCTGCGAGGTCGGTGCTAAACCGAAAAGAACCCCATTTGAGCACGTTCGCCAGCAGCGGCAGACTTATTTGCAAGCACAGTGGTGACTCACATAAACGTTCTGTGGGCCACGCAAGTCCACACTTGCCACTCCAGTCGCAGAAGTTCGAAGAAGTTCGCAAACGACGCGATTTTCAGTTGGATTCAGCTACATTGATGATGTCATTAGGGGTTACTTACCCAGGTCTCCTTGTTGCTGTCGGGCTCCACGAATATCAGATGGGTGGCCGTCAGATAGAGGGTGCCCACCGTGGGATTTTTGGTATTGTAGCGATCTATCATCCGCACATTTTCCACCTGAACAAACAGAGAGCGCGACAGAGAGAGAGAGAATGGAAATGGTTACAATTGGTTACAATTTAAATCTGAACGCTTCACTTCAGCTAAGCCCGCTGACGTCAGCGGAATCCATATAGTTTTGTGGAAACCCACTCGTACGTATAAAGAATAAACTGTATGAAGAAAGGAGCAAACTTTTTCAATCAACTTTTCAGCGAATCCCCGGCTGAAGTGAAAGGAGGCTTCATCAAGCATTCATCAAAGCCGAGGATATGTCAACTTTAAAGCACCAACCAAGTATAGGCACATGTAGTGCCCCTTGCGGTTAGTTGCTTCGCAACCGACCAGCGGCCCATTAATTCCTTTGATGGTCCTCCAGGCCAGAGGCTCGATTCCCCCGCCCATTCCCCTCACTTCATTTCATTCCAGGCCATGCCACCGCTTCCCTTTTTCCGTTTTGTCTGCGCCGGCTTTTATTGCCCAGGAGGCCAACATATTCCATTTCCCGAGAGCCGTTCATCATCGGACTAATTTCCTTTCATGTCACTTAGATTGAGGCCTTTGTTTGAGCCGGGTCCATTGTCGGGATAGATAAGGTTAGTTAATTGCCTGATTTAGCCAGTGGGAGTTCATTACTCCCGCCCAGCGGGCAGCCAGCTGAACATGCAAATTGAAGCCTGGCTATAAGCTAAACCAATTTACCCAACTGAGCTCATAGATGGTAGATGGTTTGAACTTTAAGGTCGCTGAAAGGCACGACCTTTTAAAGCTTGCATATCAGCAGGATATGTCGCTCAAGCAAACTTATCATATATTGAAACGGTCTATGGATTTAGGATAATGATTTAAGCCTCCTTTCATTTATGTTTTTGCACCCATGCACGCGAATTTTATTCGATTTACTATAGTTGTGTGGCACATGCAGAAGTGCAGAAGCTTAATTATGGCCATCAGTTCGCTGGCAACGTGGCGCATACTTAATGTACGCCGGAAGTTCTGATTATCAAACAAACTGAGCCATAAAACCAATGCAAAGAGAATCAATAAAAAACTTTTAATGGTATTTCAAGTTATACTTCAAATGTAAATTATTAGACACACACAAATAAGAACAAACCAGCCGATATTAATTCAATTTAATTAATTCCAAATCCCTTGGTAGTCAACAGGGGAAACCTTGACAATTGCCATTCCGGTGGCCTGCACTTGATGTACGAGTGCAATTTGCCAGCCGATGGCAGTTGCATTTGCGACTTTGATGGAAAAGCCATCCCATTAATTGACCGAGCTCCGGACCCGAGTGTCCCGCTGACACTGCAACAATCTGTCAGACTTGTGGCTGCCCCAAGGAGTGATTGTGGTGACGCACGTGCAGTCGAAGCCCGGATGCAGTCGGGATGGCCAGGAGCTGCTCCCACACATGACCCAAATCGGAAAAGGGGTTTCGGGAAGGGGGCGAAGACAGCTTTTGGCAGCCCCGAGCATATTGCCTGTGTGCTCGATGCTGACTTGCATATTTTCCGGGCAGTAGCCGGTGAAATGGGAAAATTAGCACGATTTTCTCGCCAGGATTTGCATAGTAAGCGTGCGGGTTACCTTCTTGAGCACACTGTTGCCGTTGTAGAAGAGCGGCGCCTCGTTGAACTCCTCCTCGATCCAGGAGACCACCTTCTCTGAGACGAAGGGCGGCACGGGCACGCCCCACAGCCTCTTGTTGCCGTCCGGCGGCTCCTCCGTCTCCGGCGAAATGTTGTCGAAGCTGAGGCGCAGCGCGGAGGTGGGGGACAGTTGGCGCTCGATCTCGTTGAACTTGTTCATGAAGCGGGTGAAGTCCATTATGGGATGGCCGCTTTATTGATTTTGAATCAGCAGCAATCGTGTGCTGGCAACTCGATTGGAATCAAACCGAGTTTGTATGGGTGGAATCGAAGGGCTTGGGACTTTCACTTTTCGCCTGCCTCACGAGCGCGAAGCTCGCGCTATACACTGCGATTTGCTGTGCGATTTTCCCTTTTTCTTGCGATTTTCCCACACGAATATGAGTGTGTGTAGTTTGGTTGGCGCGGCACGAAGTGCTCCCGTCGAGCGATGGATTGCAACTCAATTGCCAGCGACGAATGCGCGCGCTTAAAAGCGCGCTACGATTTGTGTTGGGGAAATTTGCCAGGGGAAATTCTCTCTCGAACGGAGAGAGAACAAATTGGGCAGTTTGTTACTTTGAAATACCCTGTAAGGATTGGGTTGATTCTAAGCAAAGTCTTAGCATATTCAACTTGAATACCTAATGATTATGTAACAAGTTAATGGTTTATTATAAGCCACAAAAACAGCTCTTTAATAAGTAGTTTGTGTAACTTTAAAACTACATTTTGTAGAAAAACCACATTACCTATACGAGATGTTTCCTTGCAAGAACTAATGTTTCGCTTTAATTATAATGTTTACATTACTTCAAAGGGGTATTTATGTTTATAGTCGGTGTTGGCATGCAAATTTGGGCGAAGTTCCAAATATGTTTATAGACTTGCCCTAATAAGTAACCCATTTCGGGGAGGCGGGATTCCCATCAACTTCGGCCACAACACGAACCGAGTTAAATAGGCCACGTCGAAGGGCAGAAGTGTATGTAACCTTCCCTCTGGACGGCGAGAGAACTTGCCACTGATTTAGATAAACGACTTTTCACGGTTAAAAATGGAGGCTGTGTGGGCGGTTTTTGACTGACTTTGCTGGGAAGAGAGAGCGGGTGGTGGCTTATTTACTTTTGCATTCTATGCGCATGTTTTGGTTCCATATTAATGGACGTGAATATCTGGGAGTGCTCACACCTTCCCGGGGAGGAGCTCCCACCTGTGTGGGCGGAGTAGCCGGTGCCTTTCCCACGGAAAGGGCGCAGGTGGAGCACCCACTCCATCGATTTCCGTGTGGCCAGCCCCCCAGTTGGATGACTCACTGCACCTTCGCGGCGTCCCGGCCAGGTGCTTCACAGTGGTCGCCGAGTGATGACCCTGGCTGCATTTTACCCTATCGCATTGATTAAGCTGATAACTAACCTTGGCGAGCTTTATTTCGTCCATTGTTTACGTTTTGATTGGGTTTTCCTGTTGCCTCGGCTGAAAACGAGTAACAAAGTCACTTTGCACTGATTCGACAACCGGTTCACAAGATCAGGCAAGGGATACCCGTTAGTTTGGTAGAAATGCACTCGTGTTTGCTGTTTTATTGCATTTTTTTTGTAATTATTCCGGAATAATAATAAATTCTTCTAAGCGATTGTACGAACTAGGGGTGTGCTGCAGTCGATAGGTGTGCTGCCCCCGAAGCTATCGACTTTCGACGGGTATCAGTGGCCACACTTTGCGCCCATCTGGCAGCACTTGGCAGATTCAAATGTTGTGCGCAAAAATGCATTTAATGTACGTTAAAGTTCAAACACATACAAGTAACAAACGCGATGGCTATCAAAAATTGACTAACATTGACGGTAGGCGGTTGGTTCTAGCCATTCAAGTGCACTTCAGGCGTGGGCGGAGAGGGTCTAAATGCGGTGAGTGGTCGTCGTGTTCATTTACGTAGTCCTACGTATTTGGTCCAGACGCCCTTGCTATCGAAATAGGGCTTGTTTCGGGAGCAGACGATGGCCTCCCTGAAGACATCGGCATAGGAAGAGGGCATGGTCGTGTGCTTATAGAGATTGAAGAGGAATTCGTATATCTGCAAGGATTCTCATTGGTATTTTGTAGGGAATAACAACGGGAGTGTTTCAAACCTTAGCCTCCTGATCCTTCCAAAAGATGTGATCGCACAGGTACTGCAAGCTCTCCGGGAAGAGCGACAGGCGCTGCTTATCGTCCGTGGCTACCACATCCACGCTGCCCAACAGCACGGCACAGCCCGAGAGCACGTCCACGGCTAGGATGAAGATGTCCAGCAGGTACAGCGCCCTGTTCACCTTCTCCTTGTTGGAGCCCTCGGCCAAGAGCATTTGGATCTCCAGGAACATCTCCGCTATCCAGTTGCTGGAGTGCTCATCGCTGGCAAAAGCGTACAGAGTGGCTACCAGGTGGCGGTAGAAGAAGGGCCGCTCCTCCGCTCGCTTCTCATAGGCATCAATTATGGGGGTGAGCCACTTGAGAGGATTTGGAAGCTTCTCGTTGTACAAAACCAAATAGCATCGAATGATGGTCGCCTTCTTCAGCTTGCCCACCGGCGTCTCCCACCAATTGGCGGGCGTCGTTAGACCATCAATGGCATTCGGATGCAGTGTGGCCACCACTTCGGTATAGCGTTCGAAGAGCCTTGAGTCCAGATTCATCGAGTCCATGTACCGCTCAACAATCAACGTGAAAACGTCCAGCACCTCGGGTATGTCGCATTTGCCGGTGAAGATGTACTTGACGCTTTCCAAGAACTTTTCGAACAAGCATCCTGGGAAGACGTTAAAAGCTTCAGTAAATGTTTCATTCAAATCAAAGCGAACATACCTTCAACAAAGTCATTTATCTGCGATTCCTTAAAGCAGTAGACAGCCACCTTCTCTGCAAAGTTCTTCAGAATCTGGAGGCTCACGCTGTTCGCAATCTCTGGCAGCAATGAAAAGAGGAGCAACAGATCCTCCTCAAAGCAATTGGGCTCGAAGTCGATCAGGAAGTTTTCCAGGAGACGCTTGGCGGTTCCCGAGTTAACGGCCTGATTCTTGGCAATTATGATGCAATATTTTCGCGCATCGAAGGACAAGTGGAAGAAGCTGGTGAGGCAACTCCAGTCCAGCGGCGGAATGGGCTTGGGAAACTTTTTCGACAGCGACCGCAGGGCGAAAGTGACGGCATACGGTTCTGGGACGTAATCTCCAAAGCGCGCTTGGCTCACCAGATAGTTGGTCACAGCCCGGAGTGGACTGGTGGCAAACAAGCCCACCAGCTTCCGTGGCTCCGGCTTACCCTCGGGCAGGCGGTAGACTCCGCTGCGAAACGCGCCAATCTCATTGCCAATGTGATGGGATATCAAGTCCGCCGCGGCATCTCCGCACTCCGGACGTATCTTTTGCAGCAGCTGCACCCACACCTCGCCGGGCACCGTCTCCTGCTGCAGATCCACAACTTCTCGACCGCCGGGACCTCCAGCTCCCACTCCGCCTCCAACGATTTCAAAGCGAAATTGTGCTGGAATGTGGCGTAGGTTCAAGGTAACTCCCGGTTCGTAGTTTTTGAGTGCAACGAGGGCATTCCGCACCTGGGCAGCATCCGTGCCCGGCCGGCTAATGGCTTGCCACAGCTGCTCCAGCGCATCATCCGCCAGCTTCTCGTACTCCAGGGTGGGGGTCTGCAGCAGTGGCACGAGACCGAAGAGCCTGTACAGCGATTTCAGCGTCTGCGGCCGCAGCTCGTTTCGGAATTTACTGCCCAGTGCCTGCCAGGTGGAAGCAATGTTCACGGTGTGACTGTCACACAACGCGTATATGGCATCCAAGGCCAAGGACGTGGCCAGATCACCCGCCTCATCGGAGGAATGGTTGAGGGTGTTGCTGAGATGCGGCAGCAGCTCCGAGCCATGTAAAGTGGGCCTGGAAATGAGTGTTAGTCGATCAGCAAAGCCTTAGGATTGGGGTAATTTCAAAGCTACTTCTCTTGGCAGATCTCCCGCATGGCATGGGTGCGGGCTATCTGCAGCTCCCAGCGCTTGTCATTGTCCGGCAGTGGTTGGGCAATCTGCTTCAGCAGGAAGGGATAAGTACGCGTCTCCACCCGCCACAGGCGCACATATAGATCCACGCAGAATGTGCCGTTCTCGGTGGAGAGATTTCGTATGGTGTTGAGTATCATGGGTACATTGTCCTTAATACAATATATTTAATTAAATTATAAGGAGTATATGTGGCACCTCTTACCTTGCAGACGGCAAAGCTGGCCAATCCTCTGAGCAGCTCCAGCTGCAACTCGGGATTGCTTTCGTGGGCGAGCTTGAAGATGTATGTCATAAGGAAATCATAGGCGATGTCTTCGTTGACCTTAATGATCTGCAATATGACCTCGTAGATCTTGAACCAGCAATCCACAGGCGGCTTCTTCGATAGGAAAAGCGCGCGCAGAAAGAGGTGCAGGCGCTGGCAGAATACCGAATTGGCCTTGACATTCAGGGCGTCCACAAAGGCGAATACATCCTGGTTGTCGGAGGCGTCGAAGGACTCCACCAATGTGGCCAAGTCGAAGGCGATCGCAATGTCCGGGTGATAGTTGCGCATATGGGCGGGCTTCAGTTGCTTGGTGGAGATCAACTCTGCCTCCTGGTCAGATCTCTCGGTGTCCAGCACCCTTTCGACTATCTGATGGGCCAAAGCCAAGCCCTCTGCGGGTATGAATGCAGTCTGAGACATCCACTGAATAATTCCGTCCAGACACATGTTCAGAATGTATTCATGGCCACAGCGCTCCTGCACCACCACGAACACGATGATGCGCAGCAGATCCGCCAGGTAGAAAGGCGACAGAACGTGCAAAACCTCGGCAAGAAGAACCAGCAGCACATGGTAGTGGTCCTTCGTGTGCTCCCGCGTGGCATGGAGCACTCGAAGCAGGCACTGCAGACTGGGTCGCGGATCGATTCCGTAATTGGCAAGCTGCTTGATGAGACAGGCTTGATAGATTCCCAAATCGATGGACTGCGCGTGGTCCTCTCGCTGCAGAAAGTGGTCGATGGCCTCGATGACCAGAATGCTGGTGCACAGGCAAGTGTTCGCGTTGTTGAACTTGCTCCACGCCAGCAGCTCCTGCATCAGAGCTCGCGCCTCCGGCTGCTTTCCACTAAGGTTGAGCACACAAGTCCAAATGGGCTTTACGTCGTGCAGCGTTTGGGGATTGCAGAGCACGTAGAGAAACACGGGTCTCAGGTATTCTATGCTGTAGTCCCGAATGCTGAAAATGTAGTTGAGATATTTAATTCACGCTTTGCTAATCCCGCAGCTAGGTTAAACTCACCCTTTGTCGTGGTGCTGGCAAATGCCAATGATCTTGTTGGCCACATCGTGCATGTTGGCACTGGAGTGCTGAAGCAGCGAGATCAGCGGATGGAGCTGCGTCTTCAGGCCATAAGAGCACTGATAGGACTCCTGGTCCTTGAGGGACGAGGTCCTGCGCTTCAGGCCTAAAAGCTGCAGACCCAAGATGCTCTCCGTGATGATGGCGAAGCGCATTGGACTGGAAGCAAAGGGATCAGGAAGTTCTGGTGTAAGGTAGCCACTTCAAATAGGATTAAGATTACAGGTTAAGATACTTAAACTAGAAGTGACACTTTTAGGCGTTTACAATGCCTGCAACCATTAAGATGGAACGACTGTGTCAGCCGATTAGCAGTCACTTCCGGAGTAGCAGCTGCAAATCAGCAGTCAAGGACGGAGGTGGAGCAAGTCGCTTTGCGTTTGACGAGGTAATTACAATTCACGCTGTGGCCACAAGTCGCCTGGGCTTGGCCTCTAATTGCAGGCCAATTAATATGCAATCCTTTTTGCCTGCACTTGCAGCTCGACCGGACCGGACTGGCTTATCAAGGTTAATTCCGGTATTACATGACCGCCTGTTCGTCCTTCGTCGCACCGCAAACATTTCAAGTTCAATGCCAGACTTTTCACTGGCTTTGCATACATCAAATATTTGCCAGTCAAGGCTGCAGGATATGATATGTGGGTGTAGCGCTGCGTGGCGGGAAATGGCTAATGCTAATAGTTTTTACGGCGGCCCAGGCATAATCGCTGTTGATCCACAAGATGGACGACTGCGGATTGCGGCCAAGCGGAAACCGAGTCAATGCCAATCAACTGGGATTTTGGATCAACTCGGAGCCATAATTCATTTGCGCATTTGCTACATGACGTGCCAAGTGCTGGGCAATTAATTTTGGGGCACGCGTCCAGCGGAAATGCGAGGGATTGCGTGCGTCGACGGCCGGAAGGAGGGTCAACAATGTTGGAGGCACTTGCTGGCGGTGGCAGTGGCAGTGGCAGGCGTTAAATGGCGCGTTAATTAACTGCCTGCACTGGGGAATCCACGCTGTTTGCATCCACGCAGTCGGGCAGACTCTGCCTGGCTAATTTATGCACCTTAGTGGGCAATTTCGCAATTGGAATCGCTGCGCTCCACTTAGCCTGATAGACCAGCACGCCAGCCGTCCTGCTGTTCGCTGTTCCACCTCCCGCCTGCTGCAGACCGCTGCTCCGGAAGTTCAAAGGTGCGCCCTGCGGAATCGAGCCACACACGTGAGTATGTGTGTGTATGTGGGTCGTGGGCGGGTTCTCTGGCCAGATGGCCGTTCCGTTGTCCTCACCTCGCGCTCGCCAGCATGGAGAGCAGGCTGTTCTGCACTCCGTTGGCCTCCAGGACGCCCTCATCCACCAGGCGCACCAGCGTCTGACAGCTCATCAGGCTGAGCTGCATGTGGTCGTGCTTGCACTGCGCCTTGAGGAACTCGATTTCCTTGATTTGGTGCTCGGGCACCTGCTTCTCCCGGCTCTCCACCACCTTGGCGTAGATCTTCTCCAGGCAGGAAGCCAGTTTGACCACCGAACTGTGCGGCTTTATGCTGGCAAAGTCCTCCATGGCGCTGAAATAGCAAACACAACTTGACGTTAGCTGGCGTTTTTTCTCGAGGCGCTGCGATTTATTGTTTGTTTGGGTCTTAGGATTTGCTGGCCCAGCGGTGCGCGGCGCGTGTCCTTTCTGCTGCTCGGCTGCCACTCGAATGGAGTGGAAAATCCGAAGCGGTTTGAACGTTGCCGCGTTTTCCGGCGCTTTTCACCCCCGCCACCTACTCACATTTTCCTTGTTTACCGCTTTCCCTTAGTCGTTTCGTGTTGGCTCATTTCATGCGAAGGCTGCAGGATGTGGCAGGTCAGTAGCTTTGCTTGTTTTCCACTCGAGGGGCTGTTTCAGCAGGGAAATTCGTAGAATGCGTGCAAAATGAAAAGCCGGTCGCGTATTGTTTTCCTTTGTTGTTAACAGTCAGCTGTTAGAGTGGCCAGCCGTGAGCTTGGGCTTTTGCAGGGTGGCAACGCTGCGTGCTGTAACGGTTTCACTGAGTTGAATTTCAAAATTTGAATTCCCACCTTAAAGATAACTTAAACAAATGTTATGATAAATTACTTGAATAAAAGGTCTTATTAGTATTAACTACATCGAAAAACACTTTTAAATGTATCGGAATGTATTTATGATCGAATTATTAACAATATACATATTATTATTGGATTATAATTTATCGAGGCCTTACCTATGTAATATTTATTAGGTCATTCTGCAAGTAACTACAAATCTATGTTTTATTTGTAAAGATTCCTTTTGCAGTTATGGTCGCTTATGAAATTTGCGTTATGGCACTTAAAATGCTAACAACTCAAGGAATGCGTAAAGCCACCTCCAATTAAAACGTAATTAAAACCATTTTAAAACTGAACCCGTCCAGGAAACAATTCGTTTCAATTGGATTTCATTAGCTGCGCTCGGCAGCCTCTGTGAACTCGGAGTACGCAAGTTATCATTGGGATAATGGACTTCTCTCGCCGAGGAACCAGTGATTTTGACCCGTTGAGATATTTACGGCATGCCCTGTTAAGCCACTACAAGCTCATCATTTCGCCTCGCTACTCCGGGATGCTTCCCTGCCCAGGATTGGCCTGGAGCCAGGAGCCAGAAGCAAGGAGCGGGGAGCTCTTGTTTTCTCGCCTGCTGCCTTTTCAGTTAATTGACTTTATGCATTTTTGCCAACTCGCCCCGCCGTAAAATGAAATTAATTATGCCGCCGTTGCAGCTATAAAAATGTTGCCAAGCCGAAAGGAGCATCACAAATGAGGCTTCCACAAGGAAAACTCCGCGAAAGTGCTACAGGGAGCTTGGCCGAGTTTAAACTGCAATCATTCATGGCCGCGAATCCTCGCAACCCCGGGCACAAAGAGCGGGGAAGACAAAGGTTAAGTCCAAGACGGGCCAACATAATTTCCGCTTCCTGACCCGAGCTCCGTATTTTCGGCAGCTCCTTCCGCTCCTTCCGCTCCCCTTCTGCTCCACCTGCTGTATGCCCACTTTGCGCCTGGGGATTTATGATTTTATTACCGAAAGGCACTGCACAACGGAAACGGAAACACTTTTTGCCCCACGATTTCGGCGTGTTTTTCAGCGTAACTCGACGCCGGAGTTTATTTTTTCTCCGAGGTGCCGCACACCAAAAGCTGTTGCAATTCAATCGCTTCGCTAGCCGCAGCCTTAAATTATTTGGCTCGGATTTAAATCACTGTCTTTTGAGCCCCGGAGGGATTTTGTGGTTTGGGTTTGCGGTTTATCGCGGGGCTCTCCATAATTTCCATCGCTCGCTTTCGAACACAACATTCAATACAATATTCCGATGAAAAATATGGCACATTAAACGCCATTTCAAGGAAGCTAAGAAAGCAAAGGAAGCAAATGATTGCAGCAAGGACCTGTTGACAGAGTTCTCAGAACTTGCGGTTGGCTGGAGCTCAAGAGGGTTTACGATTTCCAGTTCCGCACACGAATTATTGGGCTGTACTTTTGGCGAAACCTCACCTTTTATTCACTGCCCCATCAGCAGAAAACAAAAGTTCCCAGAACACCCTTCGGTTGAGGTTATTTACGTTTCAACATAAAATATTTAAAGTGCCTTGGGCGATGAATATCGAAGAGGGTAATACCCTTAAATGTGTGTGCAAATAAGGTTTACATATAAAATAGTTTTAAAGTTGTATAGCTATATTCAAAGTTACAAATGTAAATTGAACGAGTGCAGCTCTGCATACCCAAAGATTTTTCTGAAGTAGTAAAGATACACTTATCTATGAATCAATACCCTTGACAGTCGCTTATTCAGCGCATGGTGTGCTAATGAAATAAAATTCTCCATTTAGCATGCAGTTTAAATTCACATTTCTCCTGCGGAAACTTTAATTGTTTTGCGGTGGAGCCACATGCATCCACAGGATATAACTCGCGCTCACTATACAACTGAATGTTGACATTTGTAGCACGGTGTGGACTTCCGCGGAAAGCGGGGGCGGTGGCGGGGGCGGAGAGTCTGGTGCCCCGGGGCACGTGGCAAGCCGAATTTGCATATGCCCCGAAAAGACAGGGGTTCAGTCAGTCCGTCCGGATCGGGCCACGCCCACGCAGCCACCGCCCCCTTGCCAGCTGTCGCAATGGCCGCAATCACATTGCTTCAATTAAATGGAGTCAACTCATTAATAATGCAGACAGCGCATACTTGGATGCCATGTACAGTGTACAATGTACTCGCATGAACTCGGGTGGCACGTTTGCTTGTTGGTTGGACAGCCAGTTGTGCCGCTTAGGTACGGTAAACTTTAATCAAAAGCGACGGCGGCGACTCGAAGTTCGGCATTGCTTCCATTTTGGAGCTGGCGCAGCAGGTCCTGTGGAATTTATGAATATTTATGCTCCAGCAGTTATGCACTCGATCTGCGTAAGCCGGGCCACTGAATATTTATGGCTGCCGCAGTTAGTTACCAGTTACCTGCCTGGCGATGAAGTTAAATAGCAAGCATACGCAGCGTTGTCCCGGCAACGATTTTCTTACGGCTTCGCAGCTTCCAATCTGTTTGGACTACTTAATGTGCATAGTCAAATTTATTTTAAACATGATTACGGGCATAACTAATCGGGGAGAGCTTCGTTACTCGAAAAGTAGCTTTATAAATGAATTCCACTGCTGTAAACTCGAATTATATCCTTATTCAATTGCAAAATGATTCATTTACGTTCAATTAAACGTGGACTTTCGTGTCAGTAACTTAATCAAAACATATGAGCAGGTAACTTGATTCTCTGTAATTAAGCTGCGTGACGAACCAATATGCTGGGGAAATTCGATTCCTCGGCAACTTAAAGTCCACAGCTCAATTTGGAGTACGGTCCTTGCCAGCAAATTACACAAATTTTATGTTGCCTACCTTCGGGCGCTTAAAAGAAGGCAACTTAATAAGCACAAGTGTGTGCGGTTTCTCTGCTCGTGTGTGTGTTGTGTGCGTGTGTGTGTGGATGTGGGTGAGCACATTTGTTGAATGATTTAACCTGCCACCTATTCATTCGTTCTGCTGGCCCACGTAAATTGTAGACAAAATAAAAACCGAAAGAACCTTTTCAATTCTCCACTAACGTTTTTCTTTGTGCCGAACTCCAAATTAGGAAAATGTTTAAATGTGGTCGCTGTTGGCCAGTGTGTGAGTGCCCATCTGTGTGTGTGTGGGTAAACATAATTTGTGCGGCACGTGCGTTAAATTTAATGAGGCAACCGCGACCCACGAATCAAGCTCGATTTCGGACGCCTTTGACCCCGGGCTCTTGGTTTTTCACCGCTTCGTTTCTTGCGGCTGCTTTTCCCCGGGAAAAAAGAGCAGCGAAAATCGCAGAAAACGTCCTGTTGATTTTGGGCCACCACACATAAAAAACCAACTATGTGAGTGTGTCTATATGCATAACATTATAGGCCATATATCTGCGGGGCCTTGTGGCTTTTAAAGAAATTTAAGTTATGTGCGTGGTATCCTCACTCGAGCGCCTGCAAAGTTGGCAAGGATATTACTTATGATTACAGTGATGTATGGCTGCTCATTTCTGGGCTAATTGGAAATACGGTTTCCAGGTAAGCAGCAGCTACAAAAAATGTATTTATTCACGCTTGTTGCTCTTGGTAAATTAGCATTGTAAAGTTCGGTTTCGCGAAAAAGCCATTAGTGCTCTCCTCTCAGCGCATGGGTTTAATAAAAATATTGTTTATTTAAAGTAAAAATTAAAAAGCAGGCAACTTTAAGGAAATTAAACCAGGTATTTATAGCTTTATTTGATGTAGCGCCACTTTAATATCAGAAATTATTTTTAGTTCTGTGAGAGGCCCACTGAAACAGTTTCTGATTAGCCTTTAATGCGCTCTAGCTGAAACAGCCTTCGAAATCTAAATTGAAGTCTATCCGATGGGCTTTCTCTAATCCGGCCAAAGCTGAGGCATAAAAAATCCCCTTTCATGTTTTATGGCAAGCAACAATGGCTTGTTTCCTCCTGTTTTCATTTAATTTAACGTGTCCTGTTCATGCAGCAAACTGCCAGCAAGCTGCAAGCCTGTTGCACAGTCATGTGCCCATCACAAGGGCATTACAAGGAGCAAAGGAGGAAGCCCATTGAGAGCTTAGTACACCGACTAACGGCCAATAAATTCTCGGCCAGGCAGTAATTAAGAAATTTAAATAGCGGCAACTAAACCACCGGCCAGGACCTGAGCAAACTGACCCCCGTGACCGCCATGAAAGCCATGACTTTCGAGGGTTAAGAGCATAAAAGTCCTGCGAGTATTTAAGCACACTCACACAATGCATGTACACTATTTACATACATATACCCAGTAGTGTCGTGCATTCGTTTAGGTGCGAGCCACACACAGTTTGTGCTCCACACAGTTTGTGCCCCACACGCCATCTAAATTTGGGGCAGCCGAGTGCCTGCGGTTGCAGAGTGTGAAATATTTTGCTGGCCCACACTTAGTGGGTGTGCCATATCTTGTCTGGGGTCTGCATCTTCCACATGCTCACACATTTCCTAAATAAACAGGATGGCGGCCTGTGCCTCGCCATTTTCCGGAGCGACCAGCTTGATTTTCCAGCGAATTTCCAGCGAAATGTGGCGCCTCGCCATGTGGGGCTGCCTTTTCGATTCATTTGCCTGCATTATGTTGCGGCACTTGATTTAATGGCGGCAGGCAGCACCCTTTTAATCACCCCCAAATTCTAGTTGTTGGGTAATCACCAAGCAAACACTTGAAAGCCAGCAGCTGAGTGCTCTGACCAGCTTTATAATGGACAGATAAGCCGGAGGTAAATGGCTCAGCTCATGGACAGTCCAAAAGCGAACTTATTCTAAATTTCTGATGCAATCTTGAGAGTATAAATTATAACATGTTAGTCCAAGTACACATTAGTTAAGTAAGTGAAACAAGTGGAATACCCTTAAAAGTATTTATTCGCAATCAAACAACTTATGTGTAGACTAGCAATGTAAGTGATTATTAAAGGTTTGCATCATACTGAATTTGTCATTTTCCATTTTCATTTTTCGTTTCGATTCCCTGAATACGTGTGTTTACTGTGCTTTCCCAGCTCGCAGGTTGATTTTGGGTAGTGACTAATGGCAAACCAAACTATATCTCCTATCTCTAGTGATTGTGGGCGTTGGCCTGGGCACCTGCCACTGCAACTGCAGCCGCCGGCTGCTGATGAGCTGCTCCTCCGGTCAGGGCGCCCAAGGATTGCTGCAGGGAGCGCAGGATGCCAATGGGAATCTAAGTGTGGAGTAAAGCCATATTATTCAATGTATTATATATCCATGAACTTAACCTTATAATCATATTTTAGAATTTGCCTATTATAAGTTACCCTCTAAAACGTTTCTGAAACCCTCTAGATATTTAAAAACAAAATACTTTTCTTCACTAGGCTATGAAGTATTCAGCTGCTTTCATTACAAGTTAGCTATTAAGCAGGTTTTCTATTTAAATGTAGCTTGCTTGACTTGGTGACTCTGTCTCGAGCCAGGATAAGCAGTGTCCTGCACGATTTCATACTCACATCGAGGGCCAGTCCCACGGGTCCTTGGGCCTGCGGTGCCAGGAAGCGATTGTTCACGGCGAGGGGTCGCTGGACAGCCTTGTACTTGTGCGCCTGGACCACCTTGGCATCGCTTCTCGCCTGCGAATGGAGGGGTGTGCGTGAGTTGGGGGGGCAGTTACTTTCAAAGGACGAGGGCAGGACATGCAGCAGGTGCGTGGGGGGGTTGTAAATGAAAATTGTATTAAAATATATTTCACGGAAATAATAATGCTGGGTAGCAGCTGACCCCTACTCCTCCACCTCCAATTTCTACGCCCACAGTGTCCGCAAATGTTTTCAAATAAAATTACTGCCACAAAGCTAAAGTTTTGGCAGCCAGCTCCACCGAAAAGCCAAACAATTTGTTTGCGTTTAAGAGTGCCGCAGTGTGTGTGTGCGTGCGTGTGTGTGAGCGGGTAGCTGTGTGCCGGTGTACGAGTATCTGTATCTGTATCCGCATCCGTATTTGTATCTGTGTATCTATGTCCGCACCGCATTTGGTGTTACCTCAACGGTCGACTGCGGCTCGTCCTTTTGGGCTTCCTCATCCGGAATTTGCTGCTCCAGCTGCTCCTGCTGCTCTTGCTCCTGCTGCTGCTGCTGCATCACGTATACGACACGTTGCCGCTGTCGCTGGCGCTTTGCATGTGCGCGTGGTCGCTTGACAATTATCAGGGCGGTGGGCGTGGCAGTGGGGCGGGAGAGCGGGTGTTTATCCACCGCATCGGCATCTGCGGCCGCTTTAACATGATTTTCAATGATTTCACTGCGGTCCGGCTAAAACATCAATGGCGGGTGGATTTGGTTGGGTTGGATTGGATTGGTTTGGATTCGATTCGATTGGATTGGATTGATTGCTTGTTTTTGGTTGGCCGACACGGGGGCGTTGATCAATATTTAACCGCACGCCCTAGTTAAATACTAGTCGGCGATTTATTGCCAGGAATTTCGCAATTGAAAAGCCGTAAAGCACCGAATTCGCCACTTTAATTTTTACTAGCGAAATGATGTAGCTTTAATTTTTGTGGGAAATCTTTTAAGCTCTTTTCGAGTCGAAAGGATGCGCAAAACTTTCGAGCAAAACACTTTTAATACTTTCGGAAGCCGTGTAAACATCTTGCTGAAATGTCGATTACCATACTTCCAAACTTGTTGTTAAAGTTATCTCGGGAATAAAACGTAAGCTGGCTGAACCATATTGATGGGTGGATTGGAAAACAGGGGGAATCTCATTAAAATTACTGCCCTAATTACCAAGTATTAACATGAAATAATTTTAAATATGTATTTAGCTCGGCAAAAGCAACTAGGCACGGTCCTGATTTCATTTCAAAATTGTATTGAATGTTATGGAAATGCATAATAAAGAAAGGTTCAATTTATAATCCATGGAGATAATAATGCACGATTCTTATATATTTTTAATAAGAATGTCTGCGACTACTTACATCTTGTGCGTACTTCTTGGGCGGCTTGACCTTCTGGATGTAGCTGGTGACCACCGGACCGGAGGTGGGAGAGGCGGGCGAGGCGGGCACAGGATCAGCAGGATATGCGGGCTGCACTGTGTGCTGCGAGGAGGAAATCAGAGTGCGGCCAGGACTGTGGGCCTCGGCGCCAATGTAGCCGTGTTCGCCGGCGCTGCCGCCCAGAAGGGCACTGGCGCCCACCGAGGGATTGGCCTGGGCGGCGGCGTAGCCCACGCCGGCTGCTCGTCCTGCGGGTGAGAAGAGGAAGGGGGCGGGTTATCCGGCATGTAAATCGAATCAATTGGCAGTGGAACCCACCGTCCAGATTGCCGCCCAGCCCGGCGGCTGCCCGGGAGCCCCACGGAGTTCCGGCCGAGGCGCTGAGTCCGCCGTGGGCAGAGTTGCCGGTGAGGAGTCCGCCGAGTCCTGCATCTGCGTGATATCCTGCGAAGTTCACGCCCACCTTGCCATCGCGCAGCGTAAACAGCTGCGGGGCGGAAAATGTGAGAGCTTTAGCACAAAAGTTCTGGCCACGTTGCGTATACTTAATGCTATTCAAAGTTGGCCACGACCTTCGCGTTGCGCCCCCGGCCAACTTTTCAGGCCCAAGATGTTTTGTCCGCCTTTTCACTAATAGTTGCAAAGTTGTTGCCCAACTTTGGCCGGCCCCGGAAAAGCGGGCTAACACCCTTTGTGCCCGCTTAACCGAGTTTGTAAACATTTCTTGTGCCGCTCTGTGTTAATCAATTTAAGCGGAATTTCCCAGCGCCCGAATTTCTCAAATCGGTGAAGGTTGAAGGTTCTGCAGCGCAGATATTTGTACAGCTCCAAAACATTGATAAACATTTGCACAGCCCGTTCGCCAGTCATCACAGAGAGCGTAGGGAACTACAGATAAGCTGGCATTACACCAAGCTACAAAACACCGATCCACTGATAACGCAGAACTTGGGCGAGTGCTGTTGCGTGGATAGTGGATAGTGGAGCACACAGGTAATGAGCACAGCGAATGAGCGGAGTCCAAAGAAGTTATCAATAATTGTGGCAGTTAACAGGCAGCACAACAGAGCTAAGCAAACACATAGGTGCTGTGAAGTATCACTAGTGCTATGTGGAACTATGAACACCCTAACTCTATATAATACACTAACTTCTATGCTATCCATATATATATATGTAAATGTATCTTATATGTAGGAAATGTGTCAAGTTGCCTGCAAGGTAAGATCATTTATGAAGGTGTGAATAATCCTATCAAAGTATGTTAGCAAGTAAGTAACATATGCGCTTAGCAGTCTGATATACCCCGCCATAGTTAGTTAGTTAGTTAGAGTATCAGAAGTGTGACAATCGTCAATGAGAGAAAGAGAGCCCACCGCACCTGCCGCCGATAAGAGTTTTTCCAGGCGACACAGTGACAATATTTAACCTCCGACGGCAGCTCATTTGAGTTTCACACGCCGACTAGAGGAGGAGCAGGAGGCGGCGGAGGTGGTGGCCAGAGTCAGCCAGAGTCAGCATCGAATCATCAGCACAGAAGCGCAGCAGAAACCGAAAGGAGCAGAGAATCGTGGGCGGACACATGTTGCCATGTTGACAAGGTCGTGGGTGTGGGAGTGGAGGTGGCTGGTGTGGGTGATGTGGCTGCTCTGTTTGCTACCTGGGCAGGTGCTGCTCGGCAACGCCGCCTCGGTCACCTGGGGTCATGTCAACAAATACGCCAGCGTGCTGCACACCGAAGATGTTTACCTGGCGCCGGGTGCCACCGGTCGAGATGTGGCCTACGGCTCGCAGGTGAGCTATACAGCCGAGGCACTTGGCCGGCAAATTGCTTAATCTCCTTGGGAATCTCCGGCAGAATGCCAGCGATAACTACCGGATTACGGCCGTGCATGTGGAGGATCTCGGCGCGGCTGAAGCGGAGGCGGTTCTCACGGCTGGCGGCATTGGCCAGCAGTTTGTGGTGCTTCACTGCCGGCGACTTCGGGACTCCGAGGAGCGGCCACAAGCGGCTCATCTCGAGGTGTCCATCTACGGAGTGGACCTGTAGGCTGTTGGCTATAATCCCAAGCCATTTGTTGTAAATATCAATTGGAACTTTCAATGGAGAAGTTTCAGCTGTGCAAGCCACATGTCTTCCAGTTATAACAAGCACAAATAGTAGCTTGAATTCATATATTTTAAGTAAACAAATTTCAAATTCCTTTTACTTGTAACTGTATGTAAAATATGAGTAAGTAGCAGATAGCTTTATTTGAAGTACAAACTGAACTGTATTCAAAGCCATCTCGAGTGGAATCGACCTCTTCGGATTGTTTTCACTTCCTACGACTTACTGTCGCTATAGTAATGATGGGTTTCAGCTTCTTTATCCGCTCTTTGCGCTGAAAACTTTGTAACTGGCACTGAACAACGTAATAGTATTTAAAGTTGAAAGTTGTGAAGTTTGGATGTCGCTTAAAGGCTGTCGGGTTTTTATAATCTCATGGAAATGAGGCAGACAACTATGTAAGTTGGTAACTATGTAACTATGCAACTATTTGCCTTGCTGTGCACCTTAAAAAAATGCCATTTTTCCACTGCTTTTCCACCATTTAAATTTATTTAATTAAAATGTAATAAGACCAGCCAGTCGGACGTTATAATAAACATTCACTCAGCACAAAACATGAATTGCAAATCATGTCTGTGTTTCGCTGCTATGAGCGAAATGAGTTGCGAAATGTGTGCGTAAATTAATTGACTTATTTTATTGTTCTGTAAACAACATGTAAATGTAAATTAATCGTATGTATGTCCGTGTGTATGCAGCTCTTTTGTTTGCCATTCAAATCATTCTGTGAAACACTGTGAAATTTGTGCAGTTAGTAAATGTATTTACTCGCCATATTTGCTGGCCATTCATGGCTCGGATAAAAATCGCAATTGGCAGTAAAACACCGCAATTGTGTTCGGCTAATTCAAGTTGACAGTAATGGTGCTCTTGTGCGGTTGGCAGATTAAAGATTGGCCGGAGTTTCCAAAATTCATAAGCTCGGTTCATGACCCCCAAGGATAATAAGCAAAGGAGGCAGTGAAAGGATTTCTTAAGGGAACCTGCGATATGGAATGAATGGCCAGTAATTTGCATGAATTCCAGGGAAAGGCCGCCTCGAATTGTATCCTTCGCTGGCTGGCGGGAAAACCCTTCTCAAGACTTTTTACGTGTGCTCTTAATTTCGATTCCCACGACCTGCACAGCACATAAACAACAGTTTTCCCGGCATTTTCCCCATTTTCCACTTAGCTGGCAAATGCAAATTTCATGCATGCGTTGATTAAAATCTAAATTCTTGTTGCCCTCGGGCCGCAAATAGAAATAAACTTTTCGGGCACAAAAAATCTCCACGAAAGCGAACAAAAGATGAAGGCGACTTGAAATATTATGTGTGAGCCACAAGGTGTGGAAATTCCTTTGGCCAACAGAGTTTCCCAAGAGGGAAAAGCACTAAACAACTAGAAACATTTTGCCTCAACTAAATCAAGTCAGTTTAGCACAAACATTTAAGCAAGAATCGTATGTATTCTCGATTACCTGTTCAATGAGCTCGCGAACTAATGAAATAGAAACCATTGAACACAATATAGCCATGATTTTCCGGCTTAAGCCTTTAATTACCATTTACCATAAAATACCGCCGCTGTTTCACAGCGCGTGCAACACTGCGTATGAGTAATGGCTGGTGAAAAGTGCAATTAAATTGATATTAGTTAGTTAGTTAGCGCGGGCCAGCAAAGTTCAAGGTGGCCACTAAAGCGGTAACGATTTCGTGGTTATTAAAATGATGCATAGTAGTAGAGGCCGATACTAATGATAAGCGAATGGTGTTGAGTTGTACTCAGCTCAACTTACCATGTAATTTCAGGTAATACAAACAGGTAAGAAAACCTCGCCTTGGCCCGCAATTACAGGCACTAAAAATTCTTAATTGCGGTTTGGGCAATGTGGCAAAGTTCACGCCGAAACCGAATGTTGCACTTTAACCTTTTCCCTCCATTTGCGACTGACCACAAGCTGCAAAACAAAATCATCGTCGAAATCATGCCAATGCAAATGGCATTGATTTTCGCACTCGGACGCAGATGGACAGCTATTCTAGTTGCGAGTAATCTCGTTGAAAGCCGGCAGGAAAATCACATTTCCAGGCCTTCACTTTCGCAAATCAAGGTTGTGACTATACAACACTCAACACTCAGCGTTTTTAAATATCCAGAAATTACTAAAAGTATTAATAGTGGGAAGTTATTGTAAATAAAATGTGGCTCTGCCTTCACTTCTTTAAAAAAGCCCCACTAAATCACATGATATATTCCCTTAGTTTGTGATGAAAACTGATTATTTCTTTCTCTGCAAAATATGCAATTCACCGAGTGATCTATTAATAAAGTTAATGAATTCACTGTCTGTGGTTGGAATATTATTGAGACACTGGTTAGCTGGCCAATGGGCTGTGTGTTCGGGTATTCCGGAGGCTGGTCACCCGATAACCGACTGACTGCCGGGTAATTGCATTAATTTCGAACCGCACTTGGCCAACAATGCAACTCGAATTTGGATTTTGGTGGCAGTTGGCAGATGGCAGGTGGCATGTGGCAGATGGCAGGTGTCAGGCGGTTAGAGCCTTAATTAATTTTCGAAACTCACCTGTGCCGGCACCAAGCTGGCCGTCTGCAGCAGACAGAGGGCTCCGAGTAGGACGAACATACTGCGCACCTGGAAGACAAGATGCGAACTCGGAATCAGTTCTGGGAATGTTCCCATTTGTATGCCAGTCGCGTTTGGTTTCGCATTCTTGCTCGCACTTTTGCAGGGAGCGGCCCAGCATAATTGTGCGGCTTTCACATGCGAACTCGACTTGGCTGTTTAATTAACAACAAGCCAGTGGCTTCTGCCGTACCTTTCCTAGACGCCTTCCGTTGTTATTGTTTCTGAGACACTTTTGACTTCACTTGGCGAGTCCGAGCTGCTGTCCGTTGTTGTCCGTTGTGGTCGCGACGCGATTCCGCTGTGAACTGAGTGGTCGAGTGGCTTGAGTCGGGCTTAAACTTGAATTCTGGCGCGGGGCGAGGAGAGCTGGAGACTTGTAATGGCTCGCAAAACTGGAAATGTGTCGCAATCAAGTGGGCAGGGTCTATTTATATAGGATTCTGGCTGCTTCCTCTTGCCCCTGCATGGCATATAGTATGTTGATATGCCATTATCTCTGGCAGCGAGGGAACTCTGGACGCTGCAGTGCTGCGATGATGCAAGATTTTCGGAAACTTCCAGCCACACTTTGTTTCGGCGACCTATTAGCACCTGGCCGGCACCTGTGCTAACAACTCGGTGAGAATTTGGCAACAACTCAGGCACGACGAACTGTTTTGTAAGAAGAACAGCCAAGTTTTAAGATTTTCATGTCAAACTCCTGAGTGATCTTAAACTTGTATTTATCTTTATATCCCAAGCAGACAATGAGGTGGCAAAGATCTTGGCGAAAAGGCATAAATTAGAAAGCGAATTTAAATGTAAGGTTTAGGCAAAGACTGAAAAGAAATTCTCATGCGTTCGCTTATAAAATTAAGTTCACTGTCATGCACAATCAATTAAACTTCGGAGATAATCAGAGCTAAATCCACTTTAGATTTTCCACGCCAAACGCAATTATTACACAAACAAACAGTGGCTGGAAAACTACTACATTACTCATGGGCCGCACTGAAGTGCAGTCGATTTGGCCAATATTTGCGAACCGGTTTCGGGGCTGCCACGCCCCTGCGCCCCCTTTTTGTTTGCCTTTAAAGCGGTGTGCAATTGACTGAATTTGGGCCATAAGTGCGGTGTGTTTGCTTTTATTTCGCTTCACGCTTCAGCGGAGCTGCAGGCAAATTGGGTTTGCCAATTGCAGCCGGATAAATTAATAAGAGCTGAATGGTCGGGCTTTTGGTATCTGGCTTCTGCCAGAGATTCCATTAGAGCTGTGGCATGTGCTCCTCTTCTGGGGTTTTCTCCAGTTCGCCTCGCTGATTTCGGACTCCGCTGTCCAACCATTTCCCATATAACCCGCCTTTGTTCATTAGGTATTCAAATGACAAACAGAGCCGCCTGTTTAATGTGATTCCGCCGGACTGGCTCCCACTTCTGGCCAAATCCAAATCCAAATCCGCACGTGCTGGATAATTTAGAATGCGATGCGAGGCGATGGCCAAAATCAAATGGCAACGAAAAGGGTCCGAGCTGAAATATAATTAAATCCAATTCATCGGCAGTCCCTTGCAACACGCATGATTAGTTTGGCAAAAAAGAAAATCACTCGATGTTCTTTTCATCATCTGCTTTTTCCCCATTAATTACGCGAGCGTTTTTATTTTTTTTTGTGCCTAATTGAAATTTCATTAAAAATAATTGAATTCATTTACTGCCGCTGCGTAGGTGAGCTGATTAAATGCAATTCGAGGAAGTGCCATTGCTCCGCGTTGATAACCTTTTCATAATGCTCAATCGATGGGGAAGTGCTGATGCTGATATGCGTTTGTTGACTCGCCATCGGTCATAATATTTGCCAAATGCCGAAAAAACAATTTT
Source organism: Drosophila teissieri (assembly GCF_016746235.2). Lineage (NCBI taxonomy): Eukaryota > Metazoa > Arthropoda > Insecta > Diptera > Drosophilidae > Drosophila > Drosophila teissieri. The sequence goes on from NC_053030.1 coordinate 21,927,400, forward strand.
TTTAATTGAGTGCCATTGAACAGGCAGTATTGCATCAATGAAATAACTGATATCATTTTTTCATCGACCTATGCAAATCGCCAATGAAGAGATTAAACATTTTGCTGCCCGGACTAAAAGTATGCAACGTTTTCACAATACTCGATGGCAAAAAATCCCAACAACGTTAATATTTCATAGAGCGCCCTTGGGCTGTATTCAATTCATTTTGGATTGTAAACAATTGTCTGCTGTTATGGAGCTTAAAAACTAATATATGTATTTTAATATACTTCTTAGTTCAGCATTTGCAATAACATTTACTTACACCTCTTTTATACCAAAAAAAAAGTATTTTACGTTTAGAAATAACATTTATTCTATATTCTTATACTTTTGTTTTGGGATTTTCTTGTGGGCTGGACATAAATATCCTTAGTCTAGGCTTACAGCAAAGTCACATACATATATCACAAGGGTCACAATACACACGAAACATACACTGACAGAAACTACAACATTCACGCACAACTACTGGCTAAAGTGGCGCCCAAGATTACGCCAGCTCCTCGCGCATCTGTGGCCCACTGGGATGGGCACTCAGCGTGGGGTTTGGTCTGCCCGATGGCAGCGCCGTTCCAGCTGCCACGGATTTCTGCGCCACTTCCGTTGGCGCCTGGCGATATCCGCCGGTCAGGCGACCCACCAGATTGTTGACAGCCCGCAGCGTCGAAATCGGAATCTGCGGAGGATGCGGATGAGCGTTTATGGACATGGTCGGAGCAGCTGAACTCACCTCGAAAATGCTGTCGATCAGGGGGCGCAGGCTGAACATGGGATATGTGCTCTCGGCCGTGTGAGCCGGTTGACTGTCGCCGAGGGACAAAATGGCCGCATTGCTGCCGGGCACCGCTGCTCCTGCTGCAGCTGCTCCATTTCCCGGACTCACGCCCGCCGCCAAGCTGCTCAGCAGGAAGGCGGCGTTCTGCTGCAGGCTGCTCATGGCTCCCATGGAGGAGGCGGCGGAGGAGGGTCGCTGCTGGTACTGGCCGTACTCCTGGCTGGGGTAGAGCACCATGTTCTGGACGGGCATGGGCTGCAGCAGCGTCTGCAAGTATTCACTTTATTAATTTCAATATTTCAACATAGCAACTCTTTTTGTGAATCCCATTGAAACCGCACACATTTTTGGATGAGCATTCCGCACATTTTCGTCTGCGTGCCAGTTAGTGCGCATTTTAATGGCCCGAGATCAGGTTTCGCTACTTACATCGTTCAGCAGCACCAGCTCGTGGCGCTGGCCACGCGCATATCCGGAGACGCGGGTGAACTCGGTGACCAGGTGGGACATGACCACGAGCAGGACAAACCAGACGAAGCGGTCCATGGCGGTGATGAGTATCTGAAAGCAGATGAAAGCGGGGAAAGCGTCAGAAAAGCAGATCCAGCCGAGTCATCGCCATGTGCAGCCCACATCATTGTTGAAGCTCATGCTGGCGACACATTGATCTTGGCAGTCCGCGCACTTGAACGGCACTTGTTTGGTGCGCCGCGGACGAGAACGTTGTGACTGCAAAGTCAAGTTGCACGAATGCAGCGGCGAGATTTTCACTCTGGCCAGCAGCCATGGCTGCAACGTAGGCCAATGAGTCGCGTATCAAGTTTGGAAACCGCAGTCGAGATCCGCGACAGAATCTGCTGCCTGTTGCTCACTGGCTCACTGACTGGCTGGCTGGTTGGTTGGTTGGCTGGAGGTTCTGAGATGTGGATTAGACCAAGGCCGGGCAACCAGTTTGATGCATCGAGTTTTTCCACTTGGCAGTGAGTGAATTTCCACGCCGCCCCCCCCAAGCATTTCGAAAGTCGTCCGTCCAAGGCGAAAGGTTAAATCCAAATCCAAACACAGCCCGCATTTAGTTACGAAAATAGAGCCATCAATGGCTGGCTGGCTGTGTTTGCTTTTGAGTTGTCTGGCTGGGCAGCAATTCGTGAAACAGCAATCAAAAATGGCAACATAAAAGCAGCCAGTGCAGAGCAGGTCGAAAGCAAGTCCACCGGGCCATGACACTCCATGAATGTGTGGCAAGGAGGGGCTCGAGCAGTTAACCCTGCAGTTGCTATTGTCTAATTGTTGCTCAAATGGCATTTAGGCGAAGCGGAGATTCTGCGGCAGCCCTGACACAAATGCAGCCGCCTAATTAAACAAATAATTAAACAAATCTCAGCCGTGACCCCAGCTGGCCACAAGATTCTGTTGGCTTTGTACTTTTGCACTTGAGCACATCGATAATGCGGCTTTCGTGTTCGCTGGACTCGAACAAGAAAAATAGAAAAATAGAGTTTTTATTTTTGCAGAGACCATAAACAAAAAAAAAGGGGGAATATTTCATTCCGTTGGCATAATCATGCGCATATCAATTGGAGCTGATATTTGTCATACATTTATTTATTTACTCTTTAAATGCTCGCAAATTTATGCCAAAAGTGCCGGGGAAAATGTATTGAAAATTGCTTAGATATTCCATACAATTACCACATTTTTGCGACCATTTAAAATGCAAATAGGTTTAGGCTTACAAAACGAAAATTCTGCCAGTTTCTGCCAACAAATTGAGAGATTTTCGGCACAGTAACGTACGTGCAATTAAAATAACGTAAAAACTATTCCCAGCAAATATAAATTACAGGGCCAGAGCTCAAAGACTCGAGCAGTGTCCTTTTTGATTCATTCCAGCCAACGAATACACCCACTCACTTGGTGAATTGTGCGTAAGAATGTGAGCTGGCATTTGCATGACAAAAACCGAACAAATCCACAAAATAAAGGACACACGAAACGTGGGCGTAGGGAGAGTGGTTCGAAGCCAGACCTGAATATGCGATTTTATTCTGACCAATGCATTTACATTTCGCAATGCAAATTGAATTTGTTTGCAGCTGGCCGAGTTGAATTACGCTCAGCCAGCTCTGCAGACTTGGCCAAAATAGAAAAAGCACTGGCTCGCCGAGACGTTTCCGTTTGCATACGTTTGGTACGAGGTACGAGCTATAAGATATGAGATACGTGGCGTATGCGTGATATGTCGACAAGCTGTATCACGCATACGCCCCGATGTCTGGTAATTGTTGCCATCGATAGCGCAGCGCGGCACACAAATCTGTGGGCATTTCTCGACTCGCTGTGCCACCGAATCGCTGTTGACTTGGGCGCGCAAAATCTTTTTGTTATTCTTACTCAAAAATTGTCGTGCAAATATTGGGCGCGGGCAAACAGAAGTCTAAGCGCGCGGCAAGCAAACAAAGGCGCACATTTGGCGGGGGCGTGGCCGAATGGCAGGACACACACACATATGCATATACAGATATGCGAAAAGAAGATTGAATTTACGAAAATAAGCAGAGTGTACTTGGGGCTGGCAGTCCACCAACTTCTTGTTTGTCCGCAGCCAATAAGCGTTAATTACTTTGCCAACAAAGTGGGCTGCAACCCGTGGGGGTGGCAGGTTGCAGATGCAGAGGTATGGTAGGTGGCAATTGGAGTCTTCCTCGTCGCCACTCGAGCTTAATTATAGTTTCGGTTGCATATTAGTGGGCGAGGGCATTACACCATCTCATTTAACTTTGCTAATGAGGTAACCGCAGCAGCCCGCTCGGCCACCTGAGTGATTTGTATGGAAAGCCGCAAGGAGCTCGCCGCGTTTCCTAATTGGCCACTATGTACATGTATATGATATATGGTATATGGTTAAAGCGGTATTATTAAATCATTCTTATTTGGTTCGTGTAAAGAACTAACCCTTAAGCTTGGGCTGATGTTTATTGCTTAAGTTTTTGGAGAACAAAGCCCGCATAAATTGAATAATTTCATTTGCTTCTCTTCGTTTTGACCACTTTAGCGTTTTCCAGTCTGTTTTCCACTCCACTGCCACTGCCACTGACCGGTTTTCGCGTTTTGTTCTTCTTGCTTTTATTTGATTTCCTGAAATTTCACTCATAATTAGCCACATTATTATTATTATTTCTTTATAATTTGCATTTGATTTTGTTTCAGCCTCTGTTTCGTTTCTCATTCTCATTCGTGTTGCCCGCAGGGCGGCTCAACAAATCTGTGTATTTGTTGTTTGCGTTTTACTGTTGCTTTCTTTAAGCTTTTGCCCGCCAGCTGTTTGCCCGCCAAAATGAATACTAATTTATTCTAATCATCTCAAATCCAATATTGCGCCAGATTCTTCTGGGTGCTGCAAGCCCTTATCCAACAGCAGCAACGAGTTTTCCCCCGGAAAGCACTCGGCGCCCTAATTGTTTTCATTGATTATTAATTTGGATATTCGCGCTCCGGACGGCAAATCTGACCTGGCGTAAATGGGGCTTTTGTTTCGCAATTACGGGGCAGCCGGGCATTCAGATCCAGATTTGTTTGCTCGACTTTTCGCCGCTGCTCTTCGGTTCCCCTGCTGGCTTTTGACTTTCCCGCTTTTCTGAAGAGCGGTCTCGAGTGGCGAGCAATAGCTGGGCTTGTTTGGCCCGGGTTCGCTTTTAATGAGCCAGCACTAATTAGCAGCCAGTTTGGAAGTGCCACTCATCGAGTTCAGCATCAGCATCAGAGTCAGCATCAGAGTCAGAATCAGAAGTAGACTCATAATGTTCGCATTCCATCTGTACTGCTGACTTTGGCTAATTTTTTTGGCGAAGCAGGAACTCACCTCGTTTGTGATGTAGAGGCCGCGCTGCGGCGTCGTCGTTGTGGTTCGCATCGTCAAATTGGCAGTGATTTCGAGACGGTTTCCCCTTTTAAGGCAGAACGGCAGAACTTATCACCGGACGAGGTGTTCTTTTCGAGTGCAGCTGCGCGACTGGGGAAAACGCGCAGCGCATGCGCCGCTTTTATAGCACGCGTGCCTCCGTTACAAGAAGAGAGCAACAGCACATCTGCTCTCCAGCACTGCAATGTAAAAGTTTGCACTTGAGTGCGAGCTGGACAGCTTGCATGTGCAAGCGACTGCAATGCATTGTGCCATGGGGGCGCGAGGGAGATAGTGCACTTCTTTCACTCTCTGCTTTCCCGCTGCTCATGTAACAGAGTAAGAGATCTCGCGAGCTGTTACAATATCAGCTATTTCCAAAATTGCAATGTGTACGTACGTTGGCTGATGCCAAAGAGAAAGGCGAGAGCAATAACTACTTTCTACACAGAGGTCTGAATGGCTTATAATGCTTGAAAACAACCAAAGAAATAACTTTATTTCCTTGTTCAAGTGAGAGGCAGACAAGTTTAACTTCACTGGACTAAAAGAGAGTATAACATTACTGCTAATCCGACAATGTGAAACTGTGCAAATCGCGCGAAGAGAGCGAAAGAGAGTTGTGAATTTCTTTCTGTGCGCAGCTTTCTCAGCATCTGCCGCCGCTAACTGTAAACGGGTTCGGGGAAAAGTTGACCGCCTACTTTCAGTGTAATTGTCGGCCTGACCCACATACTCGCGCCCTCTCGCTCGCACCCAATGCCAAGCAATAGGCGTTCAGCGAGGGCAGTTCAGTGAACCCGTGCCCACCTATGTGTACTTAGTCCCCGGTTTCAATGGATGCGGATCAGTGGCAAGTGGCTCACCTCAACTGTCTGACCGAGTTTCGATCCCAGACCAGGTTTCATTGCTCCGCCGTTTCGGCCATCAAACTTATATGGCTTTCAGCCGGAGCGGCGTTGGGTGCACAACGAAACTGCACCTGGGAGCCACCGGAACCGCCTTGAACTCCACTCCCTCCGAGAACCGGATAACCGGATATGGAGAATATATGCAGATCTGGTTGCCAACAAGGAACACGTAAAGCCATAAAGTATTGGAATAACGAATACTAATTGAGCTCGGCTTAATAGATCCTTAACTATATGACGGATGTGGAAGAGTGATCTTTAGATTGGAATCCACACTAACGAATGTGGCCAAAAATAGAATCCAGCGTAAAACAAGTTCAGTGAATTCGGCAAGAAACTGTATCTACCAAGGCTAATTTGCATAAATCTGCATCAATACGTATAATTTGCGTTCTGCGATTAGAGGCTTACCCATAAATAATATTTATTCCAGCGCAATCAATCATTTAGCAAATTTAGCTAATAGGGAAATAAACTTACAGCCCAAGTCGAAGATCTAGCGATTGTTTATCTCTTGAGCTAAACCTGTTTCGATTATGCCTTGATCTACCCCAATAAAAAGCGATTTGACGGCGGACCACAAATCACTTGCTCAGCGATAGTTTCAATTGGCCAATTAATAATGCAATGCCTGGCAGAAGGGCGGTAGGACCTTTGCCCCGTGTGGAATGACTGTGTGTCAGTCATCCGAATAATTGTTTGCTGGTCGGTCTACTTGTGCATAAATTACTAATCTGCCGCACAGCACAGCAAGTCACGTGTAGCCCCCACTTCGACCCCCCCTTTCCCCCGCCACTGTTTAATTTATTTCCCATTCCGTAGGCCGTTCTCGAGACTCGAGTGCCCCTTTTGTGGACGTAACCTTCCCGCCGCTTTGGAAAACTGAATTAAGTCGCTGCACTGCCAGAAATCGCACCTTAATTGTGCAAATAAATGTAACGAAAGATGTTCTGTACTCAAGCCAACCAAATTTAACATAAATTCCAAGTTGAAATGAAACACTTCAGAATTAGGTTTAAAACTATTAGTTCTCACTTAGTTTGTTGTTTCTGTGTAGCTAGCTCGGCGATGATGCATTGAACCTGGTCGTGAATCACGCTGAACCGACTTCGCCCTTAGGAACACCTCACCTCGAGCTGCCTGTACGGTTTGCACTGGCTAAATACAAACATTTGAGGTGGGGCACTTGAAGGTGGGGATTTTGTGGAGGGGGAAAGGGGCAGCAACTGGCAGATTTTCGCACAGTCGATAAGCAGACATGCGCCTTTTTGGCCCGGCCAATCAATATTTGTCTGCCAATTTTACAAATTGCAAACAAACAGCCAAATGCAGGCCCGCAGCAGCTATTGACCCTCAACTTGAACTAGAAAACCAAATGGCCGAGCGGCTCGCAAAGCGTTAAATTGAACTGTATGACCAGCCCCCAACCGCCAACACCCACCCCCCACATCCCCCCTCACATATTTTGAAGCACCATTTGTTGTTGTCCGCTGACAATGCATAAAATTTGAATAGCCAAACAACGATGCTCGGCAACAACAACGCAACAAAGCAACAACACAACAAAGCAACAATCAAATTTGGCGCTCAACGATTCATGCACCTCTTTTATGGCTGGCCACACTTACTTACTTACTTACATACGTACGTATGAATGTGTTTCAAATTTAAGTCGGACTTTAAGTTTAAATGGGTGTCAGCTGTTCGCAGCAGGGGCTCGAGAAGAGCTTAATACAAGGGGGGTTTTGGTAAATTAATTAATTTAATTGAACGTATGTTTAAAGCTGGCTTAAAATGATTGCAAACAAAATTGAAATCACAAAAAAACAAGCTTTAATAACAAAACATGCAAGTGAAAGTAGTACCATAATATTCGGAACCCAAAATACCCTTTAATAGCAAAGATTAATTATAGAAAAAGGTAAGTAAAAGACACAATTGGCTTCAATTATTATAGAAAAAGGTGAGTTAAAGACACAATTTGCTTCAATTATTTGGGAAGTTAGCATATAAGGTGTCCCCCTTTTTGCGAGCCCCTGGCTGACATTGCTCAGGGTCACGGAGTAACAGTACCACCCGATGCTAATCAACGAGAGAGAGGGCCCTGACTTCGCCCGGGGTTACCGACACTCACACACTTACACACTTACACACTTACACACACACCCATAAAAAAACACTACCGTTCTGTAAGCTCGATTGCCGGATTTTGCTTTAATTTCATTACGCGTTTTTCTTGCTTTCGCTGTTTGTTTGGAGCGCAGCTCTTGACTTTCGGCTTTCGGCTTTCGGCTTTTGGCGTGGGTTTCGATATTGTTTTCGTACGTGACCTTTTGGCGGAAAGAATCGGTTGATATTTTTTATATTTTTAGCGTTTCATCTTCTCCCCCCCAACCCCCCTCGGTAAAAAATAAAATAAGAAGCGTACACGTGCAGATAAACGTTAGTAGAGATACTCATAGCAATAACCACATATTCTCGCTTTCCACTTTGATTATTTGCTTGGCGGCTTCGGCGTTTGTTGTTTATGTTCGCACTTGTATATAGATACATATGTATGTACATAGATACATATGTACATAGGCACTAGAGTAATAGTATTTGCCATGCTAACGTTTGCCGCCCCTTCTGGGCGGATTTGATTTAATTACGGGCCAAGTTTGTTATTGTTTCGAGTGGCGGCGGTTAGCAAACCCGTAATTGAGATAATACGCCAAGTGCTCTGGAGAAATGAACAAGGTTCATTCGCAGAGTTTAGCTGCAATTAAAGAGGGCTCAACGAGTGGCAAGGGGGCGGAGAGGGGGTGGCATCATCCAATCCAACTATCGTTAATCAGGCGGCTAATTAAAGCCAAAAGCAGCCACCTTCGCAGCGGAATCGAATAAACCCACAGGAGTAGAGTATCGCACACACTCGACGCCAATGAAATCGGTTTAATTAATTCGCTTTGTTTCGATTGCCTGGCAAAAGGCGATATGTTTACTTATTCACATGTAAATGTACATTCTCCTTAGAACGAATCCCATTTGCATTCTACGATGGCCACTATGGTCACTATGAGTTTGGCTGCAGACATGGAAATGGAATTTAAGTGATTCATAAAATGAAATCATTTTAAATGCATTCGCACTTTACATTTAATTAAATCTACCAAAAGGGAGTGCACTAAGGCGTTAATTGACTGCGTTTATTAATTTTAATTCGGCGTATAATTTAATTGGGCGCACGTGTGTTGACCCCTTGGCTTCTATAGAATACAATTTAGTACGAGTATCATAATAAAACTTTTTAATAACTTGACGCAATTTACATTCAAAAATACCTTCATTTTTATGTCATAATGAAATTAGCAAATTATTGCTTGATGGCTTTAACGTCAGTTTTAAGCCAGCACTTTGGATTTTCAAATTTAAAAGATGAAGAAACAACTGAAAGCCTTCCATTCTACAAACTTTGTATTGTATGTTTTTTTTCAAGTAATTTGCAACCCGCTGGGAACCAAAGTCATTAGTGTGCCTTACACTCGAAATTAGACAATTGCTCATTTGGATTTTGGGAGCCTCATTAATAATATAACTTGATCTTCTCCGCGTTTTTCCCAGAAACTAAGCCACGGGGTTCCCAAAGTATTCATCTATAAGTATGAGTGAGAGTATGAGTATAAGTACGAGTACTTAGATTGGCTTAGAATCGAAGTCTACGTGACGCGGACCACGGCGAAGAATGTAGAACTAATCGCGATTCATTCAGAGCCGACTTAAAGCTCCATATGAATGCAGCTGGGCGTGCGCAGTGACGCAGATCCACTGACGTGCAGCTATATATAGCTACATATATATAGCTTAATATCGTTCAGTTGGCCAAAAATACTTAGCCATTTCCGCTGCATACTGGCGATCTCGGTGACGTGCGGCGCTTTAAATACCTTTGAATACTTTGTAAGCGAAGCGATCGATGGGAATCCGCATAAATTAGACAGCTGAGCGGCTGCTTTCGCTTCGCAGACAAAACATCTTACGTAATTCGACACGCACATAATTAATTTGGAGCCCAAACATTTTTCGCAGCCCCGACTGGCGGCCAAACAAAAGCAAAAGTTCTTAACTCCAAACAAATGCAAATGAGCCTGCGACTGAGTCACTTCCCAAGTGTGTGAGTACGAGCGACTCACTCGCTTTTGCGAATATTCAGAATATCAGCAGACGCAGATTCAGATACTTATAGAGATAAAGATACAGATACAGATACTCGGCGGAGCTCGTATCTCGTATCTGGCAGAAGCTTAGAACCTGAAAGGAAAACTCGCACATGGCTGATTAATCAGAGTGCTGGGCCCAGAATAAAACCTGAATCGGAGCTTCGACCACTATGCGAATCCACTTAAACCCTCTGCGATGATCGCAATCAGGAAAATAAATACGTTCTGTGTCTTGTATCGTTGGGATCATATATCACACAGCTTGAGTAACATGGGTTTGGATTGGCTTTGGATTTTGGATACCCTGCTGCCCGATGATACAATCGAATTGTTTGGGGAACCAATTAATAGAGTCACCGAAACCTGATGGCACATATTATATCACACAAGCTCTGGCCAAGCTTCTAATTGAAATATAATTTAATAAATTATACTAATTATCCGAATCTAATAGCTGAGCATACAATATTCAAGTGTTTGCTTTGCAGGAACAGCAATATATTAGCCCACTAAAGAAATGCTATGTTTACAAATGATTCGCTTGTAAATATATATATATATCAGCATACCTCTTCAAGTGCTGAATTTATTTTCAAATAATTTTCTATCCCCCCATTTGCATTCCACAAAGTTGTTAGCCCCAAAGTTAGTTTACCATAGTTGTATTTACGTTAAGAACTGCTAGCCGACTTTGCTTACATATTGTTTTTAGGAATTTATTAAGTTTTGCAACTACGAGATTCGCAAAAAACTCACAGGTTTTGTTTAAAGTTTGAATTTGTGCAACTTTCACAGACAACAACCGAGTCTCGCATGCAAAAAGGTTGCGTAAATAGCGCCGGACAAAGGGAGAAGTTTCTTGTAATTTCAGCCATATTAGGCAGACCGCAAGCCATTTCATTTAATAGAATTTCGACAAGTACGCGGTGTTGCAAGTGGCCATTACCTTATCCAGCTGACTGCGCCGCTCAATCATCTTGGCCACTCAATTCAATTCAATTGACACTCTGCCGATGCGAGGTATTCCAGCCACTTTCCACTCGCGACTGAAATAACTAACTATTTGCTCGACTAATTTCCGCCTAATCGCGAAGCTTCTTTTCTCTGCGCACTTTTGCTTTTATTTGTGACTTTGTTTCTGGCCAATTCAGTTGCGGAATCGAAGTGAAGTTTTCGAGTGTTCGAGTGTCGAGTGATCGAGTGTAGAACGCCGACCGCTCGGAGGCAACCGTCTCGTGTTGTATGAAATTCGCAACTGAGCTGAGCCGAGCCGAGCACTTAAGAGACTCTTACCCGCCACTAGAGACCCCATACTCCACACACCAGACACCACACACCACATACCAGACACCGCACCCCGCACCCCGCACCCCGCACACCGCACCCCCAGCCACGGATCAGCGTTCCGAGCCACAATACACAAGCCTGGCTCGCGAAGCTCTGGCCAATTCAAGCCGGCAACGAAGCGTCTCACGTTTTGTTTTCTTCTTATTGTATTCGATTTTTTCTGTTTTTTGTTTTCTGTTTTTTGTTTTTTGTGTTCTGCTTCTTCTCAGCGGCGAGAGGGTTGCCAGGCGAGTTTCTCGGCTTCGTTGGCGCCTAACGTGTTTGCTCTGGTCTCTCGGAAGGGTGGAGGTATCTTGCTTGGGAAGTGGGGGGCTGCAGCTGGGGGAGCTGCTTTCTGGGGAGGGGAGGAGGTTAGCTCAGCTGTTCTTCGTGCGCGTTGCGCGTGCGCAGATCAAACCCTTTCGCAAGTGGAGTGCACAGTGTAGTTACACTGGCAAAGATACCCCACACAAAGTGTGTTCTATGGGTTCTAATGCTAACAGCTTGATTAACATACAAAAGCTCACAGAATATATATGAAGCTATAGCTTCGAATAAGTAGAAATACCTGAAAGGTTAAGTTTCTCAAAGTTCAAGTTAGGGCATCCACCAGTCGGTGCATTGGTTTTGTCTCAATACGCTTTCGCTCACTGCGGTCGAGTGGTGCGAAAAGGCAACACTTGTGCCAAGCTGACTGACTGATTAGTTGTCTTTGGCTATTTGCCGTTTGCTGTTTGGCTATAAGCGAAGCTGCCCCTGCCCCGCGAGTAAATCAATTTTATAAGCAAGTACTCGCAGTGGTGGGCTGGTTGGTTATCGACTGGGGGGCATTGACGTTTGTTTGAGTTTGGCTGCCGGCTGGGAGCTTTCCTTTCCGCATATGCGGCAATCAATTTGCCATGCAACGCGAGTCGCGGAAACCACAGTTGCAGGTTGGAGCACACCACTTTCACCTGGTCTACGGGGCGGATGAGTCAGCTGCATCACTCATACGCCGCGTGGCCCGTTCCGAGGTGGGTGTGAGGAGTATACGTACGTGTTTGCAATGGATTCACACTTGACTTGACTGCCGGCGAACAGTATAGTTATTTGACCTGTCACTTGGTCCACGAAATCCACTCAACTGGCATTCACACGGGCGAGAGTATTGTTATTTATGCCAAAATGGGGAAATTACTGGCGAAATTTATTGATATTTATTGAACCAGCGATTAAATTGCTGGCCACCAATGCGCCGTGTGAATCAGAGTGTGACGAAACCATTTGACCAAAAACCAATCGCTAATGATTCTGGGCGAGATTCGGCGGCTTGCTCGAAATCAAATTCGATTTTAATTCGCACCCAGAATCTATGCATTCCCAATTTTCGCTGCGCAGGACAATTATTGGTCCTGGACGCGTACGTGATCCTGTTGCGGAAGTAGGTTCCTGCCTGTGGTTCCCGGAAATGTTTGAATAAACGGAGAATTCCGGGTGCTGAATGGCTCACGCAGATGGATTCCATTTGGCATGGGATGGGATGGGACGGGGGGTGGAGGTGGAGATTTCGGCACACACGTGAAGCCATTTGGCATCTCAATTATGGTCAGTTGTGCGTGGGCTCCCCATTTCGCTCCCCATCCTCGTTGTGCGGCCTCAATCAGCAAGGTTATCTTAAATGAATACACTCCAGTGCGAGCTCATCATCTTTATCCCGAATATTGCGGTCCGAAAATGAGTATTTTTACTGGGTGGGTATCTCGACTAACCGATACTCTGTAAAGCAGTGTGCTATACTAGCTCCCTGTGGATTTATGTATATGGTTAAGTTTCTACTTGAAGTGCAACGAATTGGCTTATGTGGCAGTATACTCCAGTAATGCTGAGCTCTGAGTTGAACTTTAGCTGCTTTTGGTTGCAGTGCCTCGCCGGCTGCAATTGTGCCAATCTCGTGCATTACGCTTCAAGTTCACTGTACTTTACAGCACGCAGCTTTTAATCACAGCCAGCTGTGACCTTAAACACCGACTTCATCTGATCTTGGGCTGTGTGTAGTTGGGGTCAGGTTTTGCTTTGGTTTGGCTTGGTTTGGGTTGGGTTTTGGCATTGGTGGGGCATTTACTCAAGTGTGTTTGCTGGGGGCAAGCAAAAGCAGTCGGCCAAAATGACACTTTGGGCTTCAATAGAATCAATTAACTAATTCCGGCCATTCCAATGCTTTTACTTAGGACACAGCCCATTAATTCGGGAAAATACCGATTGATTTTAAAAGAAAAAGTAGAAGAACCTCACATTGCTTATAAAGAATAACTTTGATGAGTTATGTACTTATATACAAATCTTTCGTCTTATAAACTTAGTGGCCATTTGAATCCCTACTTCATTTTAGAAATGTCGAGTCCGCTTTTATCTTCATATCTGTGCAATTATTTCATCTGCCTTGCTTGTGGTGGCATTTGATGATCGCAAAATTAGTTTTAAATTGCCCCTTGTCAGCCGACAGTCGTGTAATTTTATGTCATTTTAACAAATGTTTATCTGTTCGGACGTGGGCAAGTCACCAAACCAAAACATGTCAAGGTCGCCACGAATGTGTACATGGAGTTTTTGAGTTTTGCTGTTTATTTATTAGAAAGAAAACTGTTTGGAAAACGCTGGAAAATAAAATCATTATTGTGTGATACTTGAGGAAGTTTCCCATACGAAATGCCAGCTTAGATTGGCTCAGTTTGTAACTTTTGCCATTGACCAACATAAATAAACTTGCGAAAATGAAAGTTCCAAGCGGATTTTGCTCAAACATTTCGGTAGAAGTGCATTCAACAAATTGCTCAGATGCTCCTTCATAACTATTGAACTTTATGCCACAAAGTTAGCATTAAAAAGCGAGTATATAATACTTTATATGGTCAGAAAGGCTTTCTTCTACCTGTTACTTGCTGTTCAAGGAATTTGGTATACATTTTTCTCGATAACTTCGATTTGCAAGAAGAGCTAGAAACTTGAAGATGAAACGGCTCATTAAGCGGAAACGCGCATTAAAACGCGCTTAAAATACATTTAATCACTTGTTATCAGTCGAGCAAGGCCATAAAAGCCCCACGCGATTGTTTGTTGTTTGTTTGTTTGTTTGCTTTCCGATGGGGCTGAGCAATCGGATTGGGCTCATCAAGGATGTGGGTGGGTGTGGTACACGTTTCATCAGCATAATTGTTACCATCCCCCAGCAGCTTTCGGCTTTAACTGCTCATTATTGTCATTGCGATTCGGCGGCATTTTAAAATTCAATTGTCGAGAGCTGCACGTGGCGCGGCCACGCCCCCGGCAACACTACGCCCACTGCGCACGCTGTGCAAAGAGGCACTGCAAGAAAATAGCAGCGTTTGTGGGGCAAATCGATGGAAAATACATTATTAAGATCTTTGGTTTCTAAATAACTTAGACTGATACTATCACATTATATTTAGATTTAGGATTTATTATCTTAAGTGCGATAATTTTGCTTTAAAGAGATCGAATGGCAAGTTAGGTAGATATTTCTCTTGGTGCACTGCCGTGGTTCACCACGTACTCGCTGTTTATTCGCGTTTTCATCCACATTTTCCGCATATGTGGCCCGCAATGCCTCCTGGCCACGTTTGTTGCCACAGCGCGGATTCGGCCCATTTGCATTTCAACGGCACCGAGTTACCTGTGATTAAACGGGACTGCAGGACGCAGGACGCGGGACGCAGGACGCGGACTGCTCGTAACCAGCTCATTCAGCCGGAGGATTCATGGCGATCATTCAACTCGTAATTGTGGGTTGATGCGGCTCTTTGGGGGTCACGCTTCCAACTTTGCAATGTGATAGTATCCGAAAGGTTTGGCAGGGTAAGTACATACATTTCACAGGATTTTTTGTAAATTAATGAGCATAAAACTGATTCTGGGCTCTCAAGAAGTTCATATCTTAATCACTTTTGGATCTGAATGCCAGGCTAGGAATCACGTGGGCCTAAAACGAGAAATATAGCTGAACTTGGCCCAGGAAATCAGCATAATGGGTGGTGGAACTCCTAACTCTAACCCCAATTACTTTAATGTAAGCGAAAATGCATTCGATTTTAATTAAATCAGTTACTGTTTACAGGATTTGCCCTCACTGCCCGCACATTGCAAATGCGGCGAGCCCACGTGAGCAGCTTGGCCTGCTGCTGTCCTGCTCTGTCCGCCCAGTGCCTCTCTTTCTGACGCCGTCTCCCCTTCTATTGCCGTCTCTCTCTGTCGACAGTGTCTGTCACTTGTTGTCGCTGTCAATTAAACGTAATCCCTTCGGCTGAGTTAAGTCCGCCCGTCTTTGTGCATTTTCGAGCTGTTCTCTCTGCCAGAAGTCAAACTAATTTTCGACCTCATCGCCTCATCGCCTCAAAAGTAGAAAAGTAGAAGAGTGGAGAAGTAGAAGTTTGCTGGGCGTCGGGGCGCAAATAACGCTCATTAGCCGTAATGAGTTATAGTTGGACTACAATCCACATCGGACGCCAAACACTCTTTAGCGGCAATTATGAGGGCGGAAGGAGGAGGGGCGGCTTTTTATGGCCTGCTAGTCATAAAGTTTTGAGCTATAAATACTTTGGTCCGAAGGCCTTTGAGCCAGGCTTTAAGCGGGAAGGCGGGTGGTGGTGGTAATTCGAGGAGTGAAAGAGTTGGGCAGATTTTCGGGATTCGAGGGTGAGAGACGGGGGAAGGCTGCTGACTGAGCAGACCGCAAATTGTTTGACATTTGGCACTGGGCCCCCCAAGAACCCCCAGGAACCCCCAAGAACCCAAGGAGCACCCCCACCCAGTGCTGAAACCGAGTAAGCCTGCATAGCTCCGTCTCGCTCGCACGCCATGTGCCGTCTCGCTCGCGCACTGGCAGCATAGTTGCTGTTGTGTTATTGTCACTTGCCAGCGGCAGTCTTGTGTTATTCTATCCAAGTTTTCCGTCACACAACAAGGACGAACTTTTTGTTGTTAATTCGTGCAAGTTTCGGGCAAGTATTTACGTGCCTCGGCGAGAAAGAGAGGGGGCTAAAGCACTAGAAAGAGAGGGCTGCAGTCGCTTACAGGCCGCCTGCTGTGAAAGTTTTGTATGTTAATGGCATAGTTTAGGCAAAATGTTTTCACTGACGCCTGCCGCCCACTCCAGATTATACATCCACATTCACATCCACTTCCACGTCCACATCCTTGAATTTTGGCAGATTCTCTGGCTCTGCACATTTTCCACGGCTCACATGGCCCGAGCAAAATGAACTTTCACTCGCCACATCACCCCTCATCGCTCACTTAATGTGCCATTGCCCACGTTAAGTGACTTTCTTATGTCGGCTGTAAAATTTGCCTCTTTATATGGGACCATATGGATCCATCCATGTTTTCCGTGCACTCAAAGAAAATTTACCCCCAAAACTAGAACTGCAAGTTTTAAAAATCACCTTTACTGCTCAAAACTTTTATGGTAGCTTATAAACCAATGTTTTTAAGCTATTATTTTCCCATGATCTGATTACTTTACACATACTTACACCCATTTCTTTTGAGTGCAGGATAAAAGCCAAGCCAACATAGCTGCGGTTAAATATCGCAGCACTAAGAAAGCTTGTAATTTACTTGAGTACACCGCTGCAGATGTCCTTTTGGTCCTTTTGGCCCCTCCTCAGGTCGCATGTGGCTGTTGGCCAAGTTAAGCCATTGGCAAAACTTTCGCCGCGATAGTTTGAGCCGTTTTTCTTTTGATTTACTTTCGAGAATTTGAAACTTCTGCGCCCGCTCACTCGAATGTGGGCAACTATTAATTTCGAGTCAGGGCAGCTGGCTGTTTACAGTTGGCATACAGTTTTAGCCGAATTTATTTAGTTGCTAATTAAATATAAAAGTTGGCCAACCAACCGATAGGGCAGTAAGTTCTGCCCGCACCTGTTTGCGCTTCTGTGGTTCCTCATCGAGCGGCTCGAGTGGCTCACGTGCGTAAGCACTTGATGGCGGAGAGCGAAGGATTCCCTTTATCCCCATCAGCACGGGCATCCTTGTGGCCCAGGCTCATCCACTTGCCACTCGCCACTCCTGGCTGTCACAGCAACCCGGGCGGCAGCCACTTGCTGTTGCAACCGCATTAACATTCTGCTTAGCAACAAATTACATTCGGACGGGGGATGTGGGCAATGAGCCACTTCATCTGAGTGTTCTGCACTGCCAGAAATCAGCTCGCTGTCTTGGGGGAACAGAAAGGGAATGTTCAGCAAGAGAGGGATTTTCCTTCGAGGATACTTAAAGAGCGCACTCGCACTTCTCGCAGTGTAGGAAACTGGCCAGCTCACTTGAATCATCTCCCCCAAGTGCAATGGACTTCTCAAGTAACCGCTTTCCTGACTTGCAGACTGCTGCTTGATGTGGGGCAGCAACGATGAGCACGGAAAATGATGATGGCGATGACGAGGTACCCACGACGCAATGGACGAAATGGGCCAAGTGACCAAATACAATTTCCGGGTGAGGGCAAACAGCTGAGTTCGCTTAATGTACACAGAACTCCGGCGTGGCGAACTTCAACAAAACGATTTTAGCAGCTTGAGTTGTTGTTTGTTTTGATTAAAAATTAAGCATGTCCTGGGTCAGTTGGACTGGGACAGGACCTCCGGTACGTGCTCGGCTTGGGGAATTAGGCGGCCTGCACAAGCAAATGCGTTCCGTAATAAATTCAAATCAACTTTGGATGCCCGGCTACATGGTCATCAAATCGATTGGAACACAAAGTCACACCCACGCATACGCGCACATTGGAAAGTCCTGTCCCAGGATGCTCTTTAGTTTTTGCCAGCTATAAATTTTAGCTGCTGGGTCCCTTTTGGGCTTCCGTTTTACAATGTTCACTTTGCAGATCCAGCGCGGACTTTGGCCCGACTTAAGCGCATTACGGACTCCGGCGGAGATTCCGGGACTCGGACTCGAACTCGAACTGGGATCCGGATTCGGATCCGGATTCGAACGGAGGGCAGAGTCTGTTAATGTCCCATCGGTTGTGCAAATAAAGAGGAAGCGGGCAATGGCATTCGGATCAAGTCCTGTTAGCCGGGCTAAGCAATTGATTTGTTCGTTTACTGCCTTATGCAAATTCGCTGATGGATTCGCTGCTGAATAAGCAAGCGTCCAGTGCAGCACACGTGGCGTATACTTAATAAGCCGGCAACTGGATAAAAGGCACAAAATCTATTGAGATAATCGAGCTATTATTCTTCCTCATTCCTTTCATTACCTTTATGAGTTGTCGTCCACTTCTGCTGCTTCGTTTGAGGGACCGGAAGTACTGCGGCAGCCATCTTGCATGCGAACAGGGCAAATGGCTTCCGGCTGCCAATGCCGTTGATTAGGGTCAGGTCTTTGAGGAAAAGTCAATTGCAATCATTGTAAAGTGGAAAACGATTGTGGAAATTAATCTGTTTTAAAGAGATTCGATGAAAAGCCAAATTCCTGAATAATCTCATTAGGTTTTATTTCAAACCCAGTTCACAAAGTGGACTGCACTATTACTTTCTCATGCGAATAATGATGGTGAACAGTGAGTAGGCCCCCTTGAGGGTGGAGAAGAACGTGTCCAGGTGGACTCTCATCATTCCGCCGGCCACCGCGGTGCTCTTCTTCAGCGATTGCTCCACGAACAGCATCATTTTGCGCTTGAAGCTCCTGTTCTGCGAGTGCCAATGGCAACTGAAGGCCGCGTAGTGGAGCCGCCCGAACCAGTACTCGTTGTCGGTGCCGAAGTAGCAGGAGGGGAAGATCTGCAGCGGCATGGCCAGGGAGTAGAAGATGAAGTACATCCGCGACATGGGCTCGCTGACGAAGAACACCAAGGCGGCTATGCCGATGCACACATTCAGGGCGGTCACTGTGAACTGAATCAGCATGGGCAGCGAAATGAAGGCCTCCACACGGCGGAAAAGCCTGGAAAAAAGTAGATAAAGGATATTGAATAGAAAAAAAAGGCATTACAATGAGGCTACCCACTCTAGAAGATGCTTGTGATCGGTGATGCAGGCCTCCAGGTCCCTCTCCGCACACCTGGCTGGATCCCGCCCCACCTGCTCGAATCTCTGGTACAGCATCTTGATGTGGGCTGAGATCAGGCACAGCACCACCGCCGGAAAGCAGTCGCTCACATAGTTCTGGAGCAGCTGGAACGAGATGCCCACTATTTGGTAGGCGTTCGCAATGTAATAGTTCCTGGTGGACTGTAGCCAGTCGAAGGGAAACCAGGCGGGGTACATCAGACCGCGCTCCTCCTTGAACAGGAAGGACAGCTCGGCGAACAGGGCGCACGGCATGTAGATGCCGATGAAGATGTACAGCACATTCCGCAGCTGCACCCTCACCTGGCCGTAGATGCCACGCTGCACCGGACCGGCGACACGCTCATCCAAGAGCCTCAGCAGCCGCTCCATCTCGAGCACTTCGCGGATGTTGTAGGCGTAGAGCAGGCACTTCACCGAGCAGGCTGTGCAGGTGGCGAAGGTGGTCAGGTTGAGGATGTCCTCGGTGAGGGTGCGATTGCGAAAGAGCGACATGCCCAGGTGCACGGGGTAGCACAGGGTCACGAGCAGATTCGACAGGATGCTGTACATCACGTATAGGTTTCTCCAGTTCTCGACCCGCAGCTGAGCCACGCCCAGGTATCGCCAGGCGGTCCAGTGGCTCTTGAAGAACTCCAGACTGTCCACTTTGACCTCTGGCATGGTTCCTTGAAGTCTCGGCCTTAATTTTGGGTTCTCCCCACTTAAGTAGCATTTTGGTGATGGCTCAATCGCTGCGATTGCCCAATTATGTAATTAGGCTTGCGTGGTCAGCTCAATTAGAAATTAGAAATTAGACCACCTGCCGATGAGCTCAGGCTTCCCATTCACTTCCCTTACCACTTAGTTTAGTTGCATCCAAGTTTAGGTAAGAATAATTCGTTTGTAGTAAAATTTAATAGCCTACTTTTAAAGCTGCAAAACGATGCTGTGCAAAAACAAAGCAAACCTAGTTCGGCAAATAAACGCTGTAATGTGAAAAGTGAAAAATCATGAATGCCGCACAAAGGTAAAATGGAAAAGTTGTCAAAAATTGCGGCGACTGTGACGACTTTGTTGTACAACAATGTGCACTCCATGCTGATTTCAACAATGGCAACTAAAATGCGGAATTACACGTGTCATAGTTTCAGGTGAGCAGTTTGCCAAAGCTTTCGTCGCTTTCATAATTAATAAAACCGGCGCACATAAATCTCCATTATCGTTTTCGACCCACTTTGCATTGCTGCTTTTGTCAGCGGTTTTTGCCGCTCAAAACGCGCGCTAGAAAGTATGCTACAGAATTTATGGCGCACTCGCTGTCAATTTTACCATTTTACAATTTTACAATTTTACAAGCGAACATGCGAATTTATGGCGCATTAAATTATTCGCTACGTAAAAGTTGCAGTGCCGATCCGGGACTTACTTGATATTTCCACATGGTGCATGCAATTAGCATGTCCAGACGCAGCCGAGCAAAAAACATGTTGCCATATTGTTGACAGCCCCATAAATTGTTGCATGCACGTCGAAATGGCAGCGGGCCAAGCGGCAGCACCAAGCGGCAGCACCAACATCCGGAAAAGCGGCGGCAAAGCGGGAAAAGGGGGTGCGGAGTTAGGGGCGGCAAAACAACCTCATCGCACATAGGAGTATGCATTTAGATGCATCGCAGCTCGCTGTTCGAGCACAATCTAAGGTCTTAATTGTTGCATTTTTCCACAAAATTCCCAGCGACATTGTCACACTCTGTCTGCCATTTACTGTATGCTAAATCCCTCGTTGCCAAGTGTGAGTTGTGGATGCGGATACGTGTGCGGATGTGGATGCGGATGCCATAACCCAATTACGGCGCATGCCGCAAGTTGCTCGTCGCATGTGGGTGCATTGACTATTTGGTAAGGCGCTAAATTTGATCTGTTAATTTGGGCTTAATTAAGCGGAAACTTGAATCACTGATTGACTTTTCGACAAATTCCCAACTAATTGCCAATTGTGTATACATTTCGAAATAATAGATTTGCTTCTCACTTTCCGCTGCGTAAATGTGATGCCTGTTCTGATTGTGGCAGCAACTCAATTAAATTCCAAAATAATGAGTGATATTATAAACATTTTGCAAATGCTATAGTTAACAACATGAATCTAATTTAGAAAGAACAATTTGTTTCTTTCTAATAAAGAGCTAAAATATTAAGTTAGTTGTGATTTAATCATTTCCCAATGACTTCAATTTGCTGTTTAAATTTCTCGACAAATTTGAGTTGCAGCACCCCATCGGAAGCCAGCAGCCCCATTTGCATGCCACGTGCAACTTGCATACAACATTAGCTGCCACGAAATGGGGAGCATTTAGGGGAGCATACTTGCCTCGTTCCAGCTGCTGTCAGCAAATTAGAACGACAACAATGTAATTATCATAATTAAAAGGCAGCCCCCAGTCGCCCAAAAACAGAAAACCCAAAACCGAAAACCAAAAGCCCAAAAACCCACCCATCCACGTGCTCGCCGGGGGAAAAGTGCCGTGGAGCCCATCGACCCAGCGACCGGACACGGCGGCCATGAATTTCCTATTAACAGCCGTTTGCAGTGACAAAAAAAACAACGTGCAAGATTCACGACGGAGGTGCAGGGGGTGGCAGCTGCATAATTGGGCCAGGTCGCTAATTGTAAAACGGTGCGCATTAATTGCGTCTGCAGCGTTGCGCATTTTGCGGTTACCCCCCGACTGCCCCCCCTCGAGAAAACCGCGCTGCATCCGCTGGGGGACCGCAAATTGCGATGATGAAAGTCTTATGCAATTGCACCCCATTTATGAAGGAGGCGGTACGTGTTGCTCGCGGGCAGCGGACGCAGCTGCATCCGCAGTGCGTTCTTATCAGTACGTTCTTATCAGCACGGTCTGCCGACTCGCAACTCACCACACTGGAATGCCGGACATGCCGCACAGCTGAGCACCAGGCGCCTCACCGCTGCGCATGTCCAGGAAACATAGAAATGTGCTAGGTCCTTAGTTGAAGTCTAATCTATTGTAAGATTGCTCCTGAAGAAATTGAATCAAAGCTAAAACAATTTACAATGAATTTCTACATTAGATGATTGGAAATCCTTTTGTATTCTTAAGATTCCTAACATTAATACTTGTAAGATAAAAGTAATAGTAATGTTTTCTGCTAATGATAATCGAAAGTACATTAAACCGTAACCATTTTTATTAATCCTAGAAGTCTTATGAGCTTTTAATATTTAATTAGTTTGTTTTAAGAATATATAATATAAAAGTTTTATAAAAATCCCATGACTAATTTGAGTTTATCGGAGTTGCATGCAACAGTTTACGGTGCGCTGCCAAAGTCTGGCTTATCACAGGCGAAGCCGCCGCTTCCAGTCTAATCAGAAACATCGCTGGAAGGCTCTCACCAGAGAGCGCCCGAGTTTGAGAGAGGGAGAGAGAGAGCGGGCACTAACCTGCCTCAATCTCCAAGGTGGCGGCCAGGCTTTCACTTTCTCCGGTGCTCAGCTGCTGCTGCTGGTCCACAGACCCACAATCAACGGTTCGGGTCGCCAGCGCTCGGATTTACCGTTCGTTTCGGGGCGTGGTGAGTTCGCGTGCGAACGAAGCCGACTTTAAGGCTGGAGTTCCGATGTCGCGCGGCGCCTGGCAGTTCGCTCTGAAGCGCGTCGCGGCGTGGTTGTGCATGCATCGTGGGGTTCCAGGAGGTACTTTCAGAACTATCCCGATTCCAGCGAGCCAAGATCGCGTGTTTGGTGCAGTGATCCCAGTGGTTTAAGACAAGTCTGCGGCAAGGGCAGCGACAGTTTTGTGCAGTGAGAGTGGAAAACTAATAAACTAAAATCCACCTATAAATAAACTTAACGCGGAGTAGCCTTTAAAAGGTATGTAGGCGAAAGGAAACATGTTCATTTCATCCTCACTAGTGTAAGCCTCATATAAATCTAGCAAAGTCAACGGCAACTGTGGCTTAACCACAAAGTACCGTGCCTTCCGGCCGAGCAAATGAAAACTGTGAAAACCAATTGGTTATCTGTGCCTTTTGCCTGATCCTCTGACTGCTGCTCCTGTGCGAGAGTTGTGGGCCAAATGGCAGTCCACTGGGCGTATACGTAATGCCATTGTTCGGACAACAGCTTACGCAAATCGCATTCAGTGCGACTCGAATGTACACCTGCAGCTGTGCGCATTCATGGGGCAGTTGAGTACTTGAATACCCGTACATACGTTGTGGAACCAGGCCAGCAAAAAGTGCGGCTTATAAATGAGTTAACAAAAGCATAAAAATGTAGTACCCCCCCAGTCGATGAACTGCTGACAGCGGATTCGAAGGCCGCACAGGAGTGCTGCCCCAGCGAAAGTAAATAATAAATTTCATTATCTTCCGCTGGGAGATTATTTTCAGACTGCAAATACAGCAGTACAGCAATACGAGTGGGTGCACAGCTCACCTAGAGGCCTCCGCCAGTCAATTAATTAGGCGCAGGACTCCAGGACTCCTGTCCATATGAAGCAATCCTGTTGGAAGGCACACCGAAATCACGCATACGCCGTGTGTGCCTTGACTTTTACTCGGAACTTCTCCTTTACTTTCGGCCAACCTTTATTTTCGGCCAATTAATTAAAGTCTCTCTTTGTTTGGTTCGAAAATTCGGCGTAGCAATTAACTCGCCGCCATTTAGCCAAATGAAGAAATTATGCTTCTTTGATGTCAGCACATTTCCTTGGCAAAGTGCGAGTGCCAGAGTTCGGGGTTCCGAACGACTTATTATGCGCTTCATTCGCGCTAATTGCCATCCTCAAATCCCGAGCTTCTGCTCCAAGTCCAAGTCCAAGTCATTGTTTTAATTTGGGCATTTACCTGCACGCTCTTAGCCGCTGTTTACTTTCACTTGCCCCCCACTCAGCCGCCC
Organism: Drosophila teissieri; assembly: GCF_016746235.2. Classification (NCBI taxonomy): domain Eukaryota; kingdom Metazoa; phylum Arthropoda; class Insecta; order Diptera; family Drosophilidae; genus Drosophila; species Drosophila teissieri. Next base: position 21,951,531 of record NC_053030.1, read on the forward strand.
AGTAATACTTTACTTTGCATACAAATGGTCCAACTGGGCGCTTCTGCTTTATGAATGCAAATTTGCCCAGCCTCCTGCTGATGCCTGCAGTTCGCCATTGACCCATGCTGCGAGGGCTGGAAGGATTCGGATGGGAGGATGGCAGGATGCGAGGATGGCAGGATGCGAGGAGGCTGTGGTGTCACTGTCAGCTTCAGTTACTTATTTGCATACAGTCGGAGAAATGTGCAGGCAAAGAGTTCGGAACAAAAACTTTTCCAGTGGCATAGACATGGAAATATAAGTTGGAAATTTAAGTTTCTGCTTCATGCCCTGGCTGCACACAAAACTATTGTCTTCTAAGCTTACATAATAGTAATAGAAATAGTAATAGTTGTAGTTTCGCTTCTAATTCAAAGTGTTTCCTTTGTTGCATTAGATGAATCGGAGAGGTTTATGATGTATTTCCCACTTTCTCCGAGTGTTTCACTGTCAACAAAAGCAGCACAATGCCGAAAAAGCTGCGAATAGCTACAAAACTCGGAAAAAGCGGCAGATACTAACACCCAACGCTCTGCGTTGGCAGCTGATTTGCCTTCCACTTACGCGGCGTTTACTTTGCAAAGTCCTTTTTTTTCTAAAGGCTCTTCTAAAATTCAACAGATATTCCTGGCGCGGACTTGGCCGCCACGGATTTGGGGCAAACAACAAAGTAAAGCCGTAGAAAGCTACACGTGTTTGGGCTCAAATTTCATTGAGATTCGCGCTCAAACAGATCTGGTTTTCACTTCCTAAGGACCTCCGGTGGTTTCCCCATGTATCCACATTGGTCCATCGGTGACTGGACTTGCATAATGTGCGGGACATCTACTTAATCCGCCTTTCGGAAATTTAATTACGTAGGCGGCATGTTTGCATTTATTCACTTGTGTGTACATTGAAAACAAGCAAAGTGTAATTAAATCAAGACTGCAGCTTTAAAGTGGATTTAACATTTCGACAGCGTAGCTGCTGTGCGCTCAGTGTATTTGGGCAGGCTGTGGATGTGTGTTTCATTTAATTATTATTTTGACTAAGACCTTAATGCATTTGACCACTTACACAAGCCTCGCAAATGTAATTAAAATCAAGTGATAATGCCTCGAGTCGAGTGCCTCGACTATCAGATACTCGTTACTCTGCAGGTGGGCGCTTCATCTTAACACTGCAGAAATTATAGTTCCCGAGATTGACTTGGCTGGAGATCCTGGTCAAGTATGTTATCAAAAACATATACTTAAAATATAGGTTAAGAATGGGAATGGCTTAAGTATTCTAAGGACTTAAACCCTTATTTTCCCTGAACTTTAGGGACTAAACTTCAGAATGTGTGAGCTGCAAGCTTGTGTCTTTCCAAAGCCTGGCAAATCGGCTTAAATCGGATTTACTGTGGCAACTTATTAATTATGTACGGGGCACGAGTTCGAGCATTCCCTAATTCCGCTCGAAGGATGCCTCCTTTTGCCCAAAAAGAAAGAAGCAGAGCAACCCGCGCATTTGCAACCGAAACTTGGTTGCATACTTTTGGGCGCTGCAGTTCTTTGCAACAAAGTTGCAGTCAAATACCTGGGTATTTGAGTTGGTCAGTGGACATGCAACCAATTAACGTGGGACAACTGTGTTCACAGCTCATTTCGCAAAGCCCCATGGGCAATCAATCTAATTGAACGAGCGAAGAGCAGCGGACCAATTAAAAAGGCCACCAAAATGGGGGAACGTTGATCCTTTGGTGGGCACCGATTGACACGCCACATTGTTTAACAATTTAGATGTTTTTTTTTGTCCACCGACACGCCCGCAAAATCACGTTAAATTAGTTATGATTGTGGCGTGTTAAACGTTAATTAAACGCGCCTCGTTTGCGGTGCGGCCAAAGCAAATCAATTATTTAGGCCATTTGAAATGCAGGCTTTGTCCAGATTGACGGCCTGCTAAAGTCACGCCCTCGTGCCTTCGCACACCCACTCATTAATGGGTATCGATGGGCCCGATCTGCCCGATTGCACGCCTTTGAGCATCAATTAGGGGTCAGCAAGGTAGGAGGTCATCTACTCTCCAGCTTTGATTGAGTGCCCTCGGTCAGATTCTCGTTTATGGAGAAATATCGTATGCTACGTTCATACGCACCATTTGTAAGCCAAAAGTTAGTATTTAATACTCAACGTCCTTCACTGTCAACTCGATCCAAAGGATATTCTACCAAAGGACATTTGAATGCTAGACTCCTCCACGGGGAGCACTCCTTTGGCGGTCAGTGTAGGAAACGAATGACAGAATAATTGCCATCGAATGCCAAAGTTGAGTTACAATCTAGGCGACTAGCTCGCTTTTGCTGCCAGTCCATTCTGCGACTTTTCCCCGCTCTACCTGCAGATGATTTGTGCCTTTCCCTCGGCACTTTTCTTTTCTTTTCCATTATTTTTTTGTTTCAGCCCAAGGCAGCAGGTGCTTTGAGCCGAGGTTTCTTTGCCTGTCTGTGATTGAAGCGCTTGCAAATGGCAACAATTGCGGCAGTTCTCTAAATAACAAATGGCCAAAAGCGGAGAAGGCTGAGATGGCGGAGGTTGGTGGCAGGTTTTATGGCCCGCCTCCCTGGACGCCTTCCCTGCAACTTGTTTGGCCAAGTGTCGTTGCCAAGTTTTCCTCTAGTTTCCCTCTAGTTTTCCCTCTACTTCACGTTCTGGTTTTCGTTCTGGTTGAGCGGTAAGGCCTGCCTGCCCGGTTGTCCTGTAAAAGTGAATTATGGCGACAGTTGTCAGCGGAACTTTTAAGCTGCCTGCGCGGAGACAAAGGCAAGGATGCGTCTGCAATCAGCTGGGGAGATGGAGTTTGGCATTGCGAAACTTCTGCCACCACGGGCATCGTATCATTTGTCAGACTTGCAACTTCCACCCCCTCCCCCCTCCTCCATCACACAACGACAATTGAAGCTGCGACTTGAGCAACAGTCAAGTGTCAAGGTTGCCGGCTGAATGTTGAAAGCTGAATGCAGACTTTGGGGCAAGGACACGCTCGCGAAAACGGTCCTCTTAAATTGTCATCTGTGTGTGACCCGCACAGCCCATCAGCCTGACTTTCCTCCTCCTCCTCCTCCTCCTCCCCCTCCCCTGTGCTCTGTCCTCGGTCGTCCTGGTCCAAAGGACAATGCCACGGAGGCTGGTGGCTGGTGGCGCGGAGTAAAGACAAGCATTTCACCGTCACTTGACTGACAAGTCGTGCGTGTGGGCGTGGCTGCTGCCCCACATGCCCCCCATGCCTCCAACTTTCACCCAGCCACACCCACACCCCATTTTGGCTCGGTTATTTCAGCACCCACGGTTATTTCAGCACACACAGTCCTCTGGCGACAGAATGGGCATGCTGGGTATGCGTCCGCCAGAGGATGTTATGCGAGCAATGAAGTGAAACTATTGGGTGGGGGAAAAACATATGAAAGCAGATATGCCCGGGATGGAAAAACGATATTTCCGATAATGAGCGAACCGAAGAACACACATCGAGCGTAATAACAAAGAATGCTGAATAATAAATACGAAAAGCAAATGTGCGACGAAAGAAATGTGGATAGAAAATCAACATTAAACGAATTTAGCTAAAACTGAAAATAATTGTCAAATGATCCACATGCTCAACTCAAAATGCTCCAAGTTTGTTGTAAAATCAGAGTATAGATAGCTTCCTACCTCCAAGAGAAACCTTCAAGTCGAATCCAGAGGAGGAGCTCCTAAAACACCTTCTTTCAGGCCTGGCCATATGTGTGTGCGTGTGCTCAAGTACTGACACACACACACTCAGGCTGGCGTTGTAAGGATACGAGTATCCTTTCGCCGTGCGGCCTGTATTATTTAATGACGCCATTGTCGTCAGCCCAGCACGGTGTACGGTGTTCTGGGCCAAGTTGATGCGTTGATTGCCGGCTCACTTGTTCGTCGCTTTTATTAATTTACGAGCTGCGATAAAGGCGAAGCCAAATGAGAATGACCCTTGGCGGCGGGGCGGTGCCTTCGATCGAGATAGAAGTGCATAAACCGAGAGTTATGTAACAGATGGAGATACATGGCCATTCACGGATTCGCACGAAGGGAATGGGAGTGGCATCCACGTGTGCGTCAGTCCGCCCACAACTTTCACTCTTTCAAGCAGACAGGCGCTGCACGGCGAAGGTCCTTGGAAATTGATTGACACGGGCAGGAAATTAAAACAGGTTTGCCTGTTTTCTGTTGTACGGCAACTCGGCTTTAAGTTTATGCATTTTCGGCACACCAAATCGGTGGAACACTGGTTAAACGGATAGCTGGCAATCCAAACGACGACCGACGACGCAGACCATTAACGAAATTGGATTTGATTACTTATACATGAGCGAGCATCGAGGAGCAGCGCTCAGTGATCGGCCACAAAAAGAACGATGTCATAAATCACATTACACAGCACAACAAAGCACAAAAAATACGAGGAGCAGGCGGCATTCAGGCACTCAGCCAGCTTCCGAGTAAGAGGAAGTGTTATTGATGAGCATTTAACATTTGTTATTTCCGCAGACCGGCTTTAAACTTTTCGCCGCGCTGGCGTCATCCGGGTATCTTTACGATTCCACTCTGGTCGATAGCTTAGTTAATAGTTTTAGTGCGATTCAGATTTTGGCAACGCCAGCGATTCTCCCATCGATGGAGATTCGCTCGGGGAGCTGGGGCAAATGGGATTTGGGGCATCTCCGCTTGACGAGGCCTGCTGATGATTTGCCTTTCGAACTGGTCTGGTTTGGTCTGTTTGGTCTGTTTGGTCAATAAAAGGGCAACGTCATGTTTTATATTGGCTCTCATGCTGTCGAGGCCCATAAATTAGGGCAAATTCCATTTGACTGAGCTTTGTGCCTTGCCTTGACTTTCACTACTGACTTTTTATTTATTTTATATTTATACTTTATGCGCTCTTTATTTTTTCAGCCGAGTCGAAGTCCTTGCGGCAATTTATGGCCACACACTTTGTCCATTAGGAAGCCGCTTAAAGGGCAAACTTTCAAGGCAAAGCCAGTCCATTAACAATGGAAATAAGTTAAAGCCGCGTTCCACATGGCGTATGCGTAATTTGCCATTTCCTTTGCATTGCTCTCCACAGCTGGCTAGACGAAGTCTGGCCGCTGAATTTATTGACCTGCCACTGTGGCAAGGTCAACTGCGTTCGCTTTCCAATATTGAGGCATGAATTAGTGGCCAAAACTTTTGCTGCCACTGTTTACAGAGATTAACTGCTGACCAACAGCAACTCGTTGCATAATTTTGAATATTTTAAATTCGTTATCATAATGAGAGTGACTGACGAAAACCCAATTAACTTAAGCCCCTTGAAGGGTTGTGTTCATATTCAAAATACGTCTCGCAAAAATCAAAACACATAATTAGCATAATCCCCGCTTAATTCGGTGCACGATAAGTTTTCCATTTTGAGTGCCAACGAAAAGGACACTGTGTGTGTACGAGTATAGCAATTTTTGGACTGGGAGCTCTAAAGTATAGCAATTTTTGGACTGGGAACTCTAAAGTTAATGTTTTGGCAATTCGCATTTCGTGTGGGAGTGTGCAAAGTGTGCAAAGTTTGGTTTGCATTGCCTGAGCACATAATTCCGGTTATAAATTTCCCTGGAAATAAATACTTTCTCCGATTCGCAGGTGTATTCTCTTTCCCTGTAAGCCGGGATTAGGACAACAGCTCCATTTTGTTGGGGAGTATATACACTGTTTACTAGTATATCCTTTGTGCCTCCACATAGCCCCTGGAGCAGCTGGAGCACGTCTGAGTTCCGTGGAAGTCTGTTACCGGGCAATTTATGCCCGCACGTATAAATAGAATTGATTTTGCCTAAGCATCGCGTGTATATTTTACCTGCGCAGGTGATTTAATGTCTGGCGACATAATCTGCCATTTGGCACTCGCTACCCAGCCATCACGTACGCGGCATCCTGCCATCCTGGCATCCTTATCGTCGTGTCTTAAAGCTGCGTGCAAATCCGAATTCATTTTCCGGGGATTCCATTATGTGAGCTGGGCCTGGATAAACAAAAGCAGCACATACACACATTTGGGGCATGAGAATCCTCCACTCCACTCACGAGTGCTGCTCGGCAGAGGAAAACAATTATGCTGGAATATTGCTGGCACACGAATTGCTGTTCCGCAGACCTGGCAGTCTGTTCCGAATCTGATTAAAGCGAAATTAATCCCAGGGGCCTGCAAACTACTGTGTGATTTACCGGGCTTTGATGCTCAGTTAATATTGAGATATGATTGGAGGTTTCAAATACCTGCTCGGCATTTCCAACTGCCAACTCTCTCGATGCAAATGTATTTAACCAACGAAATGGTAAAATGGGTTTGTAAACAAGTTGAGAACTCTTGGCAACTTTCTTAGCAAGCATTCGAGCTTATCAAACAGCAAACTTTAGCCCACATAACCTTTTGGGGAGATTTTTTAGAAGAGCGAACAAATTCGCCTGATTCAAAAACATATGTAGGTGTTTGCATGGAAGACGAGTATTCGCAGCTGCAGAGTACACAAAACAACATCGAATAAATAAATAAATACTTCCGGATTTAGCTGGAACAAACCTCCGGTTGTGTCCACAAATAGAAGCTAATGAAGGAAGCATTTCGCCGCCCAACGAGAAAAGCAGCAACAAAACAGCAAAAAACAAGAGTTGCTTGTGCAATTTTTATTTTCATAAATTCTCAAAGCATGTTTGCCAGCTCATAAAAACGCAGCGCACACGGCATTTTCCCCCCGATTTTTCCAGCTCGCAGGAAAGCCGAGGAAGCCGGGGCCCAAGTGGCTCATAATCTCAGCAATTTGCCAGCGTTTTATGTGATTTTTGTAGCTACTCGTAGTACTTACTAGTGGCTCCACCGATTCCACATCCCAGCTGAGCTCGACGTGGAAGTGGGTTTACTGCATCATTTGTATGCAAATGGGCAGAACACATCGAATGTTGCCACCGTGTTGCATGTGTGTTGCAGGCACTGTTTTCGCAAGAAATCGAACTTATAATCCATCTCTTCGTCTGCTGTGCATTTATCAGCTTCTAATCAAAATCAATTAGATTGCATGCCATATCATTTGGATGCGCTGCCAGCCAGACAGAATCCCTTCCCATCCTTAACGCTCCTCGTTGATTGGCAACCCGCCAGGCAGCCAGAAAAATTATCCAATTTAAAAGTCAAATGTCATTTTTTCGTATTCCTGGCACGCTGCTGCTGCTCCATGTTTGTCGCTGTGTTTTCGTTTGTTTTCTTTTTTTTATTCTGACGCCATTGCCGACACATAATGTGAATTACCTAACAAAGGTGGTCCTGCTGATGAGTTGACGACGGGCATGAAGCGGAGCAGAGGGCGCCATTTCCATTACCGCCTCCGGAATACCCTTTCCAAGGGATGCGGATACTCTCAGCAGAGGGTTGCTTTCTGTCCTTTCTGTTCCAGCAGGACACTTCTGGAGCTCACAAATATTTAAAGATGTAAAGGTTTCTTAAAATTATCATAAATCATATAATGATCCTTCTTGGCTATTTCATCTTTTTGTATACAAGAGTAAATATACTTGAAGGGTATCCCGAATTCGTGGAATCGAATCCTTGCGTTGCTGGAATCTTCTTTTGACGGGTTTTGCTTCCGCTTCCGCTTCTTTTGCTATTTTGGCAAAAGACATTTCATTCTTTCGTTGCCAACGACAGAAAAATTACCCGAATTTCATTTAACGCTCCAACTTTGTCACCGGCAGCAACAAGGACACTCTCCCACACACTTCCTTGCTGTTTGGCCCATGCAAAGCGAATGCGTTGAGTTTGTTAATGTGTTTGCATAAATTTGCAGGAGTGGCAAGGAGGAAAAGGCTGAGAGCAGGTTGTGTTTAGGTCCTGAGTGAATGGTTATGGCAAACCTGAGCAACAACAAGGACATGTCGAAAGGTTTAGTTGTGGGGCCACACAGAAAGAAATCAAAGGTGCACTAAAGTTGGAAACAATACTGAAGTTTAGCTAAAGAAGTCTGTGTATGCGGAGCTACTTTAACTTGTAACTTTCAAATAACTTTATAAATGATCCAAAAAGGAAACAATAAATCATAGCTTCCTTGCTTGAGTTCACACTGGAATGATATTTGATCTCCATGTGGAAGGGCTGCCTTTTCGCCCGGACAATCCAATTCCTTTGGAGTCGACTGGGCAAAGGACTCGCCGTGGGCATTAATCAGACTAAGCGCCCCGTGCTCCCAGATGCAACTGCTCTTTGCCAGAAATTGGATTGTTAGTTTTGAAACAGTCGGGTCCACGTGTGGAGGTCGTGTTACCAGAGTCACCAGCATCACCAGCCACTCACCTGTGACGAGGGCTGGCTCCTGGAAAAGTGGGAGCTCAGCTGTCAACGGGTTCACAGCTGCCCGCATGCTGAGTTGGAGCTGGGTTGTTGGTCTGTTGGGTTGTTGGGTTGTTGGGTTGCTGGGTGTCACGGGTTAAGTGCATGAGAGTGTCACCATTAACCCCCTGCAGTCCACCGTACTCCACTTTTCGTATTCCGCCCGTTTGTCGTAATGCATTAGCCCTGTCCAACCAAAACCCGTGCCCGGTATCAAACAGTGGGACTATATATGGGACTATTCCCCCGGAGACTCCATTTCCTGCTGTCGGACAGCAAAGCCCCTGGCGAAAGAGCCCGACTTAGATGTCCTTTTCTGGTCGGGCTTCCGTTTGACTTGCCGTGGCCTTTATGAATAATTGAAGCCATCATCCTCACACCCTCACAGTCTCACATCCTCACACCCCAAGGAGCGCGGAGAACGTCAATTGTTTATTTATTGTTCGATTGGAATGGTCCCTGCACTGCCAAACCGCGACACTTGCAAATGCCAAATTCATGGTCTCTTCATAGCTTTTGTCAGAGAACTCGCAAACCATGTTTATGCGAGGATAAAGCCGCAAATATAAACTTGACAATGAAACTAGTATGTATGTATGAAGATAGAAACTAAAGCAGAGCCATCTTAAAGCCTCATAAGTGTTTCGCATCTCAAGCAAACATTTATCCACATCAGAGCTTAAGCAATTAGATAAAAATCAGTACAAACTAAAGCCTAAAAGCCTTCCATAAACTGCCATAAATCCGTACTAATCGTGCATAGTGGCGCATGATCCCTGGCTCAAAAGTGGAAGTCACACCTCCATGTGGCTGGAGTGGCAATTACTCTTGCTGCTCTGCCATTATGTCCTCATCCACAGCCCACCCTGTATACAGGACACAGGATACTGGCTCCTGGTTCCTGGATCCTTGCCTCACATCTCCCAACTTCTAGTCCATTGTGTTTGTTGTGTGCCTGTTGACGTTTGGTCTCGCCTCTGAGAAATTTTTATGGCTCATAAAATTCGAAATTAGAACTGCTGCTGCTTCCTGTGTCGTCTGGTGTCTGAAATATATAGTATTCTTGTGTTCCCGCACAGGAAATGTGCCTTCTTCATTGCGTAGTATGAAATCGTAATGCGCACGGAAATCTGGAGGCGGCAAGTGGATTTCAGTGGATTTTTCCTTTCAGAATTAGTATTACATTTAAATGGCGTATAATTTGTTAGCGCCATAATATTTATGCGAGCTGTGGCCGTTCACTTTTATTTATGTTCACTTGGCTGCCTTTTTTCCGCGCTTTTTTCCGCGGAATTCTCCCCAGTTGACAATCAAGCGCACTTCTTGCGAATCGCGTTTAATTTGCGTGCTAGAGGCACTCGGCTGCCACAATGCGGCGGCCACGCGGCGTATGCGCAATTTACGCGTTCCCCTGCTCGACGACTCTCGGGAAAACAATCATATAGTTGTGTTGTTTTTCCGCCGCCTAGATGCGGAAATTTTTAATTGCCGACTTACAGCAAATTTGAGAGCACAATTTGTTGTTCTTGTTGTTGTTCTGGTTGCCCCAGTTGCCTTTGTAGCCAACAATCCTCCATGTCCGGCAGTGCGATTACGCTAACTCGTAACTCGCTGCTCTGAATTTCGGAATAAAGTGCGCGACCTTCAGTTCTGTGGAAGGGAAAGTACGCAACACAGAAATAACATTATTCAAAGAAAACATTTTTCTTGCTCTCGCACAACGCAAAAGCAGCAAAGGGAAAGCAGTTTGGGGGGTAAAATAAATAAAAGACCAGGGCGAAATTCATTTCCCAGGAGGATATCTCAGATTTTTAATAAGAATCCGCGGCTCACACGGTAGAATAAATACACTCTAACTATTGACGCAGAGTACTCTGTAGTTTTGCCAGGAGCTCGTTAATAATTGAACAGTTTAAAGCGTCTAAAAATCGAGCTGATATATTTGAATAATTAATACATCTGAATGGTTAAGTGCGCAAATACTATTTAAATATTTGATTTGAATAGTGCGCACAAGAGCTTTGATGTTTCCATTGATTATTCGTATTTTGTCTACACTTTTTTGGTTGCTGCCATTTCCAAATTCATTCCATCGAGCTCATCACCATTCATCGTATTCCTGACTGTCGGGGGCTAATCACTGGATTTTCTCCTTCCGTTTCAGCGTTTTCCCCGGAAAAGCAGTAAGCGGGCACGTGGAAAGCGAGTGGGTGGCGCGTGGAAATGGGCGCCAGCGCCCTGACCATCCGCCCAAATCAGCGGCGGCACGGGGGCACGCTGCGGATGCGTGATGTACTCCTGCTGGCCTTTGACAACTGAAAATGGCAAAAGGTAGCTGAGCAGCAAATCGATAACCGCAACACACAAAGTGCTGATCAGCCAATCAAGGCGAGCGCAACTAAGCGATATAGGGGTGCACTCAAAGCGTCCCGAAAAAAAAGAAACAGAGCCCCAGGATGCGGATGCGGATGCGGATGTGGATGCGGATGCCGCAGGCTGTGCAGCTGCTGTTTGCGATGGGCTTGTGGGCGATGCAAGGTCACGCGCAGTTGCATTCACAGCCAGAGGCAGCCGTTGGTGCAGCAGCAGCAGCAGCAGGAGGAGGAGGAGGAGGAGCAGGAGCAGCGGGTCCTGGAGCCCCACCGCCACGGAACCGCATCAAGGCGGAAGCCGATGCCCTGATGACGGGCGACAGCTTCAACATTCGCCACGGGCGCTCTCGGTCGCATTTCCTCCATGCCAGCACAAACAACAGTGGCAGCGCCATTGGGAGTGGCATAGGAGGAGGTGGTGGTGGAGGTGGCATTGGGACCACCCGCCTGCTGCTGATCCCGCCCACACAGCTGCCGGGTGTGGGTGGCACCTCCCAGGCTCCCGTCACGCACAAAATCCGCAAATTGCACAAGAAGAAAATCAACGAGAGCATACGCAAAAGTGTGGACAAAAGTCTGGGCCTCCGCCATCCGCCCAAGAACCACCGCAGCCTGGCCGAGGCCGAGCACCTGCAGGGTCGTCCCACCAGCGAGGATGCCGAGGACACCGAGGACACGGCTCTCAGCGAGGTCATGCAGCTGGCGGATGAGATTGAGCTGGAGAGCTCATTCGTTACGGCGGCCCCAACAGGTGATCCGGATATTGGTGTCAAGCAGGCGCGCCAATTTGTGCGTGATGAGGCCAATTACCAGGAGGACGATGAAGACACTATCGACGACGACGAGGAGCTCGACGAGGAGGAGGAGGAGGCTCCTACGTCCCCCCCCCCCCCCCAAAAGCCCAAAATCGCCAGTACCCGCCTGCTGCCGGTAAATGGCACTTGGCAGCGCATGGGCACCATAACGCGGGACTCCGCCTCGGAATCGGATTACGACGCAAATGCCCAGGACAACGCGGATGAGGAGGAGCAGGAGGGTCAGCCGTTTGGCAAGCTGCTGCCGCTCAACGAGAGCCTCAGCACCACCGAGTGGATGGACGACGCGGCGCAGCGGGAACCGGAGGCGGAGGCCAGATCCCAGGCGGCCAGCATAGAGGTCAAGCAGATCAGCTTCGACAGCGACAGCGATGGCGATGGCGACTCCGAATCCGATTCCGAGGCCGGACTGGATACCTCCGAGGTCACCATGGACGACGGCTATCCGCCGGATGCGCAAATCGATGACAAGACCAAGCAGCTGGTCATTGGCGATGTGGAGGAGGACAGCGGCGACAACATGGAGTCCAGCCAGATAACCGCCGACGTGATCAACGCCCGGGACAGCAAGATCGATCTGGTGTCCAAGTTCCTGCAGTACATCGAGCAGCAGCACCTGATGGGCTCCAACTGCGTGGCCGGCACCTCGCTCAATCTCGGCGAGGGCGTGGTCGACCGCTATGCCCAGGACAGGTTCCGGGTGGAGGCCGAGGTGGCCGTCAATCGCGCCAATATGCTGACCAGGTGAGTGGACGTCACGGACAAAGTTTCGCCAGTTCCTCTGCCCACATCATATTCACATGGCAAACTTTTCCAATCGAAAGTTTTTTCGGCCAGACGGTTGGCGAATGCAAGTGGCAATGGGAATGGGATTGGGAATGGAAATGGGAATGGATTTGGCACTACACAGTGGTGGCCAAGAAAGTAGGGTCCTTTCCCTGAAGGTCATTTGAGGGTCGAAATACAACTGCAGGGTTATTTTTATAGGAACTAGAACACTGATATTAGCTAAATTCAGGATCCTAGAAATCCCGGTAGAATGAGAACCAATCCCAATGCGTTATACCCGATTATATTTGTAATATTGTTTATCAGTTCATGATGTCTGAGTTGTCCTGAAGCCTTCGAAAAGTTATTAAGCCATATTCACTCCTAATTTATATGTCGCCATACACTGTGGACGTGGCCTCGTCCTCCTCCTCCTCCGCCACTTCCGTCGCCACGGGCAGCAAGTCCTCCTCGGAGGGCGAGAAGTCGTTGGTTATGTGGAAGGTCTGGCGAATCTCCTCCGCCGTGTGGCCCTTGATCATGTTGGCCACCGTCATGCAGGCGGCGTTCAGCAGATTCCGCATGTCCAGGTAGTTGGCCGCCAGGATGAGCTCGAACAGCGAGCCCTGATCCATGGCCAGGAACTCCGCGTCCCAGGCACTGATCTGCACCATGGGTCTGGCTGCCTCGCCCTCGTGCTCCTCTTCACTATCCTCCGGATGGTGCTCGGCCCAGGTGAGCACCTTCTTCAGGATCGCCGAGTTCACATTGGGCAGCGGGATGAGGGTGTCGTTCTCCGCCTCCAGTGGACAATCCTCCAGCAGGGTTTTAATGGTGCTCGAGCACTTCGCGGTCTCGATGTCGGTGTCGAAAATCTTCCCATCCGAGGACTGCAATTTGATCACTGGCATGGTCCTTCTTTCCCCCCCAAAAGGGTGCTCCTTCGCAGTTATACAGCACAAGTTTTACACAAAATCGAAAAGTGCCAAATTGACAGTTAAAAATTAAATGAAATAGAAATTGGTGATTCATCATTTTAGAACGTATGTTCATGGAATAGATAGCATTTATTAATAATTATTTATTTGAATATAAGTTGCAAAACATCGTTTAGTCACACTTGCATTACATATTTATAGTTGATTGCCATTTAAAATTGTATTTATCATGTTCTACACAATAGACATGTCCATCGAAGTGCAATTTATTGCCGTTTGTTATAGCAGAAAAATACGAAAATATGAAATATTTAAAGCCCACTTTGGATGCGGAAATAAAAACAAAAGTAGGGATTGGAGTCCATTTTCCATTTTCCATTTTCCATTGAACATCGCTCATTGCTCGGGGTTCAATTTTCAGCAGATACTCGCCATTTGCTGCTCATCTAGATTGGCCCGTGTCCTTTGTCAACAAGGAGCATAATGTGCTTTTCTTGTTGCCTGTGGCTCTCGGCGTTTGTTGGCCCTAGTTGGCAGAACTAGCGTCGCTTTCCCAGCGATTTTCCTGCGATTTTCCTTCGATTTTCCCGTCCGCCTGGCTGCGTGCAATTTTTTGATAAAAGTTCAATTACTTAGCGTGGCAGGCGTGCCGGGCAAAAAGTTTGCGCCATTCTTGTGGCCAAAAGAAAGGCCAGCTGGTGGTGGACATTGATTTACCTGGACGACCAAAACGATGGCAATTCATTTGGTTTTTCTTGGAATTTCCAGCTGTCCAAGCTTTGCAAACTGACCAGCCTGATGTGGTGTGTGTGTGTGTGTGTGTCCATTCCGCTTCCATCATCGATTTGGCAGTATATCGTGTATCAGGATAACCGCCCCAGTGACAATCGCAAGGACATGCCAGGCCAGTTGCCATGTTTTTTGAGCTCTGCTTTTCTTCTGCTGCTCTCCAGCAGCCAGGCACAATAAACACAAAGTTTCATCAGATTTCGCATATCTGGCTATGAAGTCCGAGCACCAAAGTTTCGGACTCCAAAGTCCTGTGTGCTGTGTCCTGTGTGCTCTGCGCTGCGTCCTGTGTTCCAAAGTCCAAGTCCAAGTGTCCCGATGTCCCGATGTCCCAATGTCCTGGCCTGCATACACGCATCGTATGTGTCAATGCCGATGGGGATGTGCTCCATGCGGACATTAGACCTGGAATTTATGTCCTTCTGTTTTTCTTGAGTGTCTTTGTGGCAAATAGCAATGGAGAAATCAGCAAAAAAGCAAACTTTCTGTGAGCAAAAAAGGAAGCCAACTTGGCTTCGTGCAACAGGCCATTGGATATTGGATGGTCACCAAATTCCGATGACATAATTTTGCAGCTAAGATGACAACTTTTTGCGCGCTGATTGAGCCAGGAAATCAAGGCCATTTGTTGGCGAAAAACTCATTTGTTAAAAGCCGCAAAGAAAGAAAGGACGACAGGACAACAGGACAACAAGCTGACGAATCCAAGGAACAATTGCCGCTTGTCAATAAAACGCACAAATAAACAATTAACCCAAACGACGAGCAGCTTGACAAATTAAGTGACAGAGGGGAAAGGCCGGAAAAGCCAGGCTGGGAAAAGCGAGGAAAATGGGAAAAGCGGACAATGTCGTAACTTGGCCTGGGGAGCAATAAAATGTCAAAGTCTCACTGTCAATAAATTAAATTGCAAACGGCCACGGATCTGGCGAGGGATCAACATTATTGCATTTAGTGTCATATGCCAGGCATTTGTTTTCATTATTTGTTCTATTTGTTCTCTCTGTTCAATGGGAAATGTGGCCGCTGGGACTGAACTTCCAGTCGCTTGATTTATCCAGCTTGACTTCCATAAATCTGATGGCATGGCCAGAGATACGGGTTCATAATTTCTGGAGGGGCAGGCGGCTAATCAGGAGCCGCTTTAATCAGTTTTGCTTGTGTTAACATAATCAAGGGTGGCCGGAAAACTTTTCCCTTTTCCCTCGCCCGGAAAAGAGAAATGAAGCGGAGGAAGGGAGGGGAAAGAAAAGGAGCTAAGGAATAGCGAAGGGAAAAGGCTACACAGATAGATACTAATTGAAGTTATTGTTTAGTGATACATTGTTATCGCCCCCTGCCAGCGAAGGATCCTGTTTCGTGTTGCCGCTCGCTTTTTGGTTAGGGCATTTCCCGTTCACTTTGTTGCGCAAACAAAAACAAGGATAACATTTAAGGAAAACAACGGTTGAAGGTAGACGGTGAGCCAGGGGCGGGGAGGCGGGGGGCGGGCTAAATGGCTGTCAGGAAAAACAATATCAATTCAAGTTGAAATTACGAGCTTCAATTGTTTTCTTGCCTTGGCCACTTTTCGTTAGTTTGCCTTCACGCCGCCAAAGTGCAGACGGCAAACAGAAAGGAAAAGCGACTTCAGCTCGGCACACACGGCACAAAAGCCGAAGAGGTGGGAAAATGGAGTGGAAAAGTGTGGCAATGTGGCAGTGTGGCAGTGCGGCAATGTGGCGGATGGAATCGGAAAACTTTTAAGTACTTAAATGTGTTGTCGTCGCGCAGAGAGAAGGTGAGAATCGTGCGAAGGACCTGCTGCTTTTCCATGTCCTGAAATTGAGTTTCCGGTTGCCTGTACTCTGCCAACAAAAACCAACCTCCTTTGTTGCTACAACTCTGGCTTTTCCTTTTGCCTTTGCATTGGCTTTGGCTTCAGCGACTTCGAGATGTTCAAGTGCACATCTCTCTTATTTGCCAGGCAATGATTTTGTTATTTTCCAGCGGAAGTTCGGCGATAAACTTGGCAAATAATTTATTGCCAAAGTCGTCGCTTGTTTCAACTCGCAATGCCTTTGGAATTCGAGTGCCGTTTGCGTTCAGTTCGTTCAGTTCGTACAACAAATCGAAATTGAAATCTGCATAAGCGATGCAGTTTCCAATTGCCAGCGGCAATAAAACGCGACAGCAGCAAGGACATCCCCACCCCCACCCCCAAAAGGCGGATCCTGCACGGAGAGTACTACCATCCCACTCCCCCCTTCCCTTCCCCAGAGCCGCGTCATCGTCAACATCCTTCAAAAGTTCTCTTCAAACGGAAGCAAACAAATATCTATGCAAGTCAATGTTCAGGAAACGGTTGCGCACCGAGAAAAATGCCTGATGTCCTTGGGGCTTTAAGGATATGCATTTTATATGCACAACTAATATCCTTTAAATTCATCTTAAATTTTATATTAATATTTGGTGTATCTCTATTTCCGCTTATATTTCTGTTATAGTACTAACATTTCTCTCTGTGCTGACAACGAGGTCACTGCAATGCACTTGCCACTTGATTTCTCGCAGTGTGCAGGGCTTTGCGACTTTGTGCCGCTTGATTTACTCGACTCGGCTTTTGCCCAGCGGGTGGTGCTAATAACACTGCCTCCTTGCGCCCCAAGCCGGCCTGCAACCTGCAACCTGCCACCCAGCCACGCCCACCGACCTTTGCACCCGCCCACCGAGCTTTATTGTTGGCCGCTACAGAATGCAGTTGTCTAGCCCCCGAAATGGAAATTGTTTTCATTTTGTGCAAAACAATCCTAATGTGCATTCTTGCCCCGCCGCCCGCCGCCTGGAAACCCGCAACTGAAAATGTTGCTGCCACTGACGCGGACATGCATGCCCATGTAGGCCAGCGGCGGCATTTGGAGCATCCTGGATGCGAATGCGGATGGGGTGGGTTAGGGTGGTTCGGTTTCTTTGCAACCTGTGCACCACGGCACCGCGGCACCACTGCACCACAGCACCACTTTGCCGCGGCCCTTTTTCCAGCTGGTTTACTCCAGCCCACTCACATCTGCGCCTGACTCGTCGTCGTCTGCTGGCGATGTTGCATGCAAATGCTGCTGCTGCAGGTTCTGTTTCTGGTTCTGGTTCTGCATCCGAATCGGGCTGCGGTGATTCCCCCTTTTGACGCATTTCACAGGTTACAGTGGGGCCTCCGTTTACTGACCAGACACGCCAGCATTTGATTTCTGTATTTTTGGCTTTTTAACGCTTAACTTCTTTATGAGCTTGTTTAGCTCTTGCTTAGGTTTTTAGCTCTTAACTTCTTTAGTTGTATTATGAACTTCTTTATGAGCTTGTTAAAATAAATGTTCTTTCTCTGATTGCATTTCGGCAAAATAATATTTCATCATTCCATTAGAGCTGCAATAGTTATTTAGCCAACCGCCTCACATTCAATTTCAGTTTGCAAAGAGCATTTCGGAATGCCTCCAGTTCGAGTAATTGAATCAAAGTGTTGCAAGTTTAGTCGCTAAGCGCTGTTTCAGCCCAATTTAGCCCGGGAGTTTGGAGCACGAGGCAGCAGTCCAACTTATGGTAGGTCGTCTGTGAATGTTTCAGCCCCCCTTTTCGGCGGCTTTGCCAACTACGCCAGTGCAGCGCATTGGCGCGCTTTGTGCAACACATGTTGCCATAACTTAACAGCTTAACAAACTTGTCGAGTGTAGCCCGAAAACAAGTCCTTCGCCTCGGCGCTTTCAAGTGGCTGGCCCACGCGGCGAATGCGTAACGTTTAAGCCGCTGCAGCGCCTCCTTTTTTCCGAGTCTATTTTTGCGCAATAAAAGCATTTGAATCGCGCAACTCGGAACGCAGACGGCAGAGCTCAAAGCCCAGAAAGCCACAATCCAGAGCCACAGACAGGCGGGCAAAGTTGGTCCTTTTGGTGGAGAGTACAAGGACTCGACTCATTATGCGCGGCGGCAGGAAATCAGAAAAGGGAAACTTTTTGGCCAACATTTTTGGCTGTTTGGCTGGTTGGCAACTTTGCGCCCTCGCACTCTGCGCCTGCAATAATAATAATAATCATCGGGCTGGCAAAGTGCGTTGAAAAGAAGTTAGCAAGTTGAAAGCAATTAATGGACTAAATCAAAAAGCATTTTTTCAACAATGGCCCAGAGTACAGAAGGGGGCCTGCGGATCCTTGGTCCTCTGGCCAGCATAAACATGTCAACAGCAAACATGTCGCCTGTAGGTTCAATTAGCCGCAAGCCAACAAGCCAGAAAGGCAGCAGCAAAGTGCCACAAACTGGGCCAACATGGGGTAACTTTTAATTAATTGAACTCCTTTTCCGGCTTCCTAATTGAACACACACACACTGAACACTGAACACTGTCGTGTCGTGTGAGTTTGGCAGTGATTTTCGTTTGATCTTTTGTCTTCGATGCCAACTTGGCTGACAGCACTCCATGCCAAATTTGACACATAACTCTTTAAGTTCTTCACTTGTCTCAGCTTGGCACGAGTTTTAATCTACAAAAGAGATTGTATCAGTGGAATTCGCTCTATGATGGAAAGCAGAAATTTTCCATAATTTTATAAGCTCTCACAGGCATGGAAAGAAAGAAAACATAATTCACGGAAGGTAATTAGCACAGAATCGTATCTAAATATGTATCTTATCAGTTATGCCGTTGCCTCACCGTTTGATCATTTAATTATGGCCTAATTAAAATTGGCAAGAAGCCTTGACCGTTATGGGCCATTAAAAGCGCACCCGGCAAACAAATGTGGGTGGCCCAGGCGAACTTCAGACGAAAAGGGCGTCGTCTGAGGCGCCCAGGGAAGCAGCATCATCACGGCCATTCAGCCAGTCAGTCACTCAGTCAGTCAGTCAGTTGGTCATTCAGTCAGCCAGTCAGTCAGGCTGCTTTTCTAAGGATGTGCCAAAGTGTCCTGGCTTTGAATAATTAAACCGGAGCAGTTCGCTTTCAATTAAGATGTCGACACGCAGTCGGAGTCGGAAGGCAAAGGATACTAGAGGCTTTGGCTTTGGCCAAAAGGACACGGCCAGCAGCCTGAAGTGCCCTCCAGGACTTTTTGGTGTCCTTTGCGTCCTTTGCGCCTCCGCAGAGTTCGTGGCCCCAGGTGCCGAAACTGGAAATTATATTTCATTTGCCCTGCATAATTAATTTTTTCTTCACACTCTGCAGCAAAGGAATTCAATTTCCTTGTTTACGGCCGGGCAATTATATTATTTGTACGGCTCGCGTGCTGTTTTGCATTATTTTCGAAATCAATAGAGCCTTGCCATCGACTTGAACCCAAACATGAGCCCACAAAGGGAAAACGATGGACGTGGAAATTCCATCCTCGACATGCAACGGCCTTCCCGCGTAGAATAACAAAAAATAGAAAAAAAGCGGCTTAAGTGCCGCCAGGCGGCTTTTCTTCTCCACTTCCAAGGCGATTCACGGCTCACTGGCATCATGTGCTTAACAAATAAGCGAAACAGCCTCTAAGGTACTCGAAATCGCGGTAGTTGGGCATTTTTGACGGGCTGCAAGCAGCAAAGAATAACTTTCTTCCTGCCCAGTGATGGCCAACATATTTTTAATTAAACGTCAGACTTTCGAATGCAGCTGCTGCGTAAGCGTAATTCCAACGCAGGTGGGCATTAACCGAAAAAAAGTTCCCAAGCAACCGCATCATAGGAGGTTGCTACGTGGCTCGTATCCTTTAAGCGCACCTTTAAGCCTGCGACTCAGTTAACCCTCTCCGCTCCAAAAGCGCACACAGCGGACACAAAGGCCAAAAGGGAGGAGCACTTTCGAGTACTTACCGAGTTACCTGCTCCTGCTCCTGCATCCCCATGTCCTGGTTCTCACCTCCGTTCTCACCGCCGTCCTGGCCACCGGCACCTGAAGCTTGTTTTGCGCTTGCTTTCACCTCTTTCCCAGCACTCAAGTGCTGAAAAGTGTTTTTAGCACACTTTAGGACACAGTCTCAGTCTCCAGTCTCGAAGAAGGGAGGGGCGGAGGGGGGGTGGAAAAGCCGGAAAACAGGCAACACTGCAACTGTAAGCGTCCCAAACTATTTAAGCATCCCCGGCAACTCAAGTTGTCTGCGGAGAATGTTAATTGGGGAACGAGGACTTGCAGGACTGCACAGTAAACAAATGTGCCAGGATGCAGTGGAGATACCAACCTGCTGATACTGAATTATCTTCACTACAGAAAAAAGTGATATATGTAGTTCGAAGAGCATACTAAAATTCTATTATTAATAAAGAAATTGTAAGTAAACACAGTTTTTAAATCTATGCGCTTATGATGCTGCCTCATGCAATGTTTACGGTGAGATATGAGCACACTCATTATTGGCCATGTCGGAAGCGTGTGTGTGTAGGTGTGTGTGTGTTTTGGCCATAAATAATGGGAGCCTGGTGGAAAAATGCTGTCAACTCCATGTCGAGCTCCCAGCTAAGTCAGCATTATCACCAGCGCACAATGTCTGCGGCACCATCATCATTAGGCGACTTTTGAGCCCCGCCACGTCCTTGGACACTCACACTTACTCGCATGGATTTGGTGGGATGATGGGTGGTTGGGGGTTTGGCTGACAAAATGCCTTTGACATTTACAAATGAGGCCCGCCAGCGAATTAATGAGCCACGCCCAATTAGCAAGTGCGTCACATGCGGCAGTCGCGAGTTCCAGTAGCATTGCTCCTGGCTAATGTATTGGAAAATGGAATTGAAGTCGATGCTGCGCCAATTTCTTTGGCAGCACCCGTTTTTTCTGCGCCTCGTCTGCACTGGCAACAATTTAATTAATATTACACAGACAGGCAAAGAGGTCTCACCTCCCCCCCCCCCAAGCAGATAGCTTCAATGTAATTTTCTCGTTTACCCACTTTCGAGGCAGCAGCCAGTGGCAGGATGGCGGCGGGCCAAGGATGCGCGGGAGGACATCCTGCGCCGGGCCGCAGACAATGGAAAGCCAGGAGCGCACTTGAGCACAGTTTGAGGCGGGTTGAATGCGCCTTGAACGCGCCTACACTCGCACAGTAAGTGTGCACTTGCCACAGCCAGCGGGCCATAACTCAGCCCCCAAACCGCCAGCCCCCGCAGCCGGGTTATAAATATAATAAAAATGACGGACCAACAAGAACGAAAGGAAGCCAATTCTGGGGGTTTCCCCCTCCACCGGCTCACTGGTTCACTGGCTCACTGGTCCACTGAGCCACTTTCAAAACTTATTACATTATAATATTCATGCCCTGCCACCCAGAAGGGGGTTTGGCTTAAGACGAGCTACGTGCCCACATGGTTTCGTGGCAAATCGGTTAACGACCTCTTCAAAATATTAAGCAACAAAGGATCTCAAAGGATCTAAGCATTTAGCTGTATATTTGTAAGGCAAACCTAGATTATATATACATATAGATAGGCTGAATACTAATGAGGCAAATAGTTTAATTTCCATTTCCGATTGGCTTCCCTGCCATGCCGAGGGTATTAGGCATTCGGTACTTGCACTTCCCGAACACCGCATGCATTTTGAATGCAATTTCCTGGCTGTGCCAGGGCCATAAATTGCCATCTTTTCCCTGGCCTGCAACTAATATCCGACGTATGCCTCGCTTGTTGTCTCCGCAGGATCTTCAAGACCACCGGCCGCTCCGTGCAGGAGGATGTCAACCTGCTGCACGCCTCCGTGCTGTCCATGGTGGAGTTCGACGATGATATATTCGCGGCCGGAAATTGCTTCGACTGGAACGAGCATCCCGCGCAGCCGGGCCTCTTCTGCCCCTTCGCCTACCGCCTGCCGCCGCCGAATCTGGGAGCGGTGTTCGCCAAGGATCTGGCCATGGAGTACCACTATCTGGGCAACACCTCCGAGTGGTTCTTCCTGGCCCGCAAGAACGCCGAGAAGGTGATAGCCCGCAACGAGCAGTATCTCAAGTGTAAGTATTTCGGGCATGTCCCCCGCATCTGATTTATTTCCCTGATTTATGGGTCAGCCCGATAGCAGCGCCTCATAGCACAGGCATACAGGCATTGAATGTTTATTTTTGGGAGCCTTAATCTGCGACTTCATTAGTCACCGCCCAGACATCTGGCTGCGAATCCTGTTGGTCCTGCCTAATTGCGTATATTTTACCCGGCTTTATCACGGCCGAGGGCCCGAAAATGTCGCCTGACAGCGCAACAATTAAGCTATAATATATAGTAGAAGTCGCAGTGGGTTCCCTTTAACTTGGCAACTCCACTTTAAATGGAAATTACCTGACCCCCCTCCACCACACCCCGTCAATGCACCAGTTCCGTTTGTAATTAGCTGGATTCCGTCTGCTCCGCCGAGCATCTAATCCATTCTCACGGCCTTCCGCATCACTGTCCGCATGCTTGTCCGTTTGGCTGTCCGCAAGGCTGTCCGTAAGCCTGTCCGTAAGCCTGTCCGTACTTGGCGGTGATGCGTGAAAGCTAATTTTATGCAAGACCCGCCACGATGGCTTCTTGTCAACGTCCTCAAAGCGCGGAATATACAGCATTCGCGCAGTTCGCCCTTTAAATCTGCAATATTTGAGGCGAAGCGATGGAAGGCATACTAATGAATTTTAATGATGTTGCCGTATCCCATACTACCCAACCTACCCAACCTACCCATCCTTGGCACTCACTTGTCCAACAGTTTGCATAACTTCGGAAAATGCACTCGACACGAGCGCGCCGCAACATTTCAAAATAATTTGCAAATTAAAGGTTACGGTTACGCCACGTCGCATAGCCAGCCGCATTCCCCATCAGCTGGCTTTCCCGTTTTCCCATTTTCCCCATTTTCCGGCTTGCGTGTGCAACGCGTTGCAACCGTGGCATGCAAATTATTTGTTTGCTTGCCTACAACTAATACTAAATGCCGCGGTGGTGCCACTACATGGGCTTTTCTGTACTTCCCCGGCCTATCCACTGAGCGAATTGGATTTCCAATTTCTATATCCATTTAAAGATACTGCACATAAAGTTGCATTTATATTTTTCCTGTAGACAAAGGATGAACTGCGTTAATGGTTCTCCCTTAAATGCCGCAGCTAGCAGCACATAGAACAACACTCCATTTAAAATGCAAAGATTGCCGATAGTTTCTGCACTTTAAACAGGCTGCACTGGCCTTTCACCCGGGCAATACATAACCTTGAAGATAACGTTGTGAGTATTTTGCTCCGTGTGACCACATACACACACACACACACACGTTTCTTCGCCCGTATCCGGAGATCCGGAAAACCGTAGTGGGCCGCAGGCTCAGGCCTGCAAATTGCATGGGCGAAATTGCACGAGATGCCGCTGAAATATGTGTATGTTACGTATACGCCGTGTGTTCGATCTTTCCCCCGCCCCATTGCCCCCTTGGCCTGACTTTGGCTGTGACACTCGCCCACTCAGCATGTCCTCCGTGGCCAAGGGAAAACAAATGGAATCGAAAACAAACATTCCGCAGAGCGGGTGGCAAATGTGGGTGGTCATAGCACATGGCCCATGCATACTAATGGCATTTTGGCACAGCCAAAAGCTGATTGCAGGCTGGCAGCCAACTATTTGCCATAGATAGATGGCATAGAAGTCCGGTCTCGGTCCACACTCGCTTGTTCGCAAATTGAAAAGACTGGTGGAAAAAAGCAAACTGGCGAAATTATATTTGTGACTCTAACAATAAGCGAAAGCGGTTCCTGTTTGACATCGGGTCATTTATCTAGCGCATAAACTTTAAGTTTGATTTATGGGCTGCTGAATGTACTGCCAATTTGCATATTTGCATTGGCCTTTGGAAAGTCGAGAATGTTTTACTTTGTAAAGGACATTAAGGACACTCGTGGAGTGGAGTGCGGCCGTCACTAACACCACAACCAATTTGCGGCCTATTCGAGCGCAATTAATTTGAATATTTGTTTGCGGTGCACAAGGCAAATGTTTCTCCTTTTTATTTGCCGCCGAAAAAAGCCAATTCGCGAAGTGATTACATTTTCATTGCATAATTAATCATATTTTTTGCCACATCCGCCATAGAAGTGCACAATCAATTCGAATCGAGTGCTTTTAATAGCCATTTCAGCTGCAGCAAAATCACTTTAATGGTTGTTAAATTCGCAAAATGATTAATAATGTCGATTTGAGTGCACTTAATACAGTAATTTAGCCTAATTGCTCATGGGAACGCCAATGTTTAGACAGGCTTGAAAAGTCATCAATTGATTGAGTGCGTGTAATACCAATGATATATTTAATATGAGTATTTGCTTTATGCTCTGTGCTTTATGCTGTGCAAGCATGAGCTGCAATTAGGCGAAAAAAGTGAATCGATCACATTAAAAGGTTGTAATTACTGAGAGAGCACTTTAGTTTAGGTCAAGACTATGCCAATTGCTACAATCCGCACTCAAGGCTGAAAATATAATTAAACCATGTTTTGTTTCACATAAATGTAATATGTTTTCCATACTTAAGTATTTGTAGCTAAACCGCGAAATAAACTAAGCTGAACATGAGTTTCTGACCGTTTCGTCTGTCCAGGAAGTTTGATAAGAGCAAGACTCCTTCGGGCTTGTTTGCCTCACCATTGTTGGTTGGTTGGTAAGGACGACATATTTGTAAATATGCCCGTGCGTCTAGTGCAAACAAACACATATCGGGGTTCATCCATCTTGCCCCAACCAAAGCACTTTACATGTTTATGTACTCCTATCTGGCGGGGGATATGATGACGCGTGTGCGGCAAGTAAACCGCAAAAATATGTCATAATATTTGCTTTTGCCACAGTCTGGGCGATTCGTTTTGTATTATGGTATTATATGGGAGCATGCTCGTGCTCCGCCTTTTCGCCGGCTAGCAGTCACGTGTTTAACATAAAATTTAAATAAAAATCGCATACAATATGTAAACGCTTATATGTACTTCCTGTGGTTGCTCCTTCTCCTTCTCCTTCTCCGGCTCCAAATCTCCATCTCTCCATAGGATATACTGAGCCCATTTTCCCAGACTGCTTGTTGTTTGAATCGTCGACTCGTCTGGCTGTTGTAATTTCCGTCTGCTAACGCAATTTGCGAATTCAGTCCGACTGAATTCAGTCGCATCCTTTGGCCTGGCCATTACCATTTAGCAACTAAATCAGCCAAAATCTTGCCAGATAAGCCACAACATATACACATTTTATGCAAATCACGCTCATAAAGAATTCCTGGGGGGGGGCTCACTTTTTTTTGGGGCTCATGGGTGCGCAGGGTAATTCGGAATCATTTTTGTGAGCTAATTTTACTGGAACTGCTCGGCCAGATTCATTTGTCGCACTATCGTAATGATGCTGAAGGCGAACTTGGCCACCTAAAATGGGGTCAAATGTGAAGGGGCAAGTTGAAAGTTGAGCAGCGCCGAAGGAAACCTTACGCTTATGTTGCTGTTCATGGAGATGGGAAAGATGCCGCCGGCAATGAAGATAATCGGCTGCTGGACGTGGTGCATGAAGTGCACCAGCGTGGCCTTGTAGCGCGGCTCGGCATCCACCCAGTTGGACTGGAAGATCTCGTTGGCCAGGTCCTGGGCATCGTCGATCAGCATGTTGCAGGTGTAGCAGAAGGGGAACGTCTGCAGCAGGATGGTGATGACGAACAGCAGCGAGGCGACGCCCTTCCAGAAGTTCGAGAAGAAGAACACGTTCACCAGGGTCAGCCCCAAGACGGAGCCAATCAGCGCGAACTGCACGAAGATGGTGCGCGATATCATGGGGCGGATCATGTCACAGCACCTGGAACACACGGATAATAACTTAGGAACGCACTCAACATTCATATTCATTTACTTCAGTATGGTCTTGTGGTCCAGCACGCAGTTCACCAGGTCCTGGTAGTTGTCCGCCTCACTGCGCTCGGGATTCATGCGCAAGTTGCGCACGTGATCCTTGAGCACCTCCATGTGGGCGCGGAACATGATGGTGAACATCAGGGGATAGGTGTCGGACAGCTGGTCCTGCAGCACGGCAAAGGACATGGTGATGTACTCGAATATGGCCTGGATCCACAGGCTGCCCACGCCATCGCGCCAGTCGAGGAAGGGATTGTACACGGACCACGGAGGACGACCACTGAGGGCGTAGGACAGGAAAGTGGAGCCCGCGTAGCCGCAGTAGATGAAGCTGTAGATCAGAAAGGCGTAGTTGCAGCGCGCCACCATGTTGTGGATCCGCTCGCGATCGCTGTCGTTGGCCAGCCGCTTGTCCAGGGAGTCCAGCAGGATCTCCGTCTTGCGCAGGCGCCAGAGGAAGAGGTAGGTGATGGTGGACTTCACCGAGGCGCCATACACATTGATGCACACCTGCAGCGAGGTGAGGAACTCGCCGGGCGTGAAGTTCTTGAACTCCTGCACGTAGCTGATGATGAAGCCCACGGGCAGGTAGAACACCCCGAAGGCGAAGGGCACGCAGGTCCAGAAGAGGTACACGTACCGCAGCACTCCCTCCTTGGGTGGAATCCACCCGATGAGCCACATGGCCCGGTAGAGATATATGTTCCCCTGGCGGGACTGCACTTGCTCCGTCAGCGGAGCCGGATGGATCAGCCTGAACACCGTCATGATGCCCACTGACCTGGTCGCAGCCAGCACCTGCACTTTATACCCGGACACCATGCCCTCCCATGGAGCAGGTGCTCCATTCCCGGCCAGCGGGAACGCCCCATCGCTGGTCTGCGGTCTGTAATTAGACTTGCAGACCAACGGCAGTCAGGTGTTAAGTATTTAAGGGGATTTATAATTGAGGTGCAAGCAGGCCTGTCAACTGTCAACCGGCTTAATAGTTAATTGCTGGCTGCCCCGGTTAATAAACCAATCAGCGAGGCCAATTGAATTGAACCTTTAAAGGGGCGCCTTTAAACTGCTGTATTACTTTTAAATTATGGGTATAACTATATAAACTGAAATGATTACAGTGAAGTTACTCAAAAGGTAATGGGAATTCGGCGTATATTCGTTCAGATTTCGAGCCGGCTTCGCTTCTTATCACTACACGGCACTCAAGTGTGTAATCACTTCCGGAAAGCTGAGTGGATGTGCCAACACTACAAAAGTGAAAGTGTGGGGTGCAAATATTGGGTTAAGCGCCTTTCTTTGCAGTGCACTCCAAGGATCTAAGGATTTATGTCGCCATTGCTGCTGTCACCGAAGAACTTCTCGCCCAGATTCATTTGGTTGACAATGGTGATGATGGTGAATGCGAACTTGGCCACCGCAATGTTGCTCTGCACCGAAATGGGGAATATGGAGCCGGCTGTGAACTGAATCGGTTGCTGAGCCCGGTGCAGGAAATACAGAACCGCCGACTTGTAGCGCCTCTCCGCAGTTATCCAGTTGGAGTGGAACAGGGCGTTGCTGACATGGACGGAGTCCTCGATCAGGTGCTCGCAGAGCATGCAGAACGGGAAGGACTCCGTGCAGATGGCCACGATGAAGGACACGTTCGCGATTATCGTCCAGATGGTGTTCGGAAAGAAGAGGATGCTGATGGCCGCCAAGCCCAAGTCAATGCCGACCAGCATGAACTGGGCAAAGATGGTGATCGACAGGATGGGTCGAATGATTTGTGAGCACCTGCAAAGGTTCGTCTATTGTAACAAGAATAGCCAGCACATGGGCTTACTGTATGATGGTGCGATGATCCTGAATGCAGGCCACCAGCTGCTCGTAGTTCTGCCTCTCACTGAGCTCCGCATCCTGGCGCAGATTAGCGATGCGATCGGCGAGAATAGCCAGATGGCAGCGGAACAAGGAGATGAACACTATGGCATAGGTGTCGGATATCAGCTCCTGCATGGTGCCAATGGAGACCACGCAGTACTCCAGGATGGAGGCAATCCACAGCTGCCAGCGGCCAGCCTGCCAGTCCACGAATGGGTTGTACAGCTGCCAAGGAGCCTTGCCGGCGAACACCGAAGTGAACAGGTTGAGAAAGCAAAAGCCCAGGTACGTGGACAGAAACAGCATCACTATGAGATTGGCCCGTGTCACCATCTTATGGAAAGTCCGACGCTGTGACGGCGTAACACATCGCTGGTCCAAGGACGAAATGAGTGCGTTCATGCGGCGGAAACGCCACATCTGGGAGTAGGTCGCACACGTCTTGATCACGTTCCCGATGCAGTTGATGACCACCTGCAGCGAGGTGAGGAACTCCGTCGGCGTGAATCTGTCGAAGTGCTTCACGTAGGTGAGGCACAGTCCAAGTGGCAGGTACACGATGCCCAGCCACATCGTGGTCAGCGTCCACAGCGAGTAGATCCAGCGGAGCAGACCCTCCTCCGGCGGTGTCCAGCCCATGAAGAGTGTGATGCGGTAGAAGTAGTCACTGGCATCCAGGGAGCTGACCTCCTGGTCAAGTGGCGCCGTCTGCAGGCGCTTGAAGAAGTACTTGGTCATCTTTCCGGGGGGATTTGTTACTTCTAGAGTGGAGATTCGCCTGAAGGGGTTCTTATATGGCAGTGTTGGCCCTTTGATTTGCTTTTAATGTCGCGTCATTTTTGTTTTATTCATCAGAGAAGTCCCGAGTCAGCCAAGGCAACGTGTTTGCACTTATAAAGTCATTAGTCGCAGGATTGTCTTAGGCAACGCCAACAGTCAAGGTGAAGCACTCAGCGAAATAGCTGAAGCTTTTACCTATTACTTGAAAGCAGCAGTTTCCAATGATTATTAAAATTACCCTTGATTTCTCGGGGTGCACTGAATAGCCAGCTGCCTATCGATTTCTGGGTCCTCTAATTACAGCTTGCATAATGGATAACGCTATTGAAATCCTTACGTATCCTTGCAGCCTTTCATCTCTACTCGAACCGCACGGAGGAGCGCATCGAGGACGACACGCTGGCCGTGAAATACGAGGACGGCAGATGGTCGAAACCATATTACGACTGCGGAGGCGGCAACATTTGGATGCTCACCTACACGGTGCCGTTCTTCGGGTATGAGAACGGCACCTACCACTTCAAGTAAGTATGGCCATCATTGCCTAATCAAACCACTGGTATAATCACGGGGTATCTATAAATGTGGCATTTGACATCTCACCATTTCTAAACCAAAACCATATATACTATGTATAGATATTATATATTGTTATATAGATATATTGTTTTCCAAACTATCTGGCATAACCTTTGCCCCACATCCATTCACACATCCCTCACACGAGGATTAACGATTCCTTTTCTGCTGGCTGTGCAAGGGGCACAATGCACAAGTGCTGCAAGTACATGCACATGACGGATGCCGCCAGATGAGTATTTTATAAATAATTCGCAGCATGGGAAATTTGAAAGAAAAGTGCAATGGTGCGCTAAGTGCCAGCCGAGCAGTGCAGTTTTCCCAGCATTTCCCAGCGAGCAGTCGCTGGCAGTCGCTGGCAGCGACAGGCGAATGGAAAGCCGGAAAAGTCGGGAAAACTGAGCGAGTGCCAGTTTTTGGCTTTTGTCTAGAGCGGACCATGTAATTGAATTGCTGAATGGCTGCTCTTGGGCGCCCATTTCGGGCTTTTGGGCTTCCAGTTCCAGTGTGGCACGTGCAATGTGCCACCAACCGAGTTGAAGTTTTGGTACTTCGGCACTCTTCCCCAAATCGACTGACTGGCTGCACATTCCGCTCACGCACCGACCCAAAACAGAGTTCTGAAAAACTTTCTACGCTTTCAAGTATCTGGGCTTAAATAATTTCCTCCCATCTTGCATTTCTTAGAAATAGTTTCGTATTTTTGCTTGCTCAATGGCAACTTTTGCAATTGATTGATTTCGCGTTAAGGAAAGTTATAGTTATCTGGTTTGGCGGAACTCGGAACGATCAACAAATCTAAAACTGATAAATAAAACAATTTTCCCATTTCATAGCTAAAACTAGTGGTGCACCCACAATGGCCACGAAGTGATCCACTAAAACGCTTTCTGGAATTAAAGTTGTGAAAGTAAGTGCTAATGGCTGTCAGCCATCGCACTAATGACAGCTGCTAACTATGGAAACCCTTTCATACTTATGACAAAACACCGCACTGGAGGTGGGCGTGGCCGTGGGCAGAAGGGGCGTGGCAGTCGGTCCGCACTTCCACTCTACTTCATGCATAATTCGCAATAATCAATGGCCGGCAGCAGACAACAGCAAAGTAGACAGCAGACAGCAGCCAGCAGATTGCGAAAGCAAAAGCACAGTAAAAGCAGAGTAAAAGCAGAGCAAAAGCAAAGCACATTTTGGCCAACAAACTATTTTCACTTAGTGGCCGAGTTAGTGTCGGTAGGGGTAGTGGCCAGGATTACGTGGCTTTTGTTTCTCGACCAACCGAAATGGCTTTTGACTGGTTGGTTGTCTTGAAAGTCATCAGGCGTTTTCAGAGCAATGATTTAAAGTCATGGACTTAGACAGATTTACTGGAAAACCCAAACGAGTTTATTTACTTTTCTAAATGAACACTTTACCTGGTTTATTTCAACTGTACATGGTTCGTTGTGCACTTCATTACCGCACTGCGAGCTGTGCTATTTGTTCAAGAAGAATATTTCCTTGGTCTCGACCATCCGCCGCTCCACCGGACTGGCGGTGGCCAGGCCCTCGGGATTTGGCTTGTAGCAGTAGCAGGGATACACCAACCTGGTCTCATCCGATTCCGGAGTGGCTCCTGGCCGGGGAGTGGTTGTGAACCGCAGCCTCTGTTGCCCTGCAAAACGCAATTACTATTTACATGTTTGGTTTGATTTTGTTTAAGATGCTCAATCGAAAACGCCATTCATATGCATTCAAAATGATTTAATTGAAATGAGTTTGGCTGCGGGCAGTTGAACAAGCACACAAAACATGTTTTAATTAAATGCAATTTCTCGTGCTATTTGTTACGCATTTTTTCCATTTCACTTTTAATTTATAACGTATTATCTCCTAATGACTGTGTTATTTATTTATATATATAATAATATATATGTACTCACATAGCGACTGGTAGTACTGTTTGTGCCACCAGCTCAACTGCCGTTGTGGCGACTCGGAGCGCAATAAAGTGCCCCGCGAGGTTGCAAGCCCCGCAAGCAGCAGAAACGAGATGTAGAGCCACTTGGAGACCATATCTGTTTGCTAATATTTCACCCAGCTTGCCGCCCCTTTCGGGACCTTGGCTAATGGCTTCCGTAATTGTTGCAAGCACTTCACTTCGCTTCAAGTAAGCGTTTAAAATTTAATTACACACGCCGGCGAGGAAAGCGATGCTACATGCTCTTTCCAGAGCTATTTGCACTGCCAGGCGGCAGGTGGACTTTTCAAAATTTAATTAAAGCAATCAATTATAAAGTTGGCCCCCTCACACATGCCTACTTAGTGTTCGATGACTTGCCACGCTCGATAAATTTCACACGCGCAGCCGTTGGCAAAATTCAGGGGGTCAGGGGTCAGAGGTCGCAGGATTCTGGCTTTGTGCGGCTGCTGTGGAAAGGAAGCTGTCTGCCGCTGGCGGAAGCCCAGCAACTGCCTGCAATTAGTTGCAACATAAATTTGGCCGCCCAAGTGGACGGAGGCACGGTGGGTCGACCGGAAGATGTTGTCCCGGTTGTCGGAGTGGAAAACACAGCCAATGCTCCAGATTCTATGGACATTTCTAGCAGTTGTAGGAAAATCAACTAATTTTGTGAATGAGTTTATCTATTAACCAATATAATAGTACCTAACTATGCCATTTTATATGCTGTATGAATGCGCCTAGAAGTATGCAACAAAAACAGCTCTTTCGCTCTTTCAGACACCCTTTTTATTTATTTGTTAAAAGTTTAGCTAAATACATAAACAAAAGCACATGGCCAGTGGGCCAAGCCCACTGTAGCGGTCGTGCTGAATTAATGTGAAATGTTAAAAGTTCGTTAGTTCATTCTAGTTTGCACCGCGTGGCAGCTGCACACTGCGAATGGTTAGCCTGGTCGGATGGAATGCAGTGCAGTGGGGCAGCCGGAGGACGTCAAACAAAGCTCATTTGTTTCAGCGGCTTACGGCGGGCAACTGGGGGGCAGAAGGAGCAAAGTTGAGCTGTAGCTCCGGGCAAAGTGGGCTTCTCCGCCAACCGCCTGCTGCAGCAGTCGTCGGGACGCCACACTCGTGACCATGTCCGTGTCCGTGTCCGTGTCCGGCTCGTGTTAATAATGTGCTGCTATCAGTTTCCCATTAGTTGGCGAAATTAATTTGTTTACGCTGCGGCGGCAGCGAGGAGCACGAAAAATAAAGGAGCACTAAGCGAGGAGCGTGGCGGAAACTTGCTAATTAATTTCATTTGCTATGCGGTGTGTGTAGCTGGCTCATTTTTCTTAATTGCATGAAATATGCAGGCTCGTCGCCGGAAATGCCGGAAAAGCAAGAAAAAAAGAAGGAAAGCCAAGCGAAGCCGAACAATAAGTATCCGCATTAAGTTAGAGTTAATTTTATTATAAATTATTTGGCCAAACGGGCGCTAAAAGGCACAAATCACATTAGGCGCCCGCTGCGAAAGGACACGAGAGTCCTGCCACTGCCACCAAGGACCTCCTGCTGGGGCAATAATTTTATTTGATTTCATTTAAGTTTCGCTTAGCGCTCACAACTCTGCGGGCGCCGACAAAGTTTCAATATTAAACGGGGCCAACGGGCAACGAATGTGGTCTGTAATCCCAGCATTGTATTTACTTGACTTATGCTGCAATATGGCTCAAACACCACCCACCCTAGCCACCCATTTCTTGGGGACTCAGCATAATGATGCAAACGGAAACGGAAATATCAAATATCAGGCAATAAGCCAGCCTTTGTAAGTCGGCGGCAGGCACTGAATGTGTGCTTGATTATGGATTTGCATGTGCAACCCACTTCCACAGCTCCACAGTTCCAAAGATCTGCGTAGATACAGGTACTGCCTTTACCATTTGTTGGCTTTAATGTGGCCTCGCTTTAAGCCATATTGCCACGCCCCTCGTGCGCCCAAAAAGGTTTGACATCCATTTTGGTAGCCTGTCATCGGGCCGTATTTTAAATTAGTTTGCAAATGAAGGCCGCCTAGCTGGCTGGCAAATATGGCAGATTAAGAGCTTTGCTCAGAGCTGTCACCACGTCCATTTTCCGGCCAGTCAAAAGGCGATTGCATCTTTGGTAATTGAAATACATGGTGGCAAATTGAAGTAATCACCACACAAAGTCATCACCCCAAGTGCAAACTAAAAGTATAGCAGCTTAATTACCAACCACAAGTCAAGTTGTCAAGCATTCATATAAAAAGTTTAAACAAAAACGTAATATATAGGGTAGTAGTTCCGTTTAAATTTATTTTAAATATTACTTCTATTTGAAATCTTCTTGATTTGGAAGTATAATTTTTGAAGTAGCAATGTGCCAGCACTGATGCTGCCAGCAGAGCACTGCTCACTTTGGCAGCGAGGTGCAAACTACAAACCTGATTATGTGCATTAGCAGCCACGACCGAAAATTGGGCACGCATGGCGTATACGTAATGTGGCGCTGGTACGGCAGATGAGTTGTTTACAAACTGGCAACAAACCGGGATGCGTAATGGTGGATAGGTTTGGTTGGTGATGCTGTTGCTGTTGGCTTTGGCTTTGGCTTGGCTGCTTGTGATGGTACATCGTATTACGTTCGTGGCAATAAAGTTGATGCCATATTTTGGTTACGCGGCACTGAACACCACCATCTTTATGAACTCGCAAATGGAGCAACCAGGGAACACTGCTGTCGCCAGTTTTAAATAGCTGGCACGTGCATGTATGGCGGGTATTAGGATGTTGGATATATATTACAGAAGGGAATAGGGAGACTATGGAGACTAGGGCGAATCCCGGCAAGAAAAGCTCTACAGATGCATTTCACTTACTCACGTAGTGCGTGTTTGTTGCACGTGCTCCGCATCACAAGTTGCACTCCTCCGCATCCCTAATCCAGTGCCAAAAGTGCTGTGATTTCATGTTATCCCAACCTTAAAGTGCACTCCAAGCAGCATTTAATCAGAGCCCATTACATGAGGTACCAATCTAAGTCAATATGCAAGCAAAATGTCACAGTTAATTTGAATTCAACAGGCCTGGCCGAAGCCATTAGCAAATTTCGGCCTCAGACAACTTTCGATTATGGCTCATTTGTAGGCATTAGGCCGAGTTCTTCGAAAAGGCGTTTGTCATATAAATCAAGTATCCGCCAGATAGGCAAACATTGTCACATCGCCAGGCATCGGGCAGCAGCCCAAGGCGCAAACTAATAAATCAATAAGACACACACACGTATATCTATTTCTATTTCTATATGGGTATGTATATCTATTTATTTGTGGCACGGAAACGGGACAAACTCGTTCGGTCGGCTCAATCAGCTTATTTTCTAATATCCGTTTACAAATTATCTTCAAAAACTGTCAACAACAAAGCCAGCCAGACAGACAGACAGACGAAGGGCGACGGCATGAGTAGGGAAAATGAAACCACAGCAAATAAATGGCATTGGGCAAAGGCAAATAAGAAATGTGGAATAACACACGGACACAAGGACACACATCCATCCGAACTTGGCCCAAAAAGGACGAGGAAAACTGGCCAGTCGGCCAGTTGCAGGATACAAAGGCGTCGGGATCAACTGCCTGGGAATTAACATAATCATTACGATAATGTAATATGGCCATTGTGCAGCCAGTCCCGCCGCTGTGCATTTCCCAGTGGTCCCTTTTTCGTCCCGAATTTCGCAATCAATAAGTTGTCAGAAACAATCAAATAAATACAAACTGATATGTCAATATTAACTGACAGCAGGCACCAGCACGGCACTTCGATCCCGGCCATTCGAATCCCATCCTTACCCGATCCCTGGGCCACCGGATATGGCCGGGACAAACACATTATGGTCGACGGTGGGTGGCCTTCGTTGAAAGTCGGGTTATTGAAAAGAAAACGAGGACGAAAGTTCATGTGAAACTTTTCTCTTTGAACCAACGAAATGGAAATCACCCTGCCCGAAAAGCCGCCCTTCTCGATAATTGGGGTCCATTATATTTTTCAATTTAAAAGTGAGCTTGTGCAGGTTTCTATGTTACGAGCAGGCGGCATTCAAGTTGATTTTGTTCCGGTCCTCAAAAGATTTATGTTTTCTTAAACAAAGATAAAACTAGCAAGCATGCGAAAGTCTTTCATCACTTCAATGGCCACACATTCAAGTGCAGACATACTGCACTTTTGCCGCAACATTAAATGTTCCATTTCTATTTCATTGAAAACCCATAAGAAATTGCTGTAACTTTAAAACCCCGAAGGCGAATGCCGCAAGCAAACTTTCCCCAGCCGGAGAAAGGAGAAAGGCGAAAGGAGGAGACCATGGCCACGGCTCCGGCGTGAAAATGCGGACGAGTAGGCAGGCCGAGATTATGCGTAAAACTCTACATGTGTTCCGGCCGGGAGCCTCCAGCTGCCTCCAACTGCCTCCAACTGCCTCCAGCTGCCTCCTGCCAGGATTCTGCTTAGGTATGCGTGTAATTGGGTGGCTGCCCATTGCCGAGGGCGACCTTTGAGGAGGCAGGACATGGGACTCCAACTACTGGCGAGGGGTCGACGGCTTAGTGCACCCTTTTCATGGCTTTATGTCTTTGTAAAACGACAAGGCCAACCCATTCCCATTCCCATAGCCGTCAAGGACAGCAAGAAAATAATTTTCTGCTATTTTTTCCGTACTCCGGGAGCCGGAACCAAACACGCATGTTCTTTTATCCTTTTGTGCGAAATCCAAAACCAAACCCACCAGCTACTGAGCCCTAGACATATGCACAATCAGAGCGGGAATTTATTGTTTGTTATCGCTGAGGACGGGCCGACCAACTGGACACCATGGACACCATGGACGACCATGTCCATAAATATTGGCCGCTGTCGGTACACCGGTCTTATTGAATCCAGTTATAAATGGCGCCATTTGGCTTAAGTGGCGCCCAGTCGATTGTTAAGCTGACAAATTAATAACATAAACTCCTAGCGCCTTCTGCTGACTCCACGCTTTCTCTCCCTCTCCCTCTCCCACCCGCAGGGGCACATCTGGCATCGACATCGACCTGCGCCGCGTGGACATCGACCAGTGTCCGCAGCGCCACACGCCGGGCACCAAGCGACCGCTGAACATCTTCGCCGGCACGGACAAGTGCAAGCAGCGCACCACCATGGTGAGAGTCACTCGGGCTACACAGAGAGAAATTAAGAGCTTTAAATTTAAAACATTGCATACTTTTAACGCGTTCCAACTCAATGTGAATTTTGATGAGGCCACAGAATATTTCCGAGTAGCATCCAAGTACGCTAAAGTATGCAGTGGTAACCACTTTCTAGGAACACTTAAGGTTCCAGATAATTTGATTGCCATATTTAAATACCAGCCAGCATGCAATGAGGAATTCCTCGCTGTGTAGACACCCGAATTCTTCGCAGTCAGCACTTAATTTTCATTTCCATTCCGCAGTGCGAGGCCATCATGGGACTGGGCTTCCGGCGCGGCTCCTACAAATGTCTGTGCCGCAAGGGATTCTACTTCCCGGACATCGTCTCGCAGCACAAGTTCTTCAACGGCAGCCTGCTGGAGGAGGAGTACGAGAAGCTGATGCTGGTAAGTCAGTCGTATGCCAAATAGGGCCGATGGCGAATGGAAGTGCCGCCGTAAGAGCCTTATTCTCATTAAATATGTATTAGGGCAAGAACTCCACGTACAACAGCAACAGCGAGTACGAGTGCCTGCCCTGCGCCGAGGGCTGCGACTCCTGCGAGGACTCCTCGCCCTGCATCGCCGCCCTCAACTGGCCAATGCGCACCAGCATCCTGGCGCTGGCCTGCATCGTGATTGGCCTCCTGCCCCCGGCCGCCTGGTTCACCTTTCGCTACCAGCAGGTTAAGGTAAGTCCCCCGGAGTCCCATCTTAGATCTGCTCTAAGTCGGATATCTCTGGGCTGCCAGCCGAGTTGTGCCTGATTTCATATCAACAGATTTCCCAGTTTCAATTAGCTATTTTAGGTTCCTTTTAAAGTTGTCCCAAGACTTTAAGACTCTCTTTTAAGTGCTTTAAGAAGGGGATTTATTCGCTTTATGCCTTTAAAGGAGATTCCATGTTTTCTCTCTGCTTGCTTGCAATCTAATTCATTTCACTTTGGCATCTGCAAACGCAATCTGCTGCTCAACTAATTGGTCAGCAAAATGCGAATTTCCCGACGAGGTGAAAGCATTCTAATCTGCTTGCAAAAACTCACAAGCTACAAGCTACCAGCTACCAGCTACAAAGCTCCTTAGCAAGTCACAGTTGTGGAATTGAAAGCCTTGCTGAATCTTTTACAATCCGCACCAAATTGTAAAGCCATTACAATGGCATTATCCCCGGCCAGTCGCAAACGCTCCATCCATATTTTATTTTCACTTGCTTACTGGCTGTTGTGGCGACTATCGGTGCGCACTGTCAAATAGCGCTGATCCCGGGCGGGCCAACCTAAGCTGCTGTCATCATTCAGCCGCTAAGCGGCTTACCATTGTTAGAATCGAGTTAATTTCGTACGTGCAGCATGGCCAGGATGGCCAGGATGGTCAGGATGTTCAGGATGCCGGGCATCCTGGCAGCTGGCAGCCAGTAGCCCGATGACAGGCGGCAACAGGCCAACAAGGCAACAGGACAGCGGATATTGTCGCGCATAAGCGGAAGTGCAAACATTCGCACAGCCGACCACGCCCACATCCGGCTGCTTCCTGTCCCCCACAGTGGGCGGCAGTAGGAGTAGCAGTAGGAGCAGGTCCTGGCCTCCACTTGAGTGTCGCTCGGTCACTCATTAGACCAGAGCACAAGTCCAGCTGCCGGCGTCCAATTGTCTGTGCCGTTCGGATTTCAGCTACTCGCATTTTTCTGTAATATATATGCACTGAAAACAATCTCCTGGATAAGGTAAACCATGTTTATTCTGCAATTTATGAAAGTGCATTATAAGCTGCTGAATTTATGCTCCATCTTTATGTCCCACATTCATACTTGAACTATATTCATATTCATTTTTTGTAGCCAGTGAATACTTGTTGGGTGCGGCAAGTGAGTTATTCTGTTCCCTTGTCGCAGTCTGACATTTGTGTGCTGTCTGTCCGCCAGCTCCACATCCCCACATCCCCATCTCACCATCACCATTCCCATCTCCATCTTGAATCCCCTTGCCCATCTCCATCCCCATCTCGAATGCCCTTGCCCATTGCCAAGCCCCAGTCCGTTCCACTTGTCCGCCTCCCAGGGCAACTAGCCAACTAAACTGTTTTCATTCGTAATGCGATTCTGTCGCATTTGTGTCTCCGGGGAAGTCCCCGATGGGCGCGAGTCGGTGTGTGTGTGTGTGAGTGTGTGCCCAAACTAATTAAATGGCGCTAAACATGCCGCCCGACACCCACCATTCCACATCCCACATCCGACATCCTGCCATTCGACATCCGACATCCTGGCCAAGTTGGAGACATCGGGTCCTGCGGAGATTTCCCTGCGTCCTTGGGCAATCGTGCGGATTAAACGATTTCAATTTAAATTCGCAAACTTTCTGCCAGCGAGTGCTTAATTGGAAATGTCCTGTTTTCTGTTTTCCAGGTGGTGAGGGCCGCCAGTCCGGCTTTGTTGCGGGTCATCGCCTTGGGAGCATTCTTCATCTACTGCACGGTAAGTAATAGATGGCCTTTTCCATTAGTCAATCGACTGCATACACACAATAATTTAGCAATTCAGTTTCGATTGCAAACGCTCGCTTTCACTGCAATCCGCATTAATTAAGAGTCAGCGAATGCATTCGCTCTATTCGCAAGCCGATTCGAAACATTTTCAAACGGCTTTGTTGAACATTATTACAACTTGATGGAGCCATTCGGCACTCGAAGCCATAAATAGCCACGAAATTTGCATTCGCTGAAAAATGAGATAGAAAAGCGTGCGGCAAACAGACCACTTCAACCCAGAGCCCATCGATTTCTACACAATTTAATTTGATTGATTTATGACCGGCGTAGGGAACTCTAATGGCATGCCGGCCAAATAAACAACTTTAAGCGGCAGTTCATCGAACATCCTGCCAGTGGCTGTCCCAGCATTTATTTATGTGTGCTAGATTTATTTGGCCACCATGAGTGGCTCTTGACGACCACACAAAGGCCCGGAATCAGGATCAGGATGAGGTTTAGAATGAGGTTGAGAATGAGGTTGAGAATGAGGTTGAGCATAAGGACGAAGACGAGTCTGAGGGCCAGGACGAGGGTGCCTGTCAGCACAGTTTGCTTTATGATTTTTTAATATGTGCAAGGCGTGAAGATAGCCGAAAATAGAAGCCAATATAGATGCCCCAAATAACCTATTGTCCTGATAGCCCGCTTCATCAAAGTTGGCCTATTGTCACGCTGGCTTGGTGGCTTGATTTTCAGTTTGGGGTCTTTGTAAACCGCCACTTTAATGACAAACGCTAGCTTGCACTTGTGTTTTCGAAATTATTGATTTCCTGGGCATTTTTGACAGAAGACCATGATTTAAGCCAATGTATCCATGTTTTTCCCCGCAGAACATTGTGATGTATCCGAATCCGAACCTGTACACCTGCACGGCGCGCATTTGGCTGCGCGAGATTGGCTTCTCGCTGACCTACGGAGCTCTGATGCTGAAGACCTGGCGGTAAGGATGCGCAATCCCCTCTTCTGTATTTCCCAGTCTTTATCCCATCCTTTTGGTTATGCCGACCGCAGGATATCGGTGATTTTCCGAGTTCGCTCTGCGAAGGCGGTGAAAATCACGGACGCCGCCCTGCTCAAGCGACTGGGCATCATCTGCGGAGCCATCGGCACCTGCCTGCTGGTCAGGACACTCGTCTCGCCGCCGGACGTGGTGGTGGGACGCACCGCCGACGACCTGAAGGCGTTCCTCTGCAAGACCGACTGGTGGGACTACACATTCACCTCGAGTAAGTTGGGAATACCCAAAGGAACTGGGCTCAAACTAAGTTGCTCTGGCATCGCAAATGCCACTTAAAGCGAGCTCTGTCTCTGGGAGATGGTAAAAAGCCACTAGGCTCTCATAACACATATGCATGAGTGAAAAAAATTAAAAGCCAGAGCAGCTTCAAAATGGAAAATGCGAACTGCAAAGTGCAGCAGCATGACATCGTTGTCTGGCCAACCGGCACAGTGGGTCGAACACCTGCTGCTCCTGTCAGCTCTGCAGCCACATCAATATTTCCCCATTTTTTGCTGGGGCTTCGGAACTCACTTGCCCTGCTTTCAGCAGTCAAAGGGCTAACTATCATGGTTTCATTTCGGAGAAATTTAAAATCAGCAGTTAAACACTTTTTAATTTATGGATCTGTGAGTAACTTTGTTGTCATGCTATCGTCTAGGGGAAATGATTCAATTTAAGGAACATATTTCAGTGGTAATAAACTTCGTTTAAAATGGGTTTTCTCGCTAGCGCAAATTCGTGACTTTCAGCTGCAATAAGGTCCACCCTAGAGCGCACAAAAGTGATTTTTCCGTTAACCAACCGACTGGCGTCACAGATCCGTGGCAAATGCTGAGTTGGAGCTGCGCAGGGGCGGATTTGTTGCATGTAACTGCGTTCCACTTGCCAGGACGCTTAATTAAAAAAGTTCAGAAAGGACCCGGAGTGCTTCTATCTGCATCTGTGCAACTGTGCAACTGTGCAACAACTGTGCAACTGCTCTTTTTTGTGCCACACACGCACAGCAATTATCGCCGCTTCTCGCGTTCATCACGCACTTTGGCAGCAGCCAGCTGCTAAGTAACTTCATTTGACTTGGCTACACGCCAAAGCTCGTATTACATTTATAATTGCATGTTGAACAGTTGTCCAAAAACAAAAAAAACCCAAAAAAAACTACTTTGGCATTTCCATAGTTGCGGCTAATAGAAAGCGAAGCCCGGCAGCCCTGAAAATGTATATTCACCCATTTCACATCTAATGATATTCCGCGCACTCGCGTCCAGCTGTTTTGCGGTTTTGGTAATTAAACTTCAAAGTGAAGCTGGGGCAG
Organism: Drosophila teissieri; assembly: GCF_016746235.2. Classification (NCBI taxonomy): domain Eukaryota; kingdom Metazoa; phylum Arthropoda; class Insecta; order Diptera; family Drosophilidae; genus Drosophila; species Drosophila teissieri. The sequence goes on from NC_053030.1 coordinate 21,992,705, forward strand.
CCTGCAAAGTGCACAATGGACCTAATCCCTTTGCTTCGTTTCCGTTTCCATTTCTATTTCCGCTGCCAGTGGAGGTCCTGTTCCTGGCCTGGGGCGTCCGCCTGTGCATCATGGTGCGGAAGGCGCCGTCGGAGTTCAACGAGAGCCGCTTCATATCGATGGCCATCTACAACGAGTTCCTGCTCACCTGCTTCCTCAACGTGTCCATGTGAGTGGTTTCCCCATACTCAGATATATGTGGATATTAGCTGAGATTTCCCAACATAAGCCATTCCATACTAATTGAAACATCTATTTGATTTTGATTTACTCCTCGACATCCAGGCTCTTCCTGCAGTCGCCGGCGAATCCGGACCTGCTGTACATCATCTTCTTCTGCCACACCCAGCTGACGGTGACGCTGCTCCTGGCCCTCATCTTCGGCAGCAAGGTGAGTTGTGTGTCCCAGTGCCACTGTTCCGGCCTTGCCGTGATACCAGATCCCCACTTTGACGCAGGTGTACATCGTGCTGCGCAGCGGCAAGTCGCACCAGGAGAACATTGGCATGGGCACCAAGGCGTCGGGGGCCAAATTCAATTTTCGTCCCCAGGTGCGCACCTTCGCCAATCCCAGCTCGGTGACCACCTCCACGGCCCCGGTGGCGGCCACCACGTCAGCAGGTGAGTCCTTTGGAGTGCTCTGTACTGGATTGGATTGCAGTGGAGTGGAGTGGAGTGAATTGGAGTGCGATAGCGGGCAATTGGGCCATTTGTCCTAATGGTTCTGCGTATCGACGCTTATGACAAACGACAGTGTCCACTTGACAAACGATCTGCGGAGGGGGAGCAGTGTACTGCGGTGCACAGAAAGAAAATCAAAGTTACTTACCGCCATTTAATTCTTGCCAATATGCTCCTCCGCTTTCCACGTTTCCTCATCATTTATGAAAATGGGATTCTGCAAGTAAACTTTTGCTTGATTTGTAGATAACTTTATTCGTGCAACTGCCACTTTTTGCCGCAGTGTAGCGTCGATAAAGTCTTCTCCCGCGCTGACGGTTATTTATGGCGTATTATTTGGCAAATTAAAAAATGAGCGGGACAGGCGGCGTCAGGGGCACGCTTATCGGAGCTGTCTAGACATGAGCCATGCCACATCCAGTTGACAGCCCGGGATGCTGATTTATGGGCCGCTGCTGCCGTGGAGCTTCTCTTCAGAGCAATCTTGGCTGCGGTTAACCCGCGATTCATGTGTGTGTGTGTGGCAGTGTGGCAGTGTGGCAGTGTGGCAGTGTGGCAGTGTGTTCGTGTGGCAGTGTGCTCGTGTTCCCACGGAAGGAAGCAGCTCCGGAGCACAAAACTTCCGCCAAGTTGCCGCCGACGCCATATTTGTTTACCGCTTCGCTGGCTTTGATGTATAAACAACTATGCGAACTCCCCTGGGTGCTTGGCATCCAGGAACACACACACACACACACCCATGAGGCTGCCAAGCAGACCAGCCATTCCCACCCAGAGGTGGACTCACGTTTCTGGCCGCCGGGGGAATTTCCATTTGCGTGGGAAAAACTTTGGGGCTGCGAGGAGTCTGTAATTGAACTACGATATTGCACGGATGCCACGGCAACGCGGCCAATAACTTTTGATTAGAAATTAAACTCTAACCTGAAGCTACTAAGTTCACTAAGTTCACTGGGTTTCCATTAAACGCTCAATGCCAAGTGCATTGCGAATATAGACGAGTATTGGAAGATTCAGTACCAGTTTTAATTGGAAAAAGTTTAAATAAACATTATTATTGCGTTTGCTTATCAACGCATGTTTTCGCCTATTGAATAGTGAATTTGTGAGTTTATGACTTAGATAAATATTTAAAAGAAGCTCTAGTCATGAGCACGCAATTTATTATTCCATTTAGGAAGCCCAATGAAAAAGATCCATGTTTGTATTTGAGCTGCATAAATTAATGCACATCCCGGCATAAACTGGAATTTAATCTCAATGGCAGGGAAAAAGAAGTAGAAGGCTCTTTTTGGCAACTTCAGGAGTTGGCTCCTTTTGGCCATTATGCCATTTGGCCAGCCTTTGTTATCGCAATGTTGACTATTCGGTTTGATGGCGAACCTTTTTAATTCCAGGAGTTTATTGCCAGGGAGGCTCGCTTTATGTTTTAATGCTTTATGGGCTCTCAGGCCGGCGAAGAGGTTTTTATTTAATTTTTTATTACTCGCATTTCTATTTTGACACAAAACGTAGCGCATTTTTGTGGCTGCGTAAATTGTGCGTTAAATTTACATTTTTTTTTCTGTTTTTGGTTTGGGCCGCTTGGCCTTGCTGCTGCTTTTTGCTGGGCGTGTTTTTAAGCGGCTCTCAATTTGCATATTTAAATTGAACAATCACAAAGTAGCAAACACTCAACCGTCTACCCACACACACACTCACACACACATATGCGCGCTGTGTCTGTGTGGCGAATTTAAAATAACTCGCGAGCGCAAAAGGAAAGTCGTGTTGCATACTAAGAGGGGCACACATAATAAATTCAATTTTGGCCAGCGTCGACTGCTCCGCTCGCTTAATTTCCCAGCCATAAATCTAAATTCATCGGACAGTGGGAACAAAAAATAACGTCTGCTTTTAATACACTTAACGGAAAGAAGGGTCACAAAACCAGTTGAAATCCGTCGTACTTTCCGCTAAGTTCTACGCTTGAAGTTTTGTTTGTTTTTCCGCTAGTATTTGAAACTTGATATCTTTCGGAGTGGACTTGGCTTAAATCATACCGACAGGCTTTCAGCCGAATTGAATGGCCATTTATCATTCCGCCAGCGACGAGGAAGTCTGCCACTCTTCCAAGCCAAACTCAAAACCACAACAGCGTCCAACTTTCCCCCCACCTACACTTTCACTCTCACATTCACTTCCGCAGTCGCTACAAACATTACGCATTTAAATGTGGGGTCGCTTTTGGGGGTTGGGGGAGTGCGAAACTTTTGACATGGACTGGCAACTTTTTAGTGCAAAAGTTGGCAGCGGAAAGGAGGCGCCTCGCTTTTTAACGCGCCACGAAAACAGCGCCTTTCAGGCTTTCATTCTTTCATGCCTTCATGCCTTCACTTCCACAGCAGATCGTATCTCCACTACATTTGTTGCGATTTCTGGTTAGCCCTTGGGCTGCCACAACACAAAAGACCACTGACTTCCGACCGCAAATCTTCAAATCGCAGACCTTTCTTTAACTGCTCAACTTTAATTACAAAGCCACAAAGAAAACTAAGAATATAAATAGTTATATATTCCATATTGTGTTATTACATCCCTAACAAGACTTCTATTCTCCTTAAAACCACTCTGCCCAGAAACCAAGCTGTCCGACCAGGAGGCGCTGGAGGAGATCCGCCAGCTGAGCATGCAGCTGCAGCGCATCCAGGAGATGGCTCCGCCCAAGGGCGTGGCGGTGATGACCATCTCCAGCCTGCTGGACGGCCTGAAGACCCCCGGCGGCCTGATGGTGGTGGCGGCGGCGGCGGGCGCCACTGCCCATGGCCACTCGGCCGCCAATCGCCAGAGTGCCCTGCCCCTGCTGGCGCTGAACGTGGAGATGCAGAAGTACAGCCAGCAGAACAACAACTCCAATGGGCGGGGCAGTGGCAGGGCCAGTATACCCACCATGGTGCTGGAGACGCCGCCCAGCTCGACGCCTCCTTCGGCGGCCTACGAGGAGCGGGCGGTGAACACGGAGCTCAGTGGCGACGACTTCCGGGAGCAGCTGCTCCGGCGAACGGCCGATGGCCACATCATCTGCAGTCGCTGCCTGGACGCGTCCAAGGAGCACTACTACTGCTGTCCGCCGCGCAGCGCCTGCGACCACCTGGGCTCGCCGAAGGAGGAGGGCAGCCTGAGCTTCGCCAACATCAAGCTGGAGTGCATGTGCTCCCAGTCGGAGGACCTCGACCAGGATGCGGCCCAGCGCCAGCGGCGGCCCACGGTGCGCACGGCGGCCACCAACACGCCGCCGACCAGCTGCAAGCGGGCGCCACGCAATCTGCTGGAGGCCGAGCTCAGCATTTCGTATCAAATTTGTGATAACTGTAGAAGTAAGTACAAGCTAACTGGCCGCCGCCGCAGCGGCAGCTACTCCCAGGCCCAGGAGAATCCCCAGCTGGGCCAGCAGCCCGCCGGCCAGTTGCCCAGCCAATCCCGCAGCACCGAGCTCCTGGACCGCAGAAGCGCAGAAGCCGCCGAGGCGGATGAGAAGGATGAGGCGAGAACCAAGGCGGCCCACTCCACGGACGACATAGTCCTGTACTCCAGTGCAGCCGAGGAGAGCGATCAGCTGGCACCCTCGCTGGGCAATGTGTCCAACAACTCGAACAACTCCACCAGCGGCAGTGGAGGCGCCTCCGCTCGTCCCAAGCGGCCGGACAAGTTGGTCCTGGATCTGAACGATCGGTCCAAGTACACCAAAGAGGTTTCCGTGTAGAGAGAATGCAGAGCGAATCCTGGCCAGCCATGCGGAGCTGTTCCCATTTCCAATTCCAAACTCTGTTTCACACTTACATATGTGAGTTGCGTTGCAGATGTTGCAGCAGCCGAAATAATGAAATTGTTGAAGGCTTGGACTTCAAGTTGCCGAACAGCTTTTGCATTGGCTGGCAGCAATCGAACATGTTTTAAGCTTAGGCCAGTTGAATTATCAAAGACTTTACTAAATTATATTTGTACAACTAACTAGATAACTGATTGATTTAGCTAAATGTAGGCGTAAGTAAGTAAACGATAACGAAAACACGCGATTTCAGCGAAAGTGATTTCAGAGGAGTGATGAGGAGTCAGGCATTTTGCGATTTGCATTGCTAAGCAAAATGATTTGCAACTATAATGAGCCCCGAATGTTGTGAATTTATTGAATTTGGCACACACCGCAGACGCGAAAGTCAACAATGCGATGGAGTTCGCTGAAAGTCATGTGTTTTCGATAGAATATTAATAAAATTTACATTTCATGTGTGTAGATAATTAAATCTAAATTGCTTACTAATTGAATATCGCAGCGAGTCATTTCCAATGAAAATGATTGGCGCACTCATAATGCATTTGCTGTTATACATATTTATTAAGCCATGTTTAAGTGCCGATCTATTCAAAATGGTAGCCCAACCACACACACAGACACCAACACACACACCCAGTGTTCATAATGGCCACTCTGTAATATACTGTGTAATATGAAAAATGTGTTGATGTGAGCTGTACAATACACATATCTCCTCTGAACTCACACACACAATACCTTCCAAAACGAATATAGTGAGTACATAATTGTAGCTACAGTTAAGCAGTAAGCATTAATTAGATGTCCCACACCTAGCTACACTATTATTAATACTTTAACAACCAAACACCCGAAATGACATTTGCGAAATCTGCGTTGTCGCTTGAAAAGGCCGGAACAACAATTGCATGTATTCACGTACTGTAGTTAAGCGTTGATGTTATTGAGTTGGAAAATATGTGCATTAAATGCGTTTGTTTAAAGCAATCCAATAAATGGCGACTCTACTGAATGTACACCTACGAGCAGTCTTTCTTTCTCTGGAATTTCGGCACAAAACGATTTGTTTATCTCCTAGCAACTTCATTAAGTATACGCACCGGGGTACAAACTCGACGTGCACTGCGGGGTGAGTATGCTAAGGAGTCTGCACTGAAACAAAACAGAACATAACAGCTATTGAATCACTTCAAAATCTGCAGAGGTGTTGGGTGTATTCATTTCATTAACAGTCAGACTTACCACCAATCTTTTGCAGTGCATCTATCTATCATTGTGGGGCAGTAGAGGGAAAGTGTTGGCGCCTCTTTGCGCTTTATGAGCACGTTATGGTTTTTATCTTTATGGACATGCCTGCGTGTGACCCTTTTTGCCATTTATGTCTGCCATTTCCGGAATGCCTTTTCAACTCGGGCACACATATTTGGTCCTGGTCCTTTGCAAGCATGCTGCTTAGAAGGAGACGTTAATTTAAATGTTTTACGGCCCCATCGGATGTTGTTTTGTTTGTGCCGCCCTGTTCCTCGTTTTGTTTGGGTTTGTTTTGTTCTCTGTTTGTTTGTGTATCAAATTAAACTTCAGCAGCCAGGCAGCAGACAACTTTAGTGCTGCGAGCATCAGCCTCCGAAAAGGACATCCCCAGCAGGATGCGTGTGTAGGCGGCGTGCAGTGAATGTTAAGCACTCGCAGCCAGGTTTTCCTGGCCCAGGAAAAGTGAAAATTCATTGGGCGCGGCACGTTTTGCGAGTTTCTTTAAATTGAATTTCAATCATTACACCTCATCAGATATGCCAGAATAAACATAAAATATTTATATACACATACACATATGTATGCTGCTACTGTTCGGTGTAAGTTGCAAACGAATTCCATCTTCGCAGTGCCAGCAGCACGTGACAATATTAATTAAACTTTCAGCATATGCGTCAGTGGCATGACTGTCGCGATTTAAAGCGGAAAATTCAGGGGCAAGTGGGAAAACCCGCTGACATCAGCGCAGACGTAATCGAGGCACTTTCCGCTTCGCAACCGAACAGATTTTTGTTTTTATTAACACGAAATATCGCCTAGCCACTTTTTTGCCATTTTTTGGGGCATTTTTGCATGGCGGGCATTCACTATTTTTCATTTAATTGCCCGGCAAAACAAAAGCAGTCGAGTGTTTTTTTAATGGCAGTTCGAAATGCGAATGCGTTGCATGTGGCAAGTGGCAAGGAGCAATTACGTGGAGCGTTTACTGCGAAATGTGCGGCGAATGCGTGCAATTAAAATGGGATATTTTGCATTAAGCGTGCATATTTATGGAGTTCTGGATAACTAAATTGGAAGTGATTCCATTGATTTGATTAAATAACACAAGTGATTCTCCATAATGGTTCCGCTATAAATATGAATATAGTTTTGTGGTCTGTGCTTAGCGAACTAAAATGCTGAACTTAAAGTGCTTTAAAGTGCTTTAAATGCTTTAAATGCTGTGCCATTAAGGGCGTTTAATTAAACGCCTGTTGCAGAAGCAGGCTCGCCAGAAAGTCGGAGGTGGAACTTGCCCCAAAAGTGGAAACTGGCTCATAAATTTCAAAGCGAATTGAGTGACGGAGTGAGGGGAAGGGAATGGGAGGCTGGCTTTTGCAAACAAAGAATATGGCACTTACCAGAAAACACAAATTGCTTTTCTTTTGCCAGCCGGAAAATTGCACAATCTTGAAGCTGAAGCTGTTACTGAAGCCAACTGGAGCTGAAATATATTCAACAGCCGATGGTCTTTGATGGCCAAGTGTATTGTTTTGAGCCCGGTCTAAAGCGTTTCAAGGATTTTTCCATCTCTTAATTACGGCAATAAATGCCAATGGCAATTTCTTCGGCATTAAATAAGAACATGTTAACGGCCTGGCAAGCCCTCAAAAAGTGCCTGCGAATAAAAAAGCAGCTAAAAGCGGAAAACTCCACACACACACACATATGTGTGCCAAAAACAAAGCCCACAAGGAAAAGGGAGTTGGGTGGAGTTGGGTGGAGGCCACTTGCCAATTGAGTAACATGCTGCCGGCAAGGACACGTGCTGCTGGGCGTGGAGCCAATTAAAATTAAAGGAGCCTCCTCCGGATCGGTGGGATATGTGTTGGATATGGGCGCCTGGTGCTGGAATCCAATAAAATAAAATTGCTCAACACCTTATTAACAGCAGCTGCCTCTGAGCCAAATAACACAAGGGGTAAGAGCCACAGCAAAATGGCCTAAACGGTCTAGCAACAGCCGAAAAATACGGCTCTCCGGAGGCTCGTACATTTGGCTAGGTACACTGGTCCTGAAGTTCAACTTACCGAAGTTGAATAGTTTTAAGAAAAATGTTGAATGAATCCCAGGTTGAATAGTTTATTATTTTCTTTTTCCAGATAAAGGTTTTGGTTGTTTTTAAAATCCACAGCCAATTCACACAGTTTGTAAAAGTAAAAAGCTTCTTAAAGTAGGCCATTTATTTAAGATTAGCCAGATCCATTCCAGTCTAGACACAAATTGGGCTGTTTTCATTTCAGATGGTCTTCTCACAGGATATTAAAAGAATTTGTTTTATGTCTCAATTTTTTAATCAAATCGCCATGCCAAATCCAATCCACATTGTCTATTATTGTAAAATGTTTCATGCGTACAATTCCTTTTGTTTATTCTACAATGCAATACTAGTCAAGATCATCCAGCACAATATTGTCAAGAAGAGTGCACAAAAACAACACAAAAGTATTAATTTGGTGGGGCAAGTGCTCCTCCTAATCTCTACGGGGTTCGGCGGAGAGGGCATCAGGATCGGGGTGCTAACCTCTTGGAACTCCGAACATTCCTTAGATGGAATCCAGCCCATTGCCTCCTCATAAGTGGGAGGAACTGTGGTTGCACTCGTTTTGTTCATATCTCGACTTGTATGACTTTGCCAATGTTTTCAGAACCGAAACAGATTCAATAGATTTTTGAATTTCAAAGTGGTAAGCAACCGCTTTATCCGAAAGCCGAAAACAAACTAATTTACGTATTTCATTCCGCAAAGTTCTTAAAAAATGCTGATAAGCAGCGTTGAAATATACACATGAAGCAAATAGCCACAGTCATCGAGGTATAACTTTATATACTTCTTTGATAAGCAATACCAGTGGATGGAATGTTTGTTCTTCTACAAAAATATACATTTGATAAGCGAGCCATGATTGAAAGTTTGCATTTTTCAATCAAGTAATTGTATTGAGTGCCCAAAGCTCTTAAATGGCAACAATACATGTGTTTGCTCAGAGTCTGAAATATTTACCCCAAATATCAAATCCCAATGAGATGGCGCAAGCCTAATTGTTGTCCTTAAATGTTGATTCTAATTGCTTTTTATTGTGTTAGACTCTCGGCCTGTCAAATATTTGGGGCCAGTTATAACTTAATCCCAGAGCCCAGCCAAATCCGTTTAGCATATGCTGCAAAAATGTTTCGCAAATATTCCAAGGACACTTTCGCACACATGTGGGTGTGGCTTTTATTTTTGGCTGGCAGAGAGCTTGTGTAAATATTGGTATTGCATATGAAATGCGTCCTAAGCTCGGTAAGAAACCCCCACTCAGTCAGCTATTCAACGCAAATGGACTTCCAACGGACATTGAATCTAATGCCCCAGCATTGCGCATATGAAGTGGCAAAGTTTTCAAGTTCTGAATACGTGTAATATGCTCACCGACACTTGAAGCCACGCACTCACACTCACACCAGCACAGACCACCCACACAATTGCATTTATGTGCACACGTGAATTGCATTAGAAAGTTGCCATCGCATAAACTAAATCTGCCTCAAGTGCAAGGATCCCAGTCTCCGGCTGACAGGAACAGGAAACGACAACGACAGGATGCCAAGGTGCAGAGCGTGTAGACCGTGCAGGGCATTTGCATTAGGGATGAGCTCGTGATCCTTGGAGTGGACTAACCACCAGCCAGCCAGCCAGTCTGCCTAGCAAATCAAATTAATGTTGGTTCATTCCGGGCCAATTCACTTAGGTGCCTCCGACAGCAGGCAGTGGAGTCTCACTCAACTCTACCGCACCAGTAAACTAAAACAAAAAGGCCGCATAATGCATTCATTGCAACCAAAAATAAGACACGTTTCAAGTACCACGTTTATAAATCCCTTGCTTCATAAATTCAATTTAAAAGGTGCCTTAGTTTTGGTAGAGAATCAACAAGTTCCATGGATTCCTTTGCTGCATACTTGCAGACACCTTCATAACTTGCCGTAAAACATGCCATTTTTATCGCCGAGTGTGGTAAATATAAAATCCAGCATACTTACCCAATTGGCCGTATTTATTGGCCAACTCAAAGGTATGCAGATGCTGCAGATACATTCTCACCGGCTCCACAAAGTTTCCATCTCTAGGCGGACGGATATACAGCCATTCGCTGGCACCCGGAATGGCCTGGCCCATTCGACTTTAGTTCCCGTGCTTACTTACGTTTACGTTTGGACGTGTTTGACGTGTCAGTTTCAAGGAGCAATTGTGCAAATGTGTCGGTTACCATTTTCGGGATGAGATGTGCGATAAGCGCCAAATGCTCTGGCTCCTGGCGGTTGAGTCCTGAATAAGGACACGAATGGCTGCTTGTGCCAGTGAGTCGGCAGCTGTAGATTGAGATAAGAATGCGAAACTTTGCTGACATCAAAAGTTGCCGGAGACAAACGCTGTGCGAATGGCATGACCTTCCTCGTTGACTATCCGTGCCATCTTTGGTATAAAATCGAGTCACTGGCCTCAAAGAAATCCGGCTCATTGACTCATTGGCGGCATATGGCATATGCAACGGCCCTACCGATTTCTCTCGAGTCCACTCCGACAGTATCTCGTACGGATACGGATACATCGGTTAAATCCGCTCTTGAAGCCACCATCAAGTGTGGACCTGCTGGCATGTGGGAAACGCCGTCGAGGGCCCTCGGCTCAAAGGATATGCCAGTAAATGAGAGTTTAACTGCAGGGATGAAGAGGAAAGTAGAGTGCCAATTACTGCTTCACTTACCTTTGAGTGTCCCTGCCAGTTGGCTCCGGATTTAAGTCCTGCAGTGACTCGCTGAGCTCGGCCTTTGTGGGTTTCGTGTAGTTTGGCTTGGCTTTTACTACTGCTCCATCAGCATAAGCACAAATTATTGCTCGGCGGCATGGAGCCATTAAATTAAGTCACTTCGAGTGCGTGTACTTAATTTTTTGTCATGCTCTGTTTTTACGGCCACATATGTAGAAATCGCAAATTGGGCCGCATAATATCGCATTTTGAGCCACAAAGTAAGCACAGCCCAAAGGCGGGCACACCTCACAGAGGCTGGAAACTGTGTTCCATGGCCACATCCGCACCATCCAGCATCCGCACTACAGTTCCTAGCCACTTCCGCTTCCGCAAAGCTCCGCACTCGCAAATCCACAAAAGCATGAGCAGCGGCTGCCGTGCTTTATGCTTTTTGCTTTTGCTTTTGCTTTTGCTTATCCTGCGCCGCATTTAACAATAAAACGTGAATTGTTTGCAATGAAAAGCGCAAAGGCGGTAATAAAGCGAGCAAACAAGGAAGCACACACGCACACACACACGCACTGGTTTGCCTCAAGCGTGTGTGTGTTGGTACACTGCGAGAAACCGAAGCACACAGTCGAGCTTCAGAACAGGAAGTCAGTAACAAAGAATGTGTAGAACATCCGCTGGGAAATTGAACTCAAGTTTCTACTTATCAAAGCGAGTTAAGTGTCTTAAAGTTACAGGACATTTTTTGCAGTGCAGGCGTGCGTGCTTTCGCTACTTTTAGCTAATTGCTGCACTCAAACGCAACACAGGTGTTTGGCCAACCGGAAGCGAGTCAGATACTCGTGCGATTCAAGGGAAACTGCAGCTTGTGGCCACTATTTAAGCCAATGACCATTAGCGCCCCGCTATCGACACTTAAACTGAATGGCCAAATGGGCAAATGGGCAAACTGTTGGTGGCAGTGGAAAACTCCATGATCGGGACAATGAAATACATTTACGGCATTAATTGCCCCAACGACATGGTAAGCAACTTGAGCAATTCACACAAGGCCAAACTAATTGGAGCACACGTGACAAGGTTCATGCGTGGTAAGCCAAATCATTAGATGGTCGAAATATATTTGAATTAATTATTAAGACTGATATCTTGTGACTCTGGTAGTTTGCAATCTGCTGCACGTGTAAACCCGAATAGAACGGCCTAAAGCAACCACAATACATTGTGGGCTGCTCAACGAGCCCTGAAATTAATTGAGAGTGCCATCATAAACATGCCAAACGAGAAAATTGTAATTAATTCCCCAATTGCAAAGCACACCACCACCATCACTGACGACATTTGTTCATTTGGATGCGATGGCTACTGCAAGGATTTCATTAGGGATACATGTGTCCTATGTGATTTGTGACAGCTCCACGTTGACCTGCACCACACTTCATCAATGGCGAATTACCGAAGCAGGCGATGCAATTTGAGATGCCCTGTCGCATTTGGCCAAATTAGCAGGAGCAAGGCATTCAGTATTCAGTATTTGGAGAAATGCCTGAAAGGAAATGCGATAAGTCAGGAGGAGCAGGACAGCCATAAGTTATGTTTAACTATACGTCTGGATCCACGACGCCATCCGCACTCGTAATTTCCTTCAAACTAATTACTTTGGAAACAGCAAAGATGCCACTTGACACAGTACTTCGCACTACAACTCTTCCGCCAGCTTCCCCCAGCCAACTCCCCAGTTTTCGCCAGCTTTCCCCAGCTTTTCCCCACTTCTCCCACTTTACCCGCTTTCCCACTTTCCCGCTTTCCCGCTTTCCCGCTTTCCCACTGCAAGTGCAATTGGAATGGCAATTGCAAGCGTGGCTAAATTAAATGGCTGACAAAGTGAGCAGCATCAGCAGCCCGCAGCCCGCATCCCGCGAGGACCGGAGTTTTCTTTTATATTCCGCCACCGATTGCCAGCCGGCAGCCGGGGAAAATGGTGGAAATGGTGAGCGCAAGGACATGGACTTGAAAGTGGAAAGTGCCAAATGGCAACTGCGAAAAGTTGCAAACGGGCGGTGAAAGTTTGTCATAAATCAGAATATTTTAAAAGTGTTTGCCCTGACAGAACAAGAAGAGCGAAAGATGTGCTCTGTGGCAGTCATAAGCCAAGATTATGGCCAGGAACTTGTAGCCATGTCGAACAGGGAACTGTGATGGCAAAAACTGCCAACTTGTTGGATCCTTGCCGGGTGGAAAATATCGGAAATGAAATGTCCTTTAAGTCGGGCATTGGTGAACTTTACGAGCAGCGCCAACAAGTGATTATCTCGCAAATGGATGTTCAATGAGGTGCAGTGCCGTAAAACGGGGTTCTCAAATTATTAAAGTGCAAGTCTTTCACTTTGAAGCTGTTGGCTGTTCTCCAAGAGCATGCAAAGGTATGAATCAAAAATGGATAAGCTTATACTTTCCTTGATGTTTCATCATTTTTTAAGGTAACCAGTTGCCTGGACTTCACTTTGACTTCGCTTTGCCGTCCACTGAGTGCACCTAATGCAGGCATTTAAGTCCATCAGGCATACTAAGTGACTTGCCACCATCGCCATTCCTGCGAATGCCAATTTAAATTCAAATGCGGACTGAGACTTGACGCTGCCATGACATCGGATGTCCAGTGATTTGCATTCGGTGATGCGGCAATGGAAATGGCGATGGTGATGGCTATGGCGACGATATAATCGACTTGGCCGGATAGTTTTCGATGCCGCAGCAGGCCAGGGAATCCACAGCAGTTGACAACTCAAAGAAAACAAATAGACGGGCGAAACTTTGATTGACATTTCAATTAAATTACGGCCCAACTCGCTGTCGCTGTCGCTGGCGGGGATGTTCCGAGTGCAGAAAGTTTTGCTCGCCGAATACGAGGAGATCTACGAGCCGGTGCTGGTGGAGAATCCCTTCACCCTGGTGGACATCCGCGGCGTGGGACTGCGCCAGTACCACATAGGCCTCACCTGCAACCGCCTGCTCTTCGGCTGCGACAACTTCTCCAAGTACGGCGATGAGCCGGGCTTCCTGGACCGCGGCCAGGACCCGGAGATCGAGAGCTTCGAGCTGGTCAGCATGCTGCCACTGCAGCTGATCCGCTTCCACTTCTTCCGCAAGGCGACGCGCTGCCTCATGATGCTGAACATTGTCCAGCCGCTGGGCAAGCCCCTGGCCATTCTGGAGCACCCCATGATCTTCGAGTTCGGCGGCCACCTCTTCAAGCAGCACTTCTGGCACACGTGGCGCGAGCGGGTGGCCACCATCCGGGTGATGCAGCCGCTCTACGGCCAGATCACCGGCGCCTCGCCCTTCTCCAGCACCGACGTCCAGCTGGACGAGGAGACCGTCTCGGTCCAGCTGCATCCTCCGCCCAAAACCCCCTCCTCCTACAGCGCCTGCCATGCGGGAGCAGGCGACTTCGGCTAGCCATTCTGCCGGGGATTTGGAGCCAGTTTCCATTTTCTATTAACGGATTGGGCTTCGAGCTGCGATTTGCCTGCCATTCGGACAGCCGCCTGTTTATTTATTTATATTAAAAGCAAGCTGCTTTGGCCACCTTAAGAACCGCTATTTTTGGTTGGCTAGAAATAGCTTTGCAGCTGAGTCCTCGAACGCACTTAACGGCTCAAAGGACTTCTTTTTAAATCTGTTACCTTATTTCTATACGCTTTTTGCTAATTAATCAATAAGAATATGCTAAATAAATATATATGCAAGTAACTGCGTTCTAAGTTACATATAACTCCTGTTTGTTTGGAACACTCTGGCCACCCAAAGGACATCCTGCTTCGCATGGCGATAGGGTATTTCCCGCTTCGATACTTCCTGCGATTGCCCCGATTTTCGTTATTGTTTGACTCCATCTTGGGTGGTTAATGCAATCAGCAGGATGGCCACAACAGGCGACCGAGCCCTCTGGTTTTGGCGGCTTGTTCGCCTGGTTGTTTATTTGGCAATTGGAATGGGCTGGAATCGGCCAGGAATCGGGTTGAGTTAGGGGATGACGACGGAAAAATGTTGTATTGATGTGCTCGGGCTTTGGGGCTATTTTTTGCCCTCGCAGCCTCAAGTTAACCAAGAGCCCACAGCCAACAAAGTTTTCAATTTGCCGACAAACTTAAGCCGCAACCACAGCATCACAGCATCACAGCATTTGTCGACGGCGGCAGTGAGAGAACTGTGGCTGGAGGTCCTGGTGGCAGGACATGTCTGTCTCCGGGTGAGCGTGCAGCTGACACCAAAAATCAATTGCAATGAAATGCTGGGGCGTATAGAACAACTGGCCGGCGGATTGGAAAAAAACAAAAAAACAACTACAAGTCGTCGTCATTGGCCGTATTTGGTTTGGGGCATTTAATGGTCAAAGTTTTTCAACTTGTCTGTAATTTATTTGATTTGCTTTGGCTCCTGCTCGTTGCCTGTTGGTTGTTGGTTGTGGTCCGGGGGCGAATAGCTTTTGATAAATTACAATTTATTTAATGAAATGTGCCGAGTCCCGGTCGGCGCATTAATCATACGCCATGTGGTGCGGCGCAAACAAATACCAAATTACAGTAATACCCAAATACAGCAACAACAAGAATTTTAAATTTCGCCACATTCGCGCTACTTTAAACCCTTCTACCCCTAAGCTTTGCCGCAAAATCCGTTCGCATGGCGACGGCAATACGAAAAGTTAATTAAAAGCCCTGGAACATGGCAGTCAATAAAAAACAATAAAAACCCATGAACGTTGAACATTGCCACGCAGTTCTACGTTTTTATTAATTCTTAATACACCTGCTGACGCCGGCAATTAAGGCGGATCTGTTCAGTTTCATTTAATTAGCCATAAAGGCGCTTAAAGGGCGCAAAAGGAGCGGCTCTCTGGCGACAGGACTCCTCGGTTACCTCGGCCAGTAGCCTAGGAGGACCTATCTAGGAAGACCTAGACATTCAAAATTGGAATAGCTGCCGAAAATGTGCCTGCATTCTAGGCATTCCCACTTTGTTGCTCTATATATACACACAAGTATTTATATACATCTTATGGGCTTGGCGGCGGGAGTTCAAAGCAACTGAGCAGCCACATCAAAGCCTCGTGAGTAATTGCTTTCGAAAAATTTGAATTTGAATTTTGCCTGCCAGCATGTGCAACTGGCCTTAGGAAAAATTTCATTTCAGGCACTCGCCTCCGAAATTCATTGACAGCATCGATAAGTTGCTGCCACACATTTTCTCAACTCCACCCGGTTCACCACTGCGTATACGCAATGCTCCCAGTCGCCGTCTGTCTGTGTCTCTTTGCCCGTGTGTGTGGGTGAGTGAGTGTGTGTGAGAGTGTGTGTGTGTTGTCCATATTTCATTAGCACAACACACGGCACAGTTGACATTCTGTCGGCGCTTTAAGCGCAGCGTTTAAGGCGACATTAAAGCTCGGCCCGCATGCAGCTCAAGTTGACAGTGATGGATGAGTCTCGCATTTATTGAATTCCAACTGAATTCCAAGCGATGACTGTGCGTCTTGTGGCACATATGCAAATTCGTGGGCTTAATAGCTAAATGCCGATTGGTGTACTCGTTTATTTGCACAAATCGAATTTATCGCTTGGGGGCTCTTTAAAGCACAGTTGAGATTCAGCAATTTGCCTCTGATTGAATCCATTTCGGCTTTTCGCCCTTCGCTTGGCTTTAATTAAATTAAGAATTTAATTTATAGCCAAGAAAGGCGGTAAATTATCAGCTTCAAAGGGTTGTAAAATGAATGAAAAATAGGTAGTGCTCTGTGGCTCAGTTGCTCTGTGCCATTAAAGCTGTTCCACATAACTTTCATAGCTATTAACAGATTAGTCATGCAAAGAGTTTCTTAAAAACCCGAGCGATAAGAATTAAAAGCAATAATAGTAAATATCCGAAACATATAGTACCCTTCACTACGTAGCTTATACTCTTTAAAAGTTGTGTAATATAATCGAAATATGCATGTTATCAGTATGTTTTCTCCTCCCATTGCATTTGCATTCGTTACCTAGAAAATGTAATCTGTCGAAACAATTTCAACGATTTCACAGAATTATTATATTATTCGCGCTCTGCGAAGTTGCTTATCAAAAGTGGAAAGAGCTCAGCAATGCAAGTGCATAAATCAGTTTACTCCGAGCCTTCGCCTTAAGTGGTTGCCTTTCGCAAATCCGGACTTAGTGCTTAAAGAAATTGTTTTAAAGTGGCATTTACTTTAAATGTATTTAAATGTATTTAAAGTGCTTGTAATATTTAAACTAGTGGCTTAAACGTGATAGTGATATGTAAAGTGATTAAACAAGCTCAAATATGTCAAATACATATTCTTGGGAACAAATGAAACTATTAAAATTATATATAACTTGTTCCGGGTGTAGCTTTTCTTGGAAGTATTATTAGTCGCTTATCAAGAACTCAGCAGTGCGCTAATACAGAAAACTAGTTTGCTTTAAGCTCCATTAAGTGAAACACATTAAGTGGAAACATTAAGTGGAAACAAGTTGAGACTGTGAAAGAGTGAGAAACATGAGTTCCTACGCCCTGGTGCCCAGCACACCCCCGCCTTCGTATGAGGAGTCCATGGGCTGGGCACCACGCAGATCGCAGAGCACCACGTCGCTGCTCCCGCGGAATACATCTACGTGGATGATCTGTCCACTGTGCCACGACGAGATCGAGACGACCACCAAGGTGCGGCGGCGAACGATCGCCTACGTGGCCTCGGGCATCGTGCTGTTCACCACCTGCGGCATGGGATGCTGGCTGATACCCTGCATCCTCGACGGCTTCAACGAGGTCCATCACTCGTGCCCCGTCTGCAAGGCGAGCCTGGGCACCGTTCCCCAACACGATCAGAGCTGGCCCACCTAATTAATCATCTGAAATGGACATATATGTATATATTTAAAACTGTAACTTGAAACTAAGTGAAACTGAGAAACTGAAACATGAAACTAACTTTAAGCTAGCTCTAAGTTAATACTGAATTGTGTTGAATAAACCGCAAATCAATACGTTCAACGCACTGAAACCACTTTCTCGCTTACCCTTCACTTGGGCTAATTCAATTTGATTTTTACCGGCGGCAGTTTGAAGTTTCCAAGGAACCAAAACGTGCCGGGCATCCCAAGGGCTCCTCGCACATTCCCCCTGACCACAGGAAAGGGTGACCCATAGCCGAAAGGATTTAAGCCCCAGACTGGCGGGGCGGGGTTACTTGTTTACCCGGCGGCTTCTTTCATGTGGTGGCTGTAGTGGCATCCGCTGGATGCGTGGCAACAAACACAAGTGTGGTGGCAGGAAGTTATTAAGCAAACATTTTGTCGCATGCCTGAAAAATCGCGGCATTCCCTGGCCTAGATGGTCGCATTTGCTTTTGAGCCAAGTGTTAAAGCGGCTGCCATGTAGTAAGTAAAAGCTGTTAATGCTGCTGATAGACAGATGACAGTGAATCCTTTCTCTTCCCCCCACCCACACACACACACCTACACATGCACAGGTGCCCCTAAGACAACGCCAGAGTTATTGCATACTTTGCAGGGCGTGCATTAGCGTGGCATCTCGTCGCGTCACGAATCTTGCACGGGAAAAGCGGCTAGAAAGTGGGGAGAGCAGGGTGAAGCTGGGAAAAACTTGAAGGAAAGCGAGGAAAATTCAAGCCGGAACGTGACTTGGCGCTGGCAGCAGTGCTCCTGATGATGATGGAACTCCGCTTGTTGGCCACACATCAAGCCAAATGGCTGTCATTAAAACAGCAGCCAGCAGAGGCCATGCAAAGTCCCCCTGACATCCATTCACTTTAAGCCCGATGTCATGCAGCTAAGTAGTTTATCTATTTTTAAGCAACAAGAATAACTAGATAGCCCGAATTAGCTTAAGTAAGCTTATTTTAATGAGGCCAGCAGCCTGGGCTCCAAAAACCAATCGCTTTAAAGCGATTGGCTGAGCTAAGGTACACAATAATTTCCAAAAGGCCGGCCTGCTGCCAGATTGTGGTTCACTTGGGCATCTCAGCAATGCAACCTCAGTTGCTTGCAGGAACAATTAAACTATTACTGGCCACAAACTCTATCCCAAACCCAAGCCAACTGACATGCATGCGTTGCGATGTCGAAATCAAATCCAAGTTCACTCCAGGGGAAGCGGGGCTAAGCGCCGACAATGAACCGAAAATTGGCCAAGTTGAAAATGCAATCGCATGCAAATCTCAGGGGGCAGGGGGCCAGCCACACCTGGCCAAAAGGACTCGGCCCAAGGACACCACCACCACCACCACCACCACCACCACCACTGCCTCCGACCTGTGGGGCAACATAAGCAAACACTGTGCAAATGGTCGGCAGTTAAGAGGCTATTAAAATGCAAAACTTTAGACACAAGCTGCCCCAGCTGGCTGCCAGTCTTTGGCCGCTTTCCGGCCCACTGACTCACTAAGGGGATCACGCCGGACCAACGGGCTCCACTCCACTCCCGGTGCCAGATAAACTGCAAACAAATAGAGAGTCCTCGTCGATTTCCAGAATTGCACTGCATTTCCCTCACTTCACATATCACAGGATGTGTTTCAGCTGCCATCGCCAGTTAAACGCCTACCAATCTGCGAACCGAACCTGCACCTGGATTCCATCCACATCCAATCCTTGATGGCAAACATCTGGTTTGCTAGTGAGTGTGTGAGTGGGAGAGGAGGGGAGGGTGACCCCCGGATGCGAAATCGTAAATGTTAATGGCTGCACGGATTCAATGGAGCAGGTTTTGCCTTGACTTTCGGTTATCCAAAGGGTTTCGATTGCATCGTGCTACCTGGCACTGCAACAATTAAGTACCTACAATTCGTTCAAGTAAATACTCACTTGATTTTAACTGAAGCACCATCTTGAATAGATTTATCTCATTGAATTCGGTTGAAGTTACCTTAAAGTTGAATAGATTTAACTCATTGGCATGACAAAGGGTATCCTTTCTCACTGTGCAGGCAAAGGAAATGTTCGTTAATGCTCGTCTGGGAAATGGGAAATGGGGACTTGGGGACAGTGGAGGAGTCGGCTCTGCCTCTGGGATTTGCAAGAGGAGCATACGATGGCAATGCAGATAACAGTGGCTCCCAGCCACATTAGGCATTTGCTGGGCCTCCGGACAGCTGCAGCGATTGCCCCAAAGCCACTCGGCCCCCCGGAGGCAGATAATCAAAATGGAATTAGGATTTATGCCCCGACGATTGCAGTTGATTTGTCTTTCCGAGGAGCACACGTCGGCCGGAGATTTAATCGAGATTTACAAGACATCCCCACTTGGCAGTGCGAAACACACTCAAACATATGCCTCATGTTCTCCATATTCCTCATATTTCACGGCGGTCCAGAATTCTGGCATTCGGGCGGTTGACACAATTGTTGCCATCACGTACGTACTGCCAGGCTTGATAAATCTTTTGGCCCAGTGCTCTTCTCAGCACTCGACGCCATTGTCGCCACCTTTTGGCCAAATCCCCACTAACCAACCCCTGCTAACCCCTTTCCTTTTTGGCCAGCACGTGCGCGCTGTTAACCTCAAAAATGCGCTGCTAAAACATTTTTTAACGCCTCTCAGCCCTTCGAGCGCTCGTCATCCCAATCCACCCACTCCCACTGCCAAACTCCCTGAGAGGGAAAAAGCCAGACCAGACGGTCAGCTAGGTTGAATCCACAGAACATGACCGCAAGGACGCAGCCAGGCCACAACATCTAATCGAGCTGATGGCCAAGGACCGGGGCGGGCCAGGCTTGACCGGAGCGCGGACAATCCTTTCAGGGGCTGCCATACGTGCGTCCCCTACGTGAGTCGGATGACAAAGTGGTCCGAGCATATGCCCGCACAGGGTGCTCCATGGCGCTCACTTCTAGTAATAGGTTTGCTCATAAAAGGTATTAGAGCATCAGCATATTTATCAGTAACTGCTCACTCGATAGGCATACCTTTGGATACCCATTATAGACACTGAGGTGATCACCCTGTAGTTCAAACGAACTACTACCACTAAACGCGTGCGGCTTTGGTGACGAAAGGCGCGCGTTCGACGGCTTAGCCCCAAACACACACACTTGCCTTCAAATTAATGACCAACAATGGGCAATGGCCGTGGGTCAGCAGACGGAACGCGACGCGTGCCAAAGTCACGTAGCCAGCAGGACACACAATCGAGGGTTCCCACAAGGACGACTTTCGGAGCTGCCATATTGGCATGCTGCGGATTTTCAGCGTTTGCATGCAAAGTGCAAAAACTCTGCGACTCCGAACACTTTAAGGCTTTAAGGCGAAACAGGACAGAGGACAGAGGACAGAGGACAGTGGGGAGCAGGGCAAGTGAATCGGCACACAAAGCGCCAGTTTATCTCGAAAACATTTATTTACTTGGCCAAACCCGCAGTCTCCTTTGGCCCGGTTTTTCCGCTTTTTGTCCTGGCCTGTAGGTTAAAATATTTGCGCTGGTTAGAAAAGCAACGCCCGCATGGCCACTCTGGAGGCCACAAGGATTCCGGCTTACGGAGGGGGCAAACCCCTCTCCCCCCTCAGAGCCGGCGAAAGTAGTTGGTAGCCGAGATAAGAGTCAACAGAAAAAATAATAATATTCCTGCTGGCTGGAGTTGGCCAAACTTGAGCTCATCTCATGCCGAGTTATTCCAGGGTCAAAACTATTCCAGTGCCCCGATGTGTGTGGCAAGAGTGCGTTTTAACTGATAATTAGGGCATTTGCCAAAGATGGCCATTCCATTATTATTCGGAAAGTTCGCAGAGGACTTATAGTTTCCTCACATTTTTCACTGCTCTCCATTGTCTGCCACTTTTCGTGGCTCTTTTTGCGGAAAATGCATTGGCCTGCTGCCAACTGGAGGAGCTGTTTCACTTGTAAAACATTTATGGATTTAAACTGGGCTATTATGTCGGCTGCCACATTTCACGGAATGCGAATGCGAAAAGAAACGGGCACAAAGGGCTTTAAATTAATTTACATTCATCAACAACAAAAATTACTCTTCACTTAAATCATTGTCAAGTGCTCAGAGTATCGCATCATCAGGTAAACCTCATACTCTTCCACTGGCTCATTAAATAATTCACGTTTGGCGAAAATCAGTGCATCACAACTGCCATGTCCTGCGTCCTTTCGCACTCGCGAAACTCGAACGAAGGCTATTAATTTATACATTATTGGCCGCCGCAAATTTCACTTAAACACGCTCGTTAAGAGTGCCAAGCCGATCGAATCGAATTGCCACTGCGAAATCTTGCAATGCGTCGAATTATTCATCTGGGGAATTCGTATCCGGGATATGCACTCCGGCTGGCCAATCTCCCGCCGCAGATAAGCGGCTTCTGGGCGGGATTGGGTTGGCTGGTTGGCTGGTTGGCTGGCTGGCAGCTGGGAGCTTCATCGATTCCTCGCCGGCCAAGATGGCCGGGGTCCAAGTAATGAGATTTGCTAGCTGATACTCCACATTTATTTATGGCCACTGGCCCGTGCGGTTTCACTTTCCCAATTCGATTCGGATTGGGATACGGATTCGGATTCGTCGGAGGGAGCAGCACCGCACCGATAGCACGGGCCATAAATCCGAAGTGTTATGAGAGCGCTGAGTGGGAAGAATTTTATCAACGAAACACATTATTTTAGCGCACTTCAGACCAGCTCCAATTCCCAATGGCACCAGACAAAGGGCGAGCGAAAGTAATGGCCCTCGAAGAGGAGAAAAGGAGCTGCTCTCAGGAGCAAACAGGACATTGGCCATTCCAGGCGATTCTATCTGCTGTTTTATGCTAGTTTGCAAAGCGAGTTCGATTTTATGCAATAATTAAATGTATATGTGAATATATAAATAGCCCTGCTCCTCTTTCGCCAAACTCGATTTGGCGCCGAGTCCTAGGAAGGCTGAGGAGCCAGCATATTGCACATTGCACTTGGCCATCGAGCTGCTGAGTTGTTGGTGCAAATCAATCGACTCAAATCGCATTTGTCGCCGAGCTGCAGGGACGAAGCTGCGTTCGTTACCATAATAAAATTTGAAAACAAATCAAGCCAACAATTGCTAACGATTCTCCTTCAATTGCGCAATGGCAATGGCAAATTTGCCAGCGATTCTTTGGGCCCAAGGGGCGCAGGGAATGCGGAAAATGTGGGCATACACTGAATAGATGTGTGATTTAATTTGATTTATAAATCAAGCAGCTTAGTATGGCACATTATTATTTGTATAATTCGAATATAATTATAATATCTGTTATAATTTGCGATTAAAAAAGCGCTTTAATCTATTTTCGTGTATTATTCGCGAGTTAAATACTTTTCCAGTGCTAATATTGGTTCACCACAAAGGGCATTTCACTAATTAATTTTCCCTTTTCAGTGCATTTTTTGTTTCGCGCTTTGCGGATGTATAATTCATTAAAAGTGATGCAATAATTGGATTTCCCTCCGACGGCTTAATTACACTGGTCTGATTTAAAGCGATTGCCGAGTCTATCGCCATAGCATCCGCCAGATGCATCTTCTTGTCGGAATGCATCAAAAAATGCAGCCGGAATGCAGCCTTATTAGTGACGAATGCAAATAAACACACCATTTGCCATTTGCATAGTGTTCGACCTTTTGACTGGTGTTGCTGGTGTGACGCTGGTGTGCACACATCGCAGATACACACGGGCGTTGTTTGGCAAGCAAATCACGATTCGGGCAACGACAGCGTTAATTAATTATTTCATTTCAACAGGCAAATCGCTGCTGCGTTGTTGTTTTTCTTATTCACTTTTTGCTTCACTATTCCGGTGTTTTTGGTCTCTGCCCGTTTAATCTACTGCATGCGCCCGGAGGAAATGGAAAAAATAACAGGGCTGACGGCGTAATGAATTCAATGACACGTAGCTACGCGTAGTGCCCGCATTCTCGATTTTCGCAGGCGAAGACGAGGGCGCAAATTGTTTGCCCACGTAAGTATGCAACGATTTATTTCGCCCCTGTTCGCTGTCAGGAGGACGAAGGACGCGGACAGGCGGGCTCACGAGCAGATAGGCGAACGTCTTTCCATTCTGACCAATGCTAAGGCAATGACAGTGAAAGCGACTGCGGTCAGGGTGGAGGTTCGACTGGCTGGATACCCCTTAAATGCTACTGAAGACCACCGATTGCGGTCAAACAGCCAGCTCTTACATATAAGCCACCTAAAAGTAGGCTATGAAAAATTACATATTGTTGCATACTCCTCTGAGTGCCTTACTTTGAAAACACCTAAAAGTAGGCTATGGAAAATTACATATTGTTGCATACTCCTTTAACTCCTTTGAGTGCCTTACTTTGAAAACAGTATTACTAAATTAGTTTAAAATTAATGATATACATGGGGGGAAAACAGCCAAGTCAAGGATAAACTTTCTCTGGTATCATATAACACTTATTTATTTGACTTGGCCTGAGCCTCCCCAAGTCACCAAGGACCTCGCCACTAGACAGCCCGACCGCAGCTGGAGGCGGGGGGCAAGCCGGAGTGTGTAGAAAGAAAAACAAGTGGCGGACCCACTCTGCTTGGTCCTGTCAGCATATCCTTGTTTCGATGCCGAGTAATTCATTAACATTTAACTTGATTGAAACACGAGCCGGGGGACGGTCCATGGTGCACGTTCCACGTTTCAGGTTGGAGCTGCCAGATTCGAGGACTCGAGTGGGTTTTTTTGGCTGCTCTGCGAGGCACGTACTTCGGGCGGGGGCCGTGGGCGGTGGGCGTGGCACGCTCACGATTTGTTTATACAGTTATAATGCATAATGGCATCGGCTTTGGCCTGCACAGGATAGGCACGCCCACACACAAGCGCCCGGCAGTAAGGTTGTTACTTTGTTAATTTAATAAAAGCCAGGACGACAACAGGTGCTGTAGCCCCGCATCCGAATGCGAATCCAAATCCGTGTCCTGCTCCGAAATGAAGTCACGTCGCAGGCATAAATCAATTGCCATGAGCAGGCATTTGTGCCGCTCAAATTGCACGACTGCATAGGTAGGGTCCTTGCTGAAGGACCAAAGGAGCTGGGGGACCACCCCCCGCCAGCTGGCAGCTCGCAAATTGAGCGCGAGCTATGAAAGTGTAACGAGTCTTAATTCGTTTGCCAAGTGCCGCCGAGCGGCCCACAAATCCCGATAACCATCCGATAAGCCACTGCCGTCGATGGCTGAAATACGTTGGCCTAAAATGCGGAAGACTGATGGCAAATCAAATACCCAGCTGGGACACCCAAGTGGCAGAGGAGGGTTGTCCTCAATGGGAAAGCACTCGCAGTCGACGGGGGGCCGCAACTACAAAACGGTTAGTAAGGACGGTGACTACTAGGCTTTAAGATATAAGCTGGAAATACTACTGTGAAGTCTTTAATTCGCCTTTCAAAATGTGTACTTTGATTTCCGCGACTCAAAGAACTTGCTTCAAACATTCAAGAGCTCCCCAATTAATAATGCAAAGTGGCTTCAAGAAACTTGTAGATAACGCTCGGCAACTTGAGGTTTTCCTGGAAATGAAAATGAGCTGAAGCAGAAATGGGGTGAGAAGAACAAAGAACGCGAAAAGTCTTTGATTGATTATCTCCAACACGAATCCTTCCTTCCTCGACACTTCCGCTGCAGTCACGAATGGATGTCAATTACAGCGGACGCTGGAGTCCGCTGAAGGCGAAGAGGCCGCTCTGAAAACTTGTTGATGTCCTGCCGGGCACAACGGGTGTTAATTGCACCGCCCACTCCCACCTTCCACCTTCCACCTCCAACCTCCCAACCCCACACCCAGAAATGGACAGGTGTCAAGCGTGAGTGCCTCTGCGGAACGCTTTCCTTTCACTTGTTGCTTTATTGGGCTTACATACAATGGGGGGGCACACTGAGTACTCCACACTCCGCTCACCACTGGAAGATGGTCAGCATGGCGCGCAGCAGCTCCGGGATGTTCCAGCCGTTCTTGCGCAGGGTGCGCAGTGGCTTCACCACGTCGCGTTTGTTCTGCAGGATAATGGGGGCAAGAATGAGGAACCAAGCGGTGGAAACTACACTGCCACGCTCGTGTGAATAAAATGATGCGAATGCTTTGCATTCAGCCTATTGTATGCAGCACGAGTGGAGTGGCAAGGACACTCAGGACAAGAAGTACTCACAATGTTGGCCTTCAGCGTGGCCTGGAACTCCTTGGACACCACCGCCCGGGTGAAGTTGCCAAAGTTGGTGAGGTTCGCCCGCGACTCTGCCACGTAGTCGTGCACCTCCTGCTGCGGCATGATGGCGAGCAGGTCGCCGACGAAGGTGTGGTGCCTCACAGCCTTGCAGTCGCAGTTGCGGTCGGGCTTGCGAACGGGCAGGATGATGCAGTGGAAGATATCGGCAACGGTCTCGATGTCGGCGACATCCACGCTCTCCGACTGCAGTTCGCGGAGCACGGTGTGGTAGGCAGCCGTATCCGTGAGCTGCTGGGTGGTCTTCTCGAATCCGGGCGTGTTGTAGTACCGCATGGCGCGGCGGAACTTCAGGTCGCAATTGTAGTGCACCTCGATCAGGTTGAGCAGCACCGTCTGATTGATCATATCGCGAATGTGCTGGAAATTGGCGCACAGGGCGGAGTCGTGGTCGGTTCTATTCGGATTATTATTGGTGTTGTTGTTATTGTTGGTATGGTTGCCATCGGGCGGACACCACTCCTCCGAATCCTCCTCCGAATCCTCCTCCACGTAGTGTGGCTGTGCGATCGTGTGGCAGGCGAATATGGCCACGGCTGCGCTCAGCAGCATCAAAGTCTTCGCGTCCATCGTCTTCGAGCTGGTCGAGATTCACGTTAACTGTGGCCGGAACCCGCCGCTCCTCACCTGCTTTTATGGCCCTCCCGGCGGCGGCAGAGTCAATTACATGCATTTCCCCTTTTCTCGGACACTTTGCTTATCGCCTGCCAATTAGCGAAATTCGCCTGAACCACCACTTTGCGCTTATCATTGAGGCAAAACAAGCCGGGGGCGTATTTTCCGGACTCGCATCTGTCTAAAAATGGACAGCACTGCTCATCATTAGTAACCACAAGCGCCACGATAAGAGCGAATTGTGTTTTCAACATAGTTTCACACTTGAAGACATGACTCATGAACATCGTGCTTCAAAGGGGTTCTACGAGTACATCCCTTTGTGAATATGCCAGTAGAATGATGTGAATTGTGCCATTTATTACTTGGCTGGTGTTCTGCCAGTGCACATCTAATTGGTTGACATTAGAGCTTATAATTTCTGAAATTCGCTCATAATCTCTCGGCTGTGCGCTCCATTAATAGCAAATTACAGTCGGCACCCTCCAGCCCATCCCCTAAAAGCCTCATGACTTATGCACCTGCTGCTCCTCGTCTGTGTGCATGTGATTATGACTTTGGGTGGAGTGATAGTCCACCCACTCATTAGTTTAGTAGTTCTGTCGGGAGAGGGGGAACCAAGCAAGTCCAACGTCCATCCACAGGAGCAAGTGCTCAGGCCCCAGAGTGCAAATCAAGTTCAGTGTGGGATCAGGAGCAGAAGTAGCCAGCTGTCCAGAGGGGCACTGATTGTTTGCCCAGTGGCTCCGGTCCTCAACTTGATTCATTGCCTTCTGTTTGCGCAGCGACTCCCAGGACTCAGATTCGAATTCCATTTGTGCTCGAGTTTGCAGCTCTTTTCGGAACTCAATGGTTTGAAATGGAATAAAATCTAGCAAATTCAGTATGCAATTTGGGTAAAAATTGGAAAATAATATTAATAATCACGCGCCTCGCTGGGCACATTTATCTTGACACAATTGTCGTGAGTTTCTGTAGATATCTCTTCCGCTTTCACGACTAACAAATGTAGCAAATATTTGCCAACCAATGGACCGGAAATAGTTCCATTCAACATTTTCTTTTTTTTGCCTTGTTTTCATGTTTACGCCTTTTTTTTCTCGCAATGCTCGTACTCAATTGCAAATTTGGAGACATGGGAAAAATACAAATGGCACGGACTTTTCCAACAGAATACGAGTATGGGTTCAATTTTCCTGTAGTTAAACTTGCTGCTGCTTCCACTTAAGCTTAATCGGCGATTTATTTCAGTGGATAAAATAGTTGGCAGAGCCAGTACGAAACTCGATTCATGCAGTCAGCAGCTCAAATGAAGCAAATAAACTGCATGCAGTGTGCAAACTTTTGGCCAAAGGTGAAGTTCACTTCACAGGGCTTACAAACGACCCATTTTTGGGCGGAAAATTGGGTTGGCCAGAGTCCACACATTTCACTTGGCATGTGAATGGTTTTTCTCAACTATCTGGTCGCAATTTAATTGCGGTTTCCTGACCTTGATTGCCGTTTAATTAATGTTGGCGGCCAATAAATTGTCATAAACAAAGCAAACCGCAGAGCCACTTTTTAGCCTGATTCCGCAGGCAAATGACACAGGAGAACCACACATCACACATCAGCAAGACATTGCCACAAAGTTGCTCGCATCTGGCCAACCGTTTTCATTTCCCCCGATAATTTACTCAATTAGAGCCGAACTCGAAGGCTTTGCGGCATTTACCAGAATCGCTTTATTACTGCACTTAGAAGCGCTCCCAATTCAGTTGTGGCGACACTACACACCTACACACCGACACACCCTGTGGCACTCTATATACCCTGACATTCACACTCACATGTACTGCATACATATGCCAAGCGCCAGACAGCTAATTTAGTTAGCTGATAAAACTAAACTGAGCCGATCATCTTGGCAGTGGACGGGGGGGGGCAAGGGACAAGGAACAAGGGGCTCTGGAGCGAAAGTTGAACAGCTAACTTACTTCGATAAACAGGCTTAATTAGCGACCAAAGCTGAAAGCCAACAAACTGCCAACTGGAGCTGGCACTAGGCGCATTATTTCCCATTTCCCAGGGCACAGCGCACACACACACACACACTTATCCCCAGCCTGGCACGCACACAAACACACTTAAAGCCACTGGCAGCAGGACTAAAAACACAATCAAATATTAGACAGTGGCTGGCACTCGAATGGTGGCCCAGCGAAACACTGCAAACTAACACTATCCAAAAGTATGAAACATTATATTGCTCATACGCAACGTTGTCTCGGATTTCAGTTGTGTATGAAAGCTACAAAGATAATTAAATTTTTACATATTTCATACACTGATTTCATCATTTAATAAGGAACATGAAAACCATTTAAAATGCAAAGGTTATATTTGGTTTTAACTTTAATTTGCTAAGTTTACCCCACTGTAGATGTGCGTTTGTTGAAGGGCTTTGTCGACTGTCCGGCTTAATTATGTGCAAGCAACAATGATATTTATATTATCAGCCAGTCAATGTCAAACGTCAGCACCACCCACTGACCAGCAGCTGAAGTCCTTGGTCCTTCGAGCCCGATGCTCAACCCCCGGCAAGCACACAGCATTAACATTAAGTCCGAAGACAAAGACGTCGGCCAAGGTACCAGCCTGCGTTTGGGGCTGAGTTGGGGTCTGTGTGGAGCTGTGTGGGCCTGTTAATAGCTCCTCCATGTGCACCGATTCGCCATAACCCGAAATTATATCCCCGCACACACATGGCTCCCCAGAGGTGGAGCCGGGAAACAGAAAAATTAATGCAGATTCATGGCTGCCCAGTCAGCAGACAAATGATGTGCGACGCAAAATCGGCGAACTCGAAAATTTCAAGGGGTCATTCAGGACTCGGTCGTATGTCCTGGGCGCTTGAAACTTAAAGCCCACCGTTTCAGTTCGTTTCGAACCTGTTGCGGGCCATGCGATTTTTATTCTTATTTTTATTTTCGTCCTCGATTTTTTAGCCGTGTTTTTGTTTTGTCGCAGAGCACTCTTGACTCGCATCGAATCGGAATCGAAATCGGAATCGGAATCGGGGAAAACAAAAGCTTTGTCCGCCTATTGTTTTGCTGGTAAACAATTAAAAATGGCAAATGGCTCTGCGGGGGGCGAGTGGGGCGAGCATCCTGGATACGGGACCCCGATGGAGGAGGACACCCAGAGGGGCACAAACACAATCCAAAGTGTTGGCATCACACAACAGCAGGAAAATGGCTCACTCTCGTGTGACAGTGACGTCTCACAATTCGTATGACAGCACATCGAGTGGCAGGGAAATTATATGGGGGCATGCGGACAAAGGATGCCGAAGCTATCTCAATTGTGTTCGACATTCAGTTGATACCCTGCCAAAAGGATTCCGGTAATTGGACAACCGCTAACAGCGATGATCCGCAGACAGAGTTTATATAAACCACTGAAAATGTGATTCATTGTGCACAGAAATAGTTCAGCTTAATTTAAAGAATATTTCAAATTTTAATATATTTTTAAACTACTCATATATCTGCTGAGTAACTCGCTGCTTTTTCTGAACATCAAGCTGCCAACCACAGATTGCAGGGTAGCAACGCAAAAGTATGGTAAATCCAAGTCGAGCTGGAGTTCGTCTAGACAAATGGTGTCCTTAAGCCCTGCGAGAAGGATCCTTTGGTTTTGGGGCGCCTACAGCTGTGTGCGCGGCGTGGCGTGGGCTTATCTCGATAATGGCTGCCATATTTGCTCAGCAGCCATTTTCCTGGCGGCCCAGCTACCTGGAACTCCAAATTGGCAACATGAGTTGGCAACAACACCATCTGTGTGTTGGGCGAAAAGTAATTTGCTGGCAAATTATGATAAATAGATTCGAGTCTAACCCACGACCAACGCACCCAACTCAATTAGGACTAACCAAACAGGAACTCCATTTGCTCAATTGTCTCACATTGTTACGAAGAAAATCCTTGAAATCCTGCAGCAAAGTACGCTGCTTCGATTTGGATTCCAGGACAATTTATGACCAAACAATTGCACTTTTGTGGCACTTATTGAATTAAGTGACATTCAACTGCTTTTTTATGCGTCCCCATAAATAACTCTGTGGCAACTTTGCGTGCGAGCGTCCTTTTTTCGGGGTAATGCGTTTAGAGACCCAAGACACTGCCTGGGCAGCTCAATTAAAATGACACTAAATTGCATTTGGATTGCCTTGGTCTGAGCCACACTCCACTCCCTCTCCCCTCCAGGTTGTCTTCCTTGCTCCCGGCTGAGATTGCCTTTTTGCGCAGACACTGAAAATAAACTTGTGAGTGAACCCAAATTGAAATCTACACTCTTTGTGTGCTAGTTGTACTCGAATATAAAGCACTTTGGGTTAGTAACAACCCGATCTTATAAATTACTCATATATTACGTAGAAAAACTGCTGATTTTTGTTCAGTGAGCTTGAGCTTGAGCTCGAGCTGCAGCATCTGTCTATGCACTCGGGATTTGGGCTGGGGACATGGACGAGGACACTCCACTCAAGCGACTGGCCCGCAGCGCCGTCATCTTGAGCGCAGAAGCCCCGAAGGCCCGGATCCGCATCCTTCCACACCATCCTTCAGCCTCGTCCTGGCATCCACATCCACATCCTGCGTGTCTGTGCATTCGCCGCTGTGGTATTTTCCATGTCGCTGCATTGCTTTCAGCATCTGGCTGGCGACCAACTTTGCAGGCAGGCAGCCCGACATCTTGGCATTTAAGGAATCTCCAGGAGCAAATTCGCCTTGTCTGTTTGCCTTTAAGACTGCCTGCAGTCCTGCGATTGAAATGCTGATTGCATGTTAACTGGATTAATTGTCAATGTGGCAAACACCCTTTTCTCCGGTATGTACTTAAAACATAATGCCAAATCGAAACGGAATTTCATTTGCCGCACTTGCCGGCGCAGAGAGAAAACAAACACATTTCCACCGGAAAAGCTCTTTGATTTCGAGCGCTGAAAATTGGATTTGGGGCTATCTTGATCCGCATTTGCTAGCAAAGTATGCGATAATGCGAATAATGTTGTGGGAAAATCAATTTGTTATGACGCCGCTTGAATTGTGGGTGAATAAACAGAATAAACATGCATCCACTTTTTATAGCGATGATGAAAAGAAAATCAATGTAGTACGACTTTATTATAACTTAAGGTAAGCATTTAATAAATATTGCATACTAGCCAGGCATTTAATAATAATTGTTAAATTGGCATCATAATCCCAGAGGAAATTCAATTTAGTTATGATAACTTTCCCTTCAGGAATGACTGCTTTCTGCAGGGAATGTGGTTAGATGTCACTTTAATGGCGAATAAATTAAAAGTTAAAGCGCCGAGAATTCATTACTCGCCACTCGAATTTAATTTGCTTGTTCTGTCTGTGGACCAGAGAACTAGTGCACAAAAGCCGCTGCACACGATGTGTGCGCCGTGCAGGTCAGTGGAAGTTCAGCTGGATCCCTAACAATGCCAACTAGTTGCCACTCACACAGATACTCGTCCACACGCACACCAGCACACCAGCACACTAGCACACGGCGCCATAAAGTATGCATCAGAAAAGCGTGAACGTACTGAGCCCCGAGCGAGGCGCTTGATAAATATTCAAAATTCGATGGCAACGGATATGCTGGATGTGGAAAGTAGGATGTAGAAGGGTGGCCGGAGGATGGAGGATGGAGGATGGAGGACGAAGGATTCAGGATGGAGGATGGAGGATAGAGGATGGAGGGTGCAGTTGGCAGGACGAAGGAACAAAGGGGAGCTCGCACACCTCACACAGTCGCACAAACGTTCTTCGTTTGCATACCAGAGAACTGCAGCAAGCCACCGGCACCCTAAGTGCACCCGGTAAACACCGGGTATTTCAGCACCCGGGTGTTTGTAGACACTCTATTTTCAGCAAAGACAAACACCCGGGTGTTTTGCCACCCGGGTGTCTTTTGCTACTTGCACAAAAACACCCGGGTGTCTGCTGTGCAACAAATTTTAGGGTGAGTGACGCGCAAGCAACGATCGGCCGCAGGTACTTTTCTGTATGCATAAAATGTGTATGGGTGGAAGCGAGACGGTCTCAAAAATGAAGGGTGAAAGGGAACACCCAAGAAAAAGGTCGGGCACATGTTTTTGCGTTTTGATCTACCTAATGTCTTAACAAAAAACAATCTTATATATTATTAAATAATATTTATACATTATTAACACTATTCTATTTCTATTGTTTTTTCTCTTGTTTTTTTATTATACAATTTTATTTATTATACAATTTTTTTATTATTATTTTAAAATTATACATCTATAAAGATAAATATGGGAAGTCGATATTAAAAATTTTAACAAAGCAAATAATATAATATATAAAAAAGAAAAGTCTATTTCGTGTTGTTTAAATTTCTGTAAAAAGAATGCAAAAAAAGAGGCTATCTTCAGATTTTGGGTATAATATAATATCGTTTTTCAGGAATTATGCTACCACAGGCACTCGAGTGTCTACCAGACACCCGGGTGTTTGGCGAGACACCCGGGTGTTTCCGAGAAATAAATGAGTGTTTTTGCCACTCATCCCTTTTTGGGCACTTGCCTTTTTCTGCATGTTTGCCTTCTCTACCCTTCGTTACGAGTGGCGAGTGTGATCGGTACCCGCTACCTAGAGTGCCGCATTGATTCGGGTGCGCGCACACCAGGGTGCCTGCAGACACCCGAATATTTTGAGCGGGTGTTTGCAAGTACCCGCCGTGACCGGCGTGAGTGGCACCCGATACCCAAATTTGTTGAGTGTGATTAAGGTGGCAAAAAAGGCTACCCATGCAGTTCTCTGTTGCATACTTGATTTGCGTGTGTGTGTGTGTATGTGGGTGAGTGTGTTTGTGTGGCAGCAATTTATGTGGCATTGAGAACTTTGGTAGATTTGACATTCTAACGCTCGTCGACAAAATATACGCATATCTATATCTGTATATGCATGGGAGGGTCGTAAATATGCCAGCAGGACGTGTAATTCGATTTATATGCATGCTCTCCATATAAAAATATGGCCCCAAAATGGCATCCAAAATCGGCCATAGCCGCCTAACTGCATGTCCATAGGCGGCATTAAAAGCAAATAGAAATCTGCATATATGAGGCGGGATCAAATTGTCAGCTCTTTGTAAGTCGGAGCTCAAATATAGTTATTTGCAGGCACACTAAATGGAGCCATAATGGATTTGGTCAATTGAAAGGTGTTTGCTTACTTTATAAACTATAAGGATATATGTGATATATGTTATGCAAGGCAAAGGATTCACCTCACCAGCTGTTTAAGGCCTTAAATAACCCAATTTTTCACTTCATATAGCTGAAAACTCAATGATTCGAAGGAGTGATTGAAACCATGTGTGCTCAAAGAAGTCAGTAATATAATTTTCACTCGATTGTGAATGGCAGCAGCAGCAGGTGAGGGGCAGCAATCAAAGTCAGAGAATGCTAATGGCTAGTGTTGCACATGGGGCTATTAGGCGCCTTGACAGGCTCCTGACTGAAGTGAGCAATTTGCTCGGACAACAGGCTGCTTGGTTAACCCGGCTGCACACAGACCGAGATTGTGTGGCCACGCCCGCAGGATATCTTCAGGATTCGTATATATCTGTATATATATATATGTATATGCTGCTTGTGCTCCTGTCTCACCTTGATTACATTGATGCATTTCCACATCATTAAGCCGTCTAAACACCATTAGCAGCCGCTCAGATTTTGAGGTACGTATGTTGTGCGTGTGTGGGTGTAAGTCACGGATTTATCTGCCAGGCATCTCTGCACACACTCACTCAGTAACACACACACTCAGTCACACACACATCGCTTCCGGCTGAGTGCACCCACACAGATACAGACGAGCCAGCGCCAACTCATTTGCCATTCCCTAATGGCAAATCAATGGGCTGACTGCGCCACAGCCCGCGTCCCAGAGTTCCAGGAAGTCCAGCTGGCCTCGACTAAGACTACGACTATGGCTATGGGTATGGGTATGGCTGTGGCTATGGCTATATAGGACCCGCAAACTGAACCATCCGGCTGCCTGATGACACTTGAATGAGTTTCGGTGTCTTTCGTCGCCGGCATCTCACGCTAAATTGCACATATTATTTATACATAAGGACTCAACTGACCATAAGTTATGTATATTAGCTAATCGTTTAGCTTGCTTTCGGTGCTTTATGAACTTGCCAGCCAACTGACGACCACATTTACCCATTCGATTTGGCCTCCCGATGGGCAATCAATTGCCTGCTTCCGGAGCGAGTGGCGCCGTGGAGAATTTCATTATGGATTCAGTTTTTACTTGGGCTGCCCAGTGGCGTATATTGATTTTATTTCAATTAGTCTGTCATACGAACGTTCGAATGTACGCATTCCGGGATTTTATTTTAGAAAAGCCACTCCTTGCTTAATCACTTAAAATATTAGATTACATTTTTGTTTGAACAATAATTTCATAATTAAACGGGATGCTCACTCGTTTTGGAAACGCTCTTCTAGGAAATCATATTCATTCACAGAAATCACAGAGAAGCATTTCACTAACGAACTTCGCGGGAATTGCTTCCTAAAATCCACAACGCACGTTCATCCAAAGCCCCAAAGTGGCGCACAAGGGTTGATAAAAATACCGGGTCACGCTTCTGGGGGCAAACTTAATGCCAAGGCATTAGGGGCCGGTGGAGCCAATACAATTGTAACCCTTGGCATTGTTATGAGGGCATTAAATTCCAATTACACGTTAAGATGCCGCGTTAATGGCCAAGTTAATGCACTTGCACTGCCATTGGCCCGATGATTCGCCACTGGGGGCGTGGCGCCCCCGAAATGACAAAGCACCCGAAATACATTATTACATTTACATTTATTATAGGCATGCAGTATAAAATGCTTTGTACATGAATTGGTGTTTGTGTTAATGTCTTGTGGGTGAGTGTTTCGTGAGTGCTGCTCCTTGTGTTTGTGAGTTAATCTTAGGATTGGTAAGTCAAATGGGCTTATAGCGAAACAAGTGTATAAAGTCATAATATGCACGCGGCAATTGCTGTATACAGCTGTCATTAAGAACTAAGATTATGATGAAGCGGTTATCCCAGCGCCTTGTCAGTGGATCGAGAGGATCGTGGATCTAGCCTAATCAGTGTATTAATACATAGCTTCAAGCCAAGTTCGCTTCTTGCTGTTGCGGCGGCTGCTTTTGGTCTTTGCATTTCTGGAGTTGGATTGCTTGATTGCTTAAACGATGCTGGTTGGCCCTTGAGCCCATATTCGAACTGCAGTCTGCTTCTGTTAAAATCACATTGGTTCTTTCACAGATATGGATCCTGGGGATCTGATAGATCTTAGTAGCAGCACCAGCTGGGCCGCTCCACCTCGCCGAGGGCAATGTGCTCGATGCTCCACGGCGCCGTCTCCAGCCGCCCCACGCCATTGGTCTTCACGTCCTCGCCCTCCACCGCCAAGCCAATGTCCACGTAGGGCAGACGAAATGCTGCATTGCCGGAGCTCCTGGCCAGGGCGGCCACCGTGTGACTGAAGGCAGTGTTGGTGTTGGTGTAGGCCAGCGAATCAGTCGACTCAAAGGAGCGCAGCGATGGGCTCTTGCCCTCGTCCGCCAGGCGAACCAGTCCCTGGGCAGTGGAGATGAACACTTGCTCGAGTCCCTGATCCGTTTCGGTGGAGGTTTCAAAGTAGGTTGCCCCAATGGAGGTGGCGAACACGAATGCCTCCTCCCGGGAAACCGCTCGCTGCGCCTGCATGTCCATCTTGTTCCCCACAAGCGTCAGTATCATCGGATCCTGAACATTGCGGTGCAGCTCCTGAATCCACGACTTGATCTCCGTGAAGGTCTTGTACTGCGTCAGATCGAAGACCAGAATGGCAGCGTTGGCATTCCTGTAGTACATGGGCGCCACCGCCCGATACCGCTCCTGGCCAGCTGTGTCCCAAATCTACAATGAGAGAAAGTGACCAGTGGTTAGAGTTCGTGCGCCACTTGAATTTAATTGAGTCATTGCCCGCTTATTCTGCAATTGCCCTTTTATTGTCGCGTTTTCCCACAGCAATAACAATCATATTGGTTGTGGGATCCCTGCTTCAGGTCTTTTGAAGGGGCTCCTCTTTATGCGAATCATAAAAATTTTGGGGCAACGACATGTTCATTGGCAAAACTAAATCGAAGCACACAAAAGCTCGCCAAAGAAACAAAGGGCCCCGCAAGCGAAACTAACAAGCGGAATCCGAAAACTATATCCTATTATGTATTCATACTTATTGTGCGCCGGCGACTGCTTCTGCTGGTCAACTGGGGTCAACCGGGGGAAAAGCAAATCTGACCTGCTTCTTTTGACATTCGTGTGCATTTGAGCAAACACTTCTTGCAAGAAAAAGTATTTCTCTGCTTAAACGCTATGTAATCGGATTTAAAGGTTTGAATATTCAGTGTCCATACTATTTTAGTAGAAGTTTCAATCAGTTTAAAGCCTATCCACCTAGCCACCCATGAGTCTGGTAAGAGCAAAAACAGTTCGACTTTGCAAGTGAACGTATGGCTATTGTAGTGGCCGTTGTTATATGGCTGCGCATAAAATCGGGATCACCCAAGAGTAAATATGGCAGCCGGGGCCAAGTGGGTGGTAACCCTTTGGCAATGGGGGAAGCTGCTGCCGCTCCCGTTTAGCTTATCAATAAACTATAAAAAAAAGAAGAAACGAGCTCACAAAAAAACGAATAACACAAAGTGCAGCGGACGCACAAATTGCAAACAAAAAGGGAAAATAAAGTGACCAAAACAGTGGGCGGAGCAGTCTGCAGAGGAGGCGACGGACACACAGGACCCGCGGCGGAGCCAGTGGCAAAATAAACCCAGATTAGCGTTCCGGCAGCCAAGCCGGCAAATAGGATTAGTGGCTTTGCCTTTGGCTTCGGCTTTTTTACGAGGCAATTCCATTTGCGTTCGCCCCGAAAGAGTTGCGTGCACTGATATACATATTCTGGCTGTGTGGATAGGATACGCACTTGCAATTTAATTTTGACCTCGTCCAGGATGATGTTGCACGTGAAGAAGGACACGGCTATTGTGGGCACCTCGCTCTCCTTCCTGTGCAGCGTGTTCTTTATGTAGCGGATGACCAAGCGTGTTTTGCCCACACCTGCAACACAAAAACATAAATTATGCAATTAGTCGAGCGTTTAACAGTCTAAAAGTTACAATATTGTGTCCCAGTGTACCCGTGAGCGCTATTTTGCTTTAAAAATAATGCCGTGCAGCTTATCAGCTTTAAGTCAGTGAACGCGCAATAGCGCACGCATTAATTGACCACTGATTAATCACGCAAATTGAGCCAAATAAACAAAAAACTGGAGACGCACTAGCGCGCAAAAGGTGGTAAACACTGATAAGGAATCGCGTACCAACCACGAGATTCTTTGTTTGGCGCACACTTTTGCGGCCGAGAAAAGCCCCTCTGTGACTGATCGGACGAGGAACATGCCCCTGGGGCTGCAGTGCATGCAGTGAATCATCCGATGATAATGGGAAGAACATATATTTCGAGGAAAGTACCGCCTTTTTATCAATGCATCCCTTTGTTTGGCGCAAAGGCAGCCACTTACTGCAATCGCTGTGCATATAGCCACCTTAGTTGACCTTGTGGCAAACTTAAACAAATTCATTTCAAATTCAACAGCCGATTACACTGCAAAAAATGCCAGCTTTCGAATAGGTGAGGTTGGTTTTGAAAGGTAGACATGAAGACTCTGCAACCTTGAAATGTTATATAAATTTGAGTATATATGGGAATCTTTTTATAGAAGATACCTGCCACAGATTCAAATTACAGAGCTGCGTACTACTGAAGCCACCAAATTTGGCCCATTAACACAGATTTCTTATCGTTAATCCCCTAAGGGCATCGTGATCTTTGAGTGAAGACCTCGTTTGTGGTGCAATTCATAGGCTAATCCCAACCAGACACTCTGTTTCTTCAGCGCTGCTGCATAAACCTGAATCCAGATTGCAGCTTGCAGATGGAAGATTGTAGCGTGCAGATTCCCAATTGGGGCCAGTGGAGTTCAAGGCTACGGCTTATCGGCTCACCCCGGTTATGAATCTTATCACTGGGCAATTGATGGAATCACTTGCATTATGCGGATCATTGAGACCACTGAATGGAAGCCGCCGAATGGCCATTAAAATGGGAAACGGGGCGTGTGTGCTTACCTCGCGAGCCCAGAACAAGCACTTTGCCCTCGATTCCGCGCATCTCGCCGAGATTAGCGGCTTAATCGCATCGCTTTCCTTGGATTTTAGTGACGTTTTCCGTAAAATGGATGAGATGATGTGTTGTTGGCGCAGTGGTTGTTGCTATTGCTCTTGTTGTTGTTGTTGCTAATGGGGCCAGTGGTTGAGAAGCGCGTAATTGGCCCTTTGGCGGCCTGTTGCGTATGGTTTCTTGGGCCCAACTGAATTTATCGCACTCGGTGGGGGTTTTCAAAACGGGCGCTGCGATTAAAAGCGCGCAGTCAGCAGTAAAGATAAAAGATTTAATAAATTCGAAGGCTTGTTGTTATTGTGCGATGTTATGCGCGAACAGCTGCTTACCAGGGCTGACACTAGATGCGATAGTTACTGTTGCCACATATAGCTGGATTCACTGAACAGAATTTTGCAAATAATAACCTTGCTCTACACATAAATAAATAGATTTCTAAGAAATATACTTATATTTTATTTTGATTGGTTATCCAGAATTGAACTACAACGAAAATCACGAGACTGTTCCCCGCTTGACGGCTGTCATCCGATAGCACAACTATCGCCCATCACTAATGGCATTTCCCAGACGCGTTAGTACCACCGCCAAAAGCAGGCAGATGTTCATGCAGGCGGCGAATTTTAACAACAGTGTTTAATAGATAAATTAACTAATTAAAGAGTGTTTCAAGGCGAATGATAGCATGAACTAAAAACTACAAGCTCGCGGGCACAACTGGATATTTGTGAAAGACGTGCAGCGTGCGACTCGGCCGCGTTAAATGCCCCCAAAAGTGGAACTTCTACGCGCGTTTTTCGCTTGGGTGACTTAAGTTTTCCCCGACCTGGGAAAAGTGCCACATTTCCAAAAGGTAAATGCACTGCCATCAAGATTGATGGGACTCAGATAAGAAAAGCGGCAGTGGCTTTTCCGTGTTTACTTTCACTTACCCGTCCCCTGCCATCCCCGCTTTTTCTGGGGCTCCACAAACTGGAGCAGCCTGTACAAAATGCCGCGTGCCTAAAATAACTTCGGGCTATAGGAAGCTATAACTACAACAAGAAATCTATTTTTATTCGAAGAATGGCCACTATTGGGAACAAAATAAACAACAGCTACGAATCGGAGCCTTCCACAGGAAGCGGGGTAAGATTAATTGCTATCCCTGCGATGCGAGCTTGCTGAAATTCCGTATTTTACAGTCTTCGCTCAGTGAAAACAATGAGAGCCACATATCTGAAGAGGATCACATGAACTTACCATATCTGATGAAACCGAAAGCACTGAGCAGCCAGCCCATCAAGGAAACCCCAACGCCACCTAATCCGAAGACAGGCAGCCAGGAATCGCAGTTCCTGGGCTTCGGCGACAGCCCATATGGCCAGGTGAACAAGCGTCTGTATGGCTCCCAGCTGCAGAACCTCAAGCTGCCGGAGGTGGAGCCCCCTGCCGTCCGTCGTCCCTCGCCGGGCAAGATTGTCTTTCCCCGGTTCTACGACACCCTCATCGAGGAGAACAGCTGCAATGCCGTGGACATGGCCGTGTCAGTGGCTTGTACGGCCACTACGACAACGGGCAGCCTCTCGTTCGATGGCAAAATTAAGAGTCTGACCGCAAAGCCGGAAAGTCAGGATAAGCCTGGACCCTCCAATGCCAATCCACGGCTTTCCAACGTGCTGGAGACCTCGCTGAACACCTCCCAGCAGAAGTTCAACAACGAACGCTCGCCTGATCTCTTTGCCGACAGCGACGAGGACGGTGAAAACGACGAGCAACCGGAAAAGGAGCCGCCCACCAGGCTAGAAGATCTGCCCGAGGTGTTGGAAGAGTCGCAGTGCACCAGCGAAGCACGGGGCCGCTGCTCGCTGAATGCGCCCACGGAGTCCAGCTTTGTCGATGAACAGACGATGGACCTTTCGGCCACCCAGCTTAACGCCAACGATCCCCGATCGCATTTCTTGGAGAACTGCAGGAGAGAAAGGGAACTGTATCGCCGGATTCGTCGCTGCCTTCAGGGAGTTCGTCCGCCGCCCTCGGTGACTGCACCCGATGTGGACGTCATCAAAATGGTGCTAAGCATGAAGTCAAACGTACTGAACTTTCTCTCCAAGGATAGCCCTGCATCTACGCCCACAATAGAGGACAGTGGCATTAGCGAAACAACCTCTCTGTTTCGGCCCTCTCACAGTCTTTTGGAGGCTCAAAACATGGGCTGGCGGGATGTGCTTGGAGTGAGACATCATGGACTGAGGTACGTTATTAAAGGCTTTCATTTGTACCGGCAGTATCTGCATTATCCTTGTCCCTCCTCAGCTACAATCTAAACAAGGCTGCCGAACAAAATGAATACCTCAGCATGTCCGTGGTGGACCGCTATGTGGGCGTGGAAACCGCCACGTCCTATGTGAGATCACCCTCGAGTGCCAAGAAGAGAAACATGCGTATGAAGTGAGTAATAAAGTAGCTAACCATGTGATTGCATTACAAACTAACCAATCAACTCCTTACAGAATGTTAACCCAATCGCCTGGCAATCGCCTAAGTCACCTGGCCAAACGACGTGCCATATTTTCCTCTGCGAATCTAGCCACCAACTCACAGAAGCTCAACAGCTCAATTGGACCACAAATAATGCTAGATAAGAAGTGGGTACCTTTTTAGATTAAGAACTCCAAACACAAACTAATTTCTATATTTTTGGCTTACAGAAAAGCGCGAAATAAACGCAAGGCCACGCCCAAACGAAAGACGCCGGGCAGCAAGAAAAAAGGTAAGTGTTTTGATTAGATAAGCAAACGAACTTTTGTTAATGATGCATTTCCACCAGCCCGCAAGACGCCATCATCATCCGCTCGAAAGCGCCTATACCGCACTGATCTCATCAAGCCAGGACCTTCGAGAGAAACTTCCAAGCGTGCCTTATTCCAAAGTCCGGCCAAAACTCTGCAGCAACAGCAGCTAATGCCCCCCAAACCGCTCTTTAAGCCGGAGATTGCAAACCGCGTAGAGCGGTCAAAGCGCGCTCTCTTTTCGCCGGATCACCAGGGCAGCAGTAATCAGCTAGAGTCGCTCCTGAAGCGGAAAAGAAACGCCTGCGATGACGAGGATTCAGCTGATTTGGCTAGTCAGAGCAGCAAGCTCTTCCGGGCCGAGAGCAGTGGACCCAGTGGGTTGACTCCTCGCGCTCTGAAGATCAAGAGCCAGAGTTTCTGCATTGGGGCTGGTTCCTCCACTGCGGGTGTTCAGCTAAAGTTGGCGCAGCAGCCCGCTGCTACCACTGGCCAGACGCGGCTCGGTCTAGGTCTGAGCGGCAGCAGTAGCAACCTGGTTAACCCATCCTCTTTTGCAAGCGGTACGCCAATGGCGAGTAAGCTGCACCGAGCGCACTCGGAGATGAGCGCCACACCGAATAGCAGCATGACTGATAACCAGCGAAAGGTGAGCCCCTATTTATATTTACTTAAAATGAAATTCTTCAAAAGAGTATATCATAAATATGCCCTGGTATATGGTTTGGTATAATCGTCATAACTTATCGCTTTTATTGCCACAGAAACTGCTCTGGGCTGTGTCACAGGCACTGCAGGAGAAGAAAATTACACCGAAGCATGAGCAATTCCGTCAGCATGCGGCAGACCTTACTCGCATTGTGAAGCGCATCTTCCAGGAATTCTACCTGGGGCATTCATCCAGCAATAGCGAAACCCTGCTAAGGTGAGTAGGGGGTTGATATTATACTGCTATAAGCATTATTGGAACTTCCACTTTCCGCAGGCTGGCCAAGAAGTTTGCCTTTAGCGTGATTGCGGGGAAAAATGCGGATGACGTTTACCTGCAGGCGAGAAATCAGGAATGCGAGGCCAAGCGGTTGTCGAGCACCCGCCTCTCAGGCTACATCGGTCCGGAGGAGTTTGCCCAGCGTAAACTGCTTCTATCGCAAACATCGGTTGGAGGATCAGCAGCAGGTTCGGTGCGATCGCTGCACAACATCTTTGGCAGCGAGAACTCTATCGATTCCTTCGGTCTGAGTCAAATGAGCCTTCCTACAAATACGGACACGCAATCGAGTATAGTGGATCGCATCTCGGAGGATCTCTTCTGCAAGGAACGACAGCCCATCCGTCCCAATCCCTCGCTGCAGAACAGCTCATCGAAGAGCAACCTAGGCGGACTAGCGCTGCGCGAGAACATGGACTGCGAGTCTCGCAGGTCGGCGCAAAAGAACTTCACCGGCAAGGACCAGCAGAACATCAGTCCCTACTTTGGAGGCGGAGGAAGTAACAGCTCGGCAAGAAAGTTCCAAATGCCTCCCGTAGGCAATAGCAACAACTCTGGAGGCAAGGCCAAGAGACAGATTTCCTTTGACTGCTAGAAGAGTAGGGTTCAAAGAATTATTGTTGGAAAGGTAATGCTTACATTGGCAAAGGACAGGAGTCGGTGATGGAGCAGCCCGACGTATCCATGCGTTTTAGCCATTTTAAGCAGAAATATTACTTCGTTTTTGTTTCCATTATTTTTTGGTTGTTTTAGCTTAATTTATTCAACTGTCAGGTCTCTTGAAAAACAAACACTTTATATTTAATGACAGACAACCGTAAATTAGGTATAAGTAAAATAATCTGATATAGATCTTATAGATCGCCTCTTAGACTCGCAAGACCGCCAGACTTTTCCTCGAGCTCAAATTTAGTTAAAATTCAAGTTAAATTTTTTTTAGTAACGGCATATATGATCTATATGGGATTTATTTTATGCGACTCAAGTTTGATAAATGCAATATTTTCCACTGAAGTTTAGATGTATTAAGAACAGTTTGTGCTTAAAAATTACAAATTTTACTTATCTAACTGCACGTGTACTCAATGCAACTGAAATTAAGCTGAAACAAGTTCTGTAACAGTGTAAACTGAAATTAGTATAATAAAAGCGCCGCACTCAATAGTAACCACTGCGATGAATGTATCGTCTCACCAACCCAAAGGACACGATGTGGAATATAACCGCGACCACAATCAGACTGAAGCAATCCAGCCAGTAGGTGTAGTCGGCGGTGCGATAAGATCCCTGCTGGAGGACCTCCAGTCCGGTCTTGACGCACGGGTGATCCTCGTTGACGGGGCAGTCTGGAAATGACATTTGATAACTATGCATCCTGATTATGTACTGGGTTTAAGCGCACCGATATTATCGATGTCGATCCAGAACTTGTACATCAGTGCCTCGTTGGAGTAGAAGAATAACGAAAGATACTTCAAGCCAGGCACTGTGTCCACATTCATGTAGGTGCCTCCGAAAATCAGGAAGATCAGATCGAAGGGCGCCGCGCATTCGGAGGCCATCTTATCCGACTCGAAGAGGCTGGAGAGGAATATCCCATAGCCGACAGCTGCCACCGCGGACAAGCTCATCAGAAAGCCCATGCTGAGGTACAGCAGGAAGCCGCGCGTGTAATATATGGAGGCATATATCACCGACAGGAAGACGTATCCCTTGAAGAAGGCCACGGGCACGAAGGAGAGCACCAGGGCCACGTAGTAGGCGGACAAGCTGTAGGTGCCCTCGCCCACCTCCCTTCTGATGATGGGCAGGGCGGCGGGAAATATATAGGTCACGCCATAGCTGAACGTGAAGATCATCTAGAGAAGTTATGCTGCATTAGTTACCAATGTAGAGAGGAGAGAGACACCCACCTCGTTGCTGAGCATGAAGATGGATCCACCTACGTCCTGCACCGTCCGCTGGGTGAGTCCTCCAATCCCGGAGTACATGAGGGATAGTGTTACAGCGGTGATCTGCAGTTGGAGATAAGAATATTGCATTACAATATTACTTTGGCACAGCGAGTAGGCACTTACCATGAAGAAGCCAAAGGCGATGAGCCCACTCTTGATATTCCGCACATCCTCGGTCATGAAGCGCACCATCAGAAGGTACACCTGATACACCCAGCGGATTTTCTTGCTGAAATATAAGACATGTTTGGGAGTGTCAGAAAGATATTCCCCAATTGATTCCAGCTAGAACTTACAAGTTCTGCACGTGCTTCAGGTAATCCCCACTATAACTGCGAGCTAGCAGCCAGCTGCCGCTGTAGAGTCCATCCGTCTCGTGCTCGTATTTCGCCCGGAGCACAGCGCCGGCATTCTCCTTGCCAT
This sequence comes from Drosophila teissieri, assembly GCF_016746235.2. NCBI lineage: Eukaryota > Metazoa > Arthropoda > Insecta > Diptera > Drosophilidae > Drosophila > Drosophila teissieri. The sequence continues at coordinate 22,037,615 of NC_053030.1, forward strand.
CCTTGTCCGCCAGGGTCTTCAGGTAGAAGTCCGCGGGATTGCAGTTCAGCGGGAGTTCGTAGCCAAGGCTATGATGTTCAGAATATAGCAAGGAATCTCGGGAGACAGGAGCCCACTCACTCTGTGAAGAACTTGGCCGCCTGCTCGGTGCGTCCCTGGTAGACAATCCTGCCGCCATCCATCAGGATGATGTGGGTGAAGAGCTCGAAGATATCCGACGTTGGCTGATGGATGGAGCAGATGGCCGCCTTCTTGTGGGTTCCATTTGGGCTGTTGCTCAGCACACCCAGGGCTGGGAGCTCCCGCATCGCCTGCAGCAGACTCTCATGGGATTCGGCCACCACCTCCATCTCGATGGACTTACTGCCGCTGCCACTGGCACTGCTCTCGCCACTCGGGGTCTCGAACGAGTCCTCGCCGTAGACCTGGTTCAAGGAGTGCTTCGCAATCCGCCTCCTTGTGCACAAGTGCCTCAATGTCTTGATCACCGAGTAGGCGCTGAAGCTGTCCAATCCCGTGGTGGGCTCATCGCAGAACAGGAATATGGGATCGGTGATCAGCTCCTCGGCCAAACTGAGTCGCTTTCGCTCTCCGCCCGACAGCTGCTGGATGCGGGTGTGGGCGGAGTCCCGCAGGCCCACTGCCAGGAGCAGGTCTGCCACCCTCTGACGTTTCTCCGCCTTGGTGGTGCGCCGGTGCATCTTGAAATGGGACTGGGAAGGACGTAAAATCGATGAAAATGTTCCTAAATACGAAAAGTCATTTAGGGAACTAAACTAAAAGATCCTTTTGTTCAATAAGATAAAACTGGGTTATGATGTAGTAAACTTTATTTCTAAATGAATGGTTATTTTAGTAGGGATCATTAGGGATAAGGAAGGATAAGAAGGACCCACCATAAAGTATAGATGCTCGTAGGCCGTAAACGTCTTCACGTTGATCTCGAACTGCGGCAAAAAGCTGGAGATGCGCGTCATCTGATGCCGCTCCATGGCCATGCCGTTCAAAACCACATCCCCGGTCAGGTTACCACGCAGCCGTTGCGAAATCGCCGCCAGCAACGTGGTCTTACCCGCTCCGGATCCGCCCAGTATGGCGATGAGGTCGCCGGTCTTCATGTGCCCGCTGGCTGCAAACCAAATCGAACCGGGCCAGACCGCAAATCAGTCCCATTCCCATCCATATCCACATCCGGAGCATTGACTCACCGTCTTGGAGGATCCGCAGCTCCCGCTTCTTGCGGCACTCGTTCCAGAAGCTGTAGTTGCTCTGCTCCTGGGCGGGCACATAGTAGTTCAGCTGCTTCCACTCGAGGCACAGCGATGGACCGCCCTGTCCCTGACCCGACGAGCCGCCGGATTCCTGCATGGTTCAAGCTAGGTTCGACGGGTTCAGTCACCTCTCCGACGAACTCCTATAATTCTGGCTATTCGATGTGCCGCCTTATCGCCTCCGGAGCAGGCTTATCTTATCTGAGGGTCCGCCGCTTACAATGTATTTGCATATCTGCTTGGGATCTTTGGGAGGAAACCTTAAATCTGTCTGGGCAAACGAAATCGCGGTCAGACGCAGCCGACTGTTCGCGTGAAAGACTGAGCGGCAACTGGGCATCGCCGATGCCGGCGACATGGTTTTCTACCCCCAACCGATCCATCAGCCACCGCCATCCCCGCTCCAGCCCATCCCAGCCCAGTAACATTAAACTTTTGACCGCATTTGGGTTGCCAGCTAATTGTCGCTTATCAATTCACGTAGTCAAACGGCGGCAGTTCAGCGGTGTCGGCCAAAGAGAGGCGCTCGTTGAAGTCATGCAGTCGGGCATGGTGGTGGTTGCCCTCCGGTTTGTGGTCGTCTCTTCGCCAGCAGCGCCGCAGTCGACCAAACACCAGGCGGAGCACCGTGAAGACGTCGATTAGCAAGTTTTGGACGAGCACATGCACCATCTCCACCAGCCCCATCACACTGACGCCCACGAAGAGGGCCAGGACACCTCCAAAGGATACTGTACAGCGTATACGAGATACATTTATATGACATCATATGAATAAAAGTTCGAGAAAGGACTCACCCACTAAGTCCTCGAAACTGTAGACCACATCCCGTCGCATGCGCACTTTGGGAGGAATCAGATCCCAGCGGAAGCTGGAGGTGGCAGTCTCGCTGCTGGCCACCTCCTCGTTGTTCTTGACGCCCCAGGAGCTCTTCTTGACCGTCTGCATGGTGTACTCGATCTCGGTGCAGGTGGAGGGGCACTTGCAGATGTGCAGCGCCCAGATGGGCCACTTGAAGTCCAGCAGGCACTCGAATCCGGCGGGATTGCAACTGGGTCCATCCACGTACGGGTAGAAGAAGGGCACGCAGTTGCACATCTCGAGGGCCATCACCGCGCGGCATCTGGCCAGGCACAGGGACTTGCTGTAGATCTACATAATCAAACGGAAGTAGATAAATAAATGGCTAAGAAGTGATTTTCATAGGTGTGATGTTGTATAGTAGAAACGTAGCACGTGCTTAGATAATAGCACATTCTTTTGGCGAATCCAAGTCTGGATCCCCTGCATCCCCCGCTATGAAATACGAGTTCCTTGCACTGATATGACTTATCAGGTGCTGTTTCATTTGACTTGGGAAATTTGTTTATTTGCCGAACCGAAACGCAGGGCATCCACCAGATAAGGTGTGTATATGGGCATATATGATGTACCTTCAGATTGGATGTCTCCTCGTTGTTGAACACACACTTGCGCTGGGCGACGCTCAGTTGGCGTAAGTTCTTTGATGCTCTGGGGATGGGGGAGCATATAAATCAATCTCTATGTCTGGATGATGGTGTAATGTAATCTGGGGGTCTGGTCTACTTACACCGTTTCCAGCACCTTGAACGAGGCGGTTATCTCGTCGGATTTGTGGAGGGCCACAATGTTCGCCTCTGTGGCCGAAACCTCAAATGGCGAATGGACGTCCAGCTGAAAGGTTGATTTCATAATTCAATAGCGACTCTTCTCAATGGAGGCCACTGTGCATCACCCACCACGCCCGTGCTCTCATACAAATCCATCCGGATGTAGCACTGCTGCTTTCCATACTGGCAGGACAGGGGCTGTGGCATCAACTCATAGGCAACTGGTCTGAAACGGAGGATGACAGGATCACCTAGACGCAAACCCATTTCCCAAACACTCACTGGCCACTCAGCACCGTGGACATGGGAGAGTTGATGGCGTAGCAGGCTCCTCGCTCCGTCATCACCCTCTGGACATGGACTTGGAAGCCGGAGTCGAAGCTGCTGATGACCTGCTCGAAGGGTCTGTCCACCCGCTGGATCATCTCGTACAGGTCGATCTGGTCGAAGCGCTCGTCCTCCGCGAACTTGGCCAACTCGGCGTAGTTGCCCGCCGTGGCGTTCACAACGGCGTACAGAAAGTCCATGAAGTAGAAGTAGTCCTCGTCGATGATGGACACATTCCACACCTCCTGTATGTACTCATTGGCCTTGAAGGAATCGATGTGGTCGTAGTAGCACAGGGTGACTGCTGGCAGGGATCCGTTCCAGCCGCGATAGTCTCGGTCGACGGAGATCACGGTGGGCGAGCTGAAGTAGCGCTCCAACTGGAGGCGACTAAGCACCAGGGCGGCGATCACACTGCTTATGACCACCCCCAGCCAAAAGAGCCTTTCCAGCAGATGGATACTCCGGTTGACGCACAAGCTCAGCGCCAGGAGACCAGTTTCGGCTCCTGCCTGGCCCACGACATCCCTCAACCGGTCAAAGTACCTGGTGCAACCAGTCAAGGCCAACCTGAGGAGCGCCAAGAGGCCTCGCAGGATCCTGGCAGTGACTCCTCTAATCCAAAGCCACAGTCGTTCGTTCGACATTTCTTTACCCAATGAAAATCGCAGGTAGTTCGTCACGGCTTTTATTCAGGTGCCTTATATGCTAGACCTCCACTAGTGCATTATTTCTTTGTTTGATTTTTAATAGATTTTAAGCACGAAGGACATGAAATGTCCTGCTAGAACAATACCTATAAGTGGAGTTCGTTTTTCCTCAAACGTAAACCCAATTGGATCTGTTGAGGGCGACACCCATTAGCGATTTATTGCCCAGGCCGATTTGTATGAGGAAAATGACAATGGCCATCAGAACGCCGATAAACTGTCGATGGACAAAGGCTACAAACGGGTTAATTGGACAACTGCCACCCACTTACCCCGCCCAAGGAGCGAGTGTCCAGCGCGACGATTCCACAGGCTTCCAGGGGTTGGTCAATACTCCTCTGGAGCTGCAGCAAAAAGCGATTAATGGTCCTTTCCAGGCGGGCGCTACACACCTCCAACTCGTTCAGCACCTGGCATAGGTTACACTTCTGGGGTGTGGAGTGTAACATATAGAAATCCGATTGGATTATATTTCAATATTGATGATTACCTGTTCCAGGATCTGCTCGTTGACCGCCAGGATGAACCAGATACGCCCGCCATGCATGGCCATCCAGAGCAGGCGATATACCATCAACACGGTCTCCTCCCAGAGAGGAGTCTCAAAGAAGTTGAAGATCAAGTAGAACTCTACACAAATGCTGATCAGGGAATTGACTAGGTTTAGTACCAGAAAGGGGCCAAATCTCGATAGATACTTGTTGTGGACAAGCTCAATAAGATTGCAGGCCGATCTCATCTCTTCAATCATCAGCGCGGATCCTCCACCCGCATCTACTAGAGCTGCAAAAGCGCTCTCGTATCGGGCATCCAACTTGGTCGTACCCTGCGGTGGTCTCTGCAGCAACTTCAGCTCCTTCAGACACATCCGCATCTGGTCCAGCACAAGCCACAGGAAGTGGACGGGAAGGGCGTATTGGAGTACCCCCAGACTCATCATTATGGCAGGCAGGTTGTAGACACTATTGCTGCTCCAAGTGGTCGAGAACTCAAATTTATAGTTCACCACGTCCACCAGAACACACAAGCCATGAAAGGCTGTAGTGGTCACCATCAGATGAAGAGTCCTCTGACCTTGTCTCTTATAGACCTGACGTTTAGCTTTTCCTTTGAGCCCCGAGATTATGCAATTAATCTGGAACTCCACTCCATGAGCAAGAGGACGATTCAATATGGCATAGTAAACCAGAACGGCAATGGTCGTCATGTTTCCGGGGAACTCCATCAGGTAGAGGAGTTTTTCAATCGTGGGTATCTCCGTTGTGAACTCTTGGCACTTGACAATGCTGCTAATCCAGATGTACAGAAGCAGGAACAGGCTCCAAAGGGAGTGACTCCAGCGGAGAACGCCCCTTTTCCCACTTGGATACACGCCAAAGAACCGGTTGATGGTCAGCAGGAGATTCTCCCAGTACGAACTGTCCATCCTGAGCCCGCTTTAATTAATGATTAAAAGTGGTAAAAGACGCATACTTCTAATTGATGTGATTGATGATTAGACTGAAGCAACTGACAGGCCTAAATGATTTCAGGAACTTATGTCCTAAGTAGTCATCATGCGGAGCTCAGAGAAGCCACCAACGCCAGGCGCTAAACTTAAGGTTTTTCCAGGAGAAATGTGAGTAAACAATATTTTAAGATAAATCTACAGTTCCTGATTTACAGACCTCTTTCCAATCCACAATATGCTGAAAGATACAAAGAGCTACATAGGGCTGTATTCTGGTTACTTCTCATCGCCGTTCTGGCAAATACGGCTCCCATAACCATTCTACCAGGCTGCCCATACAGAATCTACCGGTTGGTCCATTTGAGTTGGATGATTCTGTGGTATGGATCGTTCGTCTTGGGCTCCTACTGGGAATTCGTGCTCGTCACCACACAGAGGGTATCCTTGGACCGCTACCTAAATGCCACTGAGTCTGCCATCTATGTGATTCACATATTTTCCATTATGCTCCTCACTTGGCAGTGTAGGCACTGGGCTCCTATGGTGATGAGGAATATCGTAAGATCCGATCTAGATAGAGCTTACACCATAGACTGCGGCAGAACCAAGAGATTCATTAGGCTGCATATGTTTTTGGTAGGGCTTTTCACCTGTCTAGCGATTTTCTTTAGTATCTGGACCCAGAAATGCCTTGTATACAGATCGATCTTGAGCATCAACAGCTATGTGATGCCCAATGTCATAAGCAGCATATCCTTTATCCAGTACTACCTCCTGCTCCAAGGAATCGCATGGCGTCAAAAAAAGCTAACTGAAAGCCTGGAGCGGGAGCTTATTCATTTGCACAGCCCTCGAATATCGGAGGTTCAAAAATTCCGGAGGCATCACGCAGATCTGATTGATTTCACCAAAGTGGTAAACCGGACGTTCCAGTACTCCATCTTACTGCTCTTCGTGGGATGTTTCCTGAACTTTAACCTCGTCCTGTTCCTCGTCTATCAGGGCATTGAGAATCCATCGATGGCCGACTTGGCCAAGTGGTTAAGTATGCTCCTCTGGCTGGCCATGCACGTGGGAAAGGTATGCTGCATCCTGTACTTTAACCAGAGTATTCAGAACGAGGTGGGATAACCCAAAATAAATTCAGACCATTGTTGATATGTATATCTGTAGCATTTCAGGTGCTTGACTGTATTGAGTAGAGTGTCGTGTACCAGAAATGATCTTCAGGATGCCATTGCCCATTACATTATCCAAATGAGGACGAATGTGCGGCAGCATTTGGTATGTGGAGTCATAAATCTGGACCTCAAATTTTTAACCTCTGTAAGTGTGCTTTACAGCTTTATTGCAAATAATTAAATTGCTAAATTTAGTTGCTGGTGGCCTCTGCTGATTTCTTCATCTTTCTGCTGCAATATGACGTCACCTATGAGGCCTTGTCCAAGTCGGTTCAGGGGAATGTCACTAGAAATCAATCCTAAATATCTAAATATGAAAGCATGTACTGTAAACGAACAGAATCGCAGAATATACAAAAGTCCTTTACTTATGATTTTTTAAAATTGGCGCCTCTGTCGCGGATAATCGATAGCATATACTTATCGATACTTGCCTGGCGATTGGTGCAACTCTGCCAATCTGAAGTATTATCGTATCTTGCAATTTTGCACGCCAAATATAATAACTTTAATTTCGCTGACCATGTGCGACGTTGCAACAGTGCAGAAGATAGCCAATTGCCTGGGCGTCAATCCCGGCAAGGTGCATCTCAACGAGGAGCAGGTATGGACGCCAAGCTGACCCTGAAAATCGGATGATTCTCACCGCCCCACCAATTTATTTTCTGTTGTGAAGGTCGTAACGCGCACGAGTGGCCAAAAGAAGAGCGTGGCCGGATTCGCCACGATCCTGGAGAGCCTGGCCAGCGAATCCAAGTCGGAGACCGCCCAGAACAGCAAGGCGTCGCGGGAAGTGGAGGCCCAGGTGTACCAGTGGATCGAGTTCTCCGTGCTCTACGTGGCGCCCGGCTCCAAGGACAAATACGTGTCCAAGCAGCTTCTGGCTGACTTCAACAAACTGTTCGCCAGCAAATCCTACCTGGTGGGCCACTTCATCACGTTGGCCGACCTGGCCGTCTACTATGCCATTTACGATCTTGTGGTGAGCATAGGATTAATTCCCTAGCTCTAGTTCCTATGCCATTTAGAAATTCCCTGAAATCTATTTGAATCATTTCAGAAATCCCTCTCGCCGGTGGACAAGGAGGCCTATTTGAATCTCTCCCGCTGGTTCGATCACCTCCAGAACCGCGCGGATGTGCACCAGGGCGAACCACTGCTGAACTTCACCACCATCTACCTGCACGGCTGGGCCACAGGCACTCACATCTAAGCCACGGGAGGAACCTTTGCATCCACTCACATCCAGTCACAAATGCGACACTTAAGTTATTTATTTCTATTGCATTTCACAATGTAGTTTTGTGTGTGATTATCATTTAATGCCAATGAGAGAGTTCAGCGTTGGAATATGAAGAATCGTTAATGTAGCCCACACTACGAGTTGTTCTTGTTCTGATAATCGGATCTCAGCCGTAGCTCCAAATCACGTGCCCTTTCGTTGCGTCGCCGGTGCAGCGTGGGATGTGTAGCAGCGACTCCTGCTGCGCCAACATCAGTTCGCCTGCACCTCGCGCGGCGAGCTGATGGAATTGCCCAGGTCCGTGGGCTCCGTGCACTTCCACAAGCCGTAGGTCTTGCCCACGGTGGTCTGCCACAGCCGGAGAGTGCCGTCCTCGGAGCCGCTGGCATAGAGCTCGCCATCCGGGCTGAACTTCACGCTGTGCACGGGTCCGAAATGGCCCTTGAAAGATTCTGTGGGGAAACAGTGCCTTAGGATTAACGAATACTCATTAGAGGAGTTAGTAGTTCTTACCAATTTCGTTTCCTGTGATGTAATCGAATTTGTACATCTTAAAGTCCTCGCCGCCACAAACAAATACATGTTTATCCGGATGCAAACTGGCCGACGCCACGTTCGTCGGCACTTTCACCTCCTTCAGCTTCTTCAGCGTGTCGATCTCCCAGAAGCTAATCGAGGAACCGTGCGATATGGTCAGGATGTGATTGTCGCTGGAGATCTCCAGGCTGTTCGGATTGCTGTTGAACTGCAGGCGCTGCACCTCGATGCCCGTCATGCGGTCCCAGAGGCGCACCGTCTTGTCCTCGGCCGCCGATATGATGCACTTGTCGCCGCGGCAGAAGAGCGCCCGCTTGATGGACCCCGTGTGTCCGGCGTACTCCTCCGGCTGTGCCTCGGGCTGCTCCAGGTTAAAGACCCGCACCAGCTTCTCGTTGCTACCAGTCACTATGTTCTCGGAATCCCTGTCGAAGGCCACGCTCTTCACGATGTGCTTGTGCTGGAAGCTGTGTATCTCGGCCCCGCTCACTGCATTCCACACCTTGCCGGTGAAGTCGGCCGCTCCGGAGGCGGCCAAAGTGGCGTTCCGGTTGAGGGTGGCGTTCCACACGGCGCCCTTGTGTCCCTCGAAGGTGCCCACCCAGTCGCCGGTGTCGCCGTGCCGCAGCATCGGGCTGCCATCTGCAAGATTCACAATTCACGATTCTCGGTCAGTTGCATTCGCTTTCGCCCGCCGGCGAGCGTGCGTGCATAAATTAGCGGATGCGGACGGAAGCCACCTTGACTCAATGCCTGCCGCCAAGGCCAACGACCTGGCTGCCTGCCGCTCGCAATCATGCAAGCGAGCTCCCAAGTTCACGTCACTGGCACTGCACTGCACTGCTCCGCTCCGCTCGGCGGGATCGGGAACGGGATGCAGGGTGCTGCAGTGCAGGGACGCGGCTTGTTAGTTCGATCGAAGCTACATTTCATTTCGCAGTGTGAATGGTCATCAATGCATTCTATTTGTGAGATCAACGATCCCCTAACTCTCGCCATTTGAAGGACTTCTACTAGTGTTTGCCTGCTACTTCTGCTTCGTAGAGAAACTCTAAGCGACTAGTTCTAGTTTAACTTTGCAGAGAAAGGTTTTCTGTTTATCTCGCTGAAGGAAACAAGCGCATTTAATAAAATAATGTGTAATGTGTTATGTAATTCCCCATTCTAATTTATACAATTACTGTGGCCTTAAACTTGAAATGATTCATCAGAGTGAATACCGCACGAATTAACCACACATTAAATACTGTATCCGAATAATTTGCGAATACAATATACGAAGCGGATCTCCTGGGTAGCAGCACTACTCTACATCGCTACAGGAAAGTGTATCCACTGACCAGAATCTTCCAGGCGAATCTTTCCGCTCCCGACAGCCAAACGGCAGCTGCATATACGCAGCATATAAATATAGAAGTTCCAAGGTGTTTCCTGAATACATTTACCGAGCGAACCGAAAGCACACAACGAGCAGTTTCGAAAAGTTGCTAAACAAGGGAAGCGAGTACGTTAAAAGGCGATAACGAAGTCAACTTGAACTTGCGCTCTTTCCGCATAAAAGCAGCATTTGGCGAAAGCCGCGAATGCAAAGTGCTTGTAAAATAACACACAAAAAATACAAGCAATAGCTAACAAATTGCAACTGCAATTGCAATTGCAATCGCATCGACTGGCTGACACCTCAAGGCAAAGAACACGAATGTAGCATGCGAATTGTAGCATGCGAGTGGCGGCAAAAGGGTTTTCGCACTCGCAGAAAACAGGTTTCGCTCGCGATAAGTGACTTTGCATTTGGGTCAAGGTTTCCCACAGGCTAGACATGATGCTACATCGTGTTTGCCCGCCTGTGCTACATATGATTCGCCGATCTGATGCAGCACCTTTTCTACGAACACAATAATCCATCAAAGAACACGGACAACATAACTTGTTTTGCACCATAACGATTACGCTGGCCTTCTGTATCAAGCATTATTTGCCTTTCCTACGAAACTCTATTAAACATTGAACTAATCAGGAATAGTAATAGATTACTATTATATAGACAGTAAACTATTGCTAAATCGAACACAAGTTTTATCCATGTCCTATGGAATCAGCAGCAGGAAACGTTTGCATATTAGAAAATATCCTGTTGATGCTAGTGATGCATCGGCACTCTCAACCCAATTGGATAGATATGACAACCACTGTGCGACGACGGAAAGTGGTCTATATATAGCGCGCAAGGACGGCAAATCGCATGCGACTTGCTGGCCAATCCCACGGACTTTACCTTTGCAGGCCGAGATGAGAAAGTAGCCGGCGTCGCAGATGTCGCTGAAGTCCAGGTGGACCACGGGTCGCGTGTGGCCACTGCAGGTCAGCGGGATTTGTCGCAAGTTGTTGGCGGCCATGCTGGTGGTGGTGGTGAGGTGACTGTGTGGGTGTGTGGTCCGTAATACTTGTGGGTTTCTTTGAGTGTAGCGACCGTTATGTCTGCCGAGCGTCTGGCGAACTGAGCACTTAATGAATAGCTGGCGTTTTTAGGGCTACTTTGTACTTGGATTGGTGGCTTCTCCTGGTTAATTGCTCTTCACTGCCCGTACGATAATGATTTTCCCGTTCGTTGCTTAAGTTCGAGGTGCTGCTGTGGCCGTGTGTTTTGCGGGCTTTGCAGCGGTGTGCAGTGTATTTACAATCTGATGCGTTCAATTTTATAAACAAGAGGGGAAAATAATTACGCGACACGTTGTTGTTGTGAATGGACGATTGGTAGCCGACTCCAGCCTCGATAGCCCGTACACACAGTATCTATCGGCGGCGGTGGGCGCGTGAGGCGATAACTTCTCGCGGTGGCCGATTAGCTAGAGCTGTGTCACGGCAGTAGAGGCCAAGGTATAATTCAAAACTAGGGAGTTTTAATTTGGTATATAATTGATATTTTGTTCTCTTTTTTTTTCTTATATATTAACCAATTAACTGCACAAAAATACATACTTTAGAAATCACTGCCGAGCACTATCGATGTCCAACAGCGAACAAGTCACGACATTTCTTGCACATAGCCCATCCCTATTTACTTGTCAAAACAGCAAATTTTCATTCGGGCCAGGAATCGACTGAAAATATGTCCGCTATTCTAAACCACGCAATTCGCCGCCAATTCGGCTGTACTGCCGCCCGGAATATGTCCGGCACCGCCGCCGTGGCCGGCGAGCACTCCGGTAAGTGTCCGTCCAGGGACCCAATGGCCAAATTCGTCTCCTTTTGTAAGGTTAAGGTTATGTAATTTGGCCGTTGGGCAAGATCGATTGGCGGAGGAGTCCATCTTATAACACACCTCCCCTGCTCATCTCATCCCCTAGGTGGCTACAAGGTGTGGAAGCGCCTGTCCTTCTTCGTTGCCGTGCCCGCCGTGGGACTGTGCATGCTGAACGCCTACCTGAAGCACCAGGAGGAGCACGACAAGCCCCGCCAGGAGTTCGTCAAGTACGATTACCTGCGCCGCCGCGAGAAGCGCTTCCCCTGGGGTGAGGGCCAGAAGAGCCTGTTCCACAACCCCCACGTGAACCCCCTGCCCGACGGCTACGAGCACTAGGTGGCCACCGCCTCCGGTCCCCGGGGATGTATTCGTTGTTTGGTAGTGATAAACGTTAATGTAAACTGAACTTTAGGCGGAAATACACAGAAAACACATTTACCCAAACACCCGTTGGCGCTTCAATAAAGATCAAATAAGAGCGAGGACATCCCTTAAAGAATCAGATATGTGGGACACATGGACATGCATCTTGCATCCTGGGTTAGCTAAACAAGGTGGGTAACGACCATTTCAATGAACAACAGCGGAATTTTGGTGAGGAGTTTATTTAAAAGGCCTTTGGTTAAAGGAAAAACAAGTCAGATTGAATAATTATAAATACCAATAAAATAGAATACATAAACTCTAATGTAAAGGCATAAAGCACGGGTAGACTTCCCGTATGCATTATAGTACACTTTTATTATTTTGCGGATCGGCGATTCTTAAGGGAGCGTTCCAGTTTGGGAGGAGACTTGTCCTCCTTCTTCGCAGACTTCGAAGAGATTTTGTGGCATCCCGACTACGAGTTTGCCGCAAGGATTGCTGCGCCAATCCTCCCTTGGAAGGATTGGTTTTACGCTGCTTTGGAGGCGGCGGCGTGAAGGACTCGTCGCTATCGTCCAGGTGATCATCATCGAGAGTATCGTCTTCTAAGTATTCCGTCACGAATTCCTCCTGCTTTTCATTGTCCAAGTCTTCAAATTCGTCCAGATGTTCCTCCTTTTCATCGCCTTCACCGTCGTCTTCGAACTCGTTCTGATATGGCTCCATGTCCACCACATGATCGTCCTCGATGTGCCGCTGCAGGCATTTCTGTGTCAAGAAGATGTGGTCGCAGAACTCGCAGGCATGTCGCTCGCTTTGCTTATGCTGCTCCATGTGTCCTTCGACACTATCGACATCCTCGATCTGCTTTCGACACATGGGACATTTCAGACTGGCGGTGGCATGGATAAGCGAGTGCTCCAGCAGGTCGTTGTAATTGCTGTACGAGACCTTGCACTCGCTGCACACGAACGAGGCGTCCGATGTCTGCGTATGCATGCGCAGGTGACGCGAGAGATGGTGGGACAGCATGTAGGACTTGTGGCAGTACTTGCAGGGGTAAGCTCTCTTCCCGGCGTGGGCAACCAGGTGGCGTGCCAGCTTGGAGGCGGTGGAAAAGCTTCGCTCGCAGTGCTGACAGGGGAAGGGCAGATTGGTGGAGTGGACAACCTGAAAGTGAGCATGATCATTAGCTAGGGCCTTTCCAAATATGCTTATCAACCTACCTCATGACGCTCCAATCCCTGCTTGAAGGCAAATGACTTGGTACAGACGCCGCATTGGAATGGACGCTTCTTCTGATGCCGCTCGGCGTGCTTCTCCATCTCCTGTCGCGAAAGGAAGGGCTTCTCGCAGTACACGCAGATGAACTTGGGTACGTCCGTGTGGGTGCGCTCATGGCGGTGCAGCAATGCCTTCCGGGTGAAGGCTTTCGAGCAAATGGCGCACTTAAAAGGCCGCTCGCCGGTGTGCACGAAATTGTGCTTGGCCAGGTCGTACTTGGAGAAGAAGCTCTTCTCGCACTGAGGGCACTGGAAGCTGCGCGAGCGAGTGTGATTGAGCCGATGGATCTCGAGCAGCTGCTGCAGCGGAAAGGAGCGTTCGCAATCGGGACACGGGAACACGTCGGTGGCAACCTTCTCGGCGTTCTTTGTCGGATCGTCCTGATCATCCAATGGGAGTTCCGAGTCGAGAACCTCGGTCACAATGGCCACATTACCACTGTCATCTCGCTTGACTTTGGGAGTGGCCAAGCGCGGTTCCACCGGAGCAGCGGGTCCCTTGTTCAAGATCCTAATCGAAGACTTGTTCAGCACCTTTGGCTTGGCAGGTGACGCCTTCGGAGGGACTTCGGTAAATTCCTTCTCTAGTTCACTAGCCATGTCCTCCAGCATGCTCTGCACATCGTCCATGGAGAGCTCCTGGTTGTTCTCCACCTTCAGCTCATAGGCATGGGAACGACGTGGTATTGGAGAGGAACCTGATCCCAACTTGTGGGGTATCATTGTGGTCTCCAACACCTGGACGTTCTCGACGAGCAACTGATTGGACTTGGCCATTGTGTTTAGCAGCTTTTTGGGCGTTTCGTTTGAGTCTGCCATTGTTGGCAAGATCGGCAACTTCTTGGGCGCCACCGTCGTCATGGGCGCACGGGGCTTCTCCAGCGGCGAGGGCCAGTTACCGGTGAGGGGATATTGCCGCAGGAGGGTCTCCGCCCGCTTGCACATCTGCTTGAAGCGGTAGCAGTGCTCGAAGAGAAGGCGGCACTCCAGACAGATGTGCTCTGGCATTCCGTCGCCGGCGTAGACCTGTTTTAGATGTAAGATAGGATAAACGTGTGGGTAAGCTACATTAAAAATAAGTATTCGGGAATGTCCCTTTGTAAGCCAAATTGCCGAAAATAATGTTCTATTCGGGGATATCCCTTTTTAAGCCAAATTGCCAAAGGTAATTTACTATTCGGGGACATCCCCATGTTCATGTTATCTTTAATTGAAAATCAATGGGATTTCTCTATGCCTAAAATGTACATTATGTAAAATTTTAAATTAAGCAGGAGCGCCAGGGACCAGAATACCTTTATTCAATTAATCGATTTCGCCCAATCGATGTTTAGTCGGCCGTTCTATCGACGGCCGGCCATCGCCGCTTGGCGGCAAGTGCATACACACCACTACATGCATTCGCAGTTTGTTTTCGCGGCTGCGAGCACGCTTAACCTCCGTTAATTGATTGATTAAACACGTCCGATTCTGAGCCATAAAAGGACATTCGGTCGATTGTACGCCGACAAAAAAGCTGGCATAGAAGCAGAAAACAGCTGCGCTGCGGAAAGTTTGGCCAACTCAGAGCGATAGAAATAGAAGTTCGGCAGAAGCAGCACCAGAATAAAACAAGAATCAGCCCAAAAAGGGCGCAACAACTTGAGCAGAGAAAGAGGAAGACAAGCGCGGCGGGAGCAAGGGCGAGGGAGGAGCAGGAGGGAGCGAACAAAAGGCAAGAGGAAACACAAGGAGAAACGCAAACAATCAAAACAAGAAGAGGGACAGAAAATGACCGACGAGTGCGTAACCAGAAACTACGGAGTTGGAATTCTCAGCTCGAACGGAGCAGCAAATCGGGGCAGCATTATAATGGCTGATAATACCGATGCCAAGGGGTGTACGCCGGAAGCGGTTGTTGTTGGTGGTGCAACTGCAGCGAGGTAAGTCCATGTGCCGCTCTCTCTCTCTCTCCTCTCTCTTCTTTGCACTCTTTATGCGTTTGTTTGTTTGTTTTGTTCTCAAATTGCTGGAAGAACTGTAATATCCTAGTTTCCAAAATCAGCCTTGCTCTTGTTTAAATTATGATCTATTTTATAATCTTGGGACCTTAAACAAATCTTCATAATGTTTTAAAACGGGTAAAGTCAAAAAAGTCCAAATCAAAAAAATATGTGAACCAAATGCGTAATCAAGCTATATCCATATAATCATCAGTTTCGCCTCTTTATCAGCAATTTGCAAAATCCTATCGACTATTGAAATACAATTGAATATGACAAATTTGGACAAACGTTTTATCTAATCAAATTGAAGTTAGATGTGTGAAAGTATTTTCTTGTGATTAGAAATACATTGTTGTATTTAGTGAGGGAATCATACACAGCAGTGCTTCTACAACTAAATATATTTGTACGTATTTGCACTCCTAAACATGGATAATTGCGATCTAAACCTTATCTTATCTTATCACGTGGCTTTCGGCCGGGAAATCAAATGGCTATTAATAATTTGATGCACTTTCTAGCAGCGCCTCCCCCCTGCCGGCCAACAAGTTTGTGGCCCGAATGCCCGTGGATCGGTATGCCAGCGAATACAACATGAATCACAAGCACCGCGGACTGGCACTGATCTTCAACCACGAATACTTCGACATACCCTCGCTGAAGAGTCGCACCGGAACGAATGTAGATTCCCAGGAGTTGAAGAAGGCCTTTGAAAACCTGGGATTTGCGGTGACCGTGCACAAGGACTGCAAGTTGAGGGACATCCTGAAGCACGTGGAGAAGGCCGCCGAGCAGGATCACACGGACAACGACTGCCTTGCGGTGGCCATCCTCTCCCACGGGGAGCACGGCTACCTGTACGCCAAGGATACGCAGTACAAGCTGGACAACATCTGGCACTACTTCACTGCCACCTTCTGCCCCTCGTTGGCGGGCAAGCCGAAGCTGTTCTTCATCCAAGCCTGCCAGGGCGATCGTTTGGACGGAGGGATTACCTTGGAGAAGGGCGTTACCGAGACGGATGGGGAGTCCTCGACGAGCTACAAGATACCCATACACGCTGACTTCCTATTCTCCTACTCAACCATCCCGGGTAAGTACTATGCGCTTATAAATATATTTCCGTAAACTTCACTAGACATCTCGCTCTGCACTGTTAGGCTACTTCTCCTGGCGCAACATCAACAACGGCTCCTGGTACATGCAGTCACTGATCCGCGAGCTAAATGCCAATGGCAAGAAGTACGACATGCTCACCCTGCTCACATTCGTAAACCAGCGCGTAGCCCTAGACTTTGAGTCGAACGTGCCCGCCACTCCGATGATGGATCGCCAGAAGCAGATACCGTGTCTCACCTCAATGCTGACGCGCATACTGCGCTTCAGCGAGAAACCGAACGGCAATAAGGCTGGCTAAAAAGCGATCTCCTTTCGAAGTTTTAACACAGGTTGTACAACCATCTCCCGCAATCATTCACGTTGGATTCCAATTCACTTCAAGTCTAGTTTTAGCTGACGCGTGCGATTATCCCGAAGGATATAAAGCAGCCGACTACCTTTCATTCATTCCCCTTTCCTACGCCCAAATCAGGCCTTATCATTGACGAAATTCGTTACCCACTTAAGTAGATGACTTCCCTATGCATAAGCTACACTTGCCAATAGCAAACCCACAAATTTGAGATAAGATTACACAATGAAGATTTATACATACTTATATGTACACGCAAACATTTATATTTGATATGCGTACGAATAAAACTGAATTAAAAATAAAATAAATCATTGTAATGTATTTCACCAAAACTCCGTTTTGAAGATAGAGCTGTAAGCTTCTTGTAGTCACAGGTAAATATAAATTGATTGCGTACGTTGATTTGAGGAATAGCAATGAACAGTTCAATTGGAACAGCTCCATGAAGACCATATTTAAGTGTACGACTTCATTGTTTAGATGCCAATTTAATTAGTCAGAAAAACACTCGCTTAGTCACTTCAACTAAATAAAGGAGAGAGTTTGTGTGAAAGAATTTTCTTGTGATTAACCAAATCACTTTTTTCATAAGAACTTTTGCTGTTTGCTGTTGTTCCAGAAAGCTACATTTTGAATTAATTATATTTTGAGACAATCATTGTGGAAATTCGATTCAAATTTGGCGCCAATGACAAATGACAGCTGTCAGGGCGATCAGCTGTTGCTGCAGAAGTGTGCGTGCGGCGCAGTACAGTTGCCCCAATTCTAGGGAATTTCCATTTTTCTTGACCCAACCAAAACAGGGAAACCCCAATGATTAGCCAACCAATCGGGCTATGTTCTGGTCCCACTTTTCAAGGACGTTCGGCTGGGAAAACGGGAGACGGGACAGTGGAGAGGGCAGGGAAACTTAGCCAAGACGCCTCGCAGTCGATGCGGAAACCCGCGATTCGGTTTCTTAGCTAAGTTATGCGTGGCGGTGGTTAGTGCAAGCCAGAACCCAGCTGGGCGCGTTGGATAAAGCCGCTTACCTCGATCGCCGTAATGGCCATGATCTGCAGCGGCAGATTGGCGGTTGTTTTCACCCGGGGATTTTCCTCGAAAATCGAGGCCAGCTTCTGCTCCGTTAGGCAGAAGCGGCAGACCCTCTTCTCGGTCAGCAGCGCCTCGCGCGCCACCAGTTTTTCGGCCATGGCGACAATTGGAGTAACTCGATCCGGGCGGCGGTAAAAACGCGGAAATTCACTTGCAAAGTGCGCACAGATTGGAAAAGCGAGGAAAACAATCGCTTGGCGTCTCCTAGAGATGTGCACTAAAAAATGTCGATATATCGATGTTTCTGCGCAAAAATATTCAAGTCGTGAATATTGTTTGCCTATATTAGGGAATATTTGGTTTATTTTTTTTTTACGCAGTCAAATATTTATCCCAAATAAAGCTTCTTACTAATATGAGATGACAAAAAATCAACTGCACTGCCCAGTTTGCTTGTCAATGAAATCACCATCAAAGCGAAATCACTTTTCTTCTGCACGAACCTCCAAGGCGTTGCCGGATCTCCATTTTGCGCTGCCACTCGGTGCGTGTCTTGATAAAATATCGATAATTTAGCTGCTTCTCAACTAAAAGTGGTTTCAACTTAAAACTTTTAACTACAAAATATATATTTTTCTAACCAATTTCCTATTTATAATTTCATTTAAAGTTTAAAAGAAAGAAAATTTGGGATAGTATTGATGGGTTTTCAGTGTATTTAAACTTTTCGCCCACGGATGCAGTTTAAAATCCGTCGTTTTCGAACCCACTGAATAACGAACATTTCCGCAGTAGAAAAAACATTAACCTCTATTTAAGCTACTTGAATATAAAATATAGTTCCCGAGCTACTCGTCGGCGTCCCTCAGTCGAGCCTGCGTCTGTTGCCCGATGTCGTAGATGGCATTCTGTTGCAGCAGCTCGTGGGCCTCGTACCTCAAGGACTCCTCGTAAGCGTACTGGATGCTGGTGTCGTAGATCATCAGCTTGCACTTGGCCAGCGCCAGGATGGAGTTTCTCAGCCGGGCGATCACTTCCCGCTCCGCGCGCGGAACATGCTCGTTCAAGTTCTGGGCGAATCCTCCCTCGCCGCCCTCCTGCTCCTGGCCCTTGGTCGGCGATATCCAGATATAGCCATTGTTGCCCAGAATCACGGAGGCGCCGCAGGGCAGGTTGTGGAAGTGCATCTTGCGCCGCTTGACGAGAGCAGGGAAGACCTTGACCAGGATGCCCTGCGAAAGCTTTCCATACTTTAAGCTGCGCGTGTACAGGGATAGGGTGCCCTCTTCGAAAATGTTCTGGGAAACAAAAGGTTTGTATGAATAATCCAGTACCAGCCAGATAGAAAGTACCCACCTGGACCTCGGCAGAGATGAGATCTCCCTCGTCTAAGTATCGCCGCATCATCTGCTCATCCTCCGCGGATCTCCGCCTGAGTTCTCCGCCAGGCAAATTCACCGAAGAGAGCAGGAGGATGGAGTCCAGCCGCGAATTGGTGTCCACTCGCCAGCGCTTCTGCTGCACCTCGCTGACGCGGGCCACCACCACGTCCCCGATCTCGCCTACATAGCGACTCTTCAGCGGACGCACCGAGATCAGCTTGTTGACCTTCTGGATCACCCCGGCCACCGAAGCCTTAATGTTCTCGTCCTCCACGAAGGTGCCGTGGCCTCGCATGAATCCCGCCTCCGGCATCAGGACCTCTCCGGGCGTATACACCCTCGGCTGGTGGTCCGTCTGGGCGGCCAGGTCCCGCCAGTCCACGCGGTCCAGGGCCAGTTCTATCGCCGCGTTGGTGGACATCTCAGTTTGGTCAAAGCGAGGTAAACAAAAACTTAATTTTGAGCGAGGCAAAAAGAGCAACAGCTGGCGAAACACGCGCCTCGCGGAACCAGTTCTGATTCCGGATTCGGTGCCGGTCACGGTTCAAGTTCTTCGCCGCAAATACAGTGTCTATCGGTTGCGGCGAATTGGAATTTGAAAAACTATTTTATTAAAATTCCAAATATCGAAGATATCCAGAAAGAATGACGTATATTTTAACTTGGTTAAACACTGCAAAGTATAAAAGCAAGTAAAAAGCTTACAAAGAATTTGGTACTTTGAAATAATAGGGCGTTTTATATCATAAATCATTAATTTTAGTTTAATAATTTATTAATTTAATACATTAACTTACATTTATTTTTACTAGGTTGTGTATATAGGCACATGACATTTTTAGATCTGTAATATGATAAGCTCCATACTGAATGGATGAATGAATAGTTTCAAATTTTGAAATTACTCACATTTTTTATGATAAGTTATTACTCTTTTGGGTGCTCACTATCTGAACTGCTTCCTTCATTTGAATTCGTAATTTCATGTTGCTTTGGGCTTCATTTCAATTCGTCTTCTCATGTTGATCAGTTGGGTTGCCTTAGAGCTCGAAGGCACATTCCAAGCTGAAGTTATAGTTATATATAATATAAAATAGACTGGACATTTTAAGGATAAAATGTATCGGCTCCTGATCCTCATTTTTCTGGCTATGAAATACCAGAGCGAAGCATTCAACTTTTCACCATTTCCGAATCTAGTGATAAATGCACCAAAGCATCTAAAAACCCAATTGAGCCAAACGCGGAGCTCCTATTTTGGATATTCGCTTGTCATCCGGCCAACGAGGTGAGATGTAATCTTAGTGAAACTGGCGATTGAAATTCCATGAAGTTTCCAATGTGACAAATGTTCCTCCTAACAAAACTTCGTTGTCTATTCAGCATCTTCGTGGGAGCTCCTCGGGCACAGTCCACCTTGGGTTCGCAAAGCACCATCAATGAAACTGGAGCTGTATTCAGATGCTCCCTGGCAAATGGATCCTGCCGGCCGTACGTCCTGGATGTCACGGGAAATATGAGGCCCTATTATTCCCCTCATTACTCGCACGGCAAGGACTTCCAGTGGTTGGGCGGTTCAATGGATGGAGGCACCAAGGATACGGATAAATTACTCGTATGTGCACCCCGGTTTTTCGTATATCCGAATGTTACCCAAGGCCATATGTTGGGAGCTTGCTACTGGGTTCGGGATACGGTGGCAGATACTCCTCCTCTGAGCGAGGTGAATTCCATCAGTTCACTTGATTGGTATAACGTGTCCAGTACCGAAATGCCAGAACTGGGGTTCAGTGCCCATGTGACGGACGATAACTCTGAGATGCTGAGCGGGGCCGTGGGCGTCGGCTCTTGGAACGGATCGTTGGTATTGCACAAGCGGAAAAAGATATCGACTAGAATACGCCAAAAAGGAGATGTGGTTATGCCGCAAAGCTATGAATCCAAAAAGTTGAAACTGGATTATTTGCATCAAAAGAGCTTATTTTACTTCGGCTACGCCGTGAGCTCCGGATACTTTAGCAAATACAACCGGAAAAAACTTTTATACGTGGCCACCGCGCCTCATTCCAATGTGAAGTTCGGAGAGGCACATATTCTCGACGTGCAGGAAGAACGTATATTTCAGGATTATGTGCTCCAAGGAGAGCAGTTGGGCGAGTACTTTGGATACTCAGTTGTGGCCGATGATTTCAATGGGGATGGGCTAACGGATCTGGTCGTTTCGGCGCCCCTTAATGCTCTCGGGGATTACCATGACGTGGGTGCCATATATGTGTTCATCAACGAGGGATTGGTAAGTAATCCGATAGCTTCATAGTTGGCATTATTCATTCTAAATCTCTTCATTCCTCACTTCAGTTTTACTTTAAGAAAACGATTATTCGCTTGTCATTGGGCAGTAATGCTCGCTTCGGAACTTCCCTTTCAAGGCTGGGCGATATTAACCACGACGGATACAACGGTGAGTAATCCCCCAAGTATGCGGGGGATAAGAAATCGTGAACGGGAAATGGTGGGGAACTAGCTTTTGAATTCAAACTAAAGATTTCAAATACGCGCTCTATAGACTTGGCCGTGGCAGCGCCCTTTGAGGGAAACGGAGCGGTGTTCATTTTCCTGGGCAGCCAGCACGGATTGCCGGACCAGCCGAGTCAGCGACTGGATGCTCCCTTGAGGGAGCCTTGCCCATACGGAGCCCACATGTTCGGACACGGACTCTCCCGCGGATCGGACATAGATGGGAACGGATTCAATGACCTGGCGATTGGAGCCCCCGGAGCCGAGGCAGTGTATCTATACCGCACGTATCCGGTCGCCAAAATTCATGCCACTCTAAAGTCGGAAACGCAAGAGATCAAGCCGGAGCGGGACGTGGTTACGGTCACCGCCTGCTACCGGCTGAACACCACTTCCCAGTCAATGCAGGTGCAGCATCAGCAGCTAACTATCCGGATTGTCATAGATGAAGTCCTGAAGCGGGTGAAATTCGCCCCCATGAACACCAGTGAGGTGACCATCCATCCGGAGGCAGAATTAAACGAGAGGTGCTGGGAATTTCAGGTTCAGGTACGCTATACCGGTGCCATACTCTCGCCCATCGATCTCCAGATGCACTACGAACTGGCGAAGAAGATTCCCGTTTCGCAACAAGCGTTTTGCGAAACCTGCGCCGTTGTCGATCCCATGGATCCCACGTACACCACGGAGAAGATCTACTTCAACACGGGATGTGCCGGCGATGTGTGTGTATCTGATTTGCATCTGAGCACTAAGGATGTGGAGTAAGCTCATCTCTCGATCATTAGTACTGTACTCCATCTTATCAGACATGCTTCCCAGTTCTAGTTTCACCTTGGGCACCAATGAATCCCTCAGTCTGACGTACGAGATCACCAACAGCGGAGAGCCCGCCTACGTGGCCCAATTAAACGTGACCAGCTCCGCCCGGCTGCCCTTCTCCAAGGTTCCTGGGAACTGCAGGGTCCGGGAGGAGGTCATATTGTGCGACCTGAACGGGCAACGAGCGATGACCAAAGGCGACAGCGAGTCCCTAACCATCACTTTCGACGTGACCCAGCTCCGTGGACACTCTCTTACCATCGAGGCAGCAGTATCCTCTGCGGGAATCGACAAGAATCCGAAGGATAACAGGTTGAGCACTTTGATTAGCCTAAAGGAATACGCCGAGATCGACGCTAGTGGGTAGGATCGAATGGCAAACCATAAGATATTGTGCAGATACGACTTAATCCTTTTGGTATTTCAGAGGTCCCGCAGATGGCCAACTTGTCCTCAGGGAATATCCTTACTCCGCAGAAGTTAGCAACAGCTACGAGATCAAAAGTCATGGGCCCAGCATCTTAGATGAGCTCTCCCTGTTCGTCTACATACCCATAGCTTATAGAACAGCCGAATCCGCAGTGATCAAGCCCATATTTAATTTGAGCAGTCTACAGATGCAGGCCACCCATGGTGCCCGTCTTTTGCCCATCAAGCTTTACGACCAGGATAACACCCTGGCTATGGAGTACCCCTTGAAGGACGCCAGTCACAGTGAAGAGATCGAATCTTCTGAGAATCGAAAGCGCAGGGAACTAAAGCAGGATCAGTATGCCATCACACCGGATGTGGAGAGTAAGGACCTCCTGACCCAAGAGGATCCTTCCGTGAGTCGCACTCTTGTGCTCAACTGCCAGAGCAGCAACTTGACGATCTGCGTCCGGGCGGAAATGCAGCTGCAATTGAAGCCCGACCAGCCCATCAACCTGAATATAAGCTTCAATGTGGACCTGAGTGCAGTCACCGATCCCTTCGAGTACTTTGTCATCTTCACCGACCTGAAGTTATCCACGAAGCGCGATCCCAAATCGAGCTTAATCGCGATCAAGCGGAATATCAAGCCAAACGTGATTCTCAAGTATTCAGAGACACCACTGCCCATCTGGTACATCATTTTGGCCCTGATCGCTGGACTCCTGCTGCTCGCTTCGCTAACCTATGTTCTCTACAAGGTGGGTACACTGTATATTGTATAGTTTGTCCTCTAATTCTCTTATATACTGTGGTATCACAATCCGCAGCTCGGATTCTTTAAGCGCGCCAAGAAAGAGGAGCTTCAGAGACTGAAGGAGGAAAGCCCCACAAGGGAGGAGTCTGAGGAAGATCGGGAAGACAGCCAGGAAGAAAACTGCCTGGAAAGACAATCTTACTCAGATAATTAACAAGCTATTTTCAACTACCTTCTTTGCCCATTTTGAAGATAAATGTCTTAGTAAATATTTTTAATTGTTCATGGGAGTTATAAAAGTTGATAAAATATTTTATATTGCTGCAAAAAGGGTAAATAATCGCATAAAACGACGAATATTTATTAATAATAATAATAATAATAATAATAATGTAATAATTAATTTACATTTATTTTTACTAGGTTGTGTGATAAGCTCCAACTGAATGGATGAATGAATAGTTTGGGAAAATTTTGTCACATTTTTAAATGATAAGTTATTACTTTTTTGGGTGCTCACTATCTCTAAGCTTTATTTGAATTCCACATTTCATGTTGATTAATTGTTCAATGTTCAATGTTATTACTCTTTTGGGTTTTCACCATTTGAACTGCTTCATTTGAATTCGTCTTCTCATGTTGATCAGTTGGGTTGCCTCAGAGCTCGAAGGCACATTCCAAGCTGAAGTTATAGTTATATATAATATAAAATAGACTGGACACTTTAAGGATAAAATGTATCGGCTCCTGATCCTCATTTTTCTGGCTATGAAATACCAGAGCGAAGCATTCAACTTTTCGCCATTTCCGACTCGAGTGATAAATGCACCAAAGCATCTAAAAACCCGATTGAGCCAAACGCGGAGCTCCTATTTTGGATATTCGCTTGTCATCCGGCCAACGAGGTGAGATGTAATCTCATGGAATTCCATGAAGTTTCCAATGTGATAAATGTTCCTCCTAACAAAACATCGTTGTCCATTCAGCATCTTCGTGGGAGCTCCTCGGGCACAGTCCACCTTGGATTCACAAAGCACCTTCAATGAAACTGGAGCTGTATTCAGATGCTCCCTGGCAAATGGATCCTGCCGACCGTTCGTCCTGGATGATACGGAAAGTAGTTTCCCTGTAGATTTCTCGTACGGCAAGGACTTCCAGTGGTTGGGCGGTTCAATGGATGGAGGCACCAAGGATACGGATAAATTACTCGTATGTGCACCCCGGTTTGTCGTATATCCGAATGATTTCCAAGGCCATATGTTGGGAGCTTGCTACTGGGTTCGGGATACGGTGGCAGATACTCCTCCTCTGAGCGAGGTGAATTCCATCAGTTCACTTCATAGGTATAACATGTTCGGTGCCGAAATGCCAGAACTGGGGTTCAGTGCCCATGTGACGGACGATAACTCTGAGATGCTGAGCGGGGCCGTAGGCGTCGGCTTTTGGAACGGATCGTTGGTATTGCACCAGCGGAGAGAGACATCGACTAGAAGACGCCTAAAGGATGTGGTTATGCCGCAAAGCTATGAATCCAATAAGATGAAACTGGATTATTTGCAACAAAAGAGCTTATTGTACTTTGGCTACGCCGTGAGCTCCGGATACTTTAACAAATACCAGCGGAACAAACTTTATTACGTGGCCACCGCGCCTCATTCCAATGTGAAGTTCGGCGAGGCACATATTCTCGAAGTGCAGGAAGAACGTATATTTCAGGATTATGTGCTCCAAGGAGAGCAGTTGGGCGAGTACTTTGGATACTCAGTTGTGGCCGATGATTTCAATGGGGATGGGCTAACGGATCTGGTCGTTTCGGCGCCCCTTAATGCTCTCGGGGATTACCATGACGTGGGTGCCATATACGTGTTCATCAACGAGGGATTGGTAAGTAATCCGATAGCTTCATACTTGGCATTATTCAGACTACAACTCTTTCCATTCCTCACTTCAGTTTTACTTTAAGAAAACGATTATTCGTTTGTCATTGGGCAGTAATGCTCGCTTCGGAACTTCCCTTTCAAGGCTGGGCGATATTAACCACGACGGATACAACGGTGAGTAATCCCCCAAGTATGCGGGGGATAAGAAATCGTGAACGGGAAATGGTGGGGAACTAGCTTTTGAATTCAAACTAAAGATTTCAAATACGCGCTCTATAGACTTGGCCGTGGGAGCGCCCTTTGAGGGAAACGGAGCGGTGTTCATTTTCCTGGGCAGCCAGCACGGATTGCCGGACCAGCCGAGTCAGCGACTGGATGCTCCCTTGAGGGAGCCTTGCCCATACGGAGCCCACATGTTCGGACACGGACTCTCCCGCGGATCGGACATAGATGGCAACGGATTCAATGACCTGGCGATTGGAGCCCCCGGAGCCGAGGCAGTCTATCTATACCGCACGTATCCGGTCGCCAAAATTCATGCCACTCTAAAGTCGGAAACGCAAGAGATCAAGCCGGAGCGGGACATGGTTACGGTCACCGCCTGCTACCGGCTGAACACCACTTCCCAGTCAATGCAGGTGCAGCATCAGCAGCTAACTATCCGGATTGTCATAGATGAAGTCCTGAAGCGGGTGAAATTCGCCCCCATGAACACCAGTGAGGTGACCATCCGTCCGGAGGCAGAATTAAACGAGAGGTGCTGGGAATTTCAGGTTCAGGTACGCTATACCGGTGCCATACTCTCGCCCATCGATCTCCAGATGCACTACGAACTGGCGAAGAAGATTCCCGTTTCGCAACAAACGTTCTGCGAAACCTGCGCCGTTGTCGATCCCATGGATCCCACGTACACCACGGAGAAGATCTACTTCAACACGGGATGTGCCGGCGATGTGTGTGTATCTGATTTGCATCTGAGCACTAAGGATGTGGAGTAAGCTCATCTCTCGATCATTAGTACTGTACTCCATCTTATCTGATATGCTTCCCAGTTCTAGTTTCACCTTGGGCACCAATGAATCCCTCAGTCTGACGTACGAGATCACCAACAGCGGAGAGCCCGCCTACGTGGCCCAATTAAACGTGACCAGCTCCGCCCGGCTGCCATTCTCCAAGGTTCCTGGGAACTGCAGGGTCCGGGAGGAGGTCATATTGTGCGACCTGAACGGGCAACGAGCGATGACCAAAGGCGACAGCGAGTCCCTAACCATCACTTTCGACGTCACCCAGCTCCGTGGACACTCGCTTACCATCGAGGCAGCAGTATCCTCTGCGGGAATCGACACGAATCCGAAGGATAACAGGTTGAGCACTTTGATCAGCCTAAAGGAATACGCCGAGATCGACGCTAGTGGGTAGGATCGAATGGCAAACCGTAAGATATTGCGCAGATACGACTTAATCCTTTTGGCATTTCAGAGGTCCCGCAGATGGCCAACTTGTCCTCAGGGAATATCCTTACTCCGCAGAAGTTTGCAACAGCTACGAGATCAAAAGTCATGGGCCCAGCGACTTAGATGAGCTCTCCCTGTTCTCCTATATACTGATCGCTATACTCCTGCTGCCCATCTGGTACATCCTTCTGGCCGTGATTGCTGGACTCCTGCTGCTCGCTGCGCTGACCTATGTTCTCTACAAGGTGGGTACACTGTATATTGTTTGTAGTTTGTCCTCTAGTTCTCCTATATACTGTGGTGTCACAATCCGCAGCTCGGATTCTTTAAGCGCGCCAAGAAGGAGGAGCTTCAGAGACTGATGGAGCAAAGCCCCACAAGGGAGGAGTCTGAGGAAGATCGGGAAGTCAGCCAGGAAGAAATCAGCCTTAAACAACTATCTGACCTAGATAATTAACAAGCTCTGCTATTTTCAACTACTTACTAATCAAATATTTTATATTCCTGCAAAAAGGGTAAATAATCGCATAAATCGACGAATATTTAGTAAAAAAATACAGAATAATTATCGAAAAAAAATAAATAAATACCTAATCAACAAATAAAATTAATTGATAATCATAGAAGTTATGCCTAAAAAGTGTTTCCATTGCGTTTTCTTTGTTCAACTTACGTCTAAGCGGGCGCCCACTGTACTTCGCCGCGTCACCATCAGATCAGCTGTTTTCTGTTGTGGACAGCTGTTGTTGCTGCTCCGCGAAAATTACGCATAAATGAAAAAGTGAATTGGATTTGGCAGCAGGAAAATGGACCAGCCCGATGACCATTTCCGCTACATACACAGCTCCTCGCTCCACGAGCGTGTGCAAATCAAGGTGTAAGTGGAAAAGGCCACGGAAATCGTGGGGAAATCCAACGCCGAATCCAATCATTGTGGCTTTTCACAGAGGGACGCTCGAAGGGAAGAAGCGCCAGCCGGACTATGAGAAACTGCTGGAGGATCCGATCCTGAGATTCTCGGGCCTGTACTCCGAGGAGCACCCCTCGTTCCAGGTGCGTCTGCAGGTGTTCAACCAGGGCAGGCCCTACTGCCTCCCAGTGACCAGCTCCTACAAGGCATTTGGGAAGAGATGGAGCTGGAACGAGTGGGTTACGCTGCCCCTGCAGTTCTCCGACCTGCCCAGAAGCGCCATGCTAGTGCTGACCATCCTGGACTGCTCGGGCGCCGGCCAGACCACGGTCATCGGAGGCACCTCCATCTCGGTGTTCGGCAAAGACGGCATGTTCCGCCAGGGAATGTACGACTTGCGAGTGTGGCTGGGAGTCGATGGCGATGGCAACTTTCCCAGTCGCACGCCCGGCAAGGGCAAAGAGTCGTCCAAGTCGCAGATGCAGCGCCTGGGAAAGCTGGCGAAGAAGCACCGGAACGGCCAGGTGCAGAAGGTGGACTGGCTGGACCGACTCACGTTCCGCGAGATCGAGGTGATCAACGAGCGCGAGAAGCGTATGTCGGACTACATGTTCCTCATGATCGAGTTTCCAGCAATCGTGGTGGATGACATGTACAACGTGAGTGATAGGAACACTGATATTGGCCAGCTCTGAGCTGTATCTTGTCTTACAGTACGCCGTGGTCTACTTCGAGCCGGAGGGTGACGTCAAATACAAGCTGCCGGCCAAGCCTAAACTGGTTTCTGTGCCGGACTCCGAGATTCAAATGGTATTGAAGCTCGAGAATAGTTGTGTTTAAAGATTGATTCATAATCATATTGCAGGAAAACCTGGTCGAGCGGAAGCACCATCGATTGGCCCGTTCGGAGCGTTCAGGCATCTCGGATAGAGATGCCAAGCCGACAGCCAGGTATTCCTCACATTTGCAGAGATTTAAACCCCACTCATGTATGGTATCCCCGCAGCATTCGCGATCAGCTACACACGATTGTCTACAGGTATCCACCCACCTACGTTCTGAGCAGCGAGGAGCAGGATCTCGTATGGAAGTTCCGGTTTTACCTCTCCTCGCACAAGAAGGCTCTGACCAAGTTCCTGAAGTGCATCAATTGGAAGTTAGAGGACGAGGTTACTCAGGCGCTTTGGATGCTGGCCAACTGGGCGCCCATGGACGTAGAGGACGCCTTGGAGCTGCTGAGTCCGACTTTCACGCACCCCCAGGTGCGGAAATACGCAGTTAGTCGATTGGCCCAAGCGCCAGACGAGGATCTGCTGCTCTACTTGCTACAGCTGGTGCAAGCTCTGAAGTACGAGGATCCGCGGCACATTGTCCACCTGCATGGCTGCATCTTTCCCGAGCGCGACGTGGTGCGGTCGATCTTGGACGACAATGGATCCCTGCTGGATCAAAGCAGTCTATCCGATCTAAGCGCCACAAGCAGTGGACTCCACGCCTCGGTCATTCCAGCCAATCAGCGGGCGGCCAGTGTTTTAGCCGCCATCAAGAGCGATAAGTCAGTGAGCCCCGGATCAGCGGGTGGCAGTGGGGGTCAGGGATCGGTTGCGCTTCCGAACCCTTCTGCTCCCGCCACTCCTGGCAGCAGTTCGTTGCCCTGCGACTCAAACTCCAATG
Organism: Drosophila teissieri; assembly: GCF_016746235.2. Lineage (NCBI taxonomy): Eukaryota > Metazoa > Arthropoda > Insecta > Diptera > Drosophilidae > Drosophila > Drosophila teissieri. The sequence goes on from NC_053030.1 coordinate 22,067,159, forward strand.
CCCTCATGCTGGCCGAGGGCATCAGCTTTGGCAGTGTACCAGCCAATCTCTGCACATTCCTGATCCAGCGCGCTTGCACGAATGCCACGCTGGCCAACTACTTCTACTGGTACTTGTCCATCGAGGTAGAGGAAGTGGAGTCGGTGAGGAAGCAGGACGAACGGGCACACGACATGTACGCCATGGTGCTCAAGATGTTTCTAAAGGTGCTAGAGAACGGTTTGTGCGATTCAACCAAACGCTGGTTCTTTCTCTAATGTGCTTTCATCCTCACAGGCAACTTCAACCTAAGAGGCATCTTTTACAACCTCCGGAAGCAGCGGCGTTTCATCGACGAGCTGGTCAAGTTGGTGAAACTTGTGGCCAAGGAGCCAGGGAATCGCAATAAGAAGACGGAGAAATTCCAGAAGCTGTTGGCCGAGCAGGATATGTTCAAGGTGAACTTCACCAACTTCGAGCCCATTCCGTTTCCGCTGGATCCGGAGATCTACATCACCAAGATTGTGCCCATGCGCACTTCGCTCTTCAAGAGCGCCCTAATGCCAGCCAAGTATGCTTGCCCAAACAAACCACAAACTATTCAAAGAACACTTGGTTAATACTATTCCTGTTCCTAGGCTCACGTTTGTCACTTCGATTGCGCATCACGAGTACGCTGCCATTTTCAAGCATGGTGATGATCTGCGTCAGGATCAGCTCATCCTGCAGATGATCACTTTGATGGACAAACTGCTGAGGCGCGAGAACCTCGACCTGAAGCTGACGCCCTACAAAGTGCTGGCCACCAGCTCAAAGCATGGATTCCTCCAGTACGTCGACTCGTGCACCGTGGCAGAGGTCCTTGCGCGGGAGGGCAACATCCACAACTTCTTCCGGAAGCACCATCCGTGCGACAATGGACCCTATGGCATTTCGGCGGAGGTCATGGACACCTACATTAAGAGCTGCGCGGGCTACTGTGTGATCACCTACTTGCTGGGTAAGACTGCTGCCGGATAACCCGACGGATTCTGCTAATCCCTGATCTCCCTTGCAGGTGTGGGCGACCGGCACTTGGACAACCTGCTGCTGACCACCAATGGCAAGCTCTTCCACATCGATTTCGGCTACATTCTGGGCCGCGATCCCAAGCCCATGCCGCCGCCCATGAAGCTGAGCAAGGAGATGGTGGAGGCAATGGGCGGCATTAGCTCTGAGCACCACCACGAGTTCCGGAAGCAGTGCTACACGGCCTATCTGCACTTGCGCCGGCATGCCAACGTGATGCTCAACCTGTTCTCCCTAATGGTGGACGCCACTGTGCCGGACATCGCGCTCGAGCCCGACAAGGCGGTCAAGAAGGTGGAGGAGAACCTGCAGCTGGGCCTGACCGACGAGGAGGCAGTGCAGCACCTGCAGAGCCTTCTGGATGTGTCCATTACGGCGGTGATGCCGGCTCTGGTGGAGCAGATTCATCGATTCACTCAGTACTGGCGGAAGTAAAGAGCATGGCTTGGATAAAAAATTGTGGGAGGAGCAAGTAATCTTTGTTCAGTTTTTACAGGAATGTAAATTGTTAAACATCAAAAGTGTACACTAGACTTAATTTACAAGCATATACCATTATCCTTATACCTTTGTTAACATAACAACTACGAGTATGTACTGATTACTTAAGGCTCCTACAATTTTTTAGCCTAACCACACGCTTGAAAACCTTCCCATCTTACCGCTCCCTACTATTAACCCTAGTTGTAAGTTTGCTTTAGTCGTAGGTGGCCTGTAGCCAAAAGTCCGTAGTCCTCAGTCCGGACCCCAAATGTATCCACATATTTCTTGTCTCAATTGCAATACAACCCATTGTTCGAGCAAACATGCAGGTGCGCTCAAAGAAGCCCGTTTGGTTTCTGTTCAAGATGCTGGAGCTGCTGCTGAGCCTGGGCTGTTGCCTAGTCCATTGGTCCTGCTGCAAGAAGGAGGACATTCCCCACATATTCCTGCTATGTGGCACCTACGGGGGATCGGTCATCATATGCTTCATGTCCCTAATTGGCGCCTTCTATGCCGAGCGGCCGACCATGAAGCACGAGGCCCTGTTCGGCGGCATTTTGGGTGGCCTCCACATGGTCACCGTGTACGCCAACATGTACGTGGCCACCTTGGAGGAGTTCCGCACCGAGCGGTGGCCTGGCTTCTACGCGTGCTGCAGGAATAACGCCATCGTGGCTCTCTACGCTGGCGCCATCTACCTGCTGCACTGCACCTTCGCCCTGGACCTCATGCTCTCCCACTCGCGCAGCAAACGGAACCGCAAGCTGCATCCGCTGCGGAGCCAGCGACCGCTGCAGCTGTACTTCATCAGCCGGGGCGTGGAGGCCTATCTCAGTCGCTTCTGGTTCTTTCGGCGCATCGCCGCCAGGATGCTGACCAGCGCTCAGCCATCGGAGCACTCGGCTCGGAAGCGGCAGGCCTCGTCCTCCGAGTCGGACTCGGATGCCAGGGACAGGGAGGCTGAGCGGATCAAGCACTCGACATTTGTCAAGTAGGCGGATCTCAATACTTCCTCGTACCAGCAATAAATGAAGCCCATCCACCTGGGCGTGTGTCCCATTCAAATGCCCGCCGAAATGCAGCCCTGGGGCGAACAGCTGTGCGCTGCATAACAGCCCTGTCTCTTCGAGCGCGCGCACTTTGACAGCTGTTCGTTTACAGTTCGTTCGGTGCTTGCAAGTTTGTTTGGCGCGTCGCGTGTGATTTACGTTATTTTTCCTGGAATTGCGAGGATTTTTTGGATTTTGGCTCTGGCTTAAGCGTGTGGAGGAGTACGGCTTTAACGACGATGGCGAGCGGGGCGGTGAGTTCCGGGTGTTCCGGGGGGAGGCACTGCGTCCACTTCGCCATTGTGCGGATGCATTGCTGGAAATTTCTGTCTGCAAACTTTTCCGATTTTCATAGTTCGATGCGTGGTGGAAAGTTCTGCTTCTGCTTCTGTTTCTACGGCCGGCTCTTGTGCTCTAGGTCTGTGTGCCTGTGGTTTTAGTTAGTGGCAGGTATTCGTAGCTAAAACTTTTGCTAAAAGTTAGCCGGGGCCACTAAAGTTGCCGCCAGACGACGCACTCGCAAACAAACGAAAAAGCCGGCAGCAGCACACACTCGCGGCCACATCCATATGCACACTTACTCCCAGGCGGCCAACTGAGTTGGTCGTGCCAGAGCGAACTGCACAGTGGGCCTTGGCTAACTTAAAACAGCAGTAGTATCTGTGCCTGGGCTTCATTTCCTTAAGCAATTCCAATTTCTAGGACTTTCTTTCATTCATTCATTCTGCCTTTGGAAGAGGCTGAAAACTGTGTACAAACTGTGTAATAATCATTTCCCGTTTTCGCTATTTTAGCTTACTATTACGACACACTCGATCTGGGCAATTTTGAGTAATAGTAGCAGGAATCTCTTATCGGAGCACTATGCCATATCCACATCCACATCCATATCCACATCCATATGCCACTCTTCCCGAAGAGAGCCCCGTGCAGCTGTGAGTGCGAGTGAGTGGGAGTGGGAGTGCGGGCTTGCGAGCGAGTGAGCATGAGTCACCGCTGCCAACTGCACTCAACTTGGCCTTTGTTATTGTCTGTGGCTGCAAGCCACCAAACCACCTAGCCACCAGGCCACCGGGCGGCCCAGCCCAGCTCAGCTCCAGTCCACTCCCCCCCGACCGCTGTTAGCCCCAATTCCCCGGTCGTGGTCCTTCGAGCCGGGCCGAATGCAGCACGTGTTCATTTTGGTGTGCAAAGTCACTTGGAATGCCAGGCTGGAGTTATGTGTGCGCCTTTTTGTGCGATATGTGTGTGCGGATGTGCAGATGTTAGTGGGTGTGTGGGTGTGGAAAGCGTGTGCATCTGAAAGATACATTTTCTAGATCGCAGCATGTTTGGTTTAGTTGGCAGCTAAATTTCACTACGTGCAGTTTGCGGTGGGTGTTGCAGTCTAAGTCGCGGAATTCCAACTATGTTTCGCAATTGCAACATTGCCGGCTGGTGATAACGATAAAGCGGCGAGTTTCCGAGTCGATGGAGTGAATAAGATTAATCGTTATGGTGATGAGTTCATTACGAATGTGCGATATCGTATGGTCGATGAGATGCAAAGGGCTGAGATAGCTAATTAGAGTAAAATAGGTGATTCACGTTTTCCAGTCAGCTTAAGTTGCAGTTTTTCCTATTCAAGTCAATGCATTCATTGTAGATACCAAACTATCAATGATAGGTGAACCCATCGTACCGAAATAGTAGCATAGTGGTAGAATATTAGCACGTTCCATAAATTGGTAATCGCTTTTGGCTTTTCGTTTCGCCTTATTTCGAATTCGGGGAACCCAAAGGTAGTTCGTCTATAATTTCACAATCGACCCATGGGTGCCACTGTAATTGAAGTCTTAACTCTGCTCTGACTTCCTATGTGCAGTCGCTTTTAACTGGAACTTTTGGGCCGTCGAGTCGTTCTGTCTTCCCCATCGACGAACCACGAACCCAACTCCCGAAACGAAGGTTCCCATCGTAGCACCAAAGCCCCATAAGCCCCCATCTCGGGTTTTGGCCCAAAAACGCTGTGTACGTGCCGCTAGTTCAGCTCCATAGATCGTCCGGCGGTAATCAGTTTACGCTGACGTTGTTTGCTTACTACTTTCCCCGCCAGCTGCCCCCAAGCCCCCTCTGCCCACGCCCCTGCCCATGCAGATACAGCTGGGGTCAGCAAACTAGCCTTTGGTATAGAAACTTCCCATGAAATATGTTTACTAGTAGTTTCCAGATTCAAAAACATTACTTTACTCTACTGTGCAATACGATGTGCTTTCTACGCAAGTGCACTATTATTTTGACCGCGTCTGTGCACAAGTATGCGCATTCATATTCAAAGCCAAGTGCAAGTTGTGTAGCTACATGCGAAACTCTATGTAAAGCGAAGTGGCTCTCATTTATTTTTCGTTCAATTCTATTTCGCTGCCGTTCGTTTTTCATGAACCGATACTAACACGAGTGCTACTATTTCAGTTGGTTACTAAACATTTAGTGCCCCCCCTCCCGGCTGTGCCCCCCTCTCCGGACTGCCCCTCGAGCATCGAGCGAAGCGGGCTGACTAAGCGAACGAGCAGCGAACGGCAGCGGACGAAATGTCGCGCCATATTAACCATATTGCGCGGGGCCAGAAGGGGGGGCTTTTGCATACTGCCCATGCCCATGCCCGTGCCCCAGTATGTGGGGTTCCCTGTCCCCTCATTGCCCCTGCCCCATGCCCCACTCCGCTCCTTTGGCCCGCATCTGTCGCCTGGCAGTTGGCTGGCTGCAGTTGCTCCATTTGTTTGTTTGTGTTGGCCTGCCAGCCGGCGTGCAAGTACAGTGAAGCCTTGTATCTGAACAATTGATTTCCTTAGTCAAAGATAAAGATACGATGAGCCTAGTGATCTACCTCCTGCCACACTGCAAACATTTGGTGTTGCATACTTACAGGTGGCGGTTAAACTTACGTTTTTCCAAGATTCAAAAACAGCGTCCTTGTTATTTTTTTAAGTGTAACATTTCATTTGATGCGAAGTAGCTTACTTAGGGGCTCCACTGTTCGGTTTAGTTTTGTTTGAGTGTGGCGCTGTGTTTTCGCTACAGTTGTTGTTGTCCACAACGTGATAAAAACTTTAAACATTGAATTGTGATACTTCGTCACTTGGTTGTAAATTGAAATAAGACCACCTTCCCCCCTCCCAACCCCCTACCACCAAGTGCAGCCCAAGAATACCCCCATTTCCCCCGCCCGCCCCCCGCCGACGTAGGGCGAAATGCGAGGCGAGGGCAAAAACAAAATAGATGGGAAAACCGAGAAAAAGAAAAATCTCTTGCAATTGTCAGCAAATTTCCTTCCAAGCAGCGAGAACTTGGGCACAACAAGGGTCTCAAGGCAAAAGCAAAAAAAAACATTAGGAGCAGCCACTGAGACATTTGTTTAGTTGGGCTTTCAGTGCTTCAAGCACCCGTCTTTTTTGCGAGTGTACTCGTATGCTTATGTGTGCACCCATTATTTATGTGAGGCTCTGCCCGATTCCATATATTCCACTCCTCGATCGCCCGATTCCGCTCACAATTTCAGTGCACCTTCCGACGCCTTCGGTTTGGCTCTCCGATTTGGCCATCCGTTTGGGATTTAAGTTTTCAGTTATCAATTTTCTGTTTTAAGTATTTAGCTTTTCGGTGCCTGCGGTTAAGTAGATCCCTCGATTTCTCTGCTCGCTGCTTTGTGCGGTTTAATTCGGCGTTTGATTTGCGAATATGCGCAAAATTTGTGCAAATTAAATAAATAATGCACGTGCTCGAACTTTCAATGACGCTGGATTCAAAAGGCTCGTGAATAAATTGAACAAAAGAAAGCCAAATGCATATCACATTTGATCAATCGCACAAATAATTCACATTTTTTTATGGTGAGTTCAAAAATCTTATTCAATGTGAGACAAATTAACGATAATGTAACTTTGCATCAACGTGCTTGGTTTCCAGCCACTTGGAAGTTCACTTTCAGCAGAATGCATAGGTAATGTTTAGTTATCTAAAACCACCAAGCAAAAACCATCATCGAATAGTCCGGGCAAAATCAAAACGCTGCGAACGGGCTTTTATGGGCCTGAAATTACCGTAGGCCGATTGCCAAGTTTATGGCTCTTGAGTCACAGACGGCTAGCATAGCGCACTCTGCTTACCTTTGGCTCAATTATCTGATAAGGAAAGCCAGATATATATATATATATATATGTATATGGGTATTATGTGAGGAGGGGCAGGGGCAGGGGGCGACTTGAGCGATATCCGCGGTTTGTTGACCTCCGCGCTGATAAAGATTTTCCCGTTTGTGTATCTTCTGCCCGCTGGGTTTGCGAAAACTTAACTTGCACGAAGATCATGGCTAGAAAGCGGGCCAGAACGACCGCTTTATGGCTAAGAAGCGGCTACTACATATGTGCTGCGACTATATGGTAATTAGGCGGCTAATAAGTAAAACCCGCACGTAGCCCAAATAAAAATGGTAACAGAATCGACGATTGGTGACAGACTCTCCGCTTCTCTCGCGCCGCTTTTGGTATCCCAAGGCCAGTGGATCTATCAGGTTAATTACCCGCCATTGTTAATCCTAGTACTCCTACACCCCGCGCCCTTCATCTCATCTCGTTGTTAGTGGCCAGTTGCCAGTTGACAGTTTTTTGGTTTTCTGTTTCTGGGCCCAGGCAACTTTTTTCCATGCCCATAATGAATTCAATTATTGTCACTCGAGTGCGTTAAGTATGCCGCAAAGGTATGTGCCGTGTGGTCTATCTGTATCTGCGAGATACATTCGTATGCTAATACGTGCCCAGCCACGAAAATCTAACGCCGAACGGCAAGACAAATAAAAGGCAAAGGCTTCTGCGTCACTTGAAATTAAAATGCCTGTGCAGAAATAACAACAAAATTACCAAAATAAGTGGAGGCTAAGGCTCAGAACTAGTTTTCGAGCGCATTTCAGTCGCCGGGGGGAGCTTGACAGCTTTGGGCCACAATGAAGTGCGAGGGCGGCTCGAAAAGTTGGCTGACAGTTCAATTAGTTGCAAACACAAATGGAAGCATGTTAGAAAACTTGGGACTCCAACTAGTAGAAATCTAACTTCCTAAAAAAACTAATGATAGTAAATTTAATGATACCTAAAATACAGAACTTTCAGATCAGCCCCCTTGATGTGACTTTAAATTTATAACGCTTTTTGTGCGGAATTTATGAATGTAGCTACAGATAGATTTATTTATAATAAGTTAATGCTCCCCCACCTTCGGCTACGTGATTATACTGCCATTCGGCGCTGACAGACCCCAAAGAGCATATAGATATACGTAAGTATAGTATTCTCCGATTTCGCCTGCGTCAGTAGGGTCGCCATGTTGAAGCCGTGTTTCGTTACCAATTGCGATTGCCGATCTAACTTATTAATTTATGAACTTCGCCTAATGTCTGACTTCGTGTGGCTGCTCTCCACTCGGCGGGTTTTTGTCATTCGCTGTTCTTTTGGGATGGGCCCCGCCCTAATCTTTGCACAAAGCACTGCTGCCTTTTGTTTTTAACAATTGCTCAGTGCCTCTCGCTCGCACTCCGCCTAGCGCCCTCTCTGTCGCACCCGCTGGGTTCTCGACTTGCGCGTGTATTTGCTGCCTTTATAAACATGTTTTCGCATTAATAATACATTTTTATTCGCTAATTTAAATGTTGTTTACATTTAACAAAAAACCAGTTAGAGTCTGCGACATATAAGCAAATATATATACGATACACCTGCGGTCACAACAGTGAAGAACGACTTAGCCATACATTTATCTTAATAAAATAGATTAAAGTAGAGTTTATTTCAAGTATAGCCATGATATCGTGTATGAAATGACACATAGCTTACAGATAATAACTTTAAACCTTAATACTACTAATATGTTGACCGCAAACGTGCATGAGAGTAGTACATATAGAAACACCCATACAGCAGCACTTCTGGGTGGAGCCTAAAACTTTGATAATTTACTTAGTCTGGGCATGTTTTTGTATGGGTGTGTGTGTGTGAGTGCTTCTTTCTTATTCGTTATTTATGCATTTGTTAAACTTAGACTTGGGAATCATTCGATGGCGACTTAAGAGTTACTCTCTTCGCAGAACGCTCCCCATGGCCCAGATACCCATGCTTTCCCGCTTTCCCGCTTTCCACTTCAGAGAAGCTAGACCAACAATGGTGGGACTGGCAAGTGGGAAAGGGTTCGAAGTGGCTGTGTCGCTTTGTGGGCGATTAAACCACCCACAATCAACGCCTCCAGCAGCGGGCTTACCCACTTTGCCTCCTGTTCTTTTCGCCAAACAAATCCTTGTCAACGCATTAAATAAATGTTGTCGCACCCCCAAACTGCCTGATCGTATCCTGCGTCCTTTCAGCCTGTCCTGGGTCCAACCTAAATTTTAATCAATGTGCTTACCTTACATGCGATTGCCGAACACCCATTAACATTTGTTTTTGAACTTCTGCTTGAGTTTGAGTGGGTTAAATAGATACATCTGTATATGGGTCCCAGACCATCCTGGAATTTTGTTCAGTTCCGGAACCTTTTGATGTCCTATCTGCGCTGAATTGAGTGGTTTTATCTTGGCAATTGGTAAATGGTATATGAGTGATTCATAATTTCCATTAATTGAGGCCTTCTAACTTGATCAACCACTAGAGTCGGCGGCATCCACTTCATTCAGACAGAAAGGGACGCACTTGGGTTTATGGCCGGACTCAGATAGGGGATTTCGGTTGGAAACCGAAAACGTCGTCCCCGATTCGGTTGACAATGGAGCGGAACTCGAACCCGTGCGGCAATTTGGGGCAGCATTGAGGAAGGGTGATTGAAACGCGACAATTTGTTGGTTCTCAAGTGCCTGAGGCTCGATGCTCGCTGCTCGAGGCTTGAGCACAACTTGAATAACAAGCAATGAGCAATCCGCAATCGAGGGGCGAATGTATAGCACACATTACACCAATCAATCCGAATCGGATCCAGCTGCCCTTTCCTCGAATTCAAGTAAACAAAAGCCATTAGCAAATGTGTATCCGAAAGATGCACAAACGGCGACACTTGAGCTGGTGTAATCAAATCATAAATTCATATACACAAATGGAGATAGATACGGGAATGTTCGCCCTGTGTCATTCTATGCATTTTCCATTAGAGTCGCACAGATATATAGTACAGATAGATATAGATATATGTACATATCCCTTCCAGTACGACGACGCTTTCGTAATTGGTTCAAGTGTCTTTGGTCGTTTGCAACCACAGAATCACAGCAATGAAACACAGAAACTGTACTTTATCGCCAACAATAAGATTGTCGAATCCCAAAAAACCAGCTGGTTGTTGCGAACGGAAACTCCTTTCCATCCTCCGCTCATCTCCGTCCATCTCCATCTCCATCTCCGCTCGCCTCCTTGCGCTCCGGGGACTTATCAAACTATCTTCGAGCGTTTTGCATCCCCTTCGCATCCCTTTGCTTCCTGTCGTCCCTGCTTCCATCTCAGCTAACTGAGTTCATCTCCGCCTGTCCGTCGAGACTTTTCCTATTGTCTATACCCTAACATTAGTTGCCAACTGGGAGTCATAGTTGCTATTGCATCATAAAAAGCACAGATATCCTTGGGGCGGCAATCTACTACTGCCACTTTATTGCGATTTAAAAACTTATTGGCATACCAAGTGTGTAGATGTCCTTTTAGTTTATATCACAAAATAAGGTTTTGAAATATATTTAATCGGTTTTTAAAATACAACCCTATTGTTGCGCTATTTGGGAAATTCTCCCTCAAAGTCAAGTTTCCTTCAGTGCCTTTTGATTCCATTTTTTAAGGGTATTCCAAACATCGCAGTGGTCAAAAACCCGATTCTCCCCTTTTACCTCCTTCATTTCCATTGTAATGGGTCCGAATTCAAAAAGTCGACAACGCGCATATTTTAAGAAATCATTTCTTGATTACGACGTTTGAAAACAATTTGTCTTTCACTCTTTCGCTTCAGTTCTCAGTTCTCAGCTTTTGGTTATTTGGTTACTTGCTGTATATATACATATGTACTTCAATCTACATATAGCCGAACATAGATACAGATGTGTTTGTGTAGAGGGTTTGCTGCTTTTGGCTTTGTGTGTGAGAAATGTATTGTGTACTTAGCGCAAAGTTGTCTGACTTGTTGAGACTTTTTTATGCATTATTCTAGCGCCCATTTTGATTTTTTATTATTGCTGCTGCGGCTGCTTTTTCTATTTCTATTTCTGTTGCTTTTCATTGGCTTTCGTTAGAAAATAGATATATATGTAGATACGGCGGTACTACCGAGCTAAATTGATGTGGTTGCTTTTTGTGTTCGTTACTTACTGGGCATTTGATGAAACTGAATTCATAATTTGAATTGCTGTTTTCTTTTGGGGGATAGAAATGGGATCGAATTGATTTCAGCTTGGAGGGCTTCAGTCCATGGACGTCAAGTCAATTTACTCTAAGTACTCTTGCTTCTATTATTCCTAAACAATACGTTGTAATTTAATATCGAATATAAATCTATATTTATTAAAGAACACTTTATTTACCAGGAGATGTGTATGATAGTGTCTACTTGATGTTTTGGCTGAAATGGTTCAACAGTATTTTTACTTTCTATGGGTCCTTTTGAACTTTTCTCCTTTCATTAATGAATTTTGGTGAATCGGCGGAGGAAGCGAGAGGGCGATAGCCGTCACAACAAATGGCAATAACACCTGTTGAGGTCACGCACACAGAGGTTGACACACACTCGATTTCACACAGACACGCGCCGTCGACACGCGAAAAGGACAATAACATTTGCTCACGTGTTGAGAGGATGAGAGTGGGAGAGAGGCGAGATGAGAACGCCAAAGCGGGATGGGTGCGAGGGGGAAGGCAACTGCGGCCGAGCACATGTCTGCGTGTCGTTCTCCCTCTCTCCATCGCTCGCTATCGCTATCTCTCTGCTTCCCTCTCTCGCACACAGCGAAAGGTGCGCGTCTGTGTGTCCTTGCCGTCGTCCTTTTCGTCTCTGTTTTGTTTTCGCTCTTCGTGCGTGTGAGTAACATGTGCACATATGCATATACACTCACACACTCACACACACACACATACGTGCCCATAGGTCAGGTTCATAGCCCGCCTCGGGCTCGAATTCAGGTTACGGATGAGGATATCGGGATAGGGACATCGACAGCTAAATGCCACTAAATATGCAGCATAATGGAAACTGGGCCGACTGGCGGAGTGGCAGAGTGGCATGTGTCCTGCGGCTCGCAATTCGATTCCAAAGGTGTTGCAGCCTGTCACAATATTGCGTGCTCCCCTCTCCCTCTCCTTATCCTTTTTCTTCTCCTTCGTCCTTTTCTCCTCTGCTGATGCTGATAAGAAAGGTCCGGGCGGCGGAGGAAGAGCGGCTACGGCGACCGCAACTGTAAAATGTCAACAGTTGGCGACCCAGGACATGAACACATGTTGCGATAAGGACATGAGCAGGAGGAGCATAAACATGCCAGCACAAGAAGTGTGCAGAGTAGGCTGTGGGATGACCCATAAACGGAGGGAGCCATAAGCTAACGGGACTAAAGGAGCGCATTGTGTCCTGGTTGTTCATAACTCTGGATGCCAGTGACATAAGGATGTTGGGTTGGTCTTAAATGCGCAAATATAGAACATAACGATGTCTGAAAGTGCAGACATTCCGTTTACCTAAACCCAATATGTTTATATCCTTGGGAAGATACCATTTCTGTATTATATGATCTTGAATGTCTAACGTACCTACTGAAGGTACTTTCGACCTTAATTTGAATATGATTTATCTATTCTGGCTAAATGAATATACCTATAGTTGTCATGATAACAATGAAATGCGAATCACCATGAGATCGTCCTCCTAAAATCCGACTATCTCATTACGTTCAGCTCACTAGAGTTGAATAAGGGTGCTATCAAATGGCACTTCCGATCCCGGCAGCAACTGTACCTCTTAGATCCATAAGAATGAAGAGTAAAGAATAAAGTCGCACGCAAAAACCGAGACCGAAACTAAATTTGAGCTCGGGCGTCGAGCAGAGCAAGTCGAACACCCTAAGTCCTAAAACGCAGAACGATTCCAGTGGTGCCTCCTGACTACCTGAGCAATAGCCATGTGATTCGTACCTTGAGGCATTTCATTCCATCCATTGGTTTGGGATTTGCCTTATTTGTAGTTCTTTCGGCCGCGTTTGTTTGTGTTGTTTGTGTAGTTCGGCATGTTCCTGGTAGATATTTTTGCGTCTTGTGCAAACACACAGACTGCCAGTCGCAGCAACTGGGGAGAGATAACAAAAGAAACACGTTATCCTTTTTTTCATGTTAATGGTTTATGGTTTCCTTGTTTTGACGGTGGAAACAGGAATGGGAATACGACTATGGGTTGGCAGTGAATATAATAAGAGCGTCTAATGCCGGGGAATCCATTTCCATTCTCCAATTTTGCGACTCATCCAAGTCTTAGGATAAACGCTCACAGAGAGAAAATGTGCGTAGCTAGGATGATGTAATATACAATAAATAATCTCCTAATACATATAGTTCGATATTTCAAGAAGACATTAATGTGGTGAAGAAGACATAAGAGAACATTTATATACTTTTATTTTTAAATGAATAAATTCGATCCTGCACAGCTGGATTTTCCTCAGTGTAGCCTAAAACACAGAGCGCAAATCAATGAAAAACTGAAATCTGAAAAGCCAAAATGCGTCTTTGTTGCCCATGTTCCATCTGCCTCATATGCGTAGTTTCAGGAACTAGTTTTGCGCCTTCTTCGCCTTGCCAAACTGCGCAGCTGTTTGGGCCAAAGTCCTTTGTTTGCAGATTACGAATGCGCAAGCCTACGATCCATAAGACTGCGAGTGTGTCTCAGTTTCCATTTTGGACTGCGGAGATTCAATTACCATTTGAACAGGTGTCCCTTTCCCCAGATTTGTGCTAATATTGCAATCCACTGCTGAGACTGCAACCCTCGCGCCATTTTTGAGTCCTTAATCCAGGGGGTGCAACTATTATTAAACAAATTTAAGTCGCTGGCAATGACAATAACTGAGTCACTCGGCGAAAACGGGTGGTGGACCCAGAGAAGTTATGAGAGGCATCTACGCATCTGCATCTATGGGTTGTCTAGTCGGGCGGGAACTGTACTCGCTCGACATTTGAAATTCAAATCGCAGCGGCGTTGAAAGCGTATTTCAATTTTCCCCCTTTTGTGGCAGATTGGGAGATTGCCAAATCGCACTTCACAGAGCTCGGCTCTAAAGTTAGGCAAATGTATTTACATATTTAGCCATGAAGCCGAAGGAAAAGTGACACAACACAACACAAAGCAACTTTTTAGTTGCGGGGTTGCGCGAGCAACGCAACGTACAGATACTCAGATACACAAAGCGTCGAGTTGAGATATTTACCCCGAGATACGCATTAGAATGGATGGGCTGCCCCTGCTGATGATGATGATGACGGTGATGTCGAGGGAGGATGGCATATCCCAGGCAATAATCTAATGTATTCAATGTAATATCTACGCACAGTTCTATGTGAATATTTGTGAATTTGTGTATTTATGGCTTTTTTGTACAACTGTATTAATGGGCTAAAATTCTTGATTACTATGAAGCCATTTGAATTCGAATTCTGCCCTCAGATTTTTATTAACGAACCACCGCCCTCTTCCGTTCCGTTGGCTATGTTCAAATCAAAGCCATTGTCTTATGGGCAACAAATTTTCCATCAATTTCCCCGCCCGCTTTTCATCGCCAACCGCGAAGTACACCCTTCAGAGACTGAAAGGGGTTGCAACATGTATTTCCAAGCTATTTTGAATTCGAGTGGCCGGCGGGGCAGGCCAAAATGCCAAAATGCCGAAATGATGCATTAAACTGCGGAAAGATGTGCGAATTAGTTGCCAGCAGTGGAGATTCATCGGGTGGGAGGGGTCGTGCCCTTTGAACTGGAGTGGAGATCGGTGAATTGAGTTGTTGAACTGGAATGATTGCGTGTGAAGGGTATCAAACCTGCTTATTGAACATGAAAATGTTCCGAAGTCCCGAAGTGCACATGCCCGTTGCTGCTGAGAGCCACCAAGGATCATCGGTAGAGAAAGCTAAACAGCACTAATAAATCTAGTTAGGCATTTTTTTTTCTAGAAATTTGATTACACTATCTCCGCCATACCTACATGTAAAATATAAAAAAGGGCCAAATTATAATAGAACATCTCTCTACCCTTAATGGGATTTCTTTCCTATCTTCGCCTGAGATCCCCGTCTTGTGAAAACAAGTCCTTGGCCCTGCCTAGAATGCCTAGAAATTCGTCAACTAAATGACAGACATCCGTCCCTCGGCGATGACTCTCCCACATTGTCATTGTTCAACGTGCATGGCTACAATAATTAATTTTCCCAAATCCCGATATCAGATTTATCTGTGGAAAACGTTTTAAGCCTCCCCCTGAACCGAGAAAAAAAAAGGAAAATGAGCAAACGCAGAGCGTAGAACAAAGCCGAACAAAAAACGAATGCGAACAATGAGAGATATTTTTAAATGGAAAATTTCGTATTTAATCCTCACTATGTCCCATTCCTTTCTCACACATCCATGTGGCTATCCGTGCATCCATCTATCTATCTATCTGTCGGTTGGCTCTTAACTAACCCAACCTTAGAATGCCTTGGATATTTCGGTGCTGTGGTTGTTGTAATTCATCACCTACAAATCAATCATTTTGACGAACCAACTCAACTCACTAAAAAAAGAACGTTCGAACCGGGAGAAGAACGAAATAAAGGGAATATCGCACTAAGAACGGAGCGTATAAAATGCACACACACTGTTCTGGAGGGACAATAGATCAATGCTTCCATATCAAAGAGTCGGCTTGACCTTTTAACGCAAGTTATGGCTCGGAAGGTGAGGGGTGCGGGGTAAGGGGTCGGGGGTTGAGTCGAGGGACGAGATGGAAGCCTGTCTCAGCTCGACTAATTGTCTCCCAATGGATCACTCTCTGGGCTGTTACACTGGGAAAAACTTCAGAGTTTCTTTGGAATTGGAAAAGTATATCAGTGAAAGTGCAATTTTACCAACAATCCGAAATATTCAACGTCTTAAAACTGATAGAAGAGCTTTAATAAGGTGCCTTCCTTTCGAGCGATCTCTTTTAAGCTATAACAGCTTGATAATTTTAGCAGACAAGTTATAACAGAGGTATATAACAGAGGTAGATAGTTGATGACACGTGTTTTTTCTGAGTGCAGCTCTCTCTATCTCGGACGCATGAAAAATGTTTTCATTCCATAGATTTATGTAGATAGCCCTGCGAAGGTGTGGTGTAGGTGAGCGCGTGTGTGTGCGTGTGCTGAGTATCTGTGTGTGCCGGCACTTAATTTGTTGTTTCTGTGCGCTGCAGCATTTTGGTGTGAGATTACGCATTCTGAGTTGCCTGCCAGATCTTTGACGATCCTTTCAGAATTGGAATTCTCATCTTGTCTTGGCTTAGTTTACAATGCTCTTTTGATTAGGCCTCGGAGGTGGCCCCCTCCCCCTACCCCTCACCCTACACCTCCACTTCCACACCCCACCCCTGAGGTACCCTGCCGTACGTGATTGGTATTATTCATCACTTGTCCTTCGTTGTATCCTATATCTTTGGCATTTGTTCCTTCGCCTCGCATTCCGGCTTATCGGGCGAGATTTGTTTAGGCACTCAACCTTGGCAGTGTTTAATTAAAATTTTA
Source organism: Drosophila teissieri (assembly GCF_016746235.2). Lineage (NCBI taxonomy): Eukaryota > Metazoa > Arthropoda > Insecta > Diptera > Drosophilidae > Drosophila > Drosophila teissieri. Next base: position 22,083,518 of record NC_053030.1, read on the forward strand.
AGTATGTATGCTCAGGTAGTTTGCTTTTTGGTCTTGCTGTCCTGTCTTTGCTGTTTGGTAGGTAGAATCAAAATGCTCAAATTTATTTAGTTGGCACAGGAAGTCGTAAAACATTTGCGCTCACTGACTGGGATTTTCCTGAGCTGCTGGAAAATTTTCTAATTGATTTTTATAGATTTTCGTTCGGACATTTACAGGACTTCCACTGAGGGAAGTTTCCCCAACTGAATAGTGGAATGTGGAATTGTGTTATTGGGCGGTTTTGGGGGTTTGGGGCGCTCGAAGGGGTCAACAGCCAAAAACTGAAAAGTTTTACTGAGTACTAACAATGAATGCAGTCGATAAGTAGTGGCATAAGTACGATTTCATTCCTACGCACACAGGCGCATGGCACATAAAGCCAGCAATGAGAAACGAGCAATGGAATCGGTTTTTAATTTCGGGCGACACCGAACTAGCAAGTTCACTTACCACCCATACTACTTGGATTCAAATAGATATATATTTACCATAAGATACACATACTAGAATGCTAAGGAATGTAGACCAAAACCGATAAGTTTTAGATATTTTACAATTATTCAGAATCGTTTTATTTGGAGATAGCTTGAGCGGAATCAATTGAAGTAACTTCTTTGTCGCAACTTATTACCAACTCTTGCGTAAGGGTATCCTCAAAAGCTCCGAACTCCTCCACCCTTCAAAGGACATCGAATCGACTCAAGGCACAGCTGTTGGAAAAGAAGCAGAAGTTGGATAAAAGAGCTGAGCCAAAGAAAGAGGAAAGGAAAAGAAAAGGACAGCAGGCGGAAGAGGACGAGGAGGGGTGGGCTGCGGGGATGGTCTCAAAATAGTCATTGTAATAAGAAAATTTTGATTTCATTTTTAGTATTTGTGTAAAATTTAATAACGCCGCACAAGATGGCTGACTTCGCAAGGGGCAGGCACAACAAAAGGAGCGAGCAGGATGGCCGGATGGGCGAAAGAGAGGGGGGTGGCATGGCCATGGGCGTAGCGGTGGGGGTAGCGCTAGCGGTAGGGGTAGGGGTACGGGTGAGGGAGGGGCAAGGGTAGGGCTGAGGGGTAACTAAAACGCTTAAAACACACAATCTCGTTTCGGGTTCGGTTGGGATTTCGGGGTTACGCTTAAACTCTAAGTACATTTTAACTTAACTGCCTTTTTTGTTGTTGGTCCTTCGGTTTTTTGCTTTTTGTTAGTAGCCCTCCCCGCCGCACCCCGTTCACCCCTCTCCCACGGCGAGTTGTAAGGCGAGAAGGCAAAAAACCCAGATGATGATGCCGATGCCAATGACGATTACCACGCCAGGATGATGGGGTGGTGACTGGGTTGGGTGGTGGTTCCTCAACTTCTAACTTGACTTGTGTGTTTGTGTGTGTGTGTGAGTTTGGGTGTGTGCGTTCGCCTGAGCACAATTATAAATTTTTGGAATTGTTGTAATTTAGTTTGTTTGTTTGCCAGTTGGATGTGCTGGCAGCTCGCTCCTGCTCGCTCGCACCTACCACAACCCACACGTATCCCTCGCTCCCTCTACTGGCTAGTTCGAATGTATATTTGCGCTAGGGTTTTCCCTTTGTTATGTACTAGCTTTGCTCCGTGCTCTGGCCAGTAAGTGAAGCAAGCACTTTGATACCCATCAATTAGTCAGGCGCTCAATGTAACCCCATTTTGGGCTGAGAGCTGAAGACTGAAGACTGTGCCGGCAGCTGCTGCTTAATGGCCATGTCTTGAAGACCTCTTTAGTACTGTACCCATGATTGTGTCGAACAATTTGATTTAATATTTCAAATCTCTTTGTGGGAAGGGGGTAGAATGCAACCATGACAAACACCTATAGAAATCAAAGCCGAAGTTCGAAGGTAACGAAACTGTGCGCTGAGAAGGGAAGGGGTATGGGTTAGGCTTTTCGACTAATTCTCAGATACCAGATATCCCTAACGTAACCCCGCATAATCCGTTGCCTCCATGCGCGGCATACCCTTTGACACCCTGTTCATAAAGGGCACAAAACTTTTCTCCTGACTGCGATTTCCACTGCGACTGCTGCCTTTGCTGATTATCACGATAAAGCATAATGATTACATTTTTAGTAGCAGCCGCTTGAGACAGTGAGTGCGAGCGGGACGGCGGCAGCGGGGAGGCACTGTGAGTGCGAGCGAGAGTAATTATGGTTCGCAAAACGTCGGAGTTTTTGAACTTGTTGGGATTTGGATTGAAATTGGGCTTAGGTTTGGGTTAGGGCTTGCCAGTTCGGAAGTTCGGGAGTTCGGGAGGGTTGGTATATAGCGGCATTGGCTTGCACTTGATTAATTGCGATTTATGTATATGCGATATGGAACTTTGTGTGTAATTACGGACGGGTTGGTTGGTAGCTCTTATAACGGTCGTTGACATGAGGGTTCCTTCGGATTAGATTCCTCTCGTTCGTTCGCTGTGAAATTTGAGCAATAAGCGCGGTGATTATGTAAGAATAATAAAAAAGGGGGAGGCTACCCGAGTAGTACTCCCGAAATTATGCTATGCAGCTGCAACATCCTTCTTAAAAAACGAGATACTTTTTTTTTGCTGGCTGGGCAAATAATTCAGATTTGATATTTGTTGTTTTTTTTTTTTTTGTTGAGGAGAGCGCACTGTTGCTGTTGTTGCCGCCGCGTTTTTGCTTTTTGTTTTGCTCGTCCATTTGCTACTCCCACTCGGCGTAGAGCAAGAAATGCAAAGACGAAGAGAGCGGCAGAGAGCGGAGTTGGCAATCAGCCCAAGTTAAAGTACAATTGCCGCTATTGTCATTACTTTTGGCCCACATTTAAAGCCGAATACAACGCACACCAGCAAAGCGCGAGAGCGCCGCTCCCGGATTGCTCTCTTCAGCATGTTTCGTTGCTGGCACGAAGTGCACACGAAGCGTCTTCGGCTCCGCTCGTGCTTGTGTGCGTTTGTAAATTGATTTTATTAGTTTTTCGTTGTTGTTGTGTGTTTGTCGCTGCCGCTGTCGCAGCCGCAGTCGCCGCCGGCAGAGAAGAATGATTTTAAAAAAATTTTGAAATGCGGCCCTTTAGTCAGTAACTAAACGTGAAGCAGTGCGAACGCGCGCAGCGGCACAATTCCAGCGTTCTTGGCTTTCATCCGGCGTTCTTCCCCCATCAATCACATAAGCAACCCGCCCAATGAAACCTAGTGCTAAACACAATTTTGAATCGGTTTTCGAGTGCTTACACAACCAAGAAACCCACATATAAACCAATTTACCCATGTGAACATGTGCAATTAATTGCAAAAACTACGAAATACTAGAAATCAAAACAAATACGATAAACTTGCTAAACTCTCGCTTTTGGGATTATCAACAAACACACGAGTGAACTTTTCGCAAGGATTTGTGAAAAGGATAACAAACGCACACAAACAGACAATCAAAATGGTAAATATGAAGCTGGCTTATTTCTAAAGGGTATCCTTGGGGTTCTAACGTTCTACAAGGACCTCAAACATGGGCAAGGGAATTTCATTGTTTGGTACACACATACATATATGGTACTTTCGCGTTATCCTTAAAAAGGATATTTCGGAAAAATATTAAAGGAATAGCAACAGTAGGGCTTATAAACTAGAAGCAAACGAGCAAAAGCGCCGAAAACCTCAAGAATATTGGCCAATATAACGTCGTTCTAGTGCCGCATTTTCATACGCCCTATGAATCAGCGCGCACTGGCTAATTTCTGTTTTATTAGCCAAGTTTGTGTGACTTGACTGACACTCCTTAGTCTTAGTCATTAGCCAACTGGCAAAGTGGCGAACTGGCAAATGTCTTGGTATCTTCGCCCGCCATTTGTGTGGGCTAGATAGATTGCATATTATAAAGTGAGACATGAAGTGAGATACCATACCGATGGAGATATTCCGATTCAGAATCAGAATCGGCGAGTACCTTTTATTTGGCACGCACTCGACGCCGCGGCGTACATATAAATTTAGCGTAATCTCTTGGCTGCATATTAATTTGTGCTCAATATTATTGGCATCGCTAATTTCTATAATTTCCGGCGCTGCTGATTCGCTTAACTTAAGCGAACTGCACCCATAAAAGGCAACTCTGATTTGTGTTTCGCGATTTATTTGCTCCGGGACCCATAAAGCAATATTGCATATGCACACTGTACAATTAAGCCATTGACGTATCACTTCCTCCCCCACTATACTTATATAATTCCGCTGATTTTTAGTACCACTTAGTACCACTACCACTCTAGCATAACCAAACCGAGGAGTCTCCAGGCGGATATGTGCCAAATTCTAATTGTTGTCCTCAAAATTCTTTGAATTGATAAGTATTAAGGCCTACTACTTCTTAGTTCAGCGACATTTAATAATGACTAATAATAACAATTGATAAACTCCCAGTTTTATCAATCACCGCCGAGGGCGGAAGCGAAAGAATTCGACTGCTGGGGAGATGCTCTCAATTGTCAACAATGTTTTGCAATCGAATGGTTACGTATGTGATTTATAAATTAATCGCAATAAAGGCGAAATATGAAGAAAAATTAAGAAAATGTGTGTGGTGCTTCGCTCGTTTGGGAAATATTGAAAATGCTGCGCCATATGTGAGAGATACATTTGTATCTGTATCTGTGTTGGCGGGATACAAATAAACTTTTGGCACATTAAGAACGCCGCAAAATGCGAAGAGTCAGCCAAATATGAAATTATGATCACGAATATGATTATGATTATGATGTTGTTATAATTAGAGAACAACGAAAGCGAAAAACGATTCATAATTATTCAAAAATTGACTTAAAGCACTCGCACTCACACTCGCACTCGCAGTCGTCGTCGCAGCTCTCTGTCTCTGCTCCGACTTTTCCACCAGCTGCCGTCGCCAGATCGTTCATATCGTTCAGATCGCATAAGTATAGGATCGTTCAGATCCATATGGCTATGGCTTTAGTTATGGTCTTAGTTGGGGGCTGCTATTTTTAAGTGCACGCATACACACGGCTGCAATTACACTTTCGAGTGCTTAATCACAGCCGAACTTTTACACAAATCATATTCCCCGATATGTACGGTCCCCTACCCTTCCCCCTCCCCCCCGCTCCACGTTTTCCATTCAGGGCGTGCGCCTCTTGCAACTTTTCCCCTGCTTTTCCCCTGCACTTTCCCGCTTTCCTGCCGCACTTGCTGGCTTTTCCATTGAAAAGTCGGGCGAGAATGTGCCCGATATGTTTCCACTCAAAATGCTCGGCGGCGGATGGAGGAGGATGAAACGAAACGACCACATTTGTTTTATTAATTGCCGCTCTTACAAACACATGCTCAAGACCCGCGGCCGATAATCGTGGAATACGCTATTTTATATGGCATAATCATAATTGGCCAAAAAGTGGCTGTAATGAGCAATACGAATCGAAATTACTGCGGCTACACATTCGGACCATGTTGCCGCGGAAAATCTCCCCATTAATTCGATTCCACACATCCGACTTTTCGGAGGATGCTGTCTATGTACATATAGTACAGAGTACAGATCTTGCAGCTGGTAACGCTCACTGAAAATAGAAAATGACTAGGAAAATGCTTTATGGGATACTAAAATTAATGGCGGTGTGTAAAGTCATTAAAATTAAAGTGACAGATTGATTTGGATTGTTTTCAAGAGCAGCCGAGTGAAATTCTCTGGCATTTCAATGCGGTACTGTAACTTTATATAATACGGATATCTAATAAAAATCTGTCTTATAATTAATAAGAACTCTGGCTGCTGCCAACGTTTGGCCAAATTCAGTTAATCGAAAATACCATTCGACCACATTTGGAGCTTTGTCAGCTGCCAACCCCCTTTTATTGGCTGCCTATTGGATTGGCAATTATTGAAATTTATTTATAATGGCCACACAAAAGCACACATTCGAGTATCTGCTAGTCGAGGGCTATGGTTCTTCCATGGCTCATTTTCACCATCTGGAATGGGATTGGATCTGATTGCATGTGAGTGTATCTCACAGATACGCACAGTATCTGTATCTGTATGTGCGGCCGCAACTGACTACTTAATTTCCAAGTGCCATAAAAATTCGATGTGGAATTCAAATTGAACGGTTGCCCGCTTATGCCAACTTTCATTTGGCGTTGAAATAAGTTGTCTTATTTATTGGTTCTATGCTTATAAATATTTAAAAAGCCTCAATTGACAACGCACAATTAGTATATTCACTGACACTCGCAATCGGAGGACAGCCACGGCGGCGATTGCCTTTAAAAGCCAATTGCTGAAAGGCTTTCGATCGAAATGTTTATGCTAATGGCCAAGGAATTCTCCATATTAACATTGAGGCTAGGGTTTTGTTTCCCCGTCTCCGATTGTGAGCGCCTCAAATGTCGAATGCAAATTCGTTCCATCACTCACTTGGGTGTCCATAGTTTCCATAGTTTCCACAGCGGAAAATTAATGCAAGTGTAAGAAAAGCGGCCGTCGCAAACAATACATGTCCATCTGTTCATCTGTCCGTCAGTCAGTCAATACCTCACATCCTCAGTCAGTCAGTCAGTCAGTCAAGCCAGGCGACAGGCACAGCCGGTCCAAGTTGAGTCACCTCATGTTGCGCTCATGTGGATGCCGCTTTGGGCCCCAGGCTCTTTATTTCACCTATCAACAGATCCTTTTTGGCCCACAGATGACGGCGTGAGTTGTGGCTAAAGGAAAATACTCATAATATATATATAATAGATAAACAATATAGTTAGACATGAGCTAGTACTATAGAGTCCAAAAGGATTATGTGTCTCCCTCAATAGCAAGAAATATCATTACTTTGTAAATAAATGGGTATACACTCGACATATATTATATACATATGTGTTGCTTATTAAGTCTAATAACTGAATTGACAAACTGAAAAAGACGATTTATCAAACGCGACCAGCCAGAAGAGAATAGCCTATAACGATGCTCGAGCTTATTCATTGCGAGCAACGTTGCCAGTGGGATTTCACGCTTTTCCGCGACACACGCGACCACCTCACGTGGCCATCCCAACTCCGCGCGGCACAATGGTAATGGAAACTCCTGCTCGAAAAGCGTCTTTTCAGTTTCGGAACTTAATCCCCCGGCCGTGAGGCGGGACAATAAACTGGCAATCAATCAATGCACGTGCTTCATATTTTTGATAATGCCGCAGACGGGTATTTTTGGTTGGGCTGAACTGGGTTTGGCTTAGATATGTACATATTGCAACATCGGATGGGAATCTGTAGAGCGGAGGGGCAAAGTCCGCGGCGTCACCCGAAAGTCGCTCAATTAGTGGCGATTTAAATTTATAGATACGGTTAGGCAATGCATGCATGCCCGAGGAGAACGTCTTAATTAACTTTAATTATTTTCAATGAGCGACTACGAAATACAAAACATTCTTCCCCCAACTAAGAACGCGACTCGCCGCTCGATAAGAGCAGCAATTAAGTAACGAATTAATAGCAATCGACTTGTAAATATGATGGTACCCACAGCGCCTTCCTATTTGCCATCCCGCCACATGGCAACTTGGTCTGCCATTTAACCCGATCCGTCATCCGTCGCCCTCTCTCCCTCGATCTCGCTGCATTTTTGGGGTAAACTTTTCACGCCACCGAATTCGTGGCTTTTGCATTTTCCAAGCCGCCAGTTTTCCCGCTTTCCATGTGTTTGCATGCGGGCCAAAGGCGTAAACTCCGGGTGCTCCCTGTTCTTCCTCTGGTGGGCCATTAATTTATTTGTCTGCAACATGCAAACCAATTGACAATCAAACGCAATTAGTCACAATAATCGTGAAATGGAAACGCATTTTCTGCTCATTCCCCGCCCCGAAAATATCAATTCTACTCAACTCATTCCACGCGGCGCATCTTGATTGCCTTGAAATGTTCGTGAATTATGATCAGCACAGGACAACATAAATCATCTCAGGTAGCCGGTGGGGCAACGCCCAAAGTCCGTCTTCTATTGAATGACGATGAAATAATGAAATGGGAAAGGTGCCGAAAAGTGGCAAGATAGTGTTCCTAAACTAGAAGCGATTTATTGGGCTTTCAAGGATGCGCGTTGGTCACCAACAAGTAGCTTTCAATTCAAACGGCAAACTAATTCATTTAGAGTCACATCTTGTCCATAACTACATTATGTGAAGCGAGATCAAAGGAGGATTTGCGCACGCAGATGTCGGAAATTCAAAACTTGGCCCACATTTGAGTGCTCTTTTTTTATTCTTTGTGCCAATACCCTTCATTCGCTTTTGAAGCCTCGCTGAATTAATAGGAATTTTTCGCTGGATACCGAGATTAGCTAATGTTGAAATACGGCATGGGCGCAATAGCAATATACTCGTAGGGTAGGTGGTCTTCGGAGTGGGCATCCAGTTGGCGTAGTGGTGCAAAAGAGCAAGGCAGCAGAGGAATCGACATAGGAATCGTAGTGGGAATGGGAATAGGAATGGAAATGGGAATCGATGGAACCAAAAGGGGTTGTCGACGGCGTCATCATCCTCATAATGATCTTCATTGTCGTGGCCGGGAATTCAGCATTTCGCATGGCGTGCACTTAATAAAATAGGATTATCGTTTTATAGTGAGCCATCGCCTCACTCTTTCACCCCGTGTACTGCCGTCTCTTTCAGCGATTATGAGTGTGTTCGAGTTCCTCAGTTCCTCAGTTGCTCCGTTCCTTTTGTACAATTTCAACAACTGCGCATTGCCGGGGTTTTGTTTGCCTTGCATGCGTCTGTATGTCCAACCAGTTATTGGAATAATGACAGCTGTGTGATATGGACTCAAAACTGAAAACTGAACTCAAGAATTACTTCAACCGAAGGCCATTGGTCCTTTGGAGCTATTTGGTGTGTCACAGTTCCGAAAAGTTCGGTCAAAGTGTACATTAAACAGAAGGGGGTCGTTACTTGTGCTTGGAGTAGGATAATAATATACTTTTTAATTTAAATATATGAATTATAATACTAGATGTTCCATATCTATAAGATACAATTCAAACTTGTCTCTTTTCTTTACCCCATCTGATTAGCTGATGAGTATCTTTGGCATACTTAATAGTATCTACATACTTTGTGCTTTGGCCAATCCTTGCGCTACCTAGAGATGAGATAAGATAACTGCTCCTTGCCCAAGTACCTATATGCCCTCCAGGAACTTGGAGATTTCCCAGTGCGATTCCAGATGTGCGCACAATAATGATTAACCCCGGCAATTGCCGTTGCCTGCAGTTGGTTCTTTGTCTCCATGCATCTATGTATCTGTGAGATACTTTTATTCCGTTCGCTGGCATAACTTATGCTTCAACGCGTACCATTTAGGCATAAATCGCGCTGTCACCCCGATCAGCCTTTTGTCATCATCATGAGAGCTGCTCTACGTCTCTGAGCCTCGTTCTTCTCCTCGGATTTGATTGTTTTCGTTGTCGTTAAAATATTTTTTGGGTGTGTTCTGTATTTTAATAGCGCGCTGCGAGAAGCGAAGAGAAGCCCAGCACTTCCTTGCGTCGCGCACACCCTTTTGCCCCGATGCCTTCAGCTTGTTTAATTTCTTTCGAATTGGTGGGAGATGGATGGGGAATGAATGCGACCAAACCGAAAGTAACATGATTTCAGTTTTTACTCGAAGTAATTCGGCAGATACTTTGACACATACACACAGCGACTGCTAATCCCTCACACGTCTCACTTTTGGTTTGGCTTTGGTAGTTGGACAGACAAATTTACAGGCGAAGAGGAAGCCTGAGCTACTCACTCGGAATTATTAAACCTAATCTTGATTCTACGACTTCACCCCCCACCCATTCAAAAAGTGAGTGGGCAGAGGATGTTATATATTTTAATACGAGTCCCCGATGCGATCGCACGATCGTCGCCATCGCCATCGCCACGCAGGTATGCGCGTTAAAATCGGAGATTTGATCACGAACCAGCACTCCCCCACCTTCAGTCGCTCAGTCGCTGACTTAGTCTTGATTTTAGGATTAAAAATGTCGTCAGCCGCCTTTATGCTGAATTCCAAATATTCTGCTTGGCATTGAGTTGAATCGCAAAGGGGAGAGAGATCCACGAACACACCCCAAGACAGACGACTTTCAGCTTCCTTTTCTACCGACTAATTTGCGGCTTGACAGCTGATTTGGGTATTCGATGGGGCAGCGACTATTCATCATGATATGTCCTTGCATCTGCGTCTCTGCTTGTGTTGAGTAAGCTAACAACAGTGATTAACACTATGATTAGCTAATATATGAACTATACAGACTACTGAGATAGCTCATCAAGTGGGAATCATTCGGAGCACCCTTACATTCGAATTGCCCGACTAATTGGCCGACCAGTCATATTTCGAGCACCTATATACGTATGTGCACATCGAACTATACTAGAGGTAGTCACTCAGCACAGCAAAGGCACTAACGAAAAGGCAAAAATTAATTTATTAAAATTTAAAGCGCATGACTTTTCGAGCAAATGGCAAACGGCGGCAGCAGCCGCAGCCGCAAATAAATGGCTATATAGGTTATATGGGTTATAGGTATGATTCATGCGTCACACTTGCGCATAATAATTGAGTGATAGGGGAGGGTGGTGGGGATAGTGGGGGGCTGGAAATTCGGGCACAGATGCAGATACTGGATACTGGACCTACAGCCACGACCCCAAGCGCCAGCTCCAACTCCGACTCCAACTCCAGTTCGATATCAATGGATTGTTGCCGGGCAGACTAGATTCTAGTATCTAGATACCCAACTGCGTCCAGGTGTGCACTACAAACAAATTTTTCGTTGTTTTGTGGTTTCGTTTATTTGGTTATTCGCTTGTTGTGCTTTTGGTTTTGATTTTGATTTTCCTTTTGCATGTGGGCGCCTTGGGCTGTTTTGTCACTTGAGAACTGAAAAGCTGAAAAGTTGAAAGAAATTCAAGGAATTCGATACGCCGGACAGCTTAATTAAGGTTATCTATCAAATGTACTTAGTTTAGTTTATTGATAGTGCCGTGGACAGTCGGACAGTCGCAGTAAGCTCCCTAAACGATGCAATTAGCAATTAAATATCAGTTGACTTAATGCTAGGCAAAGTCTCCACGACTTATTTATCAATTACAGATACAAATACGCCGGGGTGTGCGACATCGATAAACAAAAGAGCTTTAAATTATGTGTAGTCTTAGCATTTGTTGTTTCTGTTGACCTACACACACTCACACACACTCGTTGGCATTCGTTCCCATGACTTTAATTACAATTTAATATTTATTTAGTTCGATAAGAGCCAGGTGATTATTTTTGGATACTCATGACTGCACCCAGCACTCGCAGACATGCCTCCAATAGTACGTGCACAGATACAGATACATGTACAGACACAGATACAGCTACAGATACAGCTACATTTACAGATACATATACAGATGCGTGTTCGTACATATCTTTACGAGTGCGTATTTGCTTTCGTGTTACTATCAATTGGGCCTAATCAAATGCCTAAGTAAATTTGCTCGGCAAATCACTGAAACCGGACACCATGTGGGTAAATGTGTGTCTAATTAATAGTTAAACCCTCAAATGCGAATGAAAGTGCTTCGCAGATTGTTTGCGACGAACTTCTAATACGCTTGCTGCACACTTTAAAGGCGAATTAGGGAAGCAGCTTCGTGGAACTGCGGCTTCCGGTGCCTCTTTGTAGTTCCATTCCAAGATGGCTCTGCTCACGCACCCATCTTCAGCAGGCACCAGGCACACCCGCTCTTTTCCGACAATTTACGTAAATTAGACACGAAAAGTGGGTAAAAAACAAAAGGGGACCGGGGAAAATAAAAAGTTATAAACTATACAAAGAAGGCGTCAACAATGCCAAATGGGAGCGTTTCTCTTGGCGTTCCATGCGACTTGGCTTGGTTTCGCTTTTATCAGCTATCGGCTTTGGTTAAATTACCTAGAATTAGTTAACACATTTTCCACTGCGATGTGCCCTGTGCGCTGTGCGTTGTGTCGTCTGTTTGGCATAATTAAACAATTTTGTGCTTTATGCGCAATTAAATTAATTTCTTCCTTTGGCTTTAGCCGCCTGATAAGTGAATAAACGGGCCCAAGTCAAACATTTAAATTGCGATTGCACCGCCGCAGATACAGATACGCATACGCATACAGTCACTATGTGGCCACAAAGCCAGGCGATATTTATGAGATATTAATTGCAGTGGCAATTGTGCCAGATTACAATGGCTGACCCAGCTGCAGTTTCCGCTTCCATGCTCTGATTTCCTCTAGTTTCCCAGGACCCATTCAATCCGCGTGTGTACGTGCAAAATCATAAAGAACCGCGCTGCGTTCCAGGAATGGGGCGACCAAGTGAGCAATGAGTTCAGAAGGCAATCCGCCAGATACACAGATGTATATCTCTATCTATATTGCACATACATACAGATATACATTGATATGTATGTAGATATGTATGGAGATATATGAATTCCCACCCGGGTTGACAAGCGCTGCAAGTAATGTGCGTGGCTACTTTTTCATTCGCTCGGAATGAATAACATTCATGCTCTTGGATTGAATTAATGCCTTGGCATAACTCAAGTGCCAAATGCAAAATGTATCTTGAGCAGCGAGAATTAGCATTTGTCAATTGGGTGGCAGGGGGGTTGGGGGTTGCTGCTCTGCACTAATTCCAAGGGGATTCTATTGAGAGTGAAGTCGGGATCTAATCAGTTTTTGACTTAATTATCCCAAATGTCGGTTTTTGTTCTCTACGATTTATGTGCAGCATACCTATTAATCTAGAGCGCCAGCTCAATGGAATGCCTTAGTTTTTCAACTTTTAATTAAATTCAAGTGAAGACGAGCACTTGTGGTGGTTTGGATCTTTGGATCTATAGATCTTTGTGGTTGGATCGAGACTTTCTCCCATCCGAATTCTTTGCATATTCCGCCGATTGAATGGGCATAGCCCATAGCGTAGTGTCCATAATGACCGTGTTCATTTCATTTGATCAATTCAGCTCGCAACGCAGACTATGTAGCAAGTACTTATTAACGCTGATGCGAAGCTCGTTTCTGCTGGGCTCCGCGTTCTGAGCACATTAAGATCAGATACAAAGATACATTATCGCCGCTTCGAGCTCGCTGGATCGGGTAGTTGTAGGCGGTCGTCATTCAGTCAGTCAGTCAGTCTGCCAGTCAGTCACTCAGTTTGTGGGTCCGATCGGGCATTGGCGCAATTAAAACGCTTAAGGGGCCAAGTCAGAGTCAGAGTCAGAGTCGAGAGCTGTTGCTGTTTGCTACTTAAAGATACACGCCACATACACAACCACACACACACACACACACACAGACTGTCCATCCATCTATCGGATCGAGTCAGATATAAATAAGCGATACGTGTAATTCGGGTCACTAACCGTTAACAATAAATTTCATTTGTTTAAGAAACTCCGGCCGGCGGGCGGGCAGGCTGTAAAATAATATCGCCATAAGAATTGACATCTGATCATTTGTAATTATTATTGCGCACTGCGACATGACAGGGCGTCGGCTACTTGCTGCCATTATTGGGGCGTGGCCAGTGGGGCCGTAGTACGTTGCCATTGGCCCAAAGTCGCCTCAATCGCTGAATCGATATATAAAAAGGCCGCAGATCGCAGCACAAATCATTCTAAATGGTTCGCATCGGAGATCCGACTCATTCTGCCTCTAATGGTAATCGCAGTGCCATAATTTACATTGCGGGACGACTCCACTCGACTCGACTCAGAAGTCTTGGTTCGTTCAACTCGTTCAATCAATCTTAGATTCGGTTCAGGGAACAATTAATGCCAAAAAGAAAAAAAAGAGAGAAACAAGTCGAGAAACCTCAAGTGCGGGGAAGGGCTTTCTTTATTTTTTCGGGCAAGTTGCGTTGTCTACTTGAGGAGTTTCGGTTTTCAGTTTTCAGTTTTCTGTCTTCGGTTTTGGTTTTGGGTTTTGGGTGCTCAGTTTTCGTTTTAAGTCCAACTTAAATGGAACCAGAAATTATTTTGAACGCCTTCAAGTGCCACACACAACAGCTACAACAAAAGTACATTTAAAAGAAAAAAACAAAAATCGAAAAAACCAAAAAAACCAAATTTGATTCGTAGTTGGGGCGCAATCATGACTTGATGCGATTATAAAGAAGTTTTTCGATGGGTGCAGGGGGCAGGGGGCACAAACGTGGAGAGTCGGAAAGCATTAATGCCCAATACAAATAGAAATTAGATACACACGCACACACACTTAGCCGTTCGACCGCCACAAGCACATATGGATACTTAACAATTTCGATATTCAAATGAATTTTTGGAAAATGACTTAACCAAAATGACCCAAAACGCCGCAAATGCCCCAACTGAACTCGCCTGAACTGAACTGTCCAGAATGGTTTTCTCCTATCCCCTCCTACTTTTACTGGACTTTCGAGTCCGCCGGTTAGAGAGTTATAAATAATAATAATAACAATCCAATGCGGCACATGCAGCAATGGCAGCTCCAAGTTGGCCCACATCAAGACACAGATCCAGAAATACCTACGCATCTGGTTCGATTTAAGCAGCTTTAGAAAGTAAACCCATTCAAATAGTAACGTCTCAAGTACCACAGGAAGCTGACTTACACAAGCCAGAGTCAGGATCTTAAAATAAATATATATTTTTAACTAATTCTGTAGAATTGCTGGTGATACATATCTCTAACAATCTTATAATCAAATTACTGGTGAAATTAACTGGTGAATGAAATTGAACTACGACATTCTTACACTTTAAAGCATGAAATGTAAATACCCACATCTTAGCTTGTACTTAACTTCCTGGAAGCTTACACAGTTATAGAATCTTTAACAATCTTTTAATCAAATTACTGGTGAAATTAACTGGTGAATGAAATTGAACTACAACATTCTTACACTTTAGAGCATGGCTTGTACTTAACTTCCTGGAAGCTTACACAGTTAAAGAATCTTAGAATTTTAAAATCATAGAATCGCCAGTTATTCAGCGCACGTCACTTAGCTATGTGTTTTATGATCGCCGAATGTTGTTACCGTGCACATAGCACACACTCATTTGGCGAGGCGAGTGACAAACCAATTTTCATGCTGCGAATGGCACAAAAACAATAGCTTATAACAAATAGCAGTTGTGGGGGCCCATATAAGGCAGTTAGCAGCAGCTCGGCTCACAAAGTTTGTGGCCATTGTGGATGGCATGGATGGCAGGGAGGGCATGGATGTGGATGGGAATGGGGATGGAGCGGAGTAATGAACTTGTCAGCCATGTTGCCAGGGTGTGCTCCAGAAAGCTGACTTGCCGAAGTGCTCCAATTGTTCGGGGGAGTGTGCGCCGTCTGGGAATCGAAGATAAAGGTAATCCATTTGACTTGGCCATATCTACGACTGTCACACAGTCTGGCTTTTGCTCTGGCTCTGGTTTTTGGGTCTGTCTCTGATTTGAAACTATGCACAGCTGCGCAATTTCGCATGCAGGAGGCTTGGGCTTGGATTTTTGGGGCTGACTAATGAAAGCGAACAATAATAATTTAGTAAGTCTGGAGTCTAGAGGCTAGAGTCCAGACCTACGCATGCGCAAAGGTGGATTTCCGATGGCTGGCAATTGTCACCGCACAAAACGCAATTTGTCGTCGTCGCAGTGGAAGTCGGGGAGTGGAAGTCACTGAACCCGCTCGAGTCGATGCTTTTTTCTATTGCCTTTTTCTACGTCTTTCCCGCACTCCATATCTCTACACTGGGAGAAATACTTATGTGACATTGGGAAGCAGGCCTTGCTCCATGGCAAATCTATAACAGCTTAGCTTCCCTCATCAACATTATTATACTCGCACATTAAAGTGCTTTCAAGACAACTCCCATCGAGTTGTTCTCAGTGCAGCGCGCTCTCACTCGCCGCTTATTTTTGGGTGTAGGCCAGCTCTGCCGCAGACAAAGAAAATCTCACAGTGTTTTCAGCTAGTTACAATTGTAAGTAGCACACAAGCAAGCACTCGCACAACTAAATATTTTGCTGACAACTGCGCAGGCGCGCGTGTGCGTCATGAAATTAGTTTATTTGTTTGCATAAATGTGGCAGAGAGTGTATGTGTGTGTGTGTATGTCACAGTGTGCAGCCAATTTCTAATAAATTTGTTGTTTCGGCACCCGTGTCATGCACACCTGGAGCATAATTCGCCCTCGGCGGCTGGCGGATCCAACAGAAACTTGGCTGAACCCAACTGAGGCGAGCTGAATCGAGCTGAAGTGAGCCATGAGTCAATTTCCGTCAGCTGCGCCAGCTGAGCGCATTTACAGGAGAAACTTTGCCACTTTGCTACTTTGCTACTTTGCCACTTTGCCACACCAGCCATTGATTCTTGCAAATAGGTGGTTTACACAAATTTGCTTAAATACCATTAAGTGTTCCAAGGAGACACTACTAGCTACGACTGATTACCACTGCGCATGAGGCATGCCACATTCCCCGCAACTAGGTAGTGCACTTCCTTCTTAAAAATGCTGATTTTAATAACGCAGCCTTAGAGCAGCCTCCACTTGAGTATTACGAGAAAATGCTTGGAGTGGAGGGGCCACTTGGGTTCGAACTACTGCGAACGGCGTTAGAACAATAAACAGCGCACAAGAGATTCTTTTCTTTGATTTCGTTCATACTTTTCCCCAATTTAACAACACGCATTCAAATCAATGAATGGCTGCCACTCGAGTCGAATAAAAAAAAACACAAAAACTGAACCGAACAGAAGAAACTCGCAGGATGGGGAGCTCTTTTTTGGGCCACTCGAGCGTTCGATGACATTTCGTTTTTAGTTTTCTCCGCGTAATTATTATAATACTCGCACACAAATTTAGGCAGCTGCTCTGGCGGGGAAGTAGGAATTTGTAGAATCACTTCAAGTGCTTCAAAGTTTAACGATTCCCCAGGTTCAGATTCGGATCTCCACATACATCTACTCGAACTCAGGCCCTGACCGTAGCTGTACTCCGTCATAAAAGCCGTAATGCTGTGTGCCTGTGTGTGTGTGTGTGCTCCACTTGGAGGTATAACCCATTTAGTCGGAACTATAACGCCACTTCGACCCGATGACAAAGATAGTTCAGATACTAAGGCATGCCGCAGAATACGTTCGTTGATTTGCGGTAATGGCTCATTGGCTTTGCGCTGAGACGCCTGCCGGGGCATCGGATTTCGCCACGGAATGGATACTCGTACTTATGCTATGTACTATATAGACTCGTATCTATCGGACATGGTCTGGTCCATAACTATTAGTATCCGTAAGAGCCAACAATGCCGGGCTTTATATTAAGGCACAAGGTTGCGTTTTGTTGCTCCGGTTCGAGCCGTGTGTATGTGTAGTGTGTGTGTGGTGTGTAGGTTCACAATCGCTGGCTTCGAGTAGAGCATGTAGATTCGGTAATTATATTTCGCTTTATATTAACAGCCCACAAAGGCAGATAGCAAAGAGTCATACACAACACACAACTCACACAGACGTCCAAAATCTAAACCAGTTTGCTTATTTAATTTCAATGCTTAGTTTTGAAGTCACATTGATTGGAGTGATTACCTCTCAGTGCCAAAAGCGGAGTGGCAGCCAAGCAATCATACATTTGATTGACGTAATGCTATCTATAGAGACACTTTTCCGATCAAAAACAAAAACGGCATCAAATCGATTGGGAGATCCTTTCTGCGTCAATGGAGAAGCGGCGATGATTTTAAATGGCCGCATTTGCGAGTTCTTTGGGGCACAGAATTTCACAGTTGGCATCTTCCAACTTCATCTTCGACTAACTTGGCTGGAGCCCCACCCTGGCAAGTAATTGGCACTCGACGCGAATTTAAATGATTCTGGCATTCCTTGAACGCACTGGGAAAAACTCTTGTCAACTTGGCGACTGTTCATCTCACAGCAAAGCAACACTCAATGGATTTACAGATAAAACATTTGAAGCGTAGGAAAAACCCACAAGATTAGGACCCTTCCATTGAAGTATAGTTTTTACATGAGATTTCTTGGCGTGTACCTTCCCAAAAGGAAGGGTTTAACCACCCCGCATGACTAAAATTTAAACAGCGCCACAATAGGCGGCAGTAATAATTAATTGTTTGCTAATAAATATGAGTTTATATATAGGAAGAGCTCGAATAATAATAATAATAATAATGAGCGCACGCGCCGCCTTCTCCAATGACTAAGTCTCCTTTCAGTCTTCGAGTACGCGATAAATGCGAATGTACATACATGTCTCTGTATCTAGATACGTAGTTCGAGTGTACGAGGTACACATACGAGCATACGTTTGAGTATAAATTGTAAATCAGATACGGCATAAATATTGAACACATGGCGCAGTTTCTACAGCCCAGAGTTGTGGGTGTTTGTGGGGGGGCACGGAAGGAACTGAACGAAATTGAAATGAAATAAAATAAAGCACCATAAAACGTACTTAAGATTGACGATTGTGTTTTGGGGGAGCGATCAATGAAAGAGTTTTTGGGGAGACGCTATACGAGCATAGCAAGTACAGTTGAGCTCGTTTCGATTGAGTCATGTCTGCATGGGGATATTTGATTTGATAATTCTAGGGCCTTCCCAACATAGTTAATGTTTTTATTACTAAACTATGAGGGAATTGGGAATTTACATGCGATTCAATGGGGGAAGAACACCCGAAGTAGCCAGAACTGGAGGAGCGAAGAACGCGTTGAGTAAATGCACATTCTGAAATATTTATATAGTACATTTGAATATACTTGATTAGATATAATTGGCTGTCAGTATGACTCTTGATCACTCCACTCAATCGCACCATTACGCGGATACTGAGCAATCGCACAGATACATTTTCGAAGCAAACAAAATGTCGGCGGCAGCTGCTTTTTGTGTGAGTTTTGTTAGCTTATAAATTAAAACGCGTTTCATGGCGTTTCATTATGCTTGATGCTTGATGGTTTTGTACGTTTTTTCGTCTTGAGCACCCCGCTCAATTCATTCGATTGTTCGTACTCACATTCTTTTTAGCCCATTTCGTTACGCCTTGGACGTCTCATATACCATATACCATATACCCCCGATATCGCTCACACCTCCCCCTTCCGCCCCTTTCTCCCCGTTTCGGTTCATCTGTCCGCCTGTCTGCTAATTGAAAATCAATTAATGTGACTGCATCTATAGCTGCTCATGTCAAAGTCAGATATCATCCAGGGTAGAGCAAATCCAGTGGAATGAGAGAAAGAAAACAACACGAAGGAATTCAAGACTCGACTCAGAATCGAAATCAGAATCGGAATCAAAATCAGAATGGGATTCAGAATCCGAATCAGAATCCTTTTGTTTTCACTGACCCTACTGTCCGAGAACAAAAACCTAATTGATGTGCTCCGAGTAGCACTCTGATAAATACCGAAAAACTCCACTTTTTCGATTGCTTTCGACTTTGACAGTATTCATCGCCAGGTTCATTGGATTTTCGAGTGCGTCCCGAAGCGCTTTCGTTTGGGAATTTCGTGGGGAATTCGGCACGAGTTTTGCATGCCCAATTACTGGGGCCTCTAATTCAGATATGCGGGTAATTTGGGCACTAATCGGAGGGCGAACGACTCCCGATACTTATTAGTTACTGCTCAATATGGATTTCTGATTTCTAACCTCGCTGCCACTCGCTGCTTCCTTTGCAGGTCAACAAACAGTATTCGGCCACCGATCTGGAGGCTTTTATGAAGATCGCCGCCAACTGGCAAAATTCCAATCACAACCTGCTGGAGGGCGTCGACTTGAAGACGGGTAAGTTAAACAAATCGATCTCTCTATCGCAGGCGACATTCTCAATTCAATCATCGAACTCAATCATTGCAGAAATGACACAGTACATGAACAGCCCATCCATGAACATGTACAAGAAGAGGGAGCGCACCCAGAACTGGAACCACCAGGAGAAGAAATACCTGCTCGATCTGTGCCGCAAGGACATGCGCATCATCGAGAACAAGAGATTGGATGCCGGTCTCACGGCCGTGAAGAACAAGGCCTGGAAGATCATCCACCAGAAGTTCTCCAACCAGTTTGGCACCGATCGCACCTGCAATCGCCTAAAGGAACAGTGGCGTCGCATGAAGGGTAAGTCTTTCCTTCTTTCAAACTAACTACTTTATGGCATATCTAACGTTTCTCTTCCATCATTCAGCGTGCACTCGCAACGAGATCCTGGACTACAACAACCGCCTGGCCAGGTTTGGAGCAGAGGTGGCCGACCGCAAGAAGCCATCTCCCTTCACCTTCGAGGTGTGGGACTTCATGCAGGAGGCGAAGAAGGCCTGCAAGTCGGAGGCTCTGGATGGCATTGACTACTCCAAGATTCCCCTGGCCTTGGAGGAGGGTTTCGAGTACCGCGAGGACTACAAATTCAACCCCGAAGACCACGACATGGATGAGTAAGTTGATGGCTTGCTGTAAGTCTGAAGAGATCTTTATTGAGCATTTTCTTTTTAAGCAGCAGCCGCACACCGCCGCAAGAACTGTGCGATGTGGACATCAAGGAGGAGGAGAACAACGAGACCTTCAACGAGACCTTCAACAATCACCACCTCAACCAGAGCGACATCCACGGCAGCGGCGAGCGCCTCAGTGTGTCGCCCAATCACAGCATCAGTCGCAATGGAATTCACGAGGCCGAGAGTCCCGCCCCCATCTCCGCAGCTAATGCCCTGGATTCGAGCGGCGCCTTCATGGCCGGAGGAGGTGACATGTCCGGCTTCCAGGCCAACTTCAACATGAACAACATATCCGCCACGCTGGAGGCCCTGAATGCCCTCCGATCTGGCCAGTTTCCCAGTGCAGCAGCAGCGGCAGCGGCCGCCATTCACCAGCACCAGGCACAGGCCCAAGTCGCCATGCATCACCAGCACAATAACAACAACAACAACGAGGACGACGAGGACAGCATGAAGCCGCAGTCCAAGAGACAGCGCACCAGCAGTGGTAGTTTGTTGGGCAGCGAGGACCAGACACCGGCCCTGGCCACTTCAGTGCCAGCATCCTCGGACTGTCAGGCTCTGGAGCGGTCCGGCAGCAGCAGCAATGGACTGGCCATGACGGGAACGGCGGCCAGCAGCAATGCCAACAGCAGCAGCAACAACTTTGAGCTGCGAATGTTCATGGAGATGCAGAGCAAGGAGCACATGATGCGCATGAAGATCCTGGAGGTGCAGTTGCAGGCGGCCAAGCACAGTCGCGACCTGGTGGAGATCAACAAGACATTGGCGCTGCAGAAGCTGCAGTTGGAGTTGGCCAACAAGCGACTGCCCAGTTAGGAGGCAGTGCAGCAGCAGAAGGAGGAACAGCAGCAACAGCAGCAGCAGCAGCCCATCGCCGTTTCATGTTACATTAGTTTATAGAATTAAAGCCTGTCACCGCGGTCACGTTCGCAGGCAGAGAGCGTGACTGGGAATCGACTAGAGTTAGCCGTAGAGTTAGTCTTAAGTTGAAAGCAGGATCCACAGCTACACATCCAACCCGACACACAGAGAGACATTCCTGGCATTGTTGATCAGTATTTGAAAGCTAGAAGCGAACCCCGACACACAGAACCGAACCCAAGAACCCCAGCGAGGATCAGGAGGCGCTCGGAAGTATGCCATAATCGTATGATGATGATGATAAATCGCCTACCTCACAAGCACACACACAGGATGCACACACAGCTAGCAGACACACAGACACACTCTCTTCTGGCCTAACCAGCACTTGACCAAGTCAAGTCAAGTTTAGTTAGTTTCTAGTTTTAGTTCGTATGGGAACCACTCTCTCCAAGTTGCTCAACTACCACAAATGTATTGTACTTACGTTCTTGACTTCTGCTACCACAACTAACGATTTAAAGAATTATGAAATGCACACATGATTATTTTGCATAGTCCTAAGAGAAGAAGAACGAGACCTATATATGTCAATGCATCATACAATCGGCAGTCGTCTCTGATTTTGATTCTTGTACTTGTATTTATTTGTATCTTTGTATAGACTATGTTGATATATATACGACCCCTATATATGTTTGTTTGAATGCCATATTAAATGAAAGTTCTTTTTAATTCATATTTTCCATTTGCGCTGCAAAACAAATTGTTACCATATATGATATATATACAGTACGTATAAACAGGCTCCCACTTTAAAGAGGGGCTTGAAAAGGGCCGCGAACTGGGCTTCAGTTGTCGTAGAAGGCTTCTTTGTAAAGCGTGTAAATGAGAGATACAAATTATTTTAAATAAAATACAAAACAAAACCAAACAAAACAGACAGCCAGTGCTTATGATTTCTGCCACACTTTATTAATTTTGTTCATGGTTCCTCTGCGAGCCTTCGGCTTCCTTCTTCTCCAACGATTGTATCTGCTTATCCACCTTGATGATCTTCGTTGTGACTTCGCTCTTCTGGCTGAGAATCTTTTGACGCAGCGTCTTCAGTTGTTCTCTTTGCTGGGTAGAAAGTTAGGTTGCAAAGTTAATAGAGTGATTACTTGGGCATTTTGAGAGCACAAACCAGTTTAAGGAAATGAATGTTCTCCTCCGCCCTAGCTTTCTCGAACAAATGCTTGGATATGTTCCTATACAAAAAGATGCACTGATTTCGAAGCTATTGTTTACTAATAGAATTAACTTACTTGTTGGATTGTGCAAACTGGCACATTCTGGGTCGCAACAGTTGGATAAGCTTCTGAACCACCTTCAACATTGTATCCTCACGGGGCTAGCCAGAACCTATGGAAATAATTTGGAATTTGCTAAATAGATATTTACTATGGCAAGGTAGAGTTTTCAGGTCCAACTTTAATCTCATAGCCTACCATTTCATTCGGTTTATTTTTCGAGACTCGTTTTGAAGCGCTGCAGCAGCTCCTTCAGTGTTTTCAACTCCTGTATGAGAAGCTCCCTAGTTTTCCTGGATTGGTGGCTAGTTCGGGACTCCAAGTTCTTGATCTCCTCTTCCAGCTTCTCGATATCACTGGCGATTTCTTTAGCCCGGTTCTTTTTGATCTTTATAAATTGCTCCGAGGCCTAAGGAATACCCTATTCTGCATGGTTTTTCTTAACATAAATTACTTTCGATACTTACGAGCTTGAGAACATAGTTAAGTTCCTCGCCTCTGCCCTTATCGGAAAATTTGTCGGCGAATTGCCGTCTGTGGGATCTTGAAATGTAGTTATAGTGTTTATTTGAATAAACTAAACTTACGTGTGAGGAAATATGTATAGAATATTATTTTTGCTGCCTTGGTAATGATGCCTCTGTAAGTTTCTGTGCAACTCCTTAGAAGGCCAACTGATTAGAGAGATGCTCAATATTTTTGATGTTTGGAAATTGTCAAAAATAATACACATACCCAACACCTTCTCGACACAGCACCTGTGATTGAAATGGTCTGGTGCATGACATGGATCCTAGAATTCGCGTGAAGGCAAACATGGTTTCTTAACTTTGGAATTTAACGAAAAGTGTGTGGCAGAAAAACATCTTACAACTATGGATATACAATGTGGATTTGACGTATGGGTAAAAGCAGCTAGTTTGATATGAATTTTGGCATTTGTAATTTATTAATAAATATTACGCAGCTGTGTGAAGGCCGCTTCGATTTGTGATAAGAAAACTGGGCGATTAATTTAGTTTAGCCGTTTCAAATCTTTTATTGTTTCATTCTTAACGTTAAGCGTACATAGTCTTCGGTTGTCGAACCGGAGCGTCGTAGTAGAATGGTCGTTGCTGTGGGCCTGGCGACCTGAACGGATTTCCGGATCCAGGTCCGGATCCTGGTCCAGAGTGACGAGATGGCGAGGCGGCGCCGGGAGCAGCAAGGAAGCCCAGGAGGCCCAGAATGAGCAGGCAGCACAATGCGAATAGCTTCATGATTGGCAATCTCGAGTGTTTCTGAATGCCAGCCTCCAGCAAGTGTTTGTTTTTATACGCCGCGTATACATACTAGAGCCCCTGGGATTGGGAAGCACCCGAGGGGATTTCGCTATTCGCTGATATCACCAACTTTGGCTGATTTCTTATCACTTGGCGGGGCCTGCTTCCTCTCCTTCCTCCCGGGACTGGCATGCACCTTCACATCGAACTCCATGCCCCTGATGCAGCGCGTCAGATCGGTTAGATTGGCCTCGACGCGCTTTTGCTGGAGTGCCAGCTCATGGGATCGCAGATCCAAGACTCCACGTTCCTGTCGACGTATGGATGGGGTTTGATCTATATCATCTATCATGTAAGGTAGCAACTTACGCTTCGCAGATCCTCCAGCTTTAGCTGTTTCTCTATGCGACTGTGATCGGGCAGAACAACCAGATAATTTCTACGTTCGAAGATGAGCACAACATCTTATCTATACAATCACTGGATGCAACTTACCTGATGGTGCGACCTCTGAAATGGTTGAGAATAGATCGGATTATGGGGTTTATGTGCATGTTTACGAAAATGAAACCAGCTAATTTTGATTATTTCAAAAAGTTTGAAAGTTATTCCAAAGTTTTTATGAATATACAAACTGGCTTTTTAGTAATATGGTGCTAAAATATATATAACCACATATTTTGATATCATTCCTCGCTATGCCAAAAAGTATGCCTTGCATTTTTGCTGTCCCATAGGTGGCGCATTGGTAACGCATGTCAAATGCCTGTAAAATAACCACCGCCCTTGCCATTCCAAAAACAGTATAAGTTATAGTTTTAGTACTATTTATTCATTCTTATGTTTCGGAGGGCTTGTTTGAGCTCTTTGAGGACTAATATAAGTTTACCCTTTGCAGTCTTCGCCTCAGCTGACTTACTTTTCTCGAGGGCTTTGATTTGCATTTCAAGTGACTCGATTTGTGCGGTTAGCTCCATGATCCTTGCCTCTTTTCCCTTGTTGCCCTGCAAATGTTTCTGGGAGAATAGCGTTCTTTATAAATCATGGAGAGGAAGGATAACCTAGGATACACACAACATGGTACGTGTCGATACCGCCACTGCCTCTGCCTCCTTTGTCAAATAGATCGCTGAACGGCCGTTTCTTGCTGCAATAAAAGGGTGGATTGAAGGGAATTCACAAAGTAAGGAGGTACCTACCATAAAAACATGGTTTCTCTTGTCTTTAAAAAAGAAAGGATCTTATAAGCCCCCCGAAACATACTTTAGCTTTACGTATAATTTGTTTAATAAGTTTCCCCAAGCATACTAGATTTTGTAACTTGATTCAAAAAGAGTAAACAAAACATCCAAGTAAACCTTACCCCACTTGGTTACATTTGTAAAGCACTCACTTCAATACTCGAATTCGGCAGGAGGATAATCCAAACTTAGATACAGTTACACAGTAATCTTTTAGTTAGTTAGTTGCTTGCTTAAATCGTCTGTGATACATAAATATTACGGATAACTCACGATGATCTGGGACTTCTTTACCTTTATACGCGCAGCCACAGAGTTCAGTGCCACTGCTCTACTGATTTTGCTCGGTTGCATGGGGGAGTCAATGAACCCAGGTGGTGAGAACCAATTCTTGTTGGCCAGGTGATAGCTAATGAGTTTTTCACAACAGCCCATTGTTAACACTCCCTTCCATAGCGTTCATTATGGCCTGACGGTGATGGTGGTGATGCATGTGTTTGGCTTCGTATCCGGAGCCCATGCGAATCCCTGCATCTCGATCTCCTGCTACTTCCTGGGCTACATCGCCCTGGAGGTGATGCTGATGTATGTGGCCTGCCAGATGGCTGGAGCCTTCGCCGGATACTTCGTGCTACTGCAGCTGCTGCCCAAGGAAGTGGTGGCCAAGAGCAAGCCGGGCATCTGCCTGGTGCAACCGCTGCACTCCCTGTCCACCATCCAGGTCGTCACCATCGAGGGCCTGCTGACCGCGGTCTTCGTGCTCGGGTGGTGCGCCTTGTGGGATGTGCGGAACGGAAGGTTCCTCGACTCGGTCACCATTCGCATGGGTCTCCTGGTGGTCGCCTGCAGTTTCGCTGGGGTGAGTTTAAAGGCTTCTCAGATGCAGTGAATCATTTATATCTGTACCTGCTTTTCTTGCAGCTGCAACTGACAGGAGCCAGCATGAATCCCGCCAGGACATTAGTGCCCGCCATCTTCCACGGCACTCCGGACTCGGTGCTGATGCAGCTGACTGGCCAGATCTTGGCCGCCATCATGGTTCCCTTTGTCTGGACCAATGCGTATACGCCACGCTATAAGCCCTTGGAAATTCCCGTGTGCAACTGAACACAACTCTGTGCTCCAGAATTGCCGAGTGTGTAACAATAAACATAAGCTCGACGTTTTTGGCTACCGTGTGGCTTATTTGACCAAGTGCTTGAGCCATTAAATATTTACGATAAGCAGTGCGCGGTGCCGTGAAAATAATCTGATTCAGATAAGCGTAGCATTTACATTAGATTAAATATAAAGTCGTCGGCCGTAGGAATTCATATAAGGTATTTATTTGCACGCTTCGCACTTAAAACTAACCGCTTTCAACTCACACGAACTTAAACGATAACTTGTCCTATGGGCAGTACATCAATCTAGGCGAGCTCCGCCTCCGAGGTTCGCTTGGTGGACATCGTGGTCTCGTCCACCTCCGACTCCTCCAGCTCCCGCCGGAAGGCGTGCTTGTAGATCACCGAGGTGACCAGGGCCGCCGCCATGGGACCCACCCAGTAGATCCAGTGGTCGTCCCAGGCTCCGTTCCAGATCGCAGGTGCGAAGGATCGCGCTGGATTCATACTAGCTCCAGTCAGTTGGCCCTGCAGGGGATTTCAAATTGCTTGATAAGAGAGTGTTTGCCAGAAAGTTATACTTTGATAAGATGGAAATATGTTGTTCGACCATTAATCGCTTATTTGGCAACCCAAAATATATAATTGATTTTACTTTTATGTGCGCATTAAAACTGATTATCTGCCATTTGAAGAAAGGTTATCATCGATACCGAGAAAGTCAAGTGCACTTGCCTGATAAATTGGAAACAGATAGTGATTCGAATTTAGCATCGTGGACTTGAATCTGATATATATATCTGACTAAGAGCAGACATCATTATCAGTATCGATATTACTCGGCCAAACAGTTGCTGAGGTGGATTACAGAATATAGAATAACCAACTTACCGCTGTAAGCGACAGGCATGCGATGGCCAGTCCAAATCGCACTGGCACCGAGTCCTGCTTGGTGGCATTGCGGGGATCCCAGACGCCGCAGCAGATGGAGATGAGGACGCAGGTGATCAGGAACTCCACGGCCAGGCCCTGCCAAGGGGTCAACGTGCTGTTGAGCGACGTGAGGCACACCCCATTGGGGGTGTCCGTGCTGTAGATGGCGTTCTCCGGGAGCACCGCCTTCAGCAGGCCGTATCCAATGAAGGCGCCCACCATCTGGGCCACAAAGTAGGCCACAGCCATGGGCAGGGAGATCATGTTGTACACATAGGTGGCCAGGGTGACGGCGGGATTCAGGTGAGCACCACACACACAGCCGAAGCACTGGATGCAGATCAGCACCACGAAGCCAAAGTTCACGGCGCTCTGGAAGTTCGAGTTGGTGAACACGGAGTTCTGGACGCAGCCCATGCATCCAAGGAACATCAGCATGGCGGTGGCTATCATCTCGGCAAGAACTGTGGTGATGTTGTCCAGCTGGCGGCGCTGCAGCAGCCAGCAGTTGGATCCGCTGCGGAATAGAGAGGATAATCCCATGTAAGTACAAGTGGCTCTCAAGTTGTGGGTTATAGATACTAGCTCCATGATTTTTAGAGATTTTAGAGATTTTAAACCTAGATTTTAAGACTTGAAACTTTGGGAATCACCTTGCGGTCGTAGCCATGATTGCTGTGCGTCGAGACGAGCGATTGACTTAAACGGAGACGTGGTCCGACGTGGACTGCACTCCAGGCCAAGTACTCAATGGTGCGAATCGCATACTCTATCGCCGGCTCTTAATCGCAGGCAATCTCGTCTAATCGCCCTGGGTGGGTTATCAGCCAGCGAAGCTACATATGTACCCGTATCTAAGCAACTATGGCCGAACATTTGGCTCCATTCACTCGAGTGCGTGTGTCCACTTTATGACGTTGCAAGACACTTCAGCAGGTGACAAGGCAGTGAGTTAGTGTCCCACTAGACAGTGGCTATGGGCCATCTAATCAGTATGATTTAAGCCTGCTGTCGTACAAAGTATTTCGCTCGCTATCAAACTGTGCAATTTTTAAGGGCCTCTAATCGATGGCCAATGATAATTGTTTTTTTTAAAGACCTGTGGACTTTATTCGCCTGAAAATCGAGCCTCCAAAAAAGTGCCAATATCGCCTCATCCCAATTGTATGCTATGAAAATAATACAAGTGCTGCTTGATTACTTAATTGACCTAATTATGTCGTGGTTCTTTTATTACAACTAGTACATATATATAATATATAGTTTATTGTTTATTATTCGATTTACGCCTATTGCACTACCACCACCTCGCCGATCATTCGTATCTTGGCATCGGAACTGCTCAGATCGATCTCCTCGTCGCCCTTGAAAGCCATGCGATAGATCAGCGAGGTCACAGCTCCCGCCACCAAGGGACCCACCCAGTAGATCCAGTGGTGCTCCCAGGAGTCGTTCCACACAGCGGGACCCAGGGACCTGGTCGGATTCATGCTGGCTCCCGTGAAGAGGCCCTAAAAGCAAGACTCCCCATTAAGTAACCTCTTCGGATAGGGAGAAGCAACAAAATACCAACCGCTGTGAGGATCAGGCAGGAGACGGTGAGACCGAATCTCACGGGCACGGAGTCCTGGAGCTTGGCGTTGCGCGGATCCCACACCGAACAGGCCACCATGACCAGGCAGCAGGTGATGAGGAACTCGATGAAGACGCCCTGCAGTTCGCTGATGCCGGAGGCCAGAACTGTCACGCAAACACCCGCCGGGTTGTCCACTCCCTTGATGGCGCTCTCCGGCAGCACAGCCACCAGGATGCCATAGCCGATCAGGGCCCCTGCAGCCTGGGCCACGAAGTAAGCGATGGCCCTGATCCAGCCGATCACGCCGTACAGCCAGGCGGCCAGGGTGATGGCCGGATTCAGATGGGCGCCGGAGACGGAGCCGAAGCACTGGATGGCAATGAGGATGGCCAGGCCGAAGGTGAGGCCACTGCGGAAGTGCGAGTTCTGGAAGAGGGGCGTCTCCACGCAGCCCATGCAGGCGATGAAGACGAAGACGGCCGTCGCCACAAATTCACCGAAGAAGCAGGCTAGCGCACTTCGGTGGTGTCCTTCCAGGCGCCACCTGGCGTTGGGATTGGACTCCTGTGACTTTTGCTTCTGTTGCGACATGCTGGCGGAACTCTACTGGCGAAACGCTTGGGCGGCTGCCCCAAGTGACCCAGCGCGCCAGCAAATTTACGCCAACGGCCACGGCAATCAATCAAAATCCATTATAAAACCTTAATGCTAATTATCGAGCGCAGATTTGGGAGCAGCCCCCAGCCCCCCTGCCCCACTGCCCAACCATTCCGGATGGATCAATCCATCAAGGCGATTTTCGGGGGCTTTGCTCAGCCGTAATTATCGGCCTGATAAGCGCCACTGCCATTTCGCCCCGATTTGCGCTCAATCTTATCTCATTAAGATCTTTATCGAACGGCGAATGGGGCGCCGTGCCTTGGCCAATACTTCTATCTACTTCTTGTGCCAGCCAGTGTCTGAATCGCCACAACAAGGCCAATAAACCTGGCCTATGGTGTTCGAAAGCTACTCGAAGGAATCGCCCCATGATATTCAGGAATTCCAGAAGAGTGGCGTGAATCCCGCATTAGCATATCACCCATAGCACTTAGTCCCCCTGTAAGCCGCATAGCACATACATCATTTGTGGTCCGTAGTTGGACTCTGGTCCCAAATGGAGTAGGGAACGTACCATAACTGGATATAGTTGGTTGGTAAGCGCCCCTGATAGTGAGTTTCAGGGGCGCTTTGATTGGTCGATTGGGAGGTACTAAAATATTGGAAAATCTTATGACTAGATTTTCAGAAAGACTGCTTAAGTTGACGGGCTTTGTTCAGTTTCAAATTCAGTCAATTTTTGCAAAAAGCTTATTGGTATTCAAGCCACAAAGTTAAGACATCTAAATTGAAGAATGAAAAGTGTTTAGATAATGTGAGTTATCTCACTTTCTTTTTGAAGGCCCAGAAGATCAGAACTTCAGGTAATGCATCAGAAACTTAGCATTTCCCTAGCAAATCCCCAAATAACTACCAAACTTTAAATTCACAATCCCATATGAAACCCATTAAAGCACAGAGTTGTTGGTTTGTTATAGATTACAAATCTCGATGATCTTTATTACTGAAGGCAATCAGTGTGTTCACCAAGTCGTTTATGGTTTCAAGGGCTTGAGTGTACACTTGATCGCCGTTGAAAGGTTCGAGCACTTTGTGAAGACACTGCTAACATTAGCGTACAACGAATGCATTATTATAAAATTCGGCAACTTAGATATTAGCTAAATTAGTTAAGGCTTTCCCCACAACAACTATGTCTGTGGCTGTGGCTCTACGACAGCTGGACGTCCTCCAGCTGCCGCAGCTTCTCGTTGGAGGTGATCTCCGCCTCCACCACCTCGCGGCGGAAGACGATCTTGTAGGCGTAGGCGGTGATGGCGGAGGAGCTCAGTGGGGCCAGCCAGTAGATCCAGTTGCTCTCGAAGTGCTTGTTCCACAGCGCGGGTGCAAAGGACCTGGCCGGATTCATGCTGGCGCCGGTGAAGGGTCCCTAAAACGAATCACAATCAGGTTACTAACCATATTAAGGAGTTCATATTCCAAGAATGGATTTTGAGTTTAACTTACGGCAGCGCAGGCGAGGCAGGCGATGGCCAGGCCAAAGCGAATGCCCACGGAGTCGTGGAACTTGGAGTTGCGCGGATCCCAGACGCCGCAGCAGACGATGACCAGGATGGAGGTGATGACGAACTCGATGCCGAAGGCCTGGGGCGAGGTCACGCTGGTGTGGGGCAAGGTCACGCAGAGGCCGGCGCCCACGGAAAGGGTCTCCGCGGGGAGCAGGACCATGAGCAGGCCGTAGCCGATGAAGGCGCCCAGCATTTGGGCGGCGAAGTAGGCGAAGGCCATGCGCAGGCTGACCATCTCGTAGATGTAGGCGGCCACGGTCACGGCGGGATTCAGATGGGCGCCGGAGACGCAGCCGAAGCACTGGATGGCGATGAGGACGGCGAAGCCGAAGTTGAGCACAATCTGCAGATGGCTGTTGGGGAAGAGGTCCGTCTTCACGCAGCCCATGCAGCCCAGGAAGACCAGGATGCCGGTGCCGATGAGCTCGCCGAGGAAGGCGGAGATTTTGTCCAGCGTCGATCCCTTCATTTTGAACACCTTACAGCAACTGAAATGGCCAGAGAAGCGCTTGAATAATGCCACACTAAACTAAGCGAGCTGCCACCCTCTCTGTCGCACGCCAGCAGCCGTCTCTTTCTCGGCTCTAAGTAGACCTAAGTAGACCTAAGTAGAACTAAGTAGGCAGCTCATCAATCATATCCTATCTAATGCCATCCCATCGATTCCCTAAGCCCTCCGATTCGCACCTAATCACCTACAATCTGGACTATTGTGCAACTTTGTAGTTCTAGTTGAACTTTGTAGTTCAAGACCTTTGCAACTGCTCTGCTTCCTGGACGATTTCCACCGGGGCGTTTTCCACCCCTTGCGGATCCATCCCCTGCAGCTGTCCGTTCATTGACATGCCATCGATTTTCCAAACTTTCTATGCCCTCCGCTGATCCGGAACGCGATGCCTGCTGTGGAAAGCGAATTGACTTCAATGGTCTGACTTGAAGTACCGTGTACTAAATATAGTACGACTGGTGATTGCCGTTCGGCTGTCAATTAGGTTTATAGATAAATGGCCCAAAAAAAAGCGAATCAAATCATAAAACAATAACCAATCTTTGTCACTCTTATCGCTCGAGAGCCACTCGATTCAATTGGAGTTCACAACGCTGCGAATTAATCCGTTTATTGTGATTGCTAAATCCGTGTTTCTGTTCACACACACTCGAAAGTGCTCTTATTTTGGACTTTCTTCGACTTTGAGTGCGCGATATTTACCGAATCTCGTGGCTCATTTTGACACTTGTCAGACTAATTCTTCAAGATCGCAGATCACAGATCGCAGATCGCACTGTATAATCAATCTTTTTCCGGAGCTGGTGAAAATCCACGAAGCGGCAGCGCGACTGTCAATGTCAATCTGAGGCGGTGGAGTAGCCATAGGCAAATATTTATATCTGTGTCTATATAATATTGCGTAAATCAAAAGCCCATTTTTAGCCCCTGCGAGAGAGCACCACACACAGATACTTTCACACACACACACAGACGTACTTCGAGAAGCGAACCACAAACACACACGAAGGCTGGGAAATTAGCGAATCCTACTGGCGAGCATAAAAAAGTCAAGTGTCCAGAATTTATGAGCATCCTAAACGCTCATTCGCCGCTCTCGCCGGCTCTCTGTTTCTATAGCCTTGCGCGATTATCTCTGGAGCGATGCTCCTTCTCGCTCCCACTCTCCTGGCCAGCGGGCTTGGAGCGTTATAAAATGTGAGCAGCAATACGGATGATATTCCACGGAAGCAAGGGCAGATATTAACTGACATACTGGTTTTTAGCTAGCGAACTTATAAAAATAAGGTTTCATTCACAGTAGTTTGTCAGAATTATTATAATAATAAAAAGTTAAAAGTTGGTCTATTCAATATTGCTAGGTAAATTATCATTCCAATCACTACTGCAAATTGCTTGAAGATTTTTGTATTATATAAGCTGAAGACCAAGTTTCAAAATATGGGCCAAGGCAAAGGGAAATCAGGCTGATTGCTGGCATTATCAGTAAATATAGCTCCCTATAATACGTAATTTTGATAGCATGACGATCATAAATACGAGCTGTAAACTTGGCATTACACTGTAATTAATATGGAAAAGCACATGATTATTTTCAGTGTGGTGGGTGGCATATTGCTATGCTGTGCAACTGCGTGACGCGCTGGCAATTGAGGCTGGCCACTGCGTATTGATAACAGAGTGCCGCACTATCAATTACCACCGTCGATGGGTATCAATTGCAATTGCTGCAATTGAGGATTGAGGATGCGTTGCGTGAATCGGGGTACGCAATGTGGCAAACAAATCACGGCAAATCGCGGCACGCCTGTCTATCAAATGGCACGCAATTTGCGTAGTTATGTGTCTCAATAACAATTGCAGCGGCAATAACAATTGCAATAAATAATAATAATTTACAGCAAATATTTTCAAAGCACCGCTGTTGCATAAACACACAGCAAACACAGAGTAGCTCAGGTCATCTATTCAGAACTTTTGACCCTCCCTGACCACGCCTAATGTTTTCCATCGCTTTCTATCCATAAAATCGTGGAGAAAATAGCACTGCTGCGGTCTTTTGGCCCTTGGCCAAGAGCAAATGTTTGGCCAACTCATTGACAGTTGGTCAAAAGAGAGCGACACGTTTTGGCCAGAGACAAAGAGATTAACAGGCAAAACAATCAACACGCGATGGATCGAAAGTTTAAAAATAAATCACACCACCCGTCGAATGCAAAGCACAAATTTAAAGCTAATAATTTAATTACCACCTGCGCCTCCATCATATTTTCCATGCCCAGAAGGATCACGTACCATTCATGGGATCGCTGCATGCTCCACGATTTCCCACTTTTCGATGCCCCGAGGGCCCAAATGCCGACTCAAACCATTTGGGATGATGGCTCTTAATTATTATAATCCATTCTCGGCGTTTGTCTAAGTGATGGGACGTGACTGGGCGGTTCTGGGGCCGCCTCTTTGGGGAGTTTGGGGAGGTGCTAATGGCTGATGTTGGCGGAAGTGGGGTCTGTTAATTAACAGAGGTGTGCGATGAGAACGGGCACAAAAGCTCGGCTGCGAGGATGTGCAGCTTTGATGGAGCTTCGATCGCCAGCTTTTGGGGAGCTTCTCGAGGAGCTTCCTTATCACTGCGCGTTGTTATTAGCTAATTATGACTAAGTTGCCTAAGTGATAGAGTGATAAAGTGCTAGAGTGATAAACCTTTGGCCAGAAGCCCGTCGTAAAAAACTTGTTAGCCTGAAGAACAGCTAATCAATCCGTGCTGATAAGCCGCTGATAACCCGCTGTTCGCTGTTTGCTGTTTGCTAATGGCTGTTTGCTGATGGCTAATGGCTGTAGCTGCTGCTGCTTAAGAAGTGATTTCTGCTAGTGGCCCTAAAATGTTGGCCATAAACCGCAGGCCACAACCACTGTCACTGATAGCGAGCTGAGTGATGGTGTATTGGGATTGGCGGTGTCTGGCGGCGCAATATCACAGGCTTAATTTGGCCAATAATTGGGCCAACTCAAATCGGATTTACTCGTCAGCCTTTTGACATCGCCCCGCATTTATGGCTCTTCCAAAGTGCGATAGCGATCGGCTGCCGGCTTATTGAAGTGAGGCAACGTACGTATTTATACCTCTTTATGGCCTTCCAATTGCCAGCTGGATTGTAATTGAAGCTCATTATGGTGCCACAGGCGGAAGCCCCAGACCCCAGTGATCTACATTCGTAGCAGCCTCTTCCTGGAGCCAAGGTTCTGCTCTCTTATCTGTGCGGCTTATCAGGGCAATGGAAACTGCTGACGCTCGGGTTGCGCAACAGGTTGTTGGCCCGTTTATTTACGGCTGTAAATGCGGCGGGCAATTAAGACGTGGTCAAAAGTACGACGAGATCTAAGCACACGACTCCACCAAGTCAGGTGCTCCGGCAGCTGAAGGTTCCTGATTTGGTGGCTAAAATAGCGGCCTATGTCTTATCAGTGGCCACGAGGTTTTGCCACTCGAAAGCTGATTGCTCACACTATGATTTGTGTGATTTGCGGAAAGCTTCCTCAATTATTAGACAGACAATTTAGCTAATTACTGGGAAATAACTCTTATTCCAAGTACTCCATTCCATATCACTCGGCAGTGACCTAGGCTACGAATTCCCTCTGTTCCTCCAGTGAATTTATGGTCCGACGTGGCTTCTAATCAAGAAGTACGAATGGCTATTTTTGCCCACTTAATAATACAAAGTGTGCAAGGCGATAAGAGCTGAGTGACTCTGGATTCAAGCTGAAGCTCAGGCATTATGCAACGAACCTGTTCCAAAAGTCTTGAATTGGAACCACACTCTGCTCAATGGCGGCTGGAACCCCAACGCGATTGATAACCCCGGGGCAGAGCACCTTATCAAGTGGCAAGGCAACCAACTTAATCGCAGTTCCGAGTGCCTGCGGCGGTTTGCCAAGCGCAAATACGACGGCGTGGGATTGAATGACATCAACCAACTGTGAAGAATCGCAGGGATTTGTCTTAAAACCGGCAAATGGCATCTAGCTTAGCCGAGCGCAATTACCATACGAGTATAGGAACTGCCATATCGGACACTTGACTGGCCCAATTCGAGCCTGGCCAACTGTTCCGTGTCCGACCGGTTTGCTCAATCATATGATTATGATGACTTTACAACTGGGCCAACTCGCGATCCGCTTAATAGAGCCACCAATCTGGCGGTGGAGCACGCGATTCGCCACTTGATTGATTTATCAAATTTGATTAGCACTAGCTCGTGAGTTCCCCCCAAAAAGATTTAAATCGAAAGCATGTGCCAACTTACATAAAATCGAGACTTCGTTTAGTGGCTCACTAATTAGGCGTGGAGTTTGGAAAGTATTGAACTGAGCTCAGTGATAAGATCAGCTGTTTAATCAAACACTAAGAAGAATCGCTGTCCAAATGCTGATCTCTAAAGTTATAATCTGGCATTTGTAAATCTTTTCATAACACCCCTCATAAAGAATGTCTGCTAACAACTTTATCAGACGCTGCGACCTTCAAGGCAGCACTTTGTTTGGTTTCATTCTTCGGTTTTTGGTGGGAGTGCGAGTTCAAGTTCCCGAATTGCGCAGATAAAAAACTTCAGGCTCTCGCCTGACTTCATGCACACCAAATGCCAAGTTTTACTGGTATTCTGGTATGTGGGAGATACATGGAAATATTTGCGAGTGCCCACATAATACATTGGTGCTTAAGGTATCATAAAATGATCAATTTGCGCGGACACTATGCAAAATATCGCCTGATCCAAGGCCAGAAATTCCCCATTGTACTTATCAGGCCGCTTTTCATTTTATAGCAGCGGGAATCGAGAATCGAGAATCAAGAATCGAGTGACCCCGCCAATCGTGTTGCTATACTTATTTTTCAATGATAATTTTGATAAGACCGCCACACCAGCCGACGTCTAATTAGTATACAAAAACAACAATGGTTGGGGGCAAACACATATATATATATGAATGTGTATATATATTGGAATGTAGGTATATTTGTGTAGCTAAAGAGCTAAAGTAGAACAGCGGGCAGAACTAATGTATGCGCACTCAGAGTGGAAACGTTTTCCAAAGACCAAAAAGCGTGGCACAGTTCTTTAAAAATAAACATTCTCCGTTCGAGTCGCTTTCAATTTTCGGCACAAGGCAAAGTGTTAGATGAATGTCAAATGGCAGTATCTATAGACAAATTGCAGCTGAATTTCAATCCGACCTTATCTAATTACCCGCCGAGGTGGTTGCGCAATCGTGGGATCACTTGCTCGCCCATCGCCCATCATCAGGTGCAAATGCTAAATAATGCACATAATTACGAGTCAATAATGCGGCAGTCGGTGAACAACAATATTAATAAATGCATAAATGTGCCTGCCTGCCTGGGTGTTTCGATTGTTCTTCGCTTGTTTATTCACTGTTAAAAGTCTAAGGCAGCCAGTGGCGCTGTGGGAGTGGGAACACCACTTTTTATGGCTAGACGCGGCGATAAGGCACAGAAATGGAAAGCTGAAAGTCTAGATAACCCAGACGTATTTGAATAAAATTAACATTCATCGGCCATTATACGCGTGCCAAAGCAGCACTCGCACTCAAAATCACGCACTCCACTCCACTCGCTCTCCTTCTCCTCAAGATATGGAAATATTCCATCAACACTCTGATTCACTCTTATTCACTGTGTTTTGTCTCTTTTTTCTTTGTTTTTTACCCAGAAAGCAGTCCACGAAATTCAGAAGTGCAAGCCCGCCAATTCGAAAACGCGTTTTGCGCACAGCATTTGCCGCCAGTCAACGCACGGCAGGCCTTTTTATATCGAAACCACCTCTCTGCCCACTTCGAAAATAATGAAATTTAGCGACAGCTTCGCTAATTAATTAACGCACACTGAGGACCACGGAGAGCCGCACTAACCTGCGTTCCGATCGGTGGTTTGTTTGCTATTGAGCGTGGAAAAAGGCCTCCAGCCAAATACTAAATACGCGCGATCGACTGCGGACGGGCAGCGCAGTCGGCGTCGCAGCTGGACACCACGGCGTATGATTATTACCCTAGCTATCAAATGTCGACAACAACTCATTTGACACTCTACATGCACATTCTACATTCGCCTTCCAGCACAAGCAAGCTTTTGATAGCGTTATCAAGGCAGTTAGCTCACGTAGATATGCGCTTTGCATCGGGCAAGCAGTGCAAAGCAGTGCAAAGCAGCGACAGTGGAGTTTGCAAACGGGTTTTTGTTGATCCCAGTAAAAACATTCATATCATGATTCATGAGTTCATTCCAGAACACCACCGAAATATTTGACATTTCACAAGTAAATGAATATAAAATGTTAATTGATAAAAAAGTGTTTTCGGAAGAGTGTTACTGCCATTACAAATCAATCTGTCCAGCTGCGAACAATTATCGTTTAAAATATGATTGTCTCATCAAATCCATGACATGATACACGTCTGCTATTTGCATAAGTTAAACAAATAAATTAAGTAAACAACATAGTCACGCAGTCCGAGTAAACAATTGAAAAGCCACCGTTCCCATATTTGGACACATGGAGTCATGCATGCTGTACAATTAAAAATAAGTATAAGTATGACAGTCATATTTGCCTAATACTTCCGCCAATTATCAGAACACCTCAGAGGCTGAGGTTAGAGTTAATGAAAAAGTGCTTTTTAAGTAGAAAAACACTCAAGTTGGTCTCAAAGTGGCGCTACCCAAGTGATAAGACAAGCCAAAAGCGATAGGAGACCAAGAAAATATAGACCAAATGAAATAATTAAGTGCCATTAAATAAATCAACAGATGACAAAATCCGTGGCAGGCGAGTGATAATCAATTTGAAAACACCCATAAAACTGCTTAGATTGACTGAAGTGGCGCGCCCTTTTTGATAAGAGAGAATCAACAAGGAAGTGCGAAGAGGGAAAGGGTATTAATAGCCCTGTTTACACTTACCTTCAAGGCTGCGATGACTGGAAAACTTACCCCAAAGATTCCTGACTCTATTGAATGGCAACCACTTGAGATTGAGATAGCACTTATCACACACGGTCGATGGTACGTCACTTATCGAAGGCTTTATCGCGATGCGGATTTCCATGACGGACTCGGACTTGGATTTCCTTGTGGCCTTGACACTCAAATCACTCACTCGCCTTATGACGCGCACCTTCGGCGAAAAGATGTGCGCCCAAAGATGTGGATTTGCATAGACCTTTCCGCGGCGGAACACATTTGAAGTTCGATAATAAATTATGGAGATAGACGCAGCAACTATGTGTGCCAGCCAGCGATCGAGGTAGAAGCAATTTAGCTCGCTAGATTAATAAATAAATTCAATGAAACCGCGTCGCATCAAAGTGGCGAATGGCAGCGATTGATGTTTCGCAGATGCTTATCCACCAGCCATCACAAACATAAACTCCCGCGCATGTGACACAGTGTGCGATCCACTTCGCACCATATACTCATATCATATCATATTATTATTATTATTATTATTATTTTGCTATATAATTTACTGGTCCAGGCCAGACTCGCTTGATTTATGCACACTTCATTGCTGTCTAGCGCAGCTCGTTAGCCGCCTCGGGAGTCACCGCAATCGAAAATCGAAAACCAAAAACTGGTTAAAGGCCTGCGAAAATGCAAAACATATAAACAAAGCGGCGGCATTTGTGTTTTCTTGTATTTGCAGCGCGGTTCTCGATGCCGCAGCCAAAAATAAATGTTGGCTCTTTGTTTTTGCTGCCTTTTCGTCACTTGTGCGCACGTGACGTATACGCAACGTGGCACCACGGAAAGTGTGTCAGAAATGGGTATACGAAATACGAAATACGAAAAAGTGTTGTAATAAATAGCAAATGATGTCGCACCTGCTGCGCGTCTGCTTGCCACTCGGTGGCTCCTCGCTGCCCATCTTCACTTGCTGCCCGATGACCGCGGACTGCTGCTGTTGCACTGGCATTTCCTCGCACTTTTACTCGAAATCAACTTTATTCGCTACTTTATTTGCCCTTTCTTCTCTCCCTGTGAAGCACTTGTCGCGACGTAGCGGGTAATTGAATTTGCCGTTTGCAATGGTAATTTTCATGAATCGGATGCCGTGCACAACTTCACTGCGTGTCGCGAATTCGGACTCCTGTCTCGCGGACGGCGTACGAGTATCTGTATCTGCGGAACGGGTATTTGTATCTGTATCTGCAGCCGATGCGCCGCATGTGAGTTTCGCTTTCGAGCGCCGATCGACTGGCTGACTGACTATAGCTATACTACTACCACGGCTATAGCCGACTATTGCTGGCGGAGAATAACCGATGTCGCCGCTTAACAAAACCGAAGAGCAACAGCCAAAGCGCCCATCAAAATCAAATATCGCAAAAAGGCATGCCATAAAATCGAGGCAGCAAAAACCGTAAGTGCCATTAGACACGATACCCAATCACCAGGTGGGTATATACCCTGCGCACATGCGATGCGCGTCAATCTAGATAGTGCCGAGGGTCTGATCAACAGCCGGGCTTCCTTAGTGGAATGTTACCGTGCTCAGTTGAAACTGATAATGAAACAGCATTGGATGAGTATGCCTCAAATACTCCACGCAACGATTAGCAACAAAAGGCTTGAAATACATAGAATGTTTGAATAGTTTTGTATGTATATTTATTTTTTGGCACAGACTTTAAGTTACAAATACGGTTCCATCAAGAAGTGACAGGCAAAACTGAGCGTTACGTTGCGAAGGGATCATACTACTTTGCCCATCCATTAAACAAGTCTGCGTGGTATCCGGTTGGTCGAGCACCGAAACTTTCCACTTGCCCTCGCGTTTTTTTCGCCTTTTGTTTTGATTCGACAGGTTTTCGGTGAACTATTGCGCAGAGGGTCATCACAAATTGAAGTGATCTCTTTCGGTGCTTGAGCAACCCGACTAATTGCTCGTGGTGGGTGACTAGCTGCCATTGTTTCGCGCAGTGTATGCTAGTTGGTGCTTATCATCTATGTATATATATGGATTTATAGAAAAACCTATAGCAATTCCGCATTGACGCAAAGATCGGCTTTTATTTGATTAGTTTCATTCGCGTGCAATACGATGTGCTTGTTTTAGGGCTCTGCCATGGGGGAGGTACTTTTTTATCCACTATATTGGAGGCCCGCTTCGATATCACTTATCGGAAAGCAATTTATTCGGCGGGCGAACATTGCTCGGGCTGTAAAAACAAATGATAACAGTTTCGTTCTGTGGGTAGGCTGTAAATAGAGTGCTGAAATGAGCTTACCGAGTTTATGGACTCATAAACGAGTTTTATGGGAGTATTGGACTTCTGTTACTACCGTTACAAAAGGGTTGGGATTGCCCACAAGATACTTTCAGAAGGTACTGCATACTTTTCGGATGTTCCAACTATGGGTGCATACTTTTAGGCATTTTTACCTTTTTCAGTTGCCAAATTAATCTGCGAAGTTACACTTTTAAATTACTTCTTAAAGAATTCCATTTTTATTAATTCTTCGATTTTGTTTCAATTTTGTTAAACATTTCTCTAGCGAAGGTTCCAAAATCCAACGCAGCTCTAAATATGTGGTTATGGCGCCACCAAAAGCTTTTCAAGCTTTCTTTTGCATTTCCCAACTACTAGCTTTTTATACTCTTAATGAGGGTATTACACAATTATTGAGTACTTGGCAACGCAATGGTAGAAAAACAGTTCGCCTCATAATTTACAAATTATATGTTATAAAATGTACAAAATCCACATTATCATACTACTGGGGTGGGTTTGTTTACTGTACATATGTTTAGAGGTCATACAATACATTGCTTATAATACCACTATGATAATACTATCTATGAACTTCCAGATCTCTAATGTATTAGAGAGTTTCTTGATTTTTTTTTCTTTAAGAAGGTTTTCTTTTTCTTTAAGAAGGTTGTACAAACTC
The DNA here is from genome assembly GCF_016746235.2 of Drosophila teissieri. NCBI lineage: Eukaryota > Metazoa > Arthropoda > Insecta > Diptera > Drosophilidae > Drosophila > Drosophila teissieri. The sequence goes on from NC_053030.1 coordinate 22,124,994, forward strand.
GAATTAATGACTCATTACATATGCTCATTTCTTAAATTATAACTTAGGCCATAGTTTGACTACTGAAATGAAATATTGGTAATATCCGCTCCTTTCGTATAAAATCCAAGCAGCGCCGTGTGGACATTAACTTGACGTATTCGAGAGATCAAAAATACCCGACTCGCGGCGATTAACAGGAATTAACATGTATCGCTAAAGTCGGCCAAATATTGACAATCGGCGAGGCGAGGCGAGTCAGTGACGGAGATCGGATGTATCCGGTCCAGCGATGAGGAGGATTAGGGGGAGGAGGAGAAGGTGGAGCTGGAGCTGGAGGCCCTGGAACTGGTTAATGTGAGTACGTATGTACGTATATGTATACCTATACGTATAATCGATTTCACACTACTTTTTAATCACTACAAAACATTTATTGTTTGCCCGCAGCGAGAAAAGTCAAACAAAAAGCGGCGACGAGTCGGAATGGGAATGGGTCGAATGGCTGAACAAATTGACTCGGCCACATAATTAGGCACTTGCCCATGTCCACAGCTTGTACGATATATTCATGCATATATGTACTTATATCCCATACATATATATCCCTTCGATTCCGTGCAGTTGAAAGTATCTCACGCAGTGGGACAAAAGGTTTTTATTGTGCGTACCCGTTGACAGCCTCAATCGACGGGGTTTGGCCGAGACTTATGTATGTATGTGTGTACCTTTGGGTCGCATCGTTTGTTATATTTGTTATTTATTTTGCGGTTATAATACTTATGCACTGGCCGCGACTGGAAGGGACTGGAAGAGGGAGGGGACGGGACGGGAAAATATTGGCATCCATTCAGCGGGACAAAACATCACGGCGTTTTTACAGTTTTCGAGCCGCGACCGGATGATAAATTAGCTTTGTACGTAAATTCAAAATGGAAAATCAGTATGTGAAAATATCCCCAGCTCAAGTCGAGTTGAGTCGAGTCGAGTAATTGTGTAAATATCTTGTCGCTGCATGACAATACCAGACATCCCCATTCCGCCTTTCTTTGCCGCACAATGAATGCCACATTATTATTTTGTAGTTTGTCAACCAAACCGAACCGAACTGAGCCGAACCCAACCCCGAAAAGGCGTTTTTCAGAGACGGGAGATGAAATGAGATGAGATGAGAGATGATAATTCAATGTCGCTCGGCCAGCGCACGGATGCAGATACAATATCTTTTTATACACATGATGACCGCGCAGGCCAAAGGAATTGTAATTACGTGTCCGTCGCCTTGTGCCGCATTTGTATCTTCATTTGTATCTGTATCTGTCGCTGCCTCTGTATCTGTATCTGCATGGCGAGTATCTGTATCTCCAACAAAAGGCATTGGCATCAGCATAACAATGCACCCATTTCTGTAAGCTCCGGATCTGAACTTCTCCCCCAGGCCGCGCTGCTTCGCTTAATAAGCGCCTAAATAGTGTCAATGATTAATTGCTTTTGTGATTAGATGGAAATTTAATAGATTTTTTATTGTGTGCCCGGCCCGGCAAAATTGAAATTCTATCAAGGTACAAACTGGTGCTGGGAGGCACGTCTGCTCGTCGTTGTCTCTGCAACAGCATCGTTATTACCCTCCTCACAGCTACAGTTCAGTTATTTGTCAGCCGGGCAAAAGAGCCGCATCATTGTTACCAATTTCGAATTCAAATTGAAATTCACACTCGTCACGCTGCCAGAAAGTGCCAGAACCGCTTGATCTGCTCCCTGTTTTTTCTGCTTTTTTTTTGGCCCTCAACTTGTTAGCTTTCTGGGCAGAGACCAGAGAGACCACAGACCGGAGACCGAAGACCCAACCCCCTGGAATTCCTCTTATATTAAATGTAATGCCACCGCAAAAATCCCCAAAGCCGACCGGGAGACCACAGGCAAACGGAAATAGATACGCAGAAGTCCTGCGACTAGCAATCTGCTCAAATCCCACACAAAGTCGCAAAGGAAACACACATTGAAAGGGGAAATTCAAGTGGAAATTACTCAATTACAAGGCAGCAGTTCAGCTCCCCCCTGCGCCGGCAGTTCTCCGGTTATCCTGATTATGATAGTACAAGAACCTTGGGGGAAACCCTCCAAGTCGCCGGCGATGTGCGATAATTACACTGCATAAAAGCGGGGGAGACAATGCAACGACAATTATGTAACCCGATAAGCGCTGGCCAGCGTGGAAAACTCAGACAAAACTTGTGAAATTAATAACCCACCTTCGCCCGAGACTCCGACTTCGAATCCCCCTTCGTTGGGCAAACATATTTATTACAAATAAAGAGACAAACACAAAAGCACAAAAGGCAAACAAATAAAGAGACCTGGCCCAAAACATTCGACGACGGAAACAACAAAGCGTTTGGGCCATTTAATAGGCTTAACTAAAGTCTGAAGTGTTGACAAGTTGTTGTGCTTCGATTTACACACGAATTTGAGCATGAAACTCGGTTCTGTGTGCTTTACTCAATCCGAGAGCCAAGATACAATTATTGCAGCTCCTTCAATTGCTTTGATCAGTGCCCAAACACGTAATTCATATTTAAGCCGGCTTGGAGTGTGCTCCAAAGGTTTTCCGATTGATTAGCACATCTGAAAGATACACAAACACCACTTGTTCCATCGGATTCTATAAATTGGATTAATCGATAAGGGGTCACGTAGCCCACATTTGCTTAAACTCCTCGTATATAATCTAGAAATGGTATCTGTATCTTTTTTATTTACTATATGTATCTAGTATGAGCAAAGTCTTATATCAATCACGAAGTGAAGCTACCCATCTAACGAGCACATGATACGGCAGCTTCCCATTGGCTCAGCCACCGAGCAGCACTTTGATTAGATACTCGAGAGCCGCGCAGCAAATGGCAGATTCAGAACGAGATGCAAATGTATCTTGTGTGTGCTACTTGTGCATTAAGATTGCCCCCCCACCACTTCACCACCCCACCACCCACAATGAGTACGAGTTCCCGGCCCGTTTCGTTTCGATTCCAACGAATTCAAATTGTGTGCGCACGCTCTCATCGCTTGCGAGTGTGTGTGTATCTCGTATCTGTGTGTGAGTGCCGCTATGGCCCACTCGCTCGCACTCACGGCGGCGAGCGACATCTGCCGACCTGCTCGCACCTCGATTATTTTATCTGTCCGCAGGCAGCCAATCGGATGGCAGTTTCATCGCCAGGTGAGCTATTCGACATAAAAAGCGCTTATAACCACACCTCAATCGAACAGCGAGGGGCGCTCTAAAAGTAGATACTGTAGCACACATACTGCGCCGAGTGAACGAAACTCACTCGTTTTATGGCCGCAACACCTGATGTGTGTGCTTCTCCACTGGCGAGCCGCCAGCAGACCAGACCACATAAATTCGTTTTACGCTCTTTTAATTGAGTTAGCTAATTAAATGTTTCGCCTGCCCAGCCCCACTTCCATCACCACCCCCCACCCCACTTTCTGGCGTGGTCAAGCGCCGTGAAGGTCCTCCCCTCGGAGTCGCACTGTGGGAACTTGCACAGCTTTGGCGGGCATAAAAATGTGCGCCGTAATTGTCGGTTGCATTTAATTGTGATTGGACACCGCCGCAAAGACGGGCAGTACTCCACCCCCCGGAAAGCTGAGTTTTGCAGGCGCAGTGTGACCAGGCTGGCATTTGAGTTCGATAAAGCGCGCAATCAGCACTGCAAATTGATTGAATGTTTTGAGTTGGCTGTACTAGTAGCGAACAGCACATAGCAAACCATTTGAAATAAAAGTCAGTTTAATAGTTCATTTACATTTAATATAATAATATCACATTTGAAGCACTTATTTCCAAGTTTAAACTAAACCTTTAACATTTAACGTTTGCTTTTTAAAATGTAGCCTGCTCACAAACCTCATTAAACAGAATCACTGCAAATTGTGTGTTTGGAATTGTGCAATCGCATTTTCCCAGGCCCCAGTAATTGTTATGCACACACCTCCGCCCCCCAAAAAAAACCAGCCCCATTTTCCCCGCCGCAGTGCGAGTGTGAGATAATTTCACGCAGTGCTAATTAATTGCCCAACAATCGAAGCGTTTGGAATGCAGCCTAAAGAGGCTAAAGAGCGTGGGAACTGGCCGAAAAGTGAATGAAAGGCGGCTCAAAGCGGGCAGAGGAAGTTGTCGCCTCGGTTTGGACGAGCCGAAAGAGTTTTCACACCTGTTTGCCGGCCCATTGACTTCACCTCCTATAAGCCTATGAGCTCGAATAAACTAGGAAACTGGGAAACCAGGGGGGCTGAGAACCAAGATTGATACGGAGATCGAGCTGCAAAAGGCGGAGGCAGCAAATTCAATTAGTAATAAACAAGGCCGTGATATATGCACGGATATGAATGGATTCCCCTGGGCCATCGAATAGGTGGCAATCGAATAGGTGCACGTTCCCATTCCCAACTGCCGTCCACACGTGTGACTATCAAATTTATTAAAGCCCGGGGGCTGGATGGCAAATCACTTGCGTGGGCACTGGGACTCACCCCGTGGCCTGCAGGAGTTTTCGCAGTTTCGCGGCTGCCATTCGGTCGGAGCCTAATAAAGCAATTCAGGGAAATCATTTGGGAGGCCATTTGAAGTGCGCCTATTAAATGCGGCAAGAAATCACAGCCACGGCACTACAAGCTGTAAACTTGTTGCAGATCAAAAACGGCTGCACCCTGCAACAGGGTAGCAGCACACTCGGGGTCAGAAGAGTAGGGACCATGTGGAAGGAGCAATGTGTTGGAAATGTAATATTGTTACTTACGTGAAATAATCTGATGGGAACTTGATTTTACTTTATACCATAGAATATGCTATACTTTATATTATACTTTACTATATATGTACATATACATACATGCATATCTTGACATACCTCTACTGCTATGAATAATTGCTATTTCGCTGTCCTGGGCTGTGTATAAATATAAAATAGCGAGCGGCGATGGCAAAGGGCGCGGCACCAACGCAGCGTAAAGAGATCAAAATGAACTCATTTGGAGAACCGGCGGAGAGGTGGCTCCGGGATGCGGCGGCCACAGACCTGGTTCTCCCTGGAGCACAAGGGAGCAGCAGGGAGCAGGGAGCAGGCTGCCTCCTCCGCGATCCTCGCAGCCACGATTATGGGAGCACTCATACTCGGACTCGGAGTCGGAGTTGCCTGTGTGAGCCTGTGTAAATCATTGGGGGGCGTATAACGCAGCGCTTTGCTCTTCATTTGTTGTATTTTATGCGTACATGTTCGCGGAAAAGTCGTAAAATTATTAAAAATCGTTTAAGTATTTCGGCATCTTTCATCGCTGCCACAGCGGAAGCAAATGCCTGAATCTTCCCCCGCCAGAGGAGCTCCTCCGCAGATTCTGCGTAGTGCGAGCCAGAGTCGCGACCACAACATTGTTTTCCACAATTATTTCCACAGCTCCACCCAAAATCCCCATCCCCCTGCCCACTTTCCCCGCCGTCGCCTCTCCGTCTGCCAAACTGGTGCGGGTGTCTGGTGATCGATGTGGTGTGGAAATTCGGGATCGCAGGTCCAGAGGGGACTTCCCTATAGAGAGAGGGCAGTCGATCCGCCCGCGGGCTGGTTAAATACATGTTATTAATGCGGTTATAAATCGATTTTCCCGCTGACCCACTCCGATCTGTTCTAGTTCTGCTTCCCACAGAGCTAACCACTTTCCTCTGCACTATCTATCTATCTATCTATCCATCTAATGGATCTATAAATGTGTGTTAATTGATGATATTAGGGACCCGGGGCCAAATATGGTAACAAACCGCTCGAGTGTGGAGCGATCTGACTAAATTGTTTATTATACTCTCGAGTTTGATGATGTTTTTTACCCAGCCGACGGATTATAATTAATACTCGTTGATCGGTAGTTTATTTTCGGTTTACTCCAAGCCATAAACTATTCTTCATATCTCGGAGGTTACTGAGATATGAGTCAATGGCCTCATTATATGATATTTATACGCATAGCTCAGGTAGTAATCACCATAGTTATATTATTATTTTAGTTATAGATTGCGAGCTGTTGGCAACCCTGGTGCTATCAGATGGCGATTTCTAGTCGCAAATTACCATGGAGTGAACTCTGTACCCGGTTGCTCGGTCGCTTACTTGATGGGCGCGCAGTTTTGCGGTCTTTTCGCCGGCATTTCAGCCTCAGACACACTCGCACACACACTCGTGCACACCCATAGGCGAGCGGTGTGCGGTGTGTGGGGTGTGGTGTGTGGTGTGCGGTGTATGCATAAACACGCTCGTACGTTTTAATATTTAGTGTTAATATGTTGACGGATTTCTGGTCATAAAAAATTTTGTGTGGAACGGTCCACGTCGTCATCCTTCTCCTTCTCCTCAGCCTCTCCCTCTCTCTCTGCCTCCGTCTTGCTGTCTCGCTCGCTCCCACCGTCGCATTACAGCCACTTGGCTATAATTTTCTTTAATGATGAAAGTTGGGCTCGAGTCGAGCTCCAAGTCGAAGGTACAGAGAGAATAATAGTGGAATAATAAGTTTTAAATAGCAATTGCCACTATATAAATCTAATATTATTTTAGAAGCAGAGGAGGTATGGTCACACTGCGCCATTTCAAAAGTACAGTTGCTACCAAGACTACCAAGTGGAGTGCTGCTATTTTATAGTCCTAGAATATTTCAAATTGACACACAATTTTCCTGGGTTTTTCCCCTTGTGTAGAGGAGCGAAGTCAAACTGGGACTGCAAGCCTTGGCAGTTCATTAACATAACAAACATTGTGGAGTTTTGGAGCCTGACTTGGGCCGAGCTTGAGTTAAAGTTAAAGTTAAAGCTAAAGCTAAAGTTGAAGCAGTCGCAGCTGGGGAGGTGGAGCCTACGCATTATAACAATAGTACGAAACCTATTAACGACAGCAATTTTAACTGCAGCTCCGGCGAATGCGAATACGAATGCGAATGCGAATGGCGACGGCATCTGCGAATGTGGCCATAACTGCGTCTGCGACTGCGACTGCGACTGCGGCTGGGAGTTGGGAGTCCGATTCGCTGCGCATCGCTGCATTTCATATTTCGCAAACGGCACGCACATGAAATGACATAAATTATGTGGCAATCAATTATCGACCTGATGATCGCGGTCAAAGGCAGCAGCAGCAGCAGCAGCGTTTACAGCAGCAGTTTCTGCTTTCGGGGGCAAGTTGGGTGCCTGGATCCCCAGCTCCATACCTATTTGCAATCGATCAGCCTCAGCCGCCAGAGCAACCCAGCGAAACTCTCACCAGACTGCCCTTAACTCGCACGGCATTGGTGGCCAAGTAAAAAATCGGGAAAACACAACTCCGTTTTTGCCGGCTTTGTTTTTGCTACATTGTAACCTGAGCCCAGTGCGCTGAGCTGAGCTGGTGCACTTTTGGGCATAAAACACGAAGAGGAACGAACCGGCGAAAAAGCTGCAAATACATCATCCATATTCATAGCCATAGCCATAGCCGTAGTCATAGTCATAGTCATAGTATGATTTTCCATTTGACAAAAAGCACAGCGAGTGCAATCGGCCAATGCGGGAATAGTGGGTCAAGTCGCACGCAAAAAGCACTTCATTAAATATACACTACAAAGTCTTCAAATCGATGTTAACTCTCTAAAATGTCTGAAAGTATGAGCGCATAATGATTGCATACTTTTACACACATGCCTTAATCATTAAAATTGGTTGTTTGTATTAACCTTTAATTATTTAATAACCTCTATTTAAAAGCTGCGATCTTGGTAACTTTTCTTTTCACTCCACTTTGGGCAGAATGCTGCCACGATTGAGATGTCTCATTATATGGCTAGAAGTCCCATAAAGTGGCAAGTTTCCTGCCAATTTCTTTCGAACTTTCCCAGCCAACTGATGACCGACTGACACTTCCTAATTTAGATCCTTTCAGCTGGGACTTTCTGCGGCAGCCAGGTGAGTTCGGTTCCACGGTGCACATAATTTAGTGCATGCGTTTTTTAGCCAACCGTCTGGCTCTGGCCATCTCGCCATCCCGCTCTGGCAGTAGCCCCGTCTCGCTCGCTCCTTGGCCGTCGAATGGCTGGTATCAAGAGGGGCTCAGTTCGATGGATGGATGGATGGATGGATGGATGGATGTAAAAAGTTATTCGCAGTTCGTTGCTGTCTATTATTTATTGCCGTTGAAACGACGACGTTTATTATAATTCGCATTTCGAAGTCTTTTGATTTTCGGCCTTTTTGTTGCCAGCAAATAGTTGCCGCTGTTATTGTTGCTGTTGTTGTATTGGTAGTAGTTGTTGTTGTTGTTGTCGACTGGGGCCGAAGTTGGTCTAGAGCGGCCATTTTGCTGCAACATTTTAATATGCGGCTGTAAATTTAATACGCCCCGTTGTCCATAAACACATATCAATAAGTGCAGGGGGCCAGGCGACTGAAACTGAAGTATTTCCACTCCGCCATTATTCGACATTACAGCCATTGCAGTTTTTGCAATTAATTGCTTTGCACATTTATAAAGAGCCTGACTTACTGGCGAAGCCATGTCACTTGGCCCGACACGAAAGGTCAAAGGCCGCCAATAAGCGTTAGACAAGTTAATTTGAATACGACTCCGGCAGATGTGTTTAGTTTAGGCAGCGCCACGATGCAACGAGCCAGATAAATGGCGAAAATATATATGTACACATATGTATTTCACGTGGATGCGGGGGCCATAAAGGCTAATCGCCGCTCATTATGCCAGTCCGGCTAGACGAAATTAAGAAATCCGTTCGCAGATACAATGGCTGTAGATACAATTGGCGGAGTGCTGAGAATAACTAATGAGTTACTTATATCTTATATGTATCCTAGCTATGTTAGATTAGATTAAGGTTGTCTTCATTTGCACATTTTAAATATTGTGTTTATCTAAACATAAAGTAACATCGCGTAAATCAAGCTGAGATTAGCAGATTCCCAGTTATTGTGCTGAAACTAAAGGAAAAGTCCCTGATAAACACATTAGTTGCCACAGAAATATATAGTTTCATTTTGATAAATAGAAATTAGCCTCGGCCAGAGGAGATCCACTAATGCGATTGTTGTTGCCCCATTCGGAAATTCAGAACATTATGCGATATGTAGCGATTTATAAAAGTCACCCAAATTAAACGAGAATCCGGCAACGGACAGCAGCAACTGTGGGATTGTTTGATGTCACGCTATATGGGGATTTGATTTCAGCGGGCGGCCAACGGGGCGTATGCTTCATTCGGCTGGAGAATGGAAATGGAGTGGAAATGGAATGGAAATGTAATGGGCGGCATGAGCGGACTTCCTGTGCAGCGGATTAACGAATGAATAGATATTTGCAAATATCCAAAGCCTTTACTATTCTCCTTTTTTTTCTTTGTTTGTGTGGGCGCCGCAAGTGTCAGCCGGCCATCAGATGAATTAATCAACGTGTGTCGCTGGCGCTGTCGTCAATCTTGTGATTTTTTTTCTTTTGGGTTTCAGCCGATTTGAATGGATCTCCGGCTGGCTAATTTATTTATTTCGGTTTAGTTCTGTGCTGTTTGTTTGCCCAACGAACGGACGTCAACAGCTGGACTTGTTCGCCGCACTCCGCTCGCATTCGATTCGATTCAAAATCCGATCCCCATTCCCATCACCATTCTCATCAGCATACCTATAGCCATAGCCTATAGCCATAGCCATTCCCATTCGCATCGAAATAGTTTCGGTTCAGTTCAGTTCCTCACATGACAGTGCGCGCGGTGTGGGTGTGCGTCACTCGAATCGATAGCACAACGTGTCGTATGCGCGATGTTTGCCCACGAATCCGAATCCAGATACTTGGCCACTGCACAGAAGCCCCGCAAGTGCGCGGAATTATTATGGTTATTATATTTATATTGTCATTTCTCATTTCTCTGCAGCCCGATAAAAGCACACACTCTGAATTTGCTTGGCGAAAGCAGTGGTAAATGAGCCACGACAATTCAATGTCATTATTGATGTCATGTGAGCATTGTGGGTTTCCCTTTTCACGCCCCTACAATCGCCAATGTCTTGTGCATAATTATTTAATATATATTTCTTTGATTTTTACCTAAACACCAAAACATTTCAGAATTTTGCGCCAAAGGAACAAAAATAAGAGAGGGATTTTAAATCAGGTTCCATAATCCAATTTGGTTTATTGTGTGCCGCTCCAAATGAACCAAATAAACAAAACGAACAAAACAAAATATGGGAATATATTCGGAATAATTTATTGCACTTCAGCCCAGATCCGCTTCAATCAAATCTTTATGTCAGAGATTAACGATTAAAGTCATTAGCAGTTAAGATCGAGATCAGTCAAACAGTTGATGTGTCCAGATCCGCAGATTCGAATCTCGAATGCATATGGGCGATATGTATGAACAGATGTGTGTATATCCATGTGGCAGACAAAAGGCAGTACGGCTCATTCTTTTATCGCTTTTGGCATTTTTAATGCCATGTCTGAGGTTGCGGGCCTGAGGTGAATCTCGATGTTGGATGCCGCTGATTCTGGATTCTGGATACTGGATACTGGATTCTGGATACTGGGATGTGGATTCCGAGTGGCGGAGGCAGCGTCATCGCCTTCAGTTGGGTTTATTGTTTCCCCACTCGGGGCAGGACGAATATTAAAAGGGCAGAGTTATAAAACATTAGCGCATATTAATCATTTTACTTCAACCGCTCGCGCACAGAATTCCATTTATTCCATTTATTCGTTCCCACTCCCATTCCCATTCCCATTTTCATTTCCCGCCGCAGATCTTGATGAGTTGCAGTCGCCGCGGCGCTGGAGCGAAATTCAATTAAAGTTTTGATGTAACCATTCCGGGAATAAGTCGTCTGGCTATATAGTATAGTATACCCCCATATACACTGTATACTGTACGTGTGTAGTTGGGTTCCTGTTAGGCAGCGAGAACTGTCAAAATATTGACAGCGGCATCCGTTATGCTTTCTGCCCAAATTGATATTCTATTTCGAGCACTCCCGCTCCCAGGCTCCATTCCTCCGCTGCTTCGACTTCATTAAAAATCGTGCCCCCAAATGGAAATGGGAAAGAGATCATCTAAATAAATATGATGGCTATGTGGCCGCGTTAATGATGTCGCTGATGCCACAGCCACAGCCACAGTCACAGCCATAATGGAGACACTCTGGCCAACTTGACAAGCTGCCGTCAGTTGGCTGCAGTTTATGAATGAATCGGAGGTCTCGTTTCTGCGCTCACTCACTTCGATCTTCGATCGCTTCTAACTGTCTGCCTGTTTGTGGTTGTGGATTGCCGATCTCCACTCGCCGTGTTTTGGCCAAACTATTAGTGGAGCCCGGCCTGGGCCAAAGGTGCCAGCCAAATGGCCAAATGGATCCCATCGGATCCATAATACAACTAAGTATCATCAATTATCGCTCATATTCATTCATTCGCTTGGATGTCGATCTGGTCAATGGTCAATCAATTTGGCTTTAGCTCCGACTCCATCGCTGGCTGTGGGGTCTTCTGAGTCTATCGGGTATCTGGGGTCTGCAGCCCAAGGGCTAGGAAGAGGTACGAACAGGTAGAGTTGGCTTGTTGGCTTGTTGGCTCGACAACAGCTGGAACTCGCTTTCTCACACATCGATCCGCTGGCGGACTGAGCTGGCTGACAAATTGCATTCCCGGATTAATGATCGCCTAAATGGCGTTTAATTAATCGATCTGCTGACCCCTCTCGCCCTGTGTTGAAACTGTAAACAGCCGCTTAATTACATGTAATTATATTCGCATTTTTTATGTATGCGACGAGGCAGGCAGCTCAAACTGGATGATCTACATTCGCAGGGGCAATTAATTTATGCAGTCAATTAATTAGCCATTAAAAGTTATACTCTTTAATGCCTGTGTGTGTGTTACAAATGGTTGCTAAACTACTAAACTACTACAAACTAGGAATCTAGGAGTGGGTATATATCATGTCATGCACTGGAACACTATCTGTTTACATCTCTTGAGGTCGATTTCGGGGTTGTTGTTTGCAGTGCGCAGGTGACCAAGTCTATGTGGCCATATAGTTATCCACTCCGGCCATTGATCCAGCCGCAACACTTAGTCACTTGGCCAGCGTATCGAGTTGCTCGGCTATCGTGGATGGATGTGTGTTCTGTGAAGTTCACACAGCGGGCAGATGGAAGTGAGAGGGGGGAGATATTTATGTCAAATGTGTAATTCCCAAATCACTTAATACTCATCAACTAATGAGGCCTAAAAGCTTCAGCTCCGGGCGGCGACGGATGTGTTGGACAATAACAACTTCAACTAATATCCATCCATATATCGGTTGGCTTTGGCTTTGGCATTGTGTGGTTGTTGCTGCTTTTCGGCGGTTTCTCTATCTCATTTATTTATTTTCAAATTGTTGCGAGTACGTATTTCATTTTTTGTGTTCGGGTTCCCATTTCTCTGCCCCTCCCCATCCCCATCCCCCTCCACCAACAGCCAACGTCTTTTTTCGGCTAAAACACAAAATGCAGGAAATGGACGTGTTGACAAATAAACGATGTTCCCCTGTCCAATATTTGCCAATATGTGTATCCATGAATTAAACACAAATTTCACTTACAGCCGTGTGTACGCTGTACGTTGTTAGAAAATCAAATGGGGGCTCAGCTGGCGGCGAAAAGTGGAAAGTTCATAATGACGAATTCGTGCCAAACAGGAGTGTTTTCGGGAAACAGGCACTTCTAAGTTCAGTTTTATATTTCCCTCGAATTCCCAAATACGCCTGATGAATTCATTTGACTGCAACTTCCTTTAGATCGCACCCAGAAACCTGCCCCTTCCACTTCGCCCCATGAATTTGACGTCGTCTCATTAGTCACATTTAAAATTGTATTTAATTACTTTCTCACTTCATCATCAGTCAAGTCGGTGGGTCGGTGGGTCGGTGGATGGGACGACGCCTCGTCATTGGCGCTGCTCTTCTTTTCCTGGGCGGCTGCCAGGCTGCCAGGGGTGTATTCGTAGGGTAGCCTCCCCTACAGATACAGATACAGTCACAGATACACATACAGATACAAATACATCCACAGATGCAGATACATGCCGCAGCGTTCGCGGCTTGTTTGTTTCACAGACAAGTCGGCCAAAATTGATATACTCAGCTGCACACAGGAAAATCAGTTTAAAATAGCTTGCTTCACAAATAAATAAATTATATTGGTAGCTGCCAGAATAAATATCATATATGATGATGAGATGTATAATAAAAATATCTCTTAAGAGAGTGGCAGTTACCATATGATTTTGCCGTGTATATTTGTGTATTTAAGAGTTCATTATATTTTCTCGCAGTGTGTGGATCCACTGGCGCTGCTCTTGCTTCCACTTCTGCCGCTGCCGACTTCGGCGTCGCTGCCTTTCATCAATTTCAAATTAGTGAAAATCGACAAACGGAAATTATTTACTATCTGGATGGGTGGGTGAATGCGAATGTGGATGTGGCTGTAGATGTGGCTGTCTGTTGGGTGGGTGGCAGCAGCAATCTATCCATCCATCTATCTCCGCCTTGGCCATTACAAGTGCAATTTATCTCGCAAATCATTAATCAACCTACCGTTTGCCTTTCCATTTCCCTCCCTTTCCCATTCCTTCCCCTTCCCACTCACAGCCCTCCCAACGCCTCCCTCCACCCCCTACTTGGCAATTGTTTTAGCCAGCTTTTGTGTACTTGAAAGGCGCCTCCCATTTGATTGGGAAAATCCACAGGACGATTCGGCGAATGAAAAGGGCGGCGCTCTTCAATTGAACCGCGTATATAACATTATTGAAAGATACGCTAGTGAGGCAGAACAAGTGCGGAAAACTAAACACTGAGCTACAAAAGTTAGGAACCAACAAGTTGTCATTTATTTTGTATCTAAAGTATTAATTAGTATTAGTACATAATATGCATTTTTTATAATTATTAAGTAACTTAATATAGATATAATGTAGACTTAACTAAAATGTAATTAATAAGTTACTTCGAAAATAAAAACACTAACCTGTAAGATTGCGTTTCACCCCCGTAAGCAAATGTGTTGCACACAGTGTATCTGCGTTTGCTGCCCACATTCCGCGGATACAGATACACGAGCACACCTCTGCCGCAGGTGTACGTGCGCGTGTGTGAGTGTATCGGAACGAGCGAATAAGAAGGCGGCGTATTGCGGACACTCTCACACACACACGAATCGCGCATTGCATAGATTGCGATTACAATTTTAATTTAATTGACCACCTCCCGCCCATCCGATTGGCTGCCTGGCGGACAGATAAAATAATCGAGGAGCGAGCAGGCCGGCAGATGTCGCTCGCCGCAGTGAGTGCGAGCGAGTGGGCCATAGAGGCACTCACACACAGATACGAGAGGCACACACACTGGCGAGCATTTCATTTCAAAGAGAAAAAATTCTCTCAATTCCGATTGGAACGGCCGTTCCGATTCCACTCGTTTGATTGGAACAGCCGCTCCGTCAACATTTTCGTCGGCAACATTCGGGAATGTTGCCTCATCTTGTTGCTACGGCCGTGAATGGTTGAGCTGCATATAGTTTCTTGTTGGCCACTCAGATCGATTTGAACTTTCGAGTGGACGAGACGAGACTCTGTGCCAATTGGAGTTCCGTGAGCGTCGGTCGTGCGGTCGGATAACGGCTTTTCAAATGGACACATCGACCATCACTGTAATTAGATAACGTCGCAATGTGGATTAATAACAATCATCGTGTTCTGTGTGTGTGAGCGTGTGAGCAGTAAAACTCTTGATCTACAATCAAAGTGAGGAACCAAATCGCACTAAACAACCGCAAATAGTTGCAAACAAACAGAAGGGCATAAAATCCAAGTGAACGGTTCTTAAGCGCACTCTCCTGCTTTCCTTCAGCCAGAATATAAAGTGTGAAGGGGATCGACGATCACAAATAACGGTTCGCGCTCACGAGAAAAAGAAAACCAAATGCAGGCCGCAAAGTAATGCCATATAGAAGCTAAAAACAACACAACAAAAGTGCGCTGTGCCAATTAAACACCAGCTAAGGAATCAACTATATAATATCAAAGGTCTGCGCAGGTCTTTGATCAAGCGCAACAACCGAAACATTCGTCGTAATATTCGAAATATTCGTAATATTCGTTAAATTCGTGACATTCGAGCAGGGTGATCCAAGTCGGCTCGATGCAACTGCGAGTGCACCCTACTATGGACTGTAGCGGTCGTTCAACCAGCAACATTGAACGCGATTCCGATCTGGGCGACGATTTGGTAAGAAAAGTAACTTAATGCACCCAAAGTAACTCTAAGTTCGAGTTGTGGAAAGGATTATTATCGAGTTTCCATGATTTAGGGACCTTAGGTTGCGAAGATTGAACTGAGTGTATTTCACCATCTCTTACTGTTGAAATGTTAGGATTTCCCTTTTTAAAGTTTAGGCGACAAGCTGATTGGTTGGCATTAAAATGGAAACATAAATTCGGTGGAAACATAATTACGTGCAATAAACTTAATTGGCATAATCATACTTTGTAGAAGTTTCCAGGAGAAAAGTGTGTCAGTAAGTGCCGCTAAATTACCTCTTTATTATCACACCATAAAATCTGATATGAAAAATACAAATAAACAAAGTCCACAAACATACATACTCCTATAACATTGAAATACAAGTGAAGAAATACGCGAAATTCATGTTTATTGCTTACAATCAGCCATCAGCCACTGATGGAAAATCATATTTCCCTATAATTATTCTTGGAAAATAATACCTCGTATTTTTACCAAATGAAATTTGTCAAGCACGAAAATGAATATTAGATATTCAACCTTTCATCTATCCAACACATATAGAATCTGATTTGTTTTCTTCTCTTCGCGACCGTGTGGTAATTTGAGTTACTAATGCATCAATATCCATTTGCCACGCGAAAAATATTATTTAATCTTAGGAGTGAATGGAAAATGAGTGACACTGATGGGCAAAGATACTCGAACAGGTGCGCCGAATCTATTCACTCGAAAAAATAACACCGATTTGCCGTCGGCACTTAGAGAAAATCCTTAGCGATCGCCTTTCGGCCATAATGATCTCTTGTTTGGGTAGCAACTCGTACTTAAGTTTCGTTTTCAACTTTCGTGCTCGAAAAAAGGCAAAGGCAAAGGCAATTTCTGCAGCTCGACTCACATTGTTTGCAGATGATTCAAAACGTAATTATAATGTTAAAAAAATATGTTTATTCACTCGACACGGGGAGAAAGGGAATTCAAAAAGGGGGGGAGCTGGCTTTTTGGCGTTTCAGTTTGCCGGAGAGCCGTTAAAAGGTGACATGCTAAATGGTCGCATACAAGACGCTTGTTGTGCGGACACACTCACGTCCAGCGCGATATACACTCACAGGTTGATCGAGCTAAGTGCATAACACACTCATAAACACAAATAGATTCATCTGTTTTGGGCACCGAGATCCCGAGATTCAGCGATCGTTCACCATTTCCACCGATTGAAAGAGATCTTTCAATCCAAGCTCTTTGATGGCGTTCATATGTAAATAAATTGTTCAAATATTTGCATTATTTGTTAGTACCTTAAATGAATATTAAATGGGTTTTATTGCCTTTCAGGCCTTTCGGCCATTCGCTCTCAGGTATGCAGCTTCATCTCCATCAGCATCACCATCTCATCGCGACTTCTTGAATTCAATAAAACTCTTGTTAGTTTTTTCCTGCCCCTTTGTTTTCCTTTCATTTTTATTATTGTTAATAGACATTGCCGGCTCGATCAACAATGAGCCAGACTTTATACACTCACTCACTCACACACTCACTTATACACTCACTCATACACTCACTCAGTCAGTCAGTCAGTTAGTGCCGACCTGCCGGCCGGCCTTCCGTCCGTCTGGCTATTTACATAATTTTTAATAGCCTCGCTTTTGGCCAAGAAGCGGAGGCGATGGGCTGTGCAAACAGCGACTGAATCTCGGATTCGGAGGCCCAGGCCCATCCATTCGTCATCGATGTACTCCTTGTGGACCTGGGCCTGGTTACTGGGTACTGGGTACTGGTGTTAATTGAGGGGTTTCTCAATTCAGAGTCCGCATGTGGGTGCTGTCGTCTAATTAACCCTACAGCTCCTACGATCGGAACGACATGCTGGTGTCATTCGCACATCCGATCCGATGCGATGCGATCCGCAGTTCTATTCAAATCAAATCCTGCGGCCGCCACTAGAGCGCATTTTCAACTTCAGCCCAAAAGTCACGATTAAACAATAATGTGGGCTGTCAAAAAGTCATAAATTCTCGAATGAAACCCAGCCCAAGCGCAGAAGTCGTGCCCAATGGTCCGTGGTCCATGGTGTATGGTCCAATACCCAATACCCAATGTCCAATGCCCAGCATCGTCATCGTCATGCGAGCAGCACTTTAATTACTTGGGTTAAACGCAGAGTTTAAAATGATCGCCGAATTGCTGTCTGTAATTTTTGAATCGTTTTTAAATTAAATCAAGCCGGCGAACATGACTCGAGACAATTGGCTTCCGATTCCTCGATTCCAGTTTAGCTAGTGGACGCACTCCGAGTGCTGCACGTGCTCCAGGCGGAGTTCCCACATTAAATCAGAGTGGACTTGGGCTGGGTGGGGGAACCCCCCGAAATCCCAGTGGTGGTTAACTGGCGCTGCTGGTGTTTGCACTGATTCACACTCTGGCTCGCATTTATTTATGACCACTTTAATGCGCCAGCCTGAAATTTTGGAATCGCAGTGCCTCGCATGGCATCTTGGTTTCATGGGAAACACACACTCTCTTTATAGGAATAAATGCAGCAGTGAATACGTGTGATTATTATATACGTAGGACTGCCTGCTCCACATAGCTGGAAGAAACTATCATTTGTATGAACTTGATATTACATTTCCTACCGCAACGAGTTAACTGCTTCGCACTTGTCTCACACCGCTCACCCCTTGTGAGCCCCCCTCGTGCCGCCGCCACTGGAGGCAGAAATCATTTGGGTCGGACGGCAGCGGCACCTGTTATAATTTGTTTGGCTTCTTGTACGCTGACAGGCAGCGATTTTTATTAAATTCTTTGTGGGGGCTCTTCTGCTTGCATAACCAGCGGGCAGGGGAGATATTTGATTAAGTAAGATTAAGGGATGGACATGTCCCTGACTCTCCCCTCTCTCCACTCTCTCCCTAGCCATTTACATTTTCTCGTTTTTGGTGGCGCTTTCAATCGCAGTGACAAGCGAAATTTGTTTAGCTTTTAGTTTCCACACGGGGCGCGAACTTGAAACTGCCCAAATGCTGGGGATTTGTCACGTCATTCGGATATATGGATATATGGATATAGTTGTATATTAAGGGGAAAAATTTAATTAACTACTAATGCAGTTTGCGGCACTCAAAAGTGCATGGCGACAAATGTCAGAACGGCACAAAAGGCACAAAAAGCCAATGAAAACAGGGCCGTAAAAGCAGAAAGAGCTCGTAAAAAATATGATTATTATTGGCTGTATTACAGTTTGCGCTTTTCGTATTGTTTTTAATGAATTTATGAATTATTTTGCCAACCATAGCTAATAAAACTGTTAATTGGATTTTTCCAGTACAGCTGCCGATTGCGAAAAGCGCCACGAAAAACGAATCGCGAATCGCAAAACAAAATGCGAATTTGCGAGGGCACGAACTGTGTATCTGTGTGTTCTTCCCTCTCTGTGTGTGAGTGTGTGTGTGTGTTTGGGGGCCTGGATAAAAAGTGTATTT
Organism: Drosophila teissieri; assembly: GCF_016746235.2. NCBI lineage: Eukaryota > Metazoa > Arthropoda > Insecta > Diptera > Drosophilidae > Drosophila > Drosophila teissieri. The sequence goes on from NC_053030.1 coordinate 22,143,809, forward strand.
ATCATCGCGCTAATAAAACTCGGCCCTCTCTCGCGCACCGCACACACACACATATCGCCCTCCCTTTCGCCACATACAAACATACAAACAGAGATGGGCGTGCCAATTGGCCAACGAGAAAATCGCGTGAGCGCCAACAAATTGAATAACCGAGCTGGCAAACAGCAAACACAAACAGCAATTTCTGTTTGGCATTTGGCACTGAAAACATCCTTGTTTTAATTTCGGCCTCTTTTCCACTTTTCCACACCTCTCGCACCTGAGCAGCCCTGCTTTCTGTATAATTTCTGTATAAAGAAGCCAAGCAATCGCCACTGAAATCCATACGTAATTACTATCGATTCTTAAACGCAGTGTTTTTGGGGAATTACGAAAAGTACTTTCTTGAAATGTGGGTATTTGCACTTACCTAATAGAATGCCTAAATCAAAAAGTGTGCAATAACTTAAGGTGAAAATTCAGTTACTGTCTTGCCCGAATAGTGCAGCCATTGTGCGCGGCAGCAGTTCCTGATTAACAGTGGTGGAAAGTGCGGTCTTAGAAACTTTCCTCATGTGGCGACACCCAGTCGTAAAACACAGATATATTTCGGGCAGGCGACTGCACCAAGCCCTGCGCCGCTCGCATCCAATGAAGTGGGCTCTTCGCCGTCCAGACATCCACCAATATCTCTAGAAGCCAAGAGACCAGGAGACGAAGAGACCAAGACAGGCGGACTTGCGGGCTGGCCAGGCAATAAAATAATGCAGTTTTTAATTATTGCCGCCTGCAATCGAAGCTAGACGCAGTGAATCCACCCCGCAGTCGGAGCAGGAGCTGGAGAGGCACATGCACAAGGAGTCGCAGGCGCTGGAACTGCTGGAGCTTCGGGAAGTGCGACTCGGAGTTGGGCAGACAGAGTTGGCAGGGGCGTAGTTTGAGCCATGTTTGGATGCATTATGATACGTTTATTGGTTTTGCGAAAGAGTGTAATTTAAATTAGCTCATATATTTTCTATTTATGCATTGTTTTTATGATACGTTCCTTGCAATTATTCCTTGAAAGCCAAACAAGCGAGTATCTTGTACTTAAATCGATACCGTTGATTTTCTTTGTATGCTCCTGGCACCCTCCTGATTCGAGTCCTGGCTACGCCCCTGGCGGACGTAGAACCCAGCCCAACTATTGCCGTTTAACCGTTGAGTTTCGCCCAGCTCCCCCCCTCCCCCACTCCCCCGCCATCCTTTTTTGCGTTTTTTGTATTTTTGTTTTTAACCGGTTTCGTTTTTGTATTTGTATCTTTTATTGTTTACGCGAAACTTTTCGTCTGCCCGCCGCGCTCGTCTTACATGGGCGTGCGTGCTAAAAGGGTTAAGGGGGTTGGCCTGGGGCGGGGGAGGGGTTGGGGAAGGGGCCTGCACTCTGTACAGCCAGCGCCATTATGCTTTGCCATTGCGTGTGTGTGTGTGTGCGAGAGTGTGTGTTTGTTGGCCCGCTTTTGTTGTTTCCATTTTTATATTTTATTCGCCTTATTTTTTCCGCTTCGACGCTTGGCGAGCGAATGAAATCGCGTTTGTACGCACACACACACACATGCACACACACTCACTCATACACGCGACCATTAAGAGCGCGTATCTGTGTGAGTGCGCCGGCACACAGTACGTGTATCTGTATCTTTCAGATACGTTTTGCATTTTAACTTTATTTCCATGCTCTCGTTGCGTTGCCCGAAGACCACGTTGCACATGTTTTGTCCCTTTTTACACATTTATTTTTCGCTTTTTTTTCCCATCTCCTCAGTTTTTAGCCGCTGGCTTGCAGTTCTTTGCGCTTTCGCATATTCTGCTGCAGTTGCATGGCGTTGAAATGCATAATTCGCCACGGGGTACATGCGTAAATGGGCAATTTTATTTATATATTTATTCAGTTATAAGATCCGCGCACACATGTGCCAGCGAAACGGAAAACTGAAAGGAGCCAACCCGAGGGAATGATTGGCATATAAAAACGCATTCTTTGATGGCCTGTTAACGGTTTGGTTTAAGCTAACAATGGCTTACGATCTTCAGTGGTCCAATTAACCGATTTGTCTATTGATTAATATAGGCAAAGTTCCGATATCTATGAAATCCATTAAATCTCCCGCAGATTAGGAGCCCCGAGGGCAGCGAGGAATTCATCTTCAGAGGCCATCGTGTCATCCAAGATTATGTTTTTGACAGGCCTCACGATATGACATACGCATGTCTACGGATCTATTTTTATAGCGGAGATATCTGTCAGCACATGTTGGTAACCCTACACTCCTGTCCTGCCTATAAAATTCAATTTTGAAAAGATCTTCTATATAATATATTGATTAATTTAGACCTCCAATTGTTTTCTCCATTGGCCCTGAAGAACTACTTGCTTTATTGGTTTAGGATTCCGAATTTCTCCCTTCTCCTGCAGCAAGTTTAAACAATGTGCCTAATTACCCAGACCTACGATTTGAATAAGACGAACGTAATAAACTTAAGACGCCAGTACGCCCCGGTCTGATCCTCAAATGAGACTCCGGGCGAAGCCACTTGAGTCATAAGGACATTAGGCCTTTGGTTGTCAAGAGAGTTCGGGCTAAAAAAAAATAAAACAAGGCGAAGGACAACGAAAAAACAAGGAAATTCAGTTGTAAACCCGGCGACTCGAGCCACAGAAAAGCAGAAACAAATGCGGATACACATGCTCGCCGGCTCGTAATCTTAATCCTTCACACAATAAACGCCCCTCGAACGGGCTGCTGTATATGTGCTATGCATGTAGGACTCAATCCTGGTAGCAATATCCTGATCCTGTTTGCCGGCAGCGCCCTTCACAGCTTCGCTTCAGGATTGTCGCATTATGGGTTTCCGAGCGGTCGCAGCGGTTCGTCCTTTTGTTTTAAATTAGCACGGCATGTTGCACATGCGGCATCTGTCCGTCCGTATGTCCATTTGTCCGCTTGTCCGTTCGTCCAGTTGTCCGCTTGCCTAGTTCGGTTGTCCGTTTGTCCGTATCTGTAGCCTTCGGAAACTGCTGGCAATTTCCTACAAATTTGTCGCATTCGATTGTCGAACAACGAATGGAAATTAGGCAAATTGCATTTGTAGTGTTCAGCTCTGAATGCGGTGATAATAAATTAAGATACATTATTTCCAGCCACTTCTATCGAAATGTAATGTCAACACTAATTAGCGATAAAAAGCAGCGGAAGAGGCGGGGGAGGAGGGGGGCTAAGTACGTTCTGTGGCAAAAATATTAAATATTTTCCTATGCAGGCCACTCAGATAGTTGCCTCCGTCTGCGGTGCATCGAAAGCTATTAAAGTAAATTGCACAGGTGTCGCCCCCCTCTGCGCCCCCACTCCAAAAAAATACCCATGCCCACATGCATTTGTTTGAGTTTTGGAGTAGTACGATATCTCTATCTTACATGTGTACGGCCGAGTTTTCCTCATTGTCTGTGGGTCTAATTGCGATTTAATGTCTTGCCTTAGCGGTTGGCGACTTCGTGTTTAGCTGGCGATAACAGTAGCGTTTTATCAACGCAGAAATTAATGGAACTGCCGCGTCCCCCGACCAGGTGGCTTCGTCATAGCCATCTTAACGTACATACATATATGTATATGGCGGATAGTACACCGCCATTAGTCGACTCTCCATGTTGCATGAGTTCCGCACTGTGCGGGTGCTCGGGTGTTTGGGTGTTTTCCCGCCTTCCATTGGATGGGCACCTAATGCCCTCCAAGTGGAACACCTTATCGCTTCACGGTGATTTATGCGTCTCCTACCGCGACTATATATTCCACGGAAGCTCTGTCGATTTTCCAACGAAATTCAATATCTGGAATGGCCATTGTTGCGGTGATTTTGATGGATTCCTTCCTTGCTCGTGGAGCCTCCTCCTTCTCCTCCAGCTAACTGAATTTACGTATTAACATAGCTTGAAATGTTATTAACAAATTAATAAGAAGCTACCACTAGTTGGTGCAACTTTGTAAGCTTTTTAATGAATTTCTCAAATAAATTGCATGTGCGCGCTCTTTGAGCATTCCCATCTGCCGATCCGTATCCACATCCACATCCACATCCATGCGCCATGCGATCCACTTGCAACAGCCACATTAAAGCGGCACAAATTCGTTGTGCATTAATTAGACATTTTATAGGTGCAAGTTGGCATGGCCTGCATGCCGCTTTTCGTTGGCCGTTGCTTGTTGGTTGTTGGATCTTGGAAGTTGGCCATTGGCGGAGCCCAGACCACAATTCTGTTTGGACCTGGTCAACAGCAGACCGCAACTAAAACGCACACATCCACATCCATGTATTTCGCATGCCTTCGATAAGTTACATTAATTTGATATACACACACTCGCAAATGGAAGCGAGTAAGCGGCCAGTTGGGCTAACTAACCCAGCTCTAGTGCTACATACTCTTAGATTTAATAATATTTATAATTATTAGTATAGCTTAAGACAGCATTTAGCAATTGAACAGCGTTGGAAAGACATGACCACAGCCACATTAGTCCACACTGCGTGTGCAAATGCATGTGCAACATTTTCGCCATAGAAGCGCTTTGCATTCGCGCCGACTTCAAAGAATTCCAGGAACTGCGTTTCTCTATGGTCGAGCCATTGTCTATGCCTTGGTTTTGGTTGCACTTATGATTATGCCACAGCGACACCAGCACCTCGAGTACCAACACCATCGACATTCGCCAGGCGATAAATGTTGAACACACTGCGGATGCAGCAAACAGCTCACACATATCATACATATGTATGTATGAGACCGAGACTTGGGTTGGCCTGGCTTACTTTGTCTGGCCCCAGCTGCTCCTCCGCCTGGGCCCTTCCTGCTCCGCCAGCTCCATCGATGGCTGTGTTTAAATTGAAAATTCCCGATTTGCACACAGTCACAGATGCGCTTAATTTGCACCTCTCCAAATGCATAAAAACCAAGAAGCCGTGATGCAGTTGCATCGGACTTGCAGCTTGCGGACTCAGGCTCAGGCTCTGCCTGACTGGCCAACTTGCCAACTTGCCAGTTGGTGACTTCAACACTCGCGGCCATGCGTGGCGGACTTCTTGGCACAGAGTCACGGCTAGCATGTCTGGCTGCCCAGGAGCGGAGTAGCTCCACTAGCTCCCCGCGAACCCTCCAGCTCTCCAGGGCAAAACGCCCTGGGCTGATTGCCGTTTTGTGGGTCTGGGTCTGGCATTGTTAATTTATTAAGTGGTTACCTTTGTTGTCACCCCGCCGGAGGAAGTGGCTTTCAGCTTTCTGCTTTCAGCACTCGCACTCGCACTCGCACTCGCAGTCTTTGGTTTTTCAGTTGCTTTCAATTGAAATTGCGCGGCGTGCCGTGGTTAATGTGGCTCTTGGCACATGCCATAAACCAGAATCCAAGCGGCTTCAGCTGGATCAATGACCACTGCCCACGCCCACGCCCAGTGATCCCAGATCAGAGTGCAGCCTCGATATCGATTCTGATTCCGATTCGCCGCCTGACAAAGTGTCCGTATTAAGCTCGCCCAGCGGGCAGCTTGTTGACATAAGCGCCGCCATTAATTCCGCATCAGCTCCAAGGGGTCGCTTTGTTTTTGCTTCTAGGTGCACTGCGAGAAATGTAGCTAAGTACATATGTGGTAATAGTACCAATAACCAGTTTTTGGATGCAGACTTAAAGGCAGCCATATTAGTTTTCTAAGCTTCATAAAGACACCTTCCCGAAACTCACTTCCAAATGATGCACTTTTCTCCCTGTGCAGTCACATGGTGATCGAACGGACGACGAGATGCGCGACTGCGACTCCGTGGATGGGGAGCATCATCAGCTGAGCGCCAAGGCGGCGATCGCAGCCCGCTTAAGTCACACAGTTTCCGGCGGCGGAGGCAGCTTCGCCAGCCCCGAACCGCAGACCGAGCTGCCCCTGAGGTGAGTGACTGCTCCTGATTAATGTCCTGGATGCGGCAGTGTAATCTCTGCAACAATCCTCTTCCCACAGCCATCACCATCAACTGCCGCCGAATCATCCGCTCAACGCTCTGGGCAGCTTCATGGGCATCGGCGGTCTACACAGCATTCCAAATCTCCAGCACAGCGACGTGCTCGAGAAGCTCAAGATGCAGGTGCGCGACATGAAGGTGGGCCTGATGGTGAGTGTTAAGTTGGTGCCAAGCAAACCATTATTAGTCTAAGCTTCAGTGGAGCGAATGGGATATCAATATCCGTATTATATGTGTGATACCCTCGTTTAACTGCAGGAACAGGACTACGCTGCCGCAGCACATGCCGCCGCTTTCGGGGCCAACATGCTGCCCACGACGATCAGCTCGGGCTTTCCGCTGCCCCACAACTCGGTGGCCTTCGGTCATGTCACCTCGGCGCCCAGCGGCGGCAATGGGAGCAGCTACAACGGAGGCACCACCCCCACGGCCAGCTCCAACAGCAGTGCGGCCACCAATGGAGGCGCCACCGCCGGACCCGGTGGAACAGGAGGATCGGGCGGCGGAGGAGCGGGAGGAGGCGGCGGCGGAGGAGGCGGAGGTGGAGGAGTGGGTGGCCACCAGTTCTCGTTCGCATCCCCCACAGCAGCGCCGAGCGGCAAAGAAGGTTGGTATCTATCTATCGCGTGGCAGGCGGCGATCCACTTGTGTTTAACTGTTGCACTCAGCCCGCCACTTTGCAGCCAATTCCGCATCGAACTCGTCGACGTCCAGCGAGGCTTCCAATTCATCGCAGCAGAATAATGGATGGAGCTTTGAAGAGCAGTTCAAACAAGTCAGACAGGTTAGTGGAGTGGTGGGGGAATGGAAGGTTACAGGGGGAGCTGAGGTCCAGTCAATTGAAATCGACAAAACTGTGTGTAAACAAGATGCAGGCAAGCTATCAATTAACTACTAATAGCCAGTCGCAGTCCAGCGGGAAAGTATCTCAGCCTCATGCTCATCCTCATCCTCGTCCCACCTGGCCGAAGGGGATCGAAACCAGTTGCAAGATGCTGCACTTCAGCACTCCAGCAGTCCAGAACTCCAGCAGTCCAGCAGTCGAGCAGTCCAGTTTGTGATCTCGTTTCGGATCTGGTCGTGGCACGGCTAATGCTAGTGCCGCCTTGAGGCGTTCCAGGCGATACGATAGTTCCGGTTTGCAATTGAGCAATTAATGTAGCCCTTTGCAGGGCGTTAATTTGGTGAGAAAATAGCTGGCCAGCATCCCCCGGCATGTGAGGTCCAGATGCTGACCGAGTGAGCAACCGAGCAATTAGGCCCGAAGTCCCCTCGAATCCTCACAACTTTTTGGTGTGGTCATTAAATGTGGTTGCCAAAATCGAGGCACAGATACAGATACATATATAGCTAGAGATACAGATACAGATACAGCTACAGCTACAGTGTGTGAACCTCGACAGCTTTTGGTTCGTTTTGGTTGGGCCTGACTCGTCTCGTCTCGTCTCGCCTCGCTTGGGTCATAAAAACCGAATTTCGATTAACTTTAAATGCACACACACTCGCGCCGTTGCTCCCTTTCGGCCAAATAGCCATGTAGCCATGTAGCTGTGGCCATAGCTATCCATCAAACGGAGCCCGCATTCTCTATGCACTATAAAAACTTTGACCCTCGCAATGCAATGCAAAAGATACTTATGTATCTCGTGGATGGGGCCGCAGTTTGCCACAGCTCTGCCCGCAAATGTATCTGTAACTTCACGCTTAACACCTTCGCTTACACCGTGTGCGGCTCTTGAATGATGATGATGTGCTTGCAGAAACCGGCTGACCAGATACATATATATACATACATCTATAACTCCCTTTGGCCTCCTCCAACTTGGGCTTTCTGTAGGTGTCGGATAAATCCCTCGCAGCACAGGCACACATTCAAAATGGCTGTTTCGCTCTTTCATTAATTGTGGAAACGAGACGAAACGTTAATTATGTTAATTGAAGCGATAGCGGCGTCGCCGAGAAAAGCCATTTTGAAAGAGTATCGCACAGATACACTTACACTTACAGCTACAGCTAAAGCTACAGATACGTTCATTCATTCGCTGGCTTCTCAGCCATTCGCCTTTCCCCAACTTTAAGTAAAATTCACAGTGCGCTCTGCTCTGATTTAAGTTCTCAGTCTTGGCCATCAGTCAGATAGTCAGCCAGTCATCCAGCCAGCCATCCATCTATCTATATATCTATCTATCTTTCCATCCATCCATCCGCAGACGATGGAAGACGAAGACAACAAGTAAAACAAAAATATTATTTTTGGTACATTTCGCTGCTCATTTCTTGTATTATATAGTTTCTTGCTGCCCTGCTCTCATTAATCAATGTCAATTATCTGTACGTACTGAATAATTATGTTTAATTATAGACCCAAGCATTTTCCAATATTATTCTATATAAATATATATTTATGTGTTCTTGTCGAAGAATTCAATCGTGGAGATTGTGCCATTTCCTTTCAATCTGACGCTTTTTTGGCGCATGTTTTGCCATTTGTAATTAGTCGCTGCAGAGCTTACGTTCTAAAATCGGGTGAGTGGTATATATTCAGAGATACCTTTGCGATTCCCAAAACAAACTACTTAATATGGAAAATAGCTTACGGCTTGACAAATCATTACAAAGCGTTAATTAACATTTTAATTGGTATTTATTCAGTGCAGCCCACGATCATTATAAGCTGTAGCCTTCTCAGGAAAATTATAAGAGCCAAGAGATGAAATAAAACATAAAACACAAAACACAACGAAACGGAAAGTCTGTTGAACACATTTCGAGTAATGAGTGTGAAATTCTTAAATAAATATGCCGGCAACCTGCAGATACATCTGCATCTGTATCTGCATCTGTATTTGTATCTGTGGCTGCTTCGGATAGAAAACGATGTGTGAGTGCTGGCCGTCGAATTAGGCACTCGATGCCGCAGGACAACACTTAGGACCAAAGGCCGTGCAACGGGATCCTGTCCATATAAATTTTAATGCCCACTGGAACCTTTTTGCATCCATATGCTACGGCATCTGTAAATGTATCTGTATCTGTATCTGTGTCTGATAGTTATAAATTACACCCACACAGAGGGGCAGGCAAAGGGAATCGATCTGGCGAAAATGCAGCCGAAATCCAGAGTTCCCAGAATCAAGGATTCAAATTTCAAGCACCCAGGCAGCGGATTTGTCGGGCACTTGGACTAGGCGACAAATAAGTGAGATTATTTTTATAACCCGAGCCCCGAATACCGAATCCCGATTCCCAATTCTAGATCCCGAAAAACATGTGTGTGCTCAGGCAGCAGCAGCAGCATCTTCGATAGTTATAAAAACGATTATGATTGGTCTACGGAAACCGTGCCAGGGGATAGAATTCTCGTTGCCCGGCCCTATAACTTTATTGCTGCGGATTTGGGAGAGACATTGGTAGCGCTTAACGGTTTTGCGGCTGCTGTGATGCAAGTTAGGGATCGAGATTCGAAAGAGATACATATTGGGAAATGAGGCACAGGCAGGTTTGCAACCCTTGTGCGTGAAAGCGGGACTTCATTTTATGATTATTAATACGCGTACCCCAGACAGGCAGGCAATATCATAGGTACACAGATACAGCACATGTGCGCCTGTGTTGGTATGGGTGCGCGTGTGCTTGTGTGTGTGTGTGTGTGCGTCAGCAGCGACGCAGGCAGCATTTCGATCCAGACTCCTGCCACAAATTTAGTTGATAAACGACCTTTGATGGCGTTGCATCGTCGCGTTGATCAATGAAATAAATCGAAGACTGCATTTTTTGTGCGCCCAAAAAACAAGTGAAATATAGTTGTTAAACCAGGATTCAGGAAAGCAGCTGAACAAGTGTGAAGCCCCATCAAAATGCTCATCTCCGAAGATCAAATTCAGGAGGTACATCCCATCCACATGCATAAAGTGTAATCAGTGAAAAGCAACGAATCCTTCGAGGAGCCAATCCAGTTGAATTTCAATTAATTTATTTTGTGTTTGGCCCAACCCCGAGCGGTATAAAGCCACACATATGTACATATATGCGGAGGTTTTGTGTTGGCACTGCCAACATATAGCTCTTGTGGGCGTCGAGAATCATAAAAAATATCCCCAGCACAGCCAGTTTGGAAAGAAGTTGGCAGGAGGATTGGAGTCCAAAGTGCCCGGCCAAAGACGGGGCTCCGAGTCTGACTTGGTTTTAAATCATTTATGCGAGGAGGTGGAGAGGCGAAAGGAGACGGAGACGGAGCCGCAGATGGAGATGGAGATGGAGAAGGAGGCAGTTCATCATTCGCATTGACTTAGAATGTGCACCACGGATGGTGCAGGGCTCGAGTTGAGTATCCAGCTCCAGCTCCAGCTTCAGCTTCAGCTCCGTCCCCATTACCATCACCATCTCCAGCTTCAGCTCCATCGCCAGTTCCAGCTCGGCTTCGTCTCTTTCTTTTTGCAGTAGGCGGAAAGTATGATGAATTCCGAATTTGATGAGTTCACTCCGATGTTGTCATTAATTCTGAACATACTCGTACCAAGTTGCGACTAGGGTTTTTCCATCCACAAACTCGGTTCCTGGTGGCAAAGGTCAAAGCATGAGCCGCAGGAAAACTGCAGCACATAGCAACGATAAATAATAATATATAAATGGCAGATATACATATTTACGTACTTCCCTCGTTCGCATCGCCGGCTCTATCTTTATCACCTAATTATCCGTTGTGCCACTCACGCTCATTGAGCTCTTCACACCCCTCACACTCTAACAAAAGCCCAGTGTGGCAGGGTTGGAGGTTAGGGGCATGATTCTCTATCAACCCCCAGCAAACAATGTTCAGCATTGCAGGAGAGACAGGGATGGAAACACCCAACACGCGCCCCTGTCATCATGAGCGTCTATTGTTGGCCGAACAAAGGCCAGAAGTGAGCCAAAACTCCATTTTGTGCCAAACCATTGGCCTAAAGAGTCAAGTTGTTGGGTCTATTGTTAGATTGCTTTGTTATAAAAACGGCCTAATGCGCTTATAATGGCTCGTTTTGTATGTTTATCTGCCTAAAAGCAAATGTAAAAATTATATGACATCATTACTATTATTTAAATAATACATCGGTTTTTTTCGATAAATTATAAATATTTGTTTGATGCGTTAATGTCCGTTTAATGTTTTTGGCGCCCCCGGGTGGGCATTTTATTGGGCCTGTTATTGGGAACTTACTAGTTAGGCCTAATAAAACCCTTTGTTATCTATATATTTCCACTTCTAATTGCAGCTCTATGAAATCAACGATGACCCCAAGCGCAAAGAGTTCCTGGACGACTTGTTCTCATTTATGCAGAAGCGCGGTAAGTTGCACATTGCATTGAAGTTCCTCAAGGGGCTCATAGAGGTGGAAAGGTGGAGAGGTGGGACTATTGGAGGCTATATCTCGAATTTGCATATCCCTGGCCCAGATGACGGATTGCTGACTCAGCCAGCCAAGTGCTTTTGGGGCTCACTCAAATTATGTTAATTGAATAAATTTCTCGGCACTTTGACGTTTGATTTTGAGCAGCGCGAGGGGGCCAAAGGGGAGCCATTAAAATATGCAGAAATTCTGGTGAAGAGGAAACCGAGAAACTGAGAAACCGAGAGAAGTAGAGAAATCATTTTGGTGGCTGACTTTTTGTCATTTTGTCACTTCAAATTACTGTCACATACACACACGCACACACACTCGCAGACACTGTGGGAAAAGGGGGTACCATATGCATATTGGTACTTAAATTTTAAAGGCGACTTGCAGCGGCAATCGGAGCAAATGCCTATTTATACATACATATGTACATGCGAGTATGCTTTCCTGCACTTTTGTCATTAATTATGGGCATTACCGAATGCGAGCGAAATCGGTGGCATGCACCCACCCACTACTAATGCCTGGCGTGACTGTACTTTCCCAATAAATTAACTTCCGGCGGGCGATCCCCGTGCAATCCTTGAGCGTCCTGTGTTTGCCTCGCAACCTGAGAGGGCATTAAATTTGTTTGTATTTGCACAAGTCGTGTTCCAGGGAAAAAGTACGGGTACAGTGGTGTTGACCCACGGCAAACTCTCATAGGAGGGAAATACGAATGGAATTTAAATAAACCTTGTAGCTGAAATAAACTTAAAAAGGTAATCTATTTCGTGTGCAACTATAATTAAGTTTTGAAATTTGCATCTAGCATTCATGGCTTTGATTGCATAGACTGGGAATAAAAGGCACATTCCATGCTGTAGACAGCAATATTTGCTTACTCTATGTAATTTCGTATGCGTTTCATACAAAGTATATTAAATCTATGCTCTGAATAAACATACTTACACGTCCCTATATGCGTGGCACATCCCTGACAACTTAATGGATTTTAATCTGTCACATGCGTTCAAGTTTTGACATATGCACGCTCACCCGTCGCGGTCACTGCAAAGGGGGTTTTTTTGGGGGGTGGGGACAGGCCAGGGGCGGAGGTGCAGAATGGGGAGTGGGGAAAGGGGGGTCGAATGAGACTGTCTAAAGTTGTCGTCCGCCATGAGAAGGAAGCGCCGAAAAATGCGACTCGGGGCACAAAGTATTCCGTGTCCATGTGTCTATAGCCGAATGATATTGTACAATTGTACAACTAACTAACGGAAATTATGCCAAATAGGTATGTGTATAAATAAATGTATTTGAAATAAATGTGGATCGCTTGCCGCCGCGAGTTGTTTGTGCAGCGAAGAGCGGCGCAATTCTTAATTAAAAGACGTCAATCACTTATCAACGCGGGCGCTATTTTCGTAGCTATTTCCCAGTGCTCCACGCCCAGCACCATTCACCTCCATCATCTGAGATTTGGGAACTGGCAACTAGGAGACGGAATGGGAGATGCCACTCCCTGCGGCGCTGGTGGCGTTATGATTTCAGACTCGATCAAGTTTCGTTTAATTTCCATTAAAAGCGCCTGACATCTAGGAAAACAAATGCAGCCGAATAAATAAATAGTTGTGGCCCGAAAAGAGTTCAGTCTGAAAGCCACAAGGAAAGAAAAGAACCGCAGAGTAAAAAATGTAAAAGCTGCCAGGAAGAATAATAATAATAAGTCAGCAGCAGGCGGCATGTGCGTGTCAGGAGCAGATACTTGGCATAGGATCGGATCGTCTTGGATCGGATCGGATCGGTTTGGATAGGATCGGATCGGTTGGATACCCCTGGGCAGGAGATTCGACGGGATTCCTATGCGACGGAGAGTTTAATGATCGATTCGAGTGACGGGCGGCCGGGGCTGATCATTAAATTGCCTTTGATTATGTGCGTCCTCCCCGAGATTTGTTGTTTTTTGTTGTGTGTTGTTTGTGGCTCGTGCAGCGATCGATGGTCTTCCAATCGATCGAATCTTTTTGCCTCGGCGGCACATGTGCATATCCCAGTTTGCTCATTTGTTTCGTGTTATTCCTTTTTGATACGACGAGCATCACCTCGCCACTCAATTTGTTTATATGCATAAAAAACAAACGTATTTTCATTCAATCAACACGTCCATCAAAGAGTTTGATTGATTCCTCTGGGGCTCATAAAACACAACAAAAACGAAAACGAAACCGAAAGTCGATCGATCGATGGATTGCTGGATCGTTGGATCGTTGGATCCATGGGGCAGCAACAGGCGGCATTCGATGATATGGTATTTGGCATTTGGTAGTTGGGTCGTAAAAAGAAAAGGAGCCCGCGCAGCATTATACAAATTCGAGTTACACACGTACAGAGCCGGCAATTATGCAGACAGATTAGTTTTTTATTCGTTTTTATGTGCCCTGCACGAAAAAAGAGTTTGGGGATCTCAAGTGCTAAATAAAAAGATCATATGATTAAAGAAAATTATACACAAGCATATGTAACTTGCTCTTTAAGCAGCCAACTAACTTTAGTTTCAGAAATAACTTAATTTCTCTCAGTGTGCAATAAAAAGGGAAGTAGAAAAGAAATGTGAATAGCACAAATCAATAGCAAATAGAGGCCAATAGAATGCCAATGTGTATGATGATGATTAGCCGCCATAAACAGACCAACATATGTACAAACATGTGTATATATGGCCGGCACTGTGTGTGTGTTTCAAATCGAGCAACAATTAGGATTTATTTCAGTTTTTATCGGCCCCGGTCTGCACTTTTCAGCTGCTACAGGGGCTACAAGTGTTAATTGCTCCGTGATCGATGAGTGGGAGTGAGATTGGGAGTGGGAGTTGGGATTTGGGAGCAGGATTGGGGGAATCGGTGCGCTGCACTCATTGGGGAGATAAATCTGTTTTATGGATCTTTAAATCGTGTTTTGCTCGTTGGTGCATTTAACGAGCTGAATGGAAAACATCGCCATCGCCAAGTGCAAGAACAAGTTTCATTGCGCAAACAGCTGAATATTCGGATTCGAATGTTTAGTAAACCCCACTCACCATCAACCCCTCCATTCTATTCCCCTTTCAGGAACTCCGATCAATCGGCTGCCGATCATGGCCAAGTCGGTGCTGGATCTCTACGAGCTGTACAATCTGGTGATAGCCCGCGGCGGCTTGGTGGATGTTATCAACAAGAAGCTGTGGCAGGAGATCATCAAGGGGCTGCACCTGCCCTCCAGCATCACCAGTGCCGCCTTCACCCTGCGCACCCAGTAAGTGGATATCCCTATTTCTATGCCTCCTCCCTCAATCCCTTCACTACCTTCACTACCATCGCTGGTACCTGCCACGTTGAGCTATGTCCAAGGCAAACACAAATACCATCGGCAGGCCAAGATGCGGGACAAACAGAAACGGACAATCAAACATTGCAGCGATCAAGCAACAATCGATCTGCAATCGTGGAGCTCACTGCACTCTGTGGGATCGTGATTTGTTTGCCTGTCGCTTTCGTATTTACACGATAATTCAACTTAAACAGGACATCAACGTGAAGTTTCCCCTCCCCCTCCGCGTAGCGCGTCTGTTTGCCGCGCTTATTAATAATTTTATGCATCTTGCAGATACATGAAGTATCTGTACCCGTACGAGTGCGAGAAGAAGAACCTCAGCACGCCGGCGGAGCTGCAGGCGGCCATCGATGGCAATCGCCGGGAAGGACGTCGCTCCAGCTACGGCCAGTACGAGGCCATGCACAACCAGATGCCGATGGTGAGTACAACACACCACTAACTGCTAACTGCTAACTGCTGGTACTAATGTGTCTGGTATACCCATCTACCCCACAGACGCCCATTTCGCGACCCTCCCTCCCCGGTGGCATGCAGCAAATGTCGCCGCTGGCGCTGGTCACCCATGCCGCGGTGGCCAACAATCAGCAGGCACAGGCCGCCGCCGCCGCAGCAGCAGCTCATCATCGCCTGATGGGCGCTCCCGCCTTTGGCCAGATGCCCAACCTGGTCAAGCAGGAGATCGAGAGCCGCATGATGGAGTATCTGCAGCTGATCCAGGCCAAGAAGGAGCAGGGCATGCCGCCCGTCCTGGGCGCCAATCATCCCCACCAGCAGCAGCAGCACTCACAGCACCAGCAGCAGCAGCACCACCACCAGCAGCAGCAGCAGCAGTCGCAGCAGCAACACCACCTGCAGCAGCAGCGCCAGCGGTCGCAGAGTCCGGATCTGAGCAAGCACGAGGCACTCAGTGCCCAGGTGGCCCTGTGGCACATGTACCACAACAACAACAGCCCGCCGGGCTCGGCACACACCTCGCCGCAGCAACGGTAAGCTCTTGACGCTATGCAACTTTGAATTAAGTTCTTTCGAGATTTCCAAATGGCAATTGCCAAATGTTTCCATTGGCAACCAGTTTGATTGAACGCACTCCAACTGGTTTAAGCCTATGGTTCATTGAGTTCAGAAGGCGATAAGTAGTTGTTTAATTCAGGTTTCACTTAAATAACAGATAGTAATATTCCAATGAATGTTATTATTAAAGTAGAACAGCCAACTGGCGCCATCTAGCTTACAAACTTCTCAGGCAATAGAAATAGCGCCCCTGCAGGCGAAGCATAGCTGTGCAGCGAAGACACTAACCACTCACGTTCTCTCCATTCTCCACCACAGCGAAGCCCTGAACCTCTCCGACTCGCCTCCAAATCTCACAAACATCAAGCGGGAACGCGAACGGGAGCCCACTCCAGAGCCCGTGGACCAGGATGACAAGTAAGTTTGCTCCACATCTGTATAATAAATGTCAGGAGGTCAAAGCAACCAGTATTCAACCGTTGTGTACCTTGATCCTTCATCCAGAAGGATACCATGCGATGAAACATTCTTTACTAACCAAATTGGCTTTTTCAACCAGATTTGTGGACCAGCCGCCTCCAGCGAAGCGCGTGGGCAGTGGCCTCCTTCCGCCCGGCTTTCCCGCCAACTTCTACCTGAATCCACACAACATGGCCGCTGTGGCAGCAGCCGCGGGATTCCATCACCCATCCATGGGCCACCAGCAGGACGCCGCATCCGAGGGCGAACCGGAGGACGACTACGCCCACGCCGAGCACAACACCACGGGCAACTCATCCTCGATGCACGACGACAGCGAACCGCAGCAGATGAACGGACACCACCACCACCAGAGCCACCATCTGGACAAGTCCGACGACTCGGCCATTGAGAACTCACCCACCACGTCGACCACCACCGGTGGGTCGGTGGGTCATCGCCACAGCTCGCCCGTTTCCACCAAGAAGAAGGGCGGCGCTAAGCCCCAGAGTGGAGGCAAGGATCTGCCGGCCGAGGACAAGGATGCGTCGTCCAGTGGCAAGCTCAATCCCCTCGAGACGCTGAGCCTGCTGTCCGGCATGCAGTTTCAAGTGGCAAGGAATGGTAAGTTCATAGGGCGAAGCTAACAAAAATAATTGCAAAGTTAAAAGTATGAAAAGGGAAGTAGCTCTTTAATTCAAAATGCACAGATGAATTTGTTGGAAAGCATTAAGACCTTAGATGGGAACTTTTTAAATATAAAACCTTTAAACTAGAATGCGATGTCAGTTATGCTCTGACCTACAGTAGCTAGGTTTCAGCCCTTTAGACATATGGCCATTGAACTAATACAGCCCTAATCCCTTCCAGGAACTGGCGATAACGGCGAACCGCAGCTGATTGTCAATCTGGAGCTTAATGGCGTCAAGTACTCTGGGGTGCTGGTGGCCAATGTGCCGCTATCCCAAAGCGAGACAAGGACGAGCTCACCCTGCCACGCTGAAGCACCAACCGTCGAGGAGGAGAAGAACGAGGAGGAGGAGCCGAAAGCTGCTGAAGAGGAATCGCATCGATCGCCAGTCAAACAGGAGAGCGAGGAAGCCGACCAGGACATGGAGGGCAGTGAAATCCTCCTGAACGGAGGTGCTTCGGCGGTGGGTGGTGCTGTTGCTGTTGCTGGTGTGGGTGTGGGTGTGCCCCTGCTCAAGGATGCCGTGGTCAGCTAGAAAGGATAACGAGAACCGGCATGGAAAAGAAACGAAACGAAAGGAAAGGAATACCAAAGTCATATTTTTCAGAAAAATACAAAAGCAGTTCAACTCACACAAGCACACAGATGCCGAACCTAAATGTACATACACACGCATGCGGCAGGAGCACAGGAGCATTAAGGATGTGGACAGGACATGAAAAGCGCATTAGGCGCATCCCAGCATTCGATGTTCATGCATGCAGCACCATCCCATCCCACCATCGCCCTCATCCCCACCATCGCCACCATTGCCGCCGTGTCCAACCGCCCGAAGCTCAAGTGCGACATGCCGCCAGTAGAAGATCATGGAATACATATACATTATCGAAAGTATATGGGATGCGTGTGTGCTCTATTTCCACATTTGCATAAAAGACAAGCCAGCGAGCGTGTAGTTATCGATAGCCATTACTTACATAAGCGAGTGCATCACTTCGGATGCATGCAACCAATACCCGTATATATATGATATATGAATAGGTTACGATTCCCACACACCAATTTGTTTTTAGCGTGAAATCTGTTGTATCCCCTTACGAACTTCTCCTTTTTTTGTGTTAGGCTGCAAGGCTTCTGTACATATCAATCAATACTTAGTTCTTAGGCCATATGCTATACTATATATATTACTATATACTATATCGGAACTTAGTTTGTAAGCACACAATCACGCATCACACCGCAGTAACACACATGCATATCCATTATGACCGCATCGTAGACATATTTAGACGTAAAATCAACACAAGTAATAAGCATAAATGTATCTGTCGTAAAATTAAATAGCGCTTTTGGCACCCACACACCATTTCGATTGCCCCACAGACTCCACCACTACCACCACTGCTCCAATGCCCAAGAGCCGAGCGGAAGGTGGCAAGCCACAGCAAATTGATGAGCATATTCTAAGCATAAGCGTTCAATTTATTGAATAATAAATCTATTTAATTTTAGTCCAATGCGCATTCGAATCTATCACGGCCATAAAACACTGGCCCCTGGCTAATTAACGCACTTGGTTGGGGGCTCATGGAACCACCATGGATCCACCATGGAACCACCATTCCGTTGAACCTGGGATAAGTGCCCGGGCATACAGCATAAAAGCACTTGTACCCAAAGACATAATATTTTGCCTTCTCCGCGTTATAAAAGGAAAACATATTCCTTTTGGTTTTTGTTTTGTTTCGAGGCCCGATCCCGAGCTGCTCCAACTTTGACATGGTGAAGAAGTCATAAACACACAGAAGGGGCCGTAGATTATCATTACCAGCATTGATGGCAGCCAAACAAAGTGATGAAAAGCAAATGTTGTTGCAAACAATGGATGCGTGAAATTCTTCGCACCCCGAGGGCCAAACGCTGCACTTAGTCCGCTTAGTCCACCTTTTCCCCACCACCTTTCCCCCCACCCGTATTCCCGTCCAGGTGGGCTCGAGTGCTAACTACATTAATGCATAATGTGGTGGCGGGGTTCCAGACCCATCAGCCTAATGACTTGCGTACGGCGGACGCAGCCTGGCCAAAAGGACCTTGGTAAGTGGCAAGTGCGCCAGGACCTTGGCCGTAAACCGCCAAAGCGGCTCAGCTTCCTGGGCTTTAAAACTCGAAACTTGGGCTAAGTGAGCCCATGGTCTCTCTCATTAAAAGGATACATTTCAGCTTAGATTGTGCTATGGTAAATATTTCAAATTCACATGAGTGTCAGGACTCAAACTTAATGTCCTTGCAGTAGCGAACATCCATTGTCTCTTCTTAAAGCTGATTCCATGAGCATATACTCCCTGTTTGTTTGGATTTCTGCTAAGTAAATGAATATTCGCCCCAAGGACTTAATTTAGGCAGATGGGATTAAATATCCTTGAGAGCTTAAGCCCCAACTAAAGTCCTGGTCGAAGGCAAAAGAAGCAGCAAAGGGCTTTAATTTCCACCGGCCCTAATTGCGTCGATTTGGTGTGGAATTTCAATAATTTCAATAAGGCCTGCACACGGGATGCATTTGCATTGGCGTTGCACTGGGCATCGTGTTTCCAATTAGGCAACACATATTTGAGGTATTCCGTGACCATTCCTAGAAGCCAGCAGCACATAATTGCTTTTCCCGCTGCACATTAATTAAAATAAATGCCGATAATAAGGCTTGCTTTTAACCCCTGGTTCAGCAGCCACAATAAATTGCGAAAAAATCAAAAATAAATTATTCAAAGGCAGCGGGTCACGTGTTGAATGCTCTCCAATTGCCCAACTAATCAGGTCCAATGTCCAATGTCCCAGGTCCAAGGTTCGTCCTGCCGCTCATAAATCGTTTGTATTCCGGCCCCGGGCATTTTTTATTTGCTGCCGCACAAAGGAAAGAATGGAAAACATTACAGAAATTAGCCGGCAAGAATGGAAGGAAGTCGTCGCCGACGCCAGGGAAATTCATTTCATTTCTGTGTGCGCACGAGAATTCTGCTGTTCAGCCAGTTCAGGCAGGCTCAAATTAAAGGCCAATAATACAGTAATAAAGTCGGCAGCCAATCGACCTATGGACCCTAAGCCAGGCCAAATCGAATCACCCAGACACGGGCACAGGCACAGGCACAAACGCACCTTGACAGGCCGCGCTTAAAAGTATTTATAAATTTTATATAATGTGCTCCCAGCGAGCGAGATACATCGCATCCCCCGAGAGAAGCACAGAGGCGGTTGAGCCAATAGTCCTGAAGCTCAAATGGCTGGCATTCCTAAAATAAGAATAATCGCCATTTGCTTTATATATGCATAGTTCCTTAACCTTACTTTTCAAGGCCACTTAATGTAGAATAAATATATAAATCAGCAGCTGTCAGCTGTCTAATCAAGGATTAGAGCCCAAAAGTAAACCAAAACTTTCATTAGATACACAAGACTCCTATTTCCGTGGCCGCCACTGTGCGCATGAGGCATGTAGCATGTACATAAAGTACGACGGCTTGCCCTTTTTGGTGTCGAGCGGGAAGTAACCTCTATTATTTACCAATACAAACTAAGCTTTAAAAATAAATGTAAAATTACCCGAAGCGCCAGCTGGTCGAAGGATGGGTGGGTGGTGGGTGCTCCTGCCAGAGGGGGTTCCCTGGCTCCAGACAAACATGTGTATAATGTGTTTAATACAACAATTGTGTGGCTTTTTAGTACCACTGGCAGTGTGGCAGTGTGCCACACGCAACAGTTGTTTTTAGCGGGATGTTGCGGAGCATGAAAGCTGCTCCTGCAGATACGCAGATACGCTTGCGCCCTGGCGCGATTTGTTGCCTACTTTTGCGGGCAGGCCAGGTGATGACCATTTCATCCCCCTCGATGCGGACTCCGATTCGGATGCCACCCTTATCGGCGGAGCTTTTTGGTATCTCAACATTTGGCGGGCATGCAACAAGCGTGTTGTATCTGTATCTGTGCCTGTATCCGTGCTGCTATCCGTATCCGTATCCGCATCTGTATCTGTGTCTGTGCCTGTATCTGTATCCGTGCGCAACATATTTGCTCAGCCTCAGCTGCTCCGCCGCTGCTCAACATAAACGCTCGGCTGGAGGCACGAAGATGCGTGACGAGCGGCACTCGACTTATGTACCATTTGGCACACTTGAGAGTTTTTAGTTCGGTTTCGGCAGAATTGATAGATACACGCAGCTCGCACCGCGCACCGCGCACACCGTACACAGCCGTATATGTAGATATAGATACACACACACAGCCGCACGCAGTGCCAGCACACGGACACACCGATTTCGTCCCGCTTTCTGGCCAAAGCAACCGACTTTGGCTTTGGCTTTAGCTTTAGCTTTGGCCCACATCGTGTCTATCTAGTGCCATCGGGCATCGGTTAAAGCCAGCAGCCACCAGCCAGCAGCCAGAAGCCAGGAGCTGAACCGCAATCACAATCGCGGCCAGCACGCTTTTCCAGTGGGAAAACATTTCGGCAGTGAATGCACGTTGATTTTTTATCGGTCCGCCAGCCACAGTTGTGATTTGTGATTTACCCCACAACTACTACTGTCCACCGAACTGGAGTGAGCGGAGGTCGTCGCCGTGCAGTGTTTTCCGGGAAAGTGGCCCAATCCTAAGGCTCTGTTGGCCAGGTAAACCCCTACCCCACATCCCACTTAAAGCTGTGTACATTCCGGCCTGAGAAGTGCCATCAAATAGGTGAAATTTAAGAGCAAATGGTGGCAATGGTGGCCATCGCGCCCATATACCGACGGATTGTGGCGCCCAGGCTGTGCGCCATTTTCTGTGGTTCCTGGCTAATTGATGGTGGTGTGTCTGCAGTCGACCGATAGAGGCACTTGGCCTGGTCAAACACAAATGCAATTACAATTACCCAAAGAACAAAAACAGGCAGCAAAAATCCCATTGCTCATATAAGCTCATCAAGAAGTGCTCATGTGTACGTGCGCTTGCCATACTGTGTGTGTTTGTGTGCCTGTGTGTTGGTGTGCTGGTGTGTTGGTGTGCCTTTGCCGGGGGCTCAATCTCTATAAAGCTGGATTCTGGCTGCGTGCAGACTCCATCTCCGTCTCCATCTGGAGTGTAAGCACTAGCCGGGGGCTCAGCGAGCGAAGCGAAAGCCGTTAATGTAAGGGCCGCAACTGCGATCCTTCGTCCTGTCAGTTTGCCTGGGCAGCTCCTGGATGGCAGCTCCTCAGCTGGAAAAGCCCACCTTCAATATCCCATATTTGCGGGTTTTGTGAGCGGAAAGTAGTGGAGTAGTGACTCACGGGTTCGCGATTTATTTGGGTCAGCTTATCTTACGATGCCATAAATGATTCATTGGCTTCCGTTATTATTATTTTAGTCCACTCAGTCGTAATCCGCAATGTTCTGCGGACAATTGTTCGGTGGCCAATTCGCTTTAATGATGTTTTAATTTCTGTCATTAAAAGATGCGCTGCTGCAGAGTATTGCTCTCTAGTTAGCAGTGTGTCGACTTGAAACGAAAATACACAGTCGCGTAAAAACCCTACAAATATACGAATTGATGAGTTTATTTTTGTGATAAGTCTTGACTTTGCTGTTCAGTTGCATATTACTAATAAACAAATGAGTACTTCGCAGTGACTCCGTATTACTATTACTGAAAATCTCATAAAGAATTCTTTTTTAAAAATATATATCCTTGTAGGACAGCTGCAAATGGAAGCTTATGTAGACTTCTAGATGCACAGATACAAATGTATCTGGAATCAGTTTGCCTTACTGTTAGCCGTTATAAGAGCACCAACGTGTTCGTTCTCTCAACGTTATGTTTAAAAACAGCGGCTAATCACACAGTTATTACTTTTACGAGCAAAGCTTTTCTCAAAGCTCTTCGCTCTCCGCGCTCTCTGCGGCTCTCTTCGCGATTCTTCGCTTGTGTAGCTAGTAGCTACTTCAGATTCTTTCGGAGCGCACTGCCTGCCAAGTGCAGATACAGATACTGGCGATCGTCGCTTGTCGCTCGCATTCAGCGTTCGGCATTCGGACTCGGGGATTCGGATTCAGATTCGGTTTCGGATTCGAACTCGTACTGGCACTGGCACTCGCACGAATTTGTATCTCAGAGATTGTTTTAGTTTTAGTTTTCTTCCCCGCGATTCTTCTGTGTGTTCGCGTTCTTCTGGCCTGCCATTGCCATTGTTTCTGCTTCTGCTTCTGTTTCTGCTGAATTTCGTATCGTAGCGTATCGCTGAGCGAGAAATCAGTTTGACGTTTTGCTTTGACAAGCAACCGTCGTCGATCGTCGGGCATCGTGAATTGCGGACTGCGGACTGCGAATTGCGAATTGCGGATCGCGGCTGAATCTCGTGAATCGAAATCTTGGGCGTTCTTTTCTCGCCGCCGGCCGCCGACCGCCGAACGCCCCGAGCAGAGTTCTGAATTCTGTAGGTGTATACCACCCAAGAGCACGCGTTGCACCACCCGCTGACCGCCGAAAATTCGGTTATCTCCGTGGCCGCAATAATCGACAATCATATTCCCGATTTGTGATCAATATACAAGTAGCGTGTGTGTGTGTGTGTGCTGTGCTGTGCTGTGTGCTGTGCTGTGTGTGCCATATATCGGGGGTGCGTGTGTGCCGTTCAGATTGAGTGTTGGCAGTAAATGTGAGCCAATTGTATCTCTCAGATACAGATACGTTGGCGGTAGGAGCGTTATCGGTGCTACTGCTGCCGCTGCCGCTGGCGCTGCTATAGCTTCAATAGCTCCTACTACTGTCGTGACCGCGCCATTGTTATTATTTTTAATGCATTGAATTTGAGTTTGCAGCTTACAACTCGCCGTATGGATATACATACATACATATGTGGCTATGTGTATACATATTTTGCAATATCTTGTGCGTCAAAAGCTACAGCAACGGCAACAGCAACAGCAACAGCAACAACATCCGTTCTATGAACGTGACCCCCGCGCATTAAAATAAATTCTAATTTGTGGAAGAAAGAGCAGCGAAATGTTTTGTTATTGCGAAGAAGTGCCCGTGTGTGTGCGGCAATATTTATTATTATGAGCGCGTGTGTGTGTGCGTGTGCCTGCCCCTCCTTTTCCCACTGTGCTAATGTGTATTTGTTTAATTTATATCTAGAGTCTAGAGTCTGATATAAATATTAAAATAAGAATAAGAAGCAGCGCATAGCTACATACATCTACGTCCACGAGCAACAGGCGGCCAAGCAACAACTACCAGCTGAACGACAAATTTTTGGCTTCGGTACGTCAACAGATAATGTATTGTATATGTACTGCGCTCGGACATACATTTTGGGCTCCGATTCGCCTAATTTGCGATTACATGGCTCTGCAGATGGGTTGGTCGTTTTCCTTCCAAGTAGCACATGTATCCTTAAGCCCCCTCAGCCCACTCAGCTCCTGAGTCCTTGAGCCTCCACAGCAATAGCTATGCAAAGCCACCTTGGCGCTGGCAACGTTCGCCGTGCGTCCTCCAAAAAGATCATAAAATTAAATGAAAAGAAGCGAATAAAATCGAATATTTTCATGCAACTGGCGTCGCAGTTTGCAGTTTAACTAGCCCACCTGACCGACTCCCAGTGACTTCTTATAGGCGCGACGCAGGCACATAAAAAGCGCTTAAAATTGGTGAGCAATGATGCCCATACTGGTCATAAACAATGTGAAAATATCATTTCGTACTTATAAACAGGCGGCGATAAGTTTGCAAACTGCGTTCGCATTTCGCCATTCGTGTTTTGCATTTTGCATTTAGCATTCAGCATTTCGCATTTCGCTGCTGGCCAAAAGTGTAGTAGTGGTTTTTAGTTGCTATTTCGGCCACATCCCGCGTGTACTGGCCCATTTCGTCGATTATCTAATGGCTCTCAGCGATATGAGTTGTGTGGCATGAGCATGAGTATGAGTACGAGTATGAGTACGAGTATGTGTGGTTTCAGTACGTTTTCACTATCTATGCGATAGGCTGTCGCCCAATCAGTTGGCTGGCTTAATTAATTCCCGATTTTAACTGTTTATTAAAATGGATTGTTATTGTTGTTCGGAGCTGTGGCGTTCGCGTTGGCGTTGGCGTTGGCGCTGGCGAGGTGCTTTCGCAGCTATTGTTAACAGCAAATAAATCCGAGCTGCTCGCGTGCATACTGATTGGGAGTTTCCAGGGGGCCACCTCCACCTCAAGTGCTTACTTTGTCCGGGGTTATGCAATGCCACCCACTCCCAGTCACCCAGTCAGCCAGTCACCCAGTCACCCGTAAACCCAAAGTGCCATGGTGTCTGCAGTGCGTCCAACTCTATGCTCAATGTGCCATTACATTGTATCTGCATCTGCATCTGTGTATCTGCATCTGTGTCTGTGTCTGTACTTGCATTTGCATTGTCAACTGGGGCAATCAGCTCCGAATAGCGCCGTCCCTGTCTAATCTTCCAGGTTGCGACACTTATTCCCTGCGCTCCCATTCCTCCATTTTGTTATATCTCACTTGAGATCGGCATTTGAAATGCAAATTCCGGAGCAGCCGGCGAAGTCCCATAGACATTGTAAGCAGTCGCAGATACTCATATACTCTTACATACACACACTCGCATAGGTCCTCCCCACACAGATGTGTGCAACTTGGAGTGTTCTTTCGTGTTCGTTATTAATTAGTGGCGGTCCAACCTTCCGCCGCCTGTAAGCGATTAGTAGCTGTTCCATTGTGAAGTCCCAAGGTCCGCGATCGCAGACGAATCTCGAGGATGCCAGAGCTATGTGGCCAATGGCCATATATCTGACACTTGTGACGCACGTTCTGAACATGAAATTCCTCGAGAGACCACCGTCAAGGTTTTCCATCATTGGAGGACACATGCGAGATAATAATGGGCCATTAAATTGTATATGGACTGCCCCTTTTGGGCGGAGAAATCCATATATGCAGCACGTTTTCTTCGCTGCCACACTTTTTAATTGGTTTTTCAGATCGTTTGCGATTGCATGGGGTTCTGGGATTACGCAGCACATTATTTCATAATAAATTCTAATATATTAGATACATATTTGCAAAACATTTTATTCTCGCACTCAATCGAAAAACCAATTAAAGAGTCGAGATTGTATTTTTCGTAATTTACTTCAAACTGTTTTTCTAGTCGTTAATTTGAGAAAAGTGTCTTGAATTATGGCAGGCCGTAAACTTAAATACTCCATTTCAACACCTGACTTCGAGTCAAATTAGGCACTTGTAATGGATCTCAGTCGAGTGCACACACATCGAGTGTCCGATACAGTATTCGGCATTTGTATATAGTTGTCGATCGGATTCCAATTCCGATTCGGATTCAGATTCGGATTCGGATCCGTGTGTGCATGTAATGTAAACAGAAAGCCGAAGCCGCGCGATCGGCAGCTGCAAAGCATCAGCGTGCACAAACTATTAGATACAAATTCGCTAGAATGCGAGTCCGAATGCGAATGCGAATGCGGTGCGCCATGTTCCATGTTCATCATCATCATCATCGTTTTTGGTCTCGGCCAGCTTTTTCGTATATGGCCCGGCTCCGGCTGCCAAATACCTACGTTCTTGAGTACATATCGGTAATCGGTAGGAAATTCTATTAGGGGCTCTCGCACTCGCACACTGGCGTCCTGATGATGCTATTATCCGAGTGCCCACAAGCACCTGCATACTAATGGCTCCGAGCTGGGGCCAAGCATCCGTGACTGGCTGCATCTAATGAGTTGACGTTGCCATCGACGGCGACGTCGACGTCGGGGACCGCTAATAGAATTTGGCACTCCTTGGCACTCGAGCTTTTAGTTGCATACCGAGCGGCGCCGCACAGGAGCTCGAGGCCCCGATTAAGTGCACGGCACAGCGAGGAGGAGCAAGGAGGAGCAAGGAGCAGCAAGGAGGAGCAAGGAGGAGCAAGGAGCAGCAAGGAGCAGCAAGGAGGAGCAAGGCACAGCCTGGCAACAGGGCGGCTGAGCAATGGCAGAAACCGCCTTCGTCCCTGGGAGGCGGTAAACAAATTATGCTACGTTCGCAGCGTTCGTTATTTATTTGAAAACCTAAATGAGCCCGAGTGTATGGCGAAAGCCATTACTTGTTCATTTTAATATGGTCGGGCTAAAAATAATTTGTTTAAATCAACAAACACACCATAGACTGATGTGTACGCGGAGCTGATTCTCCGACGTCTCTATTGTAGTTTTCTCATTGCTAGCAATGTGGATGAGTTTGCTTGGAGCGCCACATCGGATGCTGCACGGAGAAAAATGTAGGAGCAACTTAGCAGGCAAATGCCTCAGCTCAAGCTCAAAGTGACCTTAGCACGCAAAATAATTTGGACCTTACTCTGAGAGCAAGGTCACACTGCAGCCAGCTTAAAGGACCTAAGCAAAGCATTGGAGTTGGGCATGGATGAAAAAGGCTCTAAACATTTAAAATTCAAAGCACAATTTTCTCCGGCATATAACACTCATTCCAAATAGATGACCAATTTCAGTGACATATCTCTCTCTGTACTTATGTTGCTGTTCCTCCGCTCGCCTGTCTTCCTGTTTGTGTCTTCTGTTGTGACGCCTTTTGTCTTTGGCCCCAACAATGCAAACGGATTCAGACAGTGGGACGACAACAAGTGTCCTTATGGATGTGAATGTGTTTATGTGCGAATGCAGATGAAAGACAGCCTTTCGCTTTAGCAAGTCAATCAACGTCGCCGGGGATAAGGACTATCTTCTCCCGGCGCGTCCCCTTCGAATTGTTTTTCCTCTCCCACAGAAGCGACATAAGACATTTCACTCGCAGACTTGATCTGCCGATGGGCAGATGGCGAAGGGCTCCAATTGCCGCTTGAAGTGGGTACGACTTTTGGTGACTAATCTGAACTGCGCTCGCTGGGTTCCCGTACACCCTGCTCCGTGCTCCGTACTCCGTACTCCACACTCCGCTGCGTATCAGTTGATTTGCTTCTTTCGCTTTCGTTGGGGTTTTATCTAAATATTTAAAATTGGCTAGCAGACACGAGCCAGCTACATAGGGTTTTTCTATTTGCCTGCCCCAAGATAAAGCCAACTGACAGCCGGAATGAGAACAACGACGGGGCGACATCGACATCCATTCCCATCTCCATTCCCATTCCCATCCCCACCGATGTCAGAGATATGCACGAGGCGCTGTATTATATATGACACCCACAAATCCCCACAAGTCAATTGTTTGATACGTGCCTCCGAGGGTTCAGACTATCAGGTTTCGTCAACTTTCGGGACGCGAACTTAATATGGCAGACAGGAGTCGCTGGCGAATGGAAAACGCAAATATAGCTTCGAAGTTCGAACTGGGCATTATTCATATGCAGCGAGCTGGTCACGTTCAAGGGCCCCCCTGTTTTATTATTTTTTTCGTGTTATTTTCGTATTTTTTCTCGCCTTGGCTCCAATAATCATTGCCAATATTTGGGCTTTTATGAATTTATAACAATCGCCAAGAGTTTTTGACAATTGTGCGGGTGCTCTGTCCATATTCGATGAGAGTTTCAATGGAACGCCGCTTGAATGGGCAACTGCGGCACGAACTGCCTTTCGTAATCGAGTTAAAATACCAGATATGCACTGCAACGCGTCATTTATCACTCAGGCAGGCGGCTTATCAATGTCAATTAAACTAGTTTAACTAATTAAGCTGGGAATTATCAAAAAAGAGCAACGCAAAGGTTCCACGTTAATGTAGGTCAGTGCGCACTAGGCTACCGAACAAAGAAGTTACGGATTGTGGGATAGCTTAAAAATATAGTTTAAAAATTAATATTTTAGGGCTTCATGTTTCGCCATAATAAGCTCAAGCTAATGTGAAAGGTTTGCATAAATAAGCTTATTCAAGAGCCTTAAATTGTATTGTTTATATTTAAGGCTTTGGCTGTACCCATTTAAGTACATGTTTAATTTTTAAACAGAAAACTAATTAGTGGGCTGAAAACAGCGGGTAATAAAGTTATATGAAATGTGCTGTTGGCATGAATGCCTTTTTAATGGATTTAAGACCTTTCGTGGGCTTACGAAAGCAATCCACCAATCTAACATGCAAATCTCCAAACAAACAAACACTTGCCTGGTATTCCAATTAACCAACACCCACTTCGCTCTTGCCTCTTGCAGTTCCCTGGATCATGTGACCAGTATCTTCGCTGGCCATCAGTCAATCAATCAGCAGACCGCAGCCCAAAAATGTTTCAATTATGTTATCGCCAGCAACAACGACATCGTCCAGAATCGAAAGCATCGAACCAGAGCAGCAGCAGCAACCACAAGAAGGCAGCCCCACTGCCCAGGACGAAGGAGTAAGCCGTGCACGCCCGGAAAGCCAGAGTCCGGATCCGAGTCCGGAACCCACAGCAAAACCAAAATCACAAGGCAACCAAGAGCAATTTAGCATAGCAACCGCAACGCAATCAGCGAATCGGCCAGGATCAGAAGCAGGACTTCTTAGCCATGGGCTGTTCACCAAGCACTCTGCCCCCCGCCCCCTCCGCCGGCCAGACCGGCGAACGAGGATCCCTGCCGCTGGACGCCTCTGAGAAGGACGAGAGCCGCCTGTTCTGCATCAAGCTCCGGCGCAGCCGCCTGCGCCGCTGCAGCTGTGGGGGCGTGACCCTGCAGCCGCCCAGCGACGGGAACGGCAGCACGGCCGGCGACAACCTGTGCGGCCAGGTGCTCCTCAATCCGCTGCAGACGAAGAGCGAGGCCGACTACGAAAAGGTAAC
This sequence comes from Drosophila teissieri, assembly GCF_016746235.2. Lineage (NCBI taxonomy): Eukaryota > Metazoa > Arthropoda > Insecta > Diptera > Drosophilidae > Drosophila > Drosophila teissieri. The sequence goes on from NC_053030.1 coordinate 22,173,483, forward strand.
CGAATGCGCCCCGAACTCCCGGTGTTCACTTCTTGTCTTCCACCAGCTGAGCACCGGCAAGAAGGACTCGATTGTCACGGTGGCCGCCCTGGGCAACTTCACACACAGCGTGGTGCGACGGGCCACTGGCAGTAAGTAGAGAACCAAGAACTAAGAACTAAGCCCTTAAAGCTGCTCAGAGTGGTAAATTGATATGGACAGGATGGGGGGCAACATCCTTTCATGCGCCGAAGCAATCCGCCGCCTTGGTTCTCAGGAAGGGTGCACAGATAGTTTGGAAGGAATTTTCGAAAGTTTAAATAATTTAATCATGGCTATTTGAAAATTCCTTGCCTCCACTGAAGTCTTCAATGGGAAGGTTCCATTTCTCTAAATTAATGTAATATTGATAAAAGTTTCGCAATAGAGAATGATTTCGAACTCTCAAGTAACAGTCTGAAATCATGCAAACGCTTAGATATCATTTCTCTGCGTGTTTTTTGATACCCGATACTCTTGGCAGCATCATTTCCCTGCGTAATACCCTTTAATGCGAGGCATCGGCTACCTTCGACACTCAATCAATAGAGGCCATCAAAGTAGACAAGTGCTGCGATTGAGGAAATCTGCTTGGGCTTCTGTTTCTGCTTCTGGTTCTGATTCGGATTCTTCTAATCTGAAGTGAGGCTACTCCAGCGTCAAGAGGTTCCGCTCTGCTGTTTGATAGTACTCGTAGTACTGCTTATCAGTGGGAATCTCGGAATGGGTTGCACATTTCCTTTTCTTCAGATTTCCTGATGATTTACGATGCACCGAGCTCCAGCCAATCGACTCAAGTGGCTGTTAACTAATGCTAGATAAAATGGGATTAGGACTGATTACGGAACTACAGGGTATTAGCAGTTCGTTCTTCTCTTTAGACACTTTGAACTAGACTAGCCAGCTTGCAGAATACGCAGTACTGCGCTGGAAGACTCGTAAATTAGTTTAAAAGCTGTGTCCTAAGTCGCAATGCAGGGTATCAGAAGTGCGGTGCAAGCCAACAGCTCGGCCAGGTAACTCGATCCCAGACTCGTAAGAGTCAGCTGGCGCTTGTCGGGGATCCAAAGCGCAGCTGTTTTGTGTCGCCGTCCAATTAACAGTTTCCCGCTCTCCGCCCCACTCTCTCTCTCTCTCTCTCCCGCTCTGCCAGTCTCTCTCCTGCTCTCTGGCTCCCGCTTTCGGCGGAGCCGTGCCCAGAGAGCGAGTGAGCATCGTTGAAACTTGATCGCGCTCAGCAAACGGCTGGGGATCGGATTTGGGGTGGGAGAGAATCGGAGAATGGAAGATCCGGAGAGCCGGAGAGCCGGAGAGCGAGCTTCGATTAGCAAATGCAAAGCTCGCTCTCTCCGAGTGGCGGCAACAGCTGCTCCCCCCATTTGGGGAGTCGGAGTCCGGAGTCAGTTGCTGTAGATTCTTTCGCCGCGACGGTTGCGCGCTCGCAGTTGCAGTCGACGTCGCCGCAACATACATATGTGAATCGCAGTGCTTGTGCCATATAGAATCGGAATCGAAATCCAAATCGGAATCAGAATCGGCTTCTATATAGCCAGTGCGAAAGTAGCGCGCTTGATGCAAGTGCCAAATAGAAAATCGAAAAAGAAGAGACTGCCAGCTGCAAACTGGTCGCCACGAAACGCCATCTAATGCAGCTGGAGTCGCTTGAATTTAGCCAAGTCGTGGCTACAGCACACAACATCTATATAACATATAACCCAGGGCCAACCAGTCGTCGATCCAAAGCGATTGCAATTAAAAACGCATAGAGCCGACTGAAAATCATGTACGCGCTGAAATTCGTTGGCTGCATTCGCCCGAGGTGGAAAAAAACAGCTTAGCGTGCTCTAAAATACAACAAAAGTGTGCATAGCCGCGCACGAATATAAAAAAAAGTGTTAAAAATCAAAACAAACTTCGCAACTAAGTGTGCCAACAACCGCGGCAGCAACAACAAGTGTAGCGAGTAGCGATCTCTGGATAGATTCGGTCTCCAATCGCCACCACATACGCAGATGCCCAGTTAGCCAGATTCCCAGTTAACCAGATACCCAGTTAACCAGCTACCCAGCTGCCCAGCTACGCAGTTGCAGACCTTAAACTCCCCCAATTCAGGGACCACTTTTGACCCATTGATGGGTGTGGGTTGCCCGAATAACGCCCTGCGAAAAAGCCTCAATTAATATGCAAAAATTCACATGACAATATCTGGTTTTGTGCCAGTCGCACACAGCAGCCGTATAAGAACAGAAGGAGAGCGAGATCGGCATCGGCATCGGCATCGAAGTACGACGAACTCGCACTTCTCTTTCGCAACCCGAATCCGAATCCGCATCCGAATCGGCATCTGAATCTGAATCTGAATCCGAATTGGTATCCGAATACGCATCTGAGTTCGAGTCAAATTCAGAGTACGATTCCGATTCCGATTTCGATTCCGATGCCGATGCCGAAAGCGAGCCCCTGTAAACAATGGATCGCACACGGAATGGCGCCAAAACATCAATCACAGCCAAAGAAAACAAACCGAACGATCAGTCGACGCTTCTCAACTCAACTCGACTCGCCTCGACTCGATTCATTATGGGCGGCTAATCCCACGCGTCAAAGTTCTGCAGTTTATCAGCCAGCGTTCCCCATCAAAATGGGAAATTGAGCGATGACGCCCGCGTAGTCGTAGTCGTAGTCGTTTAGTAGTAGTCACCGCGACTTTGGCGATTCTCGCTGGTCTTACACAAATTACGTATAGTTCAGCCACGTGAAGGTACATATAAGGTATAGCAGGCAGATTAGATTACCCTCGACCAGTGAATGCTCCCTATCAATATGAGTTTCCCATTACCATAGACGAGCGCTCCTCTGGCGGCCATATGTCCAGTAGTCCGGCAGGCGGCTATCGCTGAGTCAAGAAGATCGGCCCAGATAGGGATTTGCCGATTCGATACCCACTTCGACCCAGGGCCACTCGCCCATCCAGCCATCCAGCTATTCGGCCATCCAACCATTCTAGCCCCCAGATGTAGATTATGCACGCGTTGCGGCCTATCTGTGAGTGTATCTGTATCTGGCCGTTTTTGTATCTGCATCTGGGCAAAAGAGTACCTGTATCCGAACCTGTGCCGTATCTCACAACGCACACAGCCTAAACATCTGAATACTATGAGCAAACTTGCCTGATATTATCTTATCACAAATTAATTGGTCGCCATGACAACGGCCCAAGGCGCAAAAGGCCCCAAAAACCCGAGGGCCCAATGCGATTCGGCCAGCGGGACTGACCGGGAGCCCCTGCTAATCCGCTCATAGAATTTGCGTTGAGTTTCATTCTGCTCCTGGTTGCGATGGCACTGCACCTGCCTTTATATGGCTAAGCGCCTTATAAGCGCCCCCCAAAAGTATCTCACGGATTGCCAAACAGACCGTTAGCTTTTGCCGCAGCGCACACTCGCAGTCGCCATCGCCAGCGCCATCGCAGTCGCAGTCGGTGCTCGCAGTCCACTGCCTCTGGCAGTTTGAAAATCCGTGCGAGAATTATCATCTGGCAAACAGTTCTTCATACCGGATTAGAACGGACGTTTCGCCCAGTCCCAGTCGCAGTCCGGCTCGCGTTTAATTCCATTTTCCATATTTTTTGGTAGCTGCGCCAGTTGCCAGTTTGCCAGTTGCCAGTTTGCCAGTTGCCAGTTTGCCAGTTGCCAGTTTGATTCCGGGTTTATCCCCCGCAATTTCGCCACTCGATCGCGTGCAGAAGTGAAAAGCCCAAGTGCATCCGAGAGTAAAAAGTTGAGGCGTCCGCGACTCCCGCCGCTCTGTGTGTGACTCTATGTACTATGATTAGGAGTGCGAGCCCAGGCAGTAAGTAACTTGGTGGGGCACTTGGGGCACTTGGTGCGCTGGGTCCAGTTTTAAGGTGCCCCGAAACTCAGAGACGTCAGCGGCTGCTGGCCGCCTTTTATCTAAACAATTTATCGATTTTCGCTTAGATTACAACAGCCCCCACTTCGCTCCACTCCACTTTACTCCCTGGCTGCTCCGAAAAATAACACCAACGATAAGATACACCCGACCCATTTGAATAAGCGCAAACATACTGTCCCCACTTCGGGTACAACGCACACGGATCCCGTCCGCTCGTGGCTCTGGGTATGGGTATGGGCATGGGTATGGGTCTTAGTGTGGGTATTGGTATGTACTAGGCACAGACCCGTACTCCCCACTTTCCGTACTTTCCCCGACTAGTTTTTGTTTATGCCCCATTCCGGCTATTTATATTAAGAGAGCTGTGTGCTGTGCGCTGTGTACTGTGCGCCGTATCTTGTGGGCTGTGCGTATGTAGTGTGCGACTGGTGGGCATGTGGGGCAGTTTATCATTACGCACTAATTGTGTGAAATCAATGCCGCAGCCAGATAAACAAACTGTTGCACATAAATGACAATTAGCATAATGCCACGACTGTAATGCGAATTTGTGTGACTTCATTTGCAAAACACCAAGAAATAACCAGAAGTGCCAAAGCCAAGGAATAAATAACGACAAGCGAACGAACAACACAAACAATGATAATTTCCAGCCAGCCGAATTTGGCTGGATCGGCGACGACCACCACCACCACCACCAGTGCCCATGCGAGCCAGGAGGGTTCCATGCCGCCTCCACTGCCTCTGTCCATTCCCGTAACCGTAACCGTTCCCATGCCCATGCCCATGCCCATCTCCAGCACTTGCAACTGCGGGGGAGTGGGCGTGGGCGTGGGTATGGGAATGGGAATGGCCCTGGGGGCCAGACAGTGCCCGTCTCTAGCCGTGGATCCGACGACAGCCACGCCCACGCCCACGACACCAGGCAGAGATTCATTAACGCGTCCGGCCTCCGAGTCCGAGCTGAATGTGGGTAAGGTTCCACCGCCTCCACCTCCTCCTCCACCTCCACCTCCAATCCCCAACTGTGATGGGGTCAAAGTGGAGTTTGATGATGCGGTTAACATGCGTGTCCACCGGGGAGTGACTTGGGTTGGCCCAAATGATGATGCTGCCCGGCCAAGGGGTCTTGGCAATTAAAAATCAGCACGAAAGTTTTCTTCATCAACTTTTCATCCTTAGTGAATGTTGGCAGCTAGGTAAACTGCCGCCTGCTTGTGCAGAAATTTAAAACTTTGGCAGCTGAGAAAGAAGTGAAAAGTTATGAGCGCATTCCCCAGAAGCAACTGCATGAAAATTATGCATTCAAGAGGTGGAAGACCTTAAATTTAGATTAGTGGGAATTAAATAGAGCAGGGAGAGAACTATAATTAATTAAAACAGTTGCACTACATGAAGTTTAGCTGCAGAATAACCGCTTAGCAGAAAATGCTTTTGAACAATTACGTTCACAAAAAATAAGCCTGTAAGTGAATGGCTGAGTATTGTGTGTGCTGAAGGCTTCAATTAGCATTATGAGCTTAAAAATGTCGTAACACAAATATTGTAAATAATTTAAATAATGCATACTTGACATGAAAGCAGATTGCCAGGTGGATATTCCTTATCAAGTTGAAAGAAAAGCCCCGGAACAAGACCCAAATGCCTTGTTGATAACTTTAATTTGCTTGCAGGGAATCCGCACAAAAGCCACCAACAAATTTCGTTACACAGAAAGTTTGTTTGGTCAATCATTTGGGGTCTTAAAAATTGTTTGGGCCTAAGCATACATAACTTGCGAGAAGCCGCAGAATTTTAATTTCCCCCAAACTTTTGCCGGGGGAACTTTGCTTGCTGCGAAGGTATGCCGAGCTCCAAGGCTCCACAGCTCCAGAGCTCCAGAGCTCCAATATGGATTGAGATGCCCCACTTAAATATGTACACAAACTTTAATGCGCTGGGAATTATTGAAGGTTGAACAGGTCGATCTATTGGATTGCAAGTTTTATTTTCTTATGCTTTGCCGAGCCAGCTACATGGCATCCTTTTCGCAGGATTTTTGTTTAGTTTGCTCGCCGCAGCATAAGGCGGCAGCATAAAGTGGGTTGTTGAAGGCCCGACCTGTTTCTCATTAAGTGAAATACAATTTGTGCGGCTTAGTTCCTCGGGGGATCCCCCGTTCGGTTGACAGATAGGAAGCCCGAGCTCCAGCACCGCCCCCAAGGACCTTTGTACCCTTTCGCCGGCACACACACACACGCGTGTGTGACTGTGCGTGTGCCCGTTTATAAAGTGTTTCTGAAATGCCAACGTTTATAATTAAATAAAACGTGCAACAAGAGGAATTAATGTGCGTGCGTGTCCCTGTCAAAGTGTTGGTAACTGAGTGGTTGTTTGTATATATGTGTGTGTGAGTGTGTAATTGCGAGTGTGTTTGTGTGCGGTGACCATTCATTTTGATTGTGGTCGTGCCGTCGACAGCCCCCAAGTATGCAGCGCTTGCGAGGCCCGAAACGCTGAGAAACGTAGCATACTTTTCAGGGCATTTTCCTCGCCTCCTAACGCTTTTCCCCTCCGTTCATCCGTTTTCCCACAAACGCAGGCACAGGCACATCGGGCACCAGTTCATCCGGCGGGAACAGCCGTCCAGGTCACCGCAAGTCATCACTAGCCCTCGCCCTCACCCCGGAAGATGAGCCGATGGACGTCTACCAGGTGAGTCTGCCAATCCGTACTGTGACCATGGGGGTCTTGGAGTTGGGGATTGGGAGTTGGGGATTGGGAGTTGGGAGTTGGGGGTTGGGGTTGGTCGAGCGCGATCTCAACCACATGGCTGTTACGTCTATTGATAAGGTATCTTATCACGGGCAACACAGTTTATATGGCAGCGGGCCGAGCGGAGAGCGTTGCGCTTTCGGTTTACATTCCGCTTTAAATAGCCGCTCACCCACACCAGTGGGGCACGATGCGTGTGTGTGCGTGTGTGAGGTTTGCCTATAAACAATACGCTACCAGAGAAATCAAATCAATTAACATTGAAGGTGGGAAATCAAAAGGCAAAGAAAGAGATTATACCCCCGATCGACGCGACTCAATTCATTCCGTTTCAGTTCGACGTTTGAGCGTTGCGAAGTCGCTTACTTTCGACCACAAGACCTGTGAATTATTCACAACTGATTCCGCGTTGAATCACCGATCGAGATACAGACAGCCGCAGTTGGAGATACAAATACAGATACTGATACAGTACAGATACATTTACAGATACCGATCTAGATAGAGATCGAGATTGTCGCATTAGAGGACGGCGTGGAAAAGTTGGAAATGCCACTCGCGACGCGACGCGTTTCTATTCGTACGTTCGCGGAGCTTATGCAAACAACTTGTTATTGATCTAAGACATTGGACCTCAAGTGGCGAGTGTAATTGTTTTGTCGCTGTCATTGTTATTGCACTACGGATTGCTTCGCCCCACTCTCTGCGAGTGGCCAGTGGTCGTCGTCGAGTGTTGGTTTATAATTAGCAGAATGCGCAACTGCTTGCCAAAATTCAGCAAAGTCTTTCGCCGCAAGTCCTCCGCGAAGTCGTCCTCCTCGTCGGCCGGCCGAGAAAATCCGTCGAACGAGCCGGACTCCGATACGGAGCCGTATTCCATAGCCATCGCGGCTATAGCCGATCGGAGTGGAGATAACCGTAATGAAAGACCAAGACCGCTGCCAGATGACGATAGCATTCGCAGCCGGCTGATAAGCGCTGCTCATTTGGATTTGGATTTGGGTTTGGACTCAGATTCACCGGCCATGCCGACCAACGGAGGCCTTCGGCCTAAGAGCGAGGGTGCCTGCCCGGAAATGAAAGTGGAAACGATTTCGGCTCCACCTCGGCCTCTGCATGCGACTCCAGGACCAGTGGCCATTTCCCTGCCATTTGTGGGACGCAATTCGAGTAAAACGCCCGAGGAAATGGAGCTGGAATACGAGGCGAATGTGGAGGCCGAAAGTCGTGACATAATGACCCCCCTGCGCCGCAACACAAGGCCGCTGAGCGTGTCCTTCGGCGGAGGAGGACGCAGTGCACTGCAGCCGGAAATAGTCGAGGTCATGCGCAGCCTGGACGTCCCGGGCCTGCTGTTGAACAACCTGAGCCTCGACGGGAGCCCACACCCGAGGGGGGAAAGGAGTCAAGCGGCGGAGGAGGAACCCCTGACACCGGGCCACGACCATGAGGACTCGGTGGTCCTTCGGCGCAAGGTCATCTGCCTGGAGCGCAAGGCACACAGTCTGTACGAGCGCCGATTGCCCAAGGTGCCGAAACTCCATCTCCAGGTGGCTGGCAAGAAGCAACCGCCGACGGAGGAGGAGGAGTTCCGCACTTTCCAGGTAGCTTTCCGGGCTTTCAGCCTTCGCAGGACCAACTTTTACCAACTCGACATTGGCAGTGGCAGTGACAGTGGCAGTGGCATTGGCATAGCCATCAATCTGCCGCCTTAGCCGCGTCTTACGCCGTGTTGTGATACATTTCCGATTACATTTTCATTCCCCTGATTGACACTGAGCCCCACCCACCTTCAGCGGATTTAATGTGCTCGTATTATAAATCTGCAGCGCACGAGCGTGCCACACATAAGTCAGAATCAGCAGCGAGCAATTTTATTTTAATTTATCATCATTTAAGCGACACGAACGACGACACACACGCATTGGACCTCCTGGCTGGGGATATATATACATATATATCTCTGTATCTGTGTACAGATACAGATACACAGATACGTCTGTACATACGCAATGCGAAGCCGGGTTAAGCCCTCTTATTTTGATGGCAAAGCCGGGGGAGCTGCAGATTTATATTACATTTTACACGTTGTCTCACCTGTTCCGACACCAATCCCCCATTCACGATTCTTCCCTGTTCCCTCTTCCCTCTTTTTTATGTCCTGCTGCAGCGCAATCTCATGGACCTGAAGTATCCAACCGTGCTACCACCGAATCCCCCACTTAAGGTAAGCCCTCTTTGGACCACTTTCAACACGGGGCAATTCAATCAGTGCAATGGCTTTGACCCTCCGCTAGGCCCTCCTGGTTTTCCACAAGTCGGACAGCATCTGCGAGGCGATCACCGCGGCCTGCCAGCGCCACCAGCTGGACGTCACGCTGGTCAAGTCCAAGGAGGAGGCCCTGGACACCCTGCAGAAGTCGTACGCCACCGCCCAGTGCTATCACCTAATCATAATTGATGCGCGCTCCTCCAAGAACCTGGATGCGGAGCACATTGCGAGGTGCGTAGTGGTTGTGGCAGATGTGAAATGGGTTTCAGTTCAGGTTTGGGTTCCTGGCTGGGTTCCGACCAAACTTCTCGAAACTTTTCCATTTTCATAAACTTTTCACTTTGCTATAAAACTTGCCGTCTCCTCTTCTCGGTGCCGTCCCCACAGAACCATTCGTCACACACACGGCCACCATTTAACGACAATAATTGCAGTCTGCAAGAAGAGGTGAGTTCGGTGCTCAGCAGTTGGGCGCCAATTTCCACTAACGACTTACGACTTGCGACTTACGAGCGACGACTTTTGCAGTTTCTTCGAAAAGGATGATGTGCTAATTGCTCTATTGGACGCTGGCGTTAATAGAGTAAGTTTCCATTAATTGCCCCATCGCAGGAAGGCAGCTGCTTGGGGGGAAAGCAGAAAAAATAACAGATGCTACAATCCACCTTGTGTCTTGTGTATTCACAGTGCGTAGCGGAGACGACCAACCTGGCCATGTGCAGTGTGGAACTGAAGCAGATACTGCACTCCATCATCCGGCCGCACAATGTCATGTCCACTCAACAGGTAATCTAGTTAATGCCCCACCGTCACTCGGCCGGCCATTCGCTTCTGCAAATTAATTCAATTAAATGGAAGCGCTGTCCGTGCAAGCGCTGTCCTGCAGGCCAATGAAATTGTAAACCCACACCCACTACCCTGTTCCCTGTTCCCTGTTCATCCCCCAGGCCCTCTACACGGCTCTCCACCGGCTGAAGGAGGTGGTGCTCATCACGGACGACTTGCTGCGGATTCAGTACGCGAACCGTGCCACCGAGAGGCTGCTCAACATGCGGCTGGTAAGTGGGTCCGCGTGGGCGGGTGGATTGTTTGCGATTGCGGCATTAATGAGATTTCCGCGTTGGACAACAGGACGAGATCATTAGCAAGCAGCTGGAGGACATATTTGTGTCGGACCTCTCCACCATCAGCGAGCAGTGCAAGAACATCAAGGAGTTCGACGGCATCCTGACGGTGCGACGCAAGAGCCAGGAGGGCATACCCATGCACGTGCGCGTCGTGCCCGTGGCCTGCATAGGCAGGTGAGTGACCAATCCACAGTCCTCCACATTCCTCCATCCCCTAGCCAGCGAGTGAGTCTAATTGGCAATTTTGTCCGAACAGCGCACCCACGCACCTGATTTTCAACTTTGATGTGCCCGGCGGGCAGATGGACTTCATAGCCACGCTGCCGCAGCCCAAAGAGGCGCCTCGGGGCTCCCTGCACTCGGTGCGGCGCTGCAGCTTTGATGTCCGCTCCATCGCCTCGGACGGATTGAGAAGAACGAGCCTGGCCAAGCTGACGTCGCTGCCACTGGAGGCACCCATCACTAAAGTATGACTCCGCTTCCGCACTCGGGTTGTGGCTGCAGCACGTTGCAACTTTGGGAGGGCTTTTGGGATTGCCTAAATTGCTAAATTGCCGTCCGTGCCTGTGCCGTGTGCCTGTGCCTTGTGCCGTGTGCCGTGCGTCTGTGTCCGTCCGTGCTCCGTCTGTGTGTGTGTCCTGGTGTTCTGGTGTCCTGTCATGCCCCTGAGCATATGCAGCAATAGCAACGGCAGCAGCAGCAACTGCAGCAGCGACAGCAATAACATTAGCAACAATATTTGCACAAGCACAAGCACACAGACCATCCACACTCGCACCCCCGACACAGGCACCGACACACAGTGAGATCCGAAGGCAAATGCATTTACCGGATTGGAGTGGTGCTGACTTTGAGCATCGGTGTTTGTCTATGCGAGGGCCACTGGTTGACAGCAAGCTCTCTGCTTTTAATTATCAAATTAACCAATCCAATTTCCGCTATCGAATCGAAGGGGTCCGAAACACAGCTTTGTGACAAGTGGCGCCCGAACAGCAGCTTTGTAACAAGTGGCGCCCGAACAGGGACTAGTCTGTAATTAAAGATTGGCAAGCAAGAAAGCAAGAAAGCACACTCCAAGCTAGCCAAATGTATTTGACGTAAAAGAACCGACAATGGGTCACTTTTAACCCACATTGCCTCACTGTTCACCCATTTGAGCTCCTAATTTGTCATATACGTAATGCCTACTAATCCCAAGAATTCAACAGTAACCGCACATCTAAGCCACCATGTTCTTACATTGATTCTCTTTTTATCTCTTAATTGTTATGTTCTCTTTTTTACTTTTATGTTTTGTGTACTCGAACAATGAACCAACTCATAAAAAATATTACAAATAATATTACAAATGTACCAAACTGTTCGTTCGCACGTTCGCTCGCTCGCTCGAATTGCTCGCTGTGCGTCGCTAACCAAAATATAAAAAAATAAACCAAATGTACAAAACTCAAAACCAACAAACACAACCGAAAAAACCAAAATCGAAAACAAAAACAAAAAACAAACCAAACGCAACCACTGCGCACTCGCACATTAGATAATCAATTTACTATCACAAGTACAGGAGAATTGTTCGGCCGATGAGGCGCGTCTCATAGACAAGGTCTTGGAGTTCCTGAAGCGCGAAGGACTCTACAGTCCGCAAATGAAGGAGATACGAACGGACGATCCCATAGCCACCGATCTGATCGGTGCCCTGCTAACGGTAAGTGCCACACCTACCTCCTGTCCATGGGATGCATCTAACTCGAATTGGCTTTTCCAGGGTCCCAGCGTGTACTCATCGCGCCGCAGCTCGAATGACTCCATCATACGCACTGGCAGCTCCACGAGAACCGCTGCCATTGTGCCCGCCAAAATGAAGGTGGGTATTCAACTAAGATCGGTCTACTAGTAACTAGTATGTAACGATGTACGATGTCTTGCAGTCCAATCCCATCATCATGGAACTACTTGACGAATCTCTCAGCTGGGACTTTGATATTTTCAAATTGGAGGAGATCACCGACTACCACCCGCTGCTCTACCTGGGCATGGAGATGTTCCGCCGCTTCGACGTCTTCGCCACCCTGAACATCGATGAGAACGTGTGCAAGGCCTGGCTGGCAGTGATCGAGGCCCACTACCGCAAGAGCAACACATATCACAACAGCACCCATGCCGCGGATGTGATGCAGGTGCGTTCCTGCTACCTGATCCTTGCCAGAACAATCTTTTAATATTCAAAACCTCTGTCCACCGTAGGCCACTGGCGCTTTCATCACCCAACTGACCAACAAGGATATGCTGGTGATGGATCGCATGGAGGAGGCGACCGCTTTGATCGCCGCCGCCGCCCACGACGTGGATCATCCTGGCCGCTCATCCGCCTTCCTGTGCAACTCGAACGACGCCCTGGCCGTACTGTACAATGACCTGACCGTGCTGGAGAACCATCACGCGGCCATCACCTTTAAGCTGACACTGGGTTAGTGTTTTCCTAACACTTCACTGTTAACTTCACTGAAATACTTCCCTACTTCCAGGCGACGATAAGATCAACATTTTCAAGAACCTGGACAAGGAGACGTACAAGTCGGCCCGCAGCACCATCATCGACATGATCCTGGCCACCGAGATGACCCGCCACTTTGAGCACCTGGCCAAGTTCGTGAGCGTCTTTGGCGGCGAGGAGCCGCGTGATGTAAGTGCTCCTATTTAACTCTATAGGGAATAGCAGCTAATTCATGTTTTCCCATCACTAGCACAACCCACAGACGGATGAGGAGACGTCCATACTCATGCGACGCATGCTGATCAAGGTGGCCGACGTGAGCAATCCAGCCAGGCCGATGCAGTTCTGCATCGAGTGGGCACGCCGCATAGCCGAGGAGTACTTCATGCAGACGGACGAGGAGAAGCAGCGCCACCTGCCCATCGTGATGCCGATGTTCGATCGGGCCACCTGCAGCATACCAAAGAGCCAGATCGGCTTCATCGAATACATCATACAGGACATGATGCACGCCTGGGAGAGTGAGTTCGTGGTGGCAGATCCTGCAGAGCAGCAACTAATGGCTAACTTCCTTTGCAGGCTTCATCGACATGCCGCAGCTGATCACCTACATGCAGATCAACTACTCGCAGTGGAAGAAGTACGACGAGCAGGGCGTCAACACGCTGGCGGAGATCATGGCCAAGCAGCCACCGGTGGGCAAGATGGCCAACTCCAAATAGCATACGGCCTTCCGGAGATTGTTCTCGGGTCTACTGAAGCCACTGCCGGCCCACGCGCCAGGTACCTCCACGATTGGCGAGAACGAGATGGAGGACGTGCTCTAGTGACGGCGTCGAAGGTCCTGCGACGTCTGACTCCGGACCCGCAGTCTCTCGGCCTAATCCTGAATCCACTGAAGTCGCAGCTCATCATCACGGCTTGAAGCCCAACCGAGTCCAACCAAGTCCACCCGAGTCCAACCGCTCCCTGGACTGCCCCACCACACCTATCTCTGAACGGACCAACGGACTGGGGGCGGACTGGGGTCACGGAGTGGGTTTGATTGGCTGGCTAACGAAGTGGTGCCCTCCTGAGCGGTGTCACAAATGCGGTATCATGCAAAGCAAAACTAACTAAGGCAAACAAGTAAACAATTATTGGGCTGGACTCAAAATTAAATGTTTAAGATGCATCACAAGAAGCGAACTTTCTATTTCTATATAAATATATATACCATGTGAGTCTGTGTGTGCGTGAGTGTGTATGTCCCTCCATCCCCATATAAATGTGTATGTGTTTAGGCTAACGAAAGCGGACTGGCAGACTAGCATGCTTTGCTTTGCTAGCAAGCTGGCATGCTGGCATGAAGTCCCACAGCATATGGACCAGATCATATGGCGTGCGCTCCACTGTACCTGGCAACGGTATAATGTATAACAGTATAACGGTTTTGGCGACCCTACAGCGGTACTACCGAACCAAGTGTTACAAGCACGTAGTTCTCTCCCATCATGAAGACAATCTCTGTTGAATACTGCAAGGCCAAGTAAATCTAGTTTAATTGCTGTCCAAGTCAGAACCATAATCGGATTCGGACTAGGATTCGGATTCGGATTTGGATTCGGGTTCGGAACGAGTACAAGGCCATAGCTAGACGAAGACTATACATACTAGATACATATGCACATGCGGCATACATAGGCGAGATCGCGGCAAGCAGAATACATATATACTACTATCACTAGCGACTAGCTAAGCGGCTAAGCAGCTAAGCAGCTAAGAACTACAAGTAAAACTGAAACAAACTAATTCGAATCCACTCTTGAGACATATGAAATCCTATGGGGCCCCTTTTACTACCTAATTATCTAGTTACCTATTTTCCTAACTGAAGAAAAACGCGAAATGATGAGCTATCCTAACTAATACTATTAATGTTGTTTAGCTTTCTAAGCATACGGTATGAGAAATCAAACTAAACGCAAATGTTTACCAATTAAGTGAAATCCTTTTTGAAATCTTTTTATCTAATTGACTGAACAAATTACATATACATATATAAACCAGATCTATTAATACGAGTTGATAATACGTTCTTGTTATAACTAAATGATGATGAATGAAATGAAATTGAAAATGAAAGCAAAATAATATATACAATATACATATATACAATTTATACAACTTTTACGAAGCATATTATATATATATTTATATATGTCATACGATATCGGCATTCATTCGCAGAGTTACAGTAATTTGTATGTGTTACCAGGTGTTAAATCCGTGCTTCAGAATGTTTTGATAGAAGTTATATACACGCCCCCCCAGTTCCCCTTTCCTTTGCAAGGCGTGCAAAGCCCCACCCACATCCTGTTTGCTCCACACGACCAACAACAACCCACCCACCAACCCACATTTTCCGCTCCCACACTTCGTATCACCACTACTGATCGCATTCAGTCGGAAAATTCACCCCAACAGGCAAACAAAAAACTGAGCGATAGGAGAATATAAATGTATTTGCATATTCAATGTTGTTAATATGTGTGTGTTTCAATTGAATGTATTGGATTAAATCGCGTGAGTTACAAAAGCGCAAAAGTTGAATAAATAAAGCAAAAGCTGCTCGTAATGTGGAATGCTAAGTAAAGTAAAATGCGAAAACAATTTACACGTTATGAAGAATATACATATATGTATACATATAATATTTATAGATACGGTACTACTACATGTTTCTGAACACAAAAATGATAAATCTTTACATACAACTATGTATATTTGTTACTACATCTGTTTGCTCCTTGCAGGTTAAGGATTATAAATGTTAAGATTTAGTCAAATTTATTGTAAAAACCAAACACAACACAACAAAAAAACAAACAGAAATACAAACAAGAAACAAAAACAAACGCAAATAATACAAATAAAAATCCAGCAAAATGGAAATTATCTACAAAAGCCACCGATCGAGAAAGCGAAAATTGGGATATGGGGTCAAGGTTGCCGGCCAAGTTAGCCAACTTGGCCAATTCTAGCCCAATATACGATTCTCTATCTGCCTAACAGCTCCATTAGTATTTCATTCAGGCTGTCAATAATGATCTATCTATTTATTTGATGTGAGCCCCACCCTCTGTGAATGCAAACAACCTGTTTTCAGCAGCTAATGGCTGGCATTCTTCCAACGCGACGACTGCCCAAAAGCGTCTTCTTAATTTCACCTGGCCGCCTCGATCGAAAGGTAAACAAAGCGTGCCTTTTCAGCCCGAAAACTTTCTTTCGGACGTCCCAACAAAGAAAGTCTTTCCGCCACTCCATCTTACAGCACCATCGATTCATGCTGCCCAAAATCGTGTCGCATATGTGTAAAAAACGAGTCCGGTTACGCGTTAATTGCATAATGTCGCTTGTTGTCTTGGCGATGGATGCGTGAAATTGGCTTTAAACATTTAAAAATTGATATTAAATGTTAGTTAGTGCTTTTTGTTTTTACTTTTTCTTAAGTATTCATATTGAAAGAGTCAAAATAAGACTTCCTATTAGTTTATAAGACTTATGATTTATTTAGAATATCTCGGTAGTATGACATGAGATGCAGCTAAAGTAATGACTAGCAGAGTCTAATTAAATAGCGGCTTATAAGGTTCCACTAAGGACTGAGATTACATGTTTTGACTCTGCACTCATATGCCTTAGATAATAAATCGAATATAATTTAACATATCGATACATTACACAAGATATGAACGGAGCCCAAAAGTGTAGATCTTTAAATATGTTCGTGGTCGTCTGAATAAACATAAGTAGATAAAAACAGATTACCAACAGAACGGACAAATATTCTATGGACAAATATATAGCTATGGTCCCTTAACGATCGTGTCACGCTGCCATCTCCAAGTCGAGGAAAGAGCCGAGATTCTGCCGCCGATCCACGGGTGTTTCTCGAGCAGCGTTTAATGCGGTTTCAACTGCCGAGCCGATCAGTCCGATCAATCGTTCGCCCACTTGAGCCTTGCCCACCCGAGATCGAAGATGCCCCAGTCGAGCTTCTTTGCCAAGAGCGTGCCCTTCGAGCAGATCGACAAGCTGGCCATCAGTGGCGGCTACTCCTCGATCTTCGCCAGCAGCCAGCCATCGGTGCCGGTGGTCGGAAACTGGGAGCAGCGCTTCTGCCGCCTGGCGGACACCTTCCAGCCGATCCTGGATCGGGTGTACGACTTCGAGGTCCGCGAGGACGACGTGTGGATTGTCACCCTGCCGAAGTGCGGCACCACCTGGATGCAGGAGCTGGCCTGGTTGGTCATCAACGAGTGTGACTTTGAGACGGCCAAGAGCGTGGATCTCACGCATCGATCGCCCTTCCTTGAGTGCGTTCCCAAGCCATCAGCGTAGTTAAGTGAAGGGTACTAACCTAATAATCCTCTCCAGATTCAACGGAGTGGTTCCCAACGTGCCGCACGACACCATCGCCGCAGCGAACGAACTGCCCTCTCCGCGTCTGATCAAGTCCCATCTGCCCGCCTGGATGCTGCCGCGGCAGATCTGGAGCAAGAGGCCCAAGATAATCTATGTGTACCGCAACCCGAAGGACGCGGCCATCTCGTACTTCCACCACTGGCGTGGAATGGTGGGCTACCAGGGCACCAAGTCGGACTTCATGCACTCCTTCATCGATGGCTATGTGAACTTCACGCCCTGCTGGCCGCACATCCTGGACTTCTGGCAGCTGCGCCACGAGCCCAACATCTTCTTCACCAGCTACGAGCGGATGAAGGGTCAGCTGGGCCAGGTGATCGCGGAGGTGGCCCAGTTCCTGGAGCGCAGTGTCAGCCAGGAGCAGATCCAGCAGATGCAGCGACACCTCTCCTTCGAGAGCATGCGCGACAATCCCGCGTGCAACCACGTCAAGGAGTTCGAGAGCATGAAGGCCGCTGCAGGACGGGAGGTGGAGGAGTTCAGGTAGGTCCTTGGATCCAATCCAGGAGCAGGCTAATCAGTATCTCTCGTCACAGATTCGTTCGCCGCGGAGTCGTGGGCAGCCACAAGGATGAGCTCACCGCGGACATCATCCGGGAATTCGATCTCTGGTCGGACAGCAATCTGCGGGATTTCAAACTGAACATGGATGACTTTGCCAACTACAGCAAGTTTGCGTCTCTCTAATTGCTTTCGCCAAAGTGGCAGAGTGTATCTTGGGTAATCTTCGTTAATAGTCTGTAAGCTGTGGTGATATAAATGTTTAATAAATAATTGCTTCCCCCATACTGTATACTGTATACTGTATGTAACTTAATGGTTTTATGAGCGAGTTGTTTACGTTCCTGTGGTTGGCACTCCATTATCTACTATGACCGCGTTAAGTGGCTCATTATCATTACCAGCAGCTACTCCCATGAACATGCAGCATTATACATACAATTTATATTCCTATCTCTTCGATCTCAAAGCTACTTTCTTCGATATGAAAACAAAGCTTTGACCTACTTTATTGGGCGAAGTGCATCTATATCTTGTTTTCGTTGTTATTATCAAACGAAATGAAAGAAGCTTCCCATAAAAAACAAATCAAATGAAAATAGCAATAGCTACAGAGCAATCTTATCATCGGCATGAAAGAGAGAGAACTGAGCAACTTGAGTAGGTCTTTCTCTTGAATGTTGAATAGTTCCGCAACCAGCCATATACTCAACTATATGCCCCATTCGAACTCAGTAAGCTATCGCCATGGATCGGGTTCAGGTCACGCCGCGGAGCTATCCCACCAACCTCATCGATAAAGACTGGGCAAACCGAAAGCTTTTGTATAGGGCAGACTCGGAGCAATTTCTAGGTCTGGTGCACGATTTGAAGCTCAGAGATGACGATGTTTGGATCGTAACTCTGCCGAAATGTGGAACCACTTGGATGCAGGAGCTACTTTGGTTGCTGCTCAACAACTGCGACTTCCAGGGCGCGTTGACCAAGGATCTGGAGCTACGAACTCCGTATCTCGAGTGGGTACATCGCCATCGATGAATGTATATACATACTTACACCTCTATGTCTATTAGGTTCAATTTCCTCGTTTTTAAAGACCTGAACCGCGCATTCGAGCCTATCGAGGAACTAAAGTCCCCACGACTGCTTAAGTCACACCTTCCGCTGGCTCTCCTGCCCACGAAACTTTGGGAAGGAAAGCACAAAGTGATCTATGTGTTCCGCAACCCTCTGGACTCCTCTGTCTCCCGGTATTACCACGGGGTAACTTTTGGTTTTCACTACGGGAAGACACTGCACGAGTACTTCGATGAGCTGTTGGCCAAGGATGACTTCGCAACGGAGTACATTGAACATGCACATGAGTTCTACCAGCTGAGAAACGAGCCTTGGGTCTTCTATACCAGCTTTGAAATGATGAAGAAAGATCTGCGAGGAGTGATCAACGATGTCTCCAGGTTTCTGGATAAACCCATCAACGATCAGCAAATGGAGCAACTGCTGAAGCATTTGTCATTCGCGGAAATGAAGAGTTGGAAGAGTATACGGAATCTTTGATCTTATGAAGCTAATGATTTTGCTTTTCAGAAAATCCCACAACGAATCATCTGTGGGAGTTGGCCCAGTCTCAACACGAAAACGCTGGGAAAGAGCGGCATTCGTATGATAAAGTCTCATAGTCTCATTTTCTGAATAATTCACTTGTAATCCCTGTAGATTTGTGAGACGTGGGGATGTCAATGGCTACAAGGACGAACTGAAGCCCGAGCAAATTGAGAAGGCGAATGCCCGCATACAAGAGGTTCTTGCGAAGAACGGAGTGACTTTGGACGAACTACTGCTCCTAAATGCTCCATAAGATACGCATTAAGATAAGTGATTATAAAACTATAGTTCTTTGTAAAGAATAAAGATAGTGCAATGTATAGCTGTTTTGAGTGCTTAGAAGTAGATAACAGAGAGCGAAGCTGTTTGAAGAATAAAATACCTCGTTATGTGAATGTTTATCTAAAGATTCGTTTTGATATAAAAAAGGTAGAGTCGAAGATTTAAGGCACACGTAGACATAAACTAACTAACACTGAAGGCGGTACAAAAGGATTCAGCCCTAGGCGGTGGAGGTCTCCACCTTCCTGGCGTTCTCCTCCTTGGAGGAGGGTCCAGTCTGTGTGATCTGCACCAGGCGTTCAGTCTGCGGAGGAGGCAGCGCCTTCATGGGCGCCTTGATGGTCAGCAGGCCATCGGAGGAGAGGGAGGATGTGACTGTGTCGGGATTGACATCACCTAAGCGGAAGCAAAATACATGGTTAGTGAACTGCCTATTGTTGATAAAAAGTGGACTCACTTGGCAGCTGGTAGCGTCTGGAGAACTGGCGGGAGACGTATCCGTGCTCGTCCTGCTTCTCCTCGTGCTTGCCCTCCACGATGACGAACTTGTCGGCCACCTTGACGGTGATCTCGGATGGCGAGAACTGCTGCACATCCAGGATGACCTCGAACTTCTCGCTATCGATGTTCAGGGTGGATCCGGACTCCTGCTTCTGCAGGCTGTTCTTCTGCCAGGGGCGCAGGTATCCCGAGCGCAGCACGGTGGGGCGGGAGTTCCACACGGAGGACATGAGGTCATCCCTCCTCAGTCCCTGGCCGAAGTGCTGGTCCAGGAGGCGCGAGGTGCGCATTGGAAAGTCGAGCTCATCCCACCAGTCACGGAACATCAGGGGCACTACGGACATCTGCTTTGATCGAGAAGAAACGAGACGATAGTGAGCTAATCACTGCACTTCTTCACTATAATAGTGTTCAATATATTCCGCGTTGGCTTTGTCCTTTCCCGTACCTTTTTAGATTAAATTCACGTTCTGTTTGGATTCGCGGCTGCTGCGATTTTGATGGAGCTCCTCGAGCATTCACACGGTTTTATACCCTCAGCAGATTGTTTACATCTTCCCCCGCGGGCTAAAAATATGAAAATTTATTTCCCATCTAAATTTAAACGAGCGTCATTCCCTCTAGAGAACATTCTCAATCTATACAAATATATATGCCAAACACATATCTTTGGTGCGAATCTACGAGCGGTTGTCAGCCTGTTTTGTTTGTTTCCGTGGGAGTCGATGATTTGGAGACTCACTCGGCTGAGTTGGTGACCCAAAGAAGATCCATATGTTCCATCTTAGTCACTTAGTCACCGAGCAGACAAGCCTTTTTCGGAGTTCGACTGATAGTGTTTCCCATTGTTTGTTCCAGAAGAAAACACAGTACTAAAAAGCCAGCCTACACAAATTCACGCGGTTTGTATGCAAATTCTGTTCTGTATACATTTGAAACGCCTGCAAATACTTTTAGGAAAATCCAAAGTGCAAAATGTGTTCTGGAAAATGCCAGAAGAATTTCTCTACATTCTGACGCCCCCTTTTCTTCTTGAGATATATATCTATGGGTATTTTCATAATTTTCTACCTGTTGAGAGTGTTGATTTGATGTGGCCAATATGAAAATACTTCGGCCACTAAATGACTTATGAACTATTTTAAGCATCTGCCACTTTTGCCTTTTTCTCGATTTTCCTCTGCTGAGTCACGTCGCGTGCGTTTTCTATCAGACGAAAGAGATGACGTCGCTGAAAACAAAGGAATTTTGCAGCATTGTTTTGAAATTTATGCCAGCAATTTGGTTGAATTAGTGCCGCATCAATCATATATTTCATTAATTAAAATATGCCATGAAAATATATGTTTATGTATATAAACATGTTTTATGTTTTGCGCTGATTCTAGTGCATTTTATTCCGGTTTTTGCTCCCAACATTTGGGGGACAGGCCCTGTATTTGGCTGTGTACCCAGCGCAGCCAAACAGTGAGGCAATCACCCATCGAAATGGGCCAAAAGCACACCAACACCAGTGCAGCAGTGCACTCGCTGTGTGTGTGTGTGAGTGTGAAAGTAGTGAAAGCTGAAAGCCGAGGGCGAACGGGGCCAATACTTATGCTTATGCAAGGCAGCCGAGATGCCGACGCCACCGCCCCAAAGGGAGGCACAAATCGGAGAACAGGCGACATTCATCGCAGGACGTGCGGCACGTGAAGTGTTCACTGTACTTTCGGAGCGGAGGATAAGTCAAGAAGTCAACAGAGGAAGCTACAGCATGGTGAGCCCAAAAATAAACAAAAATCACAGGAGTTGTGTTCAAAAGTTTGCGGTGGAATGCAGTGCCTGCTTTTGGGCACTTTTGGGTTACATGTGTCGCATCCTGGGAAAGTTCGATTTCAAAGGGGTTTTCACTTTCTTCGCTGCTTTACAGTCCGCCCCCCACTCGCTGCCCGTGACGTCACGACTGTTGCTTCTGGTGGTGACGCTGCTGTTCTGCCCGGTGCAGGCGCATCTCTCGAAGCGAAGCTACTCGGACCAGAGTGTCCACGGCTACATGACCGAGGTGGCTATGGATAACAGGTGGTACATTGCAGCAGCGAGCTAACCCTTGGTTTTACAATGCATTCTAGCGCACCTGCTGGTGGAACGAGGTGTGCAAGGAGGAGTTCCAGAGCCTCTTCCGCTGCAAGTGCCCCCAGTTCTCCTACTGCCGGTGAGTTTCCGTTTCCGGGCGAGCACCCGGAATGTGCAATGGCACGGTGGAAAGCGAATTAGCTTTGCTTCCTTCCCCTGATTCCGTTTTCCGCGATTACTTTCGCATTTCCCAGCTCGCCGGGACGCTACTACAATGCCTACTGCTCGATGACGGACACCGGTTATATTTGGACCCAGCCGAACTGGGATTGGGGGGCGTAGGATGAAGCCGCTCCGGACTATGCCCCCGCCACGCCCCCTCACCGCCAGCACAGCTCGCTGTGACGTCAAACACACTGACTGCCGACCAAATGACTCCGCAGCCCAAACGAAAATAACACCAGCAGGATACCCACTTTAAGCCTCCTGCTCCGGCTCCAAAATAATCTAGTGGAGATGAGTTAGTCTTCCCCGTTGTTATCGCACCTCGCGCTGAGTTAAAAGTACCAAGTGTCGCGTTACTTTTCGCCCGCACTGTTTCCGCGGGGCTGTTGGAAAATCAATACAGGCTTTCCCATTCACGACGGCTTGTGGCAGGGCCACAGTGAAACGAAAGCGACTTGCTCTGCACTTTTCCAGTTTAAATTGAAAGAAACCAAATATGTACATTTATACGTTCCTAGCACTTTTTTAATAAATCCATGGCAGACAGTCATTCATGTCCTGTCTCTTACTCACAAATGTGTATTCGAATATTTACTTTAAGGCCTAACTGCCACTGGGTGAACCTTCCACTACCCACTACCAGGTCCCTTTTATGCAGTTGGTCCCACTGTGCAGGCGCAAGGCGCAGGCGTCGCAGTGAAAGCGAAAATCGAACAGCGTGGGAGTGCGTGTGCGAGTGTGCGAGTGTGTGTGTGTGTCTGGAGCAGAGGCAGTTAATCTATTGCCAGCTCGACATATAGACACCGCCAACAGATGTTGGCAGTGAGGAAAATCGAGTGAGCGAAGCCAGAACCGAAGCCAGAACCGCCGTTGTTTTGGGTGAAGAAAATCGCAGGACTTCCAGAAAATGTCGCGCCTCCTGTTCGTGGCGCTGCTGGCCATCAGCTGGGGATGTGTGGCGCCCAGCAGCAGCAACCACCTGCCAGCGGACATGGCCATGGACCTGGGACCAGGTGTCAATCTCAACGAGCGCTTCTTCGACCAGGTGCGGGCGCTCATCAAGCGGAGGCTCCAGGAGAAGGGGCTTGCGAAGGCGGAGCAGCCACTGCCGCTGGCCGACGACGATGCAGTGGCCCTGCAGAACCAACGCAGCTACGACAACGTGCCCCTTCCGGCGGCCAGTGTTCCGACTCCGGTGCTCGTGGAGAACTGGCCCACCGAGCAGCACAGCTTTGGCCAGGTCACCGCCGTGGCCGTGGATCCGCAGGGCAGTCCGGTGGTTTTCCACCGCGCCGAGCGCTACTGGGATGTAAAGTAGGTCAACAGCTGGCGCTGCCTGGTAACAAGTGTCTATCCCATATGTACACAGGAAACAGAAACCAATCAATCTGATCTCTTGTTTTTATTGACAACTGAAAGGAGAGAGTGCAATCATTGTTACTAGGAATATATAGTTAGGATTTGGTTTTTAATACAATGTGTACGAGGGAAAAGAAAATATATGTCTGTTAATATGGCCAATAATTTTGCAGCACCTTCAACGAGAGCAATATATACTACCTTATTGAGTACGGACCCATCAAGGAGAACACCATCTACGTGCTGGACGCGAAGACGGGAGCCATCAAGTCGGGCTGGGGCTCGAACATGTTCTACATGCCCCATGGCCTGACCATCGACTTGCACGGCAACTACTGGATCACGGATGTGGCCATGCACCAGGCCTTCAAGGCAGGTGTACTGTTTACGCCAATAAGCAATCCCTTAACGTTATCCACCCTCTGTCCATTAGTTCAAGCCCTTCAGCAACAAGCCCCTGCTCACCATTGGCAAGCGCTTTAGGCCCGGATCATCCGTCAAACACCTGTGCAAGCCAACATCCATTGCAGTGGCGACCACCGGAGAGGTAAGACATACCTGTTGATCTATGTGACTTCCGAACTCACTATACTCACCCGCACTACAGTTCTTCATCGCCGATGGCTACTGCAATAGCCGCATACTCAAGTTCAATGCCGCTGGCAAGCTGTTGCGTACGATTCCCCAGCCACCCGGTGCGTATACTTAATTTTTACTATGGTCCATTCATTTTATTAAGAACCTTGTTTTCTCTTACATTAAATATGATTTGCTATGCTAGCACATCTATTTTAACAAACTTTTTCTAAGCTAGTAACTAGTAACTAATAACTATATAACGCTCACACAAAATTCCCCTCACTAACGACCTGTTGTGCAGAGTTCCTCTCTTTGCAGGTGCCACACGCCATCACCTTGCTGGAACACCTGGATCTGTTGTGCATTGCGGACAGGGAGAACATGAGGGTGGTCTGTCCCAAGTAAGCTAATCCTAACTAGCCATAACTACAGAGTGTCAACAAGTAATCTTCCTCAACAGAGCTGGCTTGATATCCTCCCACGGCGAGGGTGAACCGGCGGCCACCATCCAGGAACCGGATTTGGGTCGCGTCTTCGGAGTGGCCAGCTTCGGAGACATCGTGTTCGCCGTAAATGGACCCACCTCCATGCTGCCGGTGCGGGGATTCACCATCGATCCGCGCTCGGAGACGATCATCGGCCATTGGGGCGAGTTCAAGAATCCGCACTCCATGGCGGTCAGTGTGAATGGATCGGCGCTGTATGTGACCGAGATCGGAACCAATCACCAGACGAATCGCGTGTGGAAGTATGTGCTGGCCTGAGCCTAAGCTCCAATTCGAATCCCTCAGAAGGACCCGACTTGCACTGCGCTCCTGCATATCCTTAGACCCATAGATTCACCCCAACTAGTTACCAGCGGAAACAGAACCACAATCAGAGCCGAATCAGATACAGATTACAGCAGATTATAAAAGATCCTAAGCCTAAGCCTAAGCAGAGCCAACACCAAGTACAGTTTAACGTGACCAGTTGTCAGATCAATAGAGAATAGTAAGTGCTTAAGTAATGTACAAGTTAAGTATGTAAATTGCTTGAAAACAATACCACAACAAACATAACCTCAGACTCTTATGTTTTGCACTGTAATGAGCAAACGAAAACGAAATGAAAACGAAATTACACAGCAGCTTAAATAGTACATATACTTAAATGTAATAGTTATGCGTAGGCACTAACTAGGCACGAATGTGAGGATGTGGGGACGTCAGCATGGATAACCGATTTCGCAGATAACCGGGGGCAACCAGCGCATATAACATACTTGTGTACCATATTGTAACCTATATCAAATATATAATCGTATCTGTATCTTATCAACTTATCGTAGCCCATGTAAATTATGTATGTAATAAACTGTTGTTGTTGTGACGTGAACAGCCCACAGGACACCGGATTTGGAGGGTTCAGATGATCCAGATGGTTCAGTTCCAATGACTATGTCCCCCTCAGGAAACGGAATGTTAGTTCTCTTACATATGAGCTTACAGCTAGGAAACGGAAATCTCCACCTTTCTTACAAATTTTGGACTTAAGTTGGTAGGGTCGCCACGTTTGCATGGCAAACAATTTACAATTTGTGGAAAGATCTGAGCATAACTTAAGTATAAACAAATATAAATAGAAAACTTTAACACATATAAAAATAAAAATTGTAGCTGAAAGCAACTGCTGTCAGGAGGAACCCAGCCAGTGCCTGGCGAAAGCTAGAGCCTCATTTAGTTGGGATAGCCATTCCGTGAGCTCTGATTGCGTATCGGCAGCAAAGAAGACTCCCGATTCGTAGTCAGATTCCTTTCCTTGCAGCAGAAAGCTTCTCGCCCGAGCACACAGCTCTCGTGGGGCAGCAGCGATTAGGGATTGTCCCAGTCCTGGCAACTCCAGCGAGAAAATCGGGGTGTCACTTTCTAGATTAACTTCATGTTGCCAAACGGATAACCGCACGCCATCGAGACTGCACCATCTGCGGTTCCAGTTGTGTTGGCTCTTCGGATCCTGAACATTTAGGTATCCAGAGAACCGAATCTTGGGCAGCCGTAGGTCCACTCTTCCAGTAATAGATATTGCAGGTCCAAGATTCGTGGATTTCGTGTGCGTGCTTAGGGGAACTTGCCAAGAACGTGAACTACGTAGGCAGATTTTATCGCTGGACTTAGATTCATTGGCCACCAGCTGAAATGGTGACAGGTCCACAGCTCGCAGTTGGAAAGAAGCATGTAGGCGAAAGCGGGACATGATTTGTTCACCACCAGAGCCCGCGGAACAGCTCGAGTTGGCGGAACCCAAATTGCCACTGCCACGTCGCTGCAAGGTTACTCATTAGCGAACTGCCTCTGAGGACAACTGAAGCTACTTACCAGTGACTTGGCAGGCTCCAAGGCCAGAGTGGAAACTTTGCGCAGGCGAAGCATGAAGATCTGGCAGCGCAGCTCCAAGGAGTCCGCATTTTCCCCGCCATAGAACTCCAAGCCACAGTCCCGAAAGATGGCGGAGCCATTCTGACACTCCACCGACTGCGTGGATCGAATGCGACCTCCGCACTCAAAGGTGCAGATGTAGTGGTAGTTGAAGAACATATCCCGGCTGACATCCGCCCTCACCGGCAGTTCCATGGCGTCGATCAGGAGGCACTGGGATTTCCTCCGTGCAGCCAAAGCTTCATCATTCAATTGGCACCCGAGAGGAGCCGATTTTCGCAGTGTAGAGAAGAGCAGCAGTCGCTCCGCCTCCACCATCTCCGCAGAGATCTCCAGTTCGGGCATCTGGCGACATATGCTCACAGCTTGGGCCAGCTGATCATTTGGGTTCAAGGAATCGCTTAGCAAGGAATCCACGTTGAAGCTGGCATAGTAGGTGCTGCTATCCAGCTCCCCATCCGTCTGGTTCGATTGATCCCTCGAAAGATTGAGGCTCTGAGTCAGGCGTTGCTTCTCCGCCAAGAAGAAGTCCTTTCCCTTGCGGAACGAACGACGAAGGGCACTCTTCAGCAGGCGGTAGCGGGCCAGAGCGCTGACTGACATCAGCTGGCTGTCACTGGGATTGGGCAACGTCTGCATTAGCTCACCCAAACTGCTGCTGTTGTGCATGGTGGAGGAATCCACTGCCTGCGCGGCCGCCGCCTGCTGGGGAGTTGTGGGGCAACTGATGCTCAGATTGTGGCCAAAATGGCGCAGCGACGTGGCTTGGCCATCATTAATTTCAATGGTCAAATTGGGAGCGGGCTGAAAGATCAATCATTACTCAGTTTCAACAACAATCTTATATTTGTAGTGCGTTTCAGATAGCTTTGGATGAGTACAGTGTGATAGTGGCTATTTACAGGATTTACAGTGTCAGATGTCAGATGCTAGCGGAAGCGGAAGCCTTAAGCTCTAGTGGGAGTCAACAAATATCTCTACCTTGGTTGTAAACCGCTGGCTCTGCTTCTTTTTCGGCGTACTCTGGTTAGCCGGCTCGGGTTCGATTTGCCCGGAGCCGTAATCATTGGTCACGAAGGAGCTGCCGGCGCTGTCCGCTCCAACCAAGCTGTAATCGGCGTAAAGCTGCTCTCCACCATCGTTGGGCATGTCATACGAAACGGAGTCCACATTGGAAGTGTTCTGTAAAGGGTTTTGGCTTAGAAATGTGACACAAGGCTAAGACTACAATGGCACTTACATTGGGCACCTTTTCCAGGCGATCCAGCACTAGTTCACTGCGGCACAGATTGTCCAGGAAGATCTCGCTGCGCTGCAGGGAGAGTTCTGAACGAGAAAGATTCCGGTTCTGCTTGGGCGGCGAGTGCTGCTCACTGATGTTGTTCAGGGATTGGTGGGTGGTGATAAGTGGTGAAGGCGACTTTAACTTCGGCTGGCGAATCACAGAGGACTCAGTGGTCTGACTAGCTGAGCAGGAGAATTCCGTTCCACTCGGTTCCTCGGGCAGAGGCATGAACTGGAAGAAGTTGCCGTTCTTCAGGGATTCGTGGAGAAAGTGACCCAAAGCCACAGGCTGCTGAGAAGCAGTTGATTGATGTGGTACCACCTGAGTGCTTGACTGCGGTGGATTAGGCTGTATGCAGCTTTGGGGTTGCACAGCCTGATTAGGAACAATAGGTGCAATCGGCGGCGGGGAGGATTGAGTACTCTTCTGTGGCTGAATGGCTTCGAAACTGATCTGAGGCTTAACCAGTGGCTTCATTTGCGGTGAGTTCTTCGGCGTCTTTTGCACCCTGGCGTACATGGCACTAATGTCATCGCGGCAGGGCGACGGAGCAGCTACAGACTCACTCACATACGCGGTGAAGCTGTCCGTTGGAGTCGGGGTGTGGTCTATGATCTGCGCCGCGGTCCTAACCTCATGGTGCGGACTCCCTCTAATCCGCAGGCAGTCCTCCTCGATCTCCGAGTAAATGGGCTCGCTGTCGATATCACGCTGTAGCCGTGTGGTGGCCAGCGATGTGGTTGCTCCACTGCTGGGTCCGTCTGTGCAGTCGTAGCTCTCGGTTTGCAGATGGCTGGTCTGAGGCTCGTGGCTGTCAAATCGGGAGCAGTCCTGCAAACGTTTAAAATTAAACTCTTATTTTTGGAAGACTAACTATATTTACGATATATTTATAGCGCAAGTGATTTGTTAGTAAGAACAATTAGCAGGAACTGAATTTAGCAATGCTACTTTGAAATACACTTTTTTGAATTCCGATAGTCTGAGTACCGCCGCGTTATCGATATCAGCTGCAGTGCAGCCCAGCGAAGGAGAGCGCAATACAAGAAGTGAAAACAGCTGACAGCAACAGATTTTCCCTTTCCTCCACTCGGAAATTTAGACGCCATCCAAAAACACAAGAAAAAAAGGCTTTCAAGGGGACCAGGAGCTCGGGCACATGGCGAGGTCCACCTGGTGAGATGTACAAATCCCTGCTGCACAACGTTTCACTCAAGGCGACATCACGGATCATCAGGCGGAGCGTGAGCAGCCAAGCAAAAGGCGCCAGCGGAAAGCGCAAACAAAAAGGGAAGGATATGGAGACTAGCTACGATCGCAACAGGCGCTGGACGCCAGTGGGGGATCAGGTTGTGGGTCGAGGCCCACATAAGTTGTCCACCTTCAAGGTTGTCTCGTATAACATCCTGGCGCAGGATCTGCTTCTGGAACACCTGTTCCTGTACGTGGGCATTCCGCATGAGTTCCTCACTTGGCAACGCCGCCAGCAGAACCTTCTCAGGGAGCTGCTTAAACTGGATCCGGATATCCTGTGCCTGCAGGAGATGCAGTTCGATCACCTGGCAGTGCTCGTCCAAAGAATGTGTATGGGCAATGGCAAGAAGTTGGCTTATGTGTACAAAAAGAAGACCGGCCATCGAACGGACGGATGCGCCATTGTCTATGATTGCTCGAAGTTCGAGTTGCTGGACCACCAAGCCGTGGAGCTGCACGACCAGGCGGTGGCCCTGCTCAATCGGGACAATGTGGCCCTGTTTGCCAGGTTCCGATTCAGAAAGAAGCAGGAGCAGCAGAAGGAGTTCGTGGTGGCCACCACGCACTTGCTGTACAACCCGAATCGAAGCGATGTCCGATGCGCCCAGGTGGGAAGAATTCTGGAGAAGCTGCACACGTTCTCCACTGACACGCCCATCGTCCTTACTGGTGACTTCAACAGTCTGCCCGACTCCTCGCCTATTGAATTACTCATTGGCAAAAATGGGGATGCGGAATCCGAAGCAAGCTCAGAACCCCTGCAATTCCAGATCATCGACTCGGGCGAAGGCACTGCCTCCACATACCAGAACGACTGGGTCATCGTGGACTACATCCTGCGCTCGCTAGGATCGCGGAGCAGGCACAAGCTCCTGCCCCTCAGCGTCTACTCACTGCCCTCAATCAACAGGTGCAACGGGACGGGACTGATCCCCAACCACCACCTGGGCTCAGATCACTACGCCTTGGGTGCAGTATTCACCATTGTCTAGTATTTAATCCCCTCACGCTATCTTGGACTCATCAATAAAGGTACGAAATGAACACGCCCCACTATTTAAAACTTTTTTAAAGTAAACGGTTAAGAGACTCACCTGAAAGGTTCTCACTGCCTGCTCATCGCTGGCCTCCAGCTTGGCTCTGATGCTGCTGAGCAGATAGCCCATTTTGGTGATGGTAGCGTCCTGGTCGAGATCCTTGTGATACGAACGATAGGTGGTGGGTGCTGCTGGTGCTGATTGAAAGTCCAGCTTGCGGGCTCTGTTGGCACGGGGCAGCTTCTTCGGAGGCGTCGGTGCCTTCACCTTGCGTTCGAAATCGAAGTACGGCTGCTCTGTGTCCAGCTGCTGGCGGGTGGATGTAGTCGTGCCCGAGGGCGTGGTCTGCATGGGGGAGTGGTAGCTCCCCGGCGGAGACTGTGAATGCAGGTCCAGCTGCGAAGTGGAGGTCTGTACGCCAATAGTGCACTGTTGGGGAGTGAATCTGTTCGGATCCACTTGCGGGTGCTCCTCCTGATTCGACTTCTTCGGCGAGACGAAGCGCAGGATCTTCTTTTTGGAGTTGTTCAGGAAGTTCTTCGACTTCTTGCCAAGGTTTTTCGGTTTGTTACCCTTCCAAGGAGAAAGATTCCGCCACTGCTCGCCCCAGATGAACTTCTGGCTGGCCTGACCTCCTGCTGAGTTGACTCGACTGGGATACTTGATGGGCGTCTCCTTGTGCACCATATTGGATGCTAGGTTCTCGCAAACACTTCCGTCGACAGTGTCCAAGGAGACTTTTGGCACTACAGGCTGCGGCTGTGCTTTAGGCACTTGCCATCCAATGCCCACTTGCGGTTCCGCCGGCGTTCTAAACTCGCTGACAGTCTTGCCCTCGTAGTTGAGCATATCGGTGATCTTGGGCTCTGTCCAGCCAAGAATAACCTCCTTGGTGGCTGCTCCTTTCCGACTGCTCTCCTGCCGAATATTCCGGGCGTAATTTGAGCCCCGCTTGGACTCCACCACGCGCTCAATGTCACTGAGCGAGGGGCAGGTGGGCAGCTGCTTGTGGCTCCTGGGATTCCTGGGCTTTTCTACCTCAGCTAAAGGGAGACGCAAAACTCGTAAGAACATCGAAAAACCAAGAAACCAATAAATGAAACCGTAAGCCAAATGGCTGGATACAAAACTCTTTATTTGGTAAATACATTTGATTTTTGGTAAAATAGATTTAATTTGGTTACGGTTTCATTTTCTGGGGCTTATGGGTATAACTTACCCATGGGAAAAGATCGGCGCTTGCTGTCCTTTTTGCGCGAATGCTCTAGTTTGCTCATAGGCACCTGAACGCCACGCTTGCGCAGAAACTCGTCCAGCACTCGCTCCGCCTCCCGCACCGAAGGATTCGTGGAGGTGAGCGAGGATTGCGATAGCTTCCCATCCAGACTTTGGGAACTGCGACGCGGTGGCTTTGGAGGCGGCAGCTGGGAGTCCCTCGCCTTGAAACTGACTTGGCCCTGCGAGAGGCGCTTCTGCAGCAGACGTCCACCTGCTCCGGAACTGCGTCGAGAATGGGAGCTCTTGCGACTTGGGGGCTCGGTGGCCAGCACTTCTTTTTCCTGTTCCTCCTCCACAGCCGATTCATGTTCGCTGATGTTGGACAAAACAGGAGCTGAGGGCTTGTAGGCTAGGGGCTCGTAGGCAAGCATTTTAGTAGTCTCTCTTGGCGGTTGTGTTGTCCTGTGCCGGCACCTAGAGCCGGAATCTGACAGCTTTTGGCGATTCACGCGCACTTCGGACACCACACAGTTGTCGCGCAGCTCCTGGATGATGTGTATAAGCGGTTCATCCTCGCCGGCAACTGCTCTCAAGCGACTGACAGCGGTTAAAGGAGTTTTCAAGCCGAATTTTATGTTGGCCGGCTCGCTTTGACGACGTTTCTCCGCCTGCTGCCGCTGGCTGCCCAGATTGTTCTGCTTGACGGGCTGTAAAATTTGAGTTTAATGTGGGAGCTGCAGTGGGTTGGGCTGTGGCTTACCTTGGACGTCTCAGATCGCCTGCTGCGCCTTGGTAATCGCACGTGCTGGTCACGTGGCGGCGCCGTGGAGCCGCAGTCTCCGCTGTCGCTGGTGAAGCAGTAGCAGAACCCGTTCTGGCAGGGCTTTCCCTTGCGCTCCTGCTCCTTGTTGCAGCGATTCTGGTTGATCAGGTCCGCGTCCGTAGTTCTGCGGACTCGCGGAAGTTGTCTGGACATGTTTATGTGGTTATTGTTGGTCTCGCAGTCGCGACTTTGGGTGGACACACGGCGAATGCGGCGTGCCCTGAACTCGTCGATACACTCCTGCAAACTGAACGACGATGTGGAACCGGACTCGGCGGAATCTTCCTCCTCCTCCTCCTCTTCCTCCTCCCCCTCTTCTTCGTCAACTAGAACATGTTTGGAGAACTTTGAGCCTACAAAAGTCTGGAGGCCAATAACTGTTCATTTGCATTCGTGATTAAAAAGCGATTTAATGCTTACGGTGGCCATTTTGCAGTCTATGTAGGTTTGGAGCTGATTAGACCAGCTGCATGTGCTCCACTTTTACACGTTGCACGCTTTCTACTCCGCTTCTACTTCGTGTTTTTCCAATCAAATGAAAAGCGACGCCTCGCCTGCATTTTTGTTTTCCCTTTTGTGCCGCTTCTTCTTTATCAACGAAAGAGCGGAGAGAGTGAATAACAGCCCTGTCTTGCGTCAGAGATGGACACTTAGATGCGATAATTTAGACAACACTTATTTCTAATGCTTGAAAATATAATTGTATGTACTATTGTTCAAATGCTCGTTACTAAACATATTTCGTTGAGCGACATATTTAAAATTTAGATATGTGTCATTAAATATCCTTTGCGATATGTTCCAGCTCAAGGTAAGATTTGTGTTATACCTATGTAACTTAATGTTCATAGCTAACTGGTCATCTCTGGCCAGAGAGAGTCAGCTGTCAGCTGTTTGCGGCATGCGGTTACGTCGTCTCTGATTACGAAGTCTAAAAAATAGTTAAAAACTGTTGGTAAATTAAAAACAAATACAGAATGTCGAACAGCCACTTGTTCTTGAAGTCCGGCTTCCCACGCGCACCACTGCAAAATGGGATGGGACGCTATGTTTGCCAGCTCCAGAGGATCACCCTGAAGTTCTGCAAGAATAATGGATCCAGCAGAGGCATGCGGTAAGCACAATTCTTTAAATGTTTATATATAAAATAATAATAATATTAATCCTACGACACATTTAAAAGCGACTTTATTGAGAACCACTTGCTGGACTTCGCCAAGGAGAATCCCGGTATTGTGGTCTATGTGAAGCCCAGGCGCCATCGCACGCCAGTTTTGGTGGCGGAGTATTGTACGTATACATCATACAGAGATGGTCCCTAAAACCTAAATATAACCAAAATATATCCAGTGAACGGCGAGCGCGAGTGGATGAGCTGCAGAAACAACACCCAAGAGGAGATCTCCAAGTGGATTGACCTGCTAAAGACCCAAAACGGCAGCTCCAGCTCTCTGCGTCTCCGGAAAATGTGGCACACGAATGTGCCCTCCATCCAAGGCCCGTGGACGCCATTCCTGCTGCGTTCGCCTGAGGCCACCGGCCAGGCTTACCCCAATGCTGAGGCTTCCAAGCCGCTGGAGACGCCACAAACCGCCACAGAGAAGCTCATCGAGTTGTTCCGGCAGCAGCAACTCGAAGCTGGCGAGGAAGCACACGATGCGCTAAACAAAAAGCGTGCTGAGTAATAGGAATTAGGACTGTTTGGTAGTTGTTGCTTTTATTTTCATAGTCAACATAGTTTTGTTGGTAAACAAATAAATATTTAAAATCTAAACCACTAAACTTGTGCTTCCATCGCTGGAATATCGAACCAAAAGTCATAGAAAAATGCAAATAACTTATTGTCCCCTTAGCATTGATGTCTTTTATAAGGTTTCGATATGTTTCGGGTACTTGGATCAGTGAATATCATTGTGGGAGTATCATAAATAATGCTTAAGGTTACTGACCCCTTGGAGGCTTGGAATACGAAATGGAATAGAAATACACATAGACGTGCAGAACGGGGTAAACAGGTTCTGGTGACGACTTAGCATAACCAACTTAGCATCGACTAACGACTGCAGGTGAGATGGGTGATTAAGTACGAAAAGGTCTGACCCAGACGGTGATATAGTTAGTTGCGGGTGCACACAGCGAGTTTGGGAGTATCAAAAAGTAGACCACGAATAATTAATTGCTTATGTGCTGAAGTATTACCCATTTAACACTTAGACTTATACATATAATTACTTTCACACATACGATCAACGACTTACACACCGATAAAAGCATTTTGCTCGAGTTTACAATTTCCGATTAGTGAATTCCTTTGGCGAAATGCATTTGGTTCTTCCTAATTATTACTACATATATAGACCTTGAGTACACAAATGTTAACGTTGTCATCAAAATAATCAATACGGACGTCTTTACACTTTTGATATTGTTGTCAATGGTATATCACTAGTTAAACTAAACTAAACTCTGCCTTAAACACATGTCTTTTCCTTTCTTTACCAGCTTTTCCAGCTCCCACTGCCGCTGCTGGCCCATATCTATACCTAGATTTTACATTTTGGTGGTGGTGTTGGTGTTGGTGGGTGAGCTTTAAGCAAGCGTTTTCCATTCGCAACTAACTACTGGCTGCTTTTTGGTTTCGATAGATAGCCTTTCGTTCATAGCACGCAACTACAGCTCAGCTTGGCGGATCGCTTGGCGGATCTCCTCAGATATCTCCCGTTTCCATCGCGGCATTTATGTCCGCCACGATCTTTCCCATCACTTCGCGGTAGGGGGAGTCCGGACGGAAAGCCGTTTCCAGCAGCGCCTCTTCGCCAAAGAAATCGAACACCTCGTCGATGCGGCCCAGCGACTTCTCTGTGAGATGCGGCTGCACAATCGACTTCAGCGCCACTTGCGATTCGGCTATTGACTTTTGGAGGTAGGGCAGGTCGAACGTGAAGTCCACTTCGTAGAATGATATGATGGACAGCTGGGTGTTCTGTAAAGGACAAAGTTGCGTTAAGCTTCGGTACACAATATATTAACTTAAATATTTAGGATTCACCTGAAACTTTCTCTTGAAGAGCTCTGCCTTCTGCAGCTCCTCATCGCTGAACTGATTGTTCCGGTGGAGCACACCGATTTTGATCACGATCTTGATGATGTTCTTAATCAGCTTCTCCGCCTTGGCCTTGTTGCCGGTGTGCATCTTGCAGAGCCTGTACAGGTTGTCCAGCAGCGACGCCGTCGTCCCATCGATGAAGGTCTTGGCAATGTTTTTGGTGGCCATGCGTGAGAGGATCTTCTTCTGCGCCCGCAGCCCGATATCTTGCGACTTGAAGACATTGTCCGCCATGACTAAAGCGGAAGGGAGGGGTGGAATTCAGATTCATACATTATTATCGCTGCATATTCATTGCCTAAAGCATTGTGGCAAAGAAATCCAAGCAATACGAGCAAACAAAACGGAGAAACAACTCCGCCACCGAGGAAAACTGAAAACTGAATGGTGGCAACTGAAAAGCAAACCAGCTCCGCACTTCTCCGCGGTTTACCTTCCAAGTTCCAGTAGTCGACGCTCCACAGCAGCAGACATTGTCGAAGCCCGGCCACCGACATCGTCGCTATATATCACCATATATTACACCGATTCCAGTTGCAAGCATTGATAAGAGAATTATAGGCAGAGATATAAAAACATGAATGATTGGGCATTGGACATCAGTGCCGTATCTCTAGATAAAGGGAACCTGGTTCGTTCTTCGCTGTGTTTCTGTGCTTTTGCGTTTCTTTGTGCTCTAGGTGAAGTGGGCAATAAAACAGTCGGTGTGGCCTACCTTTAACTACAATGAGTCATTTAAAAGTGCAATTACTTGTACCCATAGTGCTTGTAAATAAAACATTGGAAAAGAGTCCAGGACTTAAATCCGTTTAAATAATAAATGGCAATGGTAAGAACTAATATAAATAACGTTTTCATTTTAAGAACAAAGCAGAACTTTGTTTTTAACAAATTATTTCTTATCCAGCGTTCGTCACAAGATTTGAACAAACAAAAAGGAGTCTAACGATAATGAGACATACTGAGGAATTCGAATTGGGTTATCATAAGGCGATGTCATGAACACAACATACAAGCGAGTAAATTTGATATAAACAATGTACAGTCAAAGTAACTGGGGGCTGGAGCTCCACAACTCTTGCTGCTTTCCACACACAGATATAGGAATGCTGCCGTATTAATAATGGATGACCAACTGCGCCACTCTGTCCGTATTTATAAGGTCGTTCTAACGGCGCGGCGTACGTGCTGAAGCCTCACATGGAAATGCGGCAGCGCTTCCAACTGTCCAAACAAGGAGTCCAGAGCAGGCCTAGGTGAGCGATGGAGTGCCACGGGGTGATGAGGGGAATCCCCTGGCGGGTCAGCAGAGTTCAAGCTTTTAGATACACATACTCGTAGGCATTAACTAGAAGTGTTAGCCAGCCAAGGCGTGACTAGGCTTAATCTAGAGCAGGGCATCCCTGGCTGCTAATTTAACTAAGTGGATTCCAGTTCCAGTTCCAGTTAGATAACGTCGGGCATATCACCGTGCCATGACACGGACTGCTCCAAATGGTTAAGGTCACGCGAAGTGCAATAAAAGAAGGCCTATCCCCTCGAAGAAAACGGAGGTGTGGGTCCTCCCGCGTCCTCCAAGGACGCCAGTGGAGGGCGGCAGTGCGCTACAGCCGAAACCACTGGGCACTTGAGTTCGTTGGGCCATCGGAGCCATTGGGGCCATGCTCCTCTTGGTTTTCCTGCATTTGCGTGTTCCGTTTGCCCAGCAGGAGGGTTTCTTTGCCTTCTGGGTGTTATTGATTGCAACAGGCATGTGTATAGTGCCTTCCCCCGCTCCCCATCCCCCTGGAAACCAGAATAGAAATCCAATTTGGCGCTCACCTGTGTTTTTGTTGCTGCAGTCCTTGAATCGAATCCT
Organism: Drosophila teissieri; assembly: GCF_016746235.2. Lineage (NCBI taxonomy): Eukaryota > Metazoa > Arthropoda > Insecta > Diptera > Drosophilidae > Drosophila > Drosophila teissieri. The sequence continues at coordinate 22,210,635 of NC_053030.1, forward strand.
TGAGTCCTTGCTTCGTTTCTGAGTATGTGTGCGGGGTGTGGGTGTGCCTGATGACCACTACTGCGGAATCCAAGTGCTAGCGAAAGCAACTGAAAGGGGGTGGCTGCATTTAAGCCCGCGAACTGCGTACGATTTGCAGCTAAATTTATGCGCAACTTCGATTAAACATAAAACAACTCGGCGAACAGCAACAAAAACAAAATATCAGCCTGTGGGACCAGCTGCTGTTAGCAACCAAATGCCAGTATAAGAGAAGAAATCATTCTTTCTTCTTTAGTATTAATTAGCTTTTTGGCGGTTCTCCCCTCTTTCGCAACAGAATGCTTGTTCTTCCTATCTGACCACGGTCACACTGCCCAAGAGTCCAGCTGCGTCGTTGAAAAATATTTTCGATGCATCGAAGGTTGTTTTATTTCAAAGGAAATAGCAGGAAATAAAGTTGAAAACGCAGACTTCGCGGAGCAATCGCCCAAAGGATTGCACGATGAACATTTACAACAAGTTGCGGGCCAGGGAGCACGGCTACGGTGAGTTTTTCGCTTGGCGGGAGAATCCCACTTTTGGCGCTCGAATTTCCTGTGGTCAAAGGTGTTGAATTTGAAAAGGCTTCAAAGGGTTCGAAGGGTTTTCCTGGCCATATGGTCACTGTGCATAGTGAAAGCCCGCCTAACCACAGAGGATTGCTTGGGGGGTGAAGAAACCCGACTTGTTGCTCCATTGGAAACTGCTGATCTTGCAGAAGTTCCGTGGAAAACAAAGCCACGGCACTATTTTCACGATTTCTCCTCTGGTTTGTTTCGTTTTTAGGCAATGAGAGGACCTACGACTTTGCGCTGCGTCGCCTTTCTGTGGCCAAGGAGGACAGCTGGCGGGGCATTGCGCCGGCCAACTACTGCCCAGACTTTAATCCGGAACCGCCGATCTTCTCCGCCAAGTTCGCCAACTGCGATGGCTACCGACACATCCTGGCGATCGCCAACGAGGACGGCAAGATCACGCTGCAGGACACCACCCAGAGGAACCACCAGCCGGAGGAGCAGTCCCTGGTGGGTCCCCAGTGTCACTACAACGCCGTTTTCGACCTGGAATGGGCCCCCGGCCAGATGCGCTTCGTCTCCGCCTCGGGCGATCACACTGCCAGACTGTGGGAGGTGGCGGGCTCTGGCATCCGCGGCTTGAACTCCTACGTGGGCCACACAAGGTCCGTTAAGTCGGCGGCCTTCAAGCGTACCGATCCCGCTGTCTTCGCCACCGGCGGTCGTGATGGCGCCATTCTCATCTGGGACATTAGGGCCAATCTCAATATGGACCTCACCTCACGCGTGGACAACTGCATCTACAGCGGACACACGGGCGGACCGGGCACTCCAGTTTCGCAGCGAAAGCAGCGCACACGCACTCCCAAAATGGCCGGAGGCACCACCTCCAGCAGCATCACCGGTTTGGCCTTTCAGGACAACGATACGTTAATCTCCTGTGGTGCCGGTGATGGGGTCATCAAGGTGTGGGACCTGCGGCGCAACTACACAGCCTACAAAAAGGAGCCACTGCCCAGGCACAAGCTGCCATATGCCGGCCACTCCACCTTCCGGGGCTTCACCAATCTCATTGTGGATGCGTCGGGCACGAGGCTGTATGCCAACTGCATGGACAACACCATATACTGCTATAATCTGGCCTCCTACTCGCCCCGCCCGCTGGCTTGCTACAAGGGACTGCTTAACTCCACGTTCTACATCAAATCCTGCCTCAGCCCGGACGGCAAGTATCTGCTGAGCGGAAGCAGCGACGAGCGGGCTTACATCTGGAACCTGGACCACGCCGAGGAGCCGCTCGTCGCACTGGCCGGACACACGGTGGAGGTGACCTGCGTGGCCTGGGGCTCCAGCCACGATTGCCCCATTGTCACGTGCAGCGATGATGCGCGTCACAAGATCTGGCGGATTGGACCCGACCTGGATGGCCTCAGCGAGGCGGAGCGGGCAGAGAAGTACCGAGGAACTGCCTCGTACGTCAGGGACTTCGGCAAGAAGCCTTTGGTCCGTCTAGTGGAAATCACAAGTACAACCTTCGAGATCTGGAGTCCACGCCACGATCTCTGAAGCGCCTTATGGATCAAAATGAGCGGACACCAGGCTCTGTGGAAAAGACGACGACCAAACGTTCGTTTCTGGAAATGCTGGGCGTGGCTGGTCCGGAGACGGAAGCCACAGAACAGCCCCAGAAGCGAGCTAAGCCACTAGAGTCACGTGGAAGGCGGCTGTTTGGACCCCCTAGCCAGGAAACAGCTTGCAGACATATACAACTGCAGCCCATAAACGAGGAAGATGCCTCCCCGAGCAAAAGGCAAAAGGAGAACTCTGCGGCGGAAGATGTCTCGCCACTGCACAAGCTTCTCAGCACACCAAGCCATTCCCCCTTAAGTGAGAACGTGAACCACATGTACACCTCCCCGCCAACCACTTCAGCGGCAGCAGCAGCAGCGATGACTGCCGAGGCGGTCAATCCGCCACCGATCTCCGCTGCAATCTACTCGCCCACTTCCAACCTGCCCAACTACGTGCTGGATGGCGAGGCACCCCATCTGGGCATCATGTCGCCCAAGCGGAAGGCGAAGGAGAAGGTGGACTGGCTGACGAATATCCGGAAACAGAAGCTGATGAGTGGCAGGGCCCATGTGACGCTCAGCGATAAGATCAGCGAGGAGCAGCAGGCCGATGTGCTGGCATCTCCACGCCTCCAGAGCCTGCGACAGTCCGAGTGCAGTCCCAGAATACATGCCACGCCCCGCAGACGCATCTCGCACACGGACGGAGGCGGTGGTACGCCAGCTGGCAACTCCTCCCATTCCCATACCCAATCGCAGCCAAAAACCCCAACTTCCAGTAGGCGAAACAGCGAGACGACGCTCCTGCGATTCTTCAGCATTCAGAGGAGTAGCAGTGTGCCGGCGGAGGAAACAACGACAACGATTGCGGCTCCTTCCTCTCCCAATCCCCCGGCAGTGACTGCTCCCGCAGCCACGCCCCTCAGCATGCGTACGCCCACCACGGCAGTGGGCAGCGATTGACGCGGAGCCTCGAGCCACAGCACCATTATTGCACTTGTAGTTTTAAGCGGACATTGTTTAAGTTATTTTATGTAGATAGTAGGTTGCATCTATCGCGGGACGAGTTGGTAACCAACTCCCCGCCCTCTGTACAGAGCCGATACGAAAGACTAACGTACCCAAATAAAAGTAACTCAATTTTAAAGCTGCCTTCATTAATTGCAGATTCACTCGCAACACCATAAACCAATCTTACGCTATTAGCATGTGACAACTAATTGCATTAATGTACTGTTTATTCAACTTTTTTTTTGGCATATTCAAAACTGTTTATGTGGCACTCATGGCTAAGAAGATCAACCCTTTACTGCAGCTTTTTCTGCTGATCCTGCTGCTCTCGCTTGGCCGCATTATTAATCCGCATGGTCTGGACAAGCTGCTTGGCCACACCGGCGAGCAGTACGATGTGGGTGAAGTGCAGGGCAGCGCTGGAGAAGTTCGTGCTGGGATAGGTGTTCCAGCAGTACTCAATGAGTCCGAGGATCAGGCAGCGCACTCCCAAGGAGTACGGCGTGGACCAGGCCAAATAGGGCAGCGAGTGGAAGTACCAGACGTAGAATTGATAGTGCAAGGATCGGGAGCAAGCCACGCCCACCAGGTTGCACAGGAAGAACGGCAGCAGGGCCAGCTGAGTGCAGCGATCGAAGTGGATTCCATAGCGCTCCGGCTCCGACTGGGCGGGAGCTGCAGCTGCCTTTCCTCCGGACGCCTTCTGCAGGCTCTTCTCGAAGGCCTTCAGGAAGGACTGTTGCTCGGGTGTAAACTTTTTCTGATCCTTGTCCTTTTCCACCTTCTTTGGCTTCTTCTGGGACTTCAGCTCCAGGTTCTGCTGGGCTATTTGTGGCTGCAGCTGATCCTCAATGCGGCGCAGGCGCACGTAGCTCTGGAAGAAGGTCCATGTGGGCTTGGCGAAGGCCAGCAGGAGCAGCAGATGAAGGCCCAATAGCGAAAGGTGGAAGGATCGGTTCTCGAAAAGATCCCTGCTCAAAAAGCGATAGTTGACCGTCCACTTGTGCTCGAAGATGCGTCCCAAATCAAAGCTGCCGCGCAGATACTCCACAGGATAGGTGAGCAGGAATGGAGCTCCGAGCAGCAGTTGTATCACGCCGCAGACAGCCAGCTGCAGGATCGTTCGCAGTAGTCCCAGGTTGGCCAAGTAGAACAGTAAGAGGGCAGGCGCAAAGAGCAGGATGTTCATCTTAACGCCCACCGCCAAGCTGAAGAAGATGCTTCCGAGACTCCACCTTCTATCCAGGAAGAGATTCAGGGCGGCGTAGAGGAGCAGCACGGCCACCGGATCGTTGAAGAGGCGCAGCACGTATATCGAGTGGATCCGGTACGATGTGAAGGCACTCAGCACCAGCACGTAGGGCGGCACCTTCCTGCTCTTCGAGTACAATCTCAGCACCAGGGCCAGCTGGAGCAGGTAGATCCCGGCGAAGATGTACTGCGCCAGGCGCACATTCGTGCCGTGGGACGTGACGTAGTAGAGAGCCGAGTAGATGTACACGAAGGCAGCGGGATACACCAGAGGTCCTGTGTCGCCTAGAAAACCAGAAGAAAAAGGATTTGAATTCATTAAAATGATAACATATCTTAGATAGAAAGTAACACATTTATAAAATTTAATTATTACTTGAATTACCATTATTTTCATGTATTGAGCAAATATTTTCCATTTACTATTTCCATTTACTATTTATTTAAAAAGAGAAATAATAATTTACTAATTTAACTGCTGGCTTTTTTAACTTTAACGGTATATAACGGTATTATATTTGAGTTCGTGCCGGTTGGTATTTTCGCTCGCTACCAGCGCGGCCACACTGTGAAGGTGCGAGCGAGAGAGAGACATTCGTAGGACAGCATGGATGTTACGGCATGTTGTTGAAAAGCTGAAAAACTGATACTTTTATGGAAAAATGATGATTTCGTGTAAAAAATTATTCGTGTTCCGGCAGCTGCCAGCGGTGCGCCGTTGCCTGGCGGCAGCCGCGTGCTCCACGCCCCGCTCCACCTCCTACCGAATCCTCTCCAGCGCTTGGAGCGGAAGTAACCGGGCAGACGCACCCCAAGTGCGCCGCCTGCACACCACGCGCCACCTCCTGGCCAAGGACTACTACACAACGCTGGGCGTAGCCAAGAACGCCAACGGCAAGGACATCAAGAAGGCCTACTACCAGCTGGCCAAGAAGTACCATCCGGACACGAACAAGGAGGATCCGGATGCGGGCCGCAAGTTCCAGGAGGTCTCCGAGGCCTACGAAGTGCTCAGCGACGAGCAGAAGCGCCGTGAGTACGACACCTATGGCCAAACGGCGGAGAACATGAATCGCCAGGGTGGCGGATTCCCCGGCGGAGGAGCCGGTGGCTTCGGCCCCGATGGTTTCTCGCAGAGCTGGCAGTTCCGCTCGAGCATAGACCCGGAGGAGCTCTTCCGCAAGATCTTTGGTGAAGGCAACTTCCGAACGAACTCGTTCGACGACTTTGCCGACTCCAAGTTCGGATTCGGTCAGGCCCAAGAGATGGTCATGGACCTGACCTTTGCGCAGGCGGCGCGCGGCGTCAACAAAGATGTGAACGTCAACGTGGTGGACCAGTGCCCCAAGTGCGCCGGCACCAAGTGCGAGCCGGGCACCAAGCCGGGTCGCTGCCAGTACTGCAACGGCACCGGTTTCGAAACGGTGTCCACCGGACCCTTTGTGATGCGCTCCACATGCCGCTACTGCCAGGGCACGCGGCAGCACATCAAGTATCCGTGCAGCGAGTGCGAGGGAAAGGGTCGCACGGTGCAGCGCCGTAAGGTTACTGTTCCAGTGCCGGCCGGCATCGAGAACGGACAAACGGTGCGCATGCAGGTGGGCAGCAAGGAGCTGTTCGTCACGTTCCGCGTGGAGCGGAGCGACTACTTCCGGCGCGAGGGCGCCGATGTGCATACGGACGCGGCCATATCCCTGGCCCAGGCTGTGCTGGGCGGCACGGTTCGCGTCCAGGGCGTCTATGAGGATCAGTGGATCAACGTGGAGCCGGGCACCTCGTCGCACCACAAGATTATGCTGCGCGGCAAGGGACTCAAGCGCGTGAATGCCCACGGACACGGAGATCACTACGTGCACGTGAAGATCACGGTGCCATCCGGCAAGAAGCTGGACAAGAAGCGACTTGCTTTAATCGAGGCGTACGCCGAGCTGGAGGAGGACACCCCTGGCCAGATCCACGGAATCGCGAATCGCAAAGACGGCAGTAAGAAAGCAACGTAAATAATCTCCCGATCTACCAATGCAATCTCTAAATGTACCTTGGAGCTTGAATTCGTAGTTGAAATATACGTGCGTTTTATGTGCGAAATTTGTTAAATGACGGCGTCTTTCTCTCTGTCCACATCTCTCGTTGCAGCGCAGGAGCGAGTGAGGAGCCAGGAGCAGGAGCAGCTGCTGGAGCCAGTGCAGCAGCAGCGGGATCAGGATCCTCCAAGTCAGGACCAGGAGCAGCCGAAACCGAAGGCAAAGACCAGCGGACGGACGACAAGGAAAGCAAAGCGAAAGAAGGCGGCGGATCCGAGTCCGGACAAGGCGACAGCGGAGGCTTCATAAGCAAGATCAAGTCCATGTTTAACTGACAGGCGTTGGCAACCCGATGGCCGATTCTGTTTTCTAGTGTCTAAGTTAACGCACGTTATTGTTGCTAATCTAAGTTCGGGCGGGAACCGAGGGAGTGTATTCCAAATACGTGTCGGTTCGAGATGAATAAACCAAATTGACCGTCAATCGGGCCGGGCAAGCTCTGTGTTTATGCGAGGCTACTTTCACTTGTGTTAATCCGACGCTGTCCTGACTTACAATCCTCCAGATTGATTCAATCTCACATTAGTTTGTAAACATCATAGCTAATCAGCTTCCTTACTTTCAAACATGCTATGAGTATCTCTTAATGTATTCAGAGAAATAACTTAAATATCTATTTTATAAGAATGGAACCATCTTGAACGTGAAAACTGTTCCCTTGCTAGAAAAGAGGATATGTTGAATATTTAGTTAAAATAAGGTTATTCTCAGTAAAGCAATATACTTATATGTGGAATAATTTCCCTGCTTGAATTGAACAGTAAATAAGTAATAGTCACAGCACGCTTTTCCCATAAAGCAAGCAACAACAGGTGCACGGAGCGATATCCGGATGCGAAATGGGGTCACTTGTGGCCAAAAATAAACCAGGAGCAGCACAGAAACTCACCGCGCAACAGACTGTAGTTGGTGGTGCCGTTTAGGAAGCCCTCGCACTCCTGCATGTAGGCGACCCAGTCAATCTCTGTGTAGGGCACCCGCTGGATGACCACCACGTTGATGACCAGCTCCGCCAGGAGCACAAACAGGCCAACTATGGGCAGAGCAGCCGGCTCCAGCAGCAGGTACTTGAAGAAGCGCACGTTGAGGTACCTGTCCAGGATGGAGTCCACCAGGGTGCCCGACTTCTTGCGCCGCACCGCCGGACGGTGGCTGGCGGCCTTTGGCGGGGCCATTTCAGTGATAACCGGCGAAAATAAATTGAAATTCAACTTGAACCGAAAAACAACCAGGGCGGCACTATCAAAATCAGCTGTTGCGCCTCCCACCGATAGCAGTCCCAATTGGATTTTGCATGCTATCGATATTTGTACAATTCAAATTTGTAGTTCTAAAAGCAAGCACTCGAGGCGCCACCGCTTCCGGTTATTGCTTGATTTTCGAGAAAAAAGCAATTTACTTTTCATATGGCCAAAAACGCTGTTAAATATTTATTCTGGTTGCCTTCTAATAATATTTGTGGTGTCAAGAACACTGCGAAATCATGAACAGAACAATTATCAATTATTCGAGTTTTACAAAGAGGTTTACCATCATAACTTGGCCAAAAAGCGTCGTACATTGAAAATAATGACTGTTTTAGCCTGCTAATGATCCAAACTAACTATCCGCATCGCAGTTTTGGCGATTTTCCAAGATCTATTTTTGGCCAATTTTCGCATTTTTTGTAAGGGGTACCATCATCAAAATTTGCGAAAAATCGACCAAAATTTAAATTTTCAAATTGGGATGCCAATTGATTGGCAATGCAATTGGGAGTTCAAAAAGTTAAAACCATCAAGATTTCGTCCATTATATCGCTTATTTTGGATAAAATTCTGATTTTTTGGCCAAAAATAGGAGACTTTTCTTCATATCTCGGCCAAAAAGTGTCACAAACCTTAGTGAATGACTTTTTTGTAGAGCTAATGATCCAAACTAACGACCCAAATCACAATCCTGAAGGTTTTCGAAAATTGGATTTTTGGCAATTTTCGCATTTTTTGTAAGGGGTACCATCATCAAAATTTGCAAAAAATCAATAGAAATTAAAATTTTCAAACTTGAATGCCAATCGATTAGGAATGTGAATACGAGTTAAACGAGGTATAGCACTTAAGATTTGAGCCATAAAATCGATTGTTTTGGCCAAAATACGTATTTATGGTCGGGAAATAAAAGGCTCACCTTCATAACTTGGCCAAAAAGAGTCGCGCATCTAATGGATGGACTGAATCGCGCTGCTATAAACTAACAATACCCATCGGTCATTTATGTAAGGTATATGAATGAAATATAAAAAGGGTATGTGGACTGTTCCTTGCAGGCAAAGTGAATAGGGGAATAGCAAGCAGTTGGACAATTGCATTTAAAACACATCCACAGCTTTGCCCCCCTTTGAGTATTAACAATTTGAATGGCTGCACTTCCTAACCTGATGGATGTTGTAAGGCCTGCGGGTGGATTAAACCATAACATACATGTAGTAATTAGCAGAATTCCTACACGGCGGACTCTTCCATGTGGTCAAAATGGAAGCGCTGGGCACCGGAACTGCAGGTTGGAATACGCAACAGGTACAAAACCAATCAGCCCATGGCCAATTTGCTGGGCAGATTAACGTCCGTCGCTGGCGTCATCCCAATAGCAAATAGTCGCTTGTGGTCTGGCTGGTCTGGCTGGTTGTGGGTGGATTTGGGTGGCTTTTAAGGTGGCTCTGGCGGTTTAACGCATCGCTGAGATGTATTTGCTAAGGGCAATCGGGGTAGCAACAGACGGGCGAAGGGGTGTCCGGTGTGCTCATGCAAACGCAGCTCGTTTATCGGGTTACAACTGATATGGCCACCATGCTGTAGCCACATTTAACCCGCCATCGAGCCCACATCCTTTTCAGGACTCGCGAATGACCCGGACCCCGAACCACCAGGCAATTAAATGTGAACCCACGGATGCGAATGGTATGACGATTTTCCGGCGCTGCCTCCCTCTTGTGAGTTTTTTCCGCGTTTCGTGATTCATTTATTGTGTCCACTGCAGCGTGTTTGCTCAAAAAAAAAGGAACACGAAATAGTTGGCCCTGTTGTCGCTTTTTCCCGACATTTACCTGTCCTGTCATCCAGCTGAAACACTGATATGTCATGCCACCAATTATCCAAAAAGGATGAAACTGAAGGGAAAAAAGGTGCACGGCGATTTACAGGAATTTAGCCGGAGGATCTGTGCGAACTGGAATTCAATAACCCATTTTGGCGGCTACATTTTTTGAGAAAATCTGTTTAAAAACATTTTTGTTACAGATGAGTTGAGTTCTAGTGTGAAATTTCTCTGTACTCGTATAATCCTTGTTTCGCCTTTTTTTCAGCAAAAGTGTTAAAGAGTGTCGCTTAAATGCAAAACTTATGGCTTATGTGCATGAACACTTCAGAAAAACGAGCTCAAAAGAGCAATGGAAATCAACTATAAAGTAATTTAAAATCCTATTATAGTACACCAATAAATTTTAAAATAATAACTTGCAGAGAATGCCCACTGTTTTAAAGGCAAACAAGAATACGACTACAAGTGATAGTCGTGCGTAATGTGGCAAGTCATCCTTTTCGCTAATTCAAGTGATCTATGCGTTTTCTCGGGGCGCGTACCGAAATAAGTGTGAGCATATGTCTTTCATGTTTGTGGCCCCTCTTTGTGGGTCAACTGCGTCCGAAGTTGGCTATCGCCGCATGAACTACGAGTATAGAACTAAATCGGTCACTCCTTATCGGTCGACAGTCGACGGTTGACAGTGCATAGCCGTGGGTATAGACAAACATACGTCCAGCCTCTGTGGACTTCAGCTATGTGCGGTGTGAGTGAGACAATTGTTTATTAATCAATAATAACAATAATCTGCGGCACGCACACCGACACAACGTGTGTATTTCGGTATCGGCGCTGTTATCACTATCAGCCCGCTGCTGCTGTGGCTCCCAGTGCTGATAAGCGATTCCCCCACTCCGCCGCTGTAATGCAAATCAACAGCATTCGGCCTATGATAGTGGCGAGCAGTACTTTGCACTCGAGCGCTTATTAATATCTCTGTCCAGCACATTCATTGCCTTTGCATTTTATTGTCTCACGATCTGGCTATAAAATGAAAATGGGGACGGGCACTTTATTTGTCGCCGCCACTTATTGCAGTCCGCCTGATACTCGCTCTTTGGGCGTATGAAAGGGAGGCGGGGCAGTTCGGAGACTCTCGAGCCGGAAAAAGTCTCTGTTGGGTAAACAAAGCAAGTTCCATGGCTCTGCGAAGTCTTCCTGCCGAGCTTGAGATACAGTGGATGTTCTATTGTGTAAAATTATAGTTTATACTTTAGTTAGTCATAGTTTTTCTTTGTAAATTAAATTGTAAGGTCCATCCTTGCTTGAAAAGCATGCTTTGTTGCATACTATTGGACATCTTGCCAGAAGCGTTCAATCATTGTAGTTTAGTGATTTCACATCCCATTTGGATTTAGAAAGTGTCGCTTTTAATGCTATTTTGAGTTGTTGTAGAAGAGTAGATGCCATATTTCCACAGCCTTAAATTCTGCAAAAAAGCATGCTTTTTAAAGCACACTTTTGCACACCTATTTGGAGGCTTTCAAACATTTTCGGCTCGTATGCCAGTGGATTTTAATCCCATTTGAGTTCGAAAACTATTGCTTTTAGTGCTGATAGTAGTGGACAGTGATATTGGATCACGACGCAGAGTGCTGCCTGTGGACTCATTGCTCTTGCTTTTGCTTTTGCTTTGAGCTTTGAACGCCCGCAAATGCTGACTATTTTGTTGGGCTCTAGCATTGGGTGGGGGAGGGGAAAGGGGCATGACGAAGGGGTAGGGGCGAGATAGGAGGGCTGGCGACTAAAAAGTGTTGATAACCGGGCACACATTTGCATCCACAAACACTGCGTCGCACACACGCACACCCTGCTTTCTAGGCCTCTGCCATTTAAGTTCAATCATTTGGAGCTGTTGTCGTTGCTGTCGCTGCGTTGTCATTGTTGTTATTGTTGCTCCATGTGCTCCTCACATATGTTGAACTAAAAAGAATTGGAGGAGCTCAGACGCAGGGCGAAGAAAAGAACTGTTCATTGGTACGGGGTATATTGGCTTAGTCGGGTACCCTACAACGCGAAATCTACTAAGAATTACTTTCAAACTTAACAGAAGAAAGTGAAAAGTTAAGTCAAGTAATATATTGTTTAGGAATATATTCAAATGAAATGCTATCCATACATTTACTTTTCATTGAGTTTTATCAAGCTTCATAACAATAGGTTTTAATTAGTGTCGAAATGATATTATCTTAAGAGTGATCATTTTCTTATCTTATCTATAAAACGCATCGTTTCGATTCTGAAAGTCTCCAGATCTTATTTGTGTAGCGCATTTGGGATGCAGCTTAACCCTTGGCAACGACAACAAAGTAGGTGCAACAAAGAGTCATAGCGACCGTCTCTCATGCGCCTACCCCCCAGCTCCCCTGCCCCCCACCGACTGCCTCTGCCTGTTGCTGCCATGCCTGCTATCTCTGTCCCACTCACTTGCTCTCCCGCTCGCCGCCCTCTCGTTCGGCTGGTCGCTCGTAATAAGCTTACACAGAAAACAATTGCTTCGAATCTCAATAAATTCTCATTAAAACTACAAATACAAATGTATAATTAGATTCATTGAAAATAAGTTTCTTGAATGCAGATCCTCTTAAAGTACCAAATCGCTATTACAGCGACCTAGAAGTATGCTACAAAAATGAAACGAATATGCTACTTAGGATATATAATTACCAAGCTCTTTGTCGCATTGAAAACTATTGAGTATTTGACTGCCCCCTTTGTGGTCGACTTTCCGCGCAGTGTGGCGAGCGCTCTTCGGCTCTCCGCCGCCGTCAGCTGTTGTTGTTGCACTGGGGCTTTGGGGCTGCGATACCAGCTGTAGCTGTAGCTGTTGCTGTTGCTGTTGCTGTAGCTGTAGCTGTAGCTGTATGCTGTGCGCTGTATCGTCGGCGGTTTTCGTCTTTCGGCTGTTCGTTTCATTTCGTATCGTTTCGCCTCGATTCGAGTTGCTTCAGTTGAAGTTTGTCGCTGGCCGCGTTCAGTTGTCCGTCCGGCTAGAAGGCGGAAGACCGGGAAATACAGACGCGATACAGACGCCCGATATTTCCCCCCCCTGCCGCTCCCCTCTCGCACTCGCACTCGCAGCGCAAGATCGCGGGAAATCAGGAAGCTCCGAAAACTCGGATAACCGTTTTTATTTTTATTCTCCCCCTTTGGTTCGTTCTCGCCTCTGTTACTCTGTTACTTCTGTTACGGCTTTTATTGAATTTACTCCTGTTACTTCTGCTACTTCTGGTAATTTCCATTTCGGCCACTGCAAGCGGCGCGAAGTAAGAAATGTAGATAGCGCCAAAAAAAGAAAAATAAAAAGAGGGAGAAAAAAGGCCGAGAAAAAGCGAAAATCATTGTTATTGCATGGAAAATTACTACAGAAATCTCCTGCGAAGCAGCGCCAAGCAGCCCAGTCCGAATGCGAATGGCACTAAACCAAATCAAACCCAAAACTGAGACAACAACCACCACAACAACAACAACAAGAACAACAGCGGCGAGCATAAATTAGATTGGCCTCATAGTCGAATGACGACGAACTCGAGCCGCGTAAACAAATTAAACGATGCTGACCGCCGTTGTTGTTCAAATTTAAATATAAACTATTATTGTTATCTGTGCGCTTGCCGTTGTCTATTTTCGCGCCAAATGCAATCGGTTTTTCGTTTTTTGGGGGGTTTGGGGCTTGGCCTTTACATAATTAACGAGCGGGTATATCATAAAATCAGTACCGGCCAAGAAAAATAAATTATACATGAAAACGCGCGAAAATCGCGTACCCACTTCTTTCGTTTCCTCTGATCAAAACAGCATTTCATCCACAGTTTTTCGTGTCTTACGTTTGAAGCCCCTCGCCGATTTCCCGATTTCCGAGGGAAAACATCCAGCAATTAGTTACCACATATATGTTCTGTGTTATCAAAAACGCGATTCTAAAGACAAACACCTTAACACTTTAAATAAGAAAGTAGCTGTGTGCCCTCGAGCAAATGAACCGAAATTAAAGGAGATTACAAACAACGCTATCAAGCAAATGCAGACAGTTTTAGTGCGGAGAACAAAGGGTAAGTTCTTGGGTTCCACCTATGGGTACTTTAGTTTTTCCGAATACATCACAGACCTACTACATTTTACATTTGCACATGTCCTTTGAGGCCAGGGAAGTCCGTAAGAGGCTTTTCGGATGAAATGGAATGTTCCATTAGGGACTGGCGAGTAGCGAAAAGGTTTGCAAAAAACCCATGGCACTGGAAGAAACCAAATGCACTTTTAAATGAAATTCGCTTATCTAAAGTAGTTACAATGTTGCCTTGATTACTAGCTATCTGCTATCATTGGCTGCCACTCCAAGTTGCAAATCTATGTGGCCTCACTTAAGGTTGTTATTCATAGATAACCTACCATTTTTGAATATTTCAAACGTGTATTCAGTTCTGAGAAACCTATTTTCCCTGTGCAGAACTTTTGACTGGAGTAGCAGCTTACCCAAGTGGTCTGACTTGGCTGGCAGTGGTGGGGAGCATTGCTCCCCTGAAAAATCCACAGAAATCCTACAAATCTTTGGCAGATTCCACATGTGAAAACTGCGGTTGCTGGCCAATTCCGGCTGTTTTGCCAATGCTGTTTTTTGGCCACGGCCAGGGACTTTTCGGATTGACGGGCTGACATGCCGGCAACAGGTTCGGTTCCTTGTCAGAGTTGAGGGGCGAAGAGTTGAGACGCAGAATCGAATGGAAGACAGACGGAAGATTCGAATTCTACGGCATGGGATTCGCTGCTGCCACACAACTTCGAGTTGAGGAAATTGGCACTTGACCTACCGCACGGGAATCTAAATTAGGCGGCGTGTTCGCTCGGCGAGCGTTTCTCCCTCTCTTTCCGCCCCACTGCGAAGCCGCGTACACGGTTTTTGGTAAACTGCTGAGGGCATTTCATGTTCGCTTTGTTGGCTGCGTTTGTTTACGGTGTCCATTACGCGATTACGCGCTTCTCGCGGCTATTTCGTCTCACTTTCAGCTTCAGTTTCAGTCATTTCCAGTGCTATTTCGAGTTGGCCATCCACTAATTAGGCAGCTTGTTGGGCATTTATCAGCGGCTGGTTGGTGGCAGCATTTGAGCCAAATGTTCGGAACTGCACATGACATGGTCCTTGCGGCCATGCACACACAACAATGGCTAGTGCATTGTTACACTCGCACAATACGTCTGATGAAACAATTAAGTACGCCGACATGAGCGTAATTCGCAGACAAACAAGAAGAACGAAAACGCTGAGCCTGCGAATTAAGGCCCCTGCCCAATGCCGGCAATGAATTCTTCGCCATTCATGCCGTCCATGCCATCCCGGCGTATACGTAATGCTCCGGGCCGAAAAGAATTGAGGAATGGCTGGCAGTTAATGCCAATTATGATAAACGGTTGCTATGTCGCCGTCGCCGCCGCCACCGCCGCACACAGATACTCCACACACGCACACACTGGCGCGCGCCTCACAGATACTAACACAGATACTCATGCACTCGAACAACTGTTGCTCGCGATGTTGTTGCTGCCTCTTAGTTGTTGCCAGGCGCATTAAGATTGCCGTGTGCCAGTGTTTGTGTGTGTTTGTTATTGTGTTCGAGTGATTGGGTGATTGGGTGTGCGAGTGTGTGAGTGTGAGTGTTTGAGTGTTCGAGAGTGTGTGATGGGAAATCACTTGAACCATCGGCTGAGAGGGCAATTGATATGTGCTTTCCATCAATGTTGCAATCAGTTAAGCGGCTTTCGAGCGCCAGAAACAACCGTATCGGTCTGTAAACTCACACGAATTCGTCCTTTTGGTTTGAAAACAACCGTGATGGGTCTTCCGATGACCTGCGGCCACCAACATCACTTATTCAATGAGCTTCACGTATAAATAATTGCCTGGCTTACAGATTCCAGTAATTCGGTAAAAGTTTATTATAACCACACATTTAAATTTGCACAGTACTCAGTTTAAACTACTTTTTTTCATGTTATCTAATGTTTCTTATCACTTGCTTGATGTTTAATGCGGACAGTTTAAATATGGTTATTTTGTTGTGTGCGCACTACTTACACCGCGAATGCTGCTTAAATTATAGTCACTTCTATGGGCGCAAAACGAGGTGACTGAACTCGCAACAGCAACTGCAGCAGCAGCAAGTGCAACTGCAACAGCAAGTGCAACAGCAACAACGGCAACTGCAGTCTGCTAAGCTTGCCTGCCGTTAATTTGTGCAATCTTCCGCACTTACCTACTTATTACAAGTAGTCACAAACAAAACAGAGTAGTTTCCATGCCGTTTTGCCGTGCTTCAGATTCAAGGGTATATGCGCTTGTTATGCAGCTAACTGCAAGCGTAATCCAAGTGGGAAACTTCCTGATTTAGCCATAATTGAAAAGACTTTATTAAAAGAGTTTCCATAAGGTGGAAGCGGAGGGGCTTTAGTTTATGTTCTTGGTCGTTTTAACTAATCAGCAATGACAATACTTGGATTTCCCGAACAGCTAACAATTTATAGGTATATCAGTAGCCCAATAAATGGCGATGGTCCGATTCAAGTCAAGTGAATATATAAAAAATCTAATCGCCAAATATTGTTTATGGTGGCCAACGATTAGAAGAACGCCGGAAAAGCCATAGCAACTGCCAAATTCAGATTTCCATTCATTTACTGCTGCTGCTTTGCTGGGCTTTCGGCTTTCGGCTTTTAACTTTTATGATTGTATGTGGATTTGTGTGAAATTGGACAAATTGCATTACAACCGAATAATAATTACAATGCAAAAGTAATTTTGTGTGCGAAATTCTAATTCGCCATGCAGCTGAATAATTGGGGTTGGATTTATTTACCAAGAAACTAATGGAATCAAATTAGTTCTAAATGGAACTATGATTCAATTAAACAAATTAATAGTTGGAGTGGCATATGGATTTTTTCCCACTTGGCATTATAATTAGCCCGTGGCATTATAATTAGCATTTATTTGCGCTTTTATCGGCATCTGCCTGCCATTTGAATTGCGTCAGCCGAAGATCGAAATTTAGATCCTTGTTGACGATTGAGTTGCCAAAATAGCGGGCAGATGTTGCACTCAGCGCAGTGCAATTGAAATGCCACAACGTATACAAGTATCTGAGTATCTGAGTGCCTTTGTATCTTTCTATCTTTCTATCTGGTGATGCAGATCTGCATCTGCGAGTCAGCTGACACCGATACTCACGCACAATGCCACCCAAAATAAAATCGTGCATAATGTCAGTGCACTGAACTGGCCGAAAGCATCGGCGATGGCAATAATCGTTCATTTGCAGTCAGAACTGCAACTTGGTGGCCAGTTGGAGTAGCAATATAAACTCATGCAGCGGGGGTCAACGAACTGGCCGCTGAAAACTCATTAGCGTAGTGCCGCAGGCCGAAATCTCAGCTGGGGAAATCGGACGAAATCGGAGGAAATCGGAGGAAACCGGGGAAATCGGCGAAAAATCGGTGCAGGCCGGGGAAAATCTAGCTTTCTAGCCGCATGATCGCACAGCTGAATACAGCTGAAAACAGCTGAAAGCAAAGCGACGAGCGCGATTCGCAAATTGCAAGGCAAACAGCTCGTGGCGGTCGCCATACCCCATATAGCCCATATACCCGCACACAGCCCACTATATACGTGCACTTGTATCTGAACAATCAGCGTCAATGAGCAGCACAATCGCCGTTCGTCATCGCGCTGCTACTGCACCGCACAATGGCGAATAATAAAATTAGCCACAATGACGAACAAAGAAGCGCTGGCAGTGCTCGCTTGTAATTGCCATTACAAAACGGGCTAATCTGCGGGGAGTTGGCTCGCAAGGAGCCCCATGACCTGGCAACAGAGGAAGGCATTCAACGGCGTTTTGATAATGCGGCATCGTAAGCCTTTTAGCCCATTAATTGATACGCTCTTTGATACAGCACTACTACTATGTACGATGCCGGACAACAGAGTAGCTCGGCTTTCGTTCCCAGCTAATTGCCATTAAATGTATTTTACACTGGACATTACGTATACGACCCGTGTGCTCTCTGCTTTTGATGGCTGGCCATTTGGGGCGTCCATTAGACAGCGTGACACCGGGCACACTCGCTCACTGGCACCTCACACTTCCCACTTGGCCATCTCCGATCTCAGATCTCGCATCTTCCCCCGCGCCACTCCCACTCCTCCCCGAGCAGATTGCGCCAACAGCTGCACCTGTGGCTATTTCCGCGTTGGCAGCACACTGCCATCACCGAAAATAGGAACCCAGAAACAAGAAGTCGAGAAGTCTATTTTCGCACGTCAGAGCTCGAGGTGCATGCTGTATAGAAGTCGGCCGATCAGATCCGAGCAGGCCTGCAGCTTCGGCGGGGGCACCACCTCCTGGGATTCCCGCTCCTGCTTGGAGTCCACGTCCGTGTCCGTGTTCTCCTTGTCCTTCTCCTCGCTCCCCTTGTCGCTGGCCGCTTTGCTGATTATCACAAAGGCGAGCACCTTCAGGCCTCCGTGATGGGCGGCTATAACCTCCGGCACCAAGGACATGCCCACCGCACCCACCTCCATGGTGCGCAGCAGTCGCTCCTCGGCCAGCGTACCGAGGATGGGGCCACCCACGCAGGCGAAGACGCCGCTGTGCAGGAACTTCTGGATGCCCATCCGCTTGCCGATCTCGAGTGCCTTCGTCAAAGAGGTCGTTGTCATATGCATTCACCATCGAGAAGAAGCGGCTGCCGAAGCGCGGATCACTGGGACCCTCCAGCGACGTCTGGTGCATCATGCCCACCACATTGATGTGGTCCTGCACCAGCATTATGTCGCCCAGGTCGTAGCCCGGACTCACGGCCGCCGCCTCGGCGGTCAGCATGATGGTCCTGACCCCGCACAGCTGCATCACGCGGACGGGCAGCGCACAGGTGGCCAGGTTGTAGCCGTCGCAGGAGTGGAATCGGTTGACCAGCGCGATAATGGGCGCACCCATGACCCGGCCCACGACGAAGCTGCAGTCCGGCTCAATGCCGTCGGGGAAGTTGGGTATGTCCTCGTAGGGAATGACCACCGGCTGCTCCACCAAGGCAGCCATGTTGCCCAGTAGGCTGCCGCAGATTAGGCCGTACTTTGGCTTGATGTGACTGACGTCCACAATGTACTTGGCCATGGCCTCCACCTCGTCGAAGGGGTAGAAGAGGCTCTGGGGCGTCGGGATCACCAGCTTGGGCTTCCGGCGCTCCTCCTCCTCCAGCTGCAGGAGCTTCCTGGCCGCCATTCGCTTGGCGATCGGCGACCTGTTCTTGCAGCACTCCCAGTTGCACATTTTGAGTTGGATGGGTCCCCAAATCGGCGCAGAACCTCAGCACTTCTCGAATTTTAAAGCAGCCACCAAAGAGGAGTTTTGGAAAATGCTCAAAAGATGACTTTTAGGGCATAGCTATGACTATTTGTATGTGTGGCTTAAATAAGCATTACTTTCTGACTCTTGTTCCTGGTTGGTCGCCAAATCAGGGCTTTATTAAAACCGCAGAGAACAGGAGGTGTGACTCGAATGACGCTGAAAACAAAAAGCCAGATTCTGACTGAAAAACAAAGCCACAAAGGCGCGCCATGACGTCTGGTTGAAATTGGCTGATGAGTTCCGAAATCCAGCTGTTTTCAAAGCTCACAAAGCGAGGGCCAAAAACTGCATTAAATTACATGCAACGGCTTTCCAAAAAGGGTTTAACTAGTTGGTTTTGTCACTAGTTAGCTAAAAAATAAGTACATCTGAACATCCAAGCTCACTAATCACTTATATGTAGCAACGGAGATCGCTTTTCCCTTGCGTTTTCCATAGTTTTCACTTTCCAAAGTTCAATCAGAGTCTTTAAGCACAGGCAGACAGTGCAAATTAGATTTAATTATCAGCGTCAGGGCGGCCACGCCCATGCTGCCGCCTCTGTGGGGGGCGGTGGATGGGGGAAGATGCTGTTTACCATGTTTACCATGCGTATACGTGATAATAACGCTCATACGCATGGCGGCACATAGGCAACGCCCCGGCCGTTGTTTACTTGTTGTGTTTGTGTGCTGTGTGCTGTGTGCTGGGTGTTGTGTGTTGTGGACGCCGTTCAACGTCACCACACGCCAGAGTTCGTTTACAGCATCGCATCCATCGCAGGCACAACTCGCGATTGGAGTGCTGGTGTGAGTGGATAAATTAAATACGTCCATTCAGCGCCGACGGTAAACAAGACACTCAAGACTACACTGCGATGAACCGGCCACTGCTGGTGGCAACCCATTCTTGCAGTCCCAGCATCGCAATCCAGTTTGGGAGTCCTCCAATTTAGGGAAAAGATTCAGTAAAACATTTCATTTCTGTGTGGAAACTGGCAGTAGTGAGCGGTGCTTTCCGCCAGTGCATCGCCTGTCTGGAGTGTGCTGGAGTAGACTGGACCAGGCCGGGGTTCGGCTCAATACTTTCGCTAATTAGTTGGGCCAACCAGCGAAAAGCAGCTACTTTGTCTCGGCCATGTTTACCATGACCACCTCTGTCAACGAATCCAGTGGCCAGCTGTTCGTATCTGATTTGTGCGCCTTGGAGGGATGGGATTCGGAATGGAAATGGGAACGGGATTGGATTGGATTGGATGGGGTTGGGGAGTCGGCGGAGCGTTTAGTATGCTCGTGACGTGGTCGATAATAAAAAATTATTAATAGGAAACTTTGTAGCGCTGTTTATGTTATTCGAGTGCGCGCCAAATGGCTTCGGTTACAATGGCAGCCTTTGTCGCCGATTGTTTTTCCCGATTTGTGTGGCTATTTGGTTGTTCGGTATTGGTATTTTGTTATGCCAGTGCAGTCTCTATTCCGCCTACAATGTCAGAGCCACGTTTGTGTGACTCGCTTTGATGATGACGATGACGAGGCTTCGATGCGGGGCCAAAAACCGCAAGAGATCATCCGGGCCTGTAACTCTATCATCTGTTTTCCATTTGTTTGTTTACTTCCCCGACTTTGTATCTGTTGCTGTTGCTGTAGCTGTAGCTGTAGCTGAACCTGTATCTGTATCTGAATCTGAATACGAGTGTGTATCCGAATCTGAATGCCTTGTTTCGGCTTGTTGTGCCCATTGTTGGGCTTGTTTCTTTGTGGCCCCCCTACTCGTATCTTTCCCCACTTTCGGTTGGCTATTTGTTTGTCACTTTGCGCCAGGCTGCCAAAAATGCCCTGTTTGCAGTTGATATTAATTTCGGTTTCACATTCACCCGTCGCTCGCTCCATTATTGTTTTTTGTTTTTGAATTTGGTTGTTTTTTTTTGGAAATCTCACCTTGCCCCAGGAAGAGGAGCGAACCCGTTTTGGTCATTGCCAATGCCCAGTGCCCAGTGCCCAGTGCCCAGTTCGCAGTTTGCAGTTCGCAGTTCGCAGTTCCCAACTCGCAGCTCCCAGTTTGTTTACCAACTTTTGTGCTGCGTTTTGCTTTGTGGCCGATGTTTGCCTTTTATTTTTGGCATTGCGCGATTTTTACGCTGTCTGTGCAGGCCTGCTAAATACACGGCAGTAAAACCAACAAGAAATACTCAAACAAACCCAAAACCAAATCCAAAACCCATACTGAAAAACCAAAAAAAAGAAAGCGACGAAAAGTGAATATTTTGACTGGCATTTGAATGCTAATTGAAGGCGTCGAAGAGCCGCAAACGAGTTGTTGCTGTGGGAAGCGAACTTTATAGAGCTGTGATATGATAATTAATGAAGATCTCCTCTATCTTCTCTCTTCTCTCTTCCGCAGCTAGCAGCTAACAACAATCTGAGGAGCACAAGCAACCAAGTGCAGAGTGGAAGGGTCAGCAGCTCAAATCGACAAATGAAAACCAAAAACCAGATCAACATCATCTGCTCCAACTGCCAATGCTTTAGCCACTCGAGCCAGGGAATCGCCATCACCGACGAGAAGAACGTCCTGAGGATCCAGAGCTACACCTACAAGTGCTTGAACCACAATCCGCGACCTCGGATACTCCGCTGATAGTGATAGTGCCCACTGGCTGCAGATTGAGAAGACCCCAAGCCCACTTAAGTCGCCCTGCTCACACCAGCAACGCAATCACAAGCAGCAAAAGCCGCAGTATAAGTTGCACAAGGAGACCCTGAACCGCACGGCCAGCGAAAGAAAATCTGGTTTGGCCCCAAGTCAGCCATCCAATCCGATACGATCCGATCCGCGGACGAGCCTCCTCCTTTGGTGCATTTCCAGTTTGGCGGCTGCTCCACTTTCGTGGCTCCATAAACAAAGAGCCGGGCAAGAACTGGTTATTTTCCCACTGTGATCGGCGCTGCAGCTACCAACTGCGACTCACTGCAACCTCCGATTCCGAGACCACGTCGCATCCACATCCAACTGGACCCGAGTCCTCCGCCAAACTCATGTACTACGCCGTCGATTACTACGCGGATATGGGACAAATCTCTCAAGATGTAAGTTCATCCAGCTAGATGTAAGTCCTATGGACAGTAGTTGTCCTATGAAACTCTTTCTGGTGAGGATTAGAAGGCACCACTGTATGTTTGGCTGATTAGGTTGTTTGATTCTTCTAATCCCTTACCCATAGTTGAGATGAAGTTATGGCTATGGCAACCACATATGTATCTGGTAACCACATATCGCTGCACATTAAGCCCAGCGAAAATAATGTGTAATTAAGTCGAGCTCGAGCTTGTGCTTGTGCACTTAGAACCAGATTGACAGCATATTATGTTTCAGGTGCTGGCTAATGATGTGATTATTAAGCTGAGATTTTAATCAACGATGCCAACGAGATTTGCTGTGCATATCATGCACAATGTTTTTGCCTGGCCAGCCTGAAATTAATTTCACTTTATTCACTGAAATGTAATACGTGCTTTTGTGTTTTCGGATGGCGCACATTTTCCACAGCTTCGTAATTAACTTTTGCCAGGGCAGGAAAACTTAAAACCGCACTGCAAATATGAAAGGATGTTATTTGAAAAATGCGTGCTTTTGTTTGAAATTCTTGTTGCAGGCATGCTGATAAAATCATAAAAATGTGAAATGCAGCTGGAAATGCTGCAAACGCTGGCAAAATAACCATCAGAAGCGGGGAATGTGAGTAGTTTGCCAAACCAAACTGAGTTCGAGTTGCCAACTTTTTAATGCGCAGTGAGTGTGCAGAAAGGCTTGCGGACATTGGCGAAAGTCCTACTACTCGCTGCTCGATAAGAACTGATAAGCTTCTGATATTTCTCATTTGGATCTAGACCCGGTAGAGCTGTGGTAGAGCTATGGCAGAGCTATGGTAGAACTATGGAATAGATAACGCCAAGCTGGCGACTCTGGCACTTTGTTGGCGAACTCGATTGCCAAACTGGGTCAGCTAATCAGCGAAATTGATGCAAATGCCGAGTAATTGCGACTTGGAATGAATTCAATTAGAGTAGGCTGGAAAGTGAAAAGTGAACTCACATGATTAGCCGCTAAAAACAATGCCTTCCCTCACACTATCAGCAACTATTGTTCCAAATGCAAAATCTCATTTCCAGCAGAGTTAATCTACTCAAAGGGAACCATAGGATTCTTACTGAAACTTGATTGTTCTTTGATATGGAAACTGCCCTTTAAAGAGCGAACTGCCTGCTGTGGCTGCACTTTAATCAGACACACTGCACTTGCAGGCGAATCAAAGTGGAAGTAATAATAATTTCAATTATCATTCCCCGATACTCAATGACAGCGAGCGTAAACAGCCCGCGGCCATCAAGCATCAGGCATCTGCGCCAGGCCAGGAATTTTATTTACGCAATGAAAGTATAAATTGTATAAAAATACACAATTTGTGGCGTGCGGAGGAGGGAGGCGCGGGTGGGGAGGGCTGGCCAAGTGGGTGGGTGTGGGTTGTTTTCGGCGAGAGTGAGTGGGTGTGGGTGGTGGTGGGTGGAGGTGGGTGGTGCCTGGACCAGTCACTCAGTCGGCCAAGTAGCAGAGCAAACAGATGTGCGCCATTCGCACGCTGGCAGGAGTCCAAAAAGGCTTTCGCCTCGGGCCGAGTGGCAAAGGCGGCTGATTGAGTGATTGACTGGCTGGGCGAGTGATTGAGATCAATCGCACTGGCATGCAGAAATGCACTATGGCCTAGTTCTACAGCCGGAAGTCGGGCTCAGAAGACACTATCTTTCGCGTAAGGGCCAAGTCAAATCAAGTATGGCCAACTACCATAAATCCCACATAAAAATCCAATTTTACAGTCTGCTTTATGTTTTGCACATAAATCGCTGGCACGAGTGTATAAATGTCCGCAAACTATTTGCTAAATTTAGGCGCCTAATTATAGAGATCTGTGAATCTTAGGCTTTTGTTTGCGAGTTCGTTAACCCAAGCGAAAATTTATTAACTGAACGATCTCTGCGCTTCGATGTGCCCATTATTCAAAGGGTTTCCTATCGCCAGGTGTTATCTCGCAGAGTCGGGCAACTATACATATAAATTAATTGGCACAAAGACACAATGTGCAGACACACAGACCTAATAATTTGTCATGATTGTTTGCCATTTGCCGTTTGCAATTCGCCGTTTAGCAGTTGGCCGTGTTGTTGCACTTTATCAGCAGACAAAGTGTCGCTTCGAGTGCCAGACAGCTTTTATTTTTTATTTAGGTATCCGAGGTTGGAACAACACGTACCGCCTCCCACGCGAACCGAGAAAAACACGCACAAGTGATTTAAGTACACTCGTATACTATGTGTGTATCTTCCCTAGGCGATTTCATATTTCATATCTAAGCTAGAAATGATTGTACTCTAATGTGAACGCAGGAGTATCTTAAATGCAGGAGTATCTTGAACGCAGGAGTATCTTGAATGCAGGAGTATCTTGAGTGCAGGAGTATCTGTAGTGAGTGGTTTGATAGTTGTACGAGTTATTTGCACCTATTATTCAGCCGTGTATATGCAAATCAGGCGATGCCTGCTCGATTGTTTCGCTTCCCCTTGCCGGATTAATTAAGTATGCCCCACTGTAAGTGCAGCTCGCGAAAACACATCACCCATACTGGCACGTTCTGATGGGCGAGAGTGTCTGTGTATGGGTATGCAGTAGTGCTCGTGTGTCACGAACTGTAGAAAAATAGTTTATAACGTCTAGACAAGTCGCTTTATCTACGCACACAGCCAAGCACCTGGTTTTGCGAGCAGTGTAAGTGAGCAGTCCTCGAGTCACTCGATTCAGATTCACATGGCACACGAGTAGTGCTCAGGTGCACGGCGGTGATAAGCTATATGGCGGCTATATTCCGATCTGGGCGATCTGGCGGAGTATAGCAATTGACCCATTTGGAGGAGCTTAAGCTGCCATGCTTCATTCTCATTTTCATAGTTCTAACTATGAAGAGCTGCGTCGACTTTCTTCTCACAGACTAACGAGTTATGGTAATCAGGCATGGGAAACCTACTTGGATCACTCTTTCAAGTGTTTATCTTCTTATCAAGTGGGAAACCAGCATTGGCCACATTCTACTCATGTTTGAAGCCTTTCTTACAACTACGAACAGAGAGCGTATTTGGCACTCAGGCTCACTTTTCAGGCTTATTATTTTATTATTGTTTTCCACGCCTCGCACTTTCATAGATTTTGTTTGCTGTCATTGTTTTCAGTTTGCATTTCTATAACACCTGACGTTTTTTCCACTTTACTTGTTTACTCGCCTATTGTTTGGAGCCCCCTATCTCGCCCTCTAGCCGTCTCTTTCTGTGCGCTCTTGCCGTCTCGCTCGCTGGCATTCTACCATTTATGCTAATTTATTTGCCTGTTTACCAGCTTTTGTTTTAATCTGTTTGGGGCCGTGTTGACACTCAGCGCTTTCTGTGTTCTGCGGCCGAAGTTCTCGCCGAAGACAATGAGTTCTGCAGACTCATTTGGGCGGAGCTGAAACTACAGTTAATTTATTGTTCTTCCCGCGGCTAATTATGCTAATTAATTAATTTGGCTTACTTTGTGCTGGCGCAGTGCGAAGGAAATCAGAATAGGTTTACAGCAATTAACTGCCCGCGATTAACATAAGCCCAAGAGCGTAAAGAGTTGCGTTCGCTCGTGCATCCGGCAGATACAAATTGCCAGTTGCCAGCTCGCCAGTTCAGTTCGTCAGTCGCACCGTACAGTGAACACTTCGCACAGCAACCACTTCTCACGCCCCACTGCAGGCTTTATCTTTGATTTAATCGCCACGCTCCATGATCTCGCACGTTAACAGTTGGCGCGCAAAGTCTTCGGCCAGCAGCGAACTGATTGGGGCCACTGCCCGACTTTTTGCTTTTCGGCGGGCTGAAAAACACCCTGTTCTCACTCTTTTTTATGAGCCTTTTTATGCATGCCGAAGTGTATCCGTTTCCGGTGACTTTGTTGTCTTCAAAATTCGCAGAAGCAAAAGCCGCAAAATGGAAAATAATGAGTTGAATGGCATGCAAGCAAAGGGAATTAGTCACATTTCATTTGCAGGCTGGTTTAGATGTTTGTATCTAATATCATCAGTGCCATTTAATTCAGAAATGCGTCATGTTACATGTTGTCAGTCTCTCGCTTGCAATAATTGAAATAATGCTGCATTCTGTTTGTTCCACACATCCCACACTCCCGAAACTAAAGACCCTGAACACATCTTGAGGTCAGAGTGCGTTGATTAACACACTTTTGAGCCCCAAAGTGGGTGGTTTTGGTGGATGCAGCCACAGCACGGGCACGGGAGGCACGATTCAATTATCACGTATACGCCATGGCGGACGAACAGGTTACGGCTGAGACGGATGAGGGAAGTGCGGCTGGAAGGGCGGTGGAAACGGGATGGAAACGGAATGGAAAGGGGATGGCAAGGCAGAAGCAGTGAAAAGCCAGCTTCGTGCCAATGTTACACACCGCAGACTGTAGACTGTAGTGTGTGAGTTTGAGTGTGTGTGCATTGGGGCTCAGAAATGGATATGCACTATAAGTGTACATGCCCATTAAACTTGGCCTAAGCTCCGCTCAAAGCCGCTGGCTGCCGGAGTGGACTGGGATCGAAACTGGAACTGGAACTGGGATCGGGTCGCTCGTCGGCAGTCGGCGGTCGGCGGTCGGTGGTCGTTAGTTTGCTGGTCGGTAGTGTGTCACAGAAACTAGTTTTTGTTTTCCAAACGGGTTTGCCCGCCAGCGTGGGTGTGAGTGTGCCAATTTGTGTATTTATGGATTCACACAGAGAACCCATAATGATGGAAATGTCAACGCAGGGCCATTTGCATATCTCTCGGCGACTCACCCTTTTAATTAGCCAGTGTAACTGGACGTATTTAAATTGGCCAGCGGCATTAGGTGGGCCCAAAGTTTCCCAAAGCTTCCTCGATCTGCATGCGTATAAATCACTTTGACTAATGGCGCTACTCTTGTTTACGCGTGTTCGACATTTGTTATGGCCCAGGAGGCAGCTACCACCACACGACACATCTGCGACATTCGAATGAATTAATCACGCAAAGTGATGGCACTTAATGAGCTGCGTTGACCACCGGAGCCAGCGGTCCAGTTAGCCGATTATGAATATGAATCTCACACGGGCGCGTGGGTGCAGCCCACTCGGCATCCATCGGCTCATCCCCGGCCCAGGTGTGGCGCGGTGTGAGTGGGTGCAATCTGAGGTTAGAGCCAAACCTGATATTCACAATTAGCATTGGGTTTCGGGGCTGGGGCTGGGGCGGGTCTAGGCCATCGACCAATTAGGAATATATTAAGTTGCCCATTTAATCGGATACTCGCAGCACATGCGAGTGCGTTAAGCATACGACGTGGTGGCCAGCTGTTATCGGCAGAGCACATGCCTGCTGTTATTAATATTTTACAGGCGTACAGCTGAATAGTTGGCTCCCCTTTCGCCTTTTTGTGGTCCTACTGTGTTGCTGGTGCAATAAGCCAAAGGCAGGAAAATTTCTATTATAGAGCGGACCACAATGCTCGGCTCCCTGAAAGGGCTTATGTCTAGTGCAGCTGCAGATGCAAAACATCTTGATGGCAGCTTAAATCTTTATTAAAGGTGCCTGCCACTGCGAGCCACAGTAGCCATGGCCACCGGCCATTGATGGCGGCAACCTACCGAGTGCCAGAAATCCAGCAAAACTCGGAACATCAAGCAAATAGCCGCCCCCTAGGTCCGAACTTATTAAATTCCGCATTTCAATGTGAGTGCACTGCTGGGAGCACAAGTTGCGCAGAACCCATGTTCCTGCCAACTGTGCGTATACGTGATGGTCGACGAAATCGGTGCCTAAAACTGACAACTTTGTCAAAATGGGGAGCCTGCAAACGGCAGAAAAGCCAAGTGATGCCCAGCATTCGGATTCTTGTTTTCACATTATGATTTCTGCTTCGAGCAGGGAATAAGTTACGAAAGTTTTCGCCTGGAATTTAAATTGCACATGCCCCTGAAAGAATTCAGGCCTGGCAAATGGCATGGGCCACATCTCGTATACGCAATGCGTTTGCAGCCAAGTTAATTTGAATATCAATTACCACTGTGTGGGCTCTCGTGTTACGAAGATTTAATTTCCCAAGCACTGAACTGTTCTAAACAGAAATAAATTTAATTTACTCCTGCCCCTTTATAGCCCTATAGTTGTATTTCGATGGGCGGAATATGATTTTAATTAGTAATTTAATTTACTGGCGCAAATTGGTTCACTGTCGAAACCATATATGAGTTAAATACACTTTTTCCATTGTAATGTAATCTGCAATCTAACATAATCCGGTATCTTTCAGTGTTTCGCTGCCACGCAAACGGGAGCATCTGACTTTGACATGGACGAGCTCGATGACCTGGATCAGGTGACCCAAGTGATTGGATACCATCCCCAGTTCCACGATCACTTCCTGAGCACCCAGAACTTTATAATGAAGGGCGATGGTCCGCTGCCGAACGATTACAGATACTACCTGGCCATAATTGTGAGTACACTCAGCTTCAAGCTGAATGGGCGACTCAAATGCATAAAGCTATGAGCTCAGCGCACTCTACCTTCCTATTCCTATTCCTATTCCCGAAAATGTATTTGGCTGCCAAACTGGCCCGAAACAATGGCCATTGATTGGGCCAATGGAGAACATGGCCTGCTGTGAATGGGAGCACATAGCTCTAAACAGCGAAGCGGGAATCCGGTGCTGCTGGATCGCATTTGCATTGTTTTGTGTTGTCTGACCTTTTGTTGGAAAACCCATTCACAGCACGTACTGTGCATCTTGGCTTCGAGCTGGATTTCGCGTTTTTGTTGAATTCGAATCCACCTGTGCCCGAAGGCACTCTTCAAATGGCTTTCGGCCAAATATAGCACAAAGCTTAGCTCCAGATGAAATTCATCCTCTATCCTTTGATTGTTTACCCACCGAACTCGTTGGCACATCAAGGATAGTACCAAAGAACTAAGTTGCAAGTGCCATGAAAGTGTGTTAGTAAATATATATAATGAATATTAGTCGCACTATTAATTCGGCAACATACTGCTAGTGATTAACATTCCTTTCGTTATTCGCATCCCCCGCCAAGTAAGTCACTCGCAATTATAATTAAGATCTATAATAGACATTTTCGGCCATAAAAGTGGGGAATAAATGCGTAATTCAAATTGATTTATGCTCTCGGTTACATGCATTGCGCAGCTGATGGCCATTCATTTTGGATCTTCATTGCTGCAATTGGGAGATCGAAGTGCTAGAATAGACAAAACGCATTAATCAATTATTTCTCAACATTTTCAATTGTTGTTCTGCGCCATTCGGAGCAAATGAGTTGGCTTCTTGGCCCCTGAGTAGAATTTATGGCCCAAGTTGTACGTGTGCAGCAATCGTTAACCCAATAAAAAGTACGTATACTTTTGCTGTTTGTGGGTGACATTTTGGCCGACGTTCGCGTTGGCTAATAATGAACACATTACAATTGGGACAGCTTTCCACGAGAGATTTTCGTTTGCGTTTTCGTTTTCGTTTTCATTTCATGTTTTGTTTTTGGCGGGAAAGTGCACCCAGGAGTTGCCTAGAGAACAGCACGGGTTCTGGCACCGCCTTTGTCTAGATTCGGGCCTCGGCGAATGTAAAATTATTTAAGATTTACGATGGTCTGTCAGGCCATGCCATGATGCCATGGTGCCAGGGTGCCAGGGTGCCATGATGCCATGATGCCACGATTCCGCTGCCTGCCTGCCCAGGTCTCCTTAATGACAAACAACAAAATAAAACAGAGAGGCAGGGGCCAAACGCGAGGCAGACAATGGGCCTTTTGCTCTGAATGCCCGAAAATGTGTTGTTTTGGGTCACAAACATGGGCGCACACACACGCACCGCGATCGAAATAGGTGTCCACGTATTCTTGGCACCCATTCAGGTGGTGGCTCACTCGGAGGCGATCCCTCCCAGGTCCCGCGCTCTGGGGGATTTTCGATAGTGGGTCACGCCGAGGTGCGAAGTGTGTGGAGTGCGGGGGCTGGAGGTTGGGGGCCAAGGTTGGGCGAGGAGATCAAAACAATTACGTAAGGCCTAGAAGAATGTTACCTGAAACCAATACCCTCGCGAATCATTGAATTTCTCGTGGGATAATTGATGGTGGCCTGCTTTCTGGGCGAATCAAATCAAGTTAAAGTCTGTGTGCAGCTTATTATTATAATCCATATTATTTGCGATTAAACGAAATCCGCATGCGAAGGCGCAGGCAGCTGACAATGGGAAGCTAGTATTAAGTAAGTCTCGATTAATGCGACGCGAGCAGCAACTTGCGACTGGAAATAGATGGTATCTCTGTTTACTCATCGCGAACTCTGTTTACTCCAACCGCAGGCTGCTGCCCGCCATCAGTGTCCGTATCTGGTGAAGCGGTACGAGAAGGAGTTCATCAACCAGGGAGGAGATAGCGCCTGGCTGGGCGGCCTGGACTTTATACCCGCCAAACTACGTGCCATATACGATATCAATAAAATATTAGCCCATCGTCCCTGGCTGCTGCGCAAGGAGCACATCGAGGTGGGTACTCCGCCACGCGGACTTCGCTTCATTTGCGGCATCCGTAAAATGCAAACTTTATGCTCTTCCAGCGGCTCACGAAGGGGAAGAACAGCTGGTCGCTGTCGGAGGTGGTGCACGCCATGGTCCTGCTCTCGCACTTCCACTCGCTGTCGTCCTTTGTGTTTTCCTGCGGCCTC
The DNA here is from genome assembly GCF_016746235.2 of Drosophila teissieri. Taxonomy (NCBI): domain Eukaryota; kingdom Metazoa; phylum Arthropoda; class Insecta; order Diptera; family Drosophilidae; genus Drosophila; species Drosophila teissieri. The sequence goes on from NC_053030.1 coordinate 22,241,410, forward strand.
ACACAAAAGCTGGACGGACTGTCCAGTCCCAAGCTGAAGAGTCCGCCCGCTGCAGTGGCCCCCACCATCCTCATCACGCCCACCTCGCCGACGGATCTGCAGAAGGGCAAGCCCGTGCTGGCGGAGATCTCGCTCAACAATGCAAATCCGGATTACAATAGCCAGACCGCAGCGAGCAGTAATGGAGGAGCTCCAGCAGACTCCGCGTCTGCGGCTGCGGATGGATCCGATGCAACGGCCCTTAATGGATATTTGGGTGAGTGCTCAGCAAGATACCTAAAGGCTTCTCACTTGAAGTAAATTGTTGCTATAAGAAGTCCTTACTGGATACTTAATTTCCCTGCGAGTCCTTGACTAACTTGATGCACTTGCAGCCACGGCGCAGCAACTGCCGCAGCAGCACGGCATCAGTGTGGAGGCGCTGATGGAGCGCATGAAGGTCCTGTCCCAGAAGCAGGACGAGTGCAGCGAGGCGGAGCTGAGCAGCCGCTTCCAGAAGGTGGAGCAGCAAACGGCGGAGCTGGCGGCCGTGACTCCGCAGGCGACTGTGTCCGTGCCCACCAACCTGTCGCACTACGTGGACGATGCCAACTTCATTTACCAGGACTTTGCCCGCCGCGGCACCGAGAGCATCAACACGTTTCGCATCCAGGACTACTCCTGGGAGGATCACGGCTACTCGCTGGTGGACGGGTGAGTGATGCGCCACACTTGTTGTCCCACTCGTACTAAACATTGTCCATTTCCATGCACGCCAGGCTGTACAACGATGTGGGCACCTTCTTGGACGCCAAGTTTCGGGCCGCCTACAATCTCACGTACTGCACCATGGGCGGCATCAAGAATGTGGACACGTCCAAGTTCCGGCGCGCCATTTGGAACTACATCCAGTGCATCTACGGCATTCGCCACGACGACTACGACTATGGTGAGGTGAACCAGGTAAGAACACAGCTTTGGCATGAAGAATTGGAAGTAACATTTCTGCTCCCAGCTCCTCGTGCGCCCCTTGAAAATGTTTATAAAGACAGCCTGCTGCTTCCCCGAGCGAATTACCACCAAGGATTACGATAGTGTGCTCGTCGAGCTGCAGGATAGTGAAAAGGTGAGTGGAATTTACCCGGTCTGCGTGGTTTTTGCACAGCCATTAATCGCCTCTATCTGATATCTGGCCCACAGGTTCATGTGAATCTGATGATAATGGAAGCCCGCAATCAGGCCGAGTTACTCTATGCTCTGCGCGAGATAATGCGCTATATGACTTGATCTCATTAAGTGAATAAACATACGTATATATACACGCCCAAAAACAACTCACCACCACACACATACCCACACATGCATAAAACATTTTGTTATTTTGAGAGCGCATCGGAAATTCGCCGAAACGGAAACGGAAACGCAGACTGCAGGATCCCAAAGGCGGAAAGAACCGCTAAAACACTGTTTTGAAAGACACACTTTGAAAGACACACTTTTTACAAAAAGAAAGAAGCAAATGCTGAGCTGCATGGACAGCAATTAATAGCCATTCGATATCGGTGTCCATTAAATGAATGTGAATCGCTTACTACTCAATTAACAATAGTCTGTGTCTATGGTTAGCCACACGCAAATTAATCACGTATACAACCACAATGCAAAGATGGAAAATAATTCCCAAATCGAGCTGAACTCAAAAGCAAAACTTTCTGTCTGTTTCCCTTTCGTGAATGTGCAAGCAATAATCACTGTACATATGTATTATGTTTTGTTTAATTATTTTAGCGCAATAAATACAACTTTATTTTAATTAAACACCCCATGTTTTCTTTTCTCCTTGGCGTCACTTCCCTCCAGTTTATGATCTCTTGTTTGTCCTTGATTACAATTATTCTGAGTTATCCTGAGTTTAGTGTTGCGGACAGAAAACGGTGATTGCAATTGTCGAGCTTTTGATGGAGAGATAATAAGTATAAATGTCTATTTTGATAGTATTTTAATCAGCTTATCAATGACTGTAATGTGTGTATCGCATCTAAAATATATTTGTAAGGCATTCAATGTCGTTGTAATGCATTTGACACCCGTCTTGCACTGTTACGAGGTCAAGTGTCAGCTATATATACAATAAGCCGAGCTTCAATTTAATCGGCAATACACGAATTTAATATACACTTGCTACAGGCAATTGGCTATATGGCAACTTTTAACGCTTAATTGGTCCTTGCTTGCTAACTTTCCATTTCCAGGCTGAAACCTTTGTTGAGCGGAGGTACTCACAACTTTCAGATGAACAAATCGGTTGTACCTTTTGCATTTGTGTAGATACATTTGACATTTTTGTCGAGATGCAGGTTTCGCGTGAAATGCAAACGAAATACTTAAGTCAGAATGTTTAATGCTAAGGATCTTGTTCAATATAGTTGTCCTGCCTGCAGGAGGATTTCAATTCCACGCTTTGATGGGTTATACAAAATATACAGAATATGAATGCAGTTCGAAGAGCTTAGAAACCATTTGTAGTAATAATTCCAGTTCTATTACGTATATTTGTGCAATATTTATAGGATAAGCGAAGTAAAACTAGCATGTAAGCAAACTGGAAAATGCCGAGTTAATGGTTTCTACAAAGCAGATACAAATACTTGTATGTACGACATTAGGCTTTGTAAGACCTCCAATTGTTTTCAGGCCCATCAAGCGAGTTAGATACCATTGTACATAAAACTAGCGAGCTGTGGCAATTCAAAGATGTGATTTTACCGAATATATATACAGGCACATGTATTCCTTTGCAAATAATTGATACATAGAACAAGTATATATATTTGGCCTAGGTATAATTTCCCCTTACACAGAGATTACACAGACTAGACTAAATTAATCGCTTCACATGTTCTTGCATCAATGGAACGGCGAGTGCAACTTGTAGGTGAAACTCTTTAAGTCATAAGTGCATATTATTAAGACACAAGAGCTCAAACAAGGCTGTTTAAAGTGAGTAAATATGAACGAATTTAACGAAAATACCGCGATTTTAAGGGTGGCAATGCAATTGCTGGATAAATTAGAGACTAAGCATATTTTAATGTTGAGTGTTTTGGTCAAATCATGAATACATATTTTCGAGCAGTGGCTCTTTCTAGAATTAAGCAAAAGTATACTTAGAAGAAGGCTTACACAAATTTAAAATGGGTGTTCAACAATCCAAATACTCGTACATGTACATGTGACTTTAAATCAAACAATTTCCCGTTGGAAATAATTTTATCCGTCGATTTTTGGTGTCCAGTCTAATCTTGAATGAAAAACGATCGCATAAATACACTACGTACTATAAGAAACCACAAGAGAGCACCACTTCATAACTTCAAACGAAAGACAAATAAGGAGTAACTCGATTGTACGTTTTGAAATCGAAATATTTCTTCTCAGATAAAACACACTATTTACCAACTAACCATACTATTTACCAACGCTTGTTCTATGTGATAGATCAGCCGAACTGCGATACCCAAAATTTTGTGACTGCTCTTTGGAGATCTCCATCTCGCGCTTAACTTGTATTACTTATATGTAAGCACACAGAATTATAAGTGTTTTTATCTTCTTGGTGTTTGGTGTCTAATAAAGCAACCCGAAAAGAAATAGTCCTCTCTAATGTTGGTATATACATGTTTATTCAATTAGATATATAATTTATAATCGTACCATTTCAGTATTCTTTTCATTACAATTAGTTCTCATTTACTTAGATTGACTACACAATTTGATAATAATTAAGAAGATTGTTTGGTTAAACTTAAATTGAGTTGAATAATCGATTCGGTTTATAAAATATTATGGTTAAAATACAATAAGTTCTCTTCTGATATGGCGACAAAGATATTAGGAAACCTCTAGAAAACTGCATTTAATAATTTCATTACGATTTAATACACATTGGTCCAACGCAGATTTAATTTTAGTTCTGTTTGGCGCTGCTCATCGAATTCCACACAGATTCTCAGGCTCGTAAGCTTTTCCAGAGAAGAGGGATTCGCTAGATTGCATCGCCAAGGCTTGTCGATTGTTATATAAAAGGAATGGGGCCGGGGGCGAGTAGTTAACAATTGGTAGATCATATATTATTGTTATTGCAATGTTCAACATCTAGGCACAAAATATATTGCTTCTCAATTGGGTATGAAAGTTATTGCAAAGTCGTTAAGCGTCGAGGGACCCAAGGCCAAGCCCCTCGACTATAAAACAAAATAATAATACGTAGTATGTCTGCGCTTTGTTTGTTAGGAATCATTGTTCGAAGGTCGAAAAGTTTATGTGGGAGACACACGCTTCGCGGGCGAGTTGCTCAGCAGGGCCGCCTCCTTGGCCCGCTCGTGCTCGTCCTGGAAGAAGATCTTGGTGATGACCACGTCGCCGGTACTCAGGGTCTGCGATTCGGCGTCCACCAGCTTCACCACTCGCTTGTCAGTCGTTCGCAGAATGGGCGTCACACTCCGCTCGCCCTGGCAATTGCAGTTCTTAATGCTGTAAGCAGAGTGTTTCAGTAGTTATTATTTATAGGGATAACACACAATTCAGCACTAACTTTTTGGATTTCTCGCGTATAATCTGCAGATTCTCGGTGGTCGCAATGCTCGAACCCAATTGCTCTTGCATAGAATTAGAAGCTATAATCTGGAATGAAAAAAGCATTAATGAAATCTAATAAATGAGTAATCGACGTGTCAGTACTAACTTGTTCACATGGCAGCGAGGTGGCAGTCGTCAGAATGGCCTCCAGCTTGTCAATACGGGCGATGCGATCCATTGACTTGTTCTGGAGAATCTCCTCCAGCATTTGCATGGATTCAGTCAGGCTGGGTGGCTCTGAACTGAAGCGTGGCGAAAAAGTGCCCGAAAGCGAGTTGTCCGAGGGCACCGAATCCAAACTGGGAAAGGCGTCGTTCTCGTTCGGCTCTGGTTCATCCTCTGAGTCACTTTGGTCTCTGGAAGCACAATTAGAATGGTCAGTTGGATGGTTGTTTATTTTGGAATTAATTCAAACCCACTTGTTGGGATTGCCGGCGGACTCCATCTTCTCCAGCTTCTTCGCCACCTTGTAGTAGCCCTTGAGGCGCTCCTTCTCATCCTCTGTTAGGTCCATATAGCTGTAAGTTATGAAAACAGATTAACATTAGTAATATTTAGAGGTAGACCATTACGTACCGCAGCAAGCGTATCTCGCGATTGGAGAGCACAATGCTCTTGCTGGTCTGGGCCAGCTTCTGTTTGAGATCGGACACCTCGGTGCTGACCTTGCGCTGCTTCTTGCGTATCTTGACCTCGTTGGGTTTGATCTGCATGAGTATTTGCTCGGTGCACAGCTCGGAGAAGAGAGCCCGATTCTCCGGCTTGATCTGCCGCGCCAGGTTGCCAAAAAGCTGATCGTGGATGAGCACCAGGACATCTCCCGCTGCGTACAGCATCATTTCGCGTGTGAGGGGTCGCTTGGCCCAGAACTTCTGGTCCCTGCGGTAGATCTGCTTCAGCTGATCCTTAATGGGGTTGCAGGGGGCGTTGTACTGCTCGCACAGCGAGTTCAGCGATATGTACTTGGCCTTGTAGACCTGCTTGCCGCTCTCCTGATACTGCAAGATGGCATGTGCGGCCTGTGTGTCGAACACATTCCGCAGCAGGATGCCAAATTGCAGATACAGATTGGCAGCGTCGTTGCGGCAGTCGTGTATCACCTTGATTACCTGGTCGTGCTCCAGCACGGTCTTCAGTCCACCATCGGTGACCATCGCCGGACAGGACTGCACATCGAACAAGAAGGCTTCGCCCCGTGTCGTTCCAATCTCAATCAGGGTGATCTCGCCCTTCAGGCCCAGGTTGATGCCCTCGCAGTCCAGGGAGACCACTATGTTCTCGTTCTTGGCCGCATACTTGAGTATGATGTCGGTCACAAACACCGACTGCTTGACATTCGCTATCACCGTGGTGTTCTGCAGCACCTTTATCTTCCAGGTGTCGCCGACGAAGTAACTATGACTAGGTGAGTGGTTGGCATTGTTCGGATTTGCATTCGAGTTGCTATTGGCGTTGTTTGCAGCACTACTGGCATTTTGGTTGGAACTCGTATTGGCAATGGAATGCACGGGACTGGCGTGCGGGGAAGTGGGCCCGCCCTGCTGGTTGGCCAGCGATTGCTTGTCCTTCTCCAGGTTCTCGGCTAGCGTCCGTATAACTAGGGTGTTGATGCGCTGCTTCAGCGTTTGGTTAACACTATTCAAACGCTGCTCCGCCGGATTCTGCGTCGCCTGCTGCGGCGGCTGTTGCTGCTGCGTTTGCAGTTGCAGCGCCTGCTGGCTGGGGTTATTAATGGGCCCGTAGCAGGTGTTCGCACTGGGATAGTTGTTCTCGCACAGGTTCTCCAGCTTCAGCTCCGACATGGGCACGTAGCTGTCGAAGCCAGAGCTTGGCTCCGATTTGGGCTGCCCGAACTGGCCCTGGCTCTGTCCACCCATCACATTCGAAACGGGGGCATTCAGCTTGAAGTTGGGGCAGGCAATGCTGTTGTTGTTATTATTATTGCTGCCGTTGCTGCCATTGTTGTTGTTCGTGTGGCCATTACTCCGCAGTGCCGGCGATTGCAGTCTCTGCTGCACCGAGCTGACAACTCCAGCAACTCCAACTCCAACTCCAGGTGTTGGTTCCTGCTTGCGAGTGCTGGCGCTGTTGTTATTGTTCAGCGCATTGAATTGCTCCCGGGTTTGGGCCTGTGCCTGCTGGATGTGCGTGTCGCTGAGCTTGGGCTTCTGCAGCAGGGTGACTAGATTGGCCTGGATGTGGAAGCAGTCCGCGAAGAGCTTGAGGAAGGAGCTCAAGTCGCCCGGCGTCTTGAACATGCGCAGCCACTGGTCCTGCGGGAAGTTGGTGGTCAGCAGGTGGAACAACTGGTCCACCAGCAACGGTCCCTTCACCTCGATGCACTGGGCAAAGAAGTCCAGCATCTGCTGCGTGCCTCGCGTATCGATGTTCGACTGCGGCAGATGGAGGCGATCCCGCGCCGGCAGATCCGTCATGTTCTCACAGCCCACCAGCATCACGTAGTCGTCCGTCACCTTGAAGGTGTCCGTGTGCTTCATGAGGAAGTCGGTGAACTCCTTGATGTGTTGGCCTGTGTGGAAAATGACGAGGGTTAGATGAGGCTTCTGATGCATATGTAGTTACAGTCCAGGTTGCCACTTTAAATGCTAATAAAGACTGGGCTATTGTTCATATTTATCGATTTAATGCCCGAATAATTTGCCGGTGTGCAGTAACACCGTCGTTTCGCATTACGTCCATTAGTTTTGAGTGGCAGCCGTGATTGTGAACACTTCCTTTCCGTTATTCCGTCCGTTTATAAAACTCACCCGATATGTGACGCACTTGGGGAGACGCCTGCGACCGGTGGCCCAGGAGACTGCGAACGGGCACCTCGGCAGCCGCTCCGTACTGCAGCATCTTGTTCTTGAAGTAGTCTTTAGCCTCTTGGATGTAGTCCCGCTTGCCCCCGCAGCCGCCGTCGTCCGCGTTGTGGTGCTGATAGGCGTTCACCTGGACGTAGTCGCCGTCCACCAGAAATATGGCCGGGTACTGGGCGAGGAACTTCTTCAGACCTGTCAATCGCCGGAGCAAAGATGTCAATTACAATTAGGTGGCCATTAGGGGTGAGCCCGCCCATCGATGCGAGTGGGTGGCTAATGCAGTAAAAATGTTGCAGCTACGCCAGCGTAATTAATTTACTTTCAATCTGTCAACTCGGAAAGTGCGTTCGAAAGAAGCGTAAGTACTTAGTGTAGCATAGTTGGTTAAATCCCGGGCACAACCTGATGGTTTCAACTCCCAACTTTAACAATTCGACAACTGGATTGTGAAAACTTTGCTCTGATTCGTGCTTATATCAGCGGGAAACATGTGCCTGGATTCCCATAATTAACAACATTGTTTAATCGCATAACCATCAAATGACGGCTCACATCCATCCGCATGTGCCACATGTATGTGGATGTCTACGTATGAATAATCATGAGTGTTTTGTACTGCCTGCTTCTGCTTCTGTGTTGTTGATTTGGTTTGTAAAGTTGGCTAAAGTTTCTGGATTCAAAGTTAGTTTACAATTGCATGAATGAGGCAAGCTCTGCCGCAGATTTGACTTTGTGTAGTTGCACTGGGAGATTAAATATGCTCGTTTCAATTAGAAACCATTTAGGATTGACACATAAAGTGTAAGAGTGATTTTAGGTCCTAATGGTTCGTTTAAATATGTGTAACATAGTATTTAGAAGCAGCTACCCCTCTGACAACGCTTAATTGTTCTCAGTGTAGTGCCAACCGAATGAAAAGTGAATGCACTCAGGCCGTGGAATCGACTGAGTGAGCCAGCGAACCATTTATTTGATAAATCAGGTCATACTCGTAGTTGCCGCCGCGGCGTCCCAAAACGGGGCATCCCAACCCAACCCACCACTTCCACATCCACATCCACTTCCAGCTCATCATCCGCAATTGGTAGGAATGCGATGAGCACTAGCCTCCATGTGTCCCATTGTACCAGCGCCACCCTCTCCACCCACAAAGCCATCTGCTGTGCTCGGCATTGTTTGGTTTTGGTTTTGGGTGATATGACGTGACAAGACAACGCGCAGCGATGGATAGATCAGGGGTTTTGTTGCGTGTCACTCGAATTTGGCTCCATAATGCCAGACATGAATTAATTCAATTGCATTTGACACAACTCGGCTGTAGTAAAGTCGCATAAGAAAGCGAGCGCTGATTGATGAAATCGGACTGGCATTATGCAAGGTGTGCGCTAGCTAGCTGAAATGCCCACGGATTTGGCCAGTCAATCGTAGTGTAATCCCCGAGCAAACATCTCGTTATCCCAATTCCCGGCTGCCAAATGAGCCACAAAACTGACAAATGGCTAGTCATTTGCACCGCCCAAGGAACAGGAGGTCGAACCAAAAGGGGTTTCGAGCGTAATTCAATTTTATGTTTACTTAGAGAAATTGAAATTTGTGGAACAAATCGAAGTTCATGGCGTATCAATATTAATATTTACCGATGGCGGACGCCCAGCACGAATATGTAATGTAATGTGCCCAAATATATACAACTTGGCCACTTGGCGGGCTAATATTTGTATTTGTCTGCGGCTGTGCTGTGTGCTTAGCCGCAATTCTTGGCAAGCAAACTGTTTTGGCAGCACCCGCCAGCCGCCAGCCGCCCGCCAAAGTGAATGTGGAGCAGGTGTTACGGATTTGGGGTGTTTTTTTTTGTGTTTTTGGGCGTCTTTGGGGCAGCACTGCCGCATTTTACGGCTCGACCCACTTGGACACATTTTTTTGCGGTGGCAATTTTCAAATGCACCGAGGACACTCGCCATAAATTTATGTATATTTATGCCTTGCCGCTTATTGAAGAAAGCGTAAAACGTAAAACCAAACGAAACGAAATGGAAGCACTTCCCCGGGATGTTGTGAATCGAAATGTAAGTGAGGAAAAGTAAGGAAGTGAGGAGCAGCCAGGTAAAGGGTTATGTCTGGCCGTAAACTCCGGATTTTATGACTCACTTGGGGGGCTGGGAGCCATCCACCCCATCTCCTCCATCCATCTCCTCCAGCGTAGACCATTCTCAGGGTCGTGACTTCATTAGGAACTCATTAGTTCCGCCTCATCACAGCGTCCTGACGGTCAAAACGGTTAGCAGCGATCAATTAGAAACAAATGGCACACTCTTCGCAAATAATGAGTGCCACACTCACTTTCGTCTTAAACAAAATGCTTCGCCCTTTGCAATTAATGTCAAAAATCAATGCGAGTTCCATTTTCTTCGAGGAAAGAAAAAGTTAAAATGCCGGGAAATGTGGAACTTGAGGGGGGATTTCCCGGGTGGATTTCCGCGGGTTTCCGGGGGTTTCAGGGGTTAAGGAGGAGGGAGCGCCGGCTGGCAGGCGTTAAAGGATTTCCTCCCCTCGACATAAAATCGTTAAATTTACGACAATGTCAGAAATTCAAATGCGTGGCGAAAACGCAAAAGCTTCAAGCGAAATTAGTTGGCAGATCGAACAGCCAATCACTCTAAAGTCAGCTAAGCTATACAAAAATGCTTAAAAATTGATAATCAATGAACAGCAAAGAGTTACAGCATTTGCAATCGATTCAAGTAAGTTATTCCACTAAGTTTCCATGTATATTCCATGGTATTTCAGACAGCACTCTATCTTGATTTTCTACTTTTCATTCGGCTGTGTGAATAAACCAACTATGTCATTAGTTCCAAAATTGATTTCTGTGTAGCTTAAGTATTTATTTCATTTGCTGTGACAACTTTTTGCCAGTTGCCCGTGTGTTTTGTTTGCTTTGGCAATCGATTACGCAAAGCGAAAAATAAACACACACAGAAAAACAGTTGCGAACCTTCGCAAAAGGCTTGGCCTGTTTTGGTGCGAGTGCTTTTTTTCCACATATTTTTACTATTTTTTCTATTTTGTATATTTTTCACATTTTGTGTGTGTGCAATTATTCAAAGCCGCTGGCAAGTCAAAATGGCAAAACGATAAACTGAGAAACTGAGCTAAATGGTCGTGTTTACTTCTGGCAGGCCGTTAAATTAGCAGCGAAATTTAAGCTCGCCATTAACGAGTTTCAGTTCAGCAAACTCTCCAAACTGTTTGTCTAACCCAATAAACGACGTTTAAGTTTCTCCCTCTACCTCTTGCTACAAAATTGCTTTCAACGTTAATTTCCCGAAAATGTTTTCCCCCCAGAAAGAGAGAGAGAGAACCCTCATCAATCGCTGGGGAATGGGAATATGCATGGTGGCACACACACACCTCCATTTATTATTGAAGCAACAAATGGATTTGGATTTGGATGTGGTCTCCGTCTCCGGTCCCCAGAATATCATGCAATTTTATTGAAATTCAATTGAACATTTTTGTCACGTAATCGACACTTTTCTATTACAAAGTTTCCTGGCCAAAAGCCGCATAATGGGCAAATCGGATGCGGATGGGTCTATTGTGGGCGGCAGTCGCCGGGGTGCAAAATGCGGTCCCATCGGCCTTAACGGCTTATAAGTTGGGCAAACAACACGTTGACAAAACTGAAGAGGCATAAAATATGTTTGTGATATTGGGATTTCAGCTCTGTCCCAGTGGGCTACAAACCGGGCTTAGTGGCCGAAATGGGGTTGCCATTATTGTCATTGTCCAAGGAACTGCTTATCACTAGCTCGATAGTTCCATTCCTGAATATCCAACTGACTCTTTTCTATTTATAATTACAAGACCTTGACATTTCCCATTAACTCATTTTCCTAGTCTGTTTTCCTAATCCTGCTGCGATTTGCGTGCCCGCCGCATATTTCCCTGAACTTTCCCTACCTTTTCTATTGCGTTCTTGGCCAAAAGTAAAACCAGCGCTTTAAGTCGCAGACTAAACTATTTCGGCGGAAAATGTTGCTCACCCGGGGTAAACACCATTTGTCTTGGCGGCAGAGTCACGCACATGGGTAAAAAATCAACAAATGTGATAAACATTTTGTTAAATGTTTGTTTTCTTGTTGCAATTAGTGGATTCGAAGAGTGTGAAAGGCTAGAGCAGGGTTTGTGACAATTTTGTCACGGTGTATGATGTGACAACTTAATTATGGCTATAAGTTGATATTCTCGAACAGATCTTTGATTATAACTTGGCCTAAAATGATAGCAGAGCGAATGTTTTAACCGTTTTGTGCAGCTTTTTACATAAACTAACGATCCCTATCACTTTTTTGCAGATTTCCAAAAATTCAAAATTTTGGCATTTTTTGCATTTTTTATAAGGGGTACCATCATCAAATTTTGCGAAAAATGGCCAAAATCAACATTTGCAACTAGGCACACCACTGGATGGGGAATTTTATCACGATTTCAACAAGGTGAGACATTCCATATTTGGTCCACTACTTTCTAGCGAAAAATCTAGCGAAAAATCATAAAATTACAGTACATGCGTAATGTTCTTTTAATTAGCAAAGTTCTAAAACCATTCCCACACAAACTCAAGTTCAAGATGATTCCGTGGAGCTAAATGATTTGCTATTAATCCCTGAGGTGCGGAGCCAACAAATGCGTGCCATTTCCTGTGGCTCTTTTTCAAAACCCCCTGCTCCGGAGTGAGAACATCAAACAAATGTCTTCACATATCTCCGGCTCGAGGGAAAGTGCATTGCACCTTCCCAGCTCCCAGCTCGCAACTCCCAACTTCCAACTCCCAGCTAAGTGGTGGCTATTTATAAAAACCGAAAGTTGTTTGTTGCGGCTATTTTTAGTCGCTCTCTTTAGTTAACCGTGCACTTTGATAAACAGCGTGGCTCCGAGTTTTCCATGTGCCGAGTTGTCAATGGAAGTACAACACGTGTACGTCGAGAATCTCGAGTCTTTGCCTGTTTTTCGTAGACCAGTTGTAAACCAACACCCATGCCACTTGTGGACAACATAATGGGGGGAGCATTATCGATTGCAGTTTGGCGGCGGCTGCAATGAAAGGCGATAAACCCTTGGCATGTTTTTGTGGTTTTTGGCATTGAGATGAACCGGCAGATGGAAAATGAGGCGCACAAACTCCCCTCCGGCAAACTGGCAATCGCAATCGCAATTGCAGTTGCAATTGGAAATGGAAACGGCAATGACATGTGCACTTGGACGCCGACCACTCGAAGGCAACATGCACAACACAATCATCGACTGTGACTGTGACAAACAACGCAAACCCGCAGGTGCACAAATATGTTTGTTCCGCAGCCGAACAAGAGTGTCCGCTGTCCAGTGTCCACTGTCCACTGCTGCTTTCCACCGCGTGCACGTTTCCAATTTCTCAGGCTCGGCCGGCGACATTTTAAATGAGAGCTACTTGAATGCCACGGCATTTTCAGCGCACTTTCTTGAGCTTTATTCGATCCAGTTTTCCGATTAAAGAGCGCTGTTTCCAATTCAATCAATATGCCAGACTTTTTTCTTTGCACTTTACTTGCATCTTAGATCTATGGTGTATGTGTGGGCCTATGGTGGATTGCTAGTTTCGAAGTGGCAATCATAAGGAGGATTGCTGAACTTACCCGACTGACTGCCTCCGGCGATTTGGCGCATCTCCTTGGTGAACTCCTTGTTGCCGAACTGGCAGGAGAGGTCGTGCACGGTGCGGGGCTCGCCCTTGTCCAGCAGCCGCTCCAGGAAGAAGAGCAGCGTCATGTTGCGTGCCATCTCGTACTCCATGGACTCCATTGCGGGGCCTGCTGTGTCCACTATCCGCTATCCGCTATCTGATATCTGCTAGTTGCTATCTGCTATCCGCTATCCGCTATCTGCTCAATTATTAATCCGCCCGAGTACGTCACGTCGGCTGCTTATCTGTGGGTAGAGGGGGAGGGAGGGGAGAGCGTGAGTGAGTGAGGTGAAATGGCCAACACTTATGCAATGCGCCTAGAAAGCCGGCCAAAAGGCAGGGCAGAAACTAGCCAAACCGCAGGCACATATTAGTTCGCACTGAGAGAAACTAGATGAGCTCAACTTTCGCATCTCGCGTTGGCCCAACTTTACTTTACTCTATGAGGATCGCAAAAAGTTCATAATTAAAGTGATTTTTTCTCGCTGTGCAGCTTCGTTTCGTTATTTATTTAATACATTTGCACTTTGCCACTTGAGCGGCTGCTGTCGCTCTCTCTTTCCCGCTCGCTATGTGCCTCTCACTCTCTAGCTCGACACTTGTCTTTTGCATTGCATTGTTTTTGTGGCTCGCCTTGCACTAGTTGAAAATATTCGAAGCAACGGCGGGCGGTTGCAGAGCCATAAACTTTGTTTTGCCTCGTGAATAATTGAGGAGCACAGACTCAAGCGAATGGAGCACGTACGAAGGAGTTGCTTCCGTTCCTAGGGGCTGCGACTTCCGTATCCTTGCGGCATGTCCTTGCGCGCCGCTCGAAAGTTTGAAATCAACTGGCAGTTTCCTGCGCCCACAACATAAACACCGGCGAATTCAGCCAGCTGACTGTGCGGCGAAAGCAGGAGTCCACGTCACGGCGAATTGGCATCAGTGTTGCCAGCAGGGAATTTCGAAACCGCCAAAATCGGTGACTGAAAACAGTGAAAACTCGCTAGGCCACAATCAGTACATAGAACCGAACAGTAAATGATTAAAAAATTGCATATCTGCTCTCATTCAGTTAAAGATTTATGAGCCATTTCAGCTTGACAAGAGCTAATCTACAAAAATCAAACTACCGTTAGATCGCCAGAGGATATTCAACATAGCGATGATGGACTGTATGGGAACGCGCCAATTGGAATTTGCATGGGATTAGTGCAAATAAGACTCTGAGCACAATGGGATTTGGTTGGACTTTTCGAATGGAATTCGGTGGGAATCAAAAGTTGGCGATCAAAAGTTGGCACCTCGTCGGGGCTATGGCTATATATATCACGTTTTAATTTGTTTGTTGCTGCCTCTGCTTTTTGCCGCCGGTTGGCATGTGAAAAGTGCCAGCGCTGCAGAACAGGTGATTGACACAGAAAGAAAGGTACAAATGTGCAGCGGAAATGGAAAATGAAAAGCGCCAGCTCCCAGGAGTGCATATTACTATTTTGCCAGGCGTAACAGAACTTGCCACTCATTATTGTTATCCAACAGGAGGGCTGTAATAAGAGGTAGCCAATAAGAACTGCAGGTGTAGCTGTGTTTGTGCTTTCCAATTGATAAGCAAAAACCGTTGACAACAAATATGTATTGAGAACGGCAACAACAAAGCACACACATTCCAATCAGCCGACGTGTGTGTGTGTGCCGTGCGCTGTACAGGTATTTGTGCGAGTGTATGGGTGGCAAAACAAGAAACTCCAGACACACCGATAAAAAGAAGAGTCTTATTAGAAGCGAAAGAGTGGACAAGTGCGCGATGCGATGGCTAAAGAAAGGTAAAAACAATAAAGGAAAGGAAAATAACATCTGCCAGAGAAAACGCGCAAAATATATGCAAAAGAAGAGCAGTTATAATTACCTGTCAGTTAATCACTTGTTTGTCTTTTTCCCTTTTGTTTGTTTAAGTGCACTTGTGATCTATATTTAAATTGATTGACACACACACGCGATACAGATCCTCGCGTTTGGGATTTCTCACCAGATCTGCGATCAGATCTTAGTTTTAGCTTTTCGTGTCACTACTATTATACTATACTGCTATTCCACTGGCGATTTCCAATTGGGCTTCAATTAATTAACATTTTTCGGCGCAATTAACCCATACACTTGCAGAAAAACTGCGACGAAAGCAGTTAGTTATTTTCGTAGCTATGTTGCTGCTGTTGTTGTTGTATCACTCACACACTCATGCACACATATGCGCGCTGGTCAGGTAGGTTATGTAGGTGTATGTGTGTGAGTGTGTTTGTTAGGCACTTTGAACTGAAGGTTGGTAAAAAGTGTAAAAACCACTTGTTGCACCGTTTTAGAGGCACTCGGCCAATTGGAGAATGCTGCACGTGAATTTGCGACTCCGGCCGGTTGGCGGGCAACAAAAACGCACTCGCTGGCAGATAAAAAACGGACAATTGGCACGGTTTTCGGAGCGGAGCGATGCGATATGATGATGACAGCGCCAACGCGAACACACGAACACAAGCGCAGCGAAAAACACCAACGAATCGAATTTAGAAGGCGGGCGGCGAAGCGAAGGCGGTGGCTAGTGTGACCAGTGCGCAGGCGGGGCAGAAATACCAGCCAGCGGTTCGGTTGGTATTTTACGAACCGGGTGGCAGCGTTGCGCGGCGTGACCGTTACGCAGTGTGACCATTGCTTCGATTTTCAAAACCATTTTGAAAAATAGTAGCCTTCTTTTTTTAAGATTTCACAGAATTACATATTGTCGTTTATTATTATATCATACGTATCGTATTTATTATTACATTAAAAATCATCTCATAAAGAATATAAGAGATATACAGTGCAGTGCATATACATGTTGTGTTAAGGGATCATCTATTTCCTAACTCATAGTACTTGCTGTAGTCCAAATCCCACCATAAGTTTTTTGAACCTTAGTTAAGACGTTCAAGGCAGTGCTTTCTTACTTTGGTACATCCTTCAAAATCTCTAAGTGCCACATACGCATCTGTTCATATTTAAATAAGACAAAGTGTTAAAGCACTAAAAGAATAGCTGAATAGCTATAGAAAAGAACACAAAGCAATATCCGAGTTGCCTGTGTTTGCACACTTGCTAAGAAAAAGCTAGCTCTAACAAATCCACAATTCCCCATTGTTGACTTGTCCAAACAAAAGTATTTTCGGCAGTAATCTGCCAAGTTGTCACAAGAGTATCCTACTGAGCCACGTGCGGCATATGCCGGTTGAGAGCACACACACATTCTGAAAATGGGTCGAAATAATTGTAGGTGATGCGTATAAATACGCCAATTAAAATCATAGAAGGTACAGTACTTGAGTACAGTGTTCAACGAACGGAGCTAAAGATGCGATTCCAATTCATTCTGGCCTTTGGTCTGGTCGTCCTCGTCGCTTATGGTGGCACCTCAGGCACCACAGGAACCACAGGCACCGATTCCACGAGTACCACGGGCACCACAGGCACCGATTCCACGAGTACCACGGGCACCACCGGCACCACGGGCACCACCGGCACCACAGGCACCACCGGCACTACAGGCACGACCAGCACCACTGGCACCACTGGCACTACGGGCACCACGAGCACCACAGGCACCACCGGCACTCCCAGCTCGTCCACCACCAGCTCTAGCACCCCCAGCACTTCATCCTCGACCAGTCCTTCTTCTTCCACAACTTCCACTTCCCCATCGACCACCTCCCCCTCTTCCAGTGACTCCTCCTCCTCCGGCTCCAGCAGCAACTCCTCGTCGGCCAAGCAGAAGCGCAAGGAGAGACGTCGCCGCCAGAAGCGTCGTGAGAGGCGTGAGAGACGCCAGGAGAGACGCCAGGAGAGGCGCCAGGAGAGGCGCCGGCAAAACCGCCGGGGCTAAGATGGGAAGTCCAACTCACAAGACATTGTATCTGAAGGCAAATAAATCGATTATATGAAAACAAAATGGTCTTTATAGGTGTGAGCACCTGTTTTGAATGCTCTATAGATGGCAATTTTGTTTAGCATACTTTTAGACTATTTTAGAGAAATGATTTCAGCCCTCCACAGAATTTCAGTGTGTACCAGCAAGCTTTCTTTGCTTTCTAAGCTTTCACGCCAAACTGGGCGTGGATCAAGGCCAAAAAACGAAGTTCTAATTCGTTACTAATTAAACAATAGGGCTCTTTTGATTGGCTGGCTCAATGTATTCATAGCATATGTGCAAACACAGCCCAATGTTAGTTAAATAGATGAATATTAAGCCTTTTGCACAGTAAGCCTTATTTAAATAACCTCTAGTAAAGATCAAGATATTGTATCTACATGAAGAATGAATTCTAAATAAAAGAAAACTTAGCACTTACTCCTAATGATTGATGTGTGCTATTACTGATGTGATGTTCTGACAACGGACTCGTCGTCGAGTACTCGAAGCGATCATCTTGGTGATGCGATCGATGCGATGTGACCTTGAGATGCGAGGCGAGGGCGACGGAGTTGGAGATGAACCGGCGTAGGCAGTTGCAACCAGGGCCAAAAGACCAAAGACGATTACGAATGGGAAACGCATCTTCAGCTCAGCTTGTCACTTGGCAGATCCACTTGATCCACTTGATGATACTTGTCCAGACAAATAGATTACATTTAACAAGAAAAAACGGTCTAGCCGAGTTCCTCGACTGTCTGATACCCGTTACTTACTGACAGTTTTTGGCGGCTTGTGAGCGTTACAGTGGGCGTGGCAACATGGGTCAACGATTTTTGAAAACTTAATCTGAACTCTCCAGATTCAGATGGACGGACATCCCGATCAAGAATATATATACCTTATATGGTCGGAAACGCTCCCTTCTGCCTGTTACATACTTTTCAACGAATCTAGTATACCCTTTAACTCTACGAGTAACGGGTATAATAAAAAGACGAGACAAGCTACTCTGTAAAAGCGAAAGCTGTAGATGGCTGTGGAAAGTTCTAATTCGTTACTAAGTAAACTATACCGATTTTTTGATTCAATGTATTTATTTTTGCACAGTAAGATATATTCAAATAACCTCTAGTAACCATACATAAAGATCAAGATGGCATGATGGCATAAAGAATGAATTCTCTATAAAAGAAAACCTAACATTAACTATCTACTACCTAATCTACTACTTTATACTTCAAAATCATAGGATTCTTCAGTGGAGAAAATAGTCTTCCTCTTTCTCGTTTTCAAAGAGGGTCCCAAATAAGTTTCTATGTCTGACTAAGACTTTGGTCGAAATGTTTTCCGTGACCTTTAGAAGTACCAACTCCCCACCAATACTGTGATAACTACAATGATTGCTTTTCTATATGCATTTATTTCTCAATTTTACACTTTCATTGTTGGACTTAACCACACCGACAGTTTATCTATTTATCCCCTACGATGACGCTTCTTCTCTGCACGTCGCTCTGCGCGCCTTTCCTTCTGCTTCTCCTGCCTCTCCCGGCGAAGCTTCTGGCGCCTCTCCTCGCGCTTCTCCTGACGCCTCAGCCGGCGAAGCCTGCGAAGCTTGCGCCTCAGCTTTTTTAGCTCCTTGCTGTCCGAGCTCGAGGAGGAGGAGGAGGAGGAGGAGTCAGTGGTACTTTCGGTGTCGGTGGCGAGCGTCGTGGTTGTGGTTGTGGTGGTCGTCGTGGTGGTGGTACTGTTCGAGGTGGAGGTAGAGGTGGAGTCGGAGGTGGAGGTGGATGTGGATGTGGAGTCGCTGGCACCATAGACGGTCGCCACGAGGACAGCAAGACCAAAGGCCAGGACGAAGTGGTGTCTCATCTTGATGTCTGTCTGTTGAACACTGTACTCAAGTACTGACTGTTTCCGGATCCGAGTGGGGTATTTATAGGGCCTATCTGGAGCTGTTTGCTCCAAAATCTGAATCTGAGCGTGGTCTACATTTGATCTTAAAATGTGGTTTTGTTGATCAAGTCTGGAAATGGATGTGGAAAGTTCCTATATTTGTGTTTTTTTAGCAATGGAGCTACTGCTTGCGCCATGCTATTTTTAGCGGTTGTGCAAACACAGGCCTAGAAGAAAGCGCTTAAGTTAGACGACCTTTATGATAGAACATTCGCTATAAAGCAGCAATAGTATTTTATAATAATTATTCTTGTAAAATATTATAGTAAGAAAGGCCACAATGTAAACCCTTCTCAGCCTTAACATATGCACTGATTGTTTCTATTGTACTTAATTGTTTTATTCATAAACATTTTCTGTAGTCACTTCTTATCCAAACACTATATTTGTTGTTGTCTACGCTTGTAGACTGTTTCCAAAATCAACAACTGCTTCAATGTTTAACTTCACAACAACAACCATTCCACCTTTTCAGACTGTTTCAGCAAAACTCTGGACACGTGCCAGATGCTGAGATGTAGACCACGCTTAGATTCAGATTCAGACAAAATCTTTCCAGCCCTATAAATACCCCACTCGGATCCGGAGTCTATCAGTACTTGAGTACAGTGTTCAACAGACAGACATCAAGATGAGACACCAATTCCTCCTGGCCTTTGGTCTTGCTGTCCTCGTGGCGACCGTCTATGGTGCCAGCAACTCCACATCCACCGACACCTCCACCTCGAACAGTACCACCACCACGACGACTACCACAACCACAACCACGACGCTCCCACCCCCACCGAAAGTGCCACTGACTCCTCCTCCTCCTCCGACGACGACAGCTCCGACAGCGAGGAGCTAAAAAAGCTGAGGCGCAAGCTTCGCAGGCTCCGCCGGCTGAGGCGTCAGGAGAGGCGCGAGGAGAGGCGCCAGGAGCTTCGCCGGGAGAGGCAGGAGAAGCAGAAGGAAAGGCGCGCGGAGCGACGTGCGGAGAAGAAGCGCCATCGTAGGGGATAAACAGATAAACTGTCCAACAATGAAAGTGTCAAATTGAGAAATAAATGCATATAAAAAGCAATACTCCTAGTTATCACAGTATTGGTCGGGAGTTGGTACACCGAAATGTTAGTCAGACATAAAAACTTAATAACAACAGAACAGTGGTGGTAATAGGCGAGTTGTCCGTGTAGTTCGTCGTGTCCGCGATCAATTGTACTGACTTTAAGGCTCTACGAACTTTCCAAACATTCGAATCTATATTCTGATTAGAAAGTTCGATGCAGAAATGAATTTCAAAAAGACCGCCAAACGGTGCTGCCAGATGGTCGAATGCCGTACGCTGCAGAGCGGATCTTTGTTCTTCAAAGGAATGGTCATACTTACACCTCCACTTGCCACCAAAACAAAGGTTAGCTCGTAATTTAATCAAAATAAAATAGTAAATCAAAATGCCGGTGGATTGGTTCGGATATGTGTACGCAGCCACGGTTGCCGCCGGAGGCATCATGGGTTTCGCCAAGGCGGGTGAGTTGGCAGCCCCCGGACCACTGGTCATGTCGATTGTGCAACCTATGTATGTATTCCAGGTTCCATTCCCTCGCTGGGTGCCGGTCTGGCCTTCGGAGCCCTGCTCGGCTATGGGGCCCACCTGAACTCCCAGGACACGCCACGCCCCCTGCTGCAGTTGGGCACCTCCTTGTTCCTGGCCGGAATGATGGGCGCCCGCTGGAACCGATCCGGAAAACTAATGCCCGCCGGCATGGTCTGCCTGCTGTCCGTGGCCGCCTTGGTCAAGAATGTGGCCACCTACAATCGCTACCTAATGCCCACCCCCACAAAGGCCCCTTAAGCTGATTCCCCTGCCATGGATGCCAACATGCTGGACTTGCCAGGAGATTACCCTACCTTAATTTTTCATTCTTATTGAATAGGTTTTCTACTTCATTGGTGATTGGACTTTTGTTAATGCGCTGTGTCACTTCTAAGATAGTGATAAGAAACTGTACTTGCTGCAAATATATTTTATCACCTATGCTTTTAACTTAGGACGTGTTTTTAGTCGGTTCTTCTGTTCTTTTGTTTCTTCTGTTTCTTTTGACCGCAATGTAAATTTCATAGCATACTTTCAGGCAGCTTCTCAAATTCCCAGTTCGCATATAATAAAGATGAAATTTCAAATCTTTTATGTATATTTATTCTTTAACTTAGTTTTTGTTTCTTTTGTGTGTGTGATAAATTTACAGTTTCATTTATTATAAGATGTTCAGTTAACTACAACTAAAACTTAGCTATTACATTTTGTTGCTGTATAAAAAGAGCATTAGGCTAGGTAAACGTAGAGTGATGAATTTCTTTAGAATTTAGGCTTCTAACAAATTTAATACGATAATGAAGTGAATAATTTGAGTTTTCTTGTAGGCAAAGTGCGGCAAGGTAGGTGTATTATTGATTCGCCACCTTTCTAGCATTTTCCCAACAGGAAACGATAAATATTGGTTAAGTAAAGAGTACAAATTATATATGTTTATCACATTGGAAAGTGGGATTATTATTAAATTTCCTTTCGATTGATTTGTGGCTCAAAGAATAATTTAGGTTGTCTGCCGAAAGTGCGTGTGTAGATGAACTTTTTACAGAATTATATATGTACTATTTTACAACATTTTTTGCGTTTTGCATTAAATTAGATTACATAATATATGCGTGTACTGAACATAACAACTTTGCTCGGCTGCTGCGTTGCACTCAGCAAACAGACAATATTTTAAATTAGTTGCGGCTAGAACTAACAACAAATCAATAGGGTTTCGTACAGAGTATAATAGTAATAAATTCTAGCTAAAAACACGTTAAGCTGCAAACATTCCTTCCAATTTCGATGGCAGTGACGTCTGCGTGCCAGTTCCAAACGTTCCCCAATGCGGCTGCATTGCACTTTCACTAGAACGGAAACAGCTTCCAGTTAACCACTGCGGATGCCGGATGCGGAATGCGGGAACGGAACGAAAACGGAAGCGGGGAAGAAAGAGAGAAAAACGCAGGAAATTAGTGATGGTGGTAGAATACAATTCTCGTGGGGCGTGCAAGAATAATGGGCTAATTTAGGAGGTTTATTTCGTATGCAATAGATAAATATTTTTGCAGACGCCGGCCATTTTGAATTGTGTGGGTGGTTGAGTGGTATGTGCGTGTGTTCCATTCCATGCGATTCCACTTGCCAAATTACTCTGTTTCACTCTTGCCATTTTGCTGTCTAATTATTTGTATTTTAGTATGCAGAATGCGTTCTTGATTCCATGCCACTCTTGCAGATCAAATAGAATACTTAGGTGCTACAGTTAAAGATGTTCTGATTAGATAAAGTTTCGATCGGTTTTGCCTTCAAACAGTGTGTATGCATGTGTGGTGGTGTGAGAGAAAGAGCGTGTATGTTTGTATGCTGGTGTGTGTGGTTGCATGTTTCAATGCCAATTGGTTTCTAGTCGATTTTATAGTTTTTTGTTTAATGTATGGGGCGAGTGTTCTATGCAATTTGAAAAAAATAAACCGCGCAATTAGGAAAAAAATCAGCGATCGTCAAACTCAATAGATAGGTGGTATGAGAGAATTCTTCAAGCATGCTTTATGAGGTCTGCGGATGTGTGAATGCAAATGTCCTAACCGAGCTGTGCCCGCCTTTCGGAGGCAATGATTTCGTTTCGTTTCGAATCGGGTGGTCTGAAATGAAATTCTAGGTTACGCTTAGGGTCATGCCAAAGTAAGATTCAAGAACTACTGTCCGGAGCGCTTTCAGGGCGACTCCGTGCTACGGGATTAGGTATGATCGATGCAATGCCAGATGCCAAATGCTAAGTAAGTAAAGTACGTGGGTAATCCATATTACAGCTATGTAAATGGACCGTTACGCATGAGTTTAGCACTTGCACTTCGATGCGTCGACCTTGACAACCAGGATTATGCATTTATTAGAGGCCAGGCAGCGTGGTAGATAATAATACTGCTATGACTATCGCGCATCCATGCTCTACTGTACTCTAGGCCAAAGCTTTAGACTACTAGGGGGAGTTAAGAACCCGACTTGAATGCTGGATTGGTTTTGGGCTTACCGCACGCAAGGATAACGAATCGGTAACGGTTTCGATTTCGGTTTCAGTTTCGGTATCGGTATCAATCGGTTTGACATTGTGTGTGATGCGTGTTGCGTTGTATAGTGTGTGTGGTCTTGTTTTTGATGTTGGATGGGGAGCCTTCGGTTCTTTCGGATGTTCGGTTTGGTTTCGCAAGCAGCTTTATGGATCGGATCTGTGTTTCTTTCTGGCTAGCAGTAGGTAGAGTAGCTTATGCTAATTGGTATCAGGGTTGTCTGCCACATCCTCAGATCGTTTGCGTTTACATGACTCGTGTGCGGCGTATGAGTTTTTGTGTCTTGATTTTGGGTTTCTTGGCCGCCTCCGTGGTGCTCGACGCACTGCTACTGTTGTCCAACACCGTGGGCAGATTGTTTGTGGTGTCGCCAATGTAGTTTGTCGCATACTGCTGCTGCTGCTGCGGCTGGGACTGACTACTGCTGTTACTACTACTGCTACTACTAGTTTTGTATGCCTTAAGACTATTCCGATGGGGCGTACGTTTCAGAAAGTGGCTGCCATCGGCCTGCTGCTGCGCCAGCTGCTGTGCCTGCTGCTGTTGCTGCACTTGCTGCGAATGCTGCTGCTGCTGCTGTTGCTTGCTGCTTGTTGCGGAGCTGACGGATGACGACACGGAGGTGGCGGTGCTGCTGCTGGCCGATCCACCGTCATGCAAGGCTTGCAGTTTTTTAAAGTACGCATCGAGAAATGATGATGTGGTTATCGGTTTGGCGTTGCTTGGTGTGGGTTTTGCTGATGTTGCCGATGTTGCTGGTGTTGCTGGTGTTGCAGGTGTTGCCGGTGTTGCTGATTTCTGCGCAGCACTCGTTGCTGCTGTGGGTGTTGTGGGGAACTTACGTTTTTGCCGCTCAATCGCTTCATTGCTCTGAATGCCGGCAGTCGCCTCGTTCTCCTCATCGGGCAGCCCATCCTGGAGTTGCTGCTGCGCCTGCTGCTGTCTCTGGTTCTCGTCCTTGTTGCTCGGCGCCTGTTGCTTTGCCCCAGTGCTGCTGCTGCTGCTGCTGCTGCTGGTTACACTATAATTTGTAAGGCGTTTTTGAACCAAGGGGATTTCGACTATCGACTGTTGTTGTTGTGACTGCTGTTGCTGTTGTTCTGGTTGCAATTTGGTAGCATGTTGTTGTGTCTGTAGCATGTGTAAATAGTATTCGATTTGTTTGCGTAGTTCGTGTGTATAGATTTGGAAAAGGTTCGGTGTTTGTGTGGTTGTTGTTGTTGGCCTGCGTGTTGACGTTGCTGCGGAATCGGCGTTGTTTGTGGTGCTGCTACTGCTGCTGCTGACGCTGCTGCTGATGCGCGTCGTGACCAGCACGCCATTGTCCTGCACCCACTGTCGTTCGGGAAGGCTGCGATGCAGGTAGCCAAAGGACTTGGACTTTGGCTTGGCGGTGCTCGTGGTGCGCACAGTGGTTGTCGTCGTGGTTCTGGCGGTTGTTGTCGACTGCACAGCAGCGACGCCAGCTGCAGAGCTCTGCTCGACCTGGTTGTCCTCCTG
Source organism: Drosophila teissieri (assembly GCF_016746235.2). Classification (NCBI taxonomy): domain Eukaryota; kingdom Metazoa; phylum Arthropoda; class Insecta; order Diptera; family Drosophilidae; genus Drosophila; species Drosophila teissieri. Next base: position 22,266,074 of record NC_053030.1, read on the forward strand.
CTCCTCGCTGCTAGTGTTGCCCTCATCCTGATCCTCAACACTCTCGGTCTCGTCCTCTTGGGACTCGGTCTCCTCACTACTACTCTCAATATCCTCAGTTGCATCTTTCTTGTTGTCGATTTTACTAATGTTGTTGTGGTGGTGGTTTGTTTGTTGTATTTTTGGGTGTTGGTATTGTTGTTGTACCGAATTGGTGTGTAAGGGTGTAAAAGTTTGTATATTAAAAATTTGCATTCTGAGTGTATTCGTGTACTTGGAACTCAATTATTATGTGTTTTTTGGTGTATTTTAGTAATAGGAGTACTCTTAGCTTACACAACAAAACTACTGGAAAACAGTCTTCTTCTAATTAAATTACCCATTCTACTATACTCACTTGTAGACCAAACGGTAGTTGTTTCCGTAATCGGGAATGATGTTCGAGGGCAGTGGTGTACAACGACCATCCAGGCAGTGCTGAAAGTTTAAGGTAAACAGAAACGATCGAAATTCTGTTATTTGTCCGCTCAAGAGAGAGTTTGTTTCGAAAAGAGTACCGAACACTCAATTCTGTCCGTTGTCCGTTCAGCAAGCTGTCCGTTCAAGGGAACTTCTTGCGGATAGCTCTCACATTACTTACATAACCATTTCCACAGGCCGATCCCTCGGCCGCTGGCCTGTAGGCCACACAGTATCCCGTCTGGGCGTCGAAGCAGAAGAGCTGGGCACACACTCGCTCGTCCTTGAAGCAGGCATACGTTCCCCGATCCCTGCGGCACTGGGCGTCCAGCGAGAGCAGTGTTCCCGGCAGCGATCTACCCAGAGCGCTGTCCTCATGTGGGGCGTTGTGCAGGCAGGTGGCCGTGTCTCCGCTGAGAAGCAAAGCCAAGTCATTAATACCTTTCGAAACCGTACAGAAGCCAGCTGCTCACTTGAGGAAGTGGTGGAAGCTCTGCACCGTGCAGGCGGACCATCGGAAGCCCCGCTCCGTGTGACGCAGATCGGACATGATGTAGCCATCCTCCCAGCGACACCGCTGGGCGCCCGGTCCACCCAAGTAGCTGGGCGGCGGCGAACCGTCGTGCACCGCTCCCAACCTGTGAAACGAGCATGGGACGCGTTATGATTGAGGGGCAAAATATGGTAATTGATTAATTGCACGCCGAATGATGTCAAACGGAAATGCAAACGGGTTTCGGTGACCAGTTTGCAGCGGCGGAAATTATTCATGTTTTTTATTCGACTGAGCGCCCAATGAAATCCGATTCGCTAAATAGTTTGGCTCTGCTGGGCAATAGTCCGTTTTCACGCGTATTCAACGAAAGCGAGTAGGTCACTTGCGAGTGTTGGAATGCAGATACTAATGTGATACTGTGATGGTAATCACATTCAAAGCACTTTAAGCATCACTAAAAACACGGCTGCAAATGGATGGGGTCAAGTCAGGGGCTACTCACAGGTGTCCCACTTCGTGGGCAGCCACGATGATGCCGCTGAAGCCGCCGGTGTCCTCGATGATGGCCACGCTGTTCACCTTCTCCAGTCGCTTGTTCACCACGCATGCGCCACCGACGTAAGCGAAGCCTTTTCCGAAAGAAAACACACGACCGAAATGAGTCAATTAGTTGCTTGTCTTACTCAGTGGCATTTTCTTCTTTTCTTCATTATTTTTTTGCTTTTTTGTATTATTTTTTCGCTTTTGTCCAACAGGAAGTTGACAATTTTTTCGCGTCGCCATCGCCATCGCCGTCGCCGTTGCAGTTATTAAATGAAAAATCTAATGTTTCGGTTTTCGCAACTGAGCAATTTGCTTGTGTTTTCACTTTCGAACATCGTATTAAAATATGTTTTTACATAATAACTGTAACCGCTGGGAGAAGCGGGTCGCTTAGTGGTTGTGACTTGATGCGAGTTAGCAATTAGTTAGTAGGTGCATTTGAGTGTGTAAGTTTAGCCACAATTACCAACGCCAGATTACGGTGTGTCCACAGCCCATTAAAGTTAAATAGCTGGCTTAGGTGTTGTGCCAAGTAGAGCAGAGTTAGTAGGACCAAAACCCTTCTTAAGTTATAAAGTTATCATTAAAGTTATCATTTGTATAGAAATCCTCACAATTTTCATCCACATTTTGCTAGCATACTTTACAGCCATTCTTGGGAGGACTTAAATTCTCCAGAGAGTTCTGAAACAGCCGTTGATCATGGATACTATGTACACGGAATGAGACAGATCGAAAGCAGCAGAAGAGACTGTACAATGCAGAGACAGGAGAAGATTCATTCTCCAATTGGAGATTCAGATGGGTTTTAGTGACCTGTACAGTTTGACGGGCATTGGTGGTACGGCGCATGCGCAGCCGCTTCCTGTTCTTGTTCTTTTCATTCCCACTGTACAAGGGGCGCGTGCGACACAAACAAATACACATGGAAGATATAGATTGCCGATCGCGGAAAGAGAGAGGTGACCAGCAGTAGACAGAGACGGAGAGACAGCGAGTGAGACAGAGAGAGAGAGAGAGAGACAGAGACGTGCATGAAATTCAATTAAATTCGCTTGATTTGGTTGATGATGGAGCGACGCATTTTTGGGTTCGGCGGTGGCCGCCTTTAATGTTATTTATTTTTAGCGCGTTCGCTTAACTTCTGTGTTTTGTCAGCCATTTCGTGTGGCTTTTTGCATTTATCTGTACAGATTGTTGGTTGGCTAACAAATTGCCAGCTAGTGGGGTCTTTACCTGCGGTACCGCGATTACATTCACCATAAGCGGAGGTGCGACGGCACATATCGAGTCTGCGGGCGAAAATTGATCAGAAATGCGTAGAAATTTTAGATTCGGTTGCTTTCGGGGGTTTTCAGCGTCATTTAATCAATTATCTCCTCTCGGCTTTGATCGACAGTTGTTAGTTGTTAGTTCATAGTTGATAGTTGTCGTTGCTGTTGTCTCACTGCCAATTGGACCTGCCCAATTGGATTCGCGGAATTGCGCACCAATACTGCGGGCTGGCTGCACTTGTGGAGTCGAGAGCGGGAAAAGAGGCGGAAGAATCCTACCTTCGGAGCTCCGAAGTCTAAGATAAACTACTGAAGCTAATGCTAATACTTTCAAGTTCAGCGGAATGGGTGGGGTTATGGTTTCCATAGGGAGTATCCACTAGTTAGGCGCATGAACCACTATTAGGTACCAAGTCTTGATGTAAATGTTCGCTTCAACCAATGAGACCTTAAAGCAGCTACCAATTACTTAATAAATCAACCGGTTTTATGCCTTATGGACCGATCCGCTACTCAAATTAGTTTAACGCTTTGCGATTTAGTTTTTCCTTCGCCTAAATGCTGTAGATTTCGTGTTTTATTGTGAGTGTGTGTGTCGTGTCATTGTGGTAGTAGTAGTATCGCTTATAAGACCCACACGCAGTTTTAGTCAACTTTACTGGGGTTTTCAGGTGTTGCTTGTGGCTCGAGAGGTGCAAACCAAAAACTGACTAAACTATGTTAAACACCCGCAATGACATTTGTTCTGGTTGTGTTTCTGTGTATCAGTGTTTTTTGTGTTTCAGTGTTTCTGTGTTCTATGTGTAATGTATGAGTGTTGTGGGTAAGTCTAGTTGTTTGGAATTTCTTTGAAATCTTTTTACCCGCTGTGCCCTTGGTGCAACGACCTCCTTTACGCCTGCGACACATATCATACCTAGACACGAGTAGACATAGTAAATAAGTGTAGTTCTTGGGGATCTTTGGTAAAGTGGATAGGTTTATAGGGGTAAGACAGAGGAAAACGCGCGTGGAGAAATCAGCTGTCGTTTCTGCAAAGAGAATTCAAAACACAAGGGGCATCAGGCCCCACTTCGCAGCCCACTCACTTGGTAATGGCCACGGCAATGTCGTAGACCGGAAGTCGTCGTTCCCGGAACAGATACTTTCCCATGTCCGTGAGAGCGGCGGCCGAATCGATGGCATCCCGACCCACTCGGTTGCGCTCCAGATAGGGAGTGGCATCGCGACCCTGAAATGCAAATGAGTAAAGTATAGGTTAGAATAACTGATTGGTATATGAAGTACCAAGGGAGCTCGTTTTGCATTAGCCCTAAGTATCTGAAACTGAAAGGTTGTGTGGCAACCGACTGCCTGCCGGGTATGATATTTGCAGATATTACCCATTAAAGTGACTACTTGAAGCTGACATTTATGGCTCGTAAAAGCCCAGATGAACCCTGTGACCCACATTAGAATACAGTAGGCAAGCGCCCAATTGCGAAATGTTCGACGAAATCGCCCAAGGAAGCTACCAGTGCGGTGATGCAACTGATTTGGCATTTGACTGGATGAGATGTAGCGAATGAAAAGAGCGCCGAGTGAAATATTTATGGCCCATTCGGCGGTGAAAATGAAAATGAAACTGGAAACCCAACTCGAAACGGAAATCAAGTGAACGTGAAAAACGTGCTGCCAAAGTCGAGCCTGGCGATAAGCAATGCCAATGCAGCGAATGCAGCAGAAGATCATCATTAGTTGCACTTGAACAAGAGTTGTGAGATTTTGCAAGAAAAAGGTTTAAAAAGAAAATGTTAGGAAATCGAATAAAGGATTTCTCAAAGAAAGCTGTAATCAAAGAACTCTTAGTTTTCTAGATGATTAATAATTGCCCAAGCAATCGCTTTATTTATCAGTGTAGATGCTTATCCAGCCGGGCAAAGTCAAAGTCGTGTGGGCTTCCTTTGGAAGCTTCGTTGTTTTTGACTGTTAGGCTGCCCCAGTGGACAGAAACCAGTTGCAATTGTGCGTTGCATAATTGGAGCTGCAGTGGCAGTGCCAGTTGCACTGGCAGTTGCAGTTGCACTGGCCATTTCATCAGCTGTGTGCATCCGAGGGCAGCTCCAGCAGCCGTGAAACCAGGTAAATCCACGGTACGTAAGCAGTCATGTCGTGACCGAAGGGGCGTTTAGATTTACCGGAGTGACAGGTACATAAATTAAAATAACACAATTGTCAATCACTTTGAGCCCTAGGCAAATCAATATGAATATGTTAATATTAATTCCGCTTTGAGGCTAATCTCTGCGCCCGGACCAGTTGCATTTCCACTTCCAGTTTGCAGCGGCGGTGCAGGTGATAAAACCAAAGTTAGGTGACAATCCGCACTGGGTTGACACATTTGATTTGCAGCCATTTGCCAGCTGGAAACAATCTCGCAGATACTCCGTCTTTCAGCTGGCTAAGCCAAGCCAAGCCAACCAAGCCAAACCGAAACGAAGTCGAAGTCGAAGTCTTTTGATAAATTACCAACTAGTCGGACAGACAGCAGATGTCTAGGAAATGAACACAGTCTGACAAAGTGATCTGAGATCGCACAAGCACCGCAGTTTTGAAATCTGAATCTGTATATTGCCAAAGGAGCTGCGAAACGTATCCGCTCGATTGGGTGTATCTGTATCTGAACGTGATTCTAGATCCGATGAGAATCCATAAGCCACAGCACTCAAACTCCATCCACTCCCGTCAGATTTCTCGGACGTTCCGACACTTGGATCACTTTAAAGTGCGGGCACGTCGTTCTCCCGAAAGAAGCCACAGCTCGAATTGAATTGAATTTGGTTTTGTTTTTTTTTTTTGGTAATTTTCGACAGACAAAACTATCAAGAATTTTAAATGCTTCGATTGTGGCCTTGTGGCCAAGTGGGAAAGGCACAAACACTGGCGCTGGCACTGGCTTAGATTGGAATCCACGAAATTACAAATAATTGTTGTGGAATTGCACTTTGAGTGGTTTATTAGAGCAGTCTCTGTCTGGTGTGAAGATGCTTCACTCGAGTTGTTTGCTTATGAGCTTGATTGGAGTTGTAACTGCTTCACAGACAAAAAACCATAGCAATTGTGGATTCACTTCATAATTGAGCAAATATTGGCGCTGATAAGCTGTAATTTCAGTTTCTGTGTCGTAACTTGGCTAACCGTTTCCCTAACTAAAAGTTTAGCTGCTTAATTCTCTGCTCGGATCTCCAGACTCGCGATAAGCGGCCAAGTCACTTGGCATGGGAAAGACAAACCCTCGGACTTTGGAGTAGACCACCAGCGGATAGACAGCCAGGCGAATGTAGGGGAATGTGTCTCCCACTGGACCATGGATGACCTGGCACATCTTTGATTACCGATTGCACAATTGAAGTGGTTACCCCGGCGAGTGGAGGCAGCAAACAAACACAAACATTTGTCAAATAATCGGACTCGGGCCAAAAAGCGAAATATTATCAAAGAAACTGTCAGTAGGACCTAAAAATGTAACCGAGCCACTAAAACCGGGACCGGTTTGCCTTTCGCCCAAAAACTGCAAATAAACCAAAGTCTCGCGACTGTTTTGCAATGGCCTTTTGTGCGTAATTAAAACCAAAATGTTATATTTTAATTTAATTTTTCGGCCGCAACCGGTGCCCGGTATTCCAGCTCCTTTCCCTGGGCGGCGCATATAAATCTTGCGGCGGCATAAAGCAACTGTCAATGCAACTGCCCGTAATTTCTAGCATTTCGCAAGGCCCCTAAACTGCCTAACGGGGTGGTGGTGGACAGCCCACGCCCACTCTGCCTCACACACACACCCAGACTTGGGCAAAAAGAGGTGTAGCCACCGCCCCCTCCAGTGACATATAGTACGCGGCGACTTTCGGCGCCCACACAGCGGATAAATCGCACTGGGCGACAGGCGGCCGAGCGGGCACCACCCACGGAGAGACAGGCTTTTGGGTCAAGATATGGGATATGGGACATGGGACATGCAACTTGGGGGACACTTTTCCTTTCCCAATACCCTGCAATGGGGCATGGCGAACCGGCAATGCAACGGCATAGAAACGATTTCCACCAAATACTCCCTAACTTTGTTTACTATTAAAGCCACTTCCCGTGAGGGTGTTGAAATGCCCCTCGATTGGCGGCGCGTTTTCCGGCTTTTCCAGCAGCACCCCCGGCCAATATTTATTTGTTTGCCTAGCCGCACGTTTCCATTTGCATTAATGCAATTTATGTTTGTCTGGCACTTGCATCTCTGGCTACCGGCACTCTATATACCATCGGCTTATATGGTTGGGGATGTGGATATGGATGGGGATATGGATGGGGATATGGATGGGGATATGGGAGCAGTGGCTCTGGGAGTACGGGAAATGTGCCCTGGGGGCAACACCTGGCCTGCTGAACTGCTGGACGGCTGGCCAGCCCTATCCCGAACTTTGGGAGTCGTTAGGTGCGGAATTCGTTATGACAACTTGCAAATATGAGATCTGACTGGCAAAAGGCAGCGACTCACTTGGGTGTGTCGTTGTGGATTATTTGGCATTTCTGTGGCACTTTAGATAGAGACGCCGAGATAAGAGCCGAGTGGAGAATGTCGATTGGGATACCCCGTTTTGCGGGCAGCAGAATTCTGGACAGGAATGGGCTGGCACTCGACTCTTTCTTGGGCTCTAGTCAAGCGGCTCGATTAATCAAATGGGTGGAATTCCTGGGACTGATAGCGCGGCGCAGGTGATCATAACAAGTCATAGATATGGATTTATAAAGCCAACACTATATATCAGATCAGAGCCACTGCGATCGGATCGGAATTGGCGTGGGGGTAGCCTAAGTCGGCTACCGACTTGACTTGAACTTTTATCTGTGACATTTAATTAACATTTTAATTAATTGCGGGCAACTTTCCGTTAGAAGTTAAACAACCTGCCCCTTTTGTCTTCACTCCCCCCTCCGCCAACGATTTCTTATTTTTTTTTAAATTTTTGCTACAAGTGTCGTACGCATTGGCGCTGCGCTTGCGCCACACACATTTTTCAATGCGGCCACGTTGCGTATGCGCAATTTATTAGGTGCGTATCGTGTGGCGAACATGGAGAAATATGCCAGAGCTCGACGTGCTGTTACTTAGTATTAGGTTTCGCAGGGGGACTTAGTGCTACAGCTAGACATAATGTTCATTTTATTGGAGCTAATTTATTGCCACCAGCATTTAATTACCTCGAAATATGGTTTTGGGCATTTTTGGCGTATTTTCAGCTAGGAGAGAATAGTTGTGCCAGCGAATCCACCCTCTTCTACCCATTCATACTAAAAAACCATTTAATATTCCGCTGGCAAAGTGTAATTTGAGCGCTGGCCACTCGATTAGAATTTTTGATTTAGCCAAGTCTCGCATTTCGCGTTTAAAAGTAACTGGGTTGGCACTCGATCAGCGCTCATTGTTCTGCCCCTGCGGAATGGAAAAAAATAAGTGAAATATGCTCTTAACCAGGCTAGTAGCGCATTTGCAGTTGCTAACGCCTTCGGACCTCAGTCGCAGTAGTTTGAGTTACGCAGTTTATGGCTTATTAATGTGGCGGCGTTTTGTTGTCATTTTGTTGCGGCTTATTTATTTGGTTTTGGGCTTCGAGTTAGAATCAATTAATTGAACAACTCTCCGAAGTTGGGGCCTAAGTAATTCTCTTAGTTATTTGTCAATGGGTGATTAATTTATGTGATCGTTGATTTCGTGCTTGGGCTGGCTTTTTGTTCTATCACATAAACGATTGGCTTTCGGTGTTTTGTCGCTGGCATTGGGGTCAAGTTGCTTGGGTTTTCCAAAGCGCAACTCGCACTCATATTTTATAGTTTAGCCCGTAAAGTGATCGGCACGAGCTCCTGTTGGCCAAACAATCTACTTGGCCAATCTCTTCCGATAAAATGACTCAAAAGTCCAATAAATTCGATCGGATTACCTGTTTCTGCATTGCGTCGACTTATCGGATATGTGTAGCCAATAATTTGTTGCCCAATCCAAATTCTGAGTAATTACCCGACTTCCACTACTCCACTTCTGGCCACATTAATTATCGCGGCAAAAAGTGGAAAATGCTTAGCGACGGATGCTATATGTTAGGATACTAAGTACCTGTATCCACCAGATACGCACTTTGCATCTACCACCTGAGTGTGCTGCTGTGTGTGTGTGTTGGTGTGTGAGTGGGGGGCATAGAAGAGGAAGTCATGTGTGTGTGAAATTGGGCAAAGAGGAAAATAAAACATGCCAGCCGAAAAAATCTGATCTGAACTAGCTGCCGACTGCGACGGCGACGGCGACTGCGACTGCAGTTAGCGTGGCCCATTAGATTATGTAACCACGGCCAACACGCAGTTGCAGCAGGCGCTGTTGCATTATTTATGCGCTCTGAAAATGATTTTTTAGTTTAGTTTTAGTTTTAGTTTTTGCGGAGCCAGAAAGGCAGACAGCCAGAGAAGCACAGTTACAGGCACAGCCAATTGACGTACTTAGGGTAACCCGTCGACATCGGTGTCTCCTCGATATGCGGAGTTGTCGTGTGGGCAGCCAGCTCGATGCAACTGCCATTGCAACTGCAACTGCAACTGCTGCAGGTGAACCACTCAGTTCCCCCACTCGCTGTGCCAATTTTCCACTTTCTTGGCCCACTCTCTACGCTCTCCACTCTCTTGGCCAACTACGAATGGCTTCCTGAAGCAGCGCCAATCTGATTTGTGTGAGAAAGTCTGGCCGAAAGTCTGGCTGAAAGTCTGGCCGAAAGTCTGAGTATTCGAGTATTGAGACGGGTCGAGACGAGACACAAAGCCACGATGCTATAATGTTGTCAAAGTGTTTTATGGTCTTCGCTTATGCAATCAAATTAGTTGAATGTTGATAAGTGAAAGATGTTAGCAGACATCAAAGAGCTCGCTCACGACACACACTGCAGCTCGCTGTAATAGGAAATTAAAGCCATATTTTAATGGCCATTAGTCATATTTCCCTAGACGCTTCTAATATGCTGAGCTTCTGCCACGTGCTGCTCGGATTTATGACTTGAGCCAGCTTTGTGTGGTTTTTATGACACATACGATAATCTTGATTTTTCAGCTGGAAATGGGCTTAAAACCGATTTAGCCACCTCAAAGCAGTTTAACCCAATTAAAAACGCTTGACACCGATTCCACTACTTAAAAAGCCATTTCAGGAAATCTTAACAGTGCCAGAAGGTTAGATCCAATTCATTTTTTTTGGCCAACTCTTGGCCATTCTAGAAAAACATTCAGTTCAGTCAGTTCCATTCAGTTTCACAAAACACACAGAGCACGAGTAAAAAACATGTTAAAATTTGCTGGCCTGGCTTTCTGCTTTTTTGTGTGCTATGGCCAAGCAAATAACCAAATTGATTGTTCACATTTTTTCTAGCGAATCGCACGAAGCGCATGCGTTGCATGTTTCTTCAGCCTGCTTTTTTGCCACATTTTGCTGCCACATTCCCAGATCGTGACAGTTCATTCGGAGCTGGGTCCAGGTCCAGTTTACTGGGCTGGCTGGGGGCTACTTGGGCTCCGAAGGAGAGCTGCCCGATTGGCAAGACCCAATTGGCCAGGGGTTAAAGTTTGGCTTCCAAAATGGATTACTCAATTAGCCAAATGAAAGTTGAATTGCTGCGATTGTGTAATGATCCAGCTGGAGGGTATTTACTACCTCCAAAGGAGGTTGACTTGGATAGGAAGCCCTTGCTCAGAATATTATTTATTCCTTATAAATATGATGTGTTCGGAGTACTTACCCTCGAAATGATGATGCCGGCGATACTGATGCGGATTCTGGGTCCCTTCAGCAGGCGGTAGCGCAGATCGACGCCGTTCCAGAATGAGATGAAGTAGCGCTTGACCTGGCGGAGAGACACAAGTTATGTTAGTTTCTCTTTGGGCACAATGCACGTTTGTCCTTGTCAGGCAGTCCCATCTCTATAAGGCTTTCATCTGAGCCGCATCTCCGGGTTCTAGGTACTCTACGAGGCTAGAACGCACCCAGATCAGGCAGGCAAATAAATCTTGAGAGCGAGTGATGTGCATGACAATTGAAGCATGTGTTTCGGCAACTCTTGCTTGAGAATCATAAATAAATAAAGAGCTACCTGAGAACATGAGCGTTTAAGCAACTCTAATAAATCTTACACTTTGATGTAGCAGGCAAATATGATTTAACTGCTCGAGTTACTTGTTAGAAAGAGATTTTCCATGGCTCTAATAAAATATATGGCTCCAATAAATCGGCAATTCCCCTCGGGGATTCGGGTCGCATTCGCAACCAGGCCTATCTATCAATGCGAGCACATGTCTCGACTCGCATAATATCTACACATGTAGCGCACAAAAAACAACTTTTACAATCCTCAGACTTCAAAAGCCCCTCCGGGTTGGGTTGGATACCATACACCATATACCATATGCCATATCGACGGCTTGGTATCGCGCCTGAAATCCGCGCACGCAGAGACAATCCCAAACTCAATCCGAGCTGTCTGCAATTGCCGAAACAACTTCATTGGAGCCAGCGGCATTTAATTTCTCTCCTCAGTTTTTTCCCCCTTCTTTAGTTTTATTTTTAGTTTTTTTGTGGCCCTGTCACGCACACGTACCTGCAGATTATCGCCGCCATGGAGGCGATAGCCATCGTAGTCCACGATAACCAAGACCTCCGGATAGATGATGTAGGGGGCCTGGCGGCGGGATCTGGTGCGGGACTCGGCCACTTGGGGCTCTGCGTCCAGGGCGCCTTCGTCCTCGTCGTTGAGGTCCTCGAAGTCGGGACTGCTGGGTGCACTGCGTCTGCTGCGACGCTGGCGGCGCTGCAGCCTCTCGAGCTTCTCGCTGGCCAGCAGATCATCAGGTTCCATGAAGGCTGAGTAAGCGAGCAAAAAATAAGGCGAATAAATAATAAATACCATGATCAGGAAACGGAGAATTAAGCAAAAATTAAGCAAAACCGAGTGGTGGAATGTCTTTATTATGATATAAGAAGCTGGCAAGTCAGGTAGCCACACACTTAACTGTATTGGGTATAATTTTGGGGGCATTTCGGCAAAGCCGACAGTGGAAAAATCAGTTTCTGCGGCGAGAAATACCGGGCATAAAATAAATAATTTTACAGCGATTATCGCTGGAATTTTGGCGCCACCGCAACGCCAGGGGTAAATGCATTCAGTGAAGGGCGAATTGTTGCATTGAACTCTTCACAGGTGAACTCTTCACTCGTGAATATGTGAGTATGCTGCTCTTTTTCGAGGCAGGAAATGCTATCGGCATCACGTCGATCTCCAGCTGAAGATTTATGGGTATAGGAGCGGGGTTTCTACGGCTTTCTATGGGTCAATGCGCCCATTAGGAAGGTAGCCTGCTTCTCAATGGCTTCAATTAGGGCGGCAATGTCAAATGAATCTTACCAAAGTCACTCAGTTGGTCTTCTGCTGCGGATGCCTCCCGCTTGTAGATGATGTGGTGCGACTCCTCCGGATGGGGACTCAGTTCGTGTGGCAAGGGCTTGATCACCAGATCGTGACCGATGCTGCCCTCCTGCAAGGAGAAATGATCGAAATGAGTGAGTTGGCCAATTAATCAGGGGCAAATACATCAGGCACGGGGATTAATGGCTGGCCAAGTCATAAATATGGTTTTCTTGTGCCCCAGCCCCAGCTGACTAAAAAGTAATACTAGCTGGCTTAATGGCATTAAATTTCCATCGACATTTGTCAAACCACTGACGCCGGCGAACTCCATTTCGGGCGGAGCATTTAGATAATTTATTGAACTTTTTTTCAATTCAATTCAACTCAACATTCTTGGCCTACAGTCGGCCGTATGAAGTGGCATATGAATATGAGTTGCGTTTGAATGACGCTGGCCAAGTCATAAAAATTAGCTGCGATTTGCATAGTGGAACATTTTATGCAAATAATCTGCGATCTAGATAAGCTGTGTTTCCACACTGTTCTCGCTTCGGCTTCTCGGTGGTTCGTGTTTATCGCCTCTGTAATTGCAATAATTATTTGAATAAAACACTGCCCGCAGACGTAACCTTGAGAAAGGTTAGACACAAAATTGTTGGCTGAACTGCAAGACACCAAAATGCTTTCGATTCAATTTGCTTACGACTTCGCTTCAGTTTTAATTGGCCTTTTGTTTTGTTTATCGATCAGCGTACGAGCACCCACTTGCCACTAGGCGTGATCAGGGCTAATTAAGTCGCGGCAGTAATGCTATAATTAAAATATTACCAGTGAGTCAAGTCAGCTGGACACACGAGCCACTGCGAGCCACTGGCCACCAGCTGAGATCATGTTTAACATAAAACGCATTAAGGAAATGGAGCTGTGGAACTGTAATTGTTCTCGGCCTGAGTCAGCTACATATTTCTTTGGCTAATGCCTAATCTGGAACTGGAATCGGTGGGAATGCACTGCGCATCTGAAATTCCCATGCGAGCAAATGGGCACAACACAAAACGAATGACTTAGGCAGCGAACTTGATTTTGCTCTCGATATATTTGAGCACTTATTGAAAATGCCAAAAACTCAGGCCAGCGCCAAACGGCAAAGTTCAATGTCCTCGCACACGCGACTTCAGTTAAATGTCAGCAAAAACAAAAACGACATGTGCCATAAACAAATTGCAAGCGAAGCCAAGCAACAAATTGCAACAGATGACATGGGCCAAACAGTCGGCGCACTGAGAGAAACACAGCATTGTGTAGATGCAAAATTACAATTTATCTTCAACTGTCTTGGCCTAAATCAGGTGTCAGTTTCTTTCGGTGCATATATGCAAATCCAGTGCGATTGGAAATTATTCGAGCAGCCTCCTTTTCTTCGCCCGTTGCAGCATCGCAACGCTGGGCACTTGAAATATGATCAATATTTGAGTTAGCGACACTTAAATGGCTTTTGGCACACAGTGCGTATGATAAATGTGCGCGATAAATGCCTGGCATTCACATTGAAAGTCATTGAAAGGCAGCGGAGAAGGTGTCAACAGGCTGGGCAAACAACTTCATCGGTTTCCTCGCGTCTCTTCACTTTCAACTAAAATAATCATTAATTCTGCACTTGTTGCCATATAGCTATATAGCATACAGCATTTATTTAGGCTGCGAATTTAGTGTCATTTGTTGTTTGGCAGGTCTTTTAATTTGGCGCGACTCACTACAATTTTTCTCGGCATGTGGCAGTTAAGCGAGTGGTAGTAACAAATTTTTCGTGTTCCACTTTAGCTGCGTTTTCCGCATTTCCACCGAAATGCCAGCAGAGAAGCTGAAAAAACAGTCAAGGCGTTTTGGGCGTATGTTGTGCTGATTTCGGACTTACTTAACGTTTGTTTAACGTTTATTCGACTCGGGTTTGTTTCGCTGTTAGAGTTCTGGTACATGTGTTATGTAACTGCCCAACTGTGATAGCCTGTAATTTGCAAACGCCTTGCCTTGAACGCAATTTATGCGAAAAACCAATTAATAAATTACCCAAGTGCGATTTATGTACGAGTATGTGCTTTTATGCCCAACGTGTTGAAAGTTCGGCCGGGTAATTGCCACTTAATTATAGGCGAAATTAAAAGCTTTTACTTGTTTCATTGCAAACTGAAGTGCGAAAACTATCGAAATGGGTGAGGAAGTGAGTTTTGAAGCTCTGAATGTAAATAAAACACACATGAAAGGGGTAAGTTATGGATTCACTTCCATCTGATTGCAGTGTTTGAATATTTGATTATATGCTTACTGAATGGTAAGGAAGTAGGTTTGGGCTATGTCGTAAATTAGAAACATTTAAACTTATGAGCGACACAAAAATAACTTCCCCATGAATTAGGCGAGCTATATCCCAGCTTATTGCCTTAATTCCATTTGACCCACTATCTGATCGAAATATTTCCCAAGATTCCCACAGCTGCGTGGCCAGCACTAAGATCCAAATACTTTAAGATAATCGCGGACCTTATAATTTTCCGGCTGTCGGCAAGTGCTGCGAGGCCAATTACACGTCGCTCGATATCGGATGGATTGGAGGGGGGATAAAAGCAGGGGGATTGGAGGGGGAAAACAGCAAATTGCTTTCAAATCACGCAGCTTACACACCGCACAGACTTTGGCTCTGGCAACGAGTATCTGCTTTCAGCTGGCCCAAAATAAAGAAATAAAGTTGTCCGATTCCGCCGAGCTGTCTTGTTTATGTAATCACCCACAACGCGATTGTTATATCTGCAGGAGCAAAGAGCCGATTTGGAATTACGCTTACATCTACGAGCTTACTGCTGTTTTTTTTCAGCATTTGAGCATTTCAGCAATTCAGCATTTGGGTTTCTTGGGGCCTTTCACACATGGTTATGTGTCAGAAAGTACAGAGTAGACAAGTCTGATTGGCACCTGCAGAAACGCCCAGCGATCGCAATCAACTGACAATGAGCTTGATTGATTTGTGATGATATTTTCGTTCGCTCCTTCCTTTATTCAATTAAATGTAAATCATTTTAAAGTATTTCTCCCCACAACGATTGTAGATCGCAGATAATCAGCAAACGGCGGTTGCATAATGTGACACGCCACAGAAAGGAGTTCACTGAACCAAAGATTTACTTACAATCAAAATTAACACCTATTCGTATTTGTTTTTGCCTCGTTTTTTTTGGCTGGCCAAGAGCATCAAAGCGCTCGAATGTGCAAATACCAAATACTGCCAAATTGGCAGACACCGAAACACAGGAGCAGCGGATAAAGCAATACAAAAAATCACTTTGCGGTTGTAATTTTGGGAAATTAGCATAATTTGTGCAAATTCATGACACGAACATTCGAATCAGTTTGAGCGGCGATCATCATTATAGTCATGACGTTTGCTGTTTGCTGTTTGCCTAGCTCGGTGGCGTTACCGCCCAGAGCCGATACAAAATGGCTGTCAATTGGAAGTGGAAAAGAAGTGGTCTGTGATCGCCCAGCAATCAAATTCAAATGCAAATCACACTGCATTTGTATGAATATCTGGCGGGTTTACAGTGCCTAACATCTCGATCTCGGTCTCGATCTAGAAACCTTGATTTAAAGCGATAATTATGCTCTTTTGGATGCGGCATCAATGGAAATGCGTTAAGGTGTGTGCCGCTTTAGTTTTTTCTCCAGTTTTTTTTGGGTTATCATCTTGGTCAAGGTTAAATCTAATCGACTCTTAAGATCGCTGTTCAATGCGAGTGCATGTAGTCGTAAACTACAGACTGACAATGAGAACAAGAACGGATACTAATGCCTCGCTAGTTCAGCCGAGAGATACCCGCCGTGTTAACAGTTTGTTTACATAAAGCAGCTCGTTAAAAATATTCCGAGCCCACCTTCGGGCGGCCCACTCAGCCATGGATTCTGTATCTGTATCTGTGCGCTGTATCTGTATCTGGTCAATGAATATTTATACTTGCGAGTATAAAAGAATAAAAATCGACCACCGCCCATGGCTGCAGTCCGGTGGCCAATGGCTCAAGAACCTGGCCCACACAGCGGTTCTCGGGTTCTGCCCCACCAGCAATCGCGGCAATCAAAATTAATTTGCTCACAAAATGTATCTGCCACTAGAACGCACTTTGCCGTGACTTTTTTTGGTTTCTCGCCAGCTTTTTTTGGTATAATTTGTTGTGATGTTTGGTGCGTTGGTGCAACAGCAGCAGCAGCAGCAGCAAGTTCA
This sequence comes from Drosophila teissieri, assembly GCF_016746235.2. Taxonomy (NCBI): domain Eukaryota; kingdom Metazoa; phylum Arthropoda; class Insecta; order Diptera; family Drosophilidae; genus Drosophila; species Drosophila teissieri. Next base: position 22,282,556 of record NC_053030.1, read on the forward strand.
ATGCGAACTGGGGTTTAGAATGGGGGAAAGGGGCTATGTCTTTCAAGTTGCCGCGCCATCGGCCGCGGCCAGATGGAAAAGCATTTGGCCAAGTGGGCAGGCAGCCAGGCAGGCGCATGAACCAGGCCTAATGAAGTTCGAGTTGCATGTCAAAGTCAAGTGGAGTCGACATCGACATCACAATCGGGTTTGAGTGACTGCAGGTTATCCTTGCACTTAGAAGTGTCTCAGAAGTGAAGGCCCCTCAAGGTTGACGGACTGGGTGTGTGACCACCACTCAACTGCCAAAGAATCAATCTGGTCCCGCAATCTTATCTAGATTTAAGTGATTTTAGCCACCTAAGAGGGGCTATTTCTCACTTGATTCTAATCCCATTTAAATACCAATCAAATCTTTCTTCTAATCGCGTATAGATTTCCGAAAACTTTGTGTCTTGATTAATGGAAGTCCCCTTTCGTTTGCCATCGATTAATCCGCTTAATTGAAATTGGATCCGCTGGCAGACAGCAGAGCCTCAAATTGAATCCCCATCAGCGGGCAACTATCAAATTTAACTGTCTTAAGCGTGAAAATATCAGGCTCGTGCTCAACTCCCCTTCCCAAAAAATAGTAATAGTGTTTGTGGAGTATGCCTTGACGTAACCGATATGACCATTTATTAATATGCAATATGCGGCCAAAGTCTTGGAACGGCACCCGCCAGAAATGTTGTTATCATCTGGTGGCTTGCCACATCGCGTCGCACCAATTAAAAAACATTTTTCACGAGGAAATTGCAGCCACAGCCCACCAAAGCCACAAAAAGGAGGAAAAAATGTGCATTTCGATTAAATAATACGAGCAACAGGGTGTAATTGAAAAACGGTTACTCGGCGGCATTTAATCCTTTGTTTTTGGGGGCATGCGTGGCGATCATGGCACTGCGATCGTGATGGATAGCGGTGGGCTTCACTCGTGTCACGCTGCCATCTCTTGTTCCAGATGTATAGTATATAGTATATATACTATATATACTATATATGTATAGTTTCCAGATCCACAGATCTGCATATGTGCTGCTAGGCAAAGTTGGCTTTTGGCTTATGAATATTGGTAACACGCTCGTTGTTATGTCGACTCGAGTTAGTTTCACTCTAGTTTTCCTTACGGACAAGTCGAGTTCCTTGCGGCTATCGGGTAACCGAAATCGAAAAACGAAAACGAAAGACTTAGGCAACAAACTCGTCAGTTGGGGGTTGTGTCGTCCGCATAAAGCGATTTACTTTACTATATATGCATGTATATATGGCCAGGGTGGGGTATCTATGCCAATTTGCAAAACTATTTTGCATTAATTTCGCTCCAACCGAAACTCATTGCACAATGACCGCAGCCGGATCAAGTGGCTTGAAAGTTTCGGCTTTAATCAGCCAAAACCCGATGCCAATATAGACATCAAATTGTATAACATTTGTAAATGTCGCCGGCGCATTGATTGCACTTCTCCCGCCTGAATGTCAAGCCGTGTTTGCCCCATAAATTGTGCAATTTAACACTTGACGATGATGCGACTGCAACTGCGGCTGCAACTGCGGCGGCTGCAAATGCAAATCAAATCGGCGGTCAGCCAGTTATTCAGATATAGAATTTCCAGCCAAGAAGAGCAACTATCGAATAGACGCGTTTATGCATACAGTGAACTCTTTGTAAATATCAAGGCTAGCAATTAGTTGGGAAGGTGAGAAGACTTTGGCTGCCAAGAAGAAGAAGAGGCTCTCTTGAGACGAATAAAAACTTGTTTGGCACTTTGGACATGAGTGTTGCTTAATGATGACGCCGCGATTGCCGTCTAATAGAGTTGGCCAAAACGCTGAAAGCCGTGTCCAAATGTCGCCACTGCTACCTAATAATTCTGCTTGTTGTTTTCATTGTTGTTGCCCCACCGTTAACAGAACTCAGTTTGCTTAAATGGCAATATTGATATTTCCAGTGGCACCAAATGCCAAATGGAAAAAGGGCAAACCGCATTAAAGGGGAGTGTGCCAAAGGTGTGACTGATAAAGTTCAGCAATGGCAAGGAAATGAAGAAGATCGATTAAAAATAATGTCTGAATAATAATGTATATTAATAAGCAACTATTTAAAGGTTATAACCTTACTAGGGATTCAAATACATTACAGGTACAACATATGTTCTTAGACAAAAGACTTAAGGCACGAAGTTCATTTCACTGCGGAATGTGTTACATAAACCCCGTGTACAAATCCCCCTCTAATAGTTTAAACTTCGCCGAGTTACCTGAAGATACTTTTACCTGCCTGTGCACCTTACCCAAAGGTTTTCGAAAGCCCATTAATAGAGAGATGCATATCACGAGTGCTGCATAATTGCTCTTACGTAAGCCACTCTCTCATTATGAAAGGTGGCTGAAATGCATTTCGTGGATTTGTTTTCAGTTTCAGGGCCAAACTTTTCAGAGCAACGAGCAATAGTAATTAGCAGTCGAAGCGCCGACCCAAGATGCATACATCACCTGCAGCCAGTTCATCAGGGACCGCACGCATCGGCCTTTTGGATTTGACTGACGTTGGCCGCAATTAGCATTAATCAAGCTGCCCTGCCGCACCCCTCCCGCAAGAAGCACTCGTACTTTATTTGTTCAAGTGCATACACAAATGACCGTAAACACTGCGGGCCAAGAAGAGTAACACAGAGTTATTATTACAATTTGTTCGAATTGTCTGGTTCCCTTGAGCTCGTTTCGTTTTGATAAATTTCCAGAGAGGGAGGGGAAGGGGGGCAATGTAATTGGCCAAAACAATTAGCCGTCTCCAAAATGAATGTCATCAATTTTTGGAACTATTCGCCAGCCAAAGAAACATAACTCAGACACTGAGCGTAATTGGCCGTGAAATTAATATTCGCATGTAAGAGTGGCTCTGTGTGAAATTACGAGTCAATGTCAAGATTGATTGGGTCAAATTGGATACATTACCACCGCTGGCAGTGGGTGGCTCACAAATAATGGACACCGCACTCAGCTCGATGTTCAAGTCCAGGTCGGCTAAGGGCATACGAGGCGACCTTCAACCTCCGACATGTACATATTGAATCGCATTCGATTTTTGGTTTTTTGTTTTTTGTTTTTTGTTTCCCACACGGACAGATGATGAATAACTTGGTCTATGGGATGCATCATTTTCAAGTATAGCAGCTGATGGTGGGAATAGTTGGATCGAAGCTCGTGAAGAATCTATAAACGCCGAGCTGACTAATGAAGCTTATTTAATAAAAATCATTGGGCCAAACACAACAAAAGCTCGGGCATTTGATCAAATGGTGCGTGTAAGTCCACTCTTAAGTAAGCTGTAATTAAATTAAATCGCCGACAGAAACAATGTGGGTTTGAAATTTCCTTTGAAAACGTTTTGCAATGGGCCAAAAGCAGTTCGTGTCTTAAGTCTTTCGTACAGTGGACAGACTGGACCAGTGCTGAAAATATGTTAACCATTTTATCAGGGAATCTATGTGGTAGATTTCTTTGGAATTATATTTATTGAAGTATTAAGGCGTATGCTTTTGGATCTGTTACTTTTGAAATCCACTGGTTACAGCACTGATTCACCCCACTGTAGGCAAATATTTTGAATGCTTCTTTCAGGTTTTGTCAGAGACTACAATTACCTAAAGTAAGACGCACATTTTTATGGTCGACAACTCCTTCGGTGGCGCTAATTAAGTGGCCATAGAAGGTGGTGGCGTTGGAGGAGGTGGTGCCGGCTTCTCAGCTTGTCGGCATTTTTACTGAACAATGATCCGATCAACCGGGCCAGCAGAAGTCTTACGCAACTATCGCCGACTCAGCCATCTTCGACTTCTGGTTAATTACAAGTCGGCAGCGGCATCTCGATGGCGAGAAGTTTGAGAGCCCGTCCGTTTAAGGTCAAAACCGAAGCCGGAAGCCCCACTGGATTTGGTCAGCACAGCTGCGTCCCAGTGCTTTTGGCTTTGGCTTTGGTAGTGGTGTTGGTATTGGTATTGGTTTTGATGTTGGATTTGGCCAATTGCGAAACTTTTCGCCGGCTTTGCGCCTCCAAATGTCAGGCAGCAAACATTTTTCATGCTCACATGTGAGCTGACTCTTTTCTACATATTATTTATGAATTTTTCTGTTTGTCGGCCGGTGCAGCGGCGCACTTGGCCATAACAAGTCGGTCAAGTCGGACCGGCCAGACATTGCTGTTTGACCTTTTATTGGCTGTCAGTAATTATTATCAGAAATACACATTTATTCCTATCCAACTTTTTGTTTAACAAATTAAACCCAAGCAGACGTCAGCGCAGCTCAAGAAATTGCCAAAATAAAGGCCCCTGAATAAAACAGAGAGGCAAAGTTGAGTTGTGAGGCCCCACAACTTTTGGCTACGAAGCTTGTTTATTGACCTTATTGTCTGCCAATATTTGTTGGCCATTTCTGATTCCGCCGCTCATTTGTTGTCCGATCGGCCAGTTGATTATTAATTTGCTTGAATTGTGACATTTGCTTGTGCAATTCACCATGCAGCCCAAGCTGAAAAGGTTTCTGTTCTTCGCTTCTGGCTTCGCTTCTTTTTCCCACCAAACCAGCCTGGTCTCAATTTCCACCCGCCACGAAGTGAAGTGAAAAAGAAAAGAGCCCACTCACAATGGCCGGTAATTAGGCAGACTTCCTCCATGCCGAAACTTGTTCCTGCATATTGGACTCCATTTCCGCTCGGACAATGTTAATTGCCAATTGTCTTTAAATTGAACGTCATCAGAATATATCTGATGCTGGTTAAATGGCAAAGCTTTAATAAATTGGGTATTAAATAAAGCATAAACAGAAATGGCACAATGTACCGCGTATTATGGCAACCTTGGTAATTGGCGGTGAGGAAATACTACAATACTTGCAATTTTTATGGATTAATGAATGAAAAGTGAGCCGAATTCAGTAGCTAAGAATATTCTGAAGGTTAAGCTGACCATTTGCCAAGGCCGCAAGCTATCTATGCTGATCCCCAACCATATCGAAACCCCTAAACGATCGTATTTGTTCTAGCAACATGAGCATTTATGGTCTAATGCAATATATCTCGGCATTATCGCCCATACGCCATCACAGTTTTCACTCCTGTCAAATTGGTCCAAGGTGCTCGCCGACAACAAAGGAGTACGACCCACTGATGGGGTATACAGGGTATGCAGTCGATGAATATGAGAGCTGACAAAAAGGATATCAAACTGCTGACTGATGGCTTAGAACAGCTGAATAATTATAGGAATTACCCAAAGTTCTTGAGTTAGTTTTTTAGAAATCCAACCAACTTAATTGGGTATCCATTGGTCGACCCTGGCTTTTCCTACACCTTTTTTACATTTACAGCTGCCCATTTGGCTCGAACACTTTGCGGCGATAAATTAATGCTTAATCAGCAGAAATTGTCTAAATCCGCAAATTATCCGCCATCGTTCTGAATATCCGATCAACGGGCGTTTAATTGTAATGCCCGCCACACAGACACACAGACACTGAGACTGAAACTGAAATGGGCGACAGTCGACAGCCGGCAGTTAACATGGTAAGTCCAAAACTGACCATAACAATGGCCGTTTGTCATAACAACAAGAAAATCTATCGAACAAGTACACAGCCGATTCGGAATCGGAATAAAAAAGTCCGAGCGAACAACGCCAAGAACAACCATTAATGGCGAGCGCTAATTGAAATTCTTGTGGCACGTTCATTGATTGCAGTGCAAGTGCAGCAGCACGACCTTGCGACCCACCCAGCGGTGGGTGGGGGCGGACCTGTTCACATTTGCAACACTTACCATTATCAGGTCGCCGGTTTCCATGTGGCGCCGCATCAAGATCGCGGCCATGTTCTTCTCATCCTGGAACACTTCGCCCACATCGTTGCTGTTGTGCTGCAAACAAAAACAGACATAAAGTTTAGTACACATAGTTAAGTAGTTACCCATGTGAAGTAAAATCATAATCATAAAACTGTTAGCCTGTTGTAATAATAAATAAGCTATAAGCTCTATAAATGATGTTTGGATTACAGGCAGTGTAAAAGATTGATGTCAATAGTTAAGAGTGCAATGCTAATTGAGCAAACATATATGCTAGCAAATCTAAATACTGCCACTTAAATCATAACACACGTTTTAACAAATGTTAGACGGCACAGCGGTGATAAAATATGATTTGTATAAAAATGCAATTAAATAAGCATTTTACATATTTTTACGGCTCCGAATTCCGCGCATTCCGCGAGATGTAAAGCAAATACAAGGTACACGGCCGCAGCTGGCCATTACTGAAATTTAAGGCAATTTTCGTTTTGTTTTTCCCCGTGGCATAACAAATGCACACCGCAGCTGAGTTGACCAAGACAAAACGCGTGGTTAGTGGGTAAATTTAATTAAATGCAGCTCTGGCTTGCTCACAAGAAGGTGCCAGAGGTAGGAGGACTTGGCCACTTAGTCAGGAGCTGGAGGAACATGGCGGAGGAGGAGCATGGGGCAGTGGACGCTGTAGCGGTAAACCGAGCTTTGATTTATGCTCGTGGCTGGCAAATGTGACGCCTCAGCATGCACGTCACTCATACGCCGTGTGTGCCGCGGCAGACTTTGGACTGACCATGAAAACGGCGCTGCTGGCGCGGCTTAAAGCCTAAGCTTCTGACATTTGGCCAACTGCTCTAGATGCGATTTAGATTTTTTTTGCCACAGTCCAAACTGTTTTTCAATCCTGTGACATAGACATTCGATTCGCATTTTCTTGCATTGGCCATTCAAGGCGAGAGGCGAGCAAATACCCCGGGGATATTAGCCGCGAATTAGCATAAATTTAAGCTTTAACGGCTTATCTTCAGCCCCGCTTTGGTCAAACTAATTAAATTAATTGCCCCTGCGTAGCCTGGCCATTCAATTCAATTCGATTCAGTTCGCTTCCATTCAATTGGATTGGGTTCTGTAATAAATATCGAAATAAATGTAATCTGACACTTGACATCGGCCGCAGCATTTGGCATTGGACCGCGTCCGAGGCTCAAAAACTTGTCGTGCCGGCACTCTATCAAATTACAGGCATAAATCATAACTGCCCCCGTCCGAATATCGGAATATCGGAATCTACAGTTACTAATCGCAGTACGCCCGACTGGAGCTATAAATGGCATTACGTATACGTACTCGTATGCATCAAAGCGAGTCAAGTGCCAAAATCTGGGTGAGAACTGAGCCAACGCGGAGCCATTGGCCTTTTGCTTGATGGGAGCTGTCAGCCAGAAGATAATCTAGATTTGAGTGATGCATGAAGCCTCATTAAATTTATTCAATTGCTCTTCAGGGGTGAAGTTAAACAGTTGAAGAAACTTCTCCAAACCAATCATTTGTATCAGATTATATTCACTTACTTCATTCTTAATAAATCAATTTCTTTAATTGGGAACATACAAATGCTGCTTTCCTTTTGTAACATATAATTGCTTATACTTAATATCCTTTTATAGGAAACATCTGTTAGCCACTTAACCAACCTAGAACACCCTTAGCAGCAATTCGGCAGCGCCTGGCAATTACTTATCGCTTCGATCGAATTACCGAGCTGTCCAGAATGGGGCGTGGTTTTGGCCAAGTTGGTTAAGTTTGTTAGGTTTGTTAAGTGACCGCCAAGCGTGTGGACACGCAGCAACAACGACACACTCAAATTTTTCATGTGCAGCAGGCATTTATGGCTTAATTCGTTGTTGCTGTTGCTGTCGCTGTCGCCGGCTGGTTGTTGTTGTAGCGTGTTGTACCGCTGTTGTGCAGTTGTTGTATTCGCTAGTTGGACACGACGACCTTGTGGAAAAATAAGTTCAAAGCAACAAGTGGCAAGTGGCGACCCCCACGCCACCACACGTATTTCGGCTGCCATGAATCCGAGCTGGCGTCCGAATTCGAATCCGATTCCAAATCCAAGTCTTAGCCCGATTCAGTGTGCCGAGTTGTCAACGCTTGGAGCCTGGCCAAGTGTTTTGGCCATATAGTATTTATGAACTGTCAATTGGCCACTTATTCTGCTTATTCTGCTGCTCCGTTTGCTCTTGACTCCACTTTTGACTTTGCATGGACATGGACCCATTCTCAATTTGACTTATTTGTTCTCTCCCTCGGCTGCACTTTTAATTAGTTGACTTGCAAATTGTAAATTGTTTGCTGTCGCGCATTTTTTCATCGACTTTTCCACTTCGATTCCACTTCCATTGAACCCGGCCATATGTACATATGTATATACATACATATATATATTTTTTATTTATGGCGCCGTACATTTTTAATTACAAATGGCTACAAGACATTATGCAGATCTCTTTGCGGAGATTAGGCGCTGACCGGAATGTCTTTTTTGTTTGGCTGCAACTTTTGTCTTACGTAAGCGCTGAATTTCTCGATTGCCCCAAGGGTTTTGCTTTGATTTTGGTCTATAATTTTATTGCTCACTTAGGCGCAAACATTTTGCCATGAATGCCTTTTGTTTGACCAGAGAAAGGTTGGAGAAAGGTGAGCCTTTTTCTTCCCTGTTTTTAAGCTGTTCGAGCTGCAGAATCCTTTAAATGACCAAATAGAGAAGAATGAGTCTTTATTCCCAAGCACTATTAAAGGATCGGTAAAATTTGGTGTGGAAAGCCCTTTCCATTGAAGCCAAGCCCCTTAAGTGCTACACTTCAGCACTCTGGCACCTAGATAACCAAAAACGAAAGTAAAAGCCCCCAGACTCAACAACTTCCTGGCTGAAACTTTTTAGCCCATTTTCGTTGGCTCTTTCTTTGGCAATTTTGTTATGCAAATTAAGCCGAAAAGTTGAGAGAAGACAGACACAAATGACCCGGAGCGGCGAACTTGGCAAAGTGAAAATTAGCCTCTGAACTCCATTCGATTTTTTTTGTATTTTCTTTCTTTTTTGTGGGCCGAAGCGAGAAGAAGGTTAGGGCATTAGTCGCAGGCCCTTAACCCGAGCGAAAAGAGACGATAATTTGCCATTGTTCGAACTGCTGTGCTGGGTAAACGAAAGTTCAACTTTCAAACGGAAAAAGAGTGTATAGCAGATCCCACACAATCTTTCAGTTTGCTGCGCGCCATGGGTCCACGAGCCATTTAGCCAAGTTAACCGACAATTAACGCATTAGACGCCGTGTGGGCGTCGCTTTTGTTGGTTTACTTTGTTTGCCCGTTGATTTGTTTGGCGTCGTTACGCATACGCCGCATTGGCCGCATTCGAGCTGCGCATAATAATAACTTCGGATTTAGCCATGCGTGTGTGTGCGTGTGTGTGTGTCGGCTGATTTGCTTTGGCAGTTAGCTTGTTTATTACGCACCATTATGCATTGTATGTGAGTCAAGTCGCACTGGACTTGTTGTTGGCACTTCGGCTTTGATTCAAAGACAATGCCAAGGCTGTACCTCCATTATAAGTCTATTATTCGGCCAATTATGTGACCCATTGAGCTCTAGGAGGAACTGCGATTGGGATAGCACGGATACCAGTTGATCGATCCAAGACCTAATCACTGCTAAAAGGGAGCATTTGGGCCAGCTTGTTGCTGGCTACAAAGCGGCAAGCCGCGCGGCGTTAACAATAGCTGCAGCATGAGCATAACAACAACCACAGAAACTGTCAGGCCGTGGCAGCAACTTGGCGGCATTATGCAACCGATTGCAGCCGCAAAAAAAGGAAAAAGACGCGGGAGAGCCAGCGAAATGCAGGCGAAACTGCTTTCTAAGCCACAACGTTTTCCTGCTACCCCTCGTGTTTTTTTGTAGATTTTTTGCGGAATCGCAGCTTGCATCGCCCGCACATCTGAAAAAATAGCTGCAAATCGCGAGAGAGAGTGGGACACAGTGAGCTAATTTCGAATTCATTCAGCTGCCAAATCGCCAGCTCATTAATCATTCTCTCCTCAGCCGCCGCCAACGAGTTGGAATCGTTTTGCAATGACAAGATACAATTTTGCGTCTTGTGAAACGAGTGCAGCGGCGGCAAGTGGCATGCAGCAAATGCTATTACAATTTCATTACTGCACTTGCACACTCTATTTTTTAATTATGCACTTCGAGTTAGCACCCATCAAAAATGCATTTTGAAAACTTAATTAGCGTGCTTTCAGTTTTTCATCGGCTGGCAGCTGCATATCCAAAGTGCCCGGGGGGTGGAATCACTAATGCCCGCCAATGCCCACGTTCGTTGCCTAAGTCTTTCGTTTGCGGCTCCGTTTTATGGTAATTGTGGAGCCTCAGAGTCCCGAACGGGCAGGTGGCCCAGTCTCGCCCAAAGGGGATTGTTCTCCTCGCCACAGTCATGATCCATGATCCCCGATCAATTGCTCATAAGCAGATTGCTATAAGAGTACCTTCTGTTTTGTTACTCAAACGAATAGGGAAGTTGAGCCGAATCAACAAAGCGAAGCCGCAAGGTATTTTGCACTTTTTATTTCATTGATTTAGTCACTGTGAAATTCAAAAGCTCATAACTGGAACTCCATTTATAGGGCCTTTGGTTGGAGTTCATTAATTCAAGCTGAATATTCAAACACTTGCTGTGTATATTTGCAGTTTTCCCAGCTTTTCGGCCACAGAAATCATTGTGGCCCACAACTTCTGGTACAACAGTCCCGTTTACTTGATTTAACGCTCCCCTTTTCGAGCGTTTCCATTTTTTCAGAGACCTGTGCGACTTTTGTTTTCATTTCGCCTCATTTCTGGTATTTTGCGGCTGCACTGACCTTTGAGTGCGGCCTATCGCCTTCATCGATTGAATGCGGCAGTGGGAGTGCCGAGCAACGCCTTGTATTTGCCGTATTTGCTATATTTGCCTTTTAATTCCTTGGCATGCCAGTGTATTAAACAACAACTATTGGAGTATCTGGGTGGAAAAGGCACGAAACAAGGCTTCCACCTTCCATGGCGAGGCAGAGAAATTTCCACCGCAAAACCAATGGGTGCTGCACTTTTCTCATTTATTTTACAATTTAATTTTAATGTGCAATCGAACACCGTGAAACGCAACATTTTCCCCGGCCATTAAAGCCTTTGTCCACGTAAACACGTAAACACGAAAAAAAGAAAAAACGAAACGGGGTCAGTTCTTCGGACCAGATATCAATGGAAAATTATTTTTCGGTACTTTTGCGGTTGCCAAACAATGAGGCACAAAAAGATACAGAATGTCAGAAATTAGAATAAATGTTTTTTCCATGGCATTTTATGTTTCCTTCGACTGCCGCTGTTGGAAGGTCTCTGACAAAGTGCCGCCATTACCAAAAAAAAATATAAAAAAATACAAAAAAAATAAAGAAAAAAGAATAAAAATCCGACATAGAAAACATTGAAATGTTGTAGTTATGTGGTCTATATCTTGAGGCCATTTGTTTGTGGCATGAGATCAAAAAACAGAAAACGCAAATAATTGCCAAGTCACCAGATTCAAGGGGGAAAATGCCTTTGCACGGCTTACTTAATCTCGCCGAAATTGCCCAAAAACATAGCAGCAGCAGCAGCTTATTCCATTTTTCCCATTTTTAATTAAAAGTGACGACAAAATCCCCTAAGAAATGTAGGAAAAGTCAAACGAATCTTTCCGCATTTCGCAGTGCCAGGCTTAAAGCAGAAATTATCACACATAAATCACAGAAAAAGGCAACAACAAGAAACAGAAACTCCGCAGTTGGCAAAGTCCAAAGACATAAGAGTTCGAGTCGCCGGGTTCATTTCTTTTTCGGCTGTCGCCTGACATGACATTTCACTTTCATTTCCGAAGTGCGGTGTCTTGCATTCAAAATTATGCCGTGTTCAGAAAGCACCCACCCCGCAGACCTTACACCATCCGCCGAGCATAAGACTCGTAATTTAAAGTGCGATCAATTGATTGTACTTCGCAGGCCAGAAACACCAGCAACACGCCCACCACATGAATAATGGGTAAATGGGAAAATTGAATTATACTCGTATACACAAACAAGCCATGAAAAGAAAGTGAACTTTATCAGTAATTACAAAAAGTCACGTTCGCGGCTCAACGCGACTTACTGCATTTCGTTAGGAACTTGTGGGTGGACAGAGTAAATATTAATACCGATTGTTATTATTTCGAATTACCCAGCGTCATGAAGCAAGAAAAAAAGGTTTAAGCCTTTAAACCTGCTGCATATTCCAGTCAATCTGTTAATCAGATTCCCACCTGTCCTTGACTTTAAGCATGATTTTCCGCCGAGTTCGTGATTATTTTTCTTGCTCACCGTAACAGGCAAAGATAACAAAGAAGCGTAATTAAATGCGAGCTCAAAAGTGTATACATAAATAAAAGAAAATCTCTTTATCACGTGCCCAATTAACTCTGATTAGATACGAATAAAAGCAAAGGCAGTACAGATAATTAAATGAAAATAGCAATGCGAAGTGTTGTAAGATAAAAGCAAAGCCATAACAAACAAAACAATTTATAAAAGCCCGATAAAAGCTGAAACAAAATATGTGCCTACCCCAAGCGGAAGTATGGCGAATCAACAAATCAGAAAACGTACAAAGGCAAAACGCAACAAAAAGCATGGTAGTAATTTTTTACGTTATGATGTAAGCAATGAAAGTGCAGCAAGAGAAAGACTTATAAGGAAAACATTTACAACAAAACGCCAATTTAGGGCAGGGAAATATATGACACTAATAAGAGGGCCAATCAACTACGAAACGATATTGTAATATCAACTAAATTGGGCATGATGGCGAGTTACGTTATTTTAATAAAAAGTACAAATATGCTCATTCAATAGGACGCATTATGTATTAAGCTACCTAATATTCCCCTTTTAGGGAAATCCTTCTTAAGCTGAATAGTAAGAAAATTGAGGACTCACCTGCTCGTGGACGATCTCCTGGAGGTCCAGGCCGTGGGTGGCGTTGGGCTCGCTGCCCACGGTCCACATGCGCAGCTGGTGGGGCGCGCCCTTGAAGAGTCCTTGGGTGGCGCGGAGGGAGAGGTTCAGGTGCTGGCCGAAGGCGCTGAAGGACACGTTGTGCGACTTGATGGCACTCACTTCCGGGGCGAACAGGTGGTTGCCGCCCGAGGCCATTGCCTCATGCTTCAGTTCGCTGTAGTAGGCGTTCTTGCTGAGATCCTTTTTCACGTGGTGGGGCGGCAGGGCGGCGTTGACCTTTGGCCCCTCGCCGATGCTGCGCCGCCGGCGATTGTGGTTGTTCTCGTGGTGGTGGAGCTGCACGAGCTCATAGTGGGGCACTGCGTCGTGGGTGTCCACGTGGAAGACTGACTGCAGCTGGTCCGGCGTCATTTGTTTGTGCAACTGGAAAAGGAGAGGCAGAAAACGAATTCAGGTTAGTTGCCCGGGGCAATGACAACAAATTGTAGCAATTGTCAGATGGAAATGGGATAGGGGATAATTGAAAAATTGAAAAATTATCAATAACTCAATGCAATAATCGAGTGTTTGTTTGCCAAGCCTCGTTGGTGGCGCTCTCTCTTGGTTCGTGTTTGCATTGGACCCTCAAGAGCTATCTGGAGATTATCGACTAAGCCAGAGCCAAAGTCAAATTTGAATCCGAATCCGAGTCCGAGTCCGTATCCGAATCGGCTGGGTTTTGAGTATCTTCGCCAACTGGGTCAGGGTCAATGTGGCGTTTGGCGTTTGATAGATTTATTTATTGTGAGCAGACACACATGTACGAGTATTTAAGTATTTCCGAATCAAACGAGGCGAATCGAACAAGAAGCAAAGAAATACATATCGAATAGCAATCTTATCCGACTTGCGTGTAAACTTTTTCTTTATAAGCACATTGTGTGCTGGCCATAATTGCGAATTTCAATTAAAATCAAATTAAATCTTATTGATATTAATGGGCTTTTAATCTGTGACTGTGGTCAGAGCTAATTCAATCCCCTATTCAGTTTGCTTAGCCCCCGAAGAATAGTGCGGAATTTCCAATACGAGCTTATTTCTGTAAATGAAGTAGTTAAAATTCATTCATAAGCTACTTTGAGTGCCCAAAGTGCCAGTTAGCGTGCCATTCTAGCTGACATTCTACATGACTCAATGTTTGTTTTTTGATTTTTTCGTACATCCAATGCATTTCCGTTTTATTTATCTGCCAGATCTGCATCTCACTTGCAATCCAATCAGCGGCGGCCACAAAAACAAGATCTGTTACAGGGTCAAAGCTGGAGTAGAATTTCCTTAAACAACGGCTAAGACGCAAGCGCAAAAACAAAAGACTCAGGCAACGAACTTGCTGGCTTGCTGGCCGGCAAGCGGCCTGCAATTTAGGCAAATTTCTTGCATTTATTTTGCCCAAAATGGCCTAAAGTGAGTCAGAAATGGACTTGCTGCAAATGACGACAGCGCCGCACAAGAAACCGCCGAAAAGAAGCAGAAATCGCAAAAGCAGACCAAGACGAAGGCGAACAAGATGGCCAGTTGTCTTGGCCAAAGTACCAGAATCACTTTTACAGTTGCGATCGCCGCTGAGCGGTGATGACACTGGCGGGCATAGCCGTAAGCTATGATAAGCAGCATGATAATTCTTTTATAATTGTAATCCCGCGGAAAGTTGGCTGGCAGGTGAACAAACGCCAGAAGAAAAACCAGACTCTTGCCGCTCAGACGCGCGTCTCGACTCCACGCGGCACAATGCCAAAGAGTTTTTACTTTCATTTGAAACGTGTTTTCGACCACAGCCAACAGGAGCCAGCTGTTTGGGGTCGCATTGAGCAACTTTTGCCGTCATCGCCGTCGCCGTCGCCGTCGTCGTCGTCGCCCCATTGAAAGTGAAACTGAGGCTTGAGAAAGGAAAACAGACGCAGGCAGCTACTCTTTCGATGAGGCGCTGAGTTGGCCACTCGAGTGCAATTGGAGTTGAGTGCAATCCCTGGCTGTGGCTGTGGCTCTAGGGCTCTCGGCTGGCCACATTTGGAAAGTTTCTGCACCTGCAGCAATCGCCATTATTCTTTGCCCTCTCCGTATGCAAATCCTCAGTTAAACGACCACACCCAGACACCAATCAACACTTAGCTCTGCGGCCCTTGTGGCCAATTAATCGCAATTAAAAACAAATGAGCGAGAAACAACTACGATCAGCAATTACGAATTATGCAAAAAAGGCGGCATCCAATGAACAAGATTAGCAGCGGCGATTAGAGAACCAGGGTTGCCAAAGGTTCGCAGCCGGAAAAACGGCTTAAAGTAGCCAAATGGCCTAAACATTATGTAAATCATTGATAGCCATCCGAAATTACAACTCAAAGGTGTCGAAAGCAGTGGTAAATGTTTCACTAAATTCGGCAGACAATTGCTAGCACTTAATTATAGATAATCGGCGTGCTGGCTGCGTGAATAATTGTGTCTTTAAATTTAAGAATTGGTTTTTATTTTACTTTAATAGAAGCTAATATTCGTGACTTTTGAATTCAAGTGTTCTATTGGCTATAAATAATTATTTATATTATTTATTGCATATTAAATTGGAAGTTCAGGCTTCCTTACTGAATAGAAACCATTCTTCTTTTTGCAAGCATGGTTCTCTGCACTTGATATCATATTTCCCAAGCCACCCCACAAATTGCAGTTCATTAGGAACCCGAGAACGAACATTATCGGCGTCTAGATAGCCGCCGAAGCAAATCCAGTCGTAGCTGGAGTTGTCATTCGATTCGATCGCCATTAAGCTGCTGTTTACCCAGCTATTTGTCCAAGCTTAAGTTTGATTTTATTTTCGGTTTTCGCCGAGTGCAATGACGGATGTTGTGAAATTTGCGCTGTTTGTAATTTGTATGGCTAGCTGGGCTGCTGCTTGATTTGGATTTTTACTGGGGCTGCTGGGGCTGCTGGTGCGCGGGCAATTACTGAAATTGTGCGAGATTACTCATACGCCCGGTGTGCGCTACGCTATAACCGGCATGGCGACGACTTTAGTTTCGATGGCGGCGGCGACCAAGTGCAATCAGAGTCAAGTCAAAGTAAAAGGTGTAGCAGCCATATTAACGCAAAAAGTGTGCTTCAAATTGGCTCTGGCTGAGGCCAATACACTGTTTATGGCCAACAGTGTTTGTTGTGCAATTGTTTTCCCCGCTTCTCTTTTTTTTTTCCTTTTTTTTGTATCAGCCGGTCAAAGTCAACAGCGGCAGACGCTCGAAAGAGTGTCACTCGACCTTTCGCGCAGTCAGTCAAATACAAAGAAATGAATTTGGAGATTTTGGCACTTCGTTTGGGGCTTTTAGCTTTTGCGGATGGTTAGCCGTCCAACAAATTGCAAACTTGTCGGCGTTCGCCTCTTTTCAATCCATTTCCTTGGATATTTGGGTGTGTTGACCTTGTCGCCTCGGCTGACAGGCGGCGGAAATTAGCAACCGCTTCTGTCGGCGTTAAATTTTCTGGTTTCTACTCGACTCGCCTTTGGAAATTTTGTGTTTATGCCAGCGATTAACAAAGTGTGAAAAGTTCAGGGTGTTACGAAACCTCCGGAATGGGCTGCGTCTAATCGTAATGGCGAATTTGAGTAATTTGTTGCTCTGGCCATTGCCGTAATATGGCGTACCGAATGCTAAAATATTAACTTTAATGGCAATTTTTCAAGATAGTAAAAGAGTGGAAATGCTTTAATACACACACTTTATTTAGCACCTTTTAAAGAATCTCTCCAATATCGTTGGTCTGGCTTAATATCTCTGTGTAGCTAATCAATTGAAATCTTAGCATTTTCGTATGACTTGTATATGAGTTTCCATTGCGATTGCATAATCTGTGAAACAACCGACAATTACTCATTCACTGACATTCGCCCGATTTTCCTGTAGCCCCACGCACACAAGTAGATGCATAAAAACAGCGGGGAGAACGTGACCTGAGAACCAGAGCTCAAAAATGATTAAATGGAAATAAACCAAATCTGAAACCGTGACACAGAGCAGCCAGCTGTAGACAAAAAGCGAAAGAGCAGATCGGTAGCTAAAAAAATAAATAAATAAATAAACGAGTCCAGGAAACAACAACGAGTCGTGCGGCAAGGCATTCTGGATTTCACAATTAAAGGCTTAATTTATTTGGCCGGCCATTGATAGGCCCACAAACATTTAGATATCTCATATTCTTTCTGCATTTCTGACAGCACATAAAGCAAACTGCGAAACAGCAAAACGGCTGCTGACTCACTCGAATCCGAATCGATATTCTGGTGGTGTTTTGCATGCCCCAGCCTGAGTTCGTTTTTTACATCACTCTTTTCATGCTCGGCTGGGATTTGAAGGGCCTCGTCAAAGTTGTTGCTAGTTGGCTCGTTGGTGTAGCGTGTCAACTTTAATTGCAGTGGAAAACGGAGACGAAGTCGTTTATGGGCCACCTCTTTATGCCAGCACCATTTATGCGGCTTGGGCAAGGCCAGGGGGTCGATGTCTCCGCCAACACGAACTTGCCCCAAAATCGGACCGCGCCATCATGGTCTATATATAAGTGATCCAAAAAAGTCAAGGGGAAATCCAAAAATGCGGGCTCTCATGAAAAATTTAATAATAGGTTTCGAAAACGTAGAATTACTTTCAAGAACGGCTTCTTTATATTTTGGAAATATTTAACCAGACGTTTTGACTCGATAGCCACTATAAACAAACTGTCTATACATTCTTAATTTGCTCAATGAAGAGGGCCTGGAACTCGTTCAAGGATGGGATCTTCTCCAAGTACTTATTGAACTGCCACACTGGCTCGCGTCTGCTGTGGAAGACGAGTTTCTGCGCGCAGAGCTTGTAGAGCCAGGGAATGTCCAGGTAGTTGCAGCCCTCCATGATGTCGCAGATGCTATCGATCTGCACGCGAAGGAACTCCTTGTCCCAGTCGCACGTCTGGAGCTCGATCTCCTCGGCCGGAAGAGGATCGCTTTTGGCCACCCAGGCGGGCTCATCGTGTTGCTCGTGGTACTCTGCCCACAGCAGGATCTTCAGCAGCACATCGCTGTGTATGCCGTGCAGTGGCAGGATGAAGTCCTCGTCCTCTGGGACCTGGCCAACGCGGCACATCTCGCGGATCACCAGGGATCTCTCGAGCAGAGCCAGATTCACTCTGATCGTCCTGCCATCCCTCGTCTCGAATCGCACCATTCTTTAATCGAATTCCGGTGTCGAGCGGCTCTTCAAAAATTCAGAGCTTCGACTCAAAAAGTCAGGGCCTGCTGTTAGCTATCAGTAAAATCTAAACCACGAACTTTATTACCCATATATTACAATCTGTTTATCTGCCAACTCAGGAAGTTTAGTTTGGAGTTCAATAGCGAAGTAAAACCGCCATCTGTTGTAATCACCAAGTTTCCAACAGACAAAGCAAAACCATAACCTCCGCAACAAAAGCGGTGACAATGAAAGAGAAAAGTGGAAGGCGGCTGGCAAATGGCCAACGACAGCTAAATAATAAAATAAAAGTAAGTAAACAAACGTCTGAAATTCACTTGAAATAATTACAAGAACTTTTTACGTCCGACCTTGGCCATAATTTTGCTGGCCGAGCTTTTTCTTGAAAACGAAAAGCAAAAAACGAGTAACAAAAGCTGTGCTGTATGTCAATGAGATATACATACAAGCGCACTCAGAAACCTGGCCCACTACACAATGCCAATGTTTTATTTCTAACGACCGACGACTCTCTTCGACTCTGCGCTCTGTTTTGTAATTTAATTAATATACAAAAAATGTTTTGTATTTCTCGAAATGCTAATTACGCACAATGCGAATGACAATGAAACCGCCGACTGGCGGCCATTTGTTGTTTGGTTTTTTTCTTGCCCCTTTTTATCCGTTAACAGCTGGCTTTATGGTATTATAAGTGCCCAAGGGTTATTTATATCGCACCGAGTTGATTGATGAGTTCTTCCAATTGGCATTGGAAACTTGCACTAAGTACTAGGGCTACTTACATCTGGCAGTGCCTGGCATATTGTGCTGCTGGCCAGGAGGAGCGCTGTGAGAAGGACCAGTGGTGAGGACATCTTACTGGGTGCTAATATAATCCTTAAAAATGCTTAAACTGCAACGAAATGAAGGGGAAACGCATGTTAAATGTTAAATGTTAATTGTGTCATTTAAGTAGTACTCATATTAGTAATTGGGTAATTGAAATATAATGGTTGTACTTTTATATTTATTAGTCGCCTACAGCCTAAAGTGAGCCAAATCCCAATTGGCAATATATTCACGCAGTTGCAGCATGCAAAGTATTTATTTCCAAAATAATGGTCTCACCACCTCACATGACCATTAGTTCCCTGCACAGAAACCCGTCCTGGTCATGCTCAAATGGGCACTGTGTGTGTAAGGCAAGTACAGTGAGCATCTGTTGTTGCAACCCAAGCGCTCAAGTTGCTGCTTCAATTAATATTTACTTTTAGTTTCAGTTTTGTAGAAAGAAAACCTAGTTTTCTGGCCCGCTGGCCGAGTAATTAATTATTGCATAAGGCCAAGAAGCAGCCTCGAGGCATAAAACAATCTTGTATTGCGGCCCTGTTGATTGCTGTTTATGTTGCTGCTTCTGCTGCTGTTGCAGTTGCAGTTGCACATCCGCCCGCCATCGAATGCGGCTAATTGTCAATAATGATGCAGCGATGCGTGGCGGGGAGCTAACAGCATCCATCGCATCCAAACCTTTTGACAAACCAACCAAGAAAACAAACAGAACTGACCAGCGGCAACAAAAGCAGCAACAGCAACAGCAACAAAAGCAGCAACAGCAACAACAACAGCAGCTTCACGTTGCCGTGTTGCAACTTCTCAGCGGCATTTACGACAAATTGCATGACATTTTATATCCCAAAGGTTTTGCACAATTTGCATGCAACGTGCTGCAAGATCCGAGCTGCCGTGGCCCACTTCAAGTGGAAGAAAGTCTCGCCCGGCGAATCAATCATCATCAATCGTAATGAAATGTTCGGCTCAGCAATTGCCAAAAATGGGTGGTACACAGCCCAAGGCCAATGCCCCCAAACACTTGCTCATGGATGGGCGAAAATTTGTAGGTAAGCGTAAGGAAAGTGCAATTTTTTTCCAATTTAGGCCAACGGGCGCAGAAATGCGAAAATAGTATTGATATTTTGAGTAAACGTCGAAAGCGGTTCGAAACGAAAGACTTAGAACACGAACTTGAACATACGAGCATGGCAAGGAAGCCTGATTATTATGTGCAAAGATGTGATACGTATTTTACGTGTGTAAAATCTTCTTAATAATATGAAAACCATTTCCAACTTGGCCAAAGGTCACCTGACTTTGTAATAACCCGCAGAAGTCCATAAGAAAATCACCAATGCCAACAGAAAGTGCCATTTGGCAACCTTCGAGGCAAGACTTTCACCCAAAAACAAAAGCGAGTCGAGAGCATTGACGACTTTTAAGTGAATAGCAACTAATGTGCACTGGCTGCACGCCAAATTATCAGGAACTTGAAGCGCTTCAAGCGAGAGTAATAAAGTAAAAAAGCAAAACGTCACGGCTTTTAGGTGACCGCGAACAATCTTGTTTATATTCCGATTCACATATTACAATGCACACCAAATCAGTGGAAATAGAGAAACAGTTATGAGGCAAGATGGCAACTCGATTCGGTCTATCATTTGCATAATTAAGGCCGATTAGGGTCGAATCATTTGCCATATGTGGGCATGCATAAATCTAAATCTGAGCCAGCTCAAGGTTACGGCTATGGCAAAACTGTTTTTTGACTTATACTCTTGCTTGCATAATTCCCGTTCATATTTTTTATATAATTACGGTTCACGGGGGAAGCAAAATATAGAAAACAAAAAGATACGCATCATCAAATGTCAACCGATTGCAAACAGAAGCTGGCCCAAAACTCCAAAACTCCAAAAGTGTGGAAATGGAAGTGGAACTGTGCCAAAAGCCGCCAAAGCCGCCGAAAAGCAAGTTGCATTGTCAGCTTCCGCATAATTATGCCGCCTGGCCGAGTATGTTTTTCTTTTTCCCCCCATTTTTTTGTGGGTCTTGTGGCTGGGACTGTGGCTTTTGCTTTTGCCTTTGCCGTTGCCTTTGCTTTTACCATAAAGTCAGCGTCTGTTTCGGTTTATGGGAATTTTTTGTGTGCTGCTGCTTTTAACTTTTGCTTTCTTAATGATTTGCTGACACAACCCTCCGAGCGCGGCTCTGTTGTAAGCTCGTTGTCTCGATCTTTTTGGAGGGCGTCAGCGTTTTAGTTTAAATTGACATTGACAGTTGTTGGCCAGCACATCGCCACCTCACCTCACCTCACCTCTCTCTTCTCACTCTCCTTTCGCGGTGTGGCAGACAAACAGCTGCTTCTGTTGGCCGATAAGCATCGGGGATTGGGGGAACCTGTGTCAGCACCTGAGTCAGTAGCACTCCATTTGGCTTGATAATGAACCCATTTGCTATATCTGTCTGCCAGCGACATTGGCTGAAAGAAGAACTGGAACCACAGGGCGTATGAGTGACGGCAGCCAACCCATTTCCCAGCCAGACGCAGAAAAAATAAGTGGATCACACATAAATCGGCCACAATGTGACATAACAAAGTTCAACTGCGAACATTTTGCCCAAGAGATAATAAATTTACCAGATACTACACCATGCCGACAATTCCAAGTTGCAAGTTGCAGACAGCGATCAAGTGGAGGCGGGGATTACGTAAAGTGTCTGTGACCTGAACTTTTTGCATTTGTGTGCCCGCTGGAAAAGGGCGAGCGAATCTCTCGACCATTGTTTTATAATGATAAAACAATGAATGCGGTCTGGGAACCTGCACCTTGAGTCGCTCGTCGTCTGTTGAAAGCTCGGCAATCCGAGTGGAGCTGAGCTGAAGAAACAGCTGTGCAAATTTTGGCTATTTGGCGAACCAAAATATATAAAGTGCGGGCCAAATGTCAAACACTAATATTGGAATAAGTCCCATTCGAGTTCTAGGTTCGCTGACATAATCCATCGAAGATCATGGCTTCCAAACTGGTTTCAGGGCCGTCGCCCAAATGTTTGTCTTAAGCATCTGTTCCTGAGCATATTATTCATTTATGTATATTAGCTGGTTAGCCAAGACCATCTTGCCTATGGTTCTGCACACAACAAAGACGTGTGGCCCCTGGTGCGTATACGTAATGTGCTGGAGGAGGGGCGCGAAAAATACAGATACATCACCGAAAACAAGTTTGATGTTATTTTATCTTCTTCTGCCCCCCGCCCCTGCGAAATAATAATCAAAATGCCATTATAAAATGCGCAAATATTGAAAAGTTGCAAGGCGAAAAGGCGGCGAAGACGACGAAGAGATGGCAAACAAAATACCACACTACGTATACGTAATATGCGAGACTAATTAAATTTAAAGATGGGCAAAAATGACAAGCGAAACGGCAGCGAAAGAAAATAAGTGAAATATTTGAAAAGAACACGCCGCATAGTAAAAAGTTGCATTTCGGAACTGAGTGTGTGTTGTTGCTGCCTTCTGCTCTCGCAATTGTTATGATTTTTTCAGCCGCTGTTACAACATGCAACTTTGCCACAAACTACAAACTGCAAAAACAACAAGCACTTGCGCTGATTGCGTGCTGCGTCGGCGTCGCAGTCGACTGCGCAGTCGGCGGCGGCGTTGCGGTCGAAGTCGGAAAAGCCATAAACCGCATTAAATGAAAATAAAAATGAAAATGAAAGTGAAATTGTAATTGAAATTGAAGAAGACGTCGGCTAAAATGTTTGACTTCAACTTTGCATCGATTTGTGTGAGGGTTTTTAACTTTATTTCCATAGCGTTTGCCTTTTGATATTTTTTCGATTATCGCTTGTGGCAATGCGATCGTAAAGTTTTAACATTTAAATGGAAAATTTATGGGCTTGCAATAAATATGGATATAATGCTATGAAAAACTAATCAATAATGTGAAGGATATACATATAAATTCTTCACCAGTTAAAAGTAGAATAAATATTTTAGCGGTCTATTAATAGCTAATCGTTTTTTGCAAAAATAAAAATTTATTTAGCTTCTGATGTCGTGCTCAAATAATTTTAAACAGGATTTTACAAGAAATGCCAGCAAAACATCAAAGAAATTCGCTAAATGATGACTACGAAAAGGTTAAACTTAAGTAACACTTTGCGGCAAACAGTTTATGGGTAAATAAAAAAATAACCTGAGTACATTGACTACCCCGACAAACTATTCCATGAATGCTAAACAAACTGAAATTGCAACAACAACTTGGTAAATTGAGTGGCTGCGCTGGTGACTGAAACAACACAAATAAAAATATAAACAAACAGGTTACTCGGGTTTCGTCTTCGCCGATGTCAATGAAAAAGCTGAAAAGACCCCAAGAAACAAAACAATCGATACAAGATGAATTGAATGCGAACCAAACGCCTGAATCCGATGAATGATCGCTGATCGAATGGCACAAATAATAATGCCTCTATTCGGAAAATCCGGACAAAACCCAGAAGGGCTGTTGTTCCGCAGAATATCAATGGCATAGAAAGTGGCGTATCTATGGGGTGTGGGGATATCGGATTTATAATCGAACAAAGGCCGATGCGAAAGCTCAAAGCTCGGCTCTTTCGCACTCTGGCGCTCTCTCTCCCTCTTTGTTGAAATCAAAAGTGCAATAATTGCAGCAAAATCACTAAAATACAGTACGAAATGCGGAGAGCAAAGCGTGGCGGGCAATAATAACTGTAGCAATATTACAAAATCGCATTGGTCCGACGAGGCTCGCAAAAGCCAACGGAAAACGCGAAAACACCAAAACTCACACAACAACAATGGGATAATAAGCCCACAACACACCAACACCAACGGCAACACCAACTACAACACCAACTACAACAACAAGTCCGCACGAAAAGTTGTTCCAGCGAAACAAAAATATAAAACAAAACCCGCTCGAACTGAACTTAAAACTGGGAAACAAGCCCATTTTGTGGGCCGAACTAAAAGCCGGACAAAAGTCTTGTGCACAATCGTATGCACGTACATATGGTACATATTTAGTATCCGTATCCCCCGCCCAAGAGCCGAGATCCTGCTCTAGAAATCTCGTTTTATAGGGACAACGCACTGCATCCCCCCATAGTCCATGTCCCATGTGGCATTCATTTCCTCTTGCTCGATGCCGCAATTAGCAAGTTCAAAACCAAAACTCACATGTGTGGTAATAATTATGCCCCGAAACTTGTCTGCAAATTAGTAGGAGCCACCCAACCACTTTTTGGTGGTATATGAGGTAATAATCAAAAATCTATGATCGCAGCAGATCAAAATTGATCCAACAGGTGCCGACTATAGCATTTTGATTTAATCTGGCTGAGCAAAAAACTAGAAAGTGCTAATTTACTAAATGTTAATTCTAGGAACTTTTACTCTTCTGGCTCAGAAAATAAATGTTTAAAACCCAATTTCCTCATTAATGGAATGCTTCACATTGAAATATTACTTGTAACTTTCCTTTTTTCTAGTAATTTAAATTATTTTTTAAAAATTGCAACTCACCTAAGTTTGATCCTGTCTGCTTAACTGGCCAAGTAAACAAGTAAAGGCTGCGAACCAAACGGATTTTCGTGGCGTTTTCAAGATTTGCTCAGCACTTTCAGAGGCGGACACAGCACTATCTGGTTGCTTTGAATTTTCGTGGATTTTTCAAGTTTAAGGATATCTGTTCCGAGTGCTCTTCTGAACTGGACAACGCGGCGCGGCGAGCGGCAGAACACACAGCCCTCACACTCAAACTGAAAGGTGGGATTGGGTGGGGATACGAGATACGAGATCGGATTAGATCGGTGGCCGTTACTGGGGCTAAAGCCGGAGCTATATGTCCAGAATCGGGGCACAGAACACTCGCGATCGCGACCGGAACGTGGCGGAAAGAAAGACGAGCAGCGATTAAGCTGGAGGCGGTCGGTGAGCAAAGATTAAATACGGCGTGAAATTTGCTTGGCAGTGAATTTTTTCCTCTCATTCGCTGCGATTATTTTTTGATTATTTTTCGTAAACGAAATTTATTTTTCACTCAATTTCGCCCCATTGCTTTTATTATTACTTGCTTCCCCGCCTTCTGGGGGGGAAGAACACAAAAAAACATAAACAATGAAGAGCGCGGCGACGACAACGGCAGCGGCGACGGCGACGTCGAGTGCAGCGGTACGATTGGCTGTAGGTGCGAGCGGGATGCCGGACAGCAGATTCACTTTTTTATCAACTTTTTATTTTACTGGCTTTTTACTGGCACGATGCTATTACGAAAACGGGCTGGAGCGGGCGGATCGGCGGTTCGCAAATTGAGCTTTGTTTTGCTGGGGAATTGCACTTTTGAGCTGCCCTGACGTCACGATCTTGCCAATGCACTTATATACATGACATCTATATATTTACATATATATATATATTTTCTGGCAGCAGACAGTCACTTGGGAATTTTGTTGGAAATTTAATTCAGCGGCCGTTTCTCGAATTCGAATCGAAATCAAAGTCCAAAAGAGTTGGTGGCTAAGTCTTTGACGGTTTTTTGTGGCCGTCTACGGAAACAGGTCGGCGCACACTAAAGTTAACGATCGCTCGGAACGCTCCACGGAGTCCAAAACCGATCCAAAGCTGGCTGCACGAGCGAGACGGCACCATCGGCGGTACGAGAGCGGAGCTTTGGGCCAAAACCCATAGCTGCTAGACGATCTGCTGGCTATATCATAACCATACCGAAAGCCAAAGCCTTGAAAGCTCCGCTGCCAACGAAAGCGAAAACATAAAACACTTGCATTTTTCGTTCCATAGTTCGAGCTTCGCTTTGAGCCAGCTTTCGAGTGGCTTTTGGCCACCAGCTGCGAGTTCCACTCATTCGCCGTTGAATGACTCTTTGAGTGGAATGCAATGCGACTGATTAATGTTGTAAAGAGCCGCTTTAATTAATCTTCAGCCGGGCATCTTCCGAATCACTCGACGTTGTTTGATTGGCGAGTCGAATGTTAAATTAATTAGGAAGCAAGGTGTCATTTGGGCATTGACATCGCCGACACTTTGTACAGGAAACCGAAGTTCTGATAGAACAAATCACATCACATACCAGCATTCGTGATCCGTGCCTAACGGTTGATATATGGCAGTGATAAGTCGGTCCAAAACCCCATTAGCTGTTTGAGCTATTTATCAAATAATATGTCATGACGAGATGTTTGATCTCACGATAAGATTGTTGATAACAAAAGGTGCTGTTGTACACAAAGCAAGTGTTTCAATGACCACCTGAACTTTGAAGGCTTAGTCTGAAAATTCTACCCAAAAATGATTAACCTACTTCGGCATTCTAATTCGAAATTCCAAGCGCGGCACTTGGCTCATTCAAAGCCAAGACAAAGGAAACAAAAACCATTTATCAAAAGCGTTAGAAAAAATCGTTTCGTTCACACCAAGTTCAATGGCAGTATTCGCATTGATAAACACTCATTTAACTCCCACATGAGTGCTTATAAAATCAGATCAAGTCGGTCCATTCGAACTGGGCCAATTAAAAGGTAATTGTCACACATTGAGAGATCGATGTGAAGATCTCAATGGGCCGGGTTCCACGTCAAATCGGGGCACACTGAACCGCCTACGTAAGCTGGGCAGCTGTGGACGACGATGATAACCAGGACAACCGAGTGCTCTCTGGGTGAAACGGCAATGAACCGATCTCCGGATGACTCAACGGAGGCACACGAGATGTGGGATCCAGACCCATCCTCTCATCCTCCCACCACCATGCCTCCTCCTCGCATCACATCGACCCCATTTGAATGTGGCAAACAGCCCGTGCAGATCTGTGATCTGAGATCTGAGTGCCGCACTTCATGCGACATTTAAGTCGCAGTTGGAGATGGTATCTATTAATGGGCTGTGAGTTCCAAGCCATCGGCACCCCCAATCCAACTGAAAATCCAACCCAAATCCCTGCCCCTAATCGGGGATCTTGAAGCTCAACGAACAGGTTTCGTTTTGGCAATTGAACCCATTACTTTTATGCGGATTTCGTGTTAATTACCTTGCATTTGTTTACATTACCTTAAAATTGCGCTGTTTATTGGCCAAATCGTGCCTTTCTCACAGTGCATCGCATTCGAGTTGACGTCGCATGCATTAAATATTGCTTGACACATTTTCCTTGGCTTTTTGGCAATTGTTCTCGCTCATGTCAGCCCCAAAATTGTTGAACCCGAACGAGTTTTTTTTCCTGGGAAGAGGTTGAATGATTCGCACAGTGGTTGGTAATTCCCTATCCATACGCTAGTAAGCACCACTAATCATTTCGATTCGTGACGTAGTTTTTGGGCGGAAGCAATACTTAATTTAAAATTTAAGAAGGTTTCGCTATGGAAACCTACCTCAATGATGGTTTTCCTTTGAAAATGCCTTTTCTACGTTACTTTTCGGGTCAATAATTTAATGACTAGAGGTCATGGAAGAAAATGTGCTTCCCCAGCTGCTCAATTAATCAAATTACATATATTCCGCCGCCCATCTCCACACACACATGTACATGTATTTATGCGTGTCAAAGGGTCAATGTCAATCAGCCCGCATCGGTAACCAAAAAACAGAGTTGGGCAACCGCAGAGGAGGTACGAATCTCCGATAAAAAAGTTGGCAGATCGTCGTATGCAGCTTGTAATCCCCGCTTATCCCACAAAACCCATATGAAAACGGTTAACGAGGCGTCAGCAGACGCAAATGATACATAAAATACATAAACAAAAACATAAAAAACGAAACAAAACCCATTTAAATACACATCCCACACCAGATGGGATCGATATTTATGTGCGACTCTTCCCCCGATAATTTCTACACAGACAAACAAAGAAAAGCCATAAAACATTTGCATAATTTTCAACATTTCACGCTACTTTGTTTGGAAATCTACAAGTCCGCCTGCGAAATACACACGAAATGGTCAAACAAACCGTTCGGTTTATTAAAATTGTGTAATAGGGCCAACAAACTACGAACCAAACTGTTCAGGGGGATAAAACTAGGATTATCGAGCAAGTGAAGCGGATAAACGTACTCCCGATTGAAGTCGAAGAAATGTTCATAAATCTAAGGGGCAGACAGGCCGAACAAGTTGAGCAAAATTGTAGCCGAATCGATTATATTATTATTTCCATTATGTCAGGTCGAAGCAGCAGTTGCTACTGTTGCACTCAGACTACCGAATGCCCAGTGGACCAGCTTCACTAGCACCGTTTTGGCCAAAAGGCGCCGCCATTAATACAATCTGGCCCATAAACTGGGTCTCTTTCTCCGCTCTCCGCTCCCCGCGCTCTGGTTTATTTTGGTTTGTTAGTCGGCCAAACAAATCTATAAATATGCATAAAGCTGGCCAAAAGACAGGCGCACACACGCGGATACCCATGGATACCCATGGTTTCTGGCTCCTGGTCTTGCGAAAGCCGCTGGCCAAAGCCCCCAGGCACTTAGCCCGACTCAAACCACTGATGGCCGATGCCAAGTGCTGGCCACAGATTTGTTGTCGACTCTAGGAAGTGACAAGGAATTATTTGATTGTCTCTCCGCTTTTCGGAATGCGAGCTCAATCATTATAAACCATTTTCAGTGGGAAACCAGTGCGCTGCTCACCATCACCATCGATTATGGGCAAAGAGCTCCTCGACTAAAACGTCTTTCGAAATTGTTGACAACACACTCTCCACGCTTATCAACTCAGTTCGTCAATATACAAAACCCTTACCTTTTACAACTTGTTTGCTATTCTGTATTATATTTCTATTCATCAGCGACATGCTGCGCCTGGTGTATATTTACTACGGAACCCTGCTGCCTGGATGGAGCACCTTGCGGGCTGTTGGACAAGGCCAAAGGCACTTCATCGTACTCTGGCTGAAGTACTGGGTAATCTTTGCACTGCTGCAGGCACTTGGAGTCCTTACGGACTTCCTGCTCGGTGGGCTGTCCTTCTACGCTGGTCTCAAGCTCATCCTGTCCATGGGCATCTGGTTCAGTGCCCCATACAGCACCAATCACCTATATAATTTGCTGGATAAGCACGCTATGGGAATATTCGGACCACTTGTCGAGGAAGGCTTTCGCTGGCATGAAGAAGTCAAGAGAAACATTTTTCGCAACTTTCTGCAAACAACACTGGGGGCAGTGATAATGCCAAAGGACGTGGATGAGCAGGCTAGCGAGCCGCAGATCAACAACCACCTCTTGAAAAAAGAACTGTCGAATCTCATGGCGCAGATTGGAACGGATAAGGCCGACCATCGCCGTCAGCATGAGCGCTCTATGAGGCGATATTCCCCTCAGTATTTACAAGCAGCTGAGTTGAGCCAAAGATCGGGGGACCAGCTGAAGGGCGGGTATAAGCCATCTTCAGCCGTGGCAGGTCATCCTAAGTAGCAATATTTTGGTTTTGCTGCCCTTTCAAGACGTTACTGAATAAATGCCGATAATACAAAATCGGATAATCCAAAATCTTGGCGTTGAATCACTCATGGGGAGTTTACAGAAGCAGCTGCCACTGCGTCGCGACTCGCCATTAATCTTCAATTAGAAAAGTTCAATGCCAGCGGACGGGCATGTTAATTGATTCATGGATCGGCGCCAGGAATCGATGATCCAACGATCAGCAGCGATTTGTTGGCCATTGGCCCACATTGTTATTACAAATTGGCGAACAAAACTGCGGCCGATAAAATGTTGAACGCAAAGCAGAACACTTGCACGGACCTTTGACGGCGGCGAAGCAGCTGATTAATTGAGAACGGCAAAGGGCAGGCAGGCGAAAACAAAAGACTGAAGCAACGAACTTGTTGCAACGGTCGCGACGCGTGTTGCGGTGTTTTTGGGGAATGCTGCTGGTGCTGGCAACAATCTTAATGCAATTAGCACACTATTAATCTTGATCAAAATCCGAAACTCAGCAAATTCGCAATAACAACCGCAATGTAAGTGACGCATTCGTCACCGCATTGTAAAGCAATTTGTTTTAATTTCGCTTATCGATGATTTTCGTGGATCCGATTTGGCAAACAAATTCTCGATGAGGGTCGAAACAAATTCTAGAAGCAATAAAGTGTTTTATCATTTAAATAACATTTATTGCTTTATTAATTTCCTGTATGTCATTTGATTATAATAATTACGTAGAAACCAGAGTTAGCCTTTCTTACCAAGAAGGTTAAATTATTGACATAAATTATATATACCAAAGAGAGCATGGAAACTTGTTCAGCCAAGACGGTTATGGAGGTTATAATTATAAAAACATATACATGATTCTAAAACATCTTCCAGTGCACTTAATCATTTGCATTCAGAGGTTATTTCGTCAGCTGCCTGCACCCACGTCGAGGAGTCATTAGCTCCTGGCCAAAGTTCCTTAGCCTTTGGCCGGACTTTTCTCAATTCTCAATTCTCGGATGGAACGAGTGCCTGGGGTGAGCTCCATTTAAATTTGGGTTAATCAGCGATAAAGCGCGCATTGCCATTGACATGGGGGAAAAAAAAACACGACACGAAGAACGAAACGGAGTGCGAAATAAGTTGGTGCATTTACATATTTTGTAAAAAAATAACAATAATAATAACGTGCAATTAATAAATCGGCTTTGTCTCGCATCGCTAATTGTTTGCCATTAATTTGCATAACAAAATTAATTGGCAGCATTTATGCAAATCCCGAAATCCCACAAAAAATCACTTCCTAGGCGATGTGCCTGTGGTTGTGGTTGTGGTTGTGCCAAAGATGACACCCCAGTGGAGATCGGAGCCAAAGCCACTTGAATTGAAGTTCAAGTTTTCGCAATTGACCCACAAATTAATTATGCATGCATGCTGGTAATTGTATATTTGCCTTTTACAATCGCACACGTAATATTTCCCCCCCTCTCTGGTGCCCAGATATTTTCTGCGTTATTTCCGTCAACATTTCATTTATTAGACGCAATTACAATTGATTTGGGTTTCGGTTTCAGTTGTTGAGATTTCTGTGAATGGTAAATTGGTATGGGAACCTTTGCTTGATGGCTTTTTGAATGCCTATCCGAAATGTCAAGAGCGTTCGGCTGTGGGCAGGGTCAAGACTTTTTGGCTCTTTGTGCGAAAGAAATTTCGACCGAAAATCGATCTGAATCAGAAGCCAATGATCCTAACCTTGGGTCGGCCGAAAATCACCCAAATGAGCCATGTTTTTCAGTAAAATGCGTTCCCACGTGTCAGAACCACTTGCGTATTGTACTCAAATAAAATGCACGCATTAATAATTTTAATTAAAATCCGTTTATTGCAATTACAAAGGGATAATCAAATCGGAAAGCTCTTTTACGGCCAGTTAACAAATTTATGGCAAATTTATTAATTGGTTTATTGCACCGCGTCTGATGTTTATTACAAATATTCGGCTCGTGATTTGTGTGCCTTTAGCGATACTCTGTTAATGTGAAGTACACTTTAACCTGCGCTAACTCCGCTCGACGGAAACTGAACGTGGTGAAGAGTGCGTAGTCCCCGAAGGGCAGGGGCATTATGTCCAGAACCTTAACGGGGAACCGGAAGTGCTCCAGGACTATTTCCGACTATAAATAATAGAGTAAGTAAAATTACCTATGTATAGAATAATAACTTATGCCGACTTACTGGAATTGGACACTTGTTCACATTGGTTCTGTTCCCGAAACTGCTCAGGATGATGTTTACGAAGGGGTGGTTCCGTTTCTCCAGGTACTCGCACACATCCGACTGGCAGATATTGTATAGAAAGGGCTTATAGCCACTGGCCTTCTTCAGCAGCTGCATGCGCATCTGAGGGATAAACATGAAAGCCATCATACTACAACGTACTAGATGCCAGCAGGCTATGCTTTACACTTATCGCCTAGCTGTTGATCATCGCCACAGTTTTCAACAATAGAATACGGACTTACATCGCTCTAAAACTGCCAAATTCGATTATACCCCATGCAATAAATTCGGAATTTTCCAAAAAATAACTCTTATTCTGGCAGTCCTAATAACCGCAATATACTTTAGATATGTGTTTGTTTAGCCTTTTATCGCAGTTCCTGTTCTTTGTTTATGGCACCATGCGACCGGCCTGGCACACCTACAAGACGCTGAACAGCGGAGACGAGGAGTTCCTGGCCTGGGCCAAGTACTGGATAGTGTACGCCTTCCTGATCACCTTCGAGGTGCTGGCGGACGTCTTTCTGTCCTGGCTGCCGCTCTACATGCCCACCAAGTTGATTCTGGTCCTGTGGATCGTGCTGTCCGCTCCGTCCGCCAATGTCTGGATGTTCGACGCCATCCTGCGTCCGGTGCTGACCAGGCGGCAGGAGCAGATCGATCACTTCCTGAACCGGGGCAAGGATAAGCTCCTAAGCGACGCTCTTTCCTCGATGACACAGCTGGTAGCACGTAGCCAATTACTGCCCTTTGTGGCCAAACTCTGGTCGAGATCGAGCCCCACTCCCCTTATGAGTGCCAATCTGATGCAGGACGTCACTGGAGAAGGAATTGGAGGCAGGCCATCCGAGGATACTGACTCGGCCACCGCCTCTGTCCAAAATCTCTCCAGTGCTTCCAGTCCAGTTGGCAGCTTAGAGAACCTCCACGTCGATTCCGAGGAGATTCAGGTGGGCGCTTCGAAGGCCACCACACACCTGCAACCGAATAAGTCCCAGACTGACTTGGCCAAGAAGAACTTCTTGTCGCCGGAGTCGCAGAGGGTCTTTAATCGCCGAGCTCAACGCAAGTTCAAGACTGAAATGGGCATTTCCTCCGCCACCAAGCTGGAGTATCTGCATGACGATGTTGAGGACCTGCTTGTCAAGTCGAGGATTGAGACTAGCGGCCAGGAAGTCCGTCAGCAACGCCAACCGATCAGCCGTCGTCGTCTCTAACGTTTAGCAATATGATTTTTAAAACCCCAACAGGGGCTGTACTTATTTCATTATATCAAAATATAAATGGGCAATGTTGGTTTTAAGCATGGTTAGGTTCCAAGTTGTTAAATTACTTGTTTTCTGGACTAGCAAATTCTACTGTAAAAAGCTATTCAACCATGCCATTCTTGGTAGGGCAGGACTGCTCTAAGCCAGCAATCAAACTCACCGATACCGGTCCTTTTGGCCATTGGAGGATGCTGGCCCGCAAACTCATTTCCACCACATCCCTCTTCACGGCGTACAATCGGCACAGAGAGATGGTGGTAAAGTTTTCGTCCGCACCTAAGCACTCGATGTTCGTGAACTTGGCAACTCCTTGGACCTGAAGTGGGTCAATGTTGGGTATACAATCCCAGCTTTATCCCAGCTTATGGGGGAACTTGCCTGCAAAATGTGCCACAGCCCAAATAATAGGAAAAACTCCGTCCACGTGGCCATCACTTAGTTCAGCAAATAGCCATTAAATACTGGCACACAGCGTCATTATAAGCGTAGCAGAAGCAAGTCAACCGAAAAAATAACCGATTGATATCGATCATTACAGGCAATTATCAATTGTGTTTAATTACTTCAGCTTTCGATTTGTTGTTGAGTTTTAATTAAACAAAAACGTATTGGTCTGTATCCAACAGGCAGCACTTAACTTAACTAGACGAATGTAAACTAGATTGGGGACATGGGTGTGTGAGGCGTGTTATGGAATTGGTTTGTTGTGTTTATGGCCCTAATCGCTGGCCTCATCTTCCTCATCCTCCTCATCCTCATCGCTGGCATTGCTGGCCTCCTCGCTCTCCTCCGCTTCGCTCTCGCTCTTGGCCTTTTTCTTTTTGGCATCGCCATCGGATGGGGGCTTACTCTTCTTCTTGGAGGGCTCATTGTCCTTCTCGTCGTCGGAGCTTGTGGAGTCGTCGTCCGAAATGTACTCCTTGCTCTTGAAGCCGCTGCCGGAGGTATTCGCCTTCTTGGATGGAGACGGCTCCGTCTTGCGCTTCTTGGTGGACTTTCCACCCTTCTCGTTGTCGCTGCCACCGCCCGCTTCAGGCTTGTAGTTGCGCATCTCGTCGTGGTAGCGCTGCTTGTCCTTGGCCGCCGCATCCTCCCACTTGGACTTGTCCTTCAGCTCCTTCCACATCTCGCCGCCCTTCTTGGCGATCTCGGTCACCTTAATGCCCGGATTATCCCTCTTGATGCTCTCGCGCGTGTCGTTCAGCCAGAGCATGAAAGCGGTTGTGGCGCGCTTTGGTTTGCCCGAGTCCTTCTTCTTGGAGGCCTTTTTCTATCAAGACAATAAAATATGTTGATATAAGCTATAAAAATAAGCAAACATTACTTACAGTTCGCTCCTTCTCCTTGTGTTTTTTCTCCTTCTTCTCTTTCTTTTCGGACTTCTTCTCCTTCCTTTTCTTGGCGCCATCGCTGTCTCCTCCGCCTCCACTGGCATCGCTGTCGTCGTCCGAATCACTCTCCACATTGCTGTCATACTCCTCGGCCACATCGGACTCGTTCTCGTTGGGCTTGAAGTCCTCATCCGTGGACTCCTCATCCGAGTCGTCGCCATCGTCGTCGTCCTCCTCCTTTTCCCTGGCCTCAGCCTTGAGGCGAGCCAGATAGGCATCCGGTTCGTTCTCGTTGTCCGAATCGCCAAAGTCCACGTCCTTGTAGCCGCTCTTGTCCTTGCCCATGTTGCTGACATGCAACTTCTTCTGAGTGATGAAGTCGAAGAGCTTGGCATACTCCTCCTTCTCGATGGAGGAAAAGATGTGGACGGTTCCATTTTTGAGCGTCACCTCGAAGTCGAAAGATCGCGTGGATCCGCCACTGCGGGCAAAGTTCACAGAACTAATCTCCTCAAAGCGGATATGCAGCGGTGGCTTGTGGATATAGATGAATCCTCGCTCCAGGGGATACAGATATCCAGCTGCGGCCTTGAAGGAGCAGCCCACTGCAGCCGTGCCGGAGTGTCCGATAAAGTTACCAGGTCCGGTAATTTTTCGACCGATCAGCACCTTCATCACTTTGCCCATAACCTCGTACACCGGCCCGGAGATCTCCTTCTCCAGCTTGCCCTCGTACTTGTCGCGCAACTCGGCCTCCGAGAAGGGCAGCTCAATGGTGGTCTCCTCATCGGGAGCGAAGAGCAGGACCAGGTAGTGGTAGCGCGTCTGTCCCTGCTTGATGGGCGGATCCAGGGAGAGCACAAAGAACATCTGTCGGCTGTCCTTGTGGGGCAGCATGAAGAGCCGCAGCACCGAGTCCATGGGAATCTTGTAGTCGAACGTCTTGCCGTGCAGCTGGAAGAAGGTGGAGAAGATCTTGATGTCGTAGCGACCGCGAGGCGTGAGGATCTGGATCTCTCTGAATATGGCAATGGACTCGCCCGAAGCCGAGATAACCGAGGCCTTGCTCATCACGTTCTGGTGGAACTTGTCGACCGGATCTTCCTCAGCCGACTCCACGGCGGGTATGTGGAACCGCATCTCAAGCAGACCCACCGGCGCATCGTCGTTCTGGTGGAACTCCAGGGTGACCTCGTTCTTGCCAGTCACGCACTGCGAAACGTGCGACAGCGGCACCTCGAAGATGGTCTTCGACTCCTTGTCGAAGCTCAGGACGGAGCCCATGAAGCGAGCGGTGCCCCAGTTCCAGCCCTTGACGCACATCTCCTTCTCGACCATCTCCTGCGAGTAGGCATCCTTAATAAACTTGCCCAGCTTCTCGTGCTCGCTGTCGCGGAATCCCGTGAAGCGGTGGAGCACCCCGCTTTTGGTGAACACCCTCAGTCCCCAGGTGCCCACGAACTTCTGCGAGTTGATCAGGTCTATGTCCTCCGCCGAGATCTGCTCCACCTTGCCGGTCTTTGTGTTCTTGAAGATGATATTCTGATCCGTCAGCTTCAGGCGTCCGGAACACTTTTTTGCAAGGAGGGGGGAATGAGAAACCACAGTCAGGCGAAATGTGCGAAAATACGCCGGGTTTTTTGCGACTCACCAAGACGCCGCGCACTTCGGCGTTTATGTCGTTGTACTCCAGCGAGTCCGTCATCCTGCGATTCTGCTGCTCAAGTAACTAAATAATAGATTAACAATAAATTACGCCGCCTAGCGAAATTCTCTCCAATTTGCAATAATTCCGGCCGACAAAAAACAACACTGCGCGCCTAATTTTAGGTTAGACGCCGAAAGCAGCAAAGCGCAATCAAAGTGACCGTACTTATGTTCGGTATTTTTGGGCGCAATACTTTTAATCTACAGATCGATTTCCAAATAAGCAAAAAATATTCTAGTGCACTGCCCTTTCTACATTATATATTTCTTGTAATTATTATGAGCATTCGAGTCTTCAATAGAATGGCAAATTATAATAAACAAATCTAAGCACTTCTTTAGATCGTTTAAAATACCAAATTGGTATTCGGACTGACAACGGTCACTCTTTTTCCTTGTTTACAAAATAGCCGTATGTTTTCAGAGGATTAACAATAGTTTTACTTAAAATTTTGAACATCCACTAAACGTGGAGGCTTAAGACTATGCAACGCGGTAAAATTTCCTTTGGGAAAATCCAACTGAATGTAAACAAGGCGGCCGCAGAGCCTAAATCCAATGAAACCGAGAGGGAAGATGCAAAGGTGTCCACTGAAGCCGGCGGAAATGGCGGAGGATTCAAGAAAATGGACAAGCAGCAGATGATTCGGCAGATCGAGGATGTGGCCGAGGATCTGGAGAGTCAGCACCTCAAGGAAGTGATGGGCATCAGCGGGTTCGGTCGCAAGGCAGCCAAGGTGTTCGACATCAACGAGCAGATCGAAAAGGCGAGAGTAACCCGCCCGGGAATTGACAAAAGAAAGGAGGAGTCCAAACCGGAAGATGATGCTAAAGAAGGCGAGGAAGAGGAGGAAATAATAGGTCCCTTACCGCCAGCTGTGACCACAGACAAGGAGAAAACCACAAGGGAAGCGTCCAAAGACGAAGACTCCGATGACGATGATGATTCCTCCGATGAAGATTCAGATGACGAACAAAGCCTTGCAAAACGCATACCTTACACCCACGAGGTGCAGATGCAGCACGGTTCCCGAGCTGTCCTTGCCCTGGCGGGCGATCCCTCGGGTGCCCGCTTGGTCTCTGGTTCCATAGACTACGACATGTGCTTTTGGGACTTTGCCGGCATGGACTCGGGCATGCGGAGCTTCCGGCAGCTACAGCCGTGCGAAAACCATCCCATACGCTCTCTCCAATACTCCGTGACCGGCGACATGATCCTGGTCATCTCCGGAAACGCCCAGGCCAAGGTCCTCGACCGCGATGGATTCGAGAAACTGGAGTGCTGCAAGGGCGATCAGTATATCTCAGACATGTCCCGCACCAAGGGTCACGTGGCACAGTTAACCTCCGGCTGCTGGCATCCATTTAACAGGGAGCAGTTCCTGACCGCAGCTCTGGACGGGACTCTGCGCATCTGGCAGGGATTGAAGTCCAAGGAGCAGGTGCAGGTGATCAAGACAAGGGCGCAGGGAGGCCTCCGCACCAACGCAGCATCATGTAACTTCAACAGGGACGCCACACTCATAGCAGCGGGATGTGTGGATGGTTCCATTCAGACCTGGGACACGCGCAAGATGTTTGTGAACACCACACACTGCGTCAGAGATGCGCATCAGAAGGGCTCTGAGATCACCTCCATTGTGTTCTCGTACATGGGACAGCAGTTGGCCACCCGCAGCAACGACGAGACCATGAAGCTTTGGGATCTGCGGCAGTTCAAACAGCCGCTACATACCTGGACGAATCTGTTCTCCCGCTACGACACGACAGATTGCTGCTTTAGTCCGGATGATCGGTTGCTGGTCACCGGAGAATCGCTGCCCAAGGGCCAGGCCGAAGCAAACCTATACTTCTACAGCACTAAGAGTTACGAGGAAGTGCAGCGGATTCCCGTGTCAAACGCGCACGTGGTAAAAACCCTATGGCACCCGAAACTCAACCAATTGTTCGTAAGCTGTGGCAACGGAACCATTAAGTGCTATTACGATGAGCAGCGCAGCATCCGGGGCGCCAAGTTGTGTGTTGTGAAGACGCATCGCAAGAGACAGCCCATGGAGATGGTGGGAGTCTCTCAGATCATTACGCCGCACGCCCTGCCCCTGTTCAGGCAGGAGAAGTCCCGCACCTCGCGCAAACGGATGGAGAAGGCTCGTATGGATCCCGTCAAGTCCCAGCGACCGGACTTGCCCATCACCAGCGGTCAGGGTGGTCGCGTGGCCAGCTCCGGCGGCACTCTCTCCTCCTATGTCATCCGTAATCTTGGCCTGAGCAAGCGTGTGGACGACGACCAGGATCCCAGGGAAGCCATCTTGAAGTACGCCAAGGACGCAGCCGAGAATCCCTACTGGATAGCCCCGGCCTACAAGCAGACGCAGCCGAAGGCCATCTTCTCCGAGAAACTGCCCGCCGACGAGCCGGCCACCAAGAAGACCAAGACAGAGGCGGACAAATAGGTAGTCAATCTATTTATAAGAGCTTAGAAATGTAAATAAACCCGTTACGACGTAAGGTCTTTAGTATAGCTTAAATTACAACAAGTGAATGGGATTCACACCTCCTGCAGCCGGTAGCAATCGGAGGCCACCTTCCACTTGTCGTTCTCGGCGGTCACGATGAATGTCTGCTGGAAGTTGCGTATCGGCTGGTGGGCGAACTTGACGGTGCCGCCGGCCATGATCAGGTAGGTCAGCTGGTTGGCCACAGCCGGATCCAGAATGGGCTGGGCGTCCAGGGTGTTCAACTGGTGGTTGGAGGTGGGCAGCTCCAGGAAGTAGCTCTCGATCATCTGGCGACCGGTGGCGCCATTTCCATTCCAGCTGAGGGTGGCATTGTCCAAATAGAGACGACCTATTTGCTGGAGGCGAATTCCATTTGAGTTTCGTTTTTTCACGAAATGCAGACTTTCCAGGCGGAATCTCTACTTACATGGCGTCGGTTGTCCACGGAGGCGTAGTACAGACGCGTGAAGGTGTCCGCAGTACGGGCGCAGCTCTCGACCTTGGCTTTAATATCCTTTAAACAAATGATTGCTCTTTAATATTGCCAAAATAACACAAAAATTCCAACTCACGCTGTTCATGTTTCCCGCAGTTCTTGAATTAGAGTGACCGTTCTCTTGTGGGCAAAAAAATACTCTCGTAGAAAAATATTAGTACCATCATTTGAAATGCAAATCCGTTACATCCGTTAATTATGAGTACCCCCAATAATTATTTGAAAATCTAAAAAGCGTAGAATCTTTAATCTTAAAATCTAACACAGACTTAAAAACAAGTTTATAATAAAATTCGGCTTATCCCAGAGAATTAAAAACGGCTCTAATTTTTGAAGTTGTTTATTTCTAATCATAATTTTATTTAACAATTAGTTACAATTTAAAGCATAGCGATCACAATTTGAATTGGTAACTTAACATTTGAAGATTCCCTGTCGGAGTTTCCCAATCGGGAGTCACTGGAAAATCGAGCGAGTCTAGGGCGACTACGAGGCACTGTGGCTAGAACTATGAGTATGGCTAAAACTAGCTAAGCTAAGACCTGTTTTAAGACTAAATCCCCCCGACTTAGGCCTCCAACCCCCGGTTTTCCTTCAGTGGCTCCAGGGGCTGCAAGTTGACCGTCTTGTAGCCGCGATCCCGCCGGAACCAGAGCCAGTTGTCCCCGTTGAAGTAGTCCTCGATGTGCTCCAGGCTGCGGCCCTTCGTCTCCGGCTGGAACAGGCACATGAAGGCAGTGAGCAGGAAACTGGACACACCGAAGACCAGAAACACTCCACGCATCTTGAGCATGGCCTGCAGGGCGGGAAACTTCTTTGCGAAGATGAACAGGGCCACGTTCATGGAGGCAAACACTCCGCCGGCTGTCCTCCCCCGTATCCTGGCCGGGAACAGCTCGCCGATCATGATACCGGGCATCACCATCAGGGCTGTGTTGAAGATGATGTAGCCGAGGAGACATCCTGCACCCACGAAAACGTCGTACGACATTTTGGGCTGATCGAATCTGGCATACTGATAGCCACTCAGCACTAGGCAGAACAGACCGGAACCGATTCCCGACACCATCATGATCCTGCGGCGCCGAACGAAGATCAGGACAACGCAGAACACCATGCAGCAGATTACCCGGACAACCGCTGTAGCAATCGCCGCCTGCTTGGCGTCGAACTCCGCTCCGAACTCGGAGATCATGTCCACGGCGTAGAAGATCACGATGAAGGTGCCGGAGAACATCTGCAGCAGGGAGAATGCGATCACGATGACCAGTGGCTTGATGGCCACCCGCTGGCAGCACAGCTGGAAGATGTTCTCGTTCGTCCTGGTGGTCACTCGCTCCTTGGCCAACCGCTGCTTCATGTCATTCAGCTCCTTCTGGGCACTGATCTCGCTGCCTCGCAGGAACGAGAGCGCCTGCAGGGCACGCTTCTCATGGCCATTGCGGAGCAGCCAGGCCGGAGTCTCCGGTATAAACGAGATGGACAGCATGGCCAGCAGGGGCAGGACGTTGGCGCACCACGCCACACTCCGCCAGTACATCATGGAGCCCAGGGAGTAGACCAGCAGGATGCCACACGAGTAGGCCACATAGGGCGCTCCGATCAGCAGACTCCTCAGATTTGGTTCCGCCGTTTCAGCAATGTACACCTTTAAGAAGGTAAAGCAAAAAAAATGATTAGTAGAACAAAGTATCTATCTATCCTAAGTCAGCTAATCCATCTACAAAACCTCCCACACATCAATAATAGAAATGAACCCTATTGCTTTCTGATACACCCCCACCTTGAACCCAGCTAGAACTTTCGCCAGCAAAACAATTTGATCTATTTGAGGGTCACAAAAGCATCAACATCTTAATCTGTGGGAACTCTTGGACGGTAATCATAAAATCGTAAATCACGTCAGGCGGCGAACCATTAATGAAAACTAAGCGAAAGCCGGGGAAACACGCGCCCATTCATCCATCCAAACAACCCGCCCACCCCGCAAGGCGTCCGTAATCCGCATCCACGTTATTATAGACTAAGGTCAAGAATCCGGAACTACTACGCATATACTGTGTGCGCTAATGCAAATGATGCGCTGGCCATTTAAAGTCCGGCAGCGATGACGCCGCCGCTGATGATAACTATCGTTATCACTTTGGCCGCTGGATAAGTCACGGACATATCCATAAGAGGCTCGTAAATAAACAGCGCCGGCTGAGACACAATGGAAGCGACTGGAGGAGCCGGGACAATGGAATACCCAGCGTCAAGTGGCCAATTGACGATCTGTCCACCTGCCACGACTGCTCTTTTGTGTTCCCAGTGGGGAGCGCCATTTGGCGGAGTTCAAGGCTCCGCCGATTACGGTTAATGGGTCACTCGGACAATCCGGTTCCGCATAATCTGCGTAATCCGGGTATTCTGGGTATTCTGGGTATTCCGGGTGTGAACGAACCCCTGGCCAGTGGCATTGAGTTACTCACCTGTCCGGGTCCACCCAGAATTCCGGTGGCGAATCCGCACAGGAAGCGGGCAAAGATCACCACCTTGATGCTCTTGGCGATCGCCAGAGTGCTCCAGCCCAGGAGAGGGAATCACTGAGAGGATCAGCGTTCTGCGGCGACCGAGGTAATCCGCCAGAGGTCCCGACAGCAGGGATCCAAATGGAGTGGCCAAGCTATGGACACTGGCTGTGGGAATAAGCAGCAATTAATGAAGGTTTTTAAGCATGATCCAGATTGATCATCTATCATCTAGTTAAACGCACCTATCCAGGAACTCGTTTCCATGTCAATGGGTATCTCGGTGGAGTTCTTGTCCATCAGCTGGGGCAGCAGGATGGCCGAGTAGCCAATGGGCATGCCACATCCAGCGGAAAGTAAGAGTACCGCACAGGTAGCTACAATCTAGAAGGCAACACAGTATAGGGTTTTAATATAATTTGTATCTATTTGAATCTAAGCAACTATGTAATAGATTCCCGTTGCCATGCGCCATCTGGTTTTAATCGAATCTAACGATCAGTTCATCAATGTGGCCGCAACCCAGCAGCAATTGCCACCAATTGAAGTTGCAATTGCATCACGGACAACATTATTTTGATTTGCGCTGATGGTGACAAACGATCTGGGATCGCTAACCACTGATCATTGATAGAGTCTATGCCCTATCAATTTGTGACGCCAGCAAACCGAGCACGGACACCCTGAATCTGAATGACACTTGGTGCCATTCCGTGCTGTCCAATTCCAGGGGCTCCGTCACATGTCCGCCACATGTAGCCCCCAACAGAAGCGTTTTCTAATCGTGTCGTGAAGAAAGTTCAATTGCGTATCTTATCATTTTGTCCTTCACGGAATATTTAGTATCTGTCACGCACGAGGAGGCGAAATCCCAGAGATGTCCAATGTTCGACAAGTGGCTGA
Organism: Drosophila teissieri; assembly: GCF_016746235.2. NCBI lineage: Eukaryota > Metazoa > Arthropoda > Insecta > Diptera > Drosophilidae > Drosophila > Drosophila teissieri. The sequence goes on from NC_053030.1 coordinate 22,325,000, forward strand.
CAAGATTATAGGCCCCCATTTGATTTGGATTTATATGGGTTGGGCCTTAAAATGTTCTATTTGGGCTGCTATCCAACGAAAGCAAAGTTCTCAGATACTTTTTATAGAACGAAAAGTTGCCAGATACCTTAGTTTATGCATGCATACCCTGTAAACCTACCTGGTGCATCATCCCCCGCCGGTTGGCCACATCGTCGTCCTGCTCGTCGATGGTGGACAGTTTCCTGGAGCTATAGTTGGCCTTCTTGCACTGAAACTCCGATCCCGGAACCACTTGATAGGACATCGAGTGGGGCACGAACTTGAGATACTCGTCATCTCTAGTTGAGGAAGATGAAAGGAGAAATTCAAATATATATAGCTTTATACAAGTGTATTTCAATTCATACAGTGACACAGATAAGTTCTCCTTATTATTTGTATACAAAACTAAAAGCTGAATAAAACTGGCCAGCCTCAAAAAGCTGTGAGTTCAGATGTAGGGTAGCATAGACAATGGACTGGCTTATTATCAAGGTGCTCCAACACTTTGCCAGCCTAATGGGCTTAATGACTCGCAATTATTGGCAATTTCATGGATCGGCACAGCGGGCAACCCTTTCACACGCCACTCAAATCAATCCACTTGCATTCCCCATTCCCCAATCCCCTTCCCCCTTTCCCCTTTGTTGCTCCTACCACATTTAGTTGCACTTTAATCCGGGCAACTCGCATTTGACTCACGGCAAAGTAAAGCGCGAGAAGCCTCCAGTGATAAGAAGAGCAGGAATACGTCACTTCTAGCAGCGGAAACCAGCTGAGTTTGTTTTGGCTGGGCGATAAGAAAACATGGGAAAACAAAAACACTGCGATTTTTGAGCGTTTCGATCTCTCGCTCTTTTGCCGAAAGCTTTTGTTTTGCTTGTGTTTCAACTGCTTAAATAATGTTAATGTGTTTTTTATCGCCCGCCAAGGTCAATTTGGAGTCACGTTTAATGAACCGAATCAAACTTTCTTCCTCTTTTGCCAATATAAATATTTGTGGCACAGTTTGCCAAATTTATGGCGAATTTTGATATACAATATGCAATATACAATACAATGTTGTGATATTCATAGGCCCAAAAAGTCGGAATACTTCCCCTTTGCGCTGCCATTGATCTGCAAAATGCAAACCTTGGACGCCTAAAACTCACCCGTAGCATTGGTGGCTCCATAAGTCTGTCAATCGTGATGGGAATGTGGAAAACCAAGTAAGGCGAACTTTGGCAAAACAAAACATTTCAAATTGTTAGACTTGGGCCGTATAACACGGCAGTATCGCCGGCAGAATCGTCTGCTTGACTCGATTGATTAAGGAAGTGCCTCAGATAATGTCAGCGGTTCAATGTACCAAAACAAACGAAAATAAAGTGCACCTGATTCGAGGAAATAGGCCCACAATGATCCCTAAATTGCCAGGCAAACTTTCCAATCACTTTCAATCGGCGTGACTGAAGTCCATGTCACTCCGCTATTTGCCCATCAATATGTGTTCCGATGTGTGAATTGAAAGAGTCGCCTGCACGACTCTGCGGATAGAGATTCTATAACCGAAACGCTCGCCCACTGTTGACACCACAAATTAGATAATTTATACCACATGGGCACACACTCGAGTAAAACAATCATTGGGCGAGTAAACCAATCGAATGGGCAGCCCGCAAATGATTTGGCTTAATTGGGGCAATTTTTGTGGCCAGCTGAAGAAGGGGTAAGGCCAGTCAGCTGGTGGCGCCATGCCACTCAATCGAGGAATGGAGGATTCATTTCACCACTGGTTGGCATGGTGGTTCCGGTTTACGCGGCGTATGCGTAATAGCAGAACTAAACTGAATTTAATTGGTTTATGTTGGCACGCCAGATGCCAAAGTTCAAGATAAGATATGGGTAGAATCTCGGTTAGCAGTAATTCAAACCGAAAGCAGCGGGCTTATCACCAATTAAGGGGGGGTTAACCAATCCAATTAGGCAGGTTCCAGAAGTGAAATTCCATCATTACGCCGATGAGTAATTCGAATCAATCAATATTTACATTTAATGTGCAAGGACTTAAAGAGCCTGCTGGGCCCAATTCAATTTTCATTAATTTCAATAGGGCAACGTAATTGAGCCATTGATTGATGTGCTAATCGGTGGTGAAATATTTCAACTCATCGTGAGACTTGATAAGATGGAAATAAACTTTGTGCACATTTCAAAACAATGCAAATAGCTCTATAAATTTTAGCTGAATTTTTACTTTTGTTTTCAATGAACACGTGTTTTGTCTGGTAAATACCCGCGTATCTAATCAACCTTTCCTCCATTCGAAACTAATATTATTTACTATCTTCGGTGAGGTAAGTGAAATCTTTCCTCTGAGACCATTTCGCTGATCACCAAGCACTTTGGGCAACAGACCCATAGACGAATCTGGCTGGCAGTTAGTAATGTGGTGATAAGACTCAAATATATATTTTTATTGGGAACTCGATTAGCTGGCATCGAAGGGGCCCAACATGTAGCCACAATCTCGCATCTGGAGTACCTTTCAGAACCTTTCCGATGACCACGGACCCTAGCAACACGAATGCACACAAGTGACACAGCTGACACAGCCGAAGGAAACCGAAAACTTGTTTGCGGTGGCTGGGGTTTAAAGTCGAAGGGGGTATTTTTAGCTGACCAGACACAGACAGTAGGTCCGCAGAAAGCGGCGATGACTGGACGACGGCCAGTGTTTAGCACAAATACACGAACTGGCATTGTTTTGATATGTTTCATTACCTTTCGACACTCATTTTGTGCGGCTGTAATGTAGGCAAATTAGTCCAAGCAGTTTTGCAATTAATCGATGGAAATCCTCCGCTTTCCGCTGCCCTTTATGTAACGAAGTAGTCGCGAATTAAATCGCCTGCCTCCGATAATTTCGCTGAGCAAAGCACTCGATCGCGTGGTGATATATCAACGATCTGCGGGAAAACACTGGCGTACACTGCGAGAAAAGCGGGTCACGCGGAGCAGCGACAATTTCATTTCATGCCAAAGAGCAAACGCACACTGGCTGGCAAAGCGGCTTCGCTGCGCCTTTTTATTTATGAGCAGCGATCGACGCTGACGCTGCGATCGCAACACGCACACACGCAAAGCCAACGCGAATTTGCACTCGCTCTGTCTCTCTCTTTTTGCACGACGCCGTATGTCGCCTTCTCGCTCGCACGCGCCTGCTCGCCAAGCATGCTTGCGAAAAGATTCTTGCTTGGCTTGACCATCAGCACAGCTGACCGCCAGAACAGTTACTTTGCTTCCTTTCTTGGGGGTGTGCGGCTTGGGGTTTGGGGGCTCAGCTTTTGGGAGCTTTGTCTGCTAGCCGAGACTAGAAAACGAACCATAGCAAGTTGGGGGATTCCTGTATGGACTACATTTACATAATTTAAGCATAGGCATATTATTATTTAAATTTATTATTTTTTTTTTTTTTTTTTTTTTGATAGTCATGTTGTTTTTCGTTTTTTTGTATTCTGATTTTAAGTCGGCATGTATCTTCGATGTTCATACATGTATTTTATATTTTCGATATCTTGTTCATACCAGATCATGTGATCTAGCAACTCTATGCATATCCGTTGTATCTGAAAGATGTATCTGATGTATCTGTAAATTGAATGTAACAAATCTTTGCACACTGCTAGCACCTCGATCCTTTTAACGCACTCTGTTCCTCTAGCAACATGTTTGTTGTGTAAAAATAGCAACTCATTGCGCGCTGTTTCTTTTGTTTGGCTTACTTGTATGATAAAGTAAATAAAACCACCCCTTTCTCGCCCACCCCCCGTTTAAAACCCTCGTTCTGCATCGAAAAGAGCAGCAAAAGAGAGCTGCGAAAGCGAAAGCCGTCGTGAAAATGACCCGAGGGCCGCAGGAAAGCTGAATTGACAAAGCTTTTCATTCATAACCTGGCCCAACAACAGGAATGGTGGGTATGCATCAACAACTGTGGCACAAATGCTGCTCAGAAACTGGCGGAAATTCGAGGAAATGCGAATTGCGCACGGGATAAGCGAAGCGGGGAAACTACAGATACAACTATAAGCTACTAAAAAAAAGGACACAGTGCGAAAACTATCCGCTTGGAAACTATCTGACTGTTTAAAACTTTGTTATTCCCCACTTTTATATGGGAGCTTTTGTAAGCGGCTTACGTTGTTCGGCGCTATCTCCCGAACACCCCCCACACCCCTCCACGCCCTCCGCCTTACTTTCACTTCCATTTGCACTCCCACTTCCGTTTCCGTTCGCTAAGCTCGAACACTTGCGTAAATAAATGTATCACCCTGAGCGCTCTCTCTGTTTTCACGATTTCTCTCTTTGCCAACTTTGCCAACGCTCCACTGTTTCAGTGTTTCAGTGTCTAGGTCGGGGCAGCTTTTCCTCCTGAAGGTCGCCTGGCCAACTGTTCGATGTGTGTCTCTATTGGATTTATCCCCCTTTTTTGTGGGCCAAACTATCGACCGCTGGCGCGGGATGCTCGTAAAAAGGGTGGGCGGCAACTGAAAGCCCACCGAGGCGAAGTCCTTTCAGCATTTTTAAGTTAAGTTTTAAGTTATGATTTTGTGAACCCTTCAATGGCATTTGAGTTCGCACTTTTATTGGCCAATCGCCCATTGTTCATCGACTGAACACTGGACAGCACACCCACACACAGCCAGATGCAAATGCACATGCATAATTAAGTGAGTTATTGTTCAAGGACGCACACTCACTACTCTGCCCACCAAAGGAATCACTGCGAGAAATTCTGCAAAGAAATATGCATATATGAAATATAAATATGAATTTAAATATTAAGCTGTTGTATTTTTTTAATAACTAGACAAGCAGATGTACTCCTAGGCGTATACTTGATTTCTGATCCCCATCCGCCATGTAAGCCGATTTTTGCCCAGTGACCCCAAAGGCATTACCACTCCCACTCCCACTGCCCTTTTTTCGCCAGTATCCTGATTTCCCATTCCATTCCATTGGGCCGTAAATCAAATTGCAAATCAAAAGCAGCGCCCAACGGCTGCCATAAACTTTTATGGCAAGCGAGCGTGGGTGGAAAAGCTGCTGCCGCTGAGCTTTTCACGCTCCCGAAAAGAAAAGCGCTTGCTCTCGCTTTTCACTTTTCTCGCCTCCGCCTTTCAGCGGGAAATCTCCTGCTGCTGCTTCCGTTTCACTTTCAGTTGCTTTCGAATTGTCCGCCAAATTGGACGCTCCACGTGTCCGTAATTTTCGATCCACCCACGGGAGCAGGCGAAACAACAACAAGAGCGCAGAAACTGTCCAAAAATATATAGCTACCAACGTACCTTGTGTCATTCGCTGAAGTTTCTGCTCTGGGCGCAAAGATCCTCGCAAAAAGTGCGGAAAAGTGAAGAAAATCGAAGGGGAAAACCCAAAGCGAACTCTTAATTGTGTAAGTCCCGCGTGCCCATGTATGTGTGTGCGATTGTGCGAATTGTGCGTGTGTGTGTGTGTGTGTGTGTGTGTATTGGTGGGAGTGTCCTTCGAGTCCTGGCAGTAAATATTTAAAACAATTAAAGCCCTAGCCCGCGCCAAGGTCCCTTCCCGCAGGACGAGCCCGTTGGCAGGCCCAATTAGGCGGCGTTCCCTCGCACGTTCCACGTCCTGCGCCCAGGATAACTGCATTGTGCGGCTAATTCGGCGTTAATGCAGTCTGATTACAGCCCATCCCGATACCCTTGCATGCCACCTGCCACTGACTACCACTGACTGCCACTGACTACCACTGCCTGCCACTGCGTTGCAATAGAGGGCCACAGCCAGCAGCTGGTCACCGGATTCGCTGGCAGTGGCCATGAAAACTCGCTGCAACTGCAACATTTTCGTAGCACACTTTTCGGGGGAAAACTGCGAGTGAAAGTGAAGCCTTGGGCTAAGGCGAAAGTTTGGCCGGACTTAGCGTTTAAACCAGGACTCAACATAACTTAAGACAACAGTTGTGCAAAGTTTCAAGTAATTAAGAGTGCAGCTCACCAAACCCCTGATAAAAGTTAGGAAAATACGAAACGAATTTGCGAGAGGTCAGGTAATTTAACAATCATTGCAAAATAAAGACAAATTCTTCGCTTCTTCAAGGTTTTGTGTTTAAGGCTTACCGCATGCCAACTCTATATCCATTTGGCTTGTAATATCTGGTTAGTTACGGCGAATTCACTCTGGCAGTGAGCTGAAATTGAAACCTGATTGGAAGCGTAATTTGCATTATCTCAGAGTCGTGTCCAATAAATTTGCATGTACATGCCAGGAACCCCTCCCCGCCGCTGCTACCGCCTGCAAGCGCTTGGCTGGGCATCAGGTGCATCCGATTCCGGGCCGAATGGATACTTGGGGCTGGGCAAATATTTGCCCCAAGTTGGCCAGGAGTGGTGCCTCCAGCCGCGTCCATTCCGGATCACCCCGTTGCCCGGGCCACCGTGCTCCGCTCCAGCCAAGCGTGGATGAACGCAAAATTAATTCCAGCCTCCGCCCGCTGAGGCACTCCTCTTGTGCCCGCACCGCTGGCGGCACCTTCGTCCCGAGTCCCAAGTCCCGACAACTTTTTACTACTTTCGCTATCCTTTTGCTCCTGCCGCCCAAGTTTTTCCTGCTGGAAGGGGGCTTCCACTTGGTGGGCATTTTCTTCGCTCTTCTGGGGCATTGTTATTGGAATGTCTAAGTCGAGTTTCTGTTATTGGCGTACAGTGGGGCATCGATAAGTGGGATATGGGTCCTCAAAGTTCCTTAAGGTTAAAATATCCTAAGGACTAATGCCAAGCTTGGATACAATAAAACTTAGTGTTGGAGATTTTCTTTTAATCTAACCATTTCGACTGGGAAAAATTTCAGTTTATGAAATCATTATGTTTACTTTTGCGAAATCCCTTGATAACTTAGTTACTTTACTTTTCAGTTCTTATTTCCGAATTCAATTTAATCGCTTCAATAGTTTCATTTGGTAAACCGCAGTTACTTTTAATGGAACTGCCCTGTGATTGTCGTGCCTTTTGTTGTAGTGATTGCTGTGGCAGCCTGCGTCGCTCGCTACCTCAGCATCCTTGCCCTTGGAGCGGGCTTTCCTCCTCCCCTTCTAAGGTCCTTGCTACCTCCTATCCCCCTCCCCAGTTACCCCTGCCCTGCGCCGTTTGCCTCGTCCTGTCGCTTTTTGTTCCTTTTCCTGTGTGCCTTGTGGCTTCCTTCCTGTTCGGCATGAACGTGCGTTGTTTCCTTCGCGTTTGGGCTTTTGGCATTGGCCTGTCCGTGTTTTGTGCGTGTTTGCCAGGGCTCAAGTTCAGGTTTTCCAGTTTTTCGGCTTTTTTGCCGTTTCCCCTGCCATTTGCCATTTGCTATTTGTTATTTTATTCGCTTGGCTCCGAGCGCTTTCCCTTTGTGTGTACATTTGAATCGCAATCAAATAACAATAAAAACATCACCGACCTGGCTGAAAAGTGATCGCTGACATCGGAGTACGAGTACGAGTATCCAGTGCATTAGACTTAAAGCCACATCCTGATGGATGGCGGGATTTGGCTGTTTGTTGTTCGCTGTTTGGCAGTGACTGTGTCACCCTGGCGTATACGCAATGTGGCGGATCTGCTGACTACTCGAGCGGGGAACTTGTTGAGGGCTTAAGTGGCAAATTGACAAGGTAATGGATTAGCCACGACCGTCTCTGTAGGGCAGGTCCGTCATTTTAATAGATTCTTTTGAAAATTCAATTTTCATTGAGGTAAATAGGTATTTATTTGAATATGTGGCCCAGAGACAGCGAGTAAATGGAACCATTTAAAAGTAAACCTTATTGTCTAGCTGCGGGCTTAACTAAATATGAGGCGATTGCAGACTCGGTGAACTTTGACCTACAGCACAAAGCTGTTAAACTGCTTGTGCATGTCAGCACAGCTTTTCCCCGCTTTCCGCCACACTCCCCGCTCCTTTCACTCACTATCTCTCCGCGGCAGCTGTTGTTGCATTTCCCTGACAATGCAACTGCCAATATACATGAATGTGGCTGTAAGTAGCAATGTGGTGGTGTGGAAGGGCGATTGTGTTTGTGTTGTGTTGGTTGTGTGTGTTAGTTGTGTGGCTAACATTGACATTTGTGTCCGCTTAAGCGAACGACTCCTTCGAGGAAGGCGGGCTCTTATGCAACATGTGAAATCCTAATCAGATTGCACAGACGCTCTGTGCTCCGTTCACCTGGAAGGGATTATCATTACAGGAGGTCACATAAATCCAGGGTGAAAAAGAGTTACTTTACAAAGGAGTCCAAGGACCAGTGCGTTCATTCTTTTCGGCACTAATCCTTTTAGGATGGATTTATCCTTTTATATGGATAATAGCAACATTTACGGTTGATTAACATGCATTAGCACTAGAATAGTATCTTAGTATAATAAACCTATGTCTCAACTTTGTTGGCAAGTGTAGTCCTTCCATCCGAATCCACGTGGCTATCGCCACAAGCTGGCATTCATATGCACCTGCCAAATTCTTGTCCGCCAGTTGCACTTGCATTCCTCGTCAGCAATCGACCAACTCGTGCAACTGGTGCATGATCAGGCCCTGCAGCATTTCCCTGGCCAAAATGCACCCGTGGCACGGGCAGTCCCGGGAATTGGGAATGTGCTCCGACCGCAGGTTTGTCAGCTGCAGCCGTCGTTGTGCCTCCATTCTGGAACGCTTCCTCAGGCTCCTACATCTGCAGTGCACACAGCTATAGATGGTGATTCCTAATACATAAGACTTAGTTTGATACAACTACGAAACAAGTTGACTTACCAACTCCCACCACGGATATGTGCAGCAGCAGAACCATGAAGACAAAGCGGCCAAAGTGCCTATGTTGTCGAAGGTCCTGGAATGGAGATTCGTGCTTGAAGCTGGTGCTGGTATCTGCATCCGTTGGAGCCACAGTGGAGGTGTCTGCCATTGTGGCCAAGTCGAGTTCCGTGGAATTGGCGCCAGTATTGTTTTCGTGCTCGAAGTCAGCCATTTGCAGCAGCTGCGTTACATTTAGCCAGTCAAAGTCTTTCGCGAAATGCAGAGATACGCAGATAGGAAAAACAGAAATCAAACCAACCGCAGGTGGCATTCCAAGTGCACTTACCCGTAAAGTTGTCATCAGCTTTGGCCAGCTGAGCGCAGGAAACCGAGGTGGCCAGCAGCAAGATCCACCTGGCCTTGTTTACCTGGACGGAGGGGCTCATGGTGCTATGGTGCTCCGCCAATCGATCCAATGCAACTGAGCAAACTGAAGGCCTCGATTCCAGTTAGACTTATCAACAGAAAAGCTGTTTATTTGACTCGCAACTTACGCCGAAGAAAGATGCCAAGTGGATTTCAATCCCAACGTAAATACATAGCTTACGCAATCAAAACACCCAAACAAAATTAGGAATCATAAACAAAACTTCAGTCATATTACTATAGACCACAGGTCGGGCATCAAGTTCATCAAAATAATAATGTTAAATAGCTAAGAAGTAGCTCCCTTAATTTTACTCAAGTAATATGCAAAGTATTTCCTAGGCATAGTGTGTGATGACCCCACAGTTTTCGATGCAGAACGAGTTTCTGGCGAGGCAGCAGTTGCGGCACAGGCAGTTGACCTTGGGGGCGTGCAGGAAGGTCAGCTCCAGGACGCGGGCCGCCTCCTGGGGCATCGTGGGCCACACAATGCTCTGGGTGCGCGGGGCGTAGACATCGAGGCCGTCGGAAGTCGATTCCACAGCCCGCGAGATCCGGCAGAAGCAGCAGATACATCCTGGCCAGGGGGACACAGGAAATCGGAAATCTCCGCTCTGCGAGTTGATCGAGGCAATGCAAGGCTTTTTAAACTCACCCGCGAAGCCCAGAAGAACCAGGACGAAGAGTCCCAGCAGAGTCAGCGAAAAGATTCGCATCTGGGACTCGGCCAGCAGGGAATCCCGAGACTCATTCCCAAATCCTTGGCAATGGAATTGGTGCGGCCAAGTGGATAGTGCCAGGATGAGAAAAGTGCATCGAGTGACCGGCGCCAAAGACATTTTGTTAATGGTTTTCAGCGCCTTGCCAGCGAACAATAAACCACTCGAAAATGGAAAAACAAACCGCGGAAAACAGCTGCACGCAGATGGCGACATCGCCGTGGCACAAACACAATCGGCTTGCAAACTTCTGGCCAAATGAAAATTCTGCAAGTGCTAATCGCCATAAAGCTTCTTTCGAAAGCACCCCATTCCATTCCCATTCCACTTGCTGTTTACCCGAGAAAAATGCAAATGCTACACTTTCGAAAATCCATTACACTGGAGGGAACTCCAAGACGGAACATTCAGTTCAGCAACTCAGAAACTTAATCGCTGCAAAGTCAAGGCTAAGTTATCATGTAATGAAGCAAAGGTAGTTTTAAAAGAGGTTCCCTCTGAATACAGTAACTTTGTGAAGGTATCCTTTTCCAGGACCTTTCGCTTGGCAATGCTCATGAGTACGTGAACGAGTACACTCACATGCGTTCATACTCATACCGAAGCCAGCAGAACACCCACTGCCGCCCACTTGTCTGAAAGCATTAAATCGGTGCGTTTTGCCTGGGTGTGCAGTTGTCATAAACCAAATAAAAGTAACCCATTTGCCCTGAGAAATTACATTTAAATTGCAAATTTAGGGCAGAAACAAAGCGGCGCACACGAAACACACGGAACACACACACTCGACACTCAGCTGCACTCGAAAGCATGGAAATGTGCGCAAAGGTGCAAATGTGGTGCAACGTGAAGGTGCGGGGGAAAAGGGGGGAAATTCTGCGAAAACTGGGTGACAAGAAAAAATCATTTGCAGACATAATTCACTTAACTGCCAGCTGTCTCCCTCGTCCTTGTGTACTCATTCATCCATCCCGTGTATGCATTTTTTCCCACTTTGCTGTGTGAAATTTAATAGCGAGTTGCACACGATGTCCTTACGGCCACTGAAAACCCAAACGCGTTTAGTTGCCAATCGATACGGCGATATGGCAATTAACCTAAAAATAGGCTAATGGAGAAATTGTGTAGCCTAAATTATTAAACTGTCTGTCATGTACCTAGTACCAGTGCCAGTGCAGGCAGCAATTTCCTTTAATACCCATCATTAATCATTGTGGATTCAAAAGATTCGGTGTCTGCATAGAACTGCACTCGTGTTTTCCAAATGCAAACTTAGCTTCCTGCGAAGGAAGTCGCATGGCCAACAGTTTTCAATTTAATCAACGAAATGATTTGCAATTTGGAATTCATAAAAAAAGAGGCGAATCACTTGAAATGCCACTTTACGCGCATTTTGATTGTGATTTAGCGCTGAATTTGCGATTACCAGGACGATGACAGCGAAGGACGAAGGACGACAGACGATGACGAAGTAGATGAATATTTAATGCGGCTACAGGAGCCCCGGGGACCCAAGACGAAGGACGAAGTACGGAGCGAGGCGGCCGGAGGACACTGAGGTGGGGAGCAGGCGATGCAATAGAACGTGAAAATCTGTTTTCCTCTAGCATTTTCCGGGGGGGAGAGGCCAGGGAAAGCTGGGGAACAGGGGTAACTTCGTTGCATCAGGACAAATTTGTGTGCGTGCGCTTGGCCTCCGTCGATGGTCATCCACACATATATGTATATCTACGAGTATATCTATATCTATAGCTATAGCTATAGCTCCCGCAAAACTGAATAATCGATAGCGCCCGTCGAGCACTTGAAATAGCACCAATAACTCATTGAACTGCGAGCAAAGAGGCCAGCATCCTCTGCTCCCTTTTGCTTCTCCCTCCGCAGGATTCATTTGCATCCACATTTCGAGGACCACACTTGGCACTGCATAATTACTCAAGGCTTTGAAGTTTGTCAACGCGGTGGAAATCGAGATATCCGAAGGTTTATGGTCCTAATTAGCGGAGGTAGTTGCAAATTAGCCTCTCTTGCAGCTGGCAGTTAAAATTCAGTTATTTCATAGTTTAATTAACAGAAGATGCATGAAGGAAGCCACGAATTCATCGATGGAATTGGAATTTGAGTATCTCAAAGCTTTTGAAATGCCATGCATGAGTGCAACGAACAATTTCATTGCTTGACAATGAACGAAGTGCTTTATTTTCTGCAGTGCTGCTTTGCATATCCTGCGCCTACGCCCCCTCCCAAGCCACCCACTTTCGCCTACTTTCACCCGCTTTCACCCACTTTCGCCAGGGGGGCGAAGGTCGCCTCTCGCTTTGTTCGCCGCTTGTGGGCAGCCTTCGTGGGTTCAAGTTCAAATGCCCCGAGTTTGGCCCCTCGTAATTGCCGTGACTTGTGCAACAGCAGAGAGCACAGATGCCACTGGTGGTGGGGCGATGATGATCTAGATGGGGATTGGTGGTGAAATGGTGGGGATGACGGGGATAATGGGGATGCCGAAGGTCCCTTGTCTCGCCTTGGGGCTGCAGGCGCAGGGAAATTTAACTTTCGCATAAAAATGTCAAAATAGGGAAAATTATGAAATGCCAAAAGGCGGAAAACGCTGTCGGCGGATTGTTCGCAAAAAAGGAAGAGAAAGCGAACAGGAAAACTATAATGCAGCCCATGTAAGCTCTCCCCACCCCGCTGCACTGCACATTCCCAAGGACGCTCACCCACCGCCCCCCTCGTTCTCATCAAGCGTAAACAAGCGGCGGCAGAAGCTCGAAAACATTTTCACACTCGAATTGACCAAACACAAACAAGGCAAAAAGAGCGCGGGTAGTGCGGGGGCGGGGCGGGGCGGTGAAGGGAGCAGGGGGTGGCTGGGCGGAAAATGGAAAAGGAGTTACGCCCCCGCACACACTCTTATTAGACTTATTTGTTCACACACGTGGCCACTATTATTAGTTGCTGTATGTATAGGGATTTTGGTGTGTGGTTTTTGGCTTCCAGGAACTCGAACAATTCTGGTGTGTATCAATTACACATGTAATATTTAATAATTAACAAATGTGCATTGTCGACCTTGACATTGTTAGTCATTCGTGTAATTAAAACACATTTCCATAACAAATGAGCTTTGTTTTAAATGGCGCATTTTTGGGTCTCATTGAAAAGGGCGTAAATGGAAGTACACTGAAAAATGAAGCTGTTGACTAAAGGCACTCAACTGTGAATTCAAACACAAAAAAATGTTACTTCAATCAGGACTCGTACATAAATTTGAGCAGTAAGTTGGTCAAAGTTTGCTTTTCAGTTGGCAAACTACTAGCCAACCCGTTTATTTGCCGAACTGAACTGAAATGCCAACTGTTTGCGCAGATTTTGGCACACTGATAAAAAAAAGTGTGACTAAATTTATATGGTGTCTTAATTTTCCCTCTTACTCTCATTGGATTTCCTTTTATTTATTCCCATAGTCTCATTACAAACTAACATTATTCCGCAGCTAGTCATTTTGTTATCTGTAAGATATATATTTAGTTTTATACTGGACGCCAAACCGCTCTCGTTTTCACCTGACCGAGGGGGAGGAAAAGTTTCCCGCCACTTTTCACGCTTTCCCATGGAAACTTTGGCGCTTCCGCCTGCCACCTCTCGATTTTCATTGTCAGGCGATTGTGTTTCGACCATTTGGAGCATTTCCAGAAAAGTTCGCACAAAGCTAAATGTTTATTTGTACTGCAGTTGGATTGCCGCCTGTTTGCTTGTTTGTTTGTGTGATTGCTTGTTTCGCAGTAGTTTTTTCAGTTTTTTTTTAGTTTTTTAGTCTTTTGTTTGGTTTTTCCGGGTGTTCCGGTTTTTCCCTGTGCGTCGCCGCTGAATCGCATTCTTGGGCCAGGAATCATTAGGAACTATTTGCTAAGCAAATGCCACTGGCATTGCGGAGTGGCCTGAAATTGTTGCAGCCGGAATGCTGGACCGCAAAAAAAGTTGCATGGCAATGGGGAAAACCAGGCCAGGAGCAAAGCAACCTTGCTCGAAAATGGCGCTGCGAATTGGTATTGTGGTTTTTCCCCCACCCAATTTTCCCAGCGGCGTTGCCCCTTTGGGGCGGCATTTTCCCGGTTCCCCCGGCGAACGGAGCTCATCATTGGCACATTAAGAGCACCTCATTGGCACACTCACTCGGCCAAATGCACATTTGACTGGCTAATTACGAGGCTGTCAACAAATTGGCATAAAAAAACAAACGCCATCTCATCTCATCTCATCTCGCTGCCAAGGAGATGCCACCGAAACGTGACCAGGCAAAAAACTATCAAGCAGTGCGGAAAAGCCGGAAAATCCGCCCACTTCTCATCGCACATCCCATCAACATCACACGATGTTACGGCCACTACAGCAAGTGTGACAGTTGGTCTATATGGCACATATAATGTGTGTGCGTGTGTGTGTGTGAGTAAGTGTGAGTGTGAGTGAGTGTGAGTGCGCCCAGCATCAAGTGCCATTGACGGCGCGTCATTTTCTTGAGTACTCATTTATCCTCGGCGCACAAAAGCTGCCACCTCCTGAAATGGAAAAAAAGCATTCGAGCCTCGAGTCTGCGTATTTAATTAACGAAACGGAAATTGCAAAATGCGACTACAGATACTAAATCCATTGAACTTGCATTAAGTTTAAGTTGGCTGTCCTTGTCACAGTCACACCTTTCCTTTAATCCCATTTAATAACAATATTCTTTAAGAAATAGATTAATCCATGTTAAAGCCAAAACAGTGAAATTTCTAGTGATTGGCTTGTAAATGTTTTTTCTATGGGAACGAACTTTTTTCACAAACGAACGTCAATAGAATTTGAAACCCATAAACTAATTTGCAATACAGCACCATATTCGTTATTATATTCAACTCGTAGCTTCTGGCATCGATAATCAAATTAAGGTATTTGCACTCAACAGCTAATCAAGTAACTTTCTGCACTGGCTATTCAAGTTGAAAAGTTTTGGGGCTAAAAGTGAATGAGTTTACGGCAACTGATTACATATAAGTACAATATTAGCCCTTTCGTTTAATCTAAGGGAATGAAGCCCCAGTGAGGTGACCCTTCCTAATTGCTTTCATTTGGCTTGCATCGAGGCCAATTCCATCCATCAGCGTGGCCCATAGCATATATATCCAGAGCTCTTGGCCATCTGTGAAAGTTGGCAGTTGGCCAGCGGATTGTCACCTGTGAGAACCAACTGAACGAACTAATAAATTGAAATATTTGCATATTCCACAGCTGGAGGAGGATCAGAACTGCCACCCAAATGGGGCAGAGCAGCAAGTCCGGAAGTGCCGGAGTCGGGGGCGGAGCTGGAGGCGGTGGCGGAGGAGGCGTGGTCTGCCCCTCTACGGCGATCAGTGGCTGTGCATCCGGAACGGCGCTCATCCAACTGGACGCCACTGGGCCAGGAGCCGGCGGAGCTGGGGAGTCGGAACATGAGCGCGGCACCTGGACGGGTCGCTTCGATTTCCTGCTCTCGCTGCTCGGATACTCCGTGGGCCTGGGCAATGTGTGGCGGTTTCCCTACCTGTGCTACAACAACGGCGGAGGTGGGTTTCATCTACGAAGTATATCTAATAAGTACACATATCCATTACAATTAGCGTTTAAGTTCCAAGGGATTTCATATCACCGTTGCTGCCTAAAAGTATGCAACATGATATGAAGATACAAGGCTTCTCTTTACTGCATCCTTTTACGCACCTCATCACCTCACCTCACCTCATTGTAAAGCTTAAATGAAATACTTTCCCTTCCAGGAGCCTTCCTCATCCCCTTCACCATCATGCTGGTCATCGCCGGACTGCCGCTGATGTTCATGGAGCTCTCCTTCGGCCAGTACGCCGCTCTGGGTCCCGTGGCCGTTTACCGCAGGTTCTGCCCACTGTTCCGGGGCCTGGGCACCGGCATGATCCTGGTGTCCGCCATTGTGATGCTCTACTACAACCTGATCATCGCCTGGACCATCTTCTACATGTTCGCCTCGTTTGCGCCGGTGCTGCCCTGGCAGAACTGCGAGCCCGCCTGGAGCACAAAGTGTGAGTTTGTGTTTGTCCCCTGGAGAGCACATAGTGTGATGGCCCCAATTAATTAATAGGCCAAAGCACTTGGGGAAGACGGATGGGAGAGCGGGAGGGCGGAAGATAAAAGCGGATGTCAGATTCTCATCTTTTGTTACGTTTTTCGGGTAATAAATTAGGCAAATTGCAGGCTGTCAAAAGTGGAATTTTATTCCGCTCTGCTCGGCATTTGTTTTTGTTTGTGTCCATCGGCGGCACGTGGCTCGTTTGGCAAAACACATGGCCAGGCAAATCGGATGGGGCGGCGGCGGGGAAAATGGGGAAAGTGGGGAAAATAAGGAAAATGGTTGTGTAACCAGCAGACCCCGGAGACAATTGATTCGGGACGACGCAGCAAAGATAAACACACACAATCCCAGGGAAACTTTCAAGGAAACTCGCAAGTCAGGGCAAAAATGTAAAATAAAAACTCGATAAGTTCGCCTCCGAAATATCCGAATAGTGGTGGAGGCTAGCATAATGCCAGGGGATCAAAAGTACATCATTCACTCGGCCCCACAAATGCTGATGCCTCCACATTCCCCTGCCCTTCACGCACACGCAAGCAAATAGAAAGTATGAACAAACTTTCGCCCAGAATTATAATAATAAACAAGACGCAGGGCGCCCTGAAGTAGGCAATTGTTTTTGTGCCTCGCTTGACATTGCAAGGTGAGAGCTCTCTGTGTGTTTGTCTGTATGCCTGAGTGTGTGTGTGTGTGTGTGTGTGTGAGGACTATATAAGAGTGTGCTTGTGTGGCGAAGGCGTTTCCTTGTGAATTCCCAAGTCTGCTTGTGACTTTCTTGGCCAGAAACACTTTAAAATGTTCCGCACGCGAATCACATAAATCTTTAACGACCATTGAACGCCGACTCTTCCGGATTCCGGATTCTGGAGCTGGGCGGCGGGAGGCGGGAGGATTTGTCATACTTTCCCGGAAAAGCGTGGCAAGTTTTCTATGTAGGTCAGAAGGGATGACAGACCGAAGGCATTGGAGCTTACTTGTGAGGCATTCAACAAAATTTACATTTCCTGCATGTCATAAATGGTTAATTCGGTGAAGAAATGGGAAACCAAGGGAATGGGTGGAGACTTTCTTTATTGTTTTTGATTAACAAGAAAGTGTTATACAAATTCAAACTTCTCAAGGCTATAGCATGATTTTTGAATACGCTTCCAAATGGATTCCCGAACTACCAGTCCGTATAAAATCAATATATAAGGCGAAGGCCGAGTAATCCACCAGGAACTTGGAATCGAAATCAGACTTTGACTGGGACTCAGGTCCCAGGCTGGCTGCCATTTCCATGTTTTTTTTTTTGTGATAGCCCATAAATCGATAATGGATGCTATTGAGGGTCTCGGATATTGAGTGGAGTCCCTCGGCGCACAGCATTTCACCTTCTGGGAAGCGAACACGGCAGCTTGAAATTGTTAAAATGACAAACAATTATGTCTTAACTGTTTTTGACACTCAATCGCTGGCAGTGGGAAACGCAACCTTGGGCCTGGCTTTTCCGTAAGCTCCGGGGATCCCAGGACGAGAAAGTATTGTGTGTGTGTATGCTGCGTGGGAAGCGGGAGGAGGGGGGGGGAGAGCGGGAGGACCTGCCTCGGCAGACAAGCAATTTCTTAAGGATTTTATTTATTGACACTTCTCGATTCGCCGCCCGATGTGCTGGCAGCATCCTGACCTCGTTCGCCTTTGTCCTCGTCTGTTTTAGATGACAAATGTTTACTTTTAGTGTCACGATTAAAATGTGTTTGACTCTGTTTGTCCACGGATCGAATGTCGCACTCTGTTTGGCTCTCCACTTACTTGTGTGCTTATGTTTTTCAGTAAACATTTGGCCAGCATTTTGATGTGGCTAATAAGGTAAATGATCTGCCCACTAAAAATCCCCTTATTTGACTCTGTAAAGTCTGGCCTTTCACACACATCCACAACATCTGCCATCTGCCATGTGCCATCGCAAAGTGCCATCAAACCTAAGGCCACAACATTTAAGGCCAACTTTCTGCGCCTGGCGTAGCACTCAAGTTGAAAGAAAGTCGGTATCCTTTTGCAACCGGCACACGAACTCCGCCCAGGATTTATTTATGTGCGAATTGGTTGGGGGGCCCTCGTTCCTCTTTCAAATAGAATTTATTTCGCACAACTCGTGTGAGTCTGTGTGTGTGTGTGTGTGTGTGTGCGTTTGTGTAATCAAATTAATTGCAATGCAAACAGAGGCAGACAGGCAAATTAAACGGCGTGTAAACACTTTGAAGTTTTTCACAAAACCATCAACCGCCAGCCACACGAAATTGTTCTCGAATTTATTTCCCCGTCGCAAAATGAAGCTGATGAATGGCTCTGGTTCTGTTTCCAGCGAATGTGTGTATGTGTATATGTGTGTTTGTGTATATGTGTGCATGTGGGCCTGCTCGGAATTTAAACTTGAATCTAGCGATGGTTTAATTCGATGCGGCAACGGGGCGTATGAGTAATGTTTATTGACAGGCGCTGATTGGGCGTTGGAAAGAGGGGGGGCTGCTCAATAAATCGATTTGAATACCCATTTCAGTTCGCAAACGAATTTAGTTCGCAATTAGCCACTGCCAGCAATAATGTCCTGCAGCTTAC
Organism: Drosophila teissieri; assembly: GCF_016746235.2. Taxonomy (NCBI): domain Eukaryota; kingdom Metazoa; phylum Arthropoda; class Insecta; order Diptera; family Drosophilidae; genus Drosophila; species Drosophila teissieri. The sequence continues at coordinate 22,343,669 of NC_053030.1, forward strand.
GTCTTCCCACTCGTAAAAGGACATGTGCGCCAGCCTCGCACTCTCCATGCAAGTGGAAATCGACTGTCAGCCAGTCATTTTGCGGTTATTTGGGTGGAAAACTTCGACGGCGACACTTTCTCTTTTGGCACTCGGCGCACATAAGTCAGATGTCATAACCAAAACTGGAAGTTTCTGACTTTTGTGCGGCTGGCATTTGCGGGCTGACAGGTAAATACAATTTGCGGTTGCTCAGGAAATCGACTATTGTGGGCTGTGGGCTTTGGGAGTGGCAGCGGGTTTTCCAACAAGCTGCCAGTGCCCAGTTGAAGTTAAAGTCTCATTAGGTCTCAGATCAAGTCGGATGGACTTTATGTACTGCCGAAGAAGGGAAAGCGAAAGACAGATTGCTCTGCTATTGACCTTTCACCCCCGCCGCCAAGCAGTCAAATTTGCCAGTTGCCAGATCCTTTCGTGCAACCCTTTTTGGCCAAAGGATTCGGACCTTTTTTTATGTTTGCTGGGGCTGCGCCTTTTGTGCTCTCCTCTGATTTGCTACTTTGTCCTTTTAATTATGTTGCCAGACTCGCAGAACGCCGGGTTGCACAACCCGGCAAATAGTTCATAAATATTAAAACGCTGTTTGCATAATTGAGTGGGGGAATGGAAGGGGCATTGGGTGGGCAAGGTGCGTCCAGATCCAACTTGCTGACAGCCAAAGTCTCTTGCAGATTGCTTCTCCTACGCCCAGGCGGACCAGTGCGAGGCCACCAATGGCACCTACTACCTCCGCACCTGCCACAACGCCACCTCCGCGGCGGAGAACAACATCACCGCGCTGGCACTCGGCGCCCTGAAGCGTCCACCAGCCGAGGAGTACTTCAAGTGGGTTTTCACATGGATTTGCACCACAATCATTTGCTATTTTATGTATTTTTTGATTATTTACCTATTGTCATTACTACATTCGGTATGAATGCGTTTTAACTTGGCTTTCTCTTGCTTTTGGAGCAGCAACTTTGTGCTCGGACTGTCCAAGGGCATCGAGGAGACGGGCAGCATTAAGCTGTCACTGGCCGCCTGCCTCTTCCTGGCGTGGACGATAGTGTTCCTGTGCCTGTGCAAGGGCGTCCAGTCCTCCGGCAAGGTGGTCTACTTCACGGCCCTCTTCCCCTACGTCGTCCTGGTGATACTCTTCGTCCGGGGAGTCACGCTGCCCGGTGCGAGCACGGGCATTATCTTCTACCTGACGCCCGACTGGAAGCAGCTGGCCAACGCCCAGGTAGGTGGTGAATGCGGACTAAACTAAACTAAACTGCTCCATGGACACGGCCTTCATCATCCCATCCTCCACTCCCATCCACTAGGTCTGGGGCGATGCTGCGGTCCAGATATTCTTCGCACTGAGCCCGGCCTGGGGCGGCTTAATCACGCTCTCGTCCTACAACAAGTTCTCCAACAACTGCTACAAGTAAGTTTTATAGTATTGCGATGGGCTTAGAGGCGATAAGTCCACTGGGCGAGTTGACTACCAGCTCACCATGGCTGCAAGTTTATAAGATAGTGAATTAGCACTGGGCATTTTCAATCTAACACCAAATCCAATTAAAGGGACTCGCTGATCGTGGCCTTCTGCAACATAGCCACCTCCTTCTTCGCCGGCCTGGTGATCTTCTCCATCATTGGGTTCCTGGCCCACGAGCTGAACGTCGATGTGGAGAAGGTGGTGGACCAGGGCGCGGGTCTGGCCTTCATTGTCTATCCGGAGGTGGTCACCCGGCTGCCCGTGTCGCCCGTTTGGGCCGTTCTGTTCTTCGTGATGCTGCTGACCCTGGGACTGGACTCCCAGTTCGCTCTGATGGAGACGGTGACCACGGCGATTCTGGACAGGTTCCCCAACCTGAGGCAGTACAAGATCTGGGTGGTCCTGTCGGTGGCCATTTTCGGCTACATCGGCGGTCTGGGCTTCACCACCAATGTGGGTATCTCTCAGCGGCAATCAAAGTGTATGACTACATTACTCCTAATCCTGTAGAGCGGCATGTACTGGCTGCAGCTGATGGACAAGTACGCGGCCAACTGGTCCGTGCTGCTGATCGCCATCTCGGAGTGCATCCTAATTGCCTGGATCTATGGCTCCCAGCGGTTCCTCAACGACATTCAGGGCATGATTGGCAAGCGCTCCTGGTTCTGGAACTTCTTCTGGGGCATCATGTGGCGCTACATCACGCCAGCCACTCTCTTGGTGAGTTCATCTTCCCGGTGACCACTGATCATGTAGCTATATCCGTAATCTACTCAATCTCTGCCAGTTCATATTGTTCTTCAACTGGGTGGAGTACAAGCCGGCCAAGTATGGCCACTATGTGTACCCCATGTGGGCGGATGCAGTGGGCTGGATCGTGGGACTGCTGCCCGTGCTGGTCATCTTTCTGGTGGCCTTCCAGGAGATCTGGCGGGCGCCCAAGAGCCTCAGCTTCAGGGACCGCATCAAGCACCTGCTGCAGCCCACCGCCGAGTGGGGACCAGCGGGCAGGCCCTGTGTCAACCTGCACGCCGAGCGGTACCAGAGCCAGAACTACGACGGCGTGACCAACACCAAGATCCTCATCGAGGAGGAGGCCTCGCCCAAGAAGGCGGCGCACAAGAAGGCCAAGCAACTGACCCTGGACGTGGACGTGGATGTCGAGTGCCTGCCCCTGGCGACTGTGGGCAAGCGGCCAGGTGCTCCGAAGTCAGTGGGCAAGCAAGGCAGCAGCGGCAACCTGCAGACGAATGCCAAGAACGGCACCCACAAGTCGCCCACCACCGAAATCAGCCCCAGCAAGCAGCCCCTGATTCCGGCCGAAAAGGACACTAAGTCGTCCACCACAAAGGTCCTGGCCGCCGGAACGCAGAGCAGCGGACGTGAGTGCACCACCATGTCCACCTTCGCGGGCGGCGGGGAGAAGAAGCCAACCAAAGTCAATTCGGCCACAGTAGCCACCACTGCTGCAGCTACGCTGGCCAGCAGCAACACCACGACATCAGCAACTGTTGCTGCTGCCACCAAATCACCGCCTCCAGCTGGCGTTGCACCTTCCACTTTAGTGGGCGTTGCTGCCACAGGAGCAACAGTTGCTGCTGCGGCAAATGGCAAGGCCAGCATGGCTGCTGGCAAAACCACACTTAAAACGACAATATCATCAGGTGCTGCAACTGTTACTGCTGCTCCTGCTGCTGGTGCCAACAAAGCAGCCAGTGTTGCAACTGCAACAGCAACAGTCGCTGCCGGCAAAACGCCTGCTGCAGCAATGGCTTTGAATGTGGCAGCTTCGGTTAAAGTGTCGCAAACGGATAAAACACCTCCACTAAAGACCACAATAACGGCCAGTGTTGCTGCTGCTCCAGGTGGCACAAAAGCATCAACGACACCTGGTGTTGCAACTGCAACAGTGGTCAGTGTCTCGCCAGGAGCAACAGTGGCTGCCGGTGCCTCAAAAGCAGCCGCTCCACTCAAAGCTACGGCTACATCATCTGCCGTGGGTGCTGCAGCTGCGGCTAATGCAACACAGGCCGCAAAAATCGCACCAGTTGCCGCTCCATCGGCACTTGTTGCTGCTGCACAGCCAGCCAAGTCCACATCCACATCAGCATCGGTGGCAAAGACAAATACCAACGCTGGCAGCAAGCCAACGGCTGCAATGTCCACTTTCAAGTCGGATGTCCCAGCTGCAGCAGCAAGTGTTGGTGCGACGAACGGAAAGGTCCCGCCGAGTGGAGGAGCCACTGCAATAGAACAGCCAGCAGTAAACCAAAAAGCGACAGCGGCAGCAACACAAAAGTCGCAAGCGGCCACTGCAACAGCAACGCCTACAAAAACTGCCTTGACACAAAAGCCCATTGCCCCTTCAGCGGCCAGTGGCAAGGTGGCCACCACGGGTGGTCCAGCCGATGTGTCCAGCAGCCGGAGCACGGATAATCCGCCGACTGCAAAGGGCGCGGCCAGCAGCAGCGTGTCGGCCAAGTCCGCAAAAGCCGGCAGGACACAGGCAAACGAAACCAGCCCCACGAAGCCAGCAGGAAAGCCCATTAAGGCCGGCTCCACCAGCCCCACAAAAGCGGTGGCCAAGCCAGGAGCAACTGCAGCCAAGACTGCAGCGACATCTGCTGCAACAGCGGCTCCTGCGGGCAGCAGCAGCAGCAAGAAGGCGGCCACGTCGACAGCTGCCACATTGGGCAGCCAGGCGAAGACGAAAGGCAATGCATCCGGAGCGGGAACTAAGAAGTAATGGCCAGGCGTAGCAGGTAGGATCTGTGTGCCGAGGGCAAGGAACACGGTCGAACGCATACGTTGTTGTTCCCAATATCGAAAACTATTTTTATAAGTATATATATATAAACGTGTATGTGTGTATCTACGAGCTAAGCAACCCACTTAACTGTACATGTAAAGAGTTTAACTAGGCGATTATGCTAAAGTCGACTACTTATAGACACCTCATTTGGATCGGCAGAGATTGGCGGAGATTGGCAGAGAGCGAGGGAGGATCGAACCTTCATGTTTCCTATGCGAAAGTACCTATTTATCAGTCATCACGGTGGGATGGATAGCTGTTCCTTAGTACCTAATTTCGGATCGATAGCGATTTCAGATGGTGGCGGAAAGACTCGATTGTAATAACCGAACGTAACGAAGTTAACGTAGGCTTTAGGTCAGGACTCCTGGTGTTTGTTTTAGTTTCGTGTGTATATCCCCTGGCTGCCCCCCGTTGGGCGCCAATTAATTCGAGAGCAATGTTGAAAGTGCAATGGAAATCGTTGAGTTTTAAAATATATATAAATTTATATACAAATATACAAAGGTTACAACTAATCAATTTACACAAGTGAGAGATCGTTTGATTGGTTTTTTACTACAAATATTCTTAAGACTACTTTGGAGGGCGGAACTTAGGAGGGCGGAGGTATTTTTCCGTTTTATAAGTGCGTGCATTTGTTTATAGAGCAGAATACATCACCCGGAAGGCGAGATCCCTAATCTGTAAATGTGAATGTGAATGTGAATGTAAATGTAAATGTAAGTGTATCTATGTGCTCACTGTACTCTATGTTTTCTGTGCTAACGAGAGACTCATGTACCTAAATGTTAATCAAGTTGCATCAAATCCCTATTTGTGTGCATTTGTATAGTTAAGGCAAATATTTAGAAATGTTTTATGTGCGTGGAGTAGACGGAAACTAAGCCAAATACGGAAAATGCTCACAGAAAAACGGAAAAACAATAATTACACGTACATTTCTAGAATTTATATAACCATTGTTGTGTATTCATGTTGAAAATAATTATATACATATATATAAATATATTCAAATATACAAGAATAGAAACAAATATAATACTCGTAGATATTTGTATGTGTTTGTACCTGTAGCTAGTTGGGATATTTAAAGCACCAGATACTCAGAAACGATTCAATCTGAAGAAAGTGTGCTTTGCTTCTCACCTTATTTTGATATTACATTATTACAAGTTTAGAGGCATTCGATTGAGAACCCCAACTTTATTCAGTCCCTGAAAATGTGTGATAAATTATTTGCTCCGGCTCGAAGTAATTTTCAATTTGTGTCAAACATATTTAGGCGTATAAGTGAGAACATTCGAAACAGGAATATATAATTAAACGCGAATTGAAATTGTTGTAACTTGAGTTCGTTGTTGTTGTTTGTTTAGCGCAGTAGCTGTGACACCTGCCTACATACATACATATGTACCTAGACCCTAGAAACTAAATTCAGTCATATAACCATATTTGCACACAGGAAGTGAGTCGCCATGAAATTGAGATACCTGGAATTATGGAAATACATTTATTTAAACCAATCAAGTAGTCGAATTGCCATTCATTTAACATAACAGCAAGTTTCTCAGTTTCACGGCGACTAATTTGTTGAGTGAAGGTATATGGAGTATGGGAATAAGCCATCGATGTTGCATGTTTGTTAGTTGAACTGGATGTGTACCTGTAAAATGAAACCGGCAACGTAGTCTAAGCGGAATTATCAAGTAAATATAGATAAGAAATTATGTACCGGCTGTTCGAAAGATATAAACATAAATATTAGCACATGTAATGCCGCAATTTGCTCAAACTTAACTTAGGTCGCAAGTGAATACACAGAAACATAAACTGTCAATTCAGACAAGGTATTTATAGTTTTAAAGTAAATAAATTACCCAATCGGCACTTAAAGTAGTAAAGTAAGCGGAGTTTACTTTAAACATTCAACAGAGGAGCTTCAAATTTTATATGAAACTTTGAGATGCCAACGGATTAAGTACTATAATCGTGTTTAAATAAAACTCGAAGAGCTAGGCAAGTAATCAAATTGCAACTCATATCCCTGTAAACCGAATGAAAACCGAACCGAATTAAGACCCATCAACCGGAAAACCCACCAGTTACATGATCAACAATAATAACAAACTAATAAATGTAAGCCGAATATCTATTCGACGTACGCATTTTAAGCGATTACATAGTTAAGAGTAGATAAAGTCAGGATTGAAAAAACACATTCACATTATTCTTTCAAAGTTCTGTTAATTCCAAATCAAAACTAAGCAGAGTTATGTAATCAGAAAAGTCATTTTGAGGCGGAATTGAATGTCTGCACAGAAAATCAAAAGTAACAGCCCATTTCCCTGTGCCGATTTGAAAAACAGAATCCGTGGGCTAACTACACACAATATCTTACTAAAATAGATGTATAACATTTTGCTGTTCTGGTAATCAAAAATATATGTTATATCAAATTAAAAGTGTAAGCAAATATGACACGTACGAGTATTCCACAGATGCCAATAACTAAACGAGTAATCATAACACAGTATGGTAAAATGTAACATTAAGCCAGGAAAAACAATATTCATGAATAAATATTTATGGGTTTTAACAGTCAGCCGAATATTTGATTTTATTTCGCAAAAAAGTTGTGGAGGGAAACAAGGATGATATATCTCGCGGATTTAAAACCGGATCGAGCACCGAAGGAAAATCCCACCATTCCTCACTCTGCCTTCTCCTCATGCATAAACGGAATTAACTAAAGACTCATTAATCCGGCCAAAGCGAGGGGCATATTTCCTACTTTGCTAGATTCTAAATTCTGGACTCGATGTCGTGCTCGCCTGGAAGGCGCGACTCAACGCAGAACGCCATGGACGCACTTCCAGATACGCTGTCTGAATTTCACTTCATGCGAGAATCTTTCACCGGTCGTAACCGGTTCGACCGGGTTCAAGTAGAGCTATATTTAGTGGCGACGCGCTGCATGCGTGGCGCAGAGCGTAAGACGTGCGACTACAAAGCACAACTGCTAGGGCTCAAAACCACATTTGATAATTTTTTTTTATTGAATAGCCTATTTTTAGTGTGGCTTATATTTCTTAACATTTTTAATGTGCCATAAACGGAATAGAGACAAACTGTGAAAATTTAAATTGATTTTCCATGTATCATTAGTCACAGCAAACAGAACCCTTATTTTATGAAAATAACTCAGTTGAACAATATCAACGCTACAATGATGCTGAAAAAATTCATTATTATAATTTTACTGGCAGTTCTTCTGGACAAATCTGCTGCAAAACGATTCGAAGGATACAAATGGTGCACAGTGGCCAGAGACGGAGCTTGTGTGAATTAAACACTACATAAATATTAAATAAAATATGTCCCTGTTTTAAGCACCTCATAACTAATTGAATCCGTCTTCTAGTTTTATGTACTGTACAATGCAGGGGAAGAATTCTGCGAAGTGGCAGTTACAAGGTTGTAAAAACACATTTACATTTCAGGGACTCACAACTGTTTCCTAATCTATTGCGAACAGAACAATCCCATGCTTTGAATTGGGAACTAGCTTGTAGCCATAGACAGTCGTTTAACTAAAAAGGTTTGAGGAGCATCGAAAAAACTGGTCCAACCAGGTTTACCTTTGGCTATAGTAGAAATTCCCTTTCTTTGAGGAATGGCAGAAGCGAAAACTTTTATTCAAAACGTTCTGGGCATTGATGGCCGAAATGCTAGCACAAGCAGGGGCGAACTACCCATGGCTAGCAGTTTTTTCTGTCCGCTTCTGCTGTTTTTTCTTTGGATAGTTTCCTTAAGTACGAATGTGAGTAGCCTTTTAACAAAACTTTCTAACTTCCTCATGCTTCCAGTCATTTTGGGTTGCATATGCGTGTGCTGCAAGTTTGTGAAATCGGAATCTTTTACCAGCTACGACTCCGACAGCTTTGAGCTGCAGCAGGTTCATATCCTGGAGCCGACACTTGGGCATGTCAAAGGATGTGCGTGCCTGGAGTGTCTGCATCGCCAGTTATCCACGGAGTTCGAGCAAATAAATGGAAAGTAAATAAAATATATAGGGATTAGTAGCTGCCGTACATTACTTTTATTCTAGCTTATAAAATCTTTAGCTTGTTTCGATTCGTATTCAGAGTACCTTTAACATTCGTCGGGTCATAAGATATCCCTGTTGCTAATATCGAATTAACTAAAAGCACTGCTCTTCTAGAACTGGGAACTAAATTACCTTCATATTTGGTACATTTTGTTTCTTTTTTTGGAATGAGTTATGAAATACGGAATACTGGGGCTCTCAGTAAGCTTAAGCGGACTTGACCTCCGACTTAGATAAAGTCAGTACATCCTCTTGTACGGGAGACAAAGTTAGCTTTAGGTTATATTCCTTGACCAATTTGCAAGTGGTGTCGAACTGAGCGTCCGAAAAGGATTTACGGGAAAAGGTCACTTTCTGATCTGAACCGTTCTTGAACTGCCTAATCACATCTTCCATGCTGTCTTTGAAATCCTGTTCCTTTGCTTCTTTCTCCAGCTGAGCGGCCGTTTTACGGACTTCTGGCTTTGAATTATTTACCGACAAGGCACGTGTCCATAGATCGCGAGTGGCCTCCTTATACTTGCTAATTCTCTTGTTCATGCTGATGATCTCATCGCTGATCTCCTTGTTCTCCGGCTGCTTGGACTGCGCCTGCAGGAAGGCCTTGCGGGCCACGTCGTACTCGCCCAGGGCGGCCAGAGCGCGTCCCTCCTGGTAGAGCGCCTTGCAGGATGGATTCTCCACTGTCAGGTGCCGCAGGGCCTTCATCATGATGCAAGCGCGCTTCGGCTTATTCAGCTTGTTGTAAACGATCATTAGGTTTGTCTGCGGAAAGTGACTTGGTCAAGATCTTGGTAGATTTGCATCCTACAAGCCCACTAGGGCCACTTACGTTTAGGGTAATAAGCAGTTCAGTTTGCTTGTGCTCCTCCTCATCATTGGCCATTCGGCAGTAGTTCAGGGAGCTCACCGCCCGTTCAAAGGCAGTGGCCGCATCGCGATAACGCCCGCGCTTCACGCAGTCCTTGCCATGTAAGTGCAAGTCCTGTGCCTTGGGATAGACCACACAGAACTTGTCGCGGTCTTCCTTGGGGATAGCATCGATGCCCTCAGCATCTCCTATGAGCGAGTAGTCAATAACCTCCACCTTGAAGAGCGCATCCGCCTTGGGCTTGATCCTTGGCGGACAACCGAGTTCTCCGAAGAGCAGCTTGTAGGAGATAATGAACTCGGCCTGCTCGTAAGGACGCATGGTGCGCACGGCAGCCTCCAGGCCTTCAACCACCGTTCCCTGGCCAGTTTCAAACTCGAATTTGGTGCCCCGCAGCAAGGAGGAGTCAAAGGGAGCGGACTCGCCCTCCCAGTAGCCACTGTAGCGAACAGAGACCCTCGCCTTGATCGGCACAGCATCCCGATCCACGTGACCGGTGCGAGTGATCCGCTTGTAAATGTGTTCGTCGATCTCGCTCATCAGGGCACGCAGTTCGTCGAAGGAATGGTTCCACGGGGAACGCAGCTCCTCGTTGTCCACATCCTCCGCATCTTCGTAGTCACTTTCGCTGTCGAGACCCAGATCCCTGGTATTGTTTTTCTGCGACATGTCCAACTCGAATTCAGCGCCTTTTTCCACGAGATCGCTGCAGGAGTCGCAAATTAATGATTACAACCACGTGCTCATTAGTGCTGTGATATCTTAGTACTCACGAAAAGGACAAGGGATTCTTGAGCAACTGGGTGGTGAAGGGCTGGAAGTTTTCCTCCATTTTCTCAAAATATCCAGATTATTTATTGAACGAACTGCGGAATTCGCTGATTTGGCGCTTTTCTTTTGGATGCTTCATATAACGGAGCTTTTCAGCGATGGTATCTGGCCTTTGTCGATATCGATTGCGAGCTTTTGGTCAGAAGTTATCGGATTCAAACTAAGTTGTCAAAACAAAGAATAGCGAGACAAGGAATTAGATAATTTTATTTTGAGTCATTCTGCGACCGAGATATATTCCCAAACTGACTCGGCAATAATGAAACAAAAGCCAAGATTAAAAGCAAATTGTTTCCGCTTGCCAAACCAATGGAACGAAGATAGTTTCAACGAGATGGCTTTACTTATGTACGATTTATAAGAATTTTTTATTTAAAACTGAACACTTATCGCTCTCCAACTACAAGCACTCCAATGAGAGAATTTTTGGTGTGTGTAACAATAAAAAACTAGGAAACATAATGAGGAATGCATTCTTAATGGCCTTGTGTAGTGCTCACCGTGCGATATGGTATGGCTATGAGTTGTATATTAAAGAAGGGCTATTCTAAGCAATGATCAATACAATGGTAAACGAATGCTCTCCGTTCACTTCTTCAACAGCTTGCTCATGTCCTTGTTCTGCTTGTGGATCTTTAAGTCGACGTCCTCGATTTTGTAGTTCATGTTATCTAGCAATTCGTTTTGCGACTCAATTTCGCCACCCAGATCGGTGGCCAGCATCTTCAGCACCGACAGGTTGCTGCACATCTCCTCCAGATTGGAATCGATCTGAGCCTGGAAGGGATTGGCCGCCTGCCGCTGGGGATGGTAGGTGCTGCTGGGATCACCCCGCAGCTGGCTAACTGGATGATTGTCGTACCGCTCCGCTGGTGAAAGCGGTGCCGAAGGGCTAGCACCGCCACAGGCACCCATATTAATGTTGCTATTGGCCTCCTGGGAGGACTGACTGCCCGTGGGCGAACCAGTCGCGGTGGGGGGTTGATCCCTGTTGCCCGAGAGGTAGTTCTTGAGGCCACCGAAGACACTCTTTAGGCCAGTCAAATGGCGCTGGCTAAAGCGCAGCGTGGAGCTGATCTCGTCCAGCTGATGTGATGTCTTTTCCAACTGCTCACGTTGTTTGGCTAGCTCGACGGCCGTAGCCTTGCCCACTTCCTGAGTTTCGTAGAGCAGACCTGAATGTTGTAAGAGATAAATGTATTAATAACGCCCCTTAATTGGCTGGCAATTGACCCCTTGGTTACCCAAGCTCTTGTTGGTGGAGTCCAGAGTTCGCTGCTCAATGGCCCTTCGCTTCTCAGCATAGGCCAGCCGCTGTGCGGCCACTGATGGCGACGAGGTTATCTCGTCCTCGTCATCGTCATCCATATCGAAGGGATTGGTGCTCCTCTGCTGCGGAAGCTTTGCTGCTCCCGTCCGTTTGTTCTGCAGGAAGAGGTCGTCGTCCACGTCCTCGAATCTGTCCACGTCATCGAAGTGGTTGTGCACTGGCTGCAGGTAGTTATGGGCCATTTCTTTGGGCAAGAGAAACTTCCAAAATGTCGAATTTTGTTGTGTTTTCGTAAACTTTTATTTTCTTTGTTGTTGTTTGGAGCTATCGATTGCTGTAGGGATGATACGAATGTAGTAGCTATATGTAATTCAATCGACTTCTGAAATATCTTAGAATGCTGGAGACCTCATAAAAATAATTTTATATAACTGAAATAATTTTTAAAAATTAATTTGTATGCAAGAAAACTTGTAGCTTAATTCAAAAAGTGATAAACCATATAATGAAATAATTAGGAATGCCCCTACTGGGCATCTAGCGGGGGAAAAAAGCGGCGTGCCATCTCTGACGGATATCGAACCAGCGTTCCGTCAATTTTCCAGCAGGCGTCGCAGTTTTTGTAACGTTTGGAACTGACCAAGACGGAAGCTTTAGTTTAATTTAGCAAATTGTCGCAGCCGAACGTCACAGGTTTCAGGACACGAATCGGCGGAGGAAATCACCAAAACATCACCACATGCATAGCACATCGCACTTTGTGGCCGCGTCATTCGCGGCACTGCTTCTGCTGGCGGCGACTGCGCAGTCGGCGGCGGCAGCGCAGTCAGGACTGCAGCCAGGTGGCAAGTTAATCGAGTTGGACGAGGACAACTGGCACCTGATGCTCCAGGGCGAATGGATGATCGAGTTGTGAGTGTGAAAGGGTAGCTCTGAGTAGTGCATACCCACATGAAACCACGCTGCCCCTGACGTAACGAGAAGGGGCGTGGTGCGCCGGCTTTCTTTAGCCGGCAAGCTTCATTCGTTCTCCGGAATTCCACACATTCCTTTGTGGTGACTATGACTCATCGGCAGCTGTACTAAACATATGTTTCTCCCTGTTTTCACAGCTTTGCTCCATGGTGCCCGGCCTGCAAGAATCTGGCTCCCACCTGGGAGAGGTTTGCTCGCGTGGCCAAGGATGTGCAGGTGCAGGTGGCGAAGATCGATGTGACTACGTCACCCTCGCTCAGTGGACGCTTCTTCGTCACCGCCCTGCCCACCATCTACCAGTGAGCGACTCATAGTCCTTTATACCCAAGAAATACAGAGCATAATCCACGTAATCATTTGTAGCGTAAAGGATGGCGAGTTCCGGCAGTATCGTGGAGCCCGTGATGGCGACGCCCTCCTCTACTTCGTGAAGAAGCAGCAGTGGCAGAGCATCGAACCGCTGTCCGCCTGGAAGAAGCCCGACACCATCCACATGTCCGTGCTGTCGTACTTCTTCAAGCTGTCCCACACCCTGAAGGTACGTTCACCTAGCCCATTATCACATCGGTTCACTGCATGAGACATAAGCGGAAGCTTATCAGCGGGTTGATCCCGATGACCGACCCAAAGATTGCCGCCCATCAGTCATTACTCTGGTCTTTGCTCTCTGCTGTTGTCTTGTATGTTGGGTTCATGTACTAATAGCACACGCAAAAACTCTTTAAGGACTTCAACGGGCGCCTGCAGGAGGAATACGGCCTGCCCACTTGGGGATCCTACGCCCTCTTTGCCATCGCCACCATCTTCGTGGGCGCTGCCCTGGGGCTGCTGCTCGTGTGCCTTGTGGACTTTGTCTACCCACCCAAGAAATCGCAGCGCCAGAGCTTCTCCGAGTCCCAGGACAATCTGACAGAGGGCCTGGAGGATTTAGCCACCGAGGAGATCGAGGATGATGGCGATGCCGACGAGAACGAGGATGAGCAACGCGATAGCGACGAGGAAGAGCCGGAAGACGATGATGACGAGGAAGAGGACAGCGAGGAGCAGTCGGGAGATCTGGCCACAAAAGATAAGGAGGTCGACAGTGAGCCGGAGAAGGAAGAGAAGACGGAGCCCAAGCAGGCTGGAGATGCTGCGTCCGAGAAGACGGAACAGGTGCGCAAACGCAAACCACGCAAAGGCGATTAGGTGCAGTTGCGTTCATCCGGAACTTCAGCCTTAGCGATCAGAAGCGGCAACAAAAAGACTAACACTCAGAATCGAGAGAAACACAACCTCTTACCAAGCATCATTCGAGCAGATAGATTACTTCTGCTCTGCCTTTGCGCACAAAGCCGATTGTTTCCCCTCTTAATCCTAGCCAGAAAACGGCACCTCATGTATTTCATAATTATGTACAACAAAATTGTAATCCTTTAAGCGATAGCAAGCGTAACAATAACTAAATTTAACTTTAGTCGTATACTTTTACCTTTTGCCAAGCATTGTATTTTGTGTTCAAATCGATTTCCACACATTTAACTTCTCTTAAGCATTTCATTTGTAATTGAACTTCAATCGCAAATTGTATTAAATTTTCGTATTACACAATAAAACAAAAACAAATTAAAACTGTATTCGTTTATTATGTGGGCTCTGCTTGCGTCTGAATAATTCGGCAAATTTCACAATTTCCATGAAATTTCGCACCTGTGTGTATATTCGAAATGGAAAAACCATTTGTTTCTTTTTTATGGCTTCGTCGAATTCTAAGTTCTATTCATATTTAACAATAATAAAGAAGAGCACACTTGTGTAGATGGTTTTACAAATTTATTATCAGTTTATTGTAGGAGAATATGAAATAAGACAAAATCCCTGCAATTTCGTTTGTGTAAAACTACAAATAATTGTTATAAGATGTGTGTGGGTGGTGCTGGTCGAAATGGTTCAAATTTTCCAATACATATTGTTTTCCAAACGCAAAAAAAATGGGTAACTGTGGCTTAAAATAGTTAGCTCGTTGAGGCGTACAAATTGTGGCCTATCTTATAAAAAGAGTACAAAATGATTATACAAATATCTCTATAAAACGTGGTTCATCTTCAGCGTTGCTTGCCTGATCTGTTGGCACTTGTGATTTAAATCGGAATTAACTGGATTAATTACAACATTTTGATTGTTAAACAAATAATATTTCTTTCAACAAATTGCTATGGCTATTGTTAGGTTCATTCTGGGGGCATCGGGGGTAAGGTACTTGTGGTGTAATTTCTATATTTAAATATATATTTGATATATATTGTTTGGTTGTAAAAGTTGTACTATTGCAGCGTATGGAGGAAGTTTGTTGGGTGGTTTTTCGGTTGCGGTTGGGATCGGGATCAGGATCAGGATCAGAATCGGGAACTGAATGGGGATGGGGATGCGGATAGTGCGTTTCGGGCTGTGGTGAGTTTTCAAATACTTTAAGTAATTGTCTGTATGTGAGTTTGGAAATTTTGCTGTTGTGAATTTGAGTTTCAGGCTGGCTTCAGTTAATTCGTATTCGTATTCGTACAAAATGGCGAGATGTCAACAAAAACAATTGTTAATTACTTTGAAATATTCAAAAAGCAATCGTCGTGCGTCGTCGACTGCAGCTGAAAGCAGATTCTCCATCCGAGAACGGCTGGGATGGCTTTCAGCCCCAGACTTTTGTTGTAAAATTAACCTGGGGGGCCAACTCTATAACAAAGGCGCACTGCAGGCTTAAACTACTAAATAACTAATTGAGGTATGAGTGTGGCGAGGCTGTCCTCTTGCAGAACTAGCTGGATGCGTGGAAATTTTGAGGGGCCAAAAGCTGGCTGAATTTCGTAAACCGGTCTATTGCATAAAATTGCAGGTCTTCGTCCGCCGCCCATTGCCCATTGGGCACGGACAAGTAAAAAAGCGTAGCAAACTAGTTGGGCAACGGAAAAGGATGTGGCTGCTGCGATGGTGATGGCGATGGCTATGGACTGCTAGGCCACGAAATCGAGCGGCCGGTTGAAGCCACCCTTGCGATTCATGTACTGGCGGTACTTTCGCTTCAGGATTACATGCACTTCTCCGACATCGTTGCCCTCGACCTTCCTGTTCTTGGTGGTGTCGAACGTGCAGAATCCCATTGTCTTCAGCATCTCGACCTCTTCCGGCGATTTACCCTCCAAGTCCGCCTCGTTGATCTTGGGCCGGTCGGCAGCTGTGGCCGCCGCATTGTTCCTCGTCGTCCTTCGCGACGTCGATGGTCCGGAGCTGCTGTTGCCGCCGCTGCTTCCGCCGCCTCCTCCTCCTCCGGCGCCCCTCGACCGCGATCTGCAAACCATGAATGTGCATCGTCAGTTGTGAGTGCTCTATACATTTCATTTGAGTGACAGTTTGAGGACCAGTTGATTGCATTTGAATTGCAACGAGCCTGGGAAATAACTGGGGCGACCTTGGGCATTGTGCACCCGATTGTGCAATATGAAGTTTTAATTACGCGAAATGCGACACTTTGCAACCGGTCGGTTGGCTTCATTAAAGATCTCATTTACGTCTACATTTTTGGCAATCATCTGCAGACCCAAAGCAACAAAGCGCTCATAAATACATAAATGCATTGAATAACCGGCTTGAGATTATGTAAATATGAAGAAAAGGTATAAAACTTAAGCGTATGCTCGAGAATTTCATTCCTGGATGTAAAATAAAGCTTATGGTCCCTGTATAAACATAGTAACTACTTTTCTTTCCTCAAAGAGAATACCTGTACCTAAAAGAGAATTCCTCTAACTAATTTCCTAGCAACTTCCATTTGAAAATTGCTAGTAGATGGTTGCAGCTCTGAGACTTTGTTTTAGTTTTGTGTTGTATTTCTTAAATGAAATGTTGTAGAAGATAACAGATAATCCTTATATCAAGTAGAAAATGTAGACAGTTTCGCTTAGGACATGTCCTCGATGAGGGCCGCACGCAGCTTGGTCGTCACTGTGGCGGGCTGTGCCTGGTTCAGCTTGAAGACGCTCTCGATCACCGAGATCTCTGTGGCCGTGGTGTTCATGCCCACGAAGGACAGCCAGTCGTTGACCACCATGCCGGCGGCAAGAACTTCGCTGCCCCGGTTCACTGTGCCGGCCACGAGGGGAACCTGCAGCAGGGACGACAGCTCGTCCTGGTCCTGTATGCTCGTCTTGGGGTGCACCATGCCGCCCTGGTTGCTCAGCACGGCGTACGAGCCGACCAGTGTGTTGTCGGCGATGGTCTGGCGGAAGACCTCCACCTTGAGCACGTCCCCGATGATCTCCTCGGTCTCCTTGTCCAGATCCGGGTGAACCAGAGCCACATAGTCATTGCAGGCGATAACGTTGCCCAGCGCGGACAGGCGCTCCTCCACACGCTGGATCTTCACGGCGTCCGGCAGGCTGTTGCGCAGGTGCTGCAGCTCCTCGTCGGTGGTGGAGTTGGGCACCAGCAGGCCGTTCCGGTTGCCCACGGTGAGGCTGCCGATGATCCGGCAGCCGCCCACATTCGCGTGCACCACCGGGATGGTCTCGGCCAGCTCCGCCTCGAAGGCGCTGTAGAAGGTCTCGGATCCGCCGATGGCCACCAGGCAGTATGTGTTGGTTAGTTTGGTGAAGACGCCGATGTCGTCGTTGTTCTCAAATTGCACGCGCAACGCCATTTTCTCTGTATGTACGTGGTTTCTCTTTTCCTGGTGGTTACTCTCTTTTCGGATTTACTGGCCTGACTGAGCCTGCTGCTTGGTGCGCTCTGGATTTTGTTTATATGTCCGGAAATCACTTTAAACGTCGTGATGAAATTCGCACAATTTCACTTCACGTGGTAATCTCTTATGTTGGACCGCCAGAGCTGCATAGCCATCGATTGCCTGCCTATCGAAGTGGGGGTCTATCGATACTTGCGGGTAAATAAACAAGTTCTGGACGGGGATTTCGGGGGTCTAAGGGGTTGGTTGCCACCTCTTGAGAAATGTGTTCCTAAAACTACATAAACACTTCCTAAACATATCCTTAAATTATGGATATTGGTTCCGTTTGTATAACCTAAGTGAACCCTTTTAATCGGGTTTCCACCACGCCCCTGAACTGTGACCCATATCCCAGATTTTAGTGACTAGTTTTATACTTATCGTTGTTGGCGCTTGGTACACTACACTTTGTTATTCACCTAGATCGCCGACTCCGCGCACGATCGCGCTCCCGTTCCCGCTCCCGATCTCGGCTGCGACTGCGGTCGCGATCCCGTTCCCGGTCGCGGCGACCGGCGCCTCCAGATCCGGATCCTCCGGGGGGCGCTACTCCGATGGCCTCCCGCTCCCGGGAACGGCGCTCCCTGCGCTTCTTCCGCTCGGAACGCTCCTTTTCGCGTCTCCTGTGTGCCGGCGAGGCGGGACTCCGGCTGCGGCCCATTGCTCCGTTTCGGTTTCTGCTTGTGTGGCGGTTTGAGTGATAGTTGGTTTGCCTGGAGTGGATTCGAAGTGGATGTTAGACTATGTGCTTCCATGCTGCCGCACGTATCCCGCTCACCGTTGCGCTAGGCTGTGTCTAGCATTATTTGGGCGACACCGGCGGTGGGTAAAAACGCGCTAACTTAAAACTAAAACCAAATAAACAACGCGCGTTATCTCGCCGCGACGCCGAAACGGAATGAGGAATGCGGAATGCGGTTGAGGATACGAGGGATGCGATGCAAGGGCAAAACACAACCGCCAATCGGATATCGATTGTTGGTATCTTCGCTCACGGCGATGTATCGACCACATATCGTATATAAAACTGTTTTTATTTGAATATTATTATTTATTAACAACAATGTTTGGGTTATACATATATTGTATTTATATTTTAACAGCTTTACCTATAATATATTTAACTAATGCCCGTATTGTGATACATTTATTTAATGCATAAATGCTTTTCTTTGATATATACCACTCTAACAAATAGTTTTGAAAGTACATGTAAAAATATAACATACTTACTTAGAAAATATAATGATTATTATCAAGAACTGCAAATCAACCTTTTGAGACTTCCCTCTCTTTGGATAAAAACTATTAAACTATTTGTTCACGATCGCCGTTGAAATGAACTACAATAGTGGTGGATCTTCTAGTTCGATCTTAAAGACCGATTCATTTTCCAAAACGCGGGACTGCCAACTCCCCCGAAATTGGAAGAAAATGCATCTTGAAGATTAAGATACACACAACAATCCGTAAGTGCGTCAGAATTTTCAGAATCCGCGGTTCGCTGGAACTCTCGAAATAAACAACTAAATGTTACTGCACATCTGAAGCTATCGCAAGTGGATAGCGCCGTAGATATAGAAAACTGCGATCGCAACCGATCCGTCCGGAACACGATATAATGTCGGGCCTGCGAAACACTTCGGAGGCCGTTGCAGTGCTCGCTTCCCTGGGACTCGGACTGGTTCTGCTCATGTTCGTGGCGACCACGCCGCCGGTCGTCGAGGCCACTCAGTCGGGGATTTACATAGACAACGGCAAGGACCAGACGATCATGCACCGGGTGCTGAGCGAGGACGACAAGCTGGACGTCTCCTACGAGATCCTTGAGTTCCTGGGCATCGCCGAGCGGCCGACGCACCTGAGCAGCCACCAGTTGTCGCTGCGGAAGTCGGCACCCAAGTTCCTGCTGGACGTCTACCACCGCATCACGGCCGAGGAGGGTCTCAGCGATCAGGATGAGGACGACTCCTACGAACGTGGTCATCGGGCTAGGAGGAGCGCAGACCTCGAGGAGGATGAGGATGGGCACCAGCAGAAGAACTTCATCACCGACCTAGACAAGCGAGCCATCGACGAGAGCGACATCATCATGACCTTCCTAAACAAGCGCCACCATAATGTGGACGAACTGCGTCACGAGCACGGCCGGCGCCTGTGGTTCGACGTCTCCAATGTGCCGAACGACAACTATCTGGTGATGGCCGAGCTGCGCATCTACCAGAACGCCAACGAGGGCAAGTGGCTGACCGCCAACAGGGAGTTCACCATCACCGTCTACTCCATAGGCACCGGCACGCTGGGCCAGCACACCATGGAGCCGCTGTCCTCGGTGAACACCACAGGCGACTATGTGGGCTGGTTGGAGCTTAACGTGACCGAGGGTCTGCACGAGTGGCTGGTCAAGTCGAAGGACAATCATGGCATCTACATTGGAGCACACGCTGTTAACCGACCCGATCGCGAGGTCAAGCTGGATGACATTGGCCTGATCCACCGCAAGGTGGACGACGAGTTCCAGCCCTTCATGATCGGCTTCTTCCGCGGACCGGAGCTGATCAAGGCGACGGCCCACAGCAGCCATCACAGGAGCAAGCGAAGCGCCAGCCATCCTCGCAAGCGCAAGAAGTCGGTGTCTCCCAACAACGTTCCGCTTCTGGAACCCATGGAGAGCACGCGCAGCTGCCAGATGCAGACCCTGTACATAGACTTCAAGGATCTGGGCTGGCACGACTGGATCATCGCCCCAGAGGGCTACGGCGCCTTCTATTGCAGCGGCGAGTGCAATTTCCCGCTCAACGCGCACATGAACGCCACAAACCATGCGATCGTCCAGACTCTGGTCCACCTGCTGGAGCCCAAGAAGGTGCCCAAGCCCTGCTGCGCTCCGACCAGGCTGGGAGCACTACCCGTTCTGTACCACCTGAACGACGAGAATGTGAACCTGAAAAAGTATAGAAACATGATTGTGAAATCCTGCGGGTGCCATTGAATTCAATTTACCACTTAGGCTAAGCACTATAAAGCATTTCTGTGTAGATGTCCATCTCTGTACTAATCTCGAATATTTTTATAGAAATATACAGCGCTGTACCTAACTAAAGTTCGTCCCTTCAAGTGTTTCATTTGTGGCTAATTATTTAATTAGAGTATTAAAAGATACTTCTTTATTTTCTCACATCAACTTATGATTGGGATGCACATTTCAGACTGTCAACATTTGGGTCAAAACTACGATGCTCGCAAACAAGTGGTGGTTCCATTTCGCTTATGGTACTTAGAAATACGTATTTTGATTCTGATTAGCGTTCACTTAAATGGCATACATATAAAATTAACATTCACTTCACAGCAATAAAAGGCACAATCGAGTCCTACTTGGTCCAGCACGTACGTACGTACGTTATTCTTCATTATTTCAATTTGAATTAGCATAGAAGATATGCCCCAGGCACTAGGCTCTATCGCTTGTGAATCCAGTGGTGTCGAAAGGCAAATAAATCCATAATTAAGTTCCCGACACGTTTGTCAATTAGCGCAGACATTAGGCGACCATCAAACACTGGTATCTTCACATTCAACGACACACACGCATCTCTGAAAGGAAAACATATAAGATGGGAGTATTCTACGCAACATGAATCGGACTTACAAAATTTCAAACACAGGAATGTTGTTTCGGAAGTATTCCTTCAACACAAACGCACCATTAACAGTTTTGGCTCGACTAATGCTGAGCATCACGTCTGGATCCTTTCTGTAGAGGATCACAAAGATATGTCTGTTGGGTGTCTCGATCGGTCTGACAAACTTAGCAAGAACACTTTCAATAAAGGCTGGCGTGTTTTTACTGTGGAACTCCTCGCAATCGCCTCCCGCGTAGAGCACGAAGAACTGCCTCTCGATGAAATGGGAGTTGAAATGGTGTGGTTTCGGTGGCATGTTCTCCTCCACTTCCCGGGCCCAACTGAATTGGGCGTTCACGGAGAGGAGGTACAAGGATGGCAGCTGAGGAGTTGGCAGAAAGGTTATTGGCGGAGGCTTAGAGAAGCCCACGAAAACATCCTCGCTCTCGAAGATTTTGGATAGAGTATCAGTCAGCAACGTGTAGTGTGAAACTGGCTCGGAGTCGCGGCGCCACATCTCCAGTTCGCTGCAGTGCTTCAGCAGGTCGTTATACATTCGAAAGAAGTAATGACGCGTTCGCATCATCATCTCCGCAGTAGCCTTGGACATAACCATCCAGATCCATTCGTCTATAAAGACGTTTACGTTGCGATCGGTCAAACTCATTTCACTGTCGCAAATCGGGGAGAGGCGAATCCGTGGATGTCCTAAATAATACAAAATTAATGATTACCTGGTTATAATAACACAAACTTCATTCGAGCTTACCAGAGAACAGGGCAACAGCCAGAGGAACGACCAGGGTGGCGTACACGATGTGGTTCTTCTGCTTGTTGCACACAATCCACGGTGTGCGGAAGCTCTGGGCCGAAATATTCAGTGGCTCCAAGAAGTCCCGGAGCACGGTGTTCGGGTGCATGTAAATATTGCCGGAAAAGGCCGACTTTAGGGCACTCTTCCTAGCGTCCACGGCACAGATGTTCGGGTACATTCCGCCCGTCAGCGCCGCCTTAACCATGTGCCAATTGCCGGACATTTGGTTGAGATTGTTCATACTCAGTTTACCCCGGCTGTGGATCAAATTGGCTGCCCGCAAGGAGCTCACAATCTCAGAACGAATAGAGGTAAGGTGCTCCATCAGCCCGTTCAGCATAAAATCATATTCATCCTTGAGGTAAAGCGGCGGAGTCCTGTTGTGCATTCGATTTTGCCACTCCTTGTATAAGCGCACGAAGATAAAGTGATCGGAAAACTGATTGTCGGACAGAAAGGCCCGCTCCTTCTTGATGCTGTTCTGGATGTAAATGGTGAACCTGTCCCACAAGTGGTCGATGTCCTCGGTGAACGGAATGCCCAACGGATCCGCCGTCGACAAAGAGCTAACTATTGTGAGTATTGGATCCAGGCAGCGCAGCAGGATGCCGAAGATCAGCATGCGGCCAAGTTGACAGTTAACCGGAATGTCCATCAGCCGGCAGCCCAGCCAGGTCACATCCTCGGCGTCATCCAGCACATCTATTTTCTTGAGGAACTGCACAGCATGGTGCACGTTGATCAGCGGTGGCGGTGAGATGGTCAGACCCAGATACTCGCTTATAATCATATTGGGGGAGAGTAATTTTATTGCCAGGCAGACCTTGTCCAGCTGCATGGTTTGCAGGCTAGGCTGACTTGTCTCGCCCAGCTCTTCGTAGGCCTCCTTGTTTATCAGACGGAAGCATTGCGCATCCCCGTCTACGGAAAACGCAATGCATCAGTTAGTGCCATCTATGTGTGACGAGTACTTACTATTGGGGTGAAGGATTAGCTCCCTTCGCAGAAAGGAGTCCTTGGCCACCCATTCGAATCGATCCTCACCGCTGTAGCTCGTGGTATCATACACATTGTTCACCCGGCAGGCGGTGTCTATTTGGTACTTGAAGGGCACCTTCAGGCAGAGCGATTCGATTATCTCCGTGGTCAGAACCACCTTCACGGAGTCATCGCGAGCATTGACCAGCGCCTCGACGTAGTCCTTCCGCATGTTGTCGTACAGCAGGAATATGGAGCACTCCTGCAGGCTGCCAGTGAGGCAGTGGCTCAGGATCATGTAGTTCAGCTTGACAATGTGGTAGTAGGTGGGCAAAATGATGAGGATGTTGCCTGAAAATAAGAAATGGAGTAGTCTTCCTATAATCTTCTAAACTTCAAGTAAGTTGATGTAGGGCAGCCTGCAAGCGTTCGCTTCAAATGGGTTTAATTTATTAAATCTGATTTACAAAGTTACCTATACATAAATAAACGCGGCGATTCTCCATTCGTATAAACTAGGTTTCAAGACAGACACACATTACTAAAATAGATCGATATTACTAAATGGCTTGACATCTTCGGCTAAAACTAATATAACTATTTAACAGACATAGGCATGTATGTGTTCTTTCGTGTAGAGGCGGCGCGACTTCTGGTCGGTGATTTGTTCACGAGGTGAGAGGATATAGCAGTATCTGAGTTAACTGGAGCTGGATCTGGAGATGGAGCATTGGGCTATGAGCGCGGCGTGCTCTCCAATTCCTTGATCTGTCGCAGGATCTCCGACTTCTTTTTCACCTTGTCCAGCTGGTCCTTGTCCAGCTTTTTCTGCTCGCCGGCTTGGATCCTGCTCTCGATCTGTTCGATTTCACGGATTTTCTTGCGCAGCTTTTTCAACTGCTTGGCGGGGTCCACCTCCTGGGGCGCTTCCAGTTTCAGGGTGTCCTCCAGCGCCTTGGATATCGAGTTGATGTCCCGGCTGCCAGAGGGCTGCTGCTGCTGTTGCTGACTGACTTTGGGTGGCGGACACGTGCTGGGCGGCATAACCAGGACGCCGGGCGCCGGCGCCTTTGGCTGCCTGCCAGATTCCTTTTCCTGCTTCTTGGCCCTGGTCCGCTCCTGCTTCTCGCGCTCCTTCTTCGACTCGGCGGCCATCAGGGGACACATGCCAGGCGGCACTCCGGCCTGGCGCTGCGCCACAAACTGCTTGCCCTTGCTCTCATAGAGCGGCACCTCCTCCTGGGGCACGTAGCCATCCTTGACGCGACGCGCCTTGCGCCAGGTGCCATCCGGCCGCTTGGTGGCCGGTATGAACTTGCCCTCGCTGCTCTGTAGATAGGTGCTCATCTTGCTGCTTCTATAAAAAACAATGCCCAATTGCCAGGCGATACTAATCGATAGCTTTGGCATTGAGGATGGAACTTTTTGCGCGGCCAGCTCGAATTTTCGCGCGATTAATCGTTCCCGAGCTTGAAGCTTGGGGAACCAGTCACTTTTAGCCGTTTGGAGCACACTTTTCAAATCGTCGTTTGAATATTATCCCAATGACTTTTAACCACTTCCTTTCTAAACATGCTACCCGTTTCTACCAATTCTAACCATTTTTGAACTTAATGAGTCACTGAATGCACACTCACCTGGCGAATACTCCGGTTTGGTGCGCAGTAGATACATTATGTCGATGATAAGATCGTAGTCCATAAAATCCGGTTTGGCGCTCTTCACCACATAACCGTGCAGGCTGTAGCTGTTCAGGACATCGATGCACTCGTGGTTGCCGTTCATGGCCGCCAGCGAGATGGCATTCTGCTGGTACAGGTCCACGATGTAGGGATCGGCGCCCATGAAGAGCAGCAACCGGAGATGATTGGCCTTGTTCAGCTCGGAGGCGAAGTGCACCGCCGTTTTGCCGTTCTGCGAGTGGCGGTAGTTCACGGGAGCCAGGTCGTAGTTAACGGCGTACAGAAAGGGACGTAGGGCGGCATCCGTGCCCAGCTCTGCGTAGGCCTGCAGGCACTTGTCCATCTGCTCGTTGCGCGGGTTGTTGGAGCGGAAAGCCTCCGGGACTTCCTTGTAGATGTCCGGACCCTTGTGAATTCCGGCCAGGGCAATGCAGCTGTGCAGGTCATTCAAATAGGAGACGCGGGGTCCCACCTCTGGCTGCGTAATCATATTTAGTTGCGATCCTTCGCCAAAGAAGTCGATGAACTTCTTGGGGTCTTCCATTTGCGACAGCAGCACCACCCTCAGGTTTTGTTGGCTATTCAAGGCCATGCGGATCTCGCTAAGCAGAATGTCGGTATAGGGATCATGCAGGTGCACATCGTTCACCACCAGGTGACTGATGTTTCGGAACTGCTGGTTGGTTAGGGAGCGCAAAAAGTACTGAGCCGTTGAGAAAATAATGAAAGTGCTGGAGCTAACGGCGCTGAAGTACGGCAACTGGATGCCCACTGTCTCGCCCAGCTGCTCTCCAAAGAAGTTGGCCATTCGCTGGCTGTTGTAGGTGGCCAGAATGGCCTGCCTCTCGATGCAGATAATCTTCACATTGGACTTCTTATTCCGGCAGTCATCCAGAATAATCAGGGGAAGGAACACGGGCTTGTCCCAGGAGAGAACGGCATTAAAGACGATCACCCGATTGGCGTACAATGACTGCATGATCTCCTCGTTCAGCGGGTGACCCGGAAAAGCAGTCAAGAACTTTAGCTGCGCCTCCGTCCAGAAGCGCAGGCAAGGGGGACGTATGGCGGGCAGTGGCAGATGCAGTGACGGCAAGTCCGAGGCACTGGCCTTGAGCGAGACCATGTCCGCGGACAGCTCCAGATCCTCCCTGCCCATGAACGACTTCCTGCCCAGCAGCGTGAACATGTTCAGCGTGGCACCCGAGGACAGCACCAGCGTCTTGGGCTCCTCCAGGTAGTGGCGACATGCCTGCTTGTACACCTTCACGCAGCTGTTCCCATTCACATGGACCACCTGCGATCGCAGCCCCAAAGAGCGAGCACTGTTGGCGAAGGCTTCATGCTCGCTGGTGCGGAATGTGCACGGAAACTGCTGGCAGCAGCGCCTGCCCGCTATGAAGTAGAGCAGCTGCTGCGGAATGTACTTGTCCTGGATGATGTGGTTCATTTTGGAGCAGATCACATCTGTTTGCCACAAAAATACGCAAAGTGCGCCGCAATTTGCGTGTCAAAAGCAAATTCCGTTATTGCCGCCTTCGTATAAATAGAAAAATGGCGGAATGGAACGCACAGGGTTGTATTTTCGCTAATGAGAGCTTCCGCATCAAGGGTATTCCTCGCGTTTACTCAAACAAAAATGTAAAAAGCTAAATTTAAAAAAGTTGTGCTACAAACTGAAATATAAAGCATACTTTGTTATTTTTTTGAGCATCAAATATACGACTCAAGACCGGGAAGTTTGTTTGTAATAATAGATTAAAATGTCATTATTTATTTGGATTGCAATCCACAAGTTTTATTCAAATCAAATGATTCCTTTCGCACTAATATTGTTCTGAATTGTTTATTATTAGGAGTATTTGAAATTAATGTACAATTTAGATGAATCCTCCTCTAAAATGAGGCTCTGCGAATTCGTTTAGATGTTTAAAAGAAAACTTTGTTATAATGAAATCCTCCACAGATCCAGCATCAAATGTGCACAATCTTTATAAGTAAACATACCTAGGTAAGCTAAATTAAACAAAATACAAAACAAATTCGATTAAGGCTCAATCCTACTTAAATGACACCATTCGAAGAGCTTTATACTGAGCTTTGGCGCAGAATTTATTTCGAAGTGTGTTCTATAAATTGTGTTATTAGCCATCCAGTGTCATCTTGCTTACAATTATCAAAATATCTATTACATATTAAATACAATTCTTAACTTGTTTATATGTGGAATACATATATCTTTAAGTAAGCTACAGAGGTTTTGGTTATCGTTAACCACATTAATGGGTACCAACTCGTCCAGCAGGCACCGCCTTACAGAAAGTTTGACTTCTCCACGGAGTTTTGAGATCCGCTGCTCTGGTTCGACCAACCGCTGTTCCCGTTCTGGAATGGCAAATAGATTTTGGGTGAGTTCCAAGTCTTTATAGGAAAAGGACCTGTTCAACTACCTGTGGGTCATTGCAGCCCGAGTTGTCAGGCTTCATTCCGTTGGCGCCCGGATTGTTCGGGTTATTCGGCCCCTTCCGTCCACCAAAGTTGTTGGCGTTGTTGTGGCCCCCGTTCTGAGCCATCCACGATAAAAAATTGCCGCCCTGCGGAGTAAGTGAAAGAGTTTTTTGTTTGAAACAATGATAGAGGTGTGGAGGCTTGCCTGCTGGTCCTGGTTTTGGTTCTGCAGCTGGTTGCCGACCAGGCTCCACTGGTTCAAGGCGGCAGCGACCAGGGCGGGATTGATGGGCAGTGAGTTGAGATTGAGCATTGACTGGTTGCTCATGTTCTGGCCCTGGTTGGAGGAGCTTGATCCCTGCGAATTGATGCCCAGCGCCTGCAGGTTGGGCATGTCCAGGTGGCCACGGTTCATCCAGCCGTTGCTGCCGCCCACGTTGCCGTTGTGGGGCTGGTTCATTCCGTGAAAATTGGCCTGCCTACTGCTGTACTGGCTGCCGCCGTCCTGGCGATTCGTGTTCCCGCCACTGGAGTGATTGCTGCCATTGTTGTGGTAGCCCCCGCCCGAGTTGCCGCCGTAATTGTTGCCACCCATGCCGTAGCCGGCGGTGCCAATGTTGTTGTGATTACTGGCGATGATTGAGTTCTCACCGCCGTGAGCACTGTGTTGGTTATTACCTCTGTGGTGTCCGTTGCGGCCGGGATTCATGTGGTTACCCTGTGGGTGGTATGAGTGCATTCCAAAGCTGTTGGCCGAGTTGTAGTTGTAGCTCTGGGCCTGCTGGTTTCTGTTCTGCTCGGCCTTTGGGGCAGCGTTCGACACATGGACCGAAACGCCTGAGGAAAGTGACTTGGTAATTGATTGATACTTCTCCAAGCTGCAGTGACTCACCCTTGATTATGTGATCCTCTCCGCACAGGGACTGTGCCACGTCGGGATCGAGGAAGGTGACAAAGCTGAAAGCTCTGAAGGGTCGGGGAATGAACACGTCGGTGACTTCGCCAAACTTGGAAAAATACTCGCGCAAGTCGTCTGAGTTTATGTCCTCGGTACAGCGACCCACGAACACCTTGCAAGGCACCTGGTGGCCCATGCCCTGGAAGAACATAGGGATTAGTAGACGTGCAATTTGCAGACATACGGGAGGACTCACCTTTGAGTTGGGCACCTTAACCTCGCACCAGCGACCGTCGATGAGGTGGCGATTGGAGAGCACGCGCATCTGGGCATCGTAAGAGCCAAAGCGCACGAATCCAAAGCCCTTGGACTGACCCGATTTGGTGTCCTTCTTGATCTGGGCCATCAGCACCTCGCCGTAGGTCTCGAAGTACTCACGCAAGCTCTCCTCGGTGGTCTTCCAGGGCAAGCCGAGCACGATGAGATCAGTGCAGCGGAGACGGGTCTCGATGCGTTTGGTCTTGGCCGTTGAGTTCTCCAAGTTATCGTCGCTCTTGCGCTTGTTCTCTGTAGATGATTACAGAATTAGCTCCGTCTCATCTGTGAGTTATACAACTGAAACTTACCCTTGGGAAAGACACAGAAGTACAGGTACTCGCCCCAGCCGGATTCCACGCTGGGCGGAAACAGTCGGCCCTCGTTGGAGCGAACTCCGCGCACCGCTTTCGTGTCCATGTTGCGATACTTCAGACCGCAGGATCCAGGAAACTGTGCCTGCAGGGTGGACAGCAGCAGAGTGCCATCCTCCTCAGCCGGCAGCTCGATGGGCTCGTCACCCTCCTCCTCCGACACTTGAACGAAATCCATCTCCTAGGAGGCTGCTAGAAACGAAAGGGTATTAAAGAAATCTATCGCCGCAGGGGGCTCACACTTCGCTCTAGAAATGATCCACCATGTCATTCAATCAACTGAAGCATCCCACATATTCTGCATCGCTGCATTCATGAATGCACTCACTCAGTTCATCCGTTCTATTCAGATGCATCCCACAATATATCCAAAACAAAAAGGTTCCCCAAAACCACTCTATGCACACATTATTTATAAGGTCCACCTACTAATAGCACAAAGTAACATTCATATAATAATCAAAAATCTTCCTATACTTTGAACTTTGTATCATAAGGTAAAAACTAATAAGGAACTTAAATTACTTTAGCAGTGTTGCACACATATTGATATATTATTGGTACTCAAGATTTCCAGATGTATCTTTCAGTTAATTTAGTAGAACTCTGTAAATACACCCCACCATTAGTTAAATGCGAATTCTAAGTAAATTTAGTCAATAAACAAATAAAAAGAGCCCAATCCCAAGTTAATGTACACATATATAGCACATGTTTTCAACTACTCAAGAATATAGATATTTCACCCACTTATTGCAAGTAAACTGACATTTGTGAGTGTGGAATCGCGATGGGAATCGGAAAATCAATGAATGAAAACCCCATAAATTAAATACAGATATCCAATCCTGGCATCAGTATGTGTGCAAGTGTGTGGCACACACACACGCGCGCACACACACACAAGCGCACATGGCGGGAGGAGGACAAACTGGTAGACGACGCATTTCGGCGGTCCTAAAAGGTGGTTACACAACAATTCTTACACTATTGATAGGGATTAGATGCTTGCTGTAATTTCTGACTCTGCGTATGGCAAGTAGATATAGATTTCTGATCCCAGATCCCAGATCTCAGGTCTCAGATCGCACGCTCTCTCACACGAATTCGATTCACACCCAGGCAAAATCAGGTATTCACTGTACGTTCCACGCTCGGTTTTCGACACAACACACGCTTTCGCTGCACATCCACTTTCAATCGGTGCGAAATAGGAAACAGGTAATATTTACAATTGATAGCTCAACAATTTTTCTACAGACGAGAGAACCATATTTTCCTGGCTTTCCGTTTCGATTTTCTTTTCCTGTGTATGTATCGTCTGACGTATGCGCAGTGTGGCCGAGCCAGGGCCAGTGCGAAATACCCACCGGTAATAAAATACTAAAATGCTCCGTCGGCTCATTCCAATTGAAACCAATTAAAATATAGGCTTGTTGCATTGCACTCTTATAAAATGTTTATGAACTATGTGTGCGCTGATGTGCATAAACTAGATAAGTCTAAAATTTACTGCTGCGAGTGGCTACACTGGTTTACACTGCGATTACATGGTGGCTTTGTACTGTCCTATAAAATACTAAAACTAGCAGTGCTGCCCAGCAGCGAAATCAGCTAGGCAGCATTGTGCTTTCACCGAACATTTAAATACGAGCAGTTAATTTAAATTTAATTTATTTCATTCAGATGAACACGAAAAACGTTTTAATCTAATTTGATTTGATCTAATCTAATACATCTGGTTCCACCACCACCGCGCTACCCACTCTCCTGCGATCGCAGACGGGGTGAGGTTCAGTGCCCAAGATTCCAATGGCCGTCTGTGCGGAGTAAGCCTTGTCGTCCTCCAGGAATATGATGTCGTGTCCAATGGCTCTCAAATAGGCCACAGTGTGCCTGGGAACATTCGGTTCCATGTCGATGTGCATTGGCGCCAGCTGGTGATGCAGTCGTCCCGAATTCACCGCCTTCTCAATCGGCTCGTGGAGCACAAAGTACCTTAGGATAGTCTGGGCCACGGATGTGGTGATCTTGGACCCACCGGCACCACCCACAATCAGCTTAACATTGCCGTGGGTGTCCAACACGATGCTGGGACAAGTGGAGGACATCGGCCGCTTGCCAGGCTTGATGAAGTTGGCGGGACTGGCGGGTATGCCGTAGGTATTTATCTTTCCGGGCGTACTGAAGTCGTCCATTTCGTCGTTCAGGATGAAGCCTGTTTGGCGGGACCTCACCTTGGCTCCCAAGTGGCTGTTTATGGTGCTGGTCACTGAGATGGCATCGCCATTTGGCGCCAAAACCGAAATGTGCGCTGTCCCATGATCCTCCTCGTTGGCAAAATTGGCTCCATAGTATGACATGTCCTCGAAGGTCCTGTCGTCCAAAATGAGCTTGCGGATCTGAGCGGCGAAGGCGGGATCGATGAGGTTTTCGTACACCTCCTGGACATCTGGTTCATAGTGGATGTCGCCCAGATTGGTGCGATGGCCGTAGGCGTGCTTGAAAGTCTCCAC
Organism: Drosophila teissieri; assembly: GCF_016746235.2. Lineage (NCBI taxonomy): Eukaryota > Metazoa > Arthropoda > Insecta > Diptera > Drosophilidae > Drosophila > Drosophila teissieri. The sequence goes on from NC_053030.1 coordinate 22,374,447, forward strand.
CAATCGCTGCCAGTACTTGTCCGTGTTGCTCGTGTACAGCGGCTCCATCACGTTCAGCATGAAGGTCAACACGGCCCCACTGGTGGGCAGTGTGGAGGTGAGGAGCTTGTAGCCGCCATTGAAGTGGGAGTGGAGCGGCACTTCCCAGCGAACACTGCAAGGTCGCATGTCAATTATATTCGAGTTAGGTTATAAACTCCATACTCACTGGTATTTCTGCAGATCCTCTTCGGTGACAATGCCGCCCATGGCTTGGATATCCTCGACCAGTTTCCTGCCCACCCTGCCGCCGCCATAGATTGCTTTGGCGCCCTCATCCGCGATGATTTCCAGAGTTTCGGCCAGGGTGTGACGGTACATGACCTCGCCCTCCTTGTACACCTCATCCGTTTTCGGATTGATGAAGATCTCGGCCATCGACGGCTCGCTTCTGATACGCTCCTCCTCGCGTTGAAGGACTCCGGAGAGGTATCTGGAGACCAGGATGCCGCGCCGGCAGAGATCGATGGTGGGCTGGAAGAGCGTCTTCCAGGGCAGACGGCCATACTTGTCGTGCAGCTCGGAGTAGCCATAGATTTCTGCGGGAACGGCACAGGATAGTGCGCCCGTGATTTCCTTTCCGACAAACATGTCCTGCGTGGCCGCGGCAGGAGCGGTTTCTCGGGCAATTAGAACCTCACTGAACTCGGTCTCTCTGGAGTAAATGGTGGCCACGAACCCACCGCCCACGCCCAAGCTGTGGGGCAGCATCACGCCCTCGCACAACATGGTGGCTATGGCCGCATCCGCCGCAGAGCCTCCGATGTCCAGCATGGAGCCGCCCACCTCCGCACATCCCACGCCATTCGAGGCCACGGCGCCAATGCGACGGGGCTCCTCCGCCTTGCTCCGCAGTCCAAAGACCAGACCCAAGGTCACACCCAGTGCGGTCACCGCAAGGATAATCCAGCAGACGGCATACTTCTTGCAGCACCTGGAATGAGATCACGGATTGACCGCGTTTAGGATACTTAAGCTGGTAAGTGCGATTCATTCCGGGGGGACACTTGCCATCACATCGGTCACCGTACCCGACTAATAGGTCACCAAAGGCGTCGAATAGCTCCCCATACAACATGTTTAATGGAAACTCTGACGGATTCGGATTCCTGGCTCAGCTTCTACCGGCTGCTGCGATCGAGAGGCCCAATCCATATCCTATATCAGTCATATATCATAGGAAGCTTGCTTTTTCACAAATCAATCAATTCAGTGTCTTTTTGCAGTATCCTTGATGATGGTTTGCTCCCTTTTTTTAATTCACAGTTAACTCCTTTGGGAACTTACGACATTTATTGTGTGTATCCTTAAACTGCGAACTTCAATTGCAAGACGCCGCAGAAAATTATATGAATTCCAAGGAAAGAATTAATTAAATGAAAATCGCACGGCATAGGGCGCTTTATATATCCATTCGTTATCTGTTTTTAATTGAAGATAAGACAAGAGTCCATCGCCTAATGTAAGCCGCTTCGAATCCATATCCAAAACCGTGAGACGTCAGAAATAGAAAGTTTGCTGTGACTAAGAGGCCGGCGAGAACTAAAGAAGTAAAATCAGCAGAAGCGACTTAATTGTATAGGGTATAACGTATTTTTTATCGGGCAGCTAGTGATAAGCCGTCTTAAGGTCGATCTGAAACGTTTTCTAGCCTAAAAATAGGGAGCCAGCAAACCGTGAAGGAAAGCTTATCTACACAAATGACCAATAACAGATTTTAATAGGAAGTCTGCTAGACTTTAACCTTGTATTCGGCATGTTTTACTGAATTAAAATGTATATCCTTTTAAATTGGGTATCTAAATAATTGGTATTCATGCAGGTAATACCTTTAAGGCTTAGTAAAATACAAAACCTAAAATAAAGAAATGGTTATTTAACAACGGTTTTTTCAATTCAAATTTTGAATAATGTGCTTTAGTATTTGTATTTGGTATTTAGTGCACCTCCAATCGATAAGTCCGAACAATCGATGAACGATACTTTGTTGTACAATCGGTCGGCCGTAAATAAGGGAATATACATACGTACATACAATTGTTATTCCAAAAAACGGGATAGAAAACAAAAGGACAACTTAGCGTTCTAAAGTATGACTTCTGTTAAAGTGGAAAATTGGCGCCGCGTCATCACCTTAAATTATCACCAGAATCATCTTTATGATTAATAAATAAACCAAAATATAAATAAATGACGACGAAAATGGAAATTCTCACAATTAAAACACCAAGACTTTATTAATCAATAACATTTATTATTTACAGCTGAAGGAGTTTCGATTGCTCTTGCAGACCGCGCTTGAATGACAAAATGCATTAGTTGGTTTCGAAATATTAATGATTGGCTAACAATTATGATACATTATTTATACACAATTAAAAAAGGCATCGCTGATTTGCACTACACAAATATTATTGTATTTTCTCGTAATATTAGTAAAATCACAGTGAAATATTACTGCACGCCGTAGAGTTGAAAATGTAGTTCTGGGCCTCCAGAATGTGCATTTCAGTTAAACAGATAGCAACTAACAGGATAATATAACCGCTATACCGGATCGCGCGCAGGAAGTCCCACAGCTTGTCGCAGAAGATGCTCAGCAGGACGCAGTGCAGCAGGGCGTGCACGTTGACGATGCGCCACATCCAGGCGACGCAGAAGAACCAGCTGGACTTGAACACGTAGTCCTGGCAATGCGACTGGTTGCCGCTCACGTCCTCCCGCTCCAGCATGTTCTGGTAGACGGCAATGTAGCGATTCCACGCCGTCGAGCTCAGCAGCAGCTGGCCCGTAAAGCTGATCACGTTCTTGGCGACCTTACGCGTGGTGGCCTTCATCTTCGGTATCATCATGGTGGGCTCCGGCAGCTTGGAGTCGCTCATCGGTATGATGGAGTAGCCCCTCCGCGGTGGATTGTTCTTCAGGTAAAAGAATATGCCCAGCAGCAGGGCAATGCAGCCAAGTCCGTCGCACAGGCCGTCCACATAGTAGCCAGATGTGCCGATCTCCGAGCGCTCGCCGCGTATATGCTTGCGCACGCGCGCCACATGCCCGTCCAGGTCGTCCAGGAAGGTGCGGATCTGGAAGAGCAGCACGCCCAGCCGCCGATAGCCCAGGCTGTCCGAGGCCACCAATTTGCCCGCCAGACAAGCCACGCCCACGTGGAAAAACGATATCATGTTGGGCGTGATAAAGGTGGAGCGCGAGAAGCCGATCACGTTGTCGAACATGGTGGCCAGCGGGGCGAACAGGTAGTGGTTGGTGTGGTCCAGCAGAATGGCCTTCACGGTCACATGGCATAGTGGGTTTATATCACAGGATATCCAGGTGTGGTCCTCGTAGGACGGCTGCCGATCGCCGGCGGTGGGGAGTTTCGTACTGATAATGCTGCTGCTACTGCTACTGCTGCTGATGCTTCCTGACCCGGACTCCGAGGTGGACTGACCCACGACGGAAGCGGGCAGCGAGACATTCGTGTGGTAGTTCCGCTCGATGGTGTAGTTATGGATGCGCAGGTAGAGCTCCACGTCCATAAAAACGTAGAAGATGATCAGCAGAAACAGCAGGGTGAGCAGGATCTTGCTGATCTGCGAACTGGGTCCGATCATGGTGACACTTTGAGGTAGCGCTTAACACTAGGTTCTTATCGGGCTGATTTCAGGGAGCAACTGCAAGGCGGAAAGAGGTGAAGCTGATCAATATGGTGTATTAAAGGTGTTAGCAAACTAATTGTCGAGATAAGCAGCGCGCGACATAAGGTAAGTCACATAAATGGTTTTGAAATCACTCTTTGAAATACATATGTATGTGCGGATCATAACGATCGTTAAAATTCGAAAGTTAACTAACCACTGGCAACGCATTCTTATCGAAGGAAATTTAGGGAGCGATAGCAGTGACGAAAGAGGGAAAACAGAGCAATATGGTCAGGTACTGGATGACTAAATCGGCCCACTTGGACACCCACACATACACAAGCACCCCCTCTCCGCAGCCCACCCACCACAGCGCACTATCTACTCTACTCCACTGAGTGGCGCACTATCTGCTGGTATTTGCGGAAGCTTTTGGCGAGGCACTGGGAATTATAGCCGCTATTAGTAACCTTTTAACTGCCAATGCCGATTAACGGGGCTTCTAATTGGCTGCAGGTGTGTGCGTGCACGCAGCAATCCATCACACACACCCATAGGGCGTGCGTGCTTGTGTGTGTGTGTGTGCGGAGAGTGCCCCTTGATAAGTGGGCATATGGTATATGGTAATAGGAGCCATTCATTGGCTGGAATTGACGATCGAAGTAATTTAGATGATATAGAAGATATCCACGGCAATTGCGTTTGGGAACTTGCACTCACCGCCTTGCTGAATCATTGCAAACGAATATACACTGTATCAAAACATTGCAGTATTTATTACTGCGATGGGGGTAATTGCGAGCAACTTGTTGGAGTTGCAACCTGCAGACACTGTGGCACTTAGACGTAGTCAACAACAGCACATAGATATATAGTTATTGCTAAAACACACGGATAAATGTAAAAGTTTATGTTAATTGTTCGTAAATTTCGTAAATTAATGGCCAAGCAGTGTGGCCAGCGCAGCGCGAAATATCGTTCAATAGCGATGGCATCCAGCGCTATCGATAACATTTCGGCCTGCCCGCACTGCGCACCTCCGGCCACTCTGGCCTGTTAAACTTTTCAACTTCAGTCTATTTTGATAGTTTTAAATTGTTGTAATAGCCATTAATTACTTTTCTAACACGAAACCATGATTGCGAGAACCCTGAGGACGGTGGGCCAGAAGGGTCGTAACTTCTTGCTGCCGCGCAGCACCGCATGTCGCCGGCTTCACACGATTCCGGCAAACTTCAGCAAAGCCTACGACCACGACGGGAAAACAAAAGTCACAATTTTCAACACCGAAACGGATCTGGGTCTCATGGTCACTGGCTACAGCCAGTACGGTTTCAGGCTCAACAACGACATGGTCCTAATTGGCCCCATCTCCGTGTTCCCCAGGTTTGTGACCATCGTCGGATGCAGTGGGTCGCCCAATTATGTAAACAAGTGCATGTGGTTTATGCCATGACACTGATCCTTCAACCCCAATCCCTCAAATTTAATGATGCAGTCCTGGAATTGGTTTAGCAAAAGTCAATACTCTTTGCTGAAAAAGTTAAAGAATATGACTACATTCATTTAAATTTTCATACTACAACTTTAAGCTTGATGTAAAATCAAGCAATAGTTGTTAAAGATTAGTTGAATATTTAAACTTTCATTATTTCTATAATTTCTTGGGCTATTAGCAAATTTTTACAGCATATCATGTATTTTAAACACAATTTAAAGAAATTTTACGATTTAAAAATATTCTGTAACGGTCCAGTGTGGTTAGTACCCATATTGGATATCTATGAGTAATAACGAATGGTTTTGTTAAACTTGAAGCTAAAGATTAATTTTGTATCTCGTTATTTCCAGATCGGTTCTATCCTGGAACGTTAACAGCTTCGAGGACATTAACGAGGACAGTCTCAGTCTCTTCCCCACCCTAGAACCAAAGATCGACGTTCTAATCATTGGCATTGGCGACCAAGCGCCGCCGCCAGCGCTTTCCAAGAGGATCATAGAATTTATGAAGAAGTACAAGATAAACGTAGAGGTCCTGCGCACGGAGCAGGTCGGTACCTTACTACCTCTTTAAGATCCTTACTGAATTGCGCTATTTGCAGGCATGTGCCACCTTCAACTTCCTGAATGCCGAGAACCGAATGGTGGCCTGCGCCCTGATACCCCCACTGCACCTCACCTACAACGAGAACGACATTCTGCAAGCGAAGTTGCGGAAGAAGGAGCTCTACGAGACCGAATAGGATTACTTAGACACATCTAATGATTGTTTGAAAGGCTGGTGCTTTGTTAGAAATTAAACTGTTTTGTAAAATTCAGATTTCTTTATTCGTAATAGACATAGTTGTAAAGTGTATAAAAGCTAGCAATCTCGCAGTCAAACTGCACTCTCCTCCTTGTCGATTAATTGGCGATTTCAGTCGGCGGTGGCGCCCGGATAGCGCTCAATAAGCATTGCCACGCCCTGTCCTCCAGCTGCACAGGCGGCGACCACTCCCAGCTTTCCATCCTCGCGGACCAGGCGGTTGGCCGTGTGCATGCAGAGGCGGACTCCTGTGGCGGCGAAGGGGTGGCCGATGGACAGGGAACCGCCCCAGTTGTTCCACTTGGACAGGTCGGGGGTGCCGACCTTCTCATTCAGGCCCAAGTACGTCTTGCAGAACCAGTCGGAGTCGAGGGCCTTCAGATTGGCCACGATCTGTCCGGCGAATGCCTCATGAATCTCCCAGGAGTCAATGTCCTTCAGGGTGAGTCCGGCCTTTTTGAGCAACTTGGGAATTCCGTAGGCGGGTCCCAGCAGCAACTGGTTGACGGGATCCTGCGACACGTACAGAAAGTCGCGCAGATAGGCTTTGGGCTTCAGGCCCAGCTGCTTGGCCTTCTCCTCGGTCATGATAATGCAAGCAGAGGCTCCGTCTGTGAGGAAGGAGGCGTTCGCTGCAGTCACAGTGCCGTAGGGCTTCACGAAGGCGGGCCTCAGCTTAGCCAGGCTCTCGGGGCTAGACACGCGAATTCCATTGTCCTTGTCCACGATTTGGTCCACGCCGGACACCTTGAAGGGAACCAGATCGGTGAAGTAGCCCTTTTCCTGGGCCTCCTTGGCCAGTGTATGGGATCGCAGGGCATACTCGTCCTGCTCGCTGCGGGATACGTTGAAGGCGGATGCCAAACGATCGGCCGAGTGTCCCATGGTCTCGCCGGAGGAGAACTCCGCCACGGCGGGCAACTCGGGAGCCAGGAAGTCTGGCCTGAAGGTGGACAGCAGGGACAACCGCTGCCCCAGGGTCTTGGCCTTGTTGGCTTTCAGGAGCAGGGAGCGCATCTTACGGGAGTGGCGAATGGGCACATCAGACATGAACTCCACGCCGCCGGCCACGATTACATCGTAGGTATTGGTGGCAATCAGACCCATGCCCGTGGTGATGGCCTGCAATGCGTGGTCTATAGATTCGAACTATAAGTAACTATTAACGAGGCTCTTACCGCATTGGAACTGATGCAGGCCATGGTGACAGTGTGGGCAGGTGTCTTGTTGCTGAATCCAGCTGCTAAGGCTGCCTCCCTGGCAATGTTGGAGGTCTTCACCTCCTGGATAACGCTGCCGTACACGATGTAGTCGATTAGCTCCTTGTCCAGGCGGTTCTTTTGCAACAACGACCTGTTGAATGTAGCAGTATGAAGAAAATTCCTTCAAGAATACTAAGGATTGTGAACCTACAAAAGCGAGTGCCTGGCCAGTTCGTGGGGCATCAGCTTGGAGTAGGTGGTTCCGGAGGTCAGGAAGGGTGTGCGGACGCCATCAACGAGCACAATATTCTGGCCGTTCTTCTGCTTCGGTTGTGGATTTGCCACAGCGGCCGATAAAGTGCGGCATTGAACTGGAAAAGGGGCTCGTGATTATCCTTAGCACTCTCGTTTCACTTTATTTTTAATCATGATGTACCCATACATTATCATTATCTTTGCCCCGCAAGACGTCACTGCGAACTCGAGTTTGGACTTTGGCCCTTTCAGATTCAATCGGCTGCTGCTGCCACAAATCGTTATGAATTATCAGAGCCAAAGTCCAACCGGTGCAGCTCCTCTTTGGGATGGGTCCATTACAACACCTGCAGTAATAACTCACCTTTCCTGGTGACGTTCAACAGGTTGAAGGAGTTGCCCCTGCGGCAGACATTTTGAAGGCTCATTTTGCGAAAGTTTTCGAATTTCTCTTCTCGCTTTTCTCGCTGTTGCGACTGCAGCTGTTTGGCTAGTGATGAATGCCGGATCGCGGTTTGCTATCGGCACTCACTGCATGCTATCGGTTATCGAAAGCTAGTGCATAAAGAGCTTTCGAACTGTAAATACCCTTTCTGAAGAGCTTATTCGTAGATCATAAGAAACGGCAGTTTTCAAATTAAGATCTATTATTTAGTGATATTGAAAATCGTTTTCTATTCCTGCGCCATTTAACTTCATTCATATGTGCAAAACAATCTAGGAGACCCATAAAAGGATAGATTTCTCCAATGACCTCGATCTTGATTATCCTATTAAACTCGCTGTTTACGATTTCCATCTGCGCGCCCATTCGTCACCTACAATCTGCATACCCTTTCCCACAATGGAAAACCATTAACCGTGTCCTTGAACCACAATGCAACTAGATAGCTGCATGCAAACGGTCGAAAGAAAGGATTACTTTCAAAGGTCACTCTTGCAGTCCTGTAGAATCTACATAGTTCTCAATTTCTATTTTAAAACCTAAAATAGATTATAAATAAAATTCACTGTCGTTATGGAACCTTTGTTACTTTCTCAATGATTTGCATACAAATTCGTTTTACTCGCTGCCATCATTGCCAACGAAAGAAATTAGGTTCAAGGACGAATTTAATGGTTTCCCAAAATGGGATAGAAAAGGGTAAGATGCAAATGTAGGCGGCGTGTGCATTCAAATGACCGATCGTTAAGGACTTACAAAGGATAGAAATAATGAAAGGATGGCGGCTTATTGGTGATCAAGGTGAAATGTTTCGCTACGCATTTCCTTAGTATTTCAGTAAATTAATGTTGTACAACAATCCTTTCTAAATATGTGGTACGCAATTTTGAAATAATTTTAAACTATTATTTTAAGTAATAGAAAGTATTCAGACTGAACACTGATATTATATAGCCTTTTTTATGAATGACCATTCATAGTGGTTCGCAGTTGACGTAATTTATGTGCGTAAGTATATTACATTCAATGCTTTAATAATTTAAATGCATATTTTTTTTTAAAAATTATTGTATTACCGTTTATGTAAATTTTAAACAAGTGATACATACATATGTACACATTTAAAGGCCCTGGTGAAAGCTCACATTTTGGCGGGAAATTAAATGTCCGCTCTCTTTCATTGAAGAGACAGTTACAGTGGTTGAAAGAAGCATATTGAAAGGTGAAATTATCGCTTTTATGAATACAAAAATAATGGACCAAATTTAATTTAATAACGAAAGGAATACATGAATTCCGATGTGTTATTATGTGTTTTAATCACGATTTATGTTTGGTCTCGAGCTTATTTTTCATACGAAAATAAAGTGGCAACAGGCAAAGTAACTAACAGTTTGCATTCACTCAGTCAGGTGGCAAAATACTCCGATGGCCCACTGTAACGATCCGTTATTGTTGTTGTTGCTGACTGGTTGGTGGCAAAAACAAAGAGAGAAAAACAAGACGGATTCTCTTTGCCTCGGTATATCGGTATCGATATCGATATGTCGGTAGTAGCGATCGTTCGCAAAGTTCGCAAAGACCGCACAGTCAAAAAAAAAGGCTCCGAGTGAACGGACGTGCGCGCGCGCAAACTGAAAGTGGAAGCACAAGCACAAGCAAAGCAAAAGCAGAAGCTGAAATCGAAAAGCGAGAGAGAGGCAAGATCGGTCCAATCGTCCCGCTCGCACTCGCAGTCGCGCTCGCGCCAGAAAAAGTTTTACCAATCAAGTTTTTTATTTCGCAATAAAACAAAAAGAAAAAACAAAACTTCAACCTAGTTAAAGTAATGTTGCCGTTGTAGTTGTGCCGTTGTAGTGAACTTTTATGAGTGTGTGTGTTTGAGTGAGCATTGCCAGTGTGTTGGTGGATATTTCTTGCGTTGCGTCGCATAAAAAGAAGAGGAAGAGAAAGAGGCAACAGGAAAAGCCAAAGAGAAATTTTTAAATCTGCGAAATTCTGTGAAATTGGCTCCAAAAAATATAAACAAACCATGGTCAATGAAATCGAAAGTTTCCGTTTCCACTGAGCAGCCAGCAGTAAATGGCCGATCGCAGGGATTAGGCGATCAGAACAGAACAGAAAGTGCGCGAGTGAATGAGACTATATTCATACTGGGATTAACCAACTGCTGAACAACCAACTTAATGAAAGAGGTGAGCTTTTCCGACGTTTGAGATTTTCATCATCTTTGGGCATTGCAACATCGCTGAGATAAAAGTCGGGGTTTTGGGTCTGCGTCTGCGATACGTGTGTGTGGCTCTTTGTGCACCTAAGCACACAAAGCAGCCAAGGTCAGAAACTAACTTAATAGTGGTAGAGAAAACAGAAAAGCAGAAAACAGAAAAGCAGAAAACTGAAAACATTCCAAGCTCGGTTTGGATCGCATCGTATCGTATCGTTTGGTATCGTATGGTATCCAAAACTTTGCCTCGAAGCTTCGGTTCGTGGCGATCCAATCTTCGTCGTCATGAACATCATTAGCACTGCAACAACAACTGAACCCAGCGAAACAACAACAACTGGAGACAAGAAAGGCTTAGTGACCTTCATCGCGTGCTTTTGTCTGCGTAATACCGCCCGTGTATTGGTGCGATCGTAGTATGCATGTCATGGAATTTGAAGAAACATATCTACGTACGTACATACGTACATTGGCGCACGCACTCGACCAACTTAACTGCTTTCCAATAAGAGTGAAGGTGAAAAAGCACACACACACACGCAGGCACAAACACATGCATGCGGTTACACGATCGCGCAGATGTTACAAAATATGCTGTTAGCAAAGACAGGGGCGTAGGTTTTTCCATCTGGAGGGTATTAAGTTCAAAAGCGCGTGGGTGTAAGGGAAAACTTAGAAAGGCAGTTGTGAGGAGATCTTTGATTTCCACGTTTAGTTTGCCTCTTATCTGGCATATATTTTAAAACGTAGATCCGTTGACGGCGTCCACGAAACTAGCGCATTGTAAACCCCTTACGAGCCCCTTTCCTATCTTTCTCCGTATCGCCCAGCTTATGGAGTTATGCAATTCAAATTTGGGTCACTTTTACGAGTGTAGCATTTACAACAAGTACGAAAGACGACGACGAAGACGGCGACGGCGACTCTTTGCCATTTTCCCTCGCTTCTTTTCGGATCAGCAAGTCAGAGCTTTCGTGAAAGGGGGTAGGGGTAGGGGCAGGGGCAGCGCGGGAGAGAGCGGGAAAGGAGGAGAATGCGACTGCGATGGAGCGACAGAGAGGGCAGGAAAACGAGTTTGAATGCGCGCTCCGCTCCCTTTTAACTTTTTACCTTTACGCGAGCTTATAATACTTTCAAAACCCCGCATAGCTTTCTCTTTTGAGGCCTTCGATCGGATAAGATCCGTGCGATTCCAGTTCCATTTCAGTTTCCAGTTCCATTTCCCCTTTCCTGTAGCCCCCGCTCACGCTCCCTCTTCCGTTCCCTTTGCCATTCTCTTCCACTTGGAAATAGACACATGTGCTTTATATTCGTAAACACTCACGCAATCTGCACACACACCACAATGCGCAGGGGAAAGAGTAATTGTAAAACTACATTTACATTACATGGGAACGATGACGACGACAAAAATCGGAAAGTGTGGAAATATAAATATACAAACGATTGCGTTCTCCATCTATATGTTTATATGTCGCTATGTCTGTTTCGTTGTTTAGCTTTATACCCCGATCGTTGGACATACAGACACACATACACAGCATAGAGAGGAGAAAAGCTTTTTGTGAAAGGTGATTTTATGCGCGCATTGTGAGTTAGCGCGTTTTGTTTTCGTATCGCCCTCCCCACGATCCTCCGCCTCCTTCTCCTCCTCGTTCGCTTTGTCCCTTTCATTCTCATTTCCAGTTTGCCGAAGTGCGCGTGTGAACGCGAGTGTGTGAGTCCCGCGAAGAGAGAGGAGAAATGTTGGGAAATACACAAACATACATACGGACGTACATACATACGTACGTATCCCTATGGCGTCTTCAATTTAAGGAATTATTACCATGAACTTTCACCTTTTGATTGCCTTAAATGCGGTAACGATCTTTAGTCATGCTCTACTCGCAAGCAGATTTCGATTGCGAAATCCGCTGAGAAACTTGTAGAAAGTGAATGGCCCTGATTCGTGGAAGCATTAAGTATACAACCACACACTCATAGATACATACAACTGTATATGTTCTGTCAATACCGCTTTGGAATTTATCTAGCGTTAGAATGAGCACACCAGATCCCCCACTCCATTGCAAAAAGCGAAAAACAAAGATCCATGCTCAGCTTTCGCTTGCCATTCCCAAGCCAAATACAACATTCCCATTTCCATTCTCTTGCTCTCCGCCAAGCCAGTCATTCAAGTTTTATTGAAAGTGAACGTTTCGTTCGTCTCCATGCAAAAGGAGTGCTGGAGAGAGGGGGGCTGGTCGCTGGTGGGGAATGGTGGGGAGAAGCAGCAGAGCGTAACAAAAAGCAAGACTATCTTTCCGAAGTTTTTCGTTTTTTCCGTTTTCGAGATCTGCTGCTGCTGAACTTTAGCTTCGCTTTTTGGTTTATTACTTTTCGTGGGGCCATGCAGACACTCACTAACACTCGCGCAGCCGAAAAGAGCTTACAAGCCATGCTCTTGCACAATACAATAATGGTGGCCCCCCAGTGAACGCACACTTGCAAACGCCCCGCTGCACTACACTCACACGCACACGCGCAAGACCTTACACAGATACAGTCCGCTACACAGAGAGAAAAGGCAGCTCGCTGTTACACATTTTACATAATTTCAAAAGATTTCCACTTTGCAGCTAGAAAGTAGGTTACTTAACTGGGCTTCAACTTTACAAAAGCAGAATTTTACGTTATAAAATGCCACTTGATACACATGTAAATGATCCATCAAATTTGAATGGCACATTCACCTGCAAGTCTATAAAATATAAGCATGATACCACATTTTTCTGCCTGTGTACGACGACACAGTTGCACAGGCCAGCGAATTTCAGTGTAACAATTTCATCGCATAAAAGAAACAGCAACAACAACAGTACAACACAGCGGGAAAGCTTTTTTGGAGGCAACACCATTACCACGAACAACAATAGCACCAACAACAACATATTGGAGCTCTATGAAGTGAAGCTTTCATCTTTTCCAACAAAGCACACACACATACCCATGCACGTATAACGATTGTGGGTTGCAGTATTACAAAAACACCAAGTACAGAAAAACCTAAAAACCTGATTAGTAAACATTTACTATTGCTTTATGGGAAGTTTGTTAATGCCAGCACACACACACACACACACACACACTGACACACGATCGCATGCTGAAATTCCAGTAATGTGTCGCACTAAACCGTTATGGAAAGCACTTTCCAATCTCTTTCCACGATCCTTTTTCTAACAAAAAGCGCTGTGCGCCTGTGTGCGTGCATGACACAATCGCTGGAAAGTGCAAGGGAGAGGTGGAGAGGGAGAAAGAGAGGGCGACACAGGCGGTGAAAGGCGGATTGTGTAATACCAAAGCAAAAAGATGCAGACTTCCCATTCCACAACTTTCTATTTCACTGGCCTCACTTTTACCACATGCTCCACATACATTCGTTAATAACTCCATGGAGTAGTCATACAGTTCAACTTCTATAGCTCGAACTTCCGTAAGTCGGTCTTTAAACAATTCATTACTCTTTGATCTCCTATTATCTTTTGAAATTATTTCACACTTTCTAATCGGCAGTAATGGTTCTAGTTTTATTTAGAAAAATAACACATGCTCATTGCTCAAGCTCTTCTCTTGAGAACAATCGAATCATAAACAATTTCTGAATTCCTGTACTAAACAGCCACTGATAACGATTTCATAATTATACTTGTCCTAGGTCAAGATTGCGTGTTAGGAAATGGAATATTACGTATACGTACTAATTTGTACCTATTTCGGCGATTGCGCCTTAGAAGAAGAATTCGAGCAAGTTTTTCCTAGTAATACAATTGAGTAGAAATGGAGAATTTGTTCTACAGTTGATGTGGGACTCTTGGCAATTTGACACCCATGATCTGGGCCAAAGAAATAGCAGAAATCTAACGATACCCCACATACTTGCTCTTCCACTTGCAGTTTCAAAGAATGTTGATGTTGCAATACAGCAAGCATGGCGAGTGCATACTCAAAGAAATCGGAGCAGCCTTCAGAGGGGAGCACCCGGCGGACCTGACCATCGTCTGCGAGAACAAAGTGAAGCTGCACGCCCACAAGCTGGTCCTGGCGGCCGCCAGTCCGTTGATAAGGTAATCTACTTGAAATACATCCTCTAGACTGAACTAATGCGTCGTGTTTGCCGTAGGAACCTCCTGGAGGACACCCACTTGAGCGACTGCTCCACCACCGTATACTTTCCGGACGTGAATGCCACCTACTTTAAGTTCCTGCTGGACTTCCTGTACTCCGGGCAGACGTGCATTACCTCGCGGGATGTGAACTATCTGCACGACCTGCTGCTGCTGTTGCAGATTAAGTCGGACAGCTGGAAGACCACCGACTCCGCCTATCTGAGCAGCAAGTGCGGCGGCCTGCGGGATCGGGCAGACAGGCGGAAGCAGCAGTACACCAGCCCGCAGAATCTGGAGCCAGATCAGACGCTCAAGTACGAGGTGGACAGCGTGGATGAGTCGCGCAACGCCGCGGACTTCTCGTCCGCCTTCAACTCCAATGACAACTGCGAGAGTGCGGCCGAGTGCGAGCGGAGTGGTGGCCACAACAGCAAGGAGGAGGACGAGGACGACTGCACCCACAAGGACAACAAGAGCGACAAGGACACGGACGAAATTGTAAATCTCTCGAATGCACCGCCCAGCGGCACCAGCGGCAGCAACAGCAACATCAGCGCCAGCAGCAACCACCAGCACCACCAGCAGCACCACCATCATCACCACAACAACAACAATAATAATAACAACAACAGCAGCAGCTCAACCATAAATCCCGTCAACCTTTCACTCGACCTTCGGACGAAGAGCGAGAACTCGGCAAGCAGAACCCTAGGATCCGGATCAGACCACAGCGGCATTGACCTGGCAGTGACAGCGAGCGAAAGCACGAAGCGCAAGGGCCTGTTCTTCGACTCGCACAAGGACGTAATGAAGCCACTGTCCGATGGATCTGACATTAACAGCTCGCCGGAAAACTACGTGGTGACGCCGCACCGGAAGCGGCGACCCGGATTCCACAACACACAGAGCGACAACCAGCCGTTCACTTCGTACCCTCACAGCCTACTGGAAGAACTGCGCCTGGCCAAGTCGACGACCTCGCCCATTTCGGGCTTTGGATCGGAAAAGAACATGCTGTCGCACCTGGAGGACGGTGCACTAAATGGGGACACACTGACGCCGGACAGGAAGCATCTGCTGGAGGCGCAGCGCAATCGAGCCCAGAGTCCCGAGATGCCGATGCACTTGGGCCCCCAGTTCGTGTATCAGTGGCAGTCCAACCAGAACGCAGCCATGTCCGCAATGCCCAATCTGCAGTCGCGACTCTCTAGTCTGTCGCACATCAGCCTAAACCTGGACCATCCGGAGGGACGCAGTGGGTCGGCCTCCGGGTCCGGTGCGAACTTGGCCGGCAGCAACACGCACGCCTCCTCGGTGCGGGAGTATCGATGCGAGTACTGCGGCAAACAGTTCGGCATGTCCTGGAACCTCAAGACCCATCTGCGCGTCCACACTGGCGAGAAGCCGTTTGCCTGCCGCCTCTGCGTGGCCATGTTCAAGCAGAAGGCCCACCTGCTGAAGCATCTGTGCTCCGTTCACCGGAACGTCATCACCACCACTAACGGGGCGGACACGGAGAACCGGTACAGCTGCTGCTTCTGCTCCATGTGCTTCGAGTCGGTCCAGGAGCTCGTCCGCCACCTGTCCGGCCACCACAATAACCTGCTGCTGACGAAGAATCTACGCGAATAGTGTCCCGGGCATCGGCTACCGCATAATCCGAGAGTATCCCATCTGTCCGATCCGATCCAAGTCGATCCGAGGTGATTCGCCGCCGGACGGACAATTGCAAAGAGACCTGAATTTTAAATAGTAGCAGTAGCAGATTTAATTGCCTATTGTATAAATATGTAAAATCTAAATTTAAATCGTAAGTTTACGCAACGCAACACATTCACGCGACTCCGCTCGATCATATTTCACGCAACGGCCTGGAGCTCCACATCCGAATCCGCATGATCCTTGATCGTTTATCATTTCGAATGCGCACCCCGGAGGCCATTCACGTTGCTTTCTCATTTAAGTTGTATTCGACATCCAATCCCGATTCCAATTCCCCGCAAATGCACCACTACTACTTACACCCTGGCTCTAGACGCCCAATCCAATACTTTTTAAGCGGCTGGTCCATTCACAGTGGAGCACTTATTTGTAAGCATATGTCTATACGAGAGGTATTTTAATTTCTATTGTATTTCCAACCCGTCTTGCATGAACTTCATTGCCCAAACCTTTGGATACACTCTTTGTGTTAAGATTTTACGTATTCCCTCCTAAAATCGCCAATTAAAGTGTGTAAAGTGTACAGTATAATTCGCAAGCTCGTAATAAAATCAGAAAAGCATTTCCGTTTTGTTTATACTCTTTCGATCATTTTTAGAAATATACTTTATTTTAAACCGACGCCGTGTTTTGTGTTCAATTTTAGGAGGAACGTGGATGGGGCATTTTTAACTGTAGGTTCATTTATATTTGTTCAGGTAAAAATACTTTGTACGGCAGTACTATTTGTAAAAGCTTTATTTAAATTTTCGCGCCCGAGAAAGCCGTTACTATTTGGTATTTTCCGAGTGGCTTAGTATTTTCTTACTCTGAGTTGGCAGCCCAAGTGCCAAATTGAATAGTTAATTTAAGTTTTATATACAAATTAAGATATATATTTGCGCACGAATGGTTAAAAAAGCTATATTTTTTGTAATTATAAAAAGTATATGTTATCAATTAGGCACCATATGAAATAAATATGGTATTGAAGTCTGAGAACTATAAATGATTTAAGAAAAACCTTACAGTTTAGGGATAATTGCAAAATGCCCTATAATTTCAGTTGGTTACCTTCAAAAACTTAACTTTTTGTGCTTATTAGCACCAATTGGAGCACTGTTTGAACTCCCCTTTAAAAAGTAACGGCTTTTGGCGCCCAAGTGGCGCTGTCATCGAATCGCGATTCGCAAGCGAGGCGACGGTTATAGATAATATTCGCACTGCTGGTTGCTGAAGTATAACAAAACAAGGAGCCAACTGGTCAGACCGTCGAATGCGTATTTTCGACTGCGGACGATTTCGAGTCGCTCGGAGTTAACGTTAACTGTTATTTTTAGTTAAAAATTGCATCCGATCAGTCGGGAACGCGAGTTGAAGCCCGCGACTATGTGGTGTTCAAAGACAGCCATCCGCAAGATAGGAATCTGAATCGGAATCTTATTCCGACGAATCCCGAGATTCGGCCTAAGAACTCCAGCTCCAGATCGAAAATTTACACACACGCACTCCAGCACTAATACCAATACCAATATCAATACCACGGCGACATATGCACACAATCGCATTCGGATTCGGTTTACTAACGGTAGTTCAGTGATTGCGGGAAAGGGACAGGGACAGCGAGGATAACGGGAAAGCATGGCATTGCCGAAGAAAATTAAATGTTTTAAGTATTTGGTTTACAGTTATGTGGTGCTCCTAGCGGTAAGTTGCATTGGTGTGCGTCCAAACGGGGCCACAACTACATGCTTGTCAAATTACATAAGCCTACATTGTACTCATACTCGTATGTATGTATATGTACATATGTATGCATGTTGATTGTTTGTGGGTCGTTAAGATTTCCAGATTTCCCAATTTGCATATTTGCATATTTCAAAAGACATCATTGAAACAGAAACCCAAATGCATTGCCCTCCCTTTTGTCTTGACAAATGGAGTTAATTAGTTTCCGAAAGTAAGTCAATTCTACCCATGTAGACAACACCATCGATACACACCCGCCAGTGCATTTCTACACCAGTTACATACACCGTACGCAAATACATACATCATACATACATCGCTGGCAGGATAATGCCTTGCGTTCTGGTCCCGACTTGCGGCGACCTTGAGCTACTTAAAGCTGCGCTAAGTACATAGGCGCAAGTATACACATGCGTGCACATAGGGCTCCTCGGCATGTGACGTCAAAAGGGAGTAGACCCCATCGCCATAGCATCTATGGTGTGCAGGGGCACATCCCGAATACACACGGTGCAGCTGAGGCCTCGTCCAAGGACACCCAGAGTGCGGGGCCTTGAGATGAAAATCAGCAGGCAGTGATAAGAGCAGCGCCCGATTCCTTACGCTTATCCTTATCTCTACTCCCTTGCAGCTGACTGGAGCTGCGCAGATCTTCCTGGGAACATCCCTGCTCTGGGGACACTCGGTCTACTATGGCATGGTGCAGAACAAGCTGTGGGCTCCGGCCGCGATTCTGCTTTGCCTGGGACCCGTCACCTTCATCCTCTGCTGGATGGGCTGCCAGGCCACCAATCAACGCAAGCGCTGCCTCTTGGGAATGGTAATGGTCACGTATTAGCTTCATCAGCTCCATCGTAACCTTTATCCTTTGGAATATTCCCAGTTTGCCGCCCTTTTGGTCGCCTGCATCTGTGTTCAGTTCATCATCTGCGGCTGGTCTCTGGCCATGAGGGAGAACCTGCCCACTTCCGTGGAGATCTTCATCGACGACTCCTTCGTCGAGTTCTTGGACAAGTTTTCGCGCACCAAGGTGGATAACCTACATCTGTGGAATAGGATGCAGTCGCAGGTGAGCCTAAGGCGGTCTAAGGTCAGACCACATTAAGTTGAGCACACAAAGGGCTACAGACCTATAAGTACTGAGGTATCTTGACGTAGAGATGACTTCACAATTCATCCTTGTTTACTTCCAATTAGTTGCAATGCTGCGGCGTGGACGGACCTCTCGATTACCGCCGACTTTCGCTGCCCTGGTCCTGCTGCTCGCGTCCTGAGCACGCCTACGAGTCAGCATGTGATACCCACTACAAGCGCGGATGCCTGGCCGTCGTGTCGGAGCAGATCAGGAACCGGCTGCTGATCACCGCCTTCGGAGCTGCCGTCATAGCCATTTTCCAGGTGAGCCCCGACTGCATTCTTGTTAGTTCACCAATCTAATTAAGAACCAATCCGCATCCGCATTCGCACAGAGCCTGGGAATCTTCTGTGCTGTCCACCTGACCATTCTGTTCGGCAAGAACGACAACACCCATCCCATGAACATGAACCGGAAAAAGAAGCAGCAGCAGTTCTTGCCCCTAACCATACAGGATAAGAGGCACGACATGCCCTCTCCCATCAATCTATCCCCTTCAGCACCCGGGCAGCGGGTTTTAAAAACTGCTCTGCCCTCGGCCATGCACAAATGACAGACGATTAGCTTTTAAGGATGCAAAAATTTATGGAAACTCCAAAGAAAAAGTATAAAAAAAATGTTGTAAACTGAGATGGAATGAATATAACTGTGACCCTCAATGTTACGTTATGGTAATTTTAAACAATTTAACGTTCGAGAAAAGAAACAACATTTGAATTTGGATTAACTCTCCAGTAGTTTAATTAAAGCTTAAAAACAATTGGATCTAACTTGTTTGTGGCCACGGGTTGACAGGGGTCGAGGACTAGCCGTTGTGCGTGATATTCGGCGGCACATAGAAGGTATCAGCTGCCTTGGGCTTCTTCTTTTTGCCAAACCAGCGCTTGGGATAGCGGACCTTCTTCTTGAAGATCTGGATGTCGATGTCCTCCCTGTTCTCGAAGAACCACAGGTTCTGGCGCTTGGCCTCCAGTTCGCTGAGGGTCTTCTGGATGCTGGCCTTGCGCTCGTCCACACTCTGGGCCTCCAGTTGGCGCTGTACCGCCGCCTCGAACTTCTTGGCCCACTCCTGATAGGACTCGCCGTAGTCGGCCAGCAGCTTGGGCTCAAACTTCTGAACACTGGCTTTGACGCTGTTCTCCAGCAGCGATTGAATGGCATTCGATTTGGTACTCTTATCCAGGGCTTCCTGCAGGGACTTCAGCAAGTCTTCGGATCCCTCCAGCTTAAGGCTTTCAACTATGTTCTGTGCGGCTGATAAAGTCTCCTTGTGCAGCGCAGCTGTGTTCGAGGTCAGAAAGCTGGAGGCCTCAGGCACTTGTCCGGAAATGACATAGCCAAGTAGGGCAACGTTCTGCTTCAGTTCTTTCAAGGACCCTTCGCCGGAGCCCAATCGAACCATGGCCCGACCCAGTTTCTTCTCTTCGGTGTTTTCGCTGGCATCGTCGGGATAATTGCGAATGAACTTCACACGAACTTTTTCCTGGTAAATGCAGGTATGGTAAGTGAAATTGGTAAAATGCCAAAAATAACAAATAAATAGGTGTTTACAAGTAAATATAGATTCCAGCTGGTTAGCTGATAACTCTATATTATTCTCGTATTCATAACTATTAAATACTGGCTTCGGATTAGCTTACCACTTCAGCATTTTTGGCAGGAGGTTCAACTTGAGAGGACTCGAAGGGCTTGAAGTCCTTGGCGAAGGACCAGAAGGACTGGAGGGCCAGGGACTCCAGCAACTCGTTGTTGCATAAGTTTCTGTCCACGAGAATGGTGGCCAGTTGCGCCGATTCCACCGCGTGGCCATTGTGCAGCAGGAAGTCCAACAGGAAGCAGCCGGAGAACTGGTCCACAAAGAGGCCGTACTGGATGGGATTACGGAGCACCGATATCGCCTCCTGGGGATTGGTAGAGTCCAGCAATTGCTTGACCAAGACACTGGGAAGCAGCGGCACCAAACTGGCCTCCTTCTGTTTCCTGCAAGCGTTATCCTATGAGTAGGGACACCACTTTCGCTGTGGCCACACCCACCTGAGCTTGAGCAGCCGATCCACCAGGTCCATGGGCCGGTTATCCGGATTGACAAACAGATCCAAATCCACACTCGTTACGGCATGACTGCTGCTTGTGGCGAATTTTGCCGGTCCCTCGTGCGCCACCTTGTTGAATTCCGCCGAGAAGTAGGACACCAGTCTCCTGGGTGGCAGTGCGCAGGAAATCCTCGATCGCAGCATCGTCAGTGATTAATTCTAATTCATAAAGTGTTATAACCAGCCGATTAACAAATAACATGCAGCTGGCCAGAAGAGTAACAAAATCCCTAGCGCGTTCGCGTATTAATACCACAGATGGCGGTATTTTTGTTTTCAAAAGCATTGAGGGTACTTCAACGTATAAAACGCTGCTTTCCTCGGAAACGATGGAATCGAAAAAGTCCTTGGAGAATTGAAATAAAAAGAATAATTTGTATTGAAATAAAAAAATCGAATTCATATACCAGTGCAACAAAACAATTTAGAAATGGAAGAGTACGTTTAAATATGGTTACAAAGCTAGAAGATATTTGTATTTTATGATTCAAAGGGATTATTTAGAATCTATGTATACTTTTCACTTATGAAGTATAGAAAATTGTTAAAAGAACAACGATTTCATAGTTAATTCAAATCATTCGGGGTGTTAAAAATGGGAAATCACTTATAAATGGCAAGCTCAAGAAATAAAAGCGGTAATTTCTGAGGTAGATATATGTACCTAGGCACATACGATTTCAATAAACTGAAATTCAATTTGATCTTGTTAATTATATCTGAGAGGTTTTCGAGGGGTATTCAATCCCTGCGGTGGGCAAGGCACAACAATTGCTATATTGAGCGAACCGAATCGCCACCATCAACTGATTACTCGCTTTAATGCCGATCCAATCCACTTTCCACCCGATAATTGGATGACAATTTACCCTGAAGGGCATGAGGTTCGCTACTTGTAGCTGGTGACCCTTCAACCCCCAGCAAAGTCCTTGTTTTCCTTCCCACAGGCTTAGCCGGCTGAGCCCTCAAAAGGGTGCTGCTAAGCCAGTTATCCCAGAGGATGTGACTTCGGGTCCAGGGGTAAACAAGCAGGGTGTTACACAGATCTTATTTATTTAACGCAATTCGCTCCAAGTAGTCGGTATAAATAATATCAAAATAACTGCATTCATCAAAAGTATACTAATATTTACATAGATATTAGTGGATTCTAGATTTGATCATATAAGCATTTCATTTGACGGGCATGGCCATTCTGGGGCCCCTTGAGCGATGGACCCAGGTATTTCGATCCTGTCGCAGGATTCTTCCGGCCATCCATTTTGCTGGACTTGTCCTTCATTATGTAAATGGCATGCCTCTCCTGCTTGCGGAACTTTGCTCTTCTGTTCTGGAACCACACCTGAAATACAATTGGCATTTGGTTCTGTAAAGTTGATTGTTACCTGGCTTCAAGAATTGTAAACCTAGAAAGATTAGTTAGAGAAAGGCCCCCATACCTATAATATTTGAACCTATCAACGATAGTCTTTTGTACATATTCAATGGTTATATTATATTCTGATGTAGTGGGTTTATAAATATCCTATACTACCCTTCTACTTAACCACCAATTCGTGGTTTTCCTCACCTGAACTCGGGCTTCCGTCAAGTGCAGTTTGGATGCGATCTCTTCCCTGGTGTAGATGTCTGGGTAGTGGGTTTCCAGGAAGATCTTCTCCAGCTCGTTCAGCTGGTTGGACGTGAAAGTGGTACGAATCCGCCTCTGTTTTGATTTGTCGGTCAGGCTCAAGCCGTCGTCTCCAAAGGACTTCAAATGGAAGTCTATGGCAAGGTGAAATGTACACAGAGCATTCGAGATGACGGGGTTATAATCCAGACTGGTTCGATGGAGGTGCACTGGATGCAGGTGGGACAATGGCTACTAAACTTACCCGTGTTGTAGGAGCCAATGTTGTGGGTGGCCGGGTAAAATTCGGAGACTGTGGTGATTTTGGAAAAGAGTAAGCTCGACTCCTGGTTGAGGGAACCGCGGATCGCAGACTCGTTGGCGCACAGCTTGTAGCTGGAGTCGATCATGAGGTTGTAGTGATTCATGTGATTGGCCACGGACAGCCCTCCATTGGCGCTATTGTTATAGAACTCGGAGTTGGCGGTGTACAAACAATCCTTGTCGAAGTTGGCCTTGTTGAGCAGTGAAAATTCCATCGCATCTGCAGGTAAATTCACACACGGCACTCGATTGAAATTTTACAGCCCGCTAATGAGTCATTCGGCCATAAAACACATAGTTATAGTAGCTCCGCGGCAGCACACACTTTTTAACTGCCCTTGAATAAATAAGCTTCGATTACGATTGTATCAACTACAGGACATTCACGTTGGCCGAACAAGGATGCTGCACTTGTCTCGGGAGAACGGGACGGAAAATTTCATTCGTTTCCGCGTTTGGAGGCGGTGCTAACGAGCTCCACTCGACATAAGGGTGGAAATGCTATTTTCCGGCGCGTGTCGTGCACTGCGCAAAAATGCTATGCATTCCCACAATTTACTTGTTAAAAGCGCCCAAGAAATCGAGTTGCTTTTGTCAGTTTCATTGGTTGCACCGCTGATTCTTGACTCTGGTTTCATCATCACCAAGAAGTCCTGTTTTTACAGGATATTTATTCGAAATCAAAAGATTTTCCAAGCCACTTCTTCCAGAACTTTTCTGCAAGTGCACCAATTTTCACAGGCCTCAAAAAGCAACACTCAGAAGATTAAATTGGCTTATCGGGCAACCATGAAGCTGGAATGTCCTTCCTGCGCGATTAAATAAAGTGGGTCTCTGCAATAGCATAAAAACTAAATAAGAAACAATCCCTAATTTGGAGTAATAAACGTGATAGTTACTCTGTAAGGATACACAAACGAAGCAACTGAGCTGTGCATTTAAAGCGAATTTAAAATCTGAAAATGAAAGGGTATCTGGCATTCTGCCTTCACAGGTATAGCGCCTCCGCAACTTGATAAAACAAATGGTGTTTTACCGAACACAATGGATAACAGACACCTTACTATCTTTCTTGTTTATAATATTGGGCTGATTGAAACATTGTTTAAAGGCGCTGGCAGGATACAACCCCTGTTTTCGGAAACAATTATTTGCTCTGCGGATTATTTCGATTAGTTAATTCCTGTTAATCAGAGACTTGCCTAATTTTTATTTACTCTACGCTGAACTCGTTTTTCGGACACCCTAATGCTGGATTGCGAATAGGAAGGCTGCTACCCTGTGTTGTTAATCATGTTGTTCTAATCTTTTGAAACAATACTTAATAAAACAATTTCCGCATACATCTTGATCCATTTGGCTGTATAATACATACAAGGTATAAGTATAAGTTTAGAATAGAGAAATGTGCCTCTTTGCAGTTGAAAAATGGTCTATGTAGCTCTTGTGGATTTTCTTTGCACATTTGCATGGTAGAGTGAAGCCTTTTCTTTTCTTAACCAACGAGTTGGAACGAGTAAGTCTTCAGAAAAACAACTTGATAGATGCACATACTCTAACGTACACTCGTGCAAAAGGAAACTCTACTTTATAGAAACCATTACTTAAATTGCAAGCCTATGTAAATCATAATCATAATAATAATCATAATAATAAGTACTCTTGTATTCCAAATGACTGTGTTACATAGTCATTTTTATCATTTGGGGTTTATGCATCAAAAGAATAAGAATATGATTAATTTCCAATGGAACTATATAAGTGGTCGTTCTAATTGTATAAAAACAACAATATCAAGCCCAGAAAAGGAACAACTGATGATTACAAGTGCGTAGCTCATTCCACATCAAGTGAACGTTATACTAACCACAGGTAGGAGGTGATCGACCTGAACGGAACCCAGCTGGAATATGTGTTTAACCCGATCCTAAACCCACCCCAACGATCCTGTAAAAGCACAAATTAGTCGGTTTATACCATATTATTTACGTATATAGCCCAAGAATGGGTAGCTAGCTTAAGTCGAGCCTGGATTTGGTGCGAGCTGTGGGTGCAAATGAGCCTAGAACTCATGGATCGTATAAGTATCAGGTTTGCTCGAGTCATTCTGAAGGCAACTGACGTTAGCTTAGGAAAAGTAAAGAAAAAAGGGTTTAGCATAGGTGTGTTGTATTTACACACTGGCTTGGTATGGTGAAGGCTTTTTCTTTTGCTAATCAGCGAGTTGGAACGAGTAGCTAACTATTTACAAAACCTCAAGCAAAGCGCAAATGGATCTACTTAAGCCTATGAGAAACTGAACGTGTAATACCCTAACATATAAAATGTTTTAAAATTAGTATTAAACAAGCATTGCAGAGCAACATTATTAAAGATTTCAGTTTTGACTTGAAAATGCCTCATGCAGCAATTTTCATAGAAATACAGGAATGTTAATGATCCCTATTGCTATGGCGACAGCATATCATTAAGGCCGAACGTTACAACAGCCCCTAAGTCGGCCGAGAAGAAAATGTCCTTAAGGACTGGGTGCGACACCCCCCATTCGCAGTTGCACGTCCTTTAACGGTCTCGAAACTGGCCCTTCACTATCCCTAGTCGTAGGAGTGGGCCTCAGCTGGGCCGCCAACTGGTTTTCGGATAGGCAACAACGGCTGCTAGGAGCAGCGGAGAGTATCGAAGCGGAAAGGTTCTCCAACCCCCACACATGCAGGGCGATGGCGATTTGGTGGTGGTGCCTGGCCAGCTGCGGAGCGATCTCCCCACACATGTCCATGCGCGGACTGTGCTCCGAGAGTCGGGCCCATGTCAAGTAGTCAAGTGGCACGGGCTACGACTATGGCTATGGGAGAAGGAGGATCGTGTGCCGGAGAGGAAGTGCCGGCATTATCTCGGCTAAATTCGAATTCGTTTGGTTACGGTGCGTGGTTTTGGCCAAGAGCGCTCGTTTCTCGGTTTTCAGTTTTCGAATTTCGGTTCTCTAGTGGCCAAGAGCATTCAGTTGCTATAGTCGTACCATGCCGAGCAGACCGCTGAGTTAGGATCGGTTGAGAAGTCTGGTATACGAGGAAGTGGAAGTGTAGATAGTGACTGTTATGGATCCCCTGCTTATTGTCGTTCTGGCCATCGGACTACTCCACAGAGGTACTACCACATCCTGTGGCGATCCAGCCAGTGTTCCACACGCGAATCGACATTTTTAAATTAAGAAATGAAATCATTCAGAAGGCGCATATAAACGAATATACGAATGTGGCGAGTGTACATCGGCGCAAACCTTGAGAAAAATAATGACAAATCGGATACCTATAAATACGAACGTATATCCACATTCGGTTTTGAGTTAACATGTGCTGAAACGGAATATAAACAACTGGCCACCGTGAACTTGGAATATCCTTTAATATGTGTATAAGAACGGGCTCAAGGATCTTAAGTGAATTTCGTGTTCAAAAAATGTGAATATTATTTCAAAATGGAAAAATTGCAAGTGATTTTGAGGTTCAAGCAAAAGATCTTAAGAAACTAAAAGTTTCCAGCGATACGAACTCAATAAAATGGGACAGAGTTTTCAGAATTTTGGCACACATGACAAAGCACCGAGTGAAAAATGTTCAATTTTCTAGCTTTTTGTTTGTTATTAGTGTCTATTTTTAAACGAAACAGGCATCCGCTCATCGCGTTTTCGCTTTTCGTAAATATACGCCATTCGCCAAATTATATAGATTTGTATACAAGCGCTGAAAAATGTGTTTTGGATTTGCCAGTGGTAGATTCCAAATAATGCCGTGTGTTCTGTAATTTCATGACATGAAGAATTTGTCTTGCCAAAAGCTTTTAGTTTCTGAATTCCACGTCCTAATGGGTAATTTTCGCTTTCGTTTAGATGTGCTATGCTATCCGACAAGGGATGAGTCCGAGGACAAGATTATAGTTCTCCAAAACGAGGAGATGGAGCCCACGATCCTGGACTGCGACTACGAGGTCGAGGAGAACCCAAAGTTCCTCACCGTCAAGTGGTACAGAGACGACAAGTCCATATATCAGTGGATCTTTGGAACACCTCCATATGCGATCGTGAGTGCCCCAAGCGATGTAATGGGTTTCAGATGCTAACCGCTTTCCTTGATAGCCCGAGTTCAAGAACGAGGTCGACAGCACCTACGAGAGCTCCACGGAGCCGAGCAAGCAGTACAGCTCGCTGGCGCTCATCAACCCCACGATCAGCACCACCGGCGACTACAAGTGCGTGGTGCAGACCTCGCAGCATACCTTCTCCAGCCACCAGCGGGTTCAGGTGATTGATCTGAGGAACTACACCCTGGAGCTGTCCCACAAGACAATCCACAACGAGACGCAGCTGAACTGCACCGTGACGAACGTGTATCCCCGTCCCACCATCACGATCATGTAAGGATGAGCGCCTATCTTCGTCTAGCCTTGTTTACTCATCCCACCATCTTACAGATCCAACGACATGGACGTTGTGAAGCGGGAGCCCATGGTGTACGAGGACGAGGAGGGTTACTTCGATGGCAGCGCGGTGGTGGCCGCCTACGACACCGACGATGATCCCGACGCCTACCAGTGCGTGGTGTCCTTTGAGGGATACGGGAAGAACCTGACCACCGTGGCCACATCCGCGTCGGCGGGGGTGGGCCACCTGGACTTCAGCCTGTGGCTGTTTTGTTTTCTGTACTACCTGCTATCGAAGCTGAAGGTCTTAATCTAAATAAAAACGTTGTTATTTATTGTTACTAAATTTATGTTTATTGAATTCTGTTTGCCATTCAACTACCTTTTCTACGCCCCTTTGGCTTAGTTAACCATTTTGTAAATAAATACGAATACTTCACAAAACCAACTACGTTAGTTAACTCTTAAGGTTGCTCTGGAAATGGTTGCCATCCTGCGGGGCTTCTAGATTTTAAATCTACAACTGCCCTTGTCGGCTTATAGCTATTACATTTTGTAAATTAACTCGGTTTGAACTCGATTTAAACTCCATGCGAACAAATGAAAAAATGGGCTGCATTTCGGAAATGTTGAATATTTCTGTTTATTGATATGTAGGGCTGGAGTCCAGCAGCAGATTGGAACAGCCGTTCAGATAGGCCTTGTGCAGCTTGTTGGCGAACTCCTTATCGTTCTGGATAAGGTACGTGAAGGCCTGGACGAACTGCGTCGAGTTAAGCAGAGGCTGCTGTGGCTCCGGATTGCCGTTGTTGGGCGCGTCGAACATGGTGGGCGGCATGAGGGCCGGCCCGGGTTTGTCGCCAGCCAGCAGTCTTCGTAAGCACTTGCCGGCATCGTCGTTGGCCATCAGAGCCGACGATGAAGGCGCACCTGTCGGAGATTGAGCCGTGGTGTAGCTCTTACCGATCTTCAGGTCGCTTAGGAGCTGGATGTTCAGCTGCTGGGTCTTCTGGAAGGGCGAAAGCCGACTCTCGTGGTTGTCCCTGCCCGCCGGGGGCAACAGATCCTCGCCAGGCGTGGCTGCCCGCTGCTGTTTCTCCAGCTGGTCCACGGAGAGTGGCTGGACGCGGTGGAACAACGACTCTGCCGTGGCCTGCTTGGCCAAATCGAAGAACTTCAACACATTGCCGGCAGTTACGTTCTCCGCCGACGGCGTCTTCGGCTGCCCGCCGCTCACCTGGGCATTGTAGTCCTTCTGGGCCTTGGTCAGCATGTTAAATATGCTGGCCGGCTGGTTGCTGTCCTGCTTTGGCTGCTGGGGCGCGTGGGTGGCGTTTCGCTGGGCCTGGCCATTCGTTCCCTGATCCTTGGACTTGAGCAGCCCGTTCACCAAGCCGCTGATGCGGTCGCACTCCTCGCTGTTGTAGAACCAGAAGCCCCGGATACGGGAACGCTCGTTGCGGTAGAGCAGGAACGGCGGCTGCGACTGCAGCTCCAGGCTGCCGGTGATGGGCTCCACGAAGGACGTCGTGTTCAGTCGGTTGTTGATGAAGATGCTGTGAAAGGGCTCCGCGTTGCGGTGGTATATGAAGAAGGCTCCCTCCACATCAGTCTTTTCCCACTCGTTCTGCGCCGAGTTGAACGTGTAGAAGGCGACGTGCGAGGACGAGTCCACGATCTCCTTGGCGTACGGGTCGATCTTCTTGATGGCCGCCAGGTTCATTCGCGTGATGCTCTCGTCGGCCATTGTAAATTGTATGTAATCTTCGGTTTTGGCTGTGCTATTGCGAATTGCAATTATTTGTGAATTTAACGGAGCTCTGGTCACACTGCTGCTTTGATGTTTTCCTGTGTTTAGCAGCGACTGCGGTCACACCGAGCGATTATATACACATCCTTATATCGATAAATGTTTTCTTGTATATTTCGAAGTATATTAAATAATGCCAATCTAAATACGTAAAGCTGTGTTCCGTCAATTACCAGCACATTCATTTTGCATTAAAGTATATTTGTTCTTCGTGGTATAATTTCTCATTATGTAGCGTAAAAACAGTATTCCCATTGCGATATATCGATATTTTAGGCCAGCACTAAAAACTGGCGGGAACCCATTGCATTGCAATTTATATTTATTTGAACACAGCCTTTCCATCAAAATGCAAAAGTCTATAACGTAAATTCACTTATTTCCGAAAGCTAAGCTATTGCCAATCTAACAATACCTCATTTCAGCTCCTTCTTTAAGAAGAAATCCGATGCCAACGACAGCCCCTCGCCACCCAAGAAAGTTCCCAAGTAAACTGTGCCTCTGTTTTTGTGTTTCATTACTAAATTTCGCAACAAATTATAGGATCGATGCGAAGACTGAACTCCCAGATGAACCCCTCATCAAGAGCGAGAGTGCCTCCCCGGAAACTAAGGCCAAGGTAGAACCTATGTATGTGGATGCCGAGGAGAAGACAAGTCCAGTGAAGAATGTTAAGAAGGAGCCAAAGGATGTCGAGGACAAAACCACGGACAAGAAGGTCACAACCATAGGTCTCAACTCCACCTCCGCTACTAAGGAGGATATGGAAAACTACGATCCATCCGCCGATTCCTATCATCCGCTCAAAAATGCCTATTGGAAGGACAAAAAGGTGTAAGTAATGCAGGATTTTCTGCCTCAACCTGAGTTATTTCAAAGGACACCCTTTCCAGCACTCCCTACTTGGCACTTGCCCGCACATTTCAAGTAATCGAGGAGACCAAAGGCCGGCTTAAGATGATCGACACGCTTAGCAACTTTTTCTGCTCGGTGATGCTGGTTAGTCCGGAGGATCTGGTGCCCAGCGTGTACCTCAGCATCAACCAACTGGCGCCCGCCTACGAGGGACTGGAGCTGGGCGTGGCCGAGACCACCTTGATGAAGGCCATTTGCAAGGCCACGGGGCGTAACTTGGCTCACATTAAATCGCAGACGCACCTAATCGGGGATCTGGGCATCGTGGCCGAGCAGTCACGCGTTTCGCAGCGCATGATGTTCCAGCCAGCACCTTTGAATGTAAGAGATGTGTTCCGAAAGCTGCGGGAAATAGCTAAGATATCCGGCCAGTCGAAGATGGACCTGGTGTACAATATGTTTGTGGCCTGTCGATCGTCGGAGGCTCGCTTCTTTATCCGATCTTTGATTGGCAAGCTAAGAATTGGCATTGCCGAGCAGAGTCTGCTCACAGCTCTGGCCGTTGGGCTGGTCAAGAAGAACCACATCGATGACTGCAAGGCTAGCAAGGTGCCAGAAGTCTATAAGGATGAAATAGCGGAGACCACTTTGCTGCTGAAAACTGCATACTGGTAAGAACTAACTCAAGATTTAGCTAATAGTTCAGATGCTAACCAACTTTTGCAGCCAATGTCCCAACTACGACATCATTATTCCGGCAATTCTAAAGTACGATATCAAGGAGCTGCAGGAACGCTGCCCCATGCACCCTGGCATGCCGCTGAGACCCATGCTTGCGCAGCCCACCAAGGGGGTCCATGAGGTGTTTGAGAGATTCGGAGGCATGCAAATCACCTGCGAGTGGAAGTACGATGGAGAGCGGGCCCAAATTCACCGCAACGAGAAGGGGGAGATCAGCATATTCTCTCGTAACTCCGAGAACAACACGGCCAAGTATCCGGATCTGATTGCCAGGAGCACTGGCCTGCTCAAGGGCGACATAAAGTCCTACATCATAGACAGTGAAATTGTGGCCTGGGATGTCGAGCGAAAGCAGATTCTGCCCTTCCAGGTTCTCAGCACGCGCAAACGGAAGAACGTTGATATCGAGGAAATCAAGGTTCAAGTCTGTGTCTACATATTCGATCTCCTGTACATCAATGGCACCGCTCTGGTGACCAAAAATCTGTCAGAGCGTCGCAAGCTCCTGTTAGAGCATTTCCAAGAGGTCGAGGGCGAGTGGAAGTTCGCCACTGCTCTGGACACCAATGACATAGACGAAGTGCAGCAGTTCCTAGAGGAATCTATCAAAGGTTTGCCCTGCCCACCTACCAAAAAATTGTTTACTCAATATTTATTTCACTAGGGAATTGCGAGGGCCTCATGGTAAAAACTTTGGATGAGGAGGCCACCTATGAAATTGCTAAGCGATCCCGGAATTGGCTCAAATTGAAGAAGGACTACCTATCCAATGTGGGCGACTCACTGGATCTAGTGGTCATTGGTGGCTACAAAGGCAAGGGCCGGCGAACTGGAACGTATGGAGGATTCCTGCTTGCCTGCTATGACACTGAGAACGAGGAGTATCAGAGCATATGCAAAATTGGAACAGGCTTCACCGATGAGGATCTGCAAACGCACTCCGAGTTCTTGGGCAAGCATGTGACCAGCGCCGCCAAATCCTACTACAGATACGACCCCAGCCTGGAGCCCGATCACTGGTTTGAACCGGTCCAGGTGTGGGAAGTTAAATGTGCGGATCTGTCGCTCAGCCCGATCCACCGAGCAGCCATAGGCATTGTGGATGGAGAACGTGGCATTTCCTTGAGATTCCCTCGGTTCATTCGGATACGCGACGACAAAAACAGCGAAAATGCAACGGACGCCAATCAGGTGGCCCACATGTACCAGTCACAGGATCAGGTTAAAAATAATCAAAAGTCGAGCACACAGATGGAGATGGAGGACGAGTTCTATTGACCAGTCCGCTCCATCCACGTGTACACGATTTATTTAACAATAAAGTCTGTTATCGCTATTTGACACTGTTACCGCTCTCTGAGGATTTGGACAAGCGTCGAGTCTCGAGCTCACACTCCTTGACCTCCTTGGGCTTTGATTTGTTGCGCCGATTTGAGCGTTTGTTCTTTTTGGAAGTCTTCTCCTCCACCACGGAAGCCTCTCCATCCGAACCATCCTTGCCGCCTCCACTGTGAGGCAGCTCATCTGATGCACGAATGCGGGCTTTAGGCTGGTAAATGGCAATCGAGGGTCGATCCTGTAAAAATCGAATGGGTTAGCAAAATGTGGAAGAAGGATTTCGTAAAACCAACTTTATTGCGAATGCGCCGCTCCTCTGAAGCTCGAAATTGTGCAGCCTTGATGGCTTCCTCTGCAGTTTCGTGAGAGGACACTGCTGGCTGTGTTTCTACGCTGGATCCCTTTTCCTTGTGACCTCTGGCAGCTTGTATAAAGGCCTTGGGAGCTTCTGGATTCTCGGTGTTTTCAGTCCCAGCCTTTTCTCTGGCGGCCTCCGGCGCCTTAGAAGTAGATGGCAAGTCCGAAGTGTCGCTTGGCTCTGGCTTGTTCTCTTTCTTCAAGATAACAATGTCCATGGACTTCGAATTCTTGTTCTGCTTCACGTTGGATGGCTTGCCTTTGTCCTGCTTGTCCTGCTTGCCCTGACCATCATCCTTTTTCTTATCCCGCTTGGCTAGCTTACGCTGTTCGTGCTCCTCCCGTCGCCTCTGATCGCGCTCAGTTCGTCGTTTGGAGCGCGAGGTCTTCGCATCATTGGCTTGGGATCCAGACGACTGCGGATCTTTGCCATCCTTTTTGGCGTTATTGCCGGCTGGCTTCTTGGTGTCCGCTCCAACGCCTTCGGCCTCCTTTACCTGTTGGCGTCCGACTGCTCTGCGAGTCGCAACTGCTTCTGCTCCTCGCGCTGCTTCCGCTTCTCCTCGTTCCGTTTGCGGGCCTCCTCCCGGCGCTTCTCCTTCTTGTTGGCCAGGTACTGCAGGAGGGGTGTAGACTTGACCTTCTCGTCTGTTCGCCGGTCGAAGTTGAAGTCGATCTTGACGTCGCCCATGCGGCTCGCCTCCTCGCGCTCTTCGGCCAGCCGCTTGATGAACTCCTGGTAGTGGAGCTCGCTCTCGATGGTGTTCACCTTGCTGTCGTCGTTTCTGGCCTTGTTCTTTAGAAAGCACTGAAAGGGAGCATACTCCACGATGGCCATGTACTCGACACCCTTGTTGTCCACGAAGACGTAGCCGTCGAAGCGGTCCCGGAACTGCAGCACCTCGGTTATGTCCTTGGAGGACATGTCGATGTAGGCGCGACAGGTTGCCTCCTGGCCCAGCGACCAGTCCGCTTTGCAGTAGTAGTAGGAGTCATTCTCCGGCAGAGGACCCACCTGATCCAGGAAGTCCGCCTCCGTCATGGTCGGCGGCAAATGCCGCATCACAATCTGAAAAGGGTGCATTAGCTTGGGCGGCTCGTGGAATCTATGCATTTTGGACATTACCTTGATGATCTGGCTGGTCTTGTCCTTCTTGTCCTTGCGCCGGTTTCCCCTCTGCTTCTCCTTAGGCTTTTCCTCAGCCAGAGTTTCAGCCATTTTATATTTCTTTTTATCCACAAAAATCAAAACAAACCCAAAAAGCCAACAAATGCAAACATGATGTGGATCCGATAGAGATGACAGTTTCGGCTCGAACTAGTAAATATTCTGAAGCTCATGAATGATGCCTTTACCCTTCATACGCAGTAAAAAATAGAGTATATCAAAGAATTTAGGACATATTTAGTTAGTTAATCGTTGGAAATTGCAAACCTGCAATAGCTGTGCCATTTTGAGGATTTACAATCAGTGCTAATAACTAGAACTGGAACTAGTTCATTGCGAACCACTTTGGAAGAGCGCTTTTTTCAACCGGCACACTGCTACCTGCTTAACTTTCAAACAGATTCGATAGATTTAGGCACATTTAATGCCAGAATCGGATGAATACAAGAAACAGGCAAGATAAAGCGTAAATAGATTACCTCGAGCTTGACACATGAGTCAGTTGCATCGTTTTCAGGAATCTGAGAATTACAACACGATGGTGCCGGTAGATCCACCAGTGGGATCCTTTCTCAAATGCATCGTCTGCGTCTCGAATGAGGGAAGGATTTGGACGGAAGTAATACAAGGTTTCACCAAGGACTCGGATGACCTGGAAAAGAACCTAGCCCACCTTCAGACGCTTCTGGAGAAAGCACACGTGAGGCCCAAAGTGATTTGCAGAGGATGCAAAATGCAGCGATACTGCAGTGTGTCGCATCTTGTGGCAGATCGTCCAGAGCACCAGCCACTCTGCCAGGTGCTTAGGGATCTGCAGAAGTCCATGAAGATCGATCACCCGTTGAAGCTGCTCGGCAGGATCACCAATCGTAGGAAGCTTCAGCTCGTCATTTCCCAGCTAAAGATGGTCCTGCTGGTCAAGTTGGGCAGACCTCTGCATCAGCGGGAGAGTCAACTAATCGGCAACCCGGCCGTATGCGATGTGTGCTTCAGCACTGGAGCTCTCGAGGACTGTGAAGGCTGTGCCGGAGTGGCCTTCTGCTCCGAGGCGCACCAACGTCTAGTCAGGGTCTATCACACCCCACAGGATTGTCAGACTCTGGCTCTGCTTGCAACTCCGTTTCGTCAATTGAACTGTCTAGTGAATATCAAGGACTTCCACCGCAGCAGCCCTCTTAAGGAGTCGCATCTAATTAGGGCTTTCACCGAAGCCACCAGCATGAGGATTAGCGACACACCCTGGACCGATCTGGAATCGTACCAGCTATTCGCGACCTGTTCCTCCTTCAGCGGCATCGCCAGTCTGTGTCTGGCCTTGTCGCACATTTCCTGGGTCCCAGATCCGGATAAAGCTGTTATAGTTTACGTGGCGGGCGCCACTGAGGACACCTTGCGCTATTTCCAGGACATGCACTTACGTTTCCTGTTCCTGCAGTACCCAAGCATTCGTAACTTGGAGATACACTTCATTGGAAGAACCCTTGGGCACCTTGGACAAGTAGATATCTGCTTCAGCGACAAGAACTTTGAGCAAACCGTGGTGAAGCACTTTTACCCCTTGACGTTTTCACAATACTCTAGCATTTATAACGTGGATCCCACCTTGCTTCTTATCCTGCAACCCGATTTCTTTGGCGCTGGTGAAGTAACCCAGAGAATTGCTAGCATGGTGCAAAAGAAGGTTCCGATTGACTTCGAATGGAAGGCTTGCTTGGCAAGTATTATTCGGTCCTTTGGAATTCCCATTTGCTATACTTCGATCTCAAAGGCTCAGGCAATGTCCGACTGCGCGGCTATCAACCTGTCCGCCAAGAAAAACAACATTGCCATCGAGCGAGCCTACAATATATTGGACAATCCCTATCGCGAAATATTGCCACTGCACAATCCTGCTCCCGAAGATACCGAAAAGATTGTGTACGCCAATAACTACCTACAAGTTATGTTCACCAGCAACAAAAATCACTAATGACTACCAAAGACTATATAAGGCTTAGTTTAGTTCACAGAATACCTTTGACTATATTGACCTATGATATTAAGCAGGTGCTCGTCACATATAATAAGTTACCTGATTACTGCTACATGTATAAAACTATATGCTGTATAATAACTACAATAAGTTAACAATAACGAGAACAGTATTCAGTTTCGAACGCGGCTTAGAATCTCGCACTTTAATTTAAACGTGTTTATCCATTTACATTTTTGGTAATTCTTTTAGAATAAATTGTTTAACTAGTTTATAGCCTACATTTGTAATAAGTATAAATGCTCAGTTTCTCAATGCAGCCACTTAACTCTACGAGGAAAACGGATACAATTACTTCAGATAGGTTTGTTTTAAGATCTGGAAGCTTTGATCTAGAATGTCTTCTTGGAAATGACAACGATTAAATCGATTAACCAATAGAACGACTGGTGGAGATCTCCCTCGCACAAGTACGGCGCCTTGGTCCACGACTCCACACGGAAGCCACAGTTCTCCAGCAGCTCCATAAACCTGGCTGCCTCTTCCTCGAACGACGCCTGCCTCCCGTTGTTCTCTAGGAGCGGGCGCAGCGGCAGATGTGAGGTGTTTGTCTCAACGTAGTGCATGTAGGGAAGTACTAAGGCCACCACGGCTCGACCATTAGGAGCGAGTGCCAGGTGAATGTCCTCCAGCAGCTTAAAGGAATCGAAACATCGGTCCAAAACGTTGAGGCACAGAATCAACTCCAGGTTCTGCAGTCCGTCTATCTCGGTGATTACGTTGAAGTTAAGCTTCTTCAGCCGGTCGCGCATGGTCCAACTGGCTTCGGTGGCGAAGACCCGCAGCCCGGCACTTCCGCTTAGCTCAGACACGGTGTTGGCCACTCGCAGCGAAATCTCACCGTCCCCGGCTCCGATGTCCAGTAACGTGACCTACGATATGGGAGATGAGTGATGGCTAAGAGTAAAGGCTACACCGCTTACAGGTTCTTGGCCGCTGGCAGGCTGAAAGCCGCCTGCTACCAGCAGCTTACGGAACTGCTCCTCGGACAGTATGAACATGGAACCGCGCTTCAGAAATCCGTTGATGTCCGTCTGGGTCATGAAGAACTGCAGAATTGACCGCGCCAGTGCGTGCCACAAGTGGGTCCAGATGTTCGCCGAAAGCGCCTTGGTGCGCTCCAGCCAGCTCACCGTGGTGGCATCCGGCTCAAGCGGCACGAACTTTGCCTGGAATCTCGGCGGCAGCTCATGGTTTAGACAGTACCACTGAAATGCATCCATATTGTAGGAAAATTCGTAGCTTAATTCGGGAATGCATGTTACCTTTCGGGTGTCTATGTCCTCCAGAGAGTTGTCGTTGTGGAATTTGGCGTGGATTACCCTGGCCAGGGTGCCGCGGGGACGATAAACAGCCATGATAACACAGTTGATTTATAATTGTGCTTTTATTTACATTTTCTACGGTTGTGTGTTTTAGATGAATTGTGCCATAATTTTTCCCGTTTGAAGAACTGGAGTACGGTATTTTCCAGGGCTGGATTCTGGTGTCTTGCAGAGTTGCAGTTTGAACAGCTGCATACGATTAGAAATAGTCTATCGATAAGTAGGCGTGACAGCCCCCACAAAAGTTTTAACTTATTTAAATATAACATTAAACTATTGAATGAAATAATTCACTACATTAATACCCAAGTATTAAGAGCTCTAATAAACTTGTATTTGCTTAAAATAAATAGCATTTAAATATCTGAAGATTTAAATATTTGTTAAGCTCTTTAAATGTTAATAAATATATATTGTTGTATAAGAAAACCATTTAAATGAATATCCTATTACTGTATAAATTAACTTAATTGCATTACCCTCTCTGCGAACTCACATTGTTCCCGACAATTTCGACGCCTGTTCGATAACATTAGGGCGCGATGCACGCTCACATTTTATTTAGCTGTCGAGTAATGTATACAAAATAAGCGGCGGCTATTTTTTGTTATTTTAATGAAACGCATCAATCCGCGATGAGCACGAACGTTGTTGTGAGCATGGAGGAGAAGGCGGTGGCCGACGACCTGCCGTACTTCCCGGAAAAGTTTCCGGGCAAGGTGTGCTGTTTATGCAATCTCGGCGAGAAGAGTGCCTTGGGCCAGGGCGAGATTCTCCAACTGAAGGCGCCCGCGCCCGCTGAGATCAAGGATAAATATCCAACGGATCGGCTGAGGGAGGACGGATCCAGGCTACTCTACGGTCCCAAACAGGCTGCTTCCAGTTCGGGAGAGTGCCACTACGAGCTGGACAAGATTGGACAGCCGGAGGTGGTGCATCCCGCCGAATTTCTGGACGAGGGGTTCGTCTACGTGCACCGCATGTGTATAATGTGGTCGCTGCGCAAAAGTCAAATAAGCGATACGGATGCCGCGTATTTTGCCACGCACTTTGCTGAGTTCCTGGAGCAGAAGTGCAACTTTTGCGGCCGCTACGGGGCCTCCATCAACTGCAAGATGAACTGCCGTCAGGTGCACCATTGGCCGTGTGCCGCCGCTGCGGGCTGCCTTCTGATCCTGGAGAGCTTTACGGTCTTCTGCACGGAGCACTTGAGCCAGGTGCCTGTGATATGTAAGTGATTTTTGGCAGTAAAGTCTCCTAGAAACTAATGGCTTGACTTACAGGCAGCGACAATAATGTGGAGTGTCTTTCCTGCTCCTCGCTGGGGGATCTGTCCAAGCTGATCATGTGTAGTACCTGTGGAGACCACTTTCATTCGACCTGCATTGGTCTGGCCAATTTGCCTGGTAATTACTGTCAAGTACCATCGATTTTGGTTAGTTACATGTCTTGTTTTTCCTTAGATACCCGTTCCGGTTGGAACTGCGCGCGTTGCACCAAATGCCAGATTTGCAGGCAGCAAGACTCGAACGACACCAAGTACGTTAAGTGTGAGCAGTGCCAGAAGATCTACCACGCCTCCTGCTTGCGGCCAGTTATCTCAGCCATTCCAAAATATGGCTGGAAGTGCAATGTAAGACAGCATTGACTGAAATAAAGTGTTATCCAGTACTTATTAGACTCTTTCCAGCGCTGCCGCGTCTGCACAGATTGTGGATCAAGGACTCCTGGCGGCGGCAGTTCCTCCCGCTGGCATAGCCACTATACAATCTGCGATTCGTGTTATCAGCAGCGGAACAAGGGGTTTTCCTGCCCCATTTGCCAGAAAGCTTACAGGGCAGCATCGCACAAGGAAATGGTCAAGTGCAGCTGGTGCAACAAGTACGTTTTACTCGCTTCTGCCTGATTAGCCATGCTTATCCGATCATTATCCATGGATTCCTTTCAGATTTGTGCACAGTACGTGTGACGAAGAGGCGGATCTAACGGCTTACCACAAGAAGAAGGAGCAGAACCCAGACTACGACTACGTGTGTCCGAATTGCAAGAGTAATTCGTCGGGCCCTGGGTCATCTCAACAGGCAATCGACTCGATCGTGTTGTCCGCCATGGATTCGTCGTCCGAGCAACTGAGCCTCAAGGAAATCGAACTTGACCCGTTGGAGGGCAAACCAACAATGGATCCATCGAGCGATGAGCTCCACAAGCTACCCACCGGCAAGAAAAAAGTGTGCCTTACGAGTGTTCGCGGAAGAAGCGGAAAGTTCGTCCTACACCGCATGGGTGTGATGTCTCAGATCAACAAGAAACGAAGCACCCGAGGCAAGGGGCGCCAGCTTGCACTGCCCAACATCTCGAGCGATCGCTGCCTGAGTCGCAGCATAGAAACTGATCTGACTAGCGACAAAAAGCTGCTGCTCTGCTCGGCGCGGGACAAGTTTATCCAAGCGCAAGACATCTGCGTGATGTGCGGCTCTCTGGGCATTGAGAGCGATTCGGTGATGATCACCTGCGCGCAGTGCGGCCAATGCTATCATCCGTACTGCGCCGGCGTGAAACCTTCGCGAGGCATCCTGCAGAAGGGTTGGCGATGCCTGGACTGCACCGTGTGCGAGGGATGTGGCAAGAAGAACGACGAGGCGCGCCTTCTCCTGTGCGACGAGTGCGACATTTCGTACCACATTTACTGTGTGAATCCTCCGCTGGAAACCGTGCCCACGGGCAACTGGAAGTGCTCCTTCTGTACGCTGTGTCAGAAGTGTGGTCGCAATCCCACCGAGAAGAGCGAGTTCGGGGACTCCAACATGCTCGAGTGTCCAACCTGCACCAGCCAATCCTCATGCCCCGTGTGCAAAGTCTCGTACAGCAACGGCGAAATGATCATCCAGTGCGAGCATTGTGAACTGTGGGCGCACTTCCACTGCGACACCGTCAATGCCCAGCTGACCATTGACCACTACGACAACAATGTGTACAAGTGCTTCAAGTGCCGCTGCTCCACGAGAAGCACCAACTCGCTGACGGATGCCAAGTTTGGTAACGAGGATTCGCTGGGCATAGCTTCCCAGGGCAGCAAAGCATTCGTGCACATCACAGCCAACTCCGGTCCGTCATATGATGCCAAAGGCGGCGCCGAGCGCAATCATCTCAGTTTATCCAGCGATATGCCCGATGCTGCCCCAGAAGCCCTCCACTGGATTGACGGAGTGTGCCTAAGCGAGAGCGGATTGGGCATGATCAAGTCATTGTCTACGGAGATCAAACGCAAGCGCAAAATGCGACAAGCCATCGGCAATGGCAAGGATGGACAATTGGAGGGCGGCGCCGAGGAGGCGCTGGAAAAGTACAAAGACGGCATGGTCTGGGATGGGACGGAGAACGCTATTCCCGAGGGTTTCACCATCTCCACCAACGACGAGGGAGTACACATTTTACGCAAAAAGCGACAGCGCAATCTGCAAAAGCTGGGTATTGGTGGATTCTCCGTGCGCAACCGAGGTCTTAAGAAAGACAGCGAGGAGGCGAACGTTGTTGACCAATTAAATTCCCTTATGCCCATGGACAAAAAGAAGAAAATCATACGCAAGAAGCAAAAGAACAAGCTGATTGAAGCATATCCCGTGTACTTGCAAGAGGCATTCTTCGGAAAACCTCTGTTGGAAGGTGGAGAGCTTGTCATGGCAGAGTCAGATTCCTCTGACGAAATCGATGCCTCCATGAAGGTGTACTTCACACGGCCCGAGGATAAGAGCTCTGCCAACCAGGACACGTTGGCGGTGACCAAGAGCCCAGCGAAGACCCTGAAGAAGGTCAAATCGGAGTTGAAAACTGAGAACAAAACTGTTTTCATTGAGCAAATGCCAATGGGAATCCAGAACAAGAACGGAACGACACCAGTTTCCAACGTTTTTGGTAATTGTTTTAGCACCTCAGACTACTTTATTCCCAGGTTTTATCGTTTATATTTTTACAGATCCCTTGCAAACGGAGATTTCGAACACTGTCTTCGCTAACAGGCATCCTTTGGATACTTTGGCTTCGCCAAATGTCCCTGAACTGGACATGGCTAACTCTGTTAATACGGTGTCATCAGCTGAAGTTATTGAAAAACCAATGCGGTAAGTCTCGTGTCTATATGTCAGTATATTCCTAGCTTATTAATTTGTTTTTCCTCAAAGGGATTCACCTGCGGTGCTTGTAGACAGTTTCATGGTTCCCAACCAGTTGCCACAGGATCAGAAGTTTCACAATCAGCTATATCTGGGTGGAAATATTTCGGTTAATCCCGCACAACAGCTGCAGTTCCGGCAACAGGCGCCTCCCAATGCCAATAAGCAGAATATGCAAACTATAATGAGCCAGGTCGTTTTGCAAACCGAAAAGAGACCAGAGGAGGAGCAAAAGGTTGTGGAGCCCGTGACGGAAACCCTGAACGCTGGCACTCAAAAGACGGCGGAGAAAATGCGCAAGGATGAGGGTACGAATGAGTTTTTATAGCGCTGGGCTCAAATGCTCATTAACCTATTTGTATTGCAGATCTTGGACTCATGGCCACCATTTCGGCAGTGCTGTATGCCAATACGGAGCATCCCAACCTAAAGGAGTTGTTTCCGATTTGGAATGACCGCTGCAAGCAGATTCTAAAGCGGTGGCGTTCGCTGTGCAACGAGAAGAAGGCGCCGTTCTTGCAGAAGGCTAAGGACAATCGCTCAGCACTGCGTCAGAGACGAGAACAAAACAAAATACCTATGCCACCAAAACCACAGAAGCAGGAGGAATTGGGCAGAGTGTGGAAGCAACCGCCCAAGCTGAAGGAAGACCAGCCGAACATGTTTGTCACGTACAGTAAGTGCTGCAGCTTATGTCTTGTTTGTTACAGTTGCTATAACCCACATTTCGTCTAGATGGAAATACCTACGACATGCCCAACTATGTTGGTGGCCCGGCGCAGGTGACGTCCAACAACGCCAACCCGCATCATGTGATGCCGAACGTTAACGATAATCTAGTGATTAAGACCACGATGCAGAGGACTCAGGTGCACACAACAGCAGCCAGCACCTTAAAAATGACTACCGTGGACAATCGGCTAGAGTTGAACACGGTGTACGGGACGGAACCCATTGGAGACAAGAAGCTCAGGAACCTGCTGCAGAAGAACAGCACGGAGCCCATGCTCATGGGGGCCAACTCGGACTTGTTCCTGGGAAACGATGTAATGCGGCTGGGAATGATGCAGAATACTCCCATCACGCAGAACAATCCCATGTTGAGCATAAGTGGAAAATCTCAGCCATCTGAAGGCAGGGCCTTAGAGCAGGATGTAAAGATGAACGAGCCGCAGGAGGCCACTTCCTCCGCCGTGGAGTTGGAGAACGTCGGATTCAGTGACCTTCTGGGAGGACTCGGCGAGGGCGACGACGATGACCTACTCAAGTCGCTCACCTCCGAAATGGGCGACGACTTCAATATCCTGGAGTACGCGGACCCAGAACTGGATGTGAATGTTCTCAACTCTCTAGATTTTGATGACAATGAAAAGTGCTCTACATAGGAAAAGAGGAATCATTTTAATGGAAATAAAGAAAATGCAATATTTAATACAAAGCACAGAGTTTGAATGGAGCCCCTTTGGCGCCAAAGCCAGTTCTTCATCGATTGCCGACCATATCGAATTGTTATCTCTGCGGCACACCAAACTCGTTTTATACGACGTTTGTACTGTTGTTGCCTTTCATTTTCAGTTAACACTCCAGATAACGATGCAGTTGTTCAGTATTTTTCACTCAATCCTAATTGTTTGCTTCGTTCTTTTGATTGATGGGACGCACTCGAAACTGAATCTTAGATATGCGATCTTGAGGCAAAAGCAGGCAGCCAAGTCACAAAATGACACTTTGGGTATGGATTTAGTGGAGAATGGAGAAAGTTTCTGCTGGATCAGCGTCATGTCGATGTTTTCTATGTAGCCTATCAACAGAGAATCAAGTACGATGCCCAGAAGACCATGAAGGTGGTGTTCTACAAGAACAACACCAAAACCATGGAAACTTCGGCCTACGACGATGCCTACGATCTCAGTGGGTCAGGGTGCTCGCCCTCGGACAAGTTCGCCATAGTTCTGCATGGCTGGATTCAAAGTTGTTCGGACGCGTGGGCGCTGTCACTTATTGAAAGTGAGCATTTTATGCATATGTAGATGCTAAAGTTTCAAGCCACTCGAAATATCCATTTCAGGGCTCAGTTATTACCGCGGCGGTTGCGTGATGTGCATAGACTACAGTGTGGTGGCCAGTTCCTCGTACATGTGGTGGGTATTATCTACCCTAATGATGCACGCAAGCTCCGATTCTCATTCTCTGCCACTTAAAGGCTTTACACAAACTTTGACGTCCTCACCGGAGCCATATCCTCCATTATCCTAACGCTGTTTAGCCAGGGATTCGACCCAAAGAGAGGCTACATGTTTGGCTTCAGCTTCGGCGGACAACTGGCTTCGGCAGTGGGCAGATCCTTACGGCCACACCACATAATCGAAAGCATAGACAGTCGGTATCTAAAGTGTTATCTCAGCCACACCCAGTAATTAGTGTACTAAATTGTAGCGTGTGATATGGCCGGACCCGGGTTCGATCCCATTGCGGTCGACCACTCGAAGGCCG
The DNA here is from genome assembly GCF_016746235.2 of Drosophila teissieri. Lineage (NCBI taxonomy): Eukaryota > Metazoa > Arthropoda > Insecta > Diptera > Drosophilidae > Drosophila > Drosophila teissieri. Next base: position 22,418,018 of record NC_053030.1, read on the forward strand.
GCAAGCATGTGCAGTGCTTCCACTCGAGCCGCGACAAGGGCACCTTCGTCTACTCCTGCCACCGGAACATAATGCTGGGCAGCTGCGGCCTCAAGCAGCCCTCGGTGGCCAGCCAACTTCACCTGGGCAGCCATGGCCTCTGCGTCGACATATACATCAACACGTTCGACTACCCCTTCTATGCGCTGAACTCCACGCCGCCGGAATGCTTCACCTGGCAAAAGGCGGCCAGAATACCAGATGGCTACACAGTGGGCTACGAGGAGAACTTCGACAGCCAGATCACGGGGCAAATCTTTGTGCCCACCAGCTTGCACTACCCCTACAACTTGTCCAAAAAACAGCTAAAGTTGCTGGCTAAAGGTGGTGCTTAACAGATCTCATTCGGATCAGGAATCAAGAATAGCTACCTCAGCAGATTTATGTTTAAATCAAAGTCAACCGAGTTCTAATATCATGTAGGTTTATTCGAGTTCAGCTCATATCGTTTGTAGTTAAGTTTTTATTCACCAAAAATATATTTCAAATCAAATTTGAATTATGTATATACATTACATCGGTAATCCGGCCATATCAACCTACTGATTCGGGCAGTCGTTGGGCGACTGTTTCTTGTTACCGCCCGGCCCCTTGGGGCCCTTTGCTGGCGGTGCATCGTCGTCGTCGTACTCGTCCTCCTCGTTCTCGTCAAACTCCTCCTCATCCTCGTCGTCCTCATCGTCGACAATGTCGCCAGTGTAGTAAAGCACTGCTTTTGGAATAATTCTGGCGCGCAAGAAGTGACCAATCTCGAAGTCGGTGGCCAGGATCTGCGAAGCACAAAACACAGATCAGCAAGTGCCCCAGCGGAAGCTGATGTCGGGTGAGCTTACCTGCTGCGAGTCGTCATCAATTTCCTCCTCGTCGGTCGGGACCTCTGGTGGGCTGAAGAAATTGAAGAAGGAATCCGTTGGGACCTGCTTGACGATGGTGCGCACTGCGCCGCGCTCCTTGTGCTTCTGCTTCTTGCGGATGGTCTTCACAGTAAGGTTCATCTTCTTCTCCCAGTTAATGGTGCACCCCTGTAATTGGATTTGTGCATTCGTTTAGTCATCCCTTGCTGTTGGAGTGTCCACCTATCTTACCGTGCACTTGTAAATCTCTGGGCCTTCGAATGCGAACGGATCCTCGGGATCTACGGTGGACTTCAGAACGTACTGTTTTGTGAGAACAGAGTTGGAGAAGTACTCGTTCTTGTCGAAGTGGAACTCCAAGGTGTACGAATGCTATGAAGAATAAAGCTAGTTAGACGGGCAGGACTGTTGGAATGTGGCCAAGAACTCACCCCGTCGTCGTACTTGATGGAAATATCGATCAGCTTGCGGATAGCGGGCTCGTCATGGGGCTGCACCATCTCAGAGAGAATGGCTGTGTTGCGGAACACGGTCAGCCAGAAGCCGGGAATGCCCTTGGCATCCTTGGGAATACTTTTCAAACTGCTCAGGGCCTCGCGGAATTGCTCGGCATCGGCCTCGTTGTCGGTCGATGGCTCCGGTTCCTTCCACTTGGGTTTCTCCTCGGCGGGGTCCACCTTGCCCTCGATGATCTCCTTGCGCTTGTCGAACAGCGGCTGGTACTGCACCTGGTACTTCTGCTCCAGCTTGTAGACCTCCTCAAAGAACTCGGCCTCGATCTTCAGGTGCTCCAGCTGTAGGTTTTTGAGGGACACAATCCGATTCTGCACCGGAGCCGGCAGCGTCTTGACCATTTCCTGCAGGTACTGCCGCCGCAAGACCGAGTTCATGTAGGCGGGCCTGAAAAGTAGGTTGGGTGCGTCATTGTCCTGCTGCGCTGCGCTTGCCAAAATGTCGCCACCCCTCCAACCCCTCTACTTACATCGACTGGCAGTCCGAGCCGGACTTCTCATCCTCGACTTCGTTGCAGGACTCGGGGTCGACGTTTCCTTCGGCTGGGGCGTCCATTGTTCAATAAATGCTGATCTCACTGCAAGAATCTCGATTAGTTTCGGTTTTGGTTTCGGTAGCTACTGCAAATGTTGCACTCTGCAACTTTTTCGCAAGTGATGTACAGACTGATGTACACATGTGCACATGCATATGTGCAGATTCTTATACAGAAAATTCCCACTGCGTTGCCATCCCAGACTGGGTGCACTTGCGAAAAGGGAGCCACATATTTACGCTTACAGCTGAATATTACTGAACATGTAGCATATTCGCACTCATAGAAGGGCGTTGTAAAAACTAATACGCCATTCGGCGAATAGGCGTGCGAGTGTGTGTGTGTGTGCATGTGCGATTCAAGCGAATTACCATACATCGCGGTCTGGGAAAACACGTGGTGGATGGAATGAAGCCCGTTTGTAGGCGGAATTTGTGGGCTAGCAACCACTTTGACCACAGACACCAGCAGCCAGTGCCTGGGCGGTGAATTGGGCCTCCGAATTGCCGGCAATCAGTCAGAAATTCGCCACTTACCTTCGGTTGGAACAGACGCACGATGAGCACCGCCACGAAAATGTTCAAAAAGGAACGCTTCGGTTCGTGGGTGAGGAGTCCATTTTCTTTCGAAACGTGCTATTTCATGACGAGCTACGGCCACATTAATTTCCTAGCAGAGACGCAAACCTTCAAAGTGCAACAATTATTTTTAAATTTTTATACTTTCAATTAATAACTTAAACAGGTCAAGCACAAATTTTACTTACATAATACAAATTTAGTTTGTTTCATCTTCCACTTTAAATTCATTTATTTGTTTTGCAAAGGCAATTGTGCCCCTAACAAGCAAAGCTTCATTTTTATTTTGGATCAGATCAGTGGTTAGTTTCATTGATTTAATATATATAATTAAGCTATTCAATTTTAATATGTTCAGCATTAAACTTTGCGTTAGCAATATAGCGATAAGATTTAAGAATCGGAGAACATTTGATCCTTAATTGCCTATCGATACTATCGGCTAAATCAAACCGAATAAAACAGCTGTGGCTTGAGTTAAAACTCTTTTTAAAGGATCCAAACTTAAAATTAAAAGAGCCTGATTTAAAATATATAAGCATCTTGAAGAGCTTTTCTCAAATACGTTCCTTTTTAGGACGTGGGCCAACAAGTTTTGATATGCTGACCCAACTATCGGCTCACTTAGTGATTAGTAAATTCTGAACAATTTTGGATTTGCGCCAGCTAAAAAAGCACAGGATTGAACTTATTCCGCTTAATCCGTTCCGATTTACGGGTTTATTAACTTCTAGAGAAAAAAAAGGCAAAATACGTGGCAGGAATGTACTGTGTAAACTTTGAAATTATGCCAAATACGCGCCATTCTGGAAATTAAAAATATTTTAGGCCTCAAGATATATATATATGTGTACATATAAAATATATGCATTTACACACGTACACCCACATCGGCGCAATTCTGATGCCCATATAGCCAATAGCTAATTAGACTCTGTTCACTGCCTTGTAAACTTGGCGCGGAATCAGTACTTTTTCTGCGTTCACGGACGAGGAGGCGGATTCATCATAAGATGGTATCATGGGTGCTAATTGCCATAAGCATATCTCTGGCGGACGTGTTTTCCAAAATACAATCGCCACTCGGCGTCCCCTATGCGTTTACATTTGATTTCAATTAGACTTTTCATTAATACTACGCTTTCCCCCACTCGCGATTCCAAAGTATATACGCTGGAAAATCATTTTGTATTACTCATGCGCCTTTAATATGATAGTTTTATTTTATTCGTACAATTGAAAAGTTCACCAACGTTGGGCAGCAGGAGCCGAAGCCCCCGAAAGTAAACACAATTCCTCAAAGGACGTTGCCGTTGGCTTTGCCCAGCACAAGTGGATCGCATCGGATCGCATTGGATCGGATTGGAGAGGATTGAAGAGGAGTGGAGCGGATTGGATCGTCGGTGAAGGCGAGTTGAAGGCGCTTGTCCAAGTAAATCGAATCCCCCAGCCAAGGGCCAAAAGCATTCCCGCACGACTAGTGTCCAGTGTCCATTGCCTCGCCTAGCCTGGCCTGGGTGGGCACGTCCTCGGGTTAGGTAACACCGTCCAGTCCATCCTGCACCACCACCTCTACGTATCTACGTATCTGCGTACGAGTATGTGCGTGCGTGTGTGCATATGCGGACTTGGATGTATCTGCTTGCAGCTCTTTGTGTTCCACGTACATAGACCCGTATCTGCGCTAATCTATCTGCCCCGCGTTGTGTGTACGCGGCTGTGAGTGACCCAATCGATGGGAACAGATTTGTGCACTTATCAGCGCGCTGCTGGTGGCCACCACCTGGGCCAGCTGCCTCGTTCCCGGGTTCGGGATGAGCCCGATCTCGCTGTGCGCCCTTCTGCGCGGATTGAAGGCCACATATATGCGCGCCTTTCAAGCAGTCGGTGCGAATCACAGTGGCAGGGTCAGGGAACCGCCAAAACTGTTCCCACACGACGGCTGCCACTCCGCACCGCATCTTGGGTGGCCGCCAAGTCGTGTCTTATGTAACCAAGCCGGTGACATAACACCGCCGAGACCCACTAAATGGCACTAAATGGTCGTTATCTTATGCTCGCAGCAGCGAGTGCGGGGCGATTAGCGCCAAAGATCGGAAACAGCCTTTATCTCTGGCCCAAAGTGGAGCATACATAGCAGGTGCAGTTGCCCATTTCGGGCAGTCACCCACTAAGTTCGATGGTCATGTGATAGCGGACTAATCTTATGCAAATAGTGCGACTGACTAGATACCTTCGATCACGGGTTATCACACCCGTTGAGGTGCGGCCGAAATGAAGAGGCCAGACTAAGCGTCTTAGTAGTTGGTGGCTTGTGGGCTTTGGAATTCGGAATACGGAATACGGAACCAAACGAAATGGTATCCTTATCTTGGGGGCTTATGTGAATTCGGAACCAGCCGCACTGGACTAGCGATCGTCGGGAATGCTTTTGATCGCTAATTCCTAGCCGTGCCCTCCGGAGGGTCTCCGTGGTGCCAGCGACGCTACTAATGTCATTCCGATTTCAGAGTGCCTTACATCCGGAAATATGCCAGATAGATTTCAAGTTACGAAAGCTGACGAGGACACCGCGTTGGACTACAACCAGGATGAGTCTGCGAGCGGCAAGCTACTGGGGGACATTCACGACGAAACCCTAGGTGAGAACTTTGGGTCGTACGATGGTAAGGATGTTTGCTTTTTATTTTTATTTTTTTATAACTATTATTTATTATATTTTATAATTAACTATAAGAGCTCGTATAAAATACTTGCTGCCTTCGAAAGACTTTAAAGATTGCAAGATAGATACTAAGAAAGATGTATACATACACGCGAACAATACGCTTTGAAGAGATTGTGCCTGCTCCTTGATGTGTTTCGTTCCATCAGCGCACTTCGTGTGCCCACCCCAGGCACACGCATTTCCCCTCCCTCGAGTGACTACTGTATGCCCGGATAGAGCTTACGGCCCTGCAATCCTATCCTGCGCTGCCCCAGTTGCCCGAGTTGCCCCAGTTGCCCTCAGTTGCCCGAGTCCAGGATGTCCTGGTGACACATTTCGCGGCTGCTGTAAGCCAAAGCTCGTTGTACCTGCCGAAAGCTCTCATCAAGAGAGATAGAGAGAGAGAGAGCGAGATTCAGAGAGTGAGAGAGGGTCGTCCAGGCGGCGCAGCTTTCTCGCAATCCCTTCCAGCGGCCGTCGGATGCTGGGCGAGAGTGGCTGGCTGGCTAGCTGGCTGGTGGGCAGGTCCTGGCCAAGGCAGTGGGTTCAGTGCGCCCACTGGGCTGTGGGCCAAAATATGGAAATGTACACCTGCAACGAGGCTCTCTCCACTCTTCTTGCTCTGCTTTCCCCTTTCCGCTCTACCTCTTTCTGCTCTCCACTCTTCCCAGCTCAGCTCAGCATCGCTCTCGATTTCGCTCTCCGCCACGAGTGTGTGTGTATTAAAAATGTGTGTAGACAAAAGCTTTCGATTTCATCTCAATTGAACGCTCAGGGTCCTGGGCAACATAATTTTTATTCGGCCGAATACCAACAGTTTTCTTAGTTTTTCTATTAATCCGAACGAAAAGTAGCATACATCTGAGCGTTTTCGCTCGTCTAAAATAACTTTAGAAGGAGTCTTCTTTCGCATAATACAAAATACCTAAAAAAACATAAAAAAATACAACAAAAAAACGAGAAAACATGAGAAACCAGTTCTTTTTGAGCACCTTTAACAAATAACATACTTTAAACAATCGACGAAATTCTAACAATAATCAAATACATGAATACAAGTGCGTTCAACCACACAGTGTGTCCAAATTCTTTTCCGGAGACCCGGAGCCCGGATCTGGGGGCACTCGGTGTCGAGGATTACCCCGCATTCCCATACAAAGGCCTCATTTCGTAACCATTTTCAGCTGCATTCCGCACTTTCGGTGCATTTGGCCAGCTCGAGAGCCGCTTGACGGCGAAAAAGGACGACTCTACAGCATTTATTTACCGCCCCACGACGACGGCCTGAAAATCCTTGACCTAAATTAATCGGTTACATATTTTTTTTTTTGGTCCGTGCTGGCTCAACTTTCGCAGCAGCAGCATCCCTGCCTGCTGCACGCAATTTTTGATCCACATCCACACCCACACCAGCCACCGATTCCGATTCCGAGGTCCTGGGGCATTTGCCGATTAGGAGCTCCCTCCCGAAAACCCAAATCTCGAGTATATAGGCACACGTCCCCAGACATGTGAATATATACACCGCATCGGCCACGCCTTTCGGTTATATAACGCCGATGCGTGGAGCTCCGCCTGCGGAAGGACCATGCCCACTTAGTTCTTAGTTCTCGACCACGTTCTAGTGTTACCTAATTTTAAGTGAACAAAGTGCAATCTAGAGAAAGGGTTTGAAGCCAAACAACCAACGTTAACATGCAAAGTAACAGTGCAAAAGATGATTCGGATGAAATGGAAATAATACCATCCGAACACAATGGTACAGTTCTCGAAACCAAAAATGAAGGTATGCCTTGGATCGCAGGGTCGTCTCGTCAATTATTTCTTATATACTCGTATACTACTAGTACTACTTAGTAGCTTGATTACATAACGTGAGAGGTTCTAACTCCAGTCAATCTCCACCGCTCCTCCTTCCACAGACTCAGGGGATATCCACAGGGCGGAGGAGAACCAGAAGTCCAGCATCGACCCAAATCTATATCTGTACGACGATGACTTGGAGACCAGGCCCCATATATCAACGTTCATTTCATCAATTGCCAATTATGAGAACACGATACCAGCGGCCACCGATCCCGATGCAAAGCCGGCAGCTCCATCGGCTCGAATGGGTATGTTCGCCGCGCATTAATTAACTTACTTGTGCCATGTTCCCCCATATTGAAAGGCGTACAAATAAAAGGCCGCACAATGGAATCGCAATGCTCGCAGCACAACAACGCTGTGGACCAATGATTGCTGTAATCCCCTCAAAGTCTTTCAGCCTTCACTGTGCGGCGGAATATTATAGAGCTGTCCCAAAGTGTGCAACAGTGTAGTATGCCTTTGAGGTGCTGAGTGCATACTTTCGGGCACCTCCTTAAATGGTTTTATGGACCTGGTGACTTATGGCGCTTCCCCAAAGCATTTCCCATTTATATCTAACGCTCTAACGTGTGAATGTCTCATAAGGTACCCTAATTGGAGTGTTCTTGCCATGCATTCAAAACATCTTTGGTGTCATATTGTTCATTCGGTTAACATGGGTTGTTGGAACGGCTGGCGCCGTGTGTGGATTCTTGATTGTTCTGACCTGCTGCTGTGTGGTAAGCGCATCCTGCAGCTGAGCCCACCCACTCGACCTCACCCGACTCCTCTTTGCAGACAATGCTAACCGCGATCTCGATGTCGGCCATTGCAACGAACGGGGTGGTTCCGGCGGGCGGGAGTTACTTCATGATATCACGGTAATTACTACAATGTCATTAGTAGTGAGTAGTAAGTAGTAGCAGCTCTAATGGTGTCACCGTTAACAGATCCCTGGGCCCTGAATTCGGTGGAGCGGTGGGAATGTTGTTCTATACGGGCACCACTCTAGCAGCGGCGATGTACATCGTTGGTGCCGTGGAAATCGTATTGGTGAGTTAAGAGCCCCCACTTCCACTCGCACTACCAGTCGCAGTTCCACTCAAAAGTGCCATTACTTAAGCACTCATTAATTATTCATTGCAGACATACATGGCGCCGTGGGCATCGATATTTGGGGACTTCACCAAGGATGCTGACGCGATGTACAACAATTTCAGGGTCTACGGCACTTTGCTGCTCATCTTTATGGGTGAGTTAAGCCCGCTCCCCACTATTGAGGAGCAAACATTAATGTCTCGCCAACAAATCAAGGTCTCATTGTGTTCCTGGGCGTGAAATTCGTCAATAAGTTCGCGACGGTGGCCCTGGCCTGCGTCATCCTTTCGATAATAGCGGTCTATGTGGGAATATTTGACAATATCCATGGCAACGAAAAGCTATAGTAAGTATGCGCCAAGTATGCCTCTTGAGCGGCCACTTAATCTCGGCGCCCGTTTGCAGCATGTGTGTTCTGGGAAAACGACTCTTGAAGGACATCCCGCTCGAGAATTGCACAAAGGAAGACTCCTTCTTACGCGACATATACTGCCCAGATGGTAAATGCGAGGAATACTACCTGGGTAAGTTGCTTCCATACATGGAGAGTTAGTTTTCGCACCGATACTAAAATCCCTCAACTTGCTTCCACAGCCAACAACGTGACCAAAGTCAAGGGCATCAAGGGGTTGGCCAGCGGAGTGTTCTACGACAACATCTTCCCTTCGTTCTTGGAGAAGGGCCAGTTCATATCCTACGGCAAGAATGCAATCGACATTGAGAACACCAGTGGAGAGTCATACAACCAAATCATGGCCGACATTACCACGTCGTTCACCCTTCTTATCGGCATCTTCTTCCCATCGGTCACAGGTTAATACTCCCTTGCACATTCAACTGTTCAGATATTTAACCAAATCTATACTAGGCATCATGGCTGGCTCCAATCGGTCGGGCGACCTGGCTGACGCCCAGAAGAGCATACCCATCGGGACGATATGTGCCATTCTAACCACCAGCACAGTCTACTTGTCCAGCGTTATGTTCTTTGCCGGCACTGTGGACAATCTCCTGCTGAGGGACAAGTGAGTAGCATAGTTCTTCTGACTCTTACACGCCTTATTTCCCTACTATTCCAGATTCGGTCAGTCTATTGGCGGCAAACTGGTGGTGGCCAACATAGCCTGGCCAAATCAGTGGGTCATTCTGATTGGCTCCTTCCTCTCCACCTTGGGCGCTGGTCTGCAGAGTTTAACTGGAGCACCCCGCCTGCTGCAGGCGATTGCCAGGGATGAGATCATCCCCTTCCTGGCTCCGTTTGCCAAGTCCTCGAAGCGTGGCGAACCCACCCGTGCACTGCTCCTGACCATCGTCATTTGCCAGTGCGGCATCCTGTTGGGTAAGCATCGAATCGTACCGTTTATATATATATGTGGTGATATTAATATCAATATGCAAAAACAGGCAACGTGGACTTGCTGGCTCCTCTGCTCTCCATGTTCTTCCTCATGTGCTACGGCTTTGTCAACCTGGCCTGCGCCGTGCAAACCCTGCTGAGGACTCCCAACTGGAGACCACGCTTCAAGTTCTACCACTGGAGCTTGTCGCTGATCGGCCTGACCCTGTGCATATCAGTCATGATCATGACTTCCTGGTATTTCGCACTGATTGCTATGGGAATGGCCATCATCATCTACAAATACATTGAGTACCGAGGGTGAGTTAATCACATGAGTTAATATGCATCCACAGCAAGCTCTTATTCCGCTAATTGCAGTGCTGAGAAGGAGTGGGGTGATGGCATTCGTGGAATGGCCCTTACCGCCGCCAGGTACTCGCTCCTCCGCCTGGAGGAAGGCCCACCGCATACGAAAAATTGGCGTCCCCAAATTTTGGTGCTTTCGAAGCTCAACGACAACCTCTTGCCAAAGTACAGGAAGATATTCTCCTTTGCCACACAGCTGAAAGCTGGCAAGGGATTGACGATTTGTGTGTCTGTGATAAAGGGCGACCACACCAAGATCACCAACAAAGCCGTGGATGCGAAGGCCACGCTGCGCAAGTACATGACCGACGAGAAGGTGAAGGGCTTCTGCGATGTCCTGGTTTCCCAGCAGATTGGCGAAGGCCTCAGCTCAGTGTAAGTTGGCTTAGCATTTGAGGGATGACTGAGGCGACTAATGACTGAATTCTGCACACAGCATCCAGACCATCGGACTGGGAGGCATGAAGCCCAACACAGTCATCATCGGATGGCCGTACAGCTGGCGGCAGGAGGGCAGGAACAGCTGGAAGACCTTCATCCAAACGGTCCGCACGGTTGCCGCCTGCCACATGGCCCTCATGGTGCCCAAGGGCATCAACTTCTACCCAGAATCAAACCACAAAGTAGTATTTACCGCTCCGAATCCCAAGTTTTCCATGAGTAATATGTCCTTCTCTTCAGATCGGTGGCAACATTGATATCTGGTGGATTGTCCACGACGGTGGTCTGCTCATGTTGCTGCCCTTCCTGCTAAAGCAACACCGCACCTGGCGCAATTGCAAGCTAAGGATCTTCACAGTTGCTCAAATCGAGGACAACTCGATTCAAATGAAGAAGGATCTGAAGACATTCCTCTACCATCTCCGAATCGAGGCCGATGTTGAAGTTGTTGAGATGGTATGATATGGCAGCAAGGATATATTTCAAACCTATTAATGATTTTATCGTTGCTCATTGCAGAACAACAGCGATATTTCCGCTTACACCTACGAGCGGACCCTGATGATGGAACAGCGTAATCAGATGCTGAGAGCATTAGGTTTAAATAAGAAAGAAAACTCCAAAGTGGTAAGTGGTCCACATCTGAGGCGACTGCCACCCACGTCATCTGTACTTCTGCGAACTGAAGAACATCAATCATTCAACTCATTCTTGTTTTGTTTATACGGCCATAATGCACATTAGACTTTCATTTACTTTAATCTTTATTAGCATAGTTATTGTATGCGTTCGATTTGAAGGTTGCGTATTTTGATTTCAGTAATTGTTAAGAGGAAACCATTTTGCCCTTTGTTTCTCATGAACTCCAATTTTCATACCATATTACTATCTGAGATCCAAATTAAAACTTTACACTTTATATATTTGAAAATCAAAAGGTTCAGACTATAATGGACTTTAAGGAAACACCCAGTGATAATAAAATGTCTTTGGTAAAGAGTATAAACAGATTGCCTATCTATCGATATATCAAGATACAAACTATTCATTGCCCGAACTTTGTATGAAAGTATGAAACCTGATTGTGTGTATCTCATCAGTGCATTTCTCGGCAGGAGCACGTGCTCCTTTCATCTCCATACCTACCATAATCCTTATATGTTGTGTCAATGTGATGTTGCTAATGCTCACCCTTCTATCTAATATAACTCTGTCAAATTGCAAATTATTCTCAACACCGCGTGCCTCGAAATCACGTCTTTTTCTACAATAATCTATGATTAGTGAAATATGTTTCTTTATTTCCTAGAAAGATTTGCTTTAGACCGCGTTCTTAATAATTCTTATATTTTATTACGACAGTTTTCAAATTTAAACAAAGTCTTCAATAATAATATATAACCTATTGAATGCGATAAAGAAAAGTCGGTAAACTTTAAATTTAAAATCCTTATTTTAAGTCAATGCAATGGGACTTGGATCCCATCTATATATTCTCATTAGGGAAATAAAGTAAAATTAGCGTTTCCTGCTTTGCGTTTCCGGTTTGCATCCCGAGAATAGCTACCTCTCCTCTGATATTGGCCCATCCACTCTGCTCCAACCTTTTCTCATACTCCTCATGGTGACATTTTCAGGTTCAAACAATTGTAGACCACCATTATGACGCCACCAAAACGGCGTCTAAAGTTCGCTTCGCCGATCCAACTATAGAAGAAACACAGCATCACGTATGTACTACCTTAAGATTTTTATTTACCATTGTCTCTAATCTCTCGATAAACACATATGACATAAAGTTAAGTGAGATCAACGACTCATCAAATGTAAGCCTGGAACATTTTAGTTTTGAAGCATAATCCACAGTAGAACGCGAAATCCATTCCTGAATTAACTTGAGTTATGTTCTAACTGATATTTTCGCTTTTTACATGGTTGATTTTACGTGAACTTTTGAGTTTTTTAATTCGACGGCACTTGTCATTCGAGCTCAAGGATCATACTACTTGAGAGATCTGATAATGTGACTGCTTGTAACTCTGCAGGATTCTCAAAACGACGAGAAACGTAACTCAATTGATTTGGATGGTCCCGAGAATGCGGACACACCCGAAACTACTTCTAACAAGGATGAATCGACAGAGAAAGCCGACGGAGACTTCAAGTCCAGTGTGAAACCGTATGGATCAGCTCTCCTTGCCCACTACATGGTGTCCTAATTGTCCTTATATTTTCCACAGGGACGAGTTCAACGTTCGTCGCATGCACACAGCAATAAAACTAAACGAGGTTATTGTAGAAAAGTCCCAGGACGCCCAGTTGGTCATAATGAATCTACCTGGACCACCTAGGGAAGTGAGAGCGGAGCGTGAAAGCAATTGTAAGATCTGAAACGAGAGTATGTGAAGCATAACCTAACCATCTATCCATTTCGTAGATATGGAATTTCTGGAGGTATTAACAGAGGGCCTTGAAAAAGTGTTAATGGTTCGCGGAGGAGGCCGAGAAGTTATAACAATTTACTCTTAAGAGCATTAATCGCTCAGTTTTATAAGAGTTCGCAACACTAGACAAGTTTAAGAATCAATCAAATTTTTAAAGAAGGTTATTAATTTGTTATATTCAATCATATGTCCAAATATTTTATTTTTACGTAAATAAAATATCGAAAAATTGTAACAATAAGAACCGCACGCCTTTCATTTCGACTGGATCTATACATATATTTATTTACCCTGGTAACGTCGCTTGGAAACGGAGTAAACAGCGCTTTGCAGATACTTTACCTATCTTTCTACAATTGTAACGTAAAATCAGATGCATCCGAAAGATTGACCAACACTGCGCTCGGTGGTTTCTCCCCACTTTTGTTATTTCAACCGTAGCGAGTTGTACGTTCTATTACCTTGGATGGCTTAGACATTTTGTGGGCGAAACAGATCCGATTGAAGCTCCGGAAAATACTCAAAATACGTGTGAAAAGCTATAGAGATCCTCGGCAACCGCTCCATTCATGAATTCGGAATCGAGGGACCTGGATTTGGGAAAGGTGCGAGTGCCGATCAGCCATTAAAGATGGCTCTGTTTATTTTGAACACGCAAGCAACTTTTGGTGGCCAGCAAACAAAAGAGTCTAAACATATGCATCTGGGTTGATCCGATCCGAATGACATGTACACCTGTAACCCATTGATTGACCATTTTCTCTGCCACAGGGCGATGTAGAAAGGCCGCACTTCGAGGCGGTTACCACACTGTCGGACTCGCAGGCGATTCGGAGCGTCGACTTTCATCCGAATGGAAAGTTGTACGCGGTGGGCTCCAACTCCAAGACCTTCCGCATCTGCCAGTACCCCGCGCTCTCCAAGCTGAGGTAATTAAATTGATTTAGTAGCTTGCCCATCTCAAACGTGTCTCCCCTTAAATCCCATGAAGACATGGACACCAGACCGCGGTGTATCCCCCATCCGTTCTCTGCAAGCGCACGAAGCACCATCGGGGATCCATATACTGCACCTGCTGGTCGCGGGACGGGGAGCTCATTGCCACCGGATCGAACGACAAGACCATCAAGTACATGCGCTTCAACAACGACACCAACCAGCTGGTGGGCCACGAGATGGAGCTGAACATGCACGACGGCACGGTGCGGGACATGTGCTTCCTGGACGACTCGTCCACCAAGTCCAGGCTGCTGGCGAGTGGCGGCGCCGGGGACTGCAAGATCTACATCACAGACTGCGGAACCGGCACTCCCTTCCAGGCCTACAGTGGTCACACTGGCCACATCCTGTCCCTCTACAGCTGGAACAACGCGATGTTCGTGTCGGGATCCCAGGTGGGTCTGCAGAAGATCTTACCCTGCCGCGCATTAACCAGTTACGATGATCTGTTTCAGGATCAAACGATACGCTTCTGGGATCTGCGAGTGAACGTCTCTGTGAACACCCTGGATAGCGATCGGAAGGATGGCGGTCTGGAGAGCTCCGCTGTAACCGCGGTCTGTGTGGATCCCACGGGCAGGCTCCTGGTCTCTGGGCACGCCGATAGCTCCTGTACGCTGTACGACATCCGGGGCAACCGGCCCATTCAGCGGTTCTATCCCCACACCGCCGAAATAAGGTAGTACCTTGGAGATACCCTCTCCCACTTGGCTAACCCTCCACTTCCTCAAAGGTGCGTCCGATTCTCCCCATCCGCCTACTACATGCTGACGTGCAGCTACGACAACTCGATCCGGCTGACGGATCTGCAGGGCGACCTGGCCCACGAGCTGTCCTCCGTGGTGGTGGCGGAGCACAAGGACAAGGCCATCACCATCCGGTGGCATCCGACCGAGTTCTCGTTCATCTCCACGTCGGCGGACAAGACTGCCACCCTGTGGGCTCTACCTCCCTCGTAGGAGGAAGGCTCCATGTGGCCTAGTGGTCCAGTGACGGCTTTAACTTCGTTGTCGATATTGTATTTCCGCAGAATAGTCCAGACTGATCTAATTTATTAAATAAAACCAACCCGACCGCAAGTGAAAGAGACCCGTTCTAATTTATATATTTGGTATATATTTATTTAAATCCGTTCTTACTAACCCACAGTTCCATTAATATTTTACTTTCTAAGGCAAATAAATTGATTTATGTTGGATTTAATGTTGCAGTTGCAAGTAACAGGGCTGGCTTAGCGATTAATACACGAATGATAAAGGCAGAAAAATTTGTCCTCCTTCACATTCACTTTCACATTCGTATCGGCTTTGGTGGTCCAAACCTCTACATCCTGTCGACGACGACATCAGGAACTACAATTTCGGGGGCGAATACGCATTATTACCGGGGATTCTCGATCTGAAGGGGTTAACCAACGCAAGAGCAAACCAAAACTCGTGGGTGGGATGGCGATGGCGATGGAGTGGCACTGGGTACCAGTTAAGCGGGCGGCATCTTCCGAAACTCTGGAATTTGGCAGCGTCGGTGGGATCGTACTTACAGCCTAGAGGATTGGAGTTTCGGGTTGATACTGTGGGTTGGGTGTGGGGTGCTACTCGGATTGTGGGGTAAGGGGGGTAATTGAGTAGAGTACACAGGCCGGGTTCGGATTTCTTGTTTTATTGTTTCGTTTACGTTTAGATATCTTACATGCTGAATTTCAAAACTGTGTGTTCTCGGTTATGCCGGCGAGTGCGACGATAATGTACTAGACCATAATGTACAGCAATTGTTCTTTTCTACATTCGCATCGACTTGGCGCACCCGGACATAATGTAATAACTGCACGTACTTTTCTAAAGCAGGGATGGATTCAATTTGTGTTATGGTAACTAATCGGGGTCCAGTTAATGAAATCTGGGGTTGACTGTATAAAATAAAACAATAGTTCATTGAGAGATGGTAGGTAGGTAGCTGGGCAGTTGGAAACGAAAAGGTCGTCGGCCAAGAAGGATTCAGGTGCACCAACGGGTCACGTGCATCGTGCAAGCAAACGGAATTAAGAAATATGAACTGGGAGCAGCGAACATAAGCGTTGGGACACGGGGATTCTGGGAGCCCAGTCGTCCGGTTTCGTAGAGCCAGCACGGTTTAGTTCTGCATAATTTATTTCTTTAATGTTAGGTGTAGGTAATTTTTGTTTAATCAATTCACAGCGTCTCTAATTGTATAACAGAGTAAATTATGTATAATGTTAATTTAAGTAGGTATTCTATAGAATGGTAGAAGGATTACTTAACTCCTTACAACTGAGACTGACATAAGTTACACATGTTCTTTCAATAAGTCCCCAATATTTTCTATTCGGCTACTCAGATGCATTTTGCATTATGTACGATTGCCAGAGTCCTGATCCTAATCATTTGCTCATAGATGTACATACAATACAATACAAATGGAAACGGACACCGAGACGCTGATGTGGCGCCCAGATCTGGGGAGCTAACTGCGTACCGAGTCATTATCTACTTAATATCTTGTGCTCAAAAAATTCTTACAATAATGGAATGAATGAACCAATATTTGCATTCGGTAAATACTCGTGGGGGATTCAATTACGTTAAACAAACCCAGGGGAAAGGATAGGATAGATACAACTCTTAAAACATTAGGACGCTCGGTTGGAATCTTTTAAACATCAACGCACAGATTCGACTTGAAAAGTTTATTGGTATTGGTTCTACTTAATGGGATTAAACAAGAATTGTTCGTGAACATTCGTCGATTGTAATGTTTTGTTCTTCTGCATGGTTAAGCCTACACTTTAGTATTCCAGTTACTAAACACAGAGACGAAATGGTTAAGTTACAAAAGTTTGGTTTAATACAAACAGCCATCTCATTTCCAGAGACTTGGATTTCCCTACACGGTTCTCGTTTGGCAACCCGGTGAAATTAAATGACAAAAACTAACTAATGCGATTGAATGTGCCGGTGTGGAACTTTCTTATGTATATAGAGCATTGTATGTACAAAAAGCAATCCTGCTAAATTTAATAATATACAAACACAGATATCTATGTAGGGTATACGCGTGTTAGATAAATCGTTAGCTCATAGAAAATATTGATCATTTAACGCTGTTTGTTCAAAGCCAAAAGCCAGGAGCGAGTCAGTCGGCCCATCTTTTGGTGCCACCAGTCAATTCTGTGACACCGGGTGGAAATCAGTAGTATTTGGGAACAAACTTCATGGGGTTAAAGTCGTTACGTTAGATGTATATAATTGTGGGTTCTTGTTTCTGTTTATATTTAGTAACATTTTATACTAGAAATTAGAATAATGAAGTTGGGCTTATGGATTATAATTATATTCTTAAAGCATCATAGCGTACAGCAGGCCAAAGAAGACAGCCCACATTAACACAATCCCATGCATCTTATATATAGGACTCTCACCATCTGCGATTTTTCTAGCAACAAACTTCAATGTCTCATCTAATAAAACTACAGGAATTGAGAATTTCATCACAGTTATCCATTCTTCTGCAGACAACGGTGTCACTTGGAAGACGGTCTGTAAGAAAAACGGGCGGCTGGGTTAGTTTCCGAGGCGCAAAAGGGCTTATCATCGCTCGATACTTACGGAGAGGACATCGACGTAAAGAATAACAAAGTGAAGAGTGAAGGAGAGTGCCATTGATCCAATCAGCCACAGGTTGCACCATGGGGGCATGGTAATCAGCGACTGGTTCTCGGACAAGCTGTCAAACAAAGGCGTTCGGTTCGTATCTGTCGTGTCCATCAATCGTTATCTCACTCACCTGTTCATTGCGTTCAACATTTCGATTGTCACCAGCACGGACAAAGCCATGGTCATCGCATGGGGGTCGCTGAAGATCTTGCAGTCAACGCCCTTGAACTCGTCGCCACCGCCCAAGCAGGACAGATGGTGAGTCAGCTGCCAGTAGGACAGTTTTGGTCCCTCATCGGAGAACACGAACCACCAGGCGGCGGCACCGACGGTGGCAGCGCCGACATAGAATCCAATAGCCATGTAACTAAAATGCAATTGAGGCCAAGTTAATACCGAGTAAAGGATGTGTGCTTTTGCGCAACCCACCGGAAGAACAACCATCCGGAAATGAGACCCTCATCGGCCTTCCTGGGGGGCTTCTCCATGATATCCAGATCAGGGGGGTTGAAGCCCAGAGCGGTGGCTGGGAGACCATCAGTAACCTGTGACCACGTAACCATTACTAACCACCCCAAATGGTAAATACGCCATTAGGACATACCAAGTTGACCCAGAGCAGCTGGACGGGAATCAGAGCCTCGGGCAGGCCAAGGGCAGCAGTAAGGAAGATGGAGACGACCTCACCAATGTTCGAAGAGATGAGGTAGCGGATGAACTGTTTCATGTTGTTGTAAATAGCGCGACCTTCTTCAACGGCAGACACGATGGAGGAGAAGTTGTCATCAGCCAGCACCATTTCGGCGGCAGACTTGGCAACAGCGGTACCAGAGCCCATGGCAATACCAATCTCAGCCTTCTTCAGGGCGGGGGCGTCGTTCACACCATCACCAGTCATAGCGGAGATTTCGTTCATGCTCTGCAGGAACTCAACAATCTTGGACTTGTGCTGGGGCTCCACACGGGAGAAGAGGCGGGAACGGGCAACGGCAGCCTTTTGTTCGGTGGGGGAGAGGTCGTCGAACTCGCGACCCGAGTAGGACTTGCCAGTGGTGTCCTCGTCCTCGGAGAACACACCGATCCTGCGGCAGATAGCCTCGGCAGTGGCCTTGTTGTCGCCAGTGATCACAATAACACGAATACCGGCGGCACGGCAGCGCACAATGGAATCGAAAACTTCCTTACGGGGGGGATCCAACATGCCCACAACACCAACGAAGGTCAGGTTCACCTCATACTGGTAGAACTTGGTGGAGTCACCCAGATCCATCTCATCGGGCTTCATGGGGCTATCGGCAACGGCCAGAGCCAGGCAGCGAAGGGTGTCGCGTCCAGTACCGTACTGGCCGGTCAGGGCGAGGATCTTGGCCTTCAGGGCAGAGGTCAGAGGAACCTTGCTGGTTCCAACGCGGGCGTGTGTGCAGCGCTCCAGAACACCCTCGGGGGCGCCCTTCACGAACAACTTGGGGCCAGTGCCCAGGCGGGAGGCCTTCAGGGGGGTGCAGTACGAGGACATGGATTTACGATCGCGAGAGAACTCCAGGGTGAATTCCTTCTTCCACTTGGTCTCGATCTCACCGCGGCAAGCGATGGCAGCCGAGCGGCGGTCCAGGCCAGACTTGTTCACGCTGAAGCTGTTCAGCTTCTCGGCCAGCACAATCAGGGCGGTCTCGGTGGCTTCGCCGACCTTCTCGAAGGCCTGCTTGAACTCATTGTAATCAATAGCGGAGTCGTTGCACATAATGCAGATGGTGGACAGTTCCTGCAGGGTATCGTAGTCAGCAGCCTTGATGCGCTGACCGCCAAGGAAGACCTCACCGATGGGCTCGTAGGTAGAGCCGGTCATCTCGAATTCCA
Source organism: Drosophila teissieri (assembly GCF_016746235.2). Classification (NCBI taxonomy): domain Eukaryota; kingdom Metazoa; phylum Arthropoda; class Insecta; order Diptera; family Drosophilidae; genus Drosophila; species Drosophila teissieri. The sequence goes on from NC_053030.1 coordinate 22,437,307, forward strand.
GGAAGCTGCTGTCGTTGCCTTCAACCTTGTCGAAGATGAACATGCGGGAGACGGACATCTGGTTGGTGGTGAGTGTGCCGGTCTTATCAGAGCAGATGACAGAGGTGCAACCCAGGGTCTCGACGGAGGGCAGGGAGCGGACGATGGCATTCTTCTTGGCCATGCGGCGGGTGCCCAGAGCCAAACAGGTGGTGATGACGGCGGGCAGACCCTCGGGGATGGCAGCCACAGCCAGAGCGACGGCGATCTTGAAGTAGTAGATGGCACCCTTGATCCAGGAGCCTCCGTGAGCGGGGTCGTTGAAGTGGCCGATGTTGATGGCCCAGACGGCCACGCAAATGACGGAGATGACCTTGGACAGCTGCTCACCGAACTCGTCCAGTTTCTGCTGCAGGGGAGTCTTGATCTCCTCGGTCTCGGACATCTCGGTACGGATCTTGCCGATGGCGGTGCTCAGGCCAGTGCCGATGACGACGCCGCGGGCCTTGCCGGCGGCAACGTTGGTGCCGGAGAACAGGATGTTCTTCTTGTCCTGGTTGACGGCGCGGGGATCGGGGATGGCATCGGTGTGCTTGATGACGGAGACAGACTCACCGGTAAGGATGGACTGATCGATCCTAAGAGTGGTCGAGTAGATGTGGGTGATACGGATATCGGCGGGGATCTTGTCACCGACAGACACCTCCACCAGGTCACCGGGCACGATCTCTTTCGCGCGCACCTTCTGGATGCCGGACTTGTCCTGGCGCACCACCTTGCCCATCTCAGGCTCGTACTCCTTGAGGGCCTCAATGGCCGACTCGGCGTTACGCTCCTGCCATACTCCCACCACGGCGTTGGCTATCAGGATAAGTAAAATAACTAGGGGCTCTACAAATGCAGTGAACGTTTCCTCGTGTTCCTCAAACAGGGCGAGAACCTAGGGATTGCAGATGGGAAGAGAGTGGTCGTAACTAAGTTTAGGGGTGGGTTTTCTTTTTGCTGCTGCACTTACAAATGAGATGATGGCTGCCAACAGCAGAATCTTCACCAGCAGATCGTCGAACTGCTCCAAGACCAGCTGCCAGATGCTCTTTCCTGTGGAATACAATGGTTATTATAATAAATGCATACAGTGACGTAGGGGTGGGGGCAGGGGATCTGCTCGGATTGTGTTCGCACCTTCCTCGGTCGGCAACTCTGTAACGATAAGAAAACAAACACGTCAGTCGATTTGGACTCGGAATGCGGCGGGGGATTACGCGCGACTCTCACCATTGGGTCCGTATTTCTTCTGGTTAGCCTTGATCTGGTCGAGGGTTAAGCCGCGCTCGGCGTCCGTTCCGAAGAAAGTGAGGGACTGTTCGACGGTTTTCGAGTGACCGTCTTCCATCTTGATTCGTTATCCTCTTCGTTCAGTGGCCTGCGTCCAGTTTCCGGGCGATTCAGGTGGCGATTTGAAAGTAGACACAAGGCAAGGGGCTCATTTTAATTCTCTGGCAGGGCTATTTTGCTGTATTCTAGGCTCTATTCAACGACTGACTGGAATAGCAAGTGTGTATGCACGTATGTTTGCACACACATATGTATGTACATAGGTACATCTGTGCTGGCATGTACGTTTGCAGTTAAAACTACCTCATTAGGTTCTGAATAAGTGGTCGTACATGTGCATGTGCACGGTACTCGGCTCACGGGTACTTTCCAACATACGCACATACACAGGTGCTACATGCTAATTCCCCGATTTCGGTCACTTCTGATCGGGCCCGGATTGGCCACTACTATCGCGCAGTTATCGCGCCAACTTGGGATCGGATTGTGCGGATCAGGTCGGAGAATATGCTGGAATATTGCTTTACTATGATGGTCGGGATGGGGGCTGTTACCCTGGCCAAATCGCTCCGCTTATGAGATTCACACACGTGTCACTTCGCACAACAGACGCAGTTCTCGATTTTCTATTCTCAGTTTCTGCGGGGGATTGGGGGATCTGGTCCGTGATCCAGGTGCTCTGCTCCTACGTTAACCTCGCTAAACGACGCACTGCGTGTGTTAAGTACTTTTTTCCACTGACTCTCTATATAATATAACCCATGGCGCTTTTTTCTGAATATGTGTGCTGATAACTATTGCACTAAGTACCAAGCCGCGATTTTCTGCCTATCGCCGTTCTGTCTCACTATGACACGACATTATTCGCACAAGACAGGGCTGACTGAAAACGTATATCGTGCGAGTTACGTTATTTGTGCAGAGCTGTCTCTTTATCTAACTTTTAACCATTCGTAATTCCTGGAGTTATTGGATTATCCTACCTTTTCGCTTAACTTCAACTGACGCGTTCAATTTGTGCCACTTAACTGCGATAGCCGGCGTTATCGATAACTGGGAACCTTAACTGCGATGGTTAACTGTTGAGTTTCCGTGTTCAATAATACCGATAGCTGAGGTGGGTAAGGAATTTAAATTGTTGCCGCAAACAAACTAATCAGGAGGCATACAACTAATCCCTAATAAACAACTGAAGAGTTTCTTTGTTAGAAAATACCTGTACCGTTAAAAGTCAAATTGTAATTGCGTTCGAAAACCGAATGTTTTTACTCCTTTCTCTGGCGTAAATCGAACTGAAATCCTTATCACGAATGGTTAAACTTATTAATACATTGTCATATTTCCACTTAGCGAGCGACAGAGACAGCCGCACTGTTTCGGCCACACAACAAGCAACACTATTCTTTTCGCGCATTTTGTGCTCAAATTAATGAGATCGAGATCAAGAGCCCGCAATAAATAGATCTGGGTGCCAGGTATTCGCCAGCAGCGACATTTTTCAATTTTAATTTTAATCTTTTTCGCGACCAGACACTAGAATCAGGCCATACGGGGAATTTTGAACGGCAGCCAACTCGCATAATACTTGAATATTATGCTGGGGACGGCATAATTACATACGTAACTTCTGATAACTAGGCTTCTAGAGTTGGCCGCCTTCAAAAGGCGTTACTCGTTTTGAAAAACTGTCAAGCAATGTGCTCGAAAACTACTTATATTTTGGGCACACAGACGTGTGTTTCGAAAACATCATCATGCATATAGCCTATATACCTCTAATGATCACATGTGTGTGTGCATTATGGAGCAAAAAATCGCCTCTGTCCGAGAGATGGGCTAAAAATAGCGTCCTAGCACCCGAAAAATACAGCTCAATTTTGAACATTCGTAGATATAAAGATATAAAGATATGTACTACTAGGACCACATAAATAAGTTTGAGTACATATACAGAGAGACGATCGTAGGGAGAAAGATTCCTATTCTGCGCGGTTATATGTACGATTTAACGGCTTATGATATTGCGAGCAGAGATATCTCTGTTCCACGCTAATGGATGTCGACACTTGTGCGATACGCTTCCCACGTCCCCGAATCCGAATCCGAATTTCCGATTGACATGTCCACCAAAGGGGTTGTATAATAGCTGGGTGGGTTCAAAGAAAGCTGTTTGGGGCCTGCTCCTGGGATGAATGTACTTCTAGCAATCCGATGACACGAAAGATCTGTGTTTTCAGGGATTTCCTACAACTGGAAGGCAGTTACAGTCACTAACCGAAGTAACCACCATTAAACTACGAATGTGAGCAGTTGAGGGGGTCTAGAGGTTGTGTTCTGAGCGTTTTACATGGGCTACAGGTGCAGTACAAGTCATGGATCATTCGGATTCGGGTACGAATATTCCCAACGGTTGCGGTTGCGATTGCATAACCAGATTTTCAATCACAGATACATAGAGCTCGGGCACTTGGAAAACTTTACATCTGTGTCGGAACGGAACGGATCGGATCGGATCGAATCTATTCGTGGAGTGCTCACGTATTGGTGACATTCAAATTTTCGATTCTATCCGGAGGCGGAGGTCGAGGTCACCGAATCGTCGCCCTTACGGATATTGCATATGTAGATAGATAGATTGAACTACGAGTTTTGGACTCTCGGGGTGGCAGGTAAACTGGGGGCAAGAACACTTTGAGTTTGAAGCACGGTTTTCGAGTGTAAGCATGTTCGTATGTAGATATGTAGGCATTTCAATAACTTTTGGTTTCCAGTTTTTGGTTTTATCTTTAAAGCGCGCGTTTGAATTTTTTGATATTTTCAGGGGTTTATTTGGTTTACCCAATGGATTTGGCAGTTTGGAGTATATCACTGGCGTATTCGCTTTGGAGTTGTTGCAGAAAATCAACAAAACTTACAATTATTATTCCTAGCAAAAATTCCGTTATTATATAATAATTTATTTCAGTCGGAAGACCAAGAGCTAACACAAAGATCGCGCTATTATAACGATCAACGGCAACTGAACGCAAGGAGAACGCTGCTCGATGAGAGTGTCTATTTGAATTACAAAATTCATATATTTTGGCAAAATTCCCAAAACTACATACACTCTCTATTTTGGCCCGGGAAAATACTTTTAGCACGCACAAACTTTCGAGCACTTACCACCTATCCTATCCTATCGTATCCAATGCGATCCGAATTCGAATGGTGGCGGTTCAGATCTGCTCGTGCAGCTCGTTCGTACCTCGCCGAGGTAGACTTCTCCGCTCCGGTCCCCTTAGACATACATACATATATGCGACTAGGTATAGGTGGGAATACCATGAGCACACGGGCATCATCCATCCACATATGAACGTATGTATGTACATATGCATGTGGCCGATCTTCTCGGATCCGCGGGAGCGCACGGCCACGAAAGTCTAGAGCAATGGCAATGTGGCGAGATCACTTCTGCCTGTGCCTGTGCCTGTGCCCGTGCCTTTGCCTGTGAGTAAGTGTGAGTGCAGACGTAGTTCGAGAAATGCACGTGTGTTTGTCTAATATTTAGAAATCGGTATTTTTAAACCAATCTGGGGAAATTATGCTGGGTTGTGTGGAAGGGTTTGTCACTCAAAGGTGTTTCTACCTTGGCTGCGAACTGCTTCAAGTGGGTCATATTTTGGGTCCTTTGGCATGGGTCCTGGGGAGTGTTGGCACCTGGCTATGCTTACTCCATTCCACTTTCACTAGGTTAGAATATATCATAGTTATCCATAGCGGCCCTTTAAATATTTTACTTATCCTTGTCCACATACCACTCCTGAATGACTTTCCCAGCCCCAGTACTTATTTCCCTTCTCCAACCTAGTCAAACTGGGATCCATTCACAAGGGGAATGGAAATGGAAAGAGCATCACCCAGTCGGCCGACGAATCCGTCATTCTTTCTTTGGCTTTTCTGCCTTTTTCCCCAATTTCAGCAGAGACTGGCAGCCGTCGACTATTTTTATTTATAGGCTTGTAATGCCCCTACGGACTCGGACTCTCAGATCTTGGCAAGAGCGCTCTCCGCACACGTTTCTGCCGTATGATATCCGCCATCCGCTATCCGCAATCCGCCATCAACCATCCGCCTTGTGCAGCAGCTATTACGACTTTTCACAGAGACCCATAAATATGCATTTGGCTACTATTTTACCTCTATATGTCTAGGCCAGAACTTTTATAAGCTACCTATACCTATGTGTATATTTAAAAATGTTGATAAATGACAATGCAGCCAGAAATTGTGATTTATTTTGGTACCAGCAAATCTGGGTTTGATGCGGTTGTCAACCGCTGGACATCGTATATTTAAGAACGCGCTAACTGATAATGTTAAATGGCCACTGAATCCTTTTAATAATTCAGGATTTCAACCAGAAGTACAACGGTAGCTTTCTTTATCAAAGGGGGTAATCATATAATAAAAACCTAAATACTATGCATTATAATAACACAATTTAATGTATCTTATCACATGCTTTGTAATTGTTGCCTTTTATTACATAATGCAAGTTCAGCCAATGAGATGCAAGGTAATTTTCTGCTCTAACCAATCTTCCATTATCAAAATGGTTAAAAGTAGATATCCTACTTAAATTCAAATACATTTAGCTCATCAAAGCAAAACACACCTATGGTGCCTGTTATTACACAACCATTTGCCAATTATTCATTTTTTCATAATTTCAAATTGCGTAATGACAAAGAGAAGACATCGCCACCCTTAACATCAGATCAATCACCTAGCCAGTTCCTCCTAAAACCACTACGTCACAAAAGCATTTGGGTCCCAAAATAGAGCAACAACTGAAAGTTATCACATACATTACTATTTACTTGCGTTAACAATTAGTATATTTTAATTGAAAACTAAATATGTACATATTTCAAAGTCTGCTCTTGAAAGCATTTACGTTTTGGTGGAGAAGAGGTAGGAATCTTTTTTGCCCGAGGTCAATTTCACAGCATTCTCGCTTCCCACAATGTTACTTAAGCTTAGTAGATCGTATTTGGTGTACAGGATACTGACGGACATTGCGTCCCCGAATCCGTCGCGCGGATTCTGATTCGACTCCAGCATCAGATTGATCATCTCGGAATAGAAGTGCGGAAAATTGGGCGGCTGGTACATGATCAAGTTCCGGATGCCCTTAATCCGGGTGCGTCGGAAAAAGTGTGCTCTTTCCGAGTATAATAGAACAGATGCTCCGCTGTGGAAGAATATATCTCTCGCCCGGGAAATCTTTTCTTTCTTGGTATACTCATTTATCTGCACAAAGCTGACCATTTCGGTTTTGAAATGGTTGCGTATCCGTACGTAGTCAAAGTAGCTGGGCACGTAGAGCATGCAGTGCGAGAAGCCGGGCTTACTGAATTGGGGCATAATATTCTTGACGAAGTACTGGAAGCGGTCGTCGAAAGTCGACTCAACACTGGAGCAATTGATTAGGCGGAAGACCTGCTGTATTGGGGTCAGAACGTTCCTGATGTCTCCGTGCTCGACGAGGTTCGAGACTCGCGCCTTTCCTTGGTAGTTGTTGCACTTGCTGTTTAGCACTGCTCGGAACTCCGGCAGCTCGTGGGACGAGAAGAACAGGGTTTGCCGGTAGAAACTTGATGCTCCACTCAGGCACCAAGTTCGTACCCTCTGGCAATTCGTATCGGGCAGCTTCTGCGGCTGCAGATGAAGGTGGTCCAGGGAGTGTAGGAGGTTCTCCCAGTTCTGCGCCAGGAACAATTCGGCCTGGTCGATTATCAGCAGTTCAATGGAGTTCAAAAAGTCAAAATCGCTCTCCTTGTCCGTAACCAGCATTCTCAGTCCCAAAGGAGACGCGATCAACATGTCCGATGAGTTCATATCGGAGAACAGGGACATGGTTTTCTTCGTAAAACGAATACCTAGTTTGAAGTTGTCATCCGTGTTGCCACTGAACGTCTGTTCATAGTCCACCGGCTTTGGGTTGGTTTTCGGGAAGTAAATCGTATTTCCGGAGTAATCTGCCAGAAAGCGTTCATAGTTCGCGATCGAGGTTTTCCTGGCCTGATCTGTAAAGGACAATGATTGGTTATAAAGTTTTTCTGCTGTCAACGGCTGACTTACCATCTTGACTGCCAAAGAGTAGATCTCCGATTATATTAACAATCCTTAGAGCCGATTCCCTAAAGGGCACTACAAAAACCACCTTCATCCGCTTGAGGCCTTGGTCCCTGAAGCTCTCTGGTATAGAGATTTCGTTGGGCGACATTTTTTGTGTCTTGGCCAGCGCTGAAACCTTTTCGTTATTGCGCAATATCAGGGATCTGACTTTCAACATGTGATTCAGGGCGTGCAGACAGTATACATAGCGAATATCCTCGGCGTTACCATGTGTTCGGTGGGGAAAGTATACATCCTGGTAGTTATTGGCGATGTAAAAGAGTTGGGACTGCAGGGCGGTAAGTGGCAGCTTGGCGTTTCCACAAATGGACGCCTTCACCTCCAACTTTTGGAGATCTCCCGAACTCGCAATGTCCTTGGGCTCTCTGCAGTCGGGCTCCTTAAAGTCCTCAGCCAGTCGTGGTATATCGAACCTTACATTGCCCAGAGCCGACCAGTTGCTTTTGATTGCTTTAATGTCCTTTCTCGCAATCAAATCGTTGATATTGTCCGTGGACAGCTCGAAATCGAAGCGTTTCGAAAACGAATTGTATGTTTCCAAGTCGGCACTTAAGTTAACGGAACGCTTTTCCTTTTTGGGTTTGCTCTTCCTGGGTACGGGAATAACGTGATCCTCTTCCTCCTCCGCTTTTGAGCTTAGAATGTCACCTGAAAGCGGGGATTCATAGTTAAACAGAGGTACATTTTTTGTCCATAAGGATGGCTACTTGTGGGTATGTTATTAAAACCAGTTACGAGCTGTTCATAGAACCCAGTCTCGTCCACATCGTCCTGGATCTCCGGCAGCAGCTCTGCCACGGGCTCGTATTCCTGTTTCGGGGCTGTGGGCATCCGTTCCCTGCGGTGGGACTCCTCCATTTGCTTGCTCCTCTGGATGAAGCTGTAGTTCTTCGAGAATCTCTCATTTCGACGGGCGGGAGTTGGTTTCTTGTAGGGTTTCGCCCTGTTCTTCGAGTGTTTTTGTTTCATCTTAAACTGTTTGTTACTAGTATCTTTCGCACACACGTGTGGATCAACTAACATATGGTTTGATTGAGGCGTCCGATAGACATATCGATAGCTCGTGATTGCGTGTGGTGAATTGACAGCAAAAAAGCCGTTAAATTCATTTAAAATTTACGTACTTCTTTATTTTCATATTCCAGTTATTGACTTTTAAGACATCACATAAACTTGCCAAAAACAATGGTGACCAATGATGAATTCATTTCCAGCAGGTAGCTTCTGTAGATTATGTTCGCAAGGTACCAAAAATCGAAAAGTAGTCCAAAAATTTGGTAAAAATGGGTGAATACCCCAAATACCGATTCCAAATCCAAAGTTGGGGCTCTTTGGTATTTTCCAGAGCCGGACGGTATAAATTGCCGCTCCAGTGGCGGTCTTATTGCACTGAAGTTGGGAAATGGGAAGTGATCGCACGGCGAAAAAGCAAAAGATGTCGGTATTACAGGAACTCAAGAAAATCACCACAATTGTGGCTGACACCGGCGACTTTGAAGGTGAGTACGCACCCATGGGAAAAGATATATCTCCAAGCAAGATGAGTCCGATTTCAAAGAGAACGTAAGCTTGTCCCAAATCGGGGAGTCCAAAAATGCAAACGCATGGTCGTATGTTTGTGGATCTGATCTCGGAGACAAATAAACAATCATACATACATACAGTTCACGTCCAGACATACATTGGATACATGGATTTATCCAAAAGATAAACATGAACGATGGGCCATCGGATCCGTCGTATCTGCCGCAGTGAAGATCAAATAAAAGTGAAAAGCAAAGCCGAGCTGACTTTAGTTTGACCTTAGGTGCTTACGTGTGTTAGAAATGTGACCGCTATAGTAAAGTATACTATAGAGTGTCAGAGAGATAAGGTTTCGGATCGGAGTGCCAAACCTGCTCAGACATCTGAAAAGTTCGAAGATATTTTCGGTGGCGCGATTGAAAAATGAAAGTCGCTCAACAGGTTTCGAGGTCTTTCTAGAATTCGCAATGTAATTTGGCCCCGCACTTATGCAAATACTTTACCTATTGTTTTCAGCCATCAACATCTACAAGCCCACGGATGCCACGACCAATCCCTCCCTCATCTTGTCCGCCTCATCCATGGAGCGGTACCAGCCGCTGGTCCAAAAGGCGGTGGAGTACGCCAAGGGCAAGAAGGGGTAAGCACTTCACTTGGGTGTTTGCCACAAAGCTACATAACTACATATAATACGTTCGTTTCCAGCTCCGTGAGTGAGCAGGTGGCCGAGGCCATGGACTACCTGTGCGTGCTGTTCGGAACGGAAATCCTGAAGGTTGTCCCCGGTCGCGTATCCACCGAGATCGATGCCCGCCTGTCCTTCGATACCAAGAAGAGCGTGGAGAAGGCCCTGAAGCTGATCGGCCTGTACAAATCCCTGGGCGTCGACAAGGAGCGCATCCTGATCAAGCTGGCTTCCACCTGGGAGGGCATCAAGGCGGCTGAGATCCTGGAGAACGAGCACGGCGTGCACTGCAACCTGACGCTCCTCTTCTCGTTCGCACAGGCCGTGGCCTGCGCCGAAGCCGGCGTGACACTTATCTCGCCGTTTGTGGGCCGCATCCTGGACTGGTACGTGGCCAACACGGAGACCAAGAAGTTCGAGGCCCTCAAGGACCCGGGCGTCATCTCCGTGACCAACATCTACAACTACTACAAGAAGTTCGGCTACAAGACCCTGGTCATGGGCGCCTCCTTCCGCAACGTGGGCGAAATCAAGGCCCTGGCTGGCTGCGATCTGCTCACCATCAGCCCATCACTGCTCAAGGAGCTGGAGAACGAGACCGAGTCGGTGGTCACCTACCTGTCGGTGAGCAACGCCAAGCTGCAGGACATCGAGAAGATCACCGTCGACGAGAGCCGGTTCCGCTGGCTGCTCAACGAGGATGCCATGGCCACCGACAAACTGTCCGAGGGCATCAGGAAGTTTGCCGTGGATACTGTTAAGCTGGAGAATTTGATTAAGACCTATCTTAAGTAGATGTTCCTCTGGATCTGCTAGCAGGTGGAGGATGAATACATTCGTTTCTTAAAAGACAATGATTTTATACTTTAATAAACACTACAGTTAAAACAGATGACTAGTTTCACTTGAGAGTAATGGAAAATATTTATGTGATATATATATGTGTCATATATTTGCATGTTTACTCGTTGCAGATAGGGATGCTAACAATGAATACTAAAAGATAACCAAAATATGCAAATTATATCACAGATAAAGATACTTTTGATACCTTATCAAAAAAACTTCAAACTGGGTTTCTACACGCTTGTGTAAAATAACTATGTAAGCCTGTAGAGAAGCGGCTCATGTAAACTATCGGACCAATGTTCCTGGGATTTACTATTCTACATAGTTTGGGATACTTTATTCTATAATTTATGGTGACTTTTTAAGAGCTTAGATAGCGCATAATCATTTTGCATAGACGCTTTTGCCCCAGTAGTATATCTATCTACATCTGCGCCCGCACTATCCGATAGGCGGGCTGACTATCGATAAAAGTATCTACTTCGTTGCATCCCTAGGTTGATACATAAAATAAAAAATATATAAAAAGTGAGTTAGTACTGGTATTAAAAGTAATTTTTAAGCTACAAATTGATGAATTGCGAGCACGCAGAGACCAAGAACACTGGGAATCCGGAAAACAGTGGCTGACGCGTCGGGTGCGATAGAATTGCCAGTTTTTCAGACCCCCAAAAGTCGCTCCCAACCGTCCCAACCGAGTCGTGCACCTATAGTCTTGGCCCGAAGTTGCTCCCATGAATAAAAATGTTCGGTAATTTCACGGTAAACAATAACCATTGTCGAACGCAGGGAATAGTCGCGTTCGCACACGTAATTGCCATCGCGCAGAGATGTGACTCGCCCCCGTGGCCCCCGCAGCCCCTCGATCTCGAGCGACCTACCGATTTTCGGACGTCCTGCGTCCTGCGACCTGCGACCTGCGTCCCATGTCCTTAAACCTGAAATCAGTGAAAAATCGTTCGCGCATGAATATCCAAAATACAATCCCATCCATCGAATCCAATCCCTTCCAATCCAAACCAATCCAAGCAGATGCGTTGCGTTGCGTTGCGTTGCGATGCGATGCGATTCCATTCCATCCGACTCGATTTGACTCGATTCGATCCGATTCGCGATGGTATAGGTATAATATAGTTTTCCTAACCAAGTGTCAAAGAAATGGCAAATATTCGGATTCGGAGGCACGGAGCACTACGTATTGATATATGTACATACATTTATTTATGTACATCCATTCACACATGCGAACCGAGAACTTGTGTATATATCTAAATACATACGCACGTATATACGAGTAGATACACAACGGTGTGTACTCATATCTGTGAGATATATATGTGCCAGTGCCCGTACCCGTACCCGTGCCTGTGCCCGTGCCCGCTTAGATCCCGATTCCGATTCCGATGAATTTATGTACATATATTTACATTAAAATCTGCATATCTGCCAAATCTGACATATCTGCCACCACCCCCTCCGCCTGTATGCCTATGTAGATGCCATGTATAGTATATAGGGTATAGTAAATATGTACATCAAATGTACATCCTGCGACTCCCGTCGGTCGGCAATAATTGCTAGATTAAATACTTTTAAAATACGCGTGCCCACTCTCCTCCACTGCCCCACTCCTCCGTGCACAGAGTAGACCGTAGACCGTAGACCGTAGACCATAGAACCACATTCGAGCCAAAGCTAATCGAATCCGCGTATCCGGACCCTTCCATCCGAGCCTCGACTGCAGATGGAATTATGTTGGGTTGGTATCTCTATATACATGCGTACCTGCTGCCCAGTATGCGCGAGAGTTCCACCCTCTCCGCCCCCTTCTTCACCTGTTACACTACGCCGATGTTGTGGATGTCGATGTCGATGTGAATGTGCCTGTGAATATGGCTGTGAATGTCGCTGTGAATGTGCGCCTGCCACTGTGAATATGGATGTGAATATGAATGTGATGAATTCCAATCGCCCAACGCGAATGTACGCGCGCTGCGTGGAGTAATTTTTGATTTTGATTTTGATTTTCATTCCGATGCCGATGCCGATTCCGATGCTTTGCCAGCGGCTTTGGGACCCGAAACCCAGTGACTCACGGGACTTTCGTGGGCGGCAATGTCAGCAGCGTCGCCTTGGCTGAGGCACCCAATTTGGGGCGCTAGACACGCGTACGCGGATGATATAGGGGCTCTCAAGTGGGTTTCGGATCCCTTCGATGCAGGATTGCTTTGGATTCTATGCTATCAAAATAGGTTTCTGCTGAAGCAGCTCAGTTAGTAGGTTAGACTAGGGATCCCCAAAGTTAGTTAGTTGGTTCTAAATGTTCTGGTGCGCGCACTTTGTTATCCATTACTCATTGTTCCATCTACTGTTCCACCGAATGCAGCCTGCTGCGGAGATCCACTGAAGCGCTGAGCCAACGCCAACGGTGGTGCCACTGAGATCGGAGATCGGAGTTCGGAGACCGGAGACCGACGAGCACACAAGGGATTGTGGTTAGATCCGAGGAACCCGAGCACTCAGCTATACTGGAGCAGAACGGAGAAAGCACAAGGGGTGCCGAGTCGCCCGACGCGAACCAGGAAAACCGAGCGACGTGTTGGTGGACCCCGTGGGCTGCGATGGGTTGCTTTGGGTCGCCCACCTCCAAGCAGTCGGACGTGAGCTCGGAGGACTCGAAGAGCCAGAAGCGCCGGAGCGATGCAATATCTAGACAGTTGCAGAAGGACAAACAGCTCTACAGGGCCACACACAGGCTGCTCCTCCTGGGGGCGGGCGAGTCCGGCAAATCAACCATAGTCAAGCAAATGCGAATATTGCATGTCGACGGATTTTCTGACTCGGAGAAGAAACAGAAAATTGATGATATTAAAAAGAATATTCGAGACGCTATCTTGGTGAGTTCCTAGCCAGCAATTTCAAGTCAAGAACTTGCTAAACTCGTCTTACATTCCTAACACTCCCAACATTGCAGACTATTACAGGAGCCATGAGCACACTTAATCCACCTGTAGCTTTAGAAAAGAAGGAAAATGAACCCAGAGTGGAGTACATTCAGGATTATGCATCTAGTAAGTGGCTCTGCCGCACCAGCCTATGTCTATATTAAACACTCATCTCTCCTCTACTCACTTCGCAGGTCCGGACTTTAATTATCCTCCTGAATTTTATGAACATACAGAAGAACTATGGAAAGACAAGGGCGTTCTTCAAACCTATGAGAGGTCGAATGAGTATCAATTAATCGATTGTGCGAAATAGTAAGTAACGCTCCTTACACTTGACATTCTGAATTCTAAAGTTCTAAAGTCGGTGTGTTCAGCCAAACAAATAGTTTCCGTAGCAATACAAACAGATTTCATTGTTTATTAACCACGGAGTGCATGCCAATTGCTCTGAACGCTTAACTGTGTGTTTCTCTTGGAAGTGCAGAAATCGAAATCGTTGGATCGAAAGTATGCAACTCTTAATTCTAAAAAGTAAATCGCTTGATAAAGTCATCTTCGAATATTGCTGCTTTGCTGCAGTATGGCTATCTGAAATAGAACCACCACCAATACCTAATTGTCTGTCTGTAGAAGTATTATTGTATGAGCTTTGGAATGAATTATTGAAGGATTTTGTAGACGAAGTATCAAATGGTTTGATTGCTAATAAGTGCACTCTAAGTTGAAACGGATTCTGGTTTGAACCCAAATAGTAAACAAACAATTCCTGTAGTTTGTGCTTGCTGAGATCTAGTTAAACCGCATTTGTACTTGTATTAAAGCTCGTTGAAGCTATTAGGCACTAAAAACAACTTCGTACTCATTTATACACTTGATATTCCGCTTTGAAGCTTCCTGGACCGAGTGAGCACAATCAAGAATCCAAACTACACCCCTAATGAGCAGGATATTCTTCGGTGCCGTGTTTTGACTTCTGGAATATTTGAAACAAGATTTCAAGTGGACAAAGTAAACTTTCAGTAAGTGTGACCACGCCAGTGATATTCTAGAACTAATATATATATTTGTGTGCAGCATGTTTGATGTCGGAGGACAGCGAGACGAGCGTAGGAAATGGATTCAGTGTTTCAATGATGTAACTGCTATTATATTCGTAACTGCGTGCTCAAGTTATAACATGGTTTTGCGGGAGGATCCCACCCAAAATCGACTTCGAGAATCTTTGGATTTGTTCAAGAGTATTTGGAACAACAGGTGAACCTTGCAACTTGAGCCAATCTCGAGGTCTAGAAACTAAAGAGCTGTTCTTTCATCTTGCAGATGGCTTCGCACGATTTCTATTATACTATTTTTAAATAAGCAAGATTTGTTAGCAGAGAAAATTAAGGCTGGAAAAAGTAAATTGTCGGAATATTTCTCCGAGTTTAACAAATACCAAACGCCAAGTAAGTAAAATAGTATAACCCATAGTTGCACCCAGATCTTTTGGCAACTGTATAGTAAGTCGGCGAGCAACTCATACAACAATCAGATCTGGCCCAGAAATCCTGTCTAAAATTTGAAAAACCATGCCCAAGTTAACTTAAGAAATTTAATGGATAATGTGTTTTGTCTAATTTCAAATGTGCTGTCGACACAGGTGACGCAATAATGGAATCCAATGACGACCCAGAAGTAATACGAGCAAAATATTTCATACGAGACGAGTTTCTGGTGGGTTATAATCTTGCTCTTCTTACCTGAACTATCAAACTTATAGAACTCTTTCCCATATAGCGTATATCTACCGCTAGCGGAGACGGAAAACACTACTGCTATCCACATTTCACATGCGCCGTTGACACAGAAAACATTAAACGTGTGTTTAATGATTGCAGAGACATTATTCAAAGGATGCACCTTCGTCAATATGAATTGTTATAGGTTATCCCCATCGCCGTAATGCAAGTAAATAAAAATATTAATGACTTACTGTTTTAAATATAATTATCAAATGTAATTTGTATTTAAATAGTCCCTTGATTAAAACAAAAAATTCGCTGCATTTAGATCTGGTATGACCTTTCACAAAACTCAACATTAAAGAATAATAAATAAACATGTTAATAACAGACACGCTCGTTTCAATTATTTCAGGACTTCAATTACTGTATCAGGATGCGCCTGTTTTATTTCTTTTATTTTCTATAGTCCCTTGACATGAAGCATTTTAGAGTATTTCCGCTATTACAATCCGTATCCGTGGGCATTTACATTTGCATCTGCATCTGCATTTGCATTTAGGTGCTGTCGCCGCAGGTATCACTAGACGAGTTGGTTGAGGATGCTGAAGCTGGCGGAGGCCTTGTCGATCTCGTCGAAGTTGCGCTTGAGCTTACTGCTCCAGGTGTCCTTGTACAGGGGGTCCATCCTCACCAGGTAGGGCACCAGGTCCCGGTGGTGGCCCGACCCGATCTTGCCGGGCGCGAAGCGATCTCCGCACGGCTTCACGGAGTACTTCGCCTTGAAGTCCGACTGGCTGCACTCGTAGCAGACGACCGTTTGTCCATTGGCAGCCGAAATCAATCTGTGGATCGGGGCATATGTTTCAGTGATTGGGGATTAGTTTCAGTGAGTAATGGTAAATAGGCGGGCAAGCAGGGATAGCCACGTATTAAGCGGATCTGTTATCTGCATATTTACATACTTTATATGCTTTATATATACCCATTTCGATAACATCCGGATAAGACCTGATAGCAGCAGCCCAGTCTCAGATACCTGATAAGCGTGTCGCACGATGGGCATTCACGTGCCACTGTTGAACGTACCACTGTGTAGAACTAACTCACCTCACTATGAAAGGTCCATCGTACTTCTTGGAGCCAGCTTTTTGGGGCAGCATGTGTTTGCGGTAGTAAATGATTAGTGTAAGTCATAGTGTAGTGGGGATAGACTTGGGTATTTACAGAGGGTGAAAGTAAAACTCTTTACAAATGCAATAATTTATTAACAATTAGGAGCTACATCAATTCATATGCGCATATTTAAAGAAAGACCATGCTGCTTATGTACACTTCAGTTTCATGTCGGTCCTCGATATTGTCAAAGTCAATGGAGTGGTGCGAAAGTTGGGGGATTGTGGCATTTCTAGTCGCTTAGGAGCTGTCTATCAAGTGGCGTCCGCTTTATCAAGTGGCCGCCACCAATGCTGTCCAAGCCGCGTTTCGAAACTGTTCTCGAGAAGCGCTCTTGCAAGGACTCGGGGCTCTTGTTTTTGGCCAGGAAAATATTTACATTGCGTTGGAAGAGCTTGTAAAAGTCGTTAAACAACGGCGATGTGGAAAGGTTGTCGTTTGGAAATCCAGTTTGTCGCAAACTCGCGCTGTTTCCGTTACACAACTCTCTTAACGCTGAAAAATCTAATCGAAATAATAAGAAATTAGGATATTAATGGCTTTGTACATAAGCTACACTGTTGGTTAAACTAAATCAAAAGCTCGAGTATATATACAAGTATTAATATCCGAAGTTTGGTTCGAAAATCGCGGATTGTCTCGTTACCTTCACAAAGATATTTTCCATCCAGCAGTTCGTCGTTGGAAATATCCTAAAACATAGTTAGCTATAGTAATTGTAGTCCGGACACACAAGCCCCGTGGCTTTCCGCTGCATATTTCTCGAAAACACTTCAAAAACCCATTCGATGTACGTACCACACTGGGCGCTGCTTGAATATAGTGCAGGAACACCGACACCACCACCAGGAGCACGTATAGATTCATGATTCCAGCCGTTGACCGTTTGCCTGGTGCACTTGGGAACGATTCTCGCTGGGATTTGAAGACGACTGTGCCGCTTTGCCGCGCCGCGGTTCGTTTTATACCCGATTCGGGGCAAACATCCTCTGACTTAAACAGGGTGATGGCAAATTTATGATGCAGATAACCGACGACAGCTAAAAGACCGCAGGAACGCACCCGTTATTAACGGCTTAGTGGCTTGATGGCGATGGCTGTGATGGCGATGGCTGCGGCGATGGCCGTGGGGTGGGTGGGCTACTGCGGTCTCCTTGATGCTCTTAATGCGTCACTTGCACCATATTTCTAGCCACTAATGGTAAGCACTCCCACAAACAGAGTGAGAGTGTCAAGATTTCAGCAAACATGCGTGCACCCGGACATATGTTCGATTATTAGATTTAATTTTCATTGGTGCGACACCATAAAGGTCCCTGTGTCTGCTGCCTTTGTCGTTTCCCGGTTAATTGAGTTAACCGCGAATTCAATTCGTCTGGAAACGGTCTTGGTTGGCTCTGACCAAATGTATAGTAGGTGAATATTTTAAAGTTCGCGCTTGACTTTATAGCGAACATATATCTTCTTTATAAATCGGGCTAGAATTGGCCAGATTCAGAAACAATTATTATGTGGTTGCTCATAACTTACTGTCACTTGCCACAGCAATATTTTATTTCAATTAAAAGACATATTCAAAATCCACTTTTCCGATTCGAAAAGAGTTCAAAAATTTAACCGTTTCAGATACCCCCAACGAGAAAATTAATCGATTCGCACGCAACTGCGACATGAGGCACCCTGTTTCCGGACTATCATAATGTTTTCTTCTTAGTATTTTTCGACTCGTAAAATCGGCACATATATTGCGAAATGTCGAGATTTCTTTTGAACAAAAGATTCGTTCCCAGTTTGGTCCAGGTACGTTCCGGATCCGTCGACATCCGTGCGATGGGCTAACGGCCCGTTAATACTCCTACTTGCAGCAAGACTTCCTGCTCGCCGGCTCATGGATTCCGTCGCAATCTCGAAGGGGAAAGGCCTCCACCCCGATAAACATGTGTGTTATGTTTGTGCCCCAGCAAGAGGTAGGTTCCATTGCCAGATCACGGTTGACCCCAGCTCACTCCAATCCGATCTGTTTTCAAGGCTTGGGTTGTGGAGCGCATGGGGCGGTTTCATAGGATTCTGGACCCCGGACTCAACATACTGGTACCGGTGGCTGACAAAATCAAATACGTCCAGAGCCTGAAGGAAATCGCCATAGATGTGCCCAAACAGAGTGCTATTACCTCCGACAACGTGACCCTGAGCATCGACGGCGTGCTCTACTTGCGCATCATTGATCCATACAAAGGTAGGTCCACAATCCATACGCACCGGCACGTCACCATATCTGTTATATCACCTCACCGTTAAGCGTCGTACGGCGTGGAGGATCCAGAGTTCGCAATAACACAACTGGCCCAGACGACGATGAGATCGGAGCTGGGCAAGATGTCCATGGACAAGGTCTTCCGCGAGAGGGAGTCCCTCAACGTCAGCATCGTGGACTCGATCAACAAGGCCAGCGAGGCGTGGGGCATTGCCTGTCTGCGATACGAGATCCGTGATATCCGAGTAGGTCACATTCTTCTGTTGACTCTAAAGTAGGATGAGTTAATAGCTTCTTCTTTTAGCTGCCCACCAGGGTTCACGAGGCGATGCAGATGCAAGTGGAGGCCGAAAGGCGAAAACGAGCCGCTATTCTGGAATCAGAGGGTGTTCGCGAGGCCGAAATCAACATTGCTGAGGGCAAGCGGAAGTCCAGGATTCTAGCCTCCGGTTAGCGGCAGTGTTCCTCACGGAATGTACACAATACTCATGGTTCCTTCTTCCACAGAGGCCGAGCGCCAGGAGCACATCAACAAGGCTAGCGGAGAGGCGGCTGCCATTATAGCAGTGGCGGATGCCAGAGCACGAAGTCTGCTGGCCATAGCGAAATCCCTATCCCACCTGGTAAGTATTTTGCCAAGAGACTCCACAAACTTTCGAATACGTTTAGGTAGGATGCTAGGCATTTTCCGTTGGAATCGGTGCACACCCTGACAAGCATCACACGACAAACAATAATTTCAATTCGGAGATGTTTCAACCGGAGTATGAACAACGATTGCTTCGGGGCGTCGCCGGCGGAAAGAAGGAGTACCTTGATCTACGCTGCATTCCCACGCGAGCTGGTAATCAGTGGAACCGCAACTTCGCCCTCGCTCCAGGAGACTCCTGTGAGTGCCAGAGCTCTTTGTACTCTTGCCTGTTGCGCAACGAGTTCCTGGACGAGAATATAACGTCATTGGAGAACTGCAAGCAAAGCACACAGGTCCATGCCCAGTCAGAGGAGTTTAAGGAGAGGCATAACAACCGCATCTTTGGATTTGCCAAACACTCTTTGCCGCCTGTGCGTACACCATTCGCCAACATTAGCGAGAGCAGCCAACGACTGCTCAGTATCTCCAAAAGACCCGTGCGCCGCCTGCCACGTCGGCCGTACAAGATACTCGATGCGCCGGAGCTGCAAGATGACTTCTACCTGAATCTCATTGACTGGTCGTCGAAAAACACCCTAGCCGTTGGCCTTGGGTGCTCGGTTTATCTGTGGAGTGCAGTCAGTGGACAGGTGACGCGACTGTGCGACTTCAACAATGAAGACAACCTGGTGACAGCAGTTAGCTGGCACGGTGAGGGCCGTCAGGTGGCCATCGGCACCCAGTCCGGATACGTGACCATTTGGGATGCCGAGCGGCAGAAGCAGTTGAACCGACTGGACGGGCACTCGGCGCGTGTAACTGCGCTAGCTTGGCGTGGCAACCGATTGGCCAGTGGCTCCCGCGACCGCTCCATTTTGCAGCGAGATGTTCGTAATCCCCCCACGCACATAACCCGCTGTTTGCGCGGACACAAGTTAGAGGTGTGTGGCCTACAGTGGTCGCCCAGCAATCGCTACTTGGCCAGCGGTGGCAGCGATAACCGACTGCTGGTTTGGACGGACGACTGGCCAGAGCCCATTTACGCCTTCGACGAGCACAAGGCGGTGGTCAAGGCGCTCGGCTGGTCGCCACATAAATCCGGTCTCCTGGCCAGTGGCGGTGGGTCCGCCGATCAATGCTTGCGCTTTTGGAACGTGCTCACCGGGAAGCTGGTGCAGTGCATCAACACCGGCGCCCAGATCAGCAACCTGGCTTGGGCTAGGGACTCTCGTGAATTGGTGACCACGCACGGACACGCGCAGCCACAGGTCATTGCCTGGCGATATCCCTCGCTGAAGCAGGTGGCCAGGCTGTCCGGGCACACGCAGCGGGTACTCCACCTGTCCGTGAGCCCGGACAACGAGTCCATAGTGACTGGCGGCGCAGATGAGACGCTTCGCTTCTGGACCGTTTTCACCAAACAGCAAACATCCAAGGAGACGAACTCTGGGCTCAGTTTGTTCCAAGGCATAAGATGAGGACTAAATTGCGACGTATTCCTTGTGCTCCGATGAATTATATTTATTACCAGCTAAAGTTTCTTATCTTTCTTGATTTCAAATCGTTGTTTTCGTTTTCTGCATTTTAGGATGGACAGAATGCTGCTTCCCTCACGCTGGCCGAGCAGTATATTGGAGCCTTCAAGAAACTGGCCAAGACGAATAACACCATGATCTTGCCCTCGAATCCTGGCGATGTCAATGGCTTCGTGGCCCAGGCACTGGCGGTGTACAATCACGTTTCCACCTCTAACCAGGCCACCAAGTCTTCGGAAAACGTAAAGGGTGTGGGTGCCTGCTTAAACGCAAAGAGTGTTGAGTACAAGGAGTTGCAAGAGGATAAGAGCAGTGTGAAAATGAATATTGAATAGGAATGAATAAACGGTTGTTGCTATTACATTTGCCCCACTTATCGTAGTTATTTTCAAGGCGAGGTTGTTCGATTTGGTTCAACAAACAACTATTTATTTACTTTGGTAAATACTTCAACAGTCGAACTTCGTGCGACAACCACAAAGCGAAACTCAGTAGAATAAGCGAGCCCGACTGGTGGGCCGTCGCCAAGGGCACAGGCACGTAGTTAAGCAAGGTGGTTACTCCAAGCGTGGCCTGCGTCCAGGCCATGGCCACCACAGCGTTGATGGCCCAGTTGGCGCGCTTGGGCAACTGCATCCGCCTGGTCACCAGCCACAGTGCTGTGGTCAGCGTTACTGTGCTAATACCAAGAATGCGGTGATTGAACTGCACTGTCGTCGGATTCTCGGTGATGTTCTTCTGTATTGGCGCAAACTTCCACATGTCCTCGGGAATCCACTGGTCGCCCATCTTCGGGAACGAGTTGTATACCAGTCCGGCGTCTAGTCCGGCTACAAAGGCTCCAGAAATGGCAGTCAGCAGGACCATTGCCTTTGTCAAATGGGTCAGGCCCTTGATATTAAATGCTTTCTTGGCTTGGATCACGAATGTGTTGGTTGGGATTAGCAGGGACATGGCCCTCGACAGGGAGAGCGAGTACAGGACGAAGGCTGCTGCCAGGTGGGACGCCAATCTATACTGAGAGACCCGCGGCACATCGTTGGGATCCTGGAACCGGTCCTCTAGTCCGGACTTAACCATGTACCACCCCATCAGACCCTGCAGGCCAATCAGAGTGCCCAGCAGCAGAACGCTCTTCTTGGTCTTAGCGCTGAAGTATCCCTTTCTCCAAAAGTAAACGGCGGGCAAGAGGAAGAACCCGCCTATGGCACGTCCCCACATCCTGTGCATGTACTCCATCATGAAGATGAACTTGAACTCCTCCACAGTCATATTCACGTTCTTTCTGAAAGCAGAGGTATACATGTTACTCCAGGCTTTGAAGGAATCTAGGAAAGTACTCACAGCTTGTACTCTGGGTATTGTTGGTAGAGATTAAACTCCTGCAACCATTCCTCCTGGGTTCGGGGCATACGTTCACCCGTCAGCTTCCAAGTTACCATGGACAGTCCGGACTCTGTCAGTCTGGTTACTCCGCCTGGAAGGGATTCACTTTCGTAAGGAACTACAAACTTAATATGCAGTTATTGGTTACCTAGACCAACGGCCACAAACACCATGCCGCTGACTCCCAAGAACCATCTTCCGACTGTTTTGTC
This sequence comes from Drosophila teissieri, assembly GCF_016746235.2. Classification (NCBI taxonomy): domain Eukaryota; kingdom Metazoa; phylum Arthropoda; class Insecta; order Diptera; family Drosophilidae; genus Drosophila; species Drosophila teissieri. The sequence continues at coordinate 22,459,728 of NC_053030.1, forward strand.
GCTTTTCGGCGTGCTGATGGGCTTTATCAAAGGGATTTCCTGCAAGGTAGGGCGTTAACAAATATTACTTTATTTATAACATAACACATTTCTATATGTAATCACTGTCATGATGGCAATGCAACCTTTATCGCTGTTTGCGCAATCGTTTGATGAAGTCGGGGGCCGGGCACCACTAGCTTTATAAGACTGGTTCTCTTCTGGAGCATTCGCAGCATTGTGTTAATTAAGGTTCAGGGAGATCTACGTTAGCTTACAGCAAATATTTAAAGAGATATTTTGGTTTTTAACTATATTTACAAAGCCGCTTGCGAGTGTGACCGCAGCTGCAGGAAATGCAAATATACTGAAATCATTTCGGAATGTTCCGGCGAGTTGTACCGGCTCGAACAGTCTGGCCACTTTATTTTAGCTTTATTAACAAAATAATTTTTGCGGCTTCCAATTTACAATTTCGGCGAATAAAATGGAAACGATATTAAACACGCAGTTCGACCAGCTGCAAAAGGCCATAGAGGGAATCAAGGAGGCGAAGAGCAAGGTAAGTTCGATAAACGTGCCCTTCGCACAGCTCTCAATCCGCCTTTTCCATGAGCAGGGGCAATCTACGGATGAGGCGCGCACTGCGGCCACCTTGATGTTCGTGGCTCTGAAGCACGCCAACCGGGAGGTGAAGCACAAGATTAAGGCCGGCCGGGACAAGCTGCACCTGGAGAAGTGCAAGGTGGACCTCAGCCGGCTGCAACTGCAGAATCTTCTGTACGAGGTGAGCCACCTGAAGAAGGAGATTGTCCGCTGCCAGAAGTTCAAGAGCAGGGACACCAGCTTGGAGCTGCTCTCGGAGGCCGAGTACTCCAGCAATCTGCCAGACATGGCCAACGACGAGGAGGAGTTGTCCAGCCACAAGAAGCACCTTCATCGTCTCGACTGCGAGCTGCGCCTGCGAAAGGAACTCGACAAGCAGTACAGCGCCCTGCTGAGCTCCAAGCAGGAACTGCTCCAGGACAATCTTAGCCACGCTCAGCGATACGTCTCCTTCGCGCCCGCCTTGCGCACCTTGCAGAGCGCCACAAAACCACTGCATGATGCACTGCAACTATCCCTGGACGTGGAATGGAAGTTAAGCGCCGTGGTCAAGTACCTGCCAAAGCCCCTCTACGTTTTGTTCATTGTCCTGCAGTCCCTGCAGCGGGTCAGCGAGGAGCAGTCTTTCACCGCCGAGGTTGTTGGCTATGAGAGCGAGGCCCAAATGCAGGAGTTGCTTAAGGAGAAGAAGTACTCCACATTGAACCACAAACAGACTGAAACGGAAATTGGGGAGCAGGATAAGATTGGGGAGAACAGCTTGGAAGAGGCACTCGCTCCTCATCCACTACACATTTGCTTGACGGTAGGAAGACACTGTTTGCTAGTTCCAAAACATTTATTAACCTGAACTTTCAAGATTGGAGGCGCTGGATCGAATCAGCTCGTTTTGCAAATCCGCTACTTCGACTTGATCAAGTGTGCCACTGTCTGGGGCCAAATTAACTACTCCAGCAATTCCAACAGCCAGGGGTAAGTTTAGAACACACCAAGAAGAGAAGGACATAATTACTTTGTTATTTTCTTCACAGTGATACAAACTTTGTGCACCACCTTTTGCGGCACTTGTTCCCCAATGACTTGGGCAATGAAATACCCATTCCTGGAATTCAACACGAGGTAAGAACTTCGTTTTCCAACGCTGGACAACAAATCAAGAATTGCTCTTTCAGCTCCGAAGCTCGGACTTAACAGCTGAAGAATGTGTGCGCTATCTCAAGGCCAAGGACTTCGGAAAACCCTTCTGTTGGCTGCAAAGTATGTGCTCGATTGCAACCGTCAACAGTTCGATGCTGTACAACCACGAGCTAAACTTGAACAAAAACAACAAGGAGATCATTGACCGCATTGCCAGGCGCTTTAACTCTTGGCAGCGTTTAAGCCAACAGATTCGCGGTCTGACCTACAAGGATATTGATTTGTATAGCTTGAAGGAGAACATCTATCCAGCCGGCCTGTCGTGCAGCCTCGTCCAGTGGACGGCCATCACACATGAGGAGTTTCACTCGCAAATTTCAGACGTACTAAATACCTCGTCAGCCGAAAAGGGTATTACGTACAACTCTTACCGCGCTGTTATCGTACGGGGCTCTGCCAAAATGGAGTGCTTCATCAGAATACCGAGTAATTATCCACTGGAGATGCCTCTATGGATTCTAAATGTGCACTGGAACGGATGCAATACCTCGCAAAACAACTCGGCCATCAAGGTTTGAACTTGTCTAGCTATCTTCGTTCAATTTCCTGCTAAACTTATATTCTTCAGATGATGGAGTTCTGGACCAACTCCCTGCAGCCCAAACACTTGGAGCCCAACGACCGCGTACTGTATGCGCAGCTCTTCCGCACCATCTATAGCTTCGATATATTCCTCGAGACCGAGGGGTCCATGCAGAACACCATTGAGTACAACAAGGAGAAGCCTTACATAAGCGCCTTTGCCAAGCGGAGTCGTTCACGGCCCTACAAATATATCAAGAAGGGATCGGTCTATGCGTTCAAGCAGTGACGGTTGAATTTTGAATGTTGTACAAAGTTTGAATGCGGTTACTAAACGTCTCACAGTTCCGTTTATTACGATTAGTAATACAATAAATAAGTAACATATAAAGCTAGCTACGACCTCATTGGCAGTTGATCTTCTGGGAAGAGGTCGCTGCCAAGGATCCGGGAGGTAGTGCCGTCGCAGAAGGGTTCTCAACCGCCTCCCGACTCTCGTCCGGCATGACTTTGTCCACGACGTGTTTGATGATCAGCCCGTCGTCGCCCAGATAGCAGACAGAGTAGCCATCGTACCACGCCTCCTGATCTTTCAGCACCTCCTTTAGCTGCCAGATCTTGTACTTCCAGAACTGGAACATGACCTTCAGGCCGGAAATGCCCCGTACTCGCCACCTTATCCTCACCGTGTAGTCGTCCTGGTGCTTCGTGATCTTGAGCACCTCGAACTTCACGTACGCGTACTTCAGGTGGCCCACCGTCCGCAGGATGGCGATCTGTTTGACGTAGTGATACAGGCCCACCGTGTGCTTGCCCGTAATGTTGTTCTGGAAGATCAGTCCTGGGCTGTAAATGGAATAGTCCAGGGGCTCCACGAACAGTTTTGGCAGCGTGGTTCTCAGGACCTCGTAGGCCCTGTCCAGATCCTCGGGCTTCCTCTCGTTCTCCTTGGGGTTCCCGGGCACCCTCTCCGCATTGGTGCTCTCGTGGACCCTTCGACTTTGCTGGAGGTTATCGCCGGCATGGCAGATTAACAACTTTTGTGGACCTGTTGCCGGCGCAGCTGCATTTAGCCGCATGGCGGACGCCCACGCCCGCTCCTTGGAGCACCAGTTGGCCATCCAGCTGCTCCTTCTTATTGATGAAATCCCGAAATTTCGCAACATCTTGCAAGGACTTTGTGTGCTTCTTCCTTCAACGGAACTGCGTTTCCCTCGATACAGATCTACCTCGTCTGCAGATCACACCATTCAAATAGTATTCCGATCCTGGTTACTCGTCTGTTTTTCGTTTGCGGCCCTCAGGAATTGGAATTTGACGTGCTCGTGTTTAGGTAACAACATTTGGAAATAAAATACTCGGCAAAAATCATATGGTCGTTGGGGCGCAGTGTGACCAGGTGCCGCGCGTTCGAGTGCCAGTGGTGCTGTTAGGGGAACTCCCGTTGTCTAGGGTTGTCACCACTGCTCAGTTTCGCAAATAAATTTCCGTTACCGGAAGTTATGAAATTTGAAACAAAATCTCTTTTGACAATGGAAAATACACCTTATTTTGGTGGTTTTTCCAGTTATGCAAGCTATTACTTGAAATATAGTGTGTCTTTTTGATTGTGGGATAAGCTACAATACTTTTTCAAGCTTTTTATCTCTGGCTTTTTATGGCTAAGTAAGTTGTTCTTATCATTTTCTAAGTATATACTCTAACTATGAATCCATTGAATCCTGGTACTCCCATCGAATTGAGCCACCCGAGAGACGGGAAACTGTTGCACTTTACAGTACTATATGGTTTTGTGCGCAGACTTCCTGCGCAGACCAATTTGTTACAAGCTCGAATCACACACAAATCTGGGGGCATACACATATATCTGTCTGCAGGTAAACACGTTGTTTACAGCCCCCTATCTATATAACACTAATTTAAGCTAAGGAGCTTTCGCTGGCTGAAAAATCGACTTTTATTTGAGCTTAAACCTATAGAGCCTCGTACTATGACGCGCTAATCGGTGTCCGTATTATTGAGTGCCAAATTCTCGACTTAGTTCCAATGTCTACGCGACTCTGCTAGCCCTAGTATTGAGAAAAATCAATAGGAAGTAAATAAAAATGCTGCATGCGTGAAACTCGCTTGGCGGATACTCTTTAACTACGTATAATCAGTTTTTCTATTGGAAACCGAGGTATCCAACATGTACGGAATCACTCAATCAACTGTAAACGTAAGTACCCCACCGGCTGTCCGGAGTAACTTTCCTTTCCGGATAACTTTCGGACTGAAAGTCCTCTGCGAATATTGATTGGCCTTGAAACCAAACCCACTGCCAATGCGGACTCACCTTCCCTTGCAGAATCAACGCTTTCGAGTTCGTGATATGGATAACGAGCAGATCATGTCCACTTTTGGGAACATAGGTCACCTACTGAACATTGCCGTAGAGCGATTTATAACGATTGGCGAGATCATCGCCGAGGAGAACATCGACATCAAGGGAGACATGTACGAGGCGGCGAAGGAGGCCAGAGATGCGGGTAAGCAGTTATCCTTTCCAGCTTGTTAACGCACCAAACCCTAACGCACTTGACTGGATTGCAGGAAAATCTATTGAACGACTTTGTGATATTTCACCTCTAAGCGGCATGGAGCTGCGCCACCACATCGAGCCCCTGAAGGACTACGGAGCCATCATTTTGGCGGCCCGCTCCCTGCTGTCCTCCGTCACGCGCATCCTACTGCTGGTCGACATCATTGTGGTGAAGAAGCTGCTGACCGCCAAGAAGCGGGCCTCCGAGAGCCTGGAGAAGCTGGAGTCGGTCATGAACTTCACCGAGTTCGTGCGGGCCTTCTCCGTGTTCGGAACGGAAATGATTGAGCTGGCCTACCTCACTGGCCACCATCGCAACTCGTTCAAGGAGGAACGGCGGCGGGCCCAGATGTTTTCGGCACGCCAGATCCTGGAGAAGTCCATCGCCATCCTGCTGACGTCGTCGAAGAACAGCCTGATCCACAGCGACTGCGTGATCGTGAAGGAGAACCGGGACACGGTCTTCTGCCAGATCCGCAGGGCCATGGACCTCATCCACTTCGTGGTGAAGGACAGCATCTTCGACTCGGCCAAGCACATGCCCTTCGAGAAGCAGGCGAGCAACCCGAACTACGAGAACGAGAGCATCTACACGACAATAAAGCGCATTGTGAACCTCATCAAGCGGTACAAGTACCAGATGAGCTACTACGAGGGCTCCGGCGAGGGCAACAACAACTCCGACGCCTATTTCAGTTTCCTGGACGACGACCTGTGGAAGTCGGAGAAGAACCTGCCCTCCGCGGCGGGCGGCGGCGGCCGCATGGTGAACAACACCAACTTCAGGAAGCACCTCAGCTCCGAGAGCCTGGACCTGCGCGAGGAGCTCTCCCTCGCCTTCGAGAAGCTCTTCGAGAAGGCGCACGACTTCACCGACTCGCCCTACATCAGCCACAATCACCGCAAGAACATCCTCTCCTACTGCGACAACTGCAAGCTGGAGTTCGACCTGTACCTGAACACCATCATGAAGGATCAGCACGAGGGCGGCGGAGTCGGCGGAGTTGGTGGAGTCGGAGGTGTGGGTGGAGTAGGAGGCCAGGTGAAGGGTCGCTCAGATCCCGAGCTGGGCATGTTGAGCAGCTTGGAGGAGCTGTGCAAGCAGCTGGTCGTCTCCGTGTCCAGCCAGATCGAGGACTTCAACGAGTCGCTCAAGATCTGCTCCAAGCTGGTCAAGTCGTTCCACGTACTGGCAACGAACTACGACATCGACAATCTGAATCAGCGCTCCACGAAGTTCCACGACTGCTGTGACCACATCTTCGACATCTGCAAGCTGCTGCAGCACATTGCGCCCACGGAGCGGCTGCAGGTGCAGGCCAAGTGCCTGGCCATCAACCTGAGGATCTACGGGCCGCAGGTCTTCATTGCGGCCAAGATCCTGTGGAAGTACTCGAACAGCAGTGCGGCCAACGAGAACTTCGAGTCCTTCTCGGACATGTGGAAGTGGCTGACGAACGAGATCTCCATGATCGCCAAGAAGATCCTCGTTTCAATCAACACCACCAAGAGTGACAGAGAAGCTGATGCTGAGGTGAGTACCACCACCACCACCACCTACCGCCAAGAGTAACCGAGTAATGTGTGTATATCCGATCTTCCCCAGAAATGCGAGAGCTCAGACAAACTAACAAAATCCGGTGTACCTGCAACAGAAGACGGAGAAATGGTTGAGTATTCTGGCCTCGAAGGCAAGAACAACGGAGATCTGAACACATATCAATCAAAATGGAGCGAAGACTTGTCGGACGACAACGACATACTGAAGAGAGCCAAGAACATGTCCGCGATGGCTTTCCTAATGTATCAGTTTACCAAGGGCAACGGTTCTCTAAGAACAACTCAGGATTTGTTTACTCAAGCCGAATATTTTGCGGAGGAGGCCAACCGACTTTACAAAGTCCTCCGCCACTTTTCATACCAGGTAATCGAGCTTATGTTCAAAGGGCTAAGGACCATTCTAATTGTGGAAACTTCTAGGTCCCCGCTAGTGACAACAAAAAGGATCTCCTCAACATTTTAGATAGAGTGCCGACTTTTGTCCAAGCACTCCAGTTTACAGTCAAAGACCACACGGTTGGTAAAGCTGCCACGTTCGTGAAGGTCGATCACGTCATCAGGGAAACCAAAAACCTTATGAACGTTATAAATAAAGTAGTGTCGAAGTGCTTTGAGTGCGCAACTAAGGTAAATAGGCCGAGGCCAGGCCACGCGGCCATTTCCTATATGTAGTGGGTACTACGGGGTACTACTGGGTACTACTGGGTACTTCAGACTCTCGATGTGTATGATTTCTATAGTTTACTGTGATATTAAAGCATGCATTATTACAGGTATGATTTTAGAGCTTTTCGTTCGCAGGAGAAGCGTTTTGGTTTTTGCGGATGTGTTTTTCCCGTTTCTCACTACGAATCTTATAAGTTACCTTTCCAACTTTTACTTTCAAATGCTAATGCTAATGTAGACTGCGCTGTATCTTTCTCTATTACGTATGTATCTTTGTATCTCTGTATCTTTAATGCATTGAATCTTGAGTTGATGTTACTAGCCTGTTAGCCTGATAAGATCCCCTAGTTACTCCCCCAAGTGTTTAACCAATCCAACCCAACTAAACTTTAACTACCAATTGACTTTGGCCACTCGTAAGCCGCAGTGCCAGCTCCTACTACTCCTACTAACACCACCCTAATCCTTGCTCCGCCTTGCAGTACAAACTAAATTTAACTGGGATAACCGGAGGACTCACGTCGGAGCGGTCGAACGAGAACATGGCCGGCGGCATGTGCGATTCCAAGGGGACGACGAGCAGCAGCGACATTCCCTGACATTACGGGATGGCTCGCCGAGCCAAGGGGGATGCACGGAGGACGAGGGTGTCCTTCCTGCTGTTCTGAGAGGAGCAGGAGCCCAGGGGTTTTACTATCGTAGTCTACACTGTTGGCACTGCATTCCATTCTGTGTATTAGTTGCGCCGCTTCTAGCGTTGATTAATGTCGAAAACTTTATTAACTTTATTAACATACGAGTACGAGTACGAGTACGCGTCCAATTAGTTGTTTCAGCAGCACGATCTTATAATGCATATTTTGTTTCACTACATTCGAATGTTACGGCAATAAAGGTAACGCAGATGCAGATATGTATCTCAAGCTCTTTCACTGGGGTCTACAAATCGGTTCGCAGATAGTTCTTACTGCTCTCATTCACCATGTGGGTTTGTGGCACGATGTTGCAGCAGGCTGTCTTCGGTTCCTGGGACAGATTGTACACCTTGAGGGCCACCGTTTCCTTCAACTGGTCCGTTTGGACGGTGGAGCTCCTCAGCTTCAGCAGGTTCTTGAAGAACATCAGGTCCAGAGCGAAGAGGGCTGCGCAGATGAAGGAAAGTGCGCCCAATGCGAAGGCATAGGTCAGAAGATCCTCGGAAAGCTGCTCCACAGTGAAGAATATGAGAAGTCCTGGAGGAGACAGAGACAGTTCAACAGTCTGACATTACATCCCAAGAGTCATATTACCCTCTATGGTGAAGAACAGAACTCCGCAGGTCAGCAGAATGATCTCACAGGTGGCATAGTTCGAGGTGCCCTCGATGATCCTAAAAGGAGATGGACTTCTTACTGGTGAACCATAGTCTCTAGACATTCACCTTGTGAGCAGCAGAACGGCTGCAATGAAGGTGTATCCCAGGAAGGTGAGCGTGCCGAAGTCATCGCCCTCCTTCGACCAGGAGATGCTGTTCAGCAGGGTCCACTCCCTGGACTGCTTCCTGTTGATGGCGAACACCCTTTCCGAGTGCTTGTCCGACAATCTCTTCACAATCAGCGCCGCCACCGTGGCAATCTAATGATTTAGTGGTTTATCACTGTCATTCAATGCAATTCAAAGTGTCCTTGTGCTCAAAGATACTCGCCATCTGGAGAACTTTGGTGCATATGCAAGCTGGTAGCCCCATGTTGGAAGATCTCGACGTGCACTTTGCTACTGAGGCACGTACGTTCCGAATCCGCCTGACCCATGCAAATTTTCTCACATTTGGTTTCGCAGTTTAGCGTGGGAAAGACAAACTCAAAGAAGTTGGCCTCATGGTTCTGCCCATTATAACCCAAACCTTGAACTGCACTGCGAATCGAGTACACTTGAACATCTGTGTTGCTTATGCTTCCTATCAGCAGTGTAAATATTAATATAATAAGTATATAACATATAGTGTGCCTTATAAACAAAAAGCGAGACAAAAGCAGAGGCTCTATGCTCTTTCTTATCAGCGCGATTACAGAAAACAAGCACTGCCATCCGGATTGCGAATACAAGATACTCTGATTAAACTTACTGTAGAGCAGACAAGCTGCTTATGTGGTTCTAGCTTGATTATACTAATTGAACGTCTTATATAGGCTGTGCGAACCTCTCCATGGAGTCCAAGTACCCCACTTTTCCAGGGCTATCAGGCGGGGAAGCCATAAAGTTCATCACGGTGCGATCCTCAGTTTCGTGGAGGCATTCGGACTAGCAACTATCGCAACTAGGCACTTGGCAATTAATAAAATTATAAACGGTTACATATACTATAAAATAATGAGCGTTTGCATAATTGGGGCCGGAACCGCGGGTCTTTGCTGTGCCCGCCACTCGATTGAAAATGGATTCAAGACCACTGTGTTCGAACTATCTGACCGAATCGGCGGAACCTGGGTGTACAATGAGGCAACAGGTGTGGTCAACGGCATCGATGTCCACAGCAGCATGTACAAGAACCTACGGTACGAAAATCTAAATCCAAATCCACGAAAGAACACTTGATATTCTAAGAGCTTTCGGGCTTCTTCAAAGAACCAACTTGCCCAAGGAGGTAATGGGCTTTCCGGACTTCCAAATCGCAGAGAACAAGGCTTCCTATGTGAGATCCGACGAGATCTGCGATTTCCTGAACCAGTACGCGGACCATTTCGAGCTGAAGGAGCACATCAAGTTCAGTACCTACGTTATTCGGGTGCTGCAGAGAAAGACAAAGTGGCAAGTAAGTTGTAGAGTCAGTCTATATAGATATACATACATAGAAACCTAACCGAACCGCTTGCAGGTGCTCTTCAAGGATTTGGTCACGAACAAGATAGAGTTCCAGTACTTCGACAAGGTTCTGGTGGCCAATGGCCACTACCACACCCCGAACTACAGCCAAATTCCGAGTATGGATAGGTTCCAAGGGGAGTTCCTGCACAGCCACGACTTCAGAAGCAGGGAGGTTTTCGAGGGTAACTACAGCAGAACTTGTGTGAGCACAAGAAACTTCTCATGGTACCTGTGCTGCTCTAGGTAAATCCGTTCTGGTCATTGGAGCTGGGCCCAGTGGCATGGACCTGTCCAACATCATTTCCCGATCGGCGGATCGGGTTACCATAAGTCACCACTTGACCGACATCGGCCAGCATATATTCTTCGACAACGTCCAGCAGAAGCCCGATGTCCGGGAGCTGGACGAGAAGGGGGCCCACTTCGTGGACGGATCCTACGAGGAGTTCGACACCGTCTTCTTCTGCACGGGCTACAAGTACGCCTTTCCCTTTCTGACCGTCGACTCGGGCATCTATGTGGAGGACAACTACGTGCAGGAGCTGTACAAGCAGTGCATCAACATCAGGAACCCTTCCATGGCGCTGATTGGACTGCCGTTTTACGTGTGTGCCGCCCAAATGATGGACATCCAGGCGAGGTTCATCATGAGCTACTACACCGGATCCAACGAGCTGCCGTCCACGGAGGACATGCTCAAGGATACCCGGGAAAGGATGGGCAAACTTTGGGAGGCGGGTCTACGGAAACGCCATGCCCACATGCTGGGTCCCAAACAAGTGAGTGGCAAGTTGACTTTATTTCTGTATCTGGTTTTGAATTTTATCCCATTTTCAAGATCGACTATTTTACGGACTTGTCGAATACGGCAGGAATCAAGAACATCAAGCCTGTGATGACCAAGTTGCACAACGAAAGCAGCAAGTGCTTCAATGAGAACTTGCTCCACTTCCGGGAGGACAACTTTGCGATTCTGGATGACGAAACATTCATTAAGCTCAACTAGATCCTGAATGAACCTGAATAACCAATCAATCACAAGACGAATTTTGTTCAAAAACGGTACTTTTCAACTTCCCTTTGCTTTGAAATATATGACATATCTAAAACTTGTACTCCATGGCAGCTTAGTTTGAAAAATTGAACTTTCATGCGCGAACAAACATTTTTTAAACGGCCGCCAAGATTTGTTTGAACATGTTTGTTGGTATTTTTCCAGACAGCTGATTGTGGGCAGCCCACTTTCAGCAGCTCTGGCCACACTCGCCCACCTCCTCGCAATCACCTTCTTGCATAATTTTCGAAACACCTCACTTCGCTTTCAAAGTTCGCTGATTTAGGTCGGGTCTTCAAAAGTGGAAAAGCGCCTCATCATGCAGTGTCCCTTTCTGAATCGCTTCACCGCCAGCTTCATCCGCAACTACGCGGAGACGCTGTGCCAATCCTACGGGAGCCACTGCCCCGTGGTTGGCAAGACCTTGAGCTCGGGCGAGAAGAAACTTTCACTCGTCGCCGCAAGTGTTACAAGGTCTTACTCGACGGGGGCGAACGCCCACGCCAACGTCGCCAGTGCTGCGGGCAATGCTGGTGCCTCCGCACCCGCAACTGCCACCGCCGATCCTGGCAAGGCATCCGCCAAGGAGACCTTCCCCTACGAGCGCTTCTTCAACGAGCAAATCATGAAGAAGAAGCGGGACCACTCCTACAGGGTCTTCAAGAAGGTGAACCGCCTGGCGGGCGACGGGCTCTTCCCCCACGCCCTGGAGTACTCGGAGCGGAGGGAGAAGCCCATCACGGTGTGGTGCTCCAACGACTACCTGGGCATGTCCGCCCACCCCGGCGTCAAGCGGGCCGTCCAGGATGCGCTCAACAGGCATGGCTCGGGGGCTGGCGGCACCAGGAACATCTCGGGCAACTCTCTGCACCATGAGCGCCTCGAGAGCAAGCTGGCTGAGTTGCACCAGAAGGAGGCTGCGCTGCTTTTCACCTCGTGCTTCGTGGCTAACGATTCCACTCTCTTCACGCTCGCCAAGCTTTTGCCTGGATGCGAGATCTTTTCGGACGCAGGCAACCACGCTTCAATGATTATGGGAATCCGGAATAGCGGCGTTCCCAAGCACATCTTCCGGCACAACGACGTGGACCACTTGCATCAGCTGCTGAAGCAGACGGACAAAAGCGTGCCCAAGATCGTCGCATTTGAGACGGTACATTCCATGACGGGTGCTATCTGCCCGCTCGAGGAGCTGCTGGACGTGGCCCACGAGCACGGGGCCATCACGTTCATCGACGAGGTGCACGCCGTAGGATTGTACGGTGACCATGGAGCCGGTGTCGGTGAACGGGATGGAGTGCTGCACAAAATGGACATCATATCGGGCACCCTTGGCAAGGCATTCGGTAACATTGGGGGTTACATAGCTGGCACCCACAACCTGGTCGACATGATCCGCTCGTATGCGGCTGGCTTTATCTTCACCACTTCACTGCCACCCACCGTGCTGTGTGGCGCCCTGGAGGCCGTCAACATCCTGGCATCGGAGGAGGGTCGTCAGCTGCGCCACTTGCACCAGCGGAACGTCTCCTACCTGAAGAGCTTGCTGAAACGAGAAGGTAAGATGAAATCCAATTCTGGCATTTATGTAACCCGAATTGAAGGTTATTCTCGCACTTTCGTTTTATTTTAAGTGGTGGCTATATATAGAAGAAGACACTTAACTTTCAGTTTACTGACTGCATCTATAATTTACCCCATTTCAGGTTTTCCCGTTGAAGAAACCCCCAGCCACATCATTCCCATTAAAATCGGCGACGCTCTGAAGAGCAGTCAAATCTCAAACGTGCTGATCGAACAATTCGGACACTACCTGCAGTCGATCAACTATCCAACTGTCGCCCGGGGCCAGGAGAAACTACGGCTGGCCCCCACCCCGTTCCACACTTTCGAAATGATGAACGCCCTGGTTACCGATCTGAAGAAAGTGTGGGGAATGGTGGACCTGTCTACGAACGTCCCGCTTTCGCCCAAAGCATGCATGTTCTGCAACTCGGAGAGCTGCTGGCACCAGGACACGTCCCCCGACCTGGAATGTGGCATTCCCAACTGCCCTCGCCTGGAGATCTCGGTTGCAGCCTAGTTTCCCCTTTGAAACATGGCCATAAATGAAGCATTCGAAATATTAAGCTATGCCTAAAATTATCTGTGCGGTTTTGGACAAATAAACATTGGTTTTGGTGCAATATATACAACGAAATTTCTATTGGAATGGGCTAAGCTGATTGATGACGCACTTAGGGGTGATAGGACATGGACTTTAGTGTCACCTTCGTTAGGAAGTTGCGTGTTTCACGAGCCAGTTTCATGCAAATGGTATTCAAATTGAGGAATTGCGTGGAAACATTTTCAATGAACCTCGATCCACAGTCATAAGCACTTTGAAAAGATATGAATAGGCGTTTTTCCCCGACATTTATGTGAGTTGGGAAACCTAAAAGGGCTTACCTTGTTAGAAATATTTATATGAAATTAGTTCCATATCAATTTAAGCAGAGGCAGGGTGAATCAGCACAATTATTCCTGATAACCATGACCATCCCATTACGAGCCAATGTTTTTGATAATGCAACTTAGATAATATTCCGATTTTATACACTTTGATTAGAGTAGCTAATGTACACATTTAGTCAGATCCAAAAGGTCAGACCCTAGCCTAACAGCTGGAGATCGTAAACAATGATTCTACCGAACAGATCCGTACTGGACTCGAAGACGAATTTCAGCTTGGAGCAAGGTTTGTCCCGGGCTGCATCCACGATCTGGAAGAGCTGAGGAGAGTTGATGTCTTCTGGGTAAAACGGTTCTTGGTGAACTGGGGCTCCGTCAGCGGAGTACAGGAATATTTCCGATCTTTGGCCAGAGAATCCTCCTTGGAACTGGAAACTAAATCCTGAGATTTTCTGTGGCTCCTCCAAGCTAATGGTTATGAATTGGGGGGTTCCCTGAAACGGGCGCTTGGAGTTAGTAGCTCTCGAACGTAGCTTATATGTATTTCAAAAACTTTGGATACCTCATCTGAATTCCAAGAAGTTTCTTCCCGCGTATCGAACATGAATTGCTTTCCGTGCTGCTTCACATCTTTATTTAAGACCGAGCTCACCCTGAAAACTATATGTTAACTAGGGGATTTACAAAATAAAAGTAAGAGTACCTGACACTGTACTTGACTTTTGTTAAAATATTCATAGTTAAATATAAAAAATGGGAAATAAACAAATCGGGTACCGCGAGGTTAGAGATATTAGAGATGGACAACAATCTGAAATCCCAAAACATATTATACGTACCTTTACTAACAAATTTAAGGAGTTTTTTCTCTAAAAACATACACATTCCTTTAGATTAGATTTTATTAGAAATCTTGTTATATTTTAGAAATAAATCCGTCGGATAAAGATATATCGATATTATTAGCATCTATAATAGTATTGATTTCGCAGCCCTGGTCGAAAAAGCAAAACAGCTGGCAGTTTAAACAACATTTTCATTTTTTTTGTTGACTTATCATAGAAGTTGAGATGATAAAAGCCATACTCGTCTTTAACAATCACGGGAAGCCGAGGCTTTCAAAGTTCTATCAGTATTTCGTAAGTACTGCGACATATAATCGAGTTCTTATTAAACTGGGATTATCATTTGTAGGATGAAAGCCTGCAGCAGCAAATAATCAAGGAGACTTTCCAATTGGTGTCCAAGCGGGATGATAATGTTTGCAACTTTCTGGAGGGCGGGAGGTGAGCAATACTATTAAACATATACCCGAGATATCTAAAAGCCCCTCTTCCTGCCCCAGTTTGATTGGCGGATCGGACTACAAGCTCATCTACAGGCACTATGCCACGCTGTACTTCGTTTTCTGTGTGGACTCCTCGGAGAGCGAACTGGGAATCCTGGACCTGATCCAGGTATTCGTGGAAACCCTCGACAAGTGTTTCGAAAACGTGTGTGAGCTGGACCTGATATTCCACGCCGATGCCGTCCACCACATCCTCTCAGGTTGGGAGAGCAATCCTTCGCAATCCATTCAGATTGATCATGACTTTGTTTCAGAACTGGTAATGGGCGGAATGGTCCTGCAGACAAATATGAACGACATAATGGCCAGGATCGAGGAGCAGAACAAGATCGTCAAGCAGGAGGCGGGCATCTCGGCTGCACCTGCCCGAGCTGTGAGCGCCGTGAAGAGTATGAACATTCCGCAACAGATTAAAGACATAAAGCTACCTGATCTGCCACAGGCCATTAAGGACTTTAAGTTCTGACAAATGTACGTCTGATAAGTATCTCGTCTAATTGTAATCTGTTGAATCTAGTGCTTTTCGCAGTCCTTCATGAATTTCCAACAGCTGTCGACTGTTTCGTAATATTAGGACCCACGTACTCTATATATCTCCCTTACCATAATAAAAATGCTAATGAATTACCAGTAGCAAATACGAGTCTCAAGTTTTTGATAGCTTAACAATGCGAAGTCTAACCACTTCCGTTTTATATTGAAAGGTGTTTAAAATGTACATACAAAGTGTCTTGCGATGAAGTCTTTGAATGATCTGTGTGCTGCTTCTATTAAAGATTTACATTAAAAGGATGTCCATTGTATTAAACATGTACAGAATTCTACAATCAACTGTTTGTAAGATCATCTTCTTCGCCGACTTCCAGCATAACTTGCATTATTTTCCGCTTCAGCCTCTTGCGCGAAACTTCAGAGTTCAGGTTGCGGAATTCACTGGCGATTAGTTCTCCAAAAGCGTCCCATTGATCCCGACCACTGGATGGTATGTGGACGGGAGCTGGAGTTGCGGGAGCTTCGACTGTTCGAATTGGATCAAACAATTTGAAAGGCGGCGCAGGTTCTGGAGGCATCGGAATGGGTTCGCTGACCTTTGGAGGCTCACTTGTTTCTGCATCGTTATCTATAAATTTGGATTCAAGGCTTTCTATTGAGGGTTGGCTCTGCATTTCCACATCCTGATCTGGGTAGCACATTTCCAGCTTCGACACCAATTTCTACCAAAAACAAAAGCCCAGAATAGATTGTTTAACTTATGGCATAAAGATTTCGATTTAAGTAGCCCACCTTGCCCGGAAGACCTTGTTGATATCCTGGTCGCGGTTCTATAACAGATCGCAGAAACATCAGCGTTTTGAAGTGCTCCCATCGACAAGCCTTCTCGGAATCTCGATCTCCTCCAGACTCCTCGAGCCTCCTCTCCAATTTCTTAAGCTCCGCATTGAATTGGTTGCGCAGGTTGTGCACCTTTTTGCCATAGTCGTGTTTCGTTATCCCGAGGGAAGCGCAGATGGAATCGATGGCTTTAGCCCTGCAATCCTTGTTTTTATATAGCTCGGAATAGTGGTTCCACAAACAATCCGATGAGCGGTAAAGTTCGATTAGCTTGGCGATCTTCTCACGCGTCCAAATCGTCTGCTTTCTCTTCTGTCTTCTGGTCAGTTGCGTATCGCCCAGATCTGCGGAATTATTTGGCATTTCAGCAAACTAACAAATTGTAAATATGCATTGAATTTTATTGCAGTGCAGATTGGGGATGGGCGAGTCCGAACTATCGATAAGCATATAGCCATCAATAACAATGCTGTACTTGTTTTAGTATTTTTTGAAACAAGGCAAGCGAAGAATATTTTGTTGTTCTACCAAAAAGAAAGTTATTTCTCTCAAAGTTATATTGCTAGCGTAATGTCAATTACGAATTTAGTTTTAACTATTTGACTAAATACAAAGTAAGAGCAATCGATAACTACAAAATTAAAATCCGATAGCTCCGCACACGCATTCGGTCGCATCTTTTGCACCTATCGACTAGTCGATATATCTCATCGCAATTAAATAGATGTACTTCAGTATATAAATAAAATAAAGTAAAATAAGCAAATCCGCTGGAATATGCATTCGCGCTAGCCGAAAACAATTGGAAAATGTGTGCGGGACGCCAGGAACGATTATAGACCGTTTTCCGTGCTGGCTATGGTGACGAGGCTCCACAGAACTGATAAATCCTAGGCCGACGCCCACTGAACACAGTTTCCTGTACAGGAGTGTAGTTTTGGATAAACGCAATTTGGGTAATTAGGGAGAGGTAGTCGCGCACCTGGCAGTACAGTATCTCCACTCTCGATTCCAGACACTCCGGATAGGGCGCTAGCGAGCCCCGAACGTAAGCGCAATGTCACAAGTAATACCAAACACGCCCACACCCCAAATGCTGACGACATCAACGCCCATAGAACCCATGAAACCACCACCAGCGTTTCCCACGCTGAGCGGCGCAAACATACACGAGCAGGCGTCCGATTTGATACTGCGGGCCTCGACGATTTTCGGGGACCTGAAGCACGACGAGGCGAATGTGGAGAATGTGCCCCATCACGGAGTTGAGACTGAGCTGGAGGATGACCCGCTTTACGCCGGGAATGGCAGCTCCAAGATCCGGATAACGCCGAGTGTAAAGCTAATGGCCACGCCACACGCCTCCGATCCCAAGCGCAAGTTCGTCTGCCCGTATGACAACTGTACAAAGAGCTATGGCAAGAGCTCCCACCTGCGGTCCCACCTCACCTGGCACACGGGCATCAAGCCCTTCGTCTGCAGCGAGCCAAAGTGCGGCAAAGGATTCACGCGCTCCGATGAGCTCAACCGGCACCTGCGGACGCACACTGGCGAGAAGCCTTTCGAGTGCATCCAGTGCACCAAGAAGTTTTCCCGCAGCGACCACCTCACCAAGCACCTTGCTACCCACGATCGCCAGCTGAAGGGCAGCACCCCAAAGCGAACGGTACCAAGCAGCAGTGGCGTAGTTCGGCTCAAGCCCTCTAAGAAGCAGACTCAGTCGGAGTCGGAGTCGGACTCGGGATTCCACTTCATGGCCGCCATGGTTGGGTGCGGGGACCCAAGCATGGAGCACCACCATCAGCAGCAGCATAACCACCACCAGCAGCCCACGCACATGCTCGACACCCACCACAAGCCGCTAAAGATCAAGCTGGAGCGGTCGGAGCACAGCGACAAGTACGAGATCGTGACTCCTGATCATCACCCGCTGGAGAACCATGGCCACAACCAGAGCCAACTGCCGGATTTCCTTAACCAGGCCAAGCCCGAGGTAAAATACGAGCCGACCGAAGAAATTGTAAATACCCTCTCTCAGTTACCGCCGGCGGACGGACCCGGCACGTACGGAATGCCCCAGTTTGTCCAGGATCGGCCCTTCCACTGCCGGCAGTGCGAGAAGCGGTTCAAGCGGCAGGACGACCTCAACCGGCATATACGAACGCACACTGGGGAGAAGCCCTACGCCTGTCCGCAGTGCTGTCGCCGGTTTGTGAGGAGCGACCACTTGAAAAAGCACCAGCAGACGCATTTGAAGATACGATAGTTTCATAGTAATACTCCTTAAGTCGCTAGCCATCCTAGCCATGGCATCCGCATCCAATCTATGTTGGCTACCACACGGACGTGTGTCGGGTGAGGCACACAGTACAATAAAATTAAATAAATTCGCAATCCAACTGTATTCCTATGCAAGATCAACGCTGGCTCTCAAATCTCAATTTGTATGTATGTAAATAAGTCGTATGCAATTTAATTTTAGCTCTAACTGTTTGTGTTTGCCAGAACATGAAGATATACATATGTATTTCTAAAACTCTTGCTGTTTCTTACTTTCTGGCTATTAAGCTCCCCGTATCTATTAATATAATTTATTTTAGTAAAATTATTGTACATATTTGTGGGACAGTGGACTCATATGGGATCGATCCTAGTGGGAATTTGGAAAATAGTAAGGAATCGTATGAAGAATGAATAATAGATATATAATATCTGATAAATCCAAGAATCATCGTCTATCGGTTCGGATGATAGAAGCGCTTTATCGATAATAACACTGCCATCCCCATTGGCATTTGATTTCGAGTTTCAAGCAATGTTTTGTATCGTCTAAGGTAATTACACACAAACGATGTGCGATTTTGACGCCTTGTGGGCGGATGTACTGAGAATCTTTCCGGTTTTGGGCGGAGCGGTAGGTTTATTCCTTCGGTTCAGTAATAAGGATTGGTCCTAGCACTCAGCAACTTTTACAGAACGCCATATCCAATGACCCGGTTGATGAGAAGGTATTCCAAAATGTTCGCCAGCACCTGAAGATGTTGGGGAGCATAGACACCTTTGCGGCGCTGGTGGACCTGGAAATCCAGTCGGCCATTCGAAATGTCCTGGTGCCCAAGTTCTGGAAGCACTTCCATGCCGGCTTGGTCTCGTCTGAATTGCAGAGCGGCATTAACGACCAAGCTCTGGCCATAGAAGCCCTGCCCGATAAGAACCGACTGTTCACCCAGTTCATAGATGCCATCAATGAGCTGCACGACGGCTTTCAGAGCCTGATGCAGGTGAAGCCCAGGCTGATCCAGCTAGTTGGAACTGAGGGAAAGCCCGCGGCTAAGACGGTGAAGCTGATGCAGGAGGATGGCATCAAGAACTGCTTGAGGGACTCATTGCTGGCTCAACTGCCACCCACTTTCAGTGTGGTCGTTGGGGCCTTCTACTGGGTGCACTTTAAGCTCTTCACCAAGGCCTCAAATCTCGCTTTGACCACAGTTGGTATGATTTAGACACATAGCCATGTTGGTTGCATACTTACTTTCTTTCCCCATCAGACTCGGATGTTTTTGATGAGCTCCTCTGCGTTGGCTGCAACTTCGACGCAGAGCAGTGTTGCTGCCAAAGGCTGACGGATATGGTTAACAAGACCAACATGAAACTCTTCGAGATGAACCTCATAGACCGTCTAACTGGAAGTGCTCTGACGGCTCTCATCAAGCTGAAAATCAAGGAGCACATCAACGACACATGCATGGGAATTTTCGACAGAAGTCACCTTAAGCAGCTAGAAACTGTGAGTGGAATAGGATTTCATCTTGGAACACTTACTAACTACCTTTGTAGTGGCTGTCGGATGTTATAATGTCCTGGCTGACAAACATATTCACAGAGTGGAAGACTAAGGACAGCATAAGCGATATCGAAGTTCCAGAGTCTGTAAAATCCTTCAAAGTTAAACTGACTTACTTTATGTACGAGACCTTTGCGCAAAGCGTTATTGGTCAGTTTTTCAGCATTATAATTGGTATGTGTCCTCAGAATCAGTCCAAAGGATCTTAACAATATGCCTTTATTTGTAAACAGACTATCCAGATTCCATTCCGGCTATAGATGACTTGAAGATCTGCATGGAGAAAATTGATATGCGAGTCTACCTCACTGAATCCCTTAGGAGTTCGCTAGAGGCAAGGATTCTGCATCCTGGAGTCAACACCATGGACATATTAACCGGTTACGTGGCAGCCATCAAAGCTATTCGCCATCTGGATAGCACCGGAGTCATCTTAGAGATGGTAACGGCACCAATCAAAGATTACCTGAGGAAACGAAACGACACAGTGCGACGCGTAGTCACTGGGCTGACTGAAGAGGGACCCACGGACTTGTCCGAGGAACTCGCCAAGGGAGAATCAATTAAGGAATGCAAGGACTCGGGTGCCGATGAGTTCAGCAACTGGGAAAATTGGGAGCCGGATCCGTTTGGAATAGATGCCAGTATCATGCAGTACAACAGCTCACGGAAAATGAGGTCGGCTGACATTATTTCGATGGTGGTTGACATATACGGCAGTAAGGAGTTGTTCATGACAGAGTATCGCAACCTAATGGCAGATAGACTGCTGGCCCAGTTAGATTTCAATTCCGAAAAGGAAATTCGAAATCTGGAACTGCTCAAGATCCGCTTTGGCGAATCACTGCTGCATAGCTGTGAGGTGATGTTGAAAGACGTAACCGATTCTAAGCGAATTAACGCGCACATCCACAGCGATGGCAACCGAACTGAAAGTGGGTTACTTTTCACCTTTCAATTGTATACTTGACCTTAAACAAACCATCTCATTTTAGATCAGTTATTCGAAATCTCCTCGCTTATTGTTTCTGCCCAGTTTTGGCCGTCCTTCAACAAAGAAAGCCTCCAACTTCCTGAGGAGATTGAGAATGAGTTCAAGAAGTACACCAAGGCCTATGAGGCTTACAAGGGTAACCGCACGCTTAACTGGCGTACAGTGACTGGTCGAGTGAATATTGAAATCGAGATCGGAGACAGAACCATGGAAATGGTTGTGAGCCCCATTTTGGCGGTTATTATATACCACTTCCAAAATAAGAGTGAGTTTTAACTTAGCAGTCAGATTCATCAGTTCTACAACCGCATGATTACATTTTTTAGATGAATGGACTATCGAGGATCTCAGTTCCATTACGAAAGTTCCACCCTCTGCACTGCGACGCCGTCTGAGTTTTTGGCAAAACCACGGATTGATCTCGGAAACGACACCCGGAGTTTTCACTCTGTTGGAAAAGGAATCGGAAAAGTCTCAGTTCGAGGACATGAGCCTCGCAGAAGCTGACGAAGAGGATTTGGAATCCGCAATGGCTTCGGCCAGCGATCAAAGGGAAGAGGAACTCCAAGTAAGTGTGGTTAACAGTGTCATCTTTCTGTTTTTCTCATGCAATTATGCTTTGCAGGTTTTTTGGTCCTATATTGTTGGAATGCTCACGAATCTGGACTCCATGCCAATTGACCGAATCCACCAGATGCTGAAGCTGTTTGCCTCCCACAGCGGCGGAGTGGAGTTTACTCAGGAAGAGCTGAAACACTTTTTGCAGCGAAAAGTCAGAGAGCACAAGCTTATATTCTCGGGTGGAGTTTATCAATTGGCAAAATAAGTTGCGGAGATTACCAAAACCAAGTTGCAAACGACTGAAGAAATCATGAAATAAATAATGAATAAACGTGATAACGTTTATGAAATTTACTGTTCCATGTTTAACGTAGATTTTTTCCAAACTGTCGTGTTATCTATTTCTATTCTGAGCTTATCTCTCCTCAGTCACGTACACACAAATCCCTTTGCCCAAACTTGTTTGGCTTGAGAACACACAGAAAAATACGTCTAATGCTTAATTTATTTAAAGTTATATTAAGGTATATGCTAATCCCGTTATCAACAAATTCAAACTTCTTAGGGCTCTAAAACTAAAAGCGAAGAAAAGTGTACTTGGTTTTGAAATTACAGGGTTAAACAGTTTTTGGCTTCATAAAATCAATCACGAAAGCAGTGACTAAGTCGATCACTTTATACACGCAAACAACTTGTGCTTAATTTAATGTTGTAATCGTTCTAAACTGTAATCTGTACATCAAAAGTTACATCAGGTATGTGGACCGGCTAGTCCTCATGCAAGAATCGAGCCTGATAGACACGTTCTCGATGAACTGGGGTCAGGACGGCGTTCAGAATGGGTGAAATCCGTCGAATCCGCTGCTGAAAGCGATCCCGATCTCGCGCCATTACCTGCCATTCGCTCTTCCTGGCAGCTCGATAAGCATAGTCCCAGGCGAGCATTACGTGAACTTCGGGTTTCATGTTGAAACGAACCTGTGGGCATTAATTGTTCATTAGATACTCCAATTTATGCCGCGCAACAACTCACCTTCTTGACGGGAGTCGAGCTGTCGTCGCTGCACTGGCAATCCTTTAGCTCCTCGGTATTCTCATCCTCGCCGCATGCTGTAAACTGCACGCTGCTGCTGTCGTCATCATCATCATCCTCGTCGTCGTCTTCCTCAACATCCTCATCCTCCTCCTCTGCGTCGTCCTCGAAGCAAATGAAGCTGTCCTCACTGCACTCAGAAATACTACGCTGCCGCTGCAAGGAGCTCTTGGCAGTCGATGCTCCCGAACTGCCTGCGTTGTTATTCCGGTCACTGGAGACTTGACTAGTGGGGCACTCCTCCGCGGTATCCTTAAAGCCGTGGTGCGGATGCAGGTCAATAAAGAAGTAGCACGAGGACGGCACGCAACGCCGCAAGGCGTCCAGCTCAATTCCCGCCATCTTGGCGCCCGGCGGACTCTGGGCGTTGACGCACTTGTGCAGGGCGGTTTGCATTTGAGTTACTACGTCCATGGCCATTAGCTTGAAGGACATCATGGTGGCCAGCGGATCTAGGGGGTCTGGCTGCAGGGTTGGGATTCTCAAATCCTCGGGGACCTCGAGCGGCTTGACCTCGGGTGCCTCCTTATGCACCTTGTTTGGCTTCCACAGGGAGCGTGATCCAGCAGGGAGGGGACGTGACGGCCCGCACCGATATTGCTCGTAGATGGGAGAACTCATTTTTGCAATCAGGCGGAGAACAAAGAGGAAGGGGTCAAACAGCGCGCCCATAAGGGTGTGAAATGGCGACATCTGAACTTAAAGACACAATTATGCTCTTGGTGTGGTGGGAATCCCTTGCGAATGGCCATTTTCTTGAACTTGGCTTTGGGGGGCATGGTGGCCAGCTTAATTTGAGACACATTTTTCCATGATTACTGCGATTAACTAATGTAATATGGAGTGAAGTGGCGAAATGTTACGTATGTCGTGCAACTGATCCTTTGCACTTTAATGTTTTTTCAGTTGTAGGCTAGTTCTGCTTTCGTTTCTAGCGTATATAGCGAGATATAAAGTCCAGGCACAATAATATTCAGAGTTTTACACGTTTTATACCAGAATAGTTCCATACTTTTTCACTAGAGCTGAAAATTTATCGATAACAGACGTTGAATCACCTTGGGTATTGTTGTTTTTGTGACCATTCACTTTCGCACCCGACCAATTTTTCACATTCACAACGGACAGCTTCTGTCTATCGATAAGCATATTTTATGAATTTTATTTTGTGAATTTTTTAATCGGGCTATCGAGTTTTATTAAGAACAATAGGTTTTTATGAAAATGATTTGTTTTAAAACTATATTAAGTTTGTTTTTATATATTTAAATATTGCGTATATATTGATTGACAATATTATAATTGTTGAAAATTTGATTTTCCTCGGAATTAACTATTTTAAAGTTCAGTTAATCATATTCAGATAATTGTTTAATAGAACCATATTGACAACTTGTGATGAGTTTAATCTTGCTTAAAATTGATGTAACACCGATGTACAAATTGATGAATCATAAACTCTTAGAAAGCCAATAATTTCAAAATTGATCATGTTCTGAATGATTGATGATTCAGTGTTCATGAGTTTGGTTTTTGCGGAGTCATCGATGAACGTAGAACACCAAGGCACAGATCAAGTTATACTACTCCAATTAGAAAAAAATATGTAGAGAAGAAACATTTGTTTATTTTGTAATAAATAAATTGAGAATAAAATGTGAATATATTTCGAAATATTTCGCAGCCTTAAAACTTAAGATGAAATATTGCAGTCGCAGCGATCAACTCGATTACTTCCGTGTGTCCGAGCACAATTAAATCATGCATACTCGTATGTACAATGCATGTACATACGTACATATGTACATGGTTCTTTAACCGATATTTATACCTGACACTGTATGAAAATGCAAGTGCATGTTCCGCTGCGTCATTCCGTAGATAAATAGTATGGAGTACATATATACAGCGTACTTGTATCTGTCAATATGTATAGTTATCTCTATATTCTCGCATAATACTAGAGTGCTCTACGTTAACTGCACGCCAGTTCTGCATATTATACGAGATCTTGATCTAGCATAGTGCCTGCATACATATATGTGTGTAGGTGTAGGCATGCATATAATATCAGATATTTACGTATAATATTCAGATTTTCCGCACTTAAAAGCGTTCAGAGTCGTCTGAAATAAACAGAAGTCGGATTGATATTCATGCGCACATACATCACACGCATATATATGTATGTACGTACGAGCATGTGTATTTATTCTCGACAGTATGTGCACACAGCACAAGCACACGTACAGATTAAGCAGCCATATGATTAATACACAGCGGAACAGCTGATTCATAAGCGTACATGTACACACCCCTCCTGCACCCTCCCCGCAAGTCCAGTTACTCACACACCAGCTGGTTGATATCACACACACACACACACACGCTCTCGCAAAACCTGCGCTCTTTCGCTCTCTGGCACGCACACAGCGACAGCGCGTATATCTGTTGCTGCATGGGTGCATGTATATGTATATGTATGTGTACGTGCTGCGGAATCGAATCAAATCGTAAGTAAAGTAAACTTTGCAGTCAGTTCACTTGAACAGCTGTGAGCGATCGACGTTGGTCGGGAAGCAATCACAAACACAAACACAAGCACACACACCCACACAGAGAGAGCAGAGCCATATATGCTGTATATGCAAGGCATATATGCATAATTACATACAGCGCAGTACATGGGGGCTGCATAAGAAACAAGCACAACAAAATCACAAATACACAAATGTACAACAAAATACGTAAAAACGTAAAATCTTTTGCGTAGTTCATTCGCTCGCGTCGCGCTCGTTTCTTCACTTACTCCACTCCACTCCAATCCGATTCCACTTCCAATCCAAACCCAACTCGTATCTCATCGCTTCGGTTTCGTTGCGTTGCGTTGCGCTGCGCCGAGAGTTTCGTTTCGTTTTCGGTGCTTCTTCAGTTCACAGTTCAGTTCAGTTCGGTTGGGATTCAGTTGGATTCGAATCGATGTTTAGTGTAGATTGGCCAGGACACGGAGAACCCAACTCAACTAAACGCGGCGTGTAGAACCATTCGACTAACTAAGTCTAGCCAAGTCTAGTAACTCTGTCTAGAAACCTAAGTGCGTGTAAACCGTGGCAAAGCCAAAGAGCTGAGATATAAGCAACCGATCCCGCTTATTGTCGAGTGATAACACCGAGACCGAGACCGAGATTGGCCAGAAACATTCGGAACCAGCTGGAGTTCAAACATCAAAACATTATCAAAACATTTGTGTTTCAAAATCAACACGTAAACGTAAAGCAAACAAACACAGTCGAAAGCGCGAGTGCAGCAGTATTAGTAGTGACCACACACAGATACACACACACATATCATTACATACGTGTGTAACTCTCTGCACATAAATGCGAGCCAATCTATTTAATTCAGTTTCAGTGCATTTATAAATTAATAAAATTTACCAAGTGCGAGAGTGAGGGAGCGACACGGACACGCACACCTATGCAAGCTCATTACACGGACGCAGCGAACGTGAGTCTTGGAATATTGCAAACAACAACAAAAGCAGCAGCAGCAGCAGCAACAACAACAAAACATAAAGCGAAACAGCAAAAAATAAATAAATAACGAGGAACCAGTTTCACCTTGAGGAGCAATACCTAGTGCACACTCACACTCGCACTCACACACGCGCAGCGCACATGTGCAGCAGTGTGCGCCAAATGAAACAGAAACAGCCCGATCTTACTGCGACCACGGACACATAGTGCATATAGTGCACATTGTACACATAGTACACATAGTGCACAGCCTAGAGTGCCCACAGTAGACATAGTGCCCACCACATAATTTCGTGATAAAGCCCCGGAGAACCGGAGCATCGGAGCATCGGAGCATCGGGCATCGGAGAATCGGAGCGCTCCGCCTTATCGGCAAGCCACTGCCACTGGTTCGGCTACTATGCTCCAGCGGGGATCGGGACATCATCGCTGGGATAGAGACACCGAGACCAGGACTGGGATGCAGTTGCAGCAGCGGCCCCAAACGCACTGAAAGATGATAGCTAAGCCCAACCAGGCCACCACCACCACCGAACCACCATTGAGCTTGCGCCCCGGAACAGTGCCAACGGTTCCAGCAACCACCCCAGCCACATCGGCCAGACCAGCCACATCAGCCAGACCAGCGACCATCCAGCGAAGGAATCCAGCCCCGAAAGCGGACTCACCACCCCACACTTTGCCACCGTTCTCGCCATCGCCATCGCCAGCGCCTTCGCTTTTGCCTTCGCCTTTGCCAGCGCAAACCCCAGAAGCGCAAAAAACACAAAGCCAGCCAACTATTACTCATCCAGCGGCTGTGACTTCGCCTTCCGCGCCTGTTGCTGCAGCTGCACCGAAGCGCCCCAAGACCCCGGAACCCCGGAGCACCCACACTTACAGCCCCGACCACAGCCCCACCACCAGCCAGCTCGTCACCCCCCCAACCGAATCCGAATCCGAATCCGAAATGGACGGCGAAAGATCTCCGAGCCACAGCGGCCATGAAATGACACTGAGCATGAACGGCATCGATTCCAGCCTGGTGTTCGGATCTGCACGGGTTCCTGTCAACTCCAGCACCCCGTACTCGGATGCGACTCGAGTGAGTAACACAGTCTACACTGAGGGAAATTTCCAATTGGGTGCTTGACGATTTTGTGCTTTAATAGAGGTAGGCCTGATCTTCCATACCATTTACCCAGAGATTCTGTCCGAACGGGCGGAGATTCATTTGGTGAAGTCACCATCACCACTTGGCCATTCGTCCGATAGGAATATCCGCTCCATCACCACGACAGCGATGCAGTTCTTATCGCCTCTAATGGGAACTATTTATGTAGATAATCGCACCCAGCTGTCTCGGTCTCGGCAAGGCGAACTAGTTGATATTCGGCAGGGAGACCTACTTAGAGAGCCCACACAAATACTTTGCTCGCCGGACAGGTCAACAAAAGTTTGACTGATAAGATTCGTCGAGATTAGATTCAAGTTTTTTGCGATTATTTTCTTTGTTTACAAATACCAGCAGGCAAAACAATAATGGCAGATTAGCAATTGAATTGTAGCTCAAACTCGCTGCTGACTTGATATGATGAAATAGCCAGGATTGATGGATGGTTAAGTGCTGATGAGTCCCGACCGTGGATACACGGGTACATAGATCCATAGATATACAGATACATAGATACATCGATACACGGATTCATTCGTGGAGCGCATGGAAGTGCAGTTTTTGTCCCCGTGCATTTCATTTACGGGGCGGTTGTACCCGCGTTTCGTTTCCCCGATGACTCACAGTATTTGTCGAGCTTGCATATATGTAGCCTGTAGATATGTATATGTATCTGGTGCCAGAGTGCGGATGGATATGGATATGTTGGTCGGGCGGATAGTACTTTTATATTTTGTGAGCAATACGTCGTATGCTGATATGATTTCGTCGGAACAGCTCGCCAGTTCCCTATGGCGATCTAGCCATCTACCCATCTATTCGTCATCTTGTTTACCGGCCACCTGGGCGGGGAAATCAAGAACGCACTATCTACCTAACTGGAAATTCGAAATTTAGCAAATGAGCGTAGTATTCGAGTGCGACTCACCACACACACAGCACTCACAGCACTCACAGCACTCATAGCACATTTGGTGCATTGACCTTGCTTAGCAGTTTGTTTTTTACGGTTATTAGTGCGGACGGATGGAGGAGGCAATGGCTTCGCCTTTGCCATTGCCTTTCGCCTTTGGCGTCACGAACAGAACGCTCAATTGCGTATTACTCGCATATATAGAGCTGGCAACTGGGAGCTGGGCACGGGAACTGGGAACTGGGAACTGGGAACAGGGCATTGGGAAGCGGGTACACACGAACTGAGTCGTTGACTTCTGCGACTACATGTTTATCTGTGCTGCAAAAAAGCGTGTTTAATATAGTATTCGAGCTGATGACCTTAGGATCTAAGCGTAAGAACGGTTAAAATCGAAAGCCCCAGCTCCAGCCCCATTTCATCACTTTTACTTGTTCCCCGAAGAGCGAGCGCACATAGATACATCGCTGCATGTGTATCTGTATCTGTATCTGTATCTGTAAATGTATCTGTATGGCACGGATGCGGGTGTCTGCAAACTGGAGCCCTTCTGCTCCCTGCTCCTCGCAGCCGTGTATGTGGATGTGTATGTGTGTGTTTGTGTGCTTTGGGCCCGGGTGTGAGTGCGAGTGTGTTGTGTTGTGTCTACAAGAGTCGGGCTGCTTATTAGACTTGAACTGAACCGTCTGACTGACGACGTCGGCGACATTGAGAGTGAGTTTCGGAGCAGAGTTGCGAGGGCAAAGGCAACAGCAACAGAATGGCAGAGTGGCAGTGGCAGTGGCAATGGCTGAGCCAATGGCTGAGGCAATGGCCGATGGAGCATCGCATCCCGTCGGCCCCAATACCACGTCTGCTCCACTCAGCCCGCTCAGCTTTCGCAGCGCGAGTCGGTTCAGCTCGGAGCGCCAAGGGTATCGCCTCTGCTTCGGATGTGGATGAACTCGCGAGGTGCACGAACTGCTGCAAGGTCGAAGTTAACGCTATTAATAGGTGGTTTCTGCCGTCTCTCGCGGCGTGAATAAAACGGTTATTCACATTGGCCAAACGAGGCGGCGCGTCACCGCTATGACCTATTCCAAGTCAGTCTTCCTGGCCTCGCGAGCCCAGTTTCCACATGGCTACTTACACATGAGATCAGCCTGGATCGGATGGTCAAATGCTTGGGATGGTTGGGTTAGTCGGGATGCTTAGGGACCCGATGAAGGGGCAACCAGGAAGCGGACCCACTTGTCCGAGCATCTTAACAGTCGAACAGAAACACACACACATGTACACCGAGCAGAAACACATTTCAATACGAGTGCACACAGACACGACACAAACCATATTTCGTTTTAGGAGCGTTTTATTAACCTTGGCGAGGGACATTGAACTTCAAACGCTGCGGATACGTATTTCGCACAGATACAAACGCATGCATACCGCCATAGACAAGGCGGTATACGCGGTGCATGAACGATATATGTCGGCCACACAGGCGAACTGCTCAGATGTACTATATAATAAGTACGTATATATGTGTATATATTGTACACCACTGGCGTGAATTCGTTTCCTAACTCTTTATCTGCGATACGTTAATATGCAGTCAGTCGGCATTTATATACGCAGGTACAATAGGTAAATGTGTTTTTCGCATGAACGAATTAACGGAGCGTATCTGCCTACATATTTGCGGTTTCCGAAAGCTAAAGCAAATTTCGTTGTTCCATAACTTTGTGGAAACAAGGGAGTGCAGTAATTTATGGGCTCTGAAATGCCGGAAGTATATTCAATATTACTCACTCACTCACTCACTTTCCTTGCGCTGCGCTGCACTTTTCGCCTGGCCTAGGGTAATATCTATGGGCTTAGCTGGGTGGGGATTACCAGGCACATCTAAGATACTTATAACTACTTACCACTTGTGCTGATAGGATCCAACGAAATTGAGGCGATAGTAAAACCCCGCTTTCCTTTCCTCTCCCTTGCAGACCAAGAAACATTCGCCCGGCCATATCAAGCGACCCATGAACGCCTTCATGGTGTGGAGCCAGATGGAGCGGCGCAAGATCTGCGAGCGGACTCCGGACCTGCACAACGCGGAGATCTCCAAGGAGCTGGGCCGCCGGTGGCAGCTGCTCAGCAAGGACGACAAGCAGCCGTACATCATCGAGGCGGAGAAGCTGCGCAAGCTGCACATGATCGAGTATCCGAACTACAAGTACAGGCCCCAGAAGAAGCAGACGCGCTCCCCGGGATCGCTGAAGCCCAACCAGGACGCGGACGGCTGCGAAGCCAGAAATGACACGCCCAACAACAACAACAACAACTCACTGACCACCCTTGCAATTAATGGAACCACCACCACTGCCGGCCGGAAAAGCAAAAGATCTACCTCTACATGTCAATCGGGTTCCGCTTCGAAACGATTGAGGAACGACTCGGGTGATACCTCCAAGCCTAAGTACGAAGTTAAGTTGGAGTCTGCTGAGCAGCTCAACTCCGCGGATATTATACTACCCTCAGCCGATAATCTGTTAAGCTATCAATCGTCTGAATACTTACCTCTAAGCACGCACAGCAACGCCGACTGCGACGAGAAGCTGCACTCAGAGCTGAGCTCGGGTCCGCTGGAGCCGCGGGAGAACCTGTCGGAGGTGGTCCATCGGTTCCTGCCGCTTTTCCTCGGCGGCAACGAGGACTCGCAGCTGGGGGTCAGCACCCTGGCACAGAGCCAACACAACCAGTCGGATCCCACCGCAGGATTGATGGACAACATCTCCGACATCAGCCCCATCAACGACCGCGAGGAGCTCTCCGAGGAGGTGATGCGGTACCTGCCCTACCTGGAGGTGAATCCCACGAACGACGGCCTCACCCTCAAGGTGGAGTCCAGCCTGCTGGACAATCCGCTCAACGAGCCCGTGTTCGACTCCGAAGACAACATTGTGAACGACGCCAACTTGCACTCGGCCAGCCATCAAATACCTCCATATGTGCCTGACAGCCACGACTGCTTCGCGGAGGACTGCGGCGGGGATAGCTCCTCGCACCAGGTGGAGTTCGAGGTGGCGCGGCCCCAGACGGTGACCATGACCATGACCTGCACGCTGCCCTACGGCGGACCGGACGGTGGGCACACATTCCAGGCCGACGACTTCAACGCGATCCCGTCGGCCGCCGAGGACAGCGAGTGCAGCATTCTGACCACCTCCAACTCGCCGCAGATCGGCTTCAACGGGAGCAGCTTCGTGGAGGCGGACGCCATCGGGAGCACTTGTACATACGCGCAACAAGACTACACCGGAAGTGTAATTGAAACACACAATGATCTCAACTACGCCGCACACGATAACAACGGAGCTCTGCTAGCCTACACATTTGAGGACTTGCCGCCTCAGCCAACCGGTAGTCATTTAGAGTTTAACACTAACAAGTACGAGTTTGCAAGTTATTATAAAATGTGAGAGATATTTAAGTTTGTGTAATTTATAACTAATCTAATTGTACGTTTATAATTTTACACCAAATTATATATAAAAATATGTATATGTATGCAGATAATACCATATATTCCATAAATTCTATATACATACAAAAAACGCGAGAATAAAATGCTTTGCATTGAAAATATTTACGTCGGAGCAGTCTCATTTACTGCGTAGTGGACTTGCATTCGAATGGGGGATTAACCTTGCGGCGATCAACTAATTGTTCCCGAATACACTTAATAGGATCTCCAGCGGATCTCGCGAATTATCTACATATGTTTATTTACACGCACAAATATTTTACATAAATCATTGGTGGGCAACAGAACGGGATACAGAATGAGGCTAAACCATCATTAGTTGTTGTATACGATAAAATAATCCAGACAGTAAGGTAGTATACATTCGTTTCTCTTTCCGCATTTCCGGGTTGATTGCCTGGCTCTAGGCGAGCGGATTACAAGATGCTTGCCTCGATATGTGGGATATTGTGTAGGTCGGTGTCGGGATTGGACCAGTAGTAGTAGGGGGGTCCCTGGCTGAAGCAGAATTTCGTGTTGAGCGTCTCTCCATGATCCACGTAGTACATGAGATAGAAGTTGCACATCTCGTCCTCGTTCGTGGGACTGTCATGAATCCAGAGTTCGATTAAAAGCGCTGCTTGAGCTACATTCAGGTCACTGCGTACTTACCCTATTTTGGTTATTCGATGGCGGGTGCTCTCCATAGTACACCTCACGGCGATCTTATCTCCCTCGATTATGGGGTCCCTGGTGCTGGTGTTGTAGAACATCTGGGGCGTGAGGGGATCTCTCTTGCCCAACTGCAGCCAGTCCTGTCTGCCGTCGCTGTCTGTTCTCACCCGGTAGCCAGAGACCACCTTTCCCAGGCCGTGGGTGTGCACCCGGTACGCGAAAGGATGCAGGACCTTCGGCTCGCTTATCTCGCAAGCGCTTTCCAGGTGCTCCGTCTTCATGGCCGGAATCTGTCCGTCCGTGCCCAGCAGCAGAGTTCCAGCCAGCTTTTTAAGACTGCGAGAAAGAGGCTAATTAATTTTATGAATCACTTTTTTAACACGGAACTTACGGCTCTTCTGTGTAATCCAGAAACACCCCAGAATCATCAGTGGAGCCATCTGAAAAACGGCACACTTATATATCCTGATATTGAATGCATTCTAGTACTCACCTTTGAACTTGTCAATGTGGGCATAGTGAACTTGCAGTACCAGGTACTTGATGGGCGAGTTCTTGCCCACCTTGAAACCCACTCCCTCGGGCAGATTCAACTTTTGAGCGTCTCTGGCCCAAGCGTAAACGATCTGTTGAGAGGTAAGTATTAGTCCAGTAGATATAAATTAACTATTAGCAAATTTGGATGGTGGTTAATGGCAAAACAGGTTTAAAATTCTATATAACAGGGTTGACTGCCTAGGATTTACTTATGAATTATCCGATTTGTATGCATATAGCTTACACGTTCTCTTCTGTCACATGACAAAATCTGCCTTTGAAACTGACTTTCAGACTGTCCCCTTAAAATTTATAATTTTTCTATTACAAAACTGTCTTGCAGTATGTCGGCTTCGATTTGCTGTAGATGCAACGAGGAGATCTGGCCCAGGGCAGTTTGCAGCTCGGGCAAGACGTACCATCCGCACCACTTCACCTGCAAGGACTGCGGCCTGGTGGTGGATCCTACGCTGTTCTTCGCAGTGGAGGACGACGTGGTCTGCAGCGAGTGCTATCTGGACAAGCATGCCGTCCGGTGCTCCGCGTGCCGGACTCCTATCCTTGAGCGCGGCGTGACTGCCGCGGAGCGCAAGTGGCACGAAAAGTGTTTCCGGTGCGTGAGCTGCAGCAAGCCGCTAGTCTCGGCGAGCTTCTTTGAAGTGAACGGATACCTGTTCTGCAGGTCGCACTACCGAGAACTGTTTTCGTCCCGCTGCTCAGGCTGTGAGAAGCCCATCGATCGCCGAGCCGTGGTTGCGCTGAGTACCAAGTGGCATGCCAAGTGCTTCAAGTGCCACCTCTGCCGTAAAAGGATCAGCGCTCGGGAATTCTGGATCAAGAACGGACAACCCATTTGCCTAGCCTGTCAACCTGTAGCCTCGCAGCCCCGAAATTTGTCAGCCCCATAAATGTGTAGAGTAGTGTCTATCTGGTGGCCTTATTGGGCATTTCCATACCTGCGAAGTGGAGTGGGGTCCGCAGGGACTGGCAGACTCTTCTTGGGAAGCTCGGTTCATCTCGCCACAGTTCCTGTGCGCAACAATATGCATGTATTTACCAGTTTAGAAGCATTTCTTGTAACTTACCATGTGGTCTTAGAGGTTCCGGGCTCTCCGCATCCGTAGAGCAGCATATGGTGGGCCGTGTTCATGGTGGCATTGGGATTGAAGCCAACTAATTGAAGTAGAAACGTTAATTTAAGTATTTTGAAAGGATGTATCTCATTCGTAGGAACGTACCAATATAGTAGGTGGTAGTGGGGTCGACCTTGATGGGCGTGCACAAGTACAGATCGGGCTATATGCATATATATATATATATTTGTTAGTTTTGTTAGAAAGAACAGGCATATAGGATTAGTCAACAAGTATTATTCAAATAGGAGTATGGCCTTCAGTGGCCCTTTTGCCCTTTTTCGCCACCCTCGTAAAACAAATTCGTATCTACGGCGCAGGTTCGAGAAGTGCAATCTACAGGTTTCGGTTTCAGGGCCTTACATGTGGGTGTCGAATCGTGTGTATTCGGCTATAACTGACCATATGGAAAAATTTGCACGGTACACTTATGGGTTTTCCCCGCGCGGAAGATATGGGAAAACCCAGAGCCACATATATGGAGGTACTTTTTCAATCTGATTGGGATTGTTATGTACTGTTCATCTGTTCATCCATATGGAGCCAAATCATTAGGTGTGGTGTGTATGCCTAGTGTTTCTGGAACCTGGACTTACGGTTTGGGGGGAAACGTTGGGCATCAGAAATGGAAACGAAGCCATTGCGCCTGTTGCGGAGTTCGACTTGAGATTCTGTTGATAAAGGGAGTTTTGGTAATCCCCCTCTTTCACAAGGCCGTCCACACTTATCATTCCGATAAGCAGGAGCAGCCCCACGGCAGCGGCTACTTCGGATGTTCGTGGCATTTTTCCCGTATTCGAACTTTATTCGAGTGTGCACTGCACTGAATACTTTTTAGAAAAAGAACAAAAGCCCTCCTGTTTGGAAGAACAATACGTTTTGTATTGCTCTCTCCGATATTTTTCCACACGTAGCTAGGCCCAGTTTATATATATGTAGGTGTATTCTAGGCAGTAATCGATACCCAGAGCCATTATATCGATGACGACGCCAGGGATGCAGGCTAGCAGTGAGCGGTAAATTCAAAGATCAACCGGAAACTCACTTGTTTTCCTTAAAATACATAAATACAATTTTTATTTTCAACTATTTGGATGCAGTGTTTTAAAAAACACCTCAACGCATAAGGAAACCCTACAAAAGCCTGCCCAATTAAACGGGGCTGCATTCCGCTCGACCCACTGGGGAATTCCCCTTTTCGCATGCGCCATTCAATTGATTTTCTACGAACAGAGTTCCCAATGTTTACGGTGCGCTCATTTGGATGTAGCTGCAGGCCTCAAGTTGGGACTTGGAAAACATCCAACGTTTAAATGGAGGACCAGGGCGACGTGACCGACCAAGCCGCTGGTAAGCTGAGTAGCTCGAATGCCCAGTGCTCCAGAAACCGATGTGCTAATGGTAAAACTTTCAAAATGTACAATCAAAAGCGGTACTCAATTATTTACAACCAATCGTGTAATTCCCAGATGACCCCATTATGGGCACCCAAAGCCAGAGTCGCCAGAACTCGTCCGGCATGCTGAACATGATGGACGCCAGCTCCTTCAGCATGCCGCCCCCCAATCTGCACTCCTCGAAGGTGATCAATCCGAATAAGGCGATATTCACCATCGACGCGAATACGGGACAAATCTTTATAGTGAACAACAAGGCCTGTCAGCTGCTGGGCTACACGTCCCAGGAGCTCAGGAACAAGGGATTCTTTGACCTACTCAACGGCAAGACGGAGAGCCACATCTCCTCCTTGGCGGAGATGCAAATCGAAGGCGACGAGGGCCGGGTGGTCCTACTAAGTGGAAAGGTGATCGAGATGAAGACCAAGACGGGAAGCAAAATCCTGGTCTCGCTCTGGATCCGGCAGATCAGCAGCGATGGCAGACACATAGCCGTCGCGGAGCCTGTTGAGAGGCACATATGCCACATCAGCACCGATAGATCCGGAGTGATAACCACCGTAGACTCCACCACGGCCACCATATTCTTTTACGAATCCATCGAAAGCGTTGTGGGCATCAGCATTGTCACCCTTATCCCGTTCATAAAGCTCCCCGATCCGGAATGCCGTGAAATCTCTAAAAGCCTGCGGAAGCAGCGAGCTACTGGCCGAACCACGGATAATGTAAAGTTTCCCCTGTGCTTGCTAATAGCCCTGGACGAGGATGCTTCCGCGGGGTACTCCCATTCGGGAAAAACCGGGTTAAACATCACCATCTGGGTGTTTCAGAATCTTAGTGGCCTGATTGTGGTGGACGACATAGGGAACATACTGATGTGCAACCAGCCTTTCTCACTGCTGATGTTCGGATATGGGCAGGACAAGATAATGAACATGCATATATCCTCAATCCTACCCAATTTCGGCAAGGACTCCCGCGAGGAGAAGAGCCCCAATGTGTCCAACACCTCGATAACCAGCAACGACTGGGAGCCGGACACGGATCCCTTCGTCGTGGACAACGACTCCTCGCTGCAATCCTGCAAGAAGAGCTCGGCTACCCGGACGGCACCCAACAACGAAAATTCTTCGGTGGCCGATGGCCACCTGAGCTGCAATCTGGAGAACAGCAGTGGGCTATTTTGTGATCTCCGACAGCCGGATGACTGTACCATAGATGACATACTTACACCTGTTAATGCCTCAAACAGTTTTCCCGCCGACGAGTTTGAGGCAGGATCGCACTCGCACGTGAATGAGTCGTCTCTGGATAAGGCGAAGTCCGTTTCCACGGAGACCTGTGATGCCTCCGGCAGCAATCCCGCCACCAGACTGCTTAGTTCCATTAACGGAAGCTTTGTGGGGGAGGCCATCCACGCCGATGGCTCCGTCATAGAGGTAGTCTACTCCGTGCTCCTCCAGATACTGCCGTGCTCCAACCGGGTGTACTGCATCTGGGTGTGCCGAAACCCCAGCACTCGGCTGGACGGCGAGAAGTACAACTATGCGAACCTAACGTCCACGTTCAACAGCATGGCCAGCACTGTTGAGCAATCGCTGGGCCAGGTGATAAAGACCACGGCTGCCCAAAACTCCAGCCGACCTAATTCTCTGTCCTTGGTGTCCAAGTACGAGGACGAATTGTACCTGGGTGACTACAGCAAATACTACACGTCCATTCGCCAGATCGGCAGGGGGGCCTATGGGTATGTGAACATGGCTTTCCGGAACACCGACCGCCTGCTGGTGATCACCAAGTTTATTCTCAAGGAGAAGCTCTGCTCTCAGTTTATGGTCAAGAGCCGCGACTGCAAGGAAGTTCCTATCGAGATCCACCTGCTGCAGACCCTGAACCACAAGAACATTGTGTCCGTTCTGGATGTTTTCGAAAACGATCTCTTCTACCAGCTGGTCATGGAGAAGCACGGATCCGGCATGGATCTATGGACGTTCATAGAGCGGCGGCCCCTGATGGATGAAAAGCTGGGAAGCTACATTTTTCGGCAGGTGGCCGATGCCGTCAACTATCTGCACGAACAGAAGATCCTGCATCGGGACATCAAGGACGAGAACATTATAATCGACCAGAATTTCACCATCAAGCTGATTGACTTCGGGTCGGCGACCTTCATGGAGGAGGGCAAATTCTTCTCCACGTTCTACGGCACGACGGAGTACTGCAGTCCGGAGGTGCTGGCCGGAAACCGATATGTGGGTCCCGAGCTGGAGATTTGGGCCCTTGGAGTGACTCTGTACGTTCTGATGTTTTTCGAAAATCCATTCATCGATGTGGAGGAGACATTGAAGGCCGAGATCCAAATACCGAAAGCGGTGTCCGACCAGTTGAACCATCTGCTGAGCTCCATGCTGAACAAGGATCCCAAGTACCGCTGCACCATGCACCAGTTAATCACCGATCCCTGGCTCACCCAGGAGGTGAATCCCTCGGCTTTCAGTTTCTCGTGGATAGTGCCGTGCAAGGCGCACGAGGCCAATCCAGATCTGTATTTCTCCGGCTACCTGTATTCCAGCACTTCGGTGCTGTCTACTATTTCACCGCAGGAGAGCTTCTCCCACATCGAGGAGTCCTCGATTGGGGGCAGCGATGAGGCCAGACTGGCATCCCACAGGACCGGCAACAAGTTGTGCGTTAATGAAGGTACAGTACTTCTGCGTCTGCTGTGTATTTTGTGTTTAAAGGATCCTTTTGCCGTTCTAGCCAAGCACAACAAAATGGACACACTTTATGCGAAACAGTTCCAGCTAAACACCTCAGTAAGCAACCACGAGCTGAGGGCCTCGTTACCTGACTCCAGCCACCCAGAAATCGGGGGTTCCATATGCTCCTCGAAATCCGAGAACGATATATTCAAGAACAAGCTTCAGCCCTGCGTCTCCACTTATAACGTAGTTAGTCTGCACGACGTGAGCACGAAACCCAAGATGCTTGATCTAAAATGAAGTTCTGAATACGATGTACATGTGTAAATCGAACCTGAGCATACTGTCATATGTAAATAGCACCATTTGTGAAAGGACAATTAAGGATTGCGGCGAAAGAGCATGTAGATGAATAAATCAATTAAATTGTTACTCTACAGCGTTTTAATCGAAATGATGCATACAGACGATCTTACCTTTCATCGGTCGCAGGCAAATTGAATAAATTACATTTAGGTCTAGCGCAACAAATAACTGAATAACACTTTAATAGCTTCATATGGAATCGTCACGATTTAACAACTTTCTATACACATACATAGAAACTACGAAAAGTAAGCGTTCAACTAAATATCATTATGGATTCTTGTGCGACTTGATTGACTGAGGTCAACAGCCCCACCAGATCGTACAATCACGTGGTCGTATATGAACGTGATGGCATCAAACGGTGGGATTTGGAATGTTCTACCTGCCAACCATTACAATTATCCAGGTTTTAATGGTTCCTAAGTTTAAACAGCTCGCAAACTTTTTACAAATATATATACTGTAAGCGTAAGCCCGCTACAAAATGTTTCTAAAATATCGTATCGGTGTTGTCGTATTTGCGGTCCCAATATCCCCCGCTGTACAGCCAATCGTCGATTTTGGTATGGGGGTTAGTTGCGTATTTAAACCACCTGTAATGGGTATAGGCACAATGAGCAATCCACTCCAAAATAGCAATCAGACTTTTTTTTACCTGGGGGACCAGTCATCGCTATTGGTGGACTTCCTTTGTTTTCGTGTGTGCCTTTGTTTCTCCTCGAGGCGAGTCTTCTCCTTGGAGGCACCGTCCAAGTTCCCTTCCTCTAGGTGTAATATATCAGGTCGCAGTCGCGAATCGGTAGGGCATAGTGTCAGCGGTGGTTTCATGTTGCTATCCATGGCGTTAAGCTGCAGCGCAAAATGCGTAAACTGGTAGTACTGCAATGTAGGGGTAAAGTGGAGATATAGTGACAACGATTCATTGTTTCGGGGGGAATGTCCCACCTCGCTACAGTTGGAAGGTCTGGGTTTACAGCTCCACAGGGTCGTCGAGTCTGGAATGTCAAGTGAATATGCGGAGTCACTCTTTGGGATGTCGCCTTCCTGCTCCATGGGTGGGTAGCTATCGCTCTGAAATGTAACAATTTTTGAGATACTCCTCGCGGGTAACTCAAGAAAGTCTTACACTTACGTCTTGAATGGACAGGCTGCGAAATGAGTTAAGCTTAAAACTATTCAATTTCGAGAACATCTTCTTTGGCGTTCCGTTCGGGGAGCCATCGTAGTCATCGTTTTTCCTGGTTCCCTGCTTCAAAAACTGGACGTAGGACTCGGCAGAGCAGCATTTAATGAACTCGGTCCATTTGCCATAAAGGAAGTATATGTTGGTTTCACTGAGGTTGATTTGGGTTATGGATTAGCATTCAGTCGAACTTTTATGTAGTTATATTTACCTGGCATCTTTCACATATCCCTCAACTCGGTGCAAGTTTTTGGCTCCAGATCCGGCAGACTTAAAGGTGAGACTTGCCACATGGCCAGTGGTGTGGTTAGTGATCTCCATCTTTCCATACTGCTCAATCCATAGCCTGCCCACAATTATGTTGTGAACGCAGCAATTGACATTAGTCCAACTGTAACTTTCGTTCCATCTAAAAAACACTAAGGTAAGTACACTTTTATAAAACGTATACGGGGAAACCTACTTCGGAAACTCAACAGTCACAGTTCCTTTTGGATTCACCTCAACACTCTTGCCCCAAAACTTGATTTTTGGGCTAATCGTGCCGTGGAACTTGAAGTCCTTGGATTCTGCGTGAAATGCAGATACTGGAGGATGGTGGGAGACCTGCTCGCAGACGATTCGATAGTCGCCCCTCTGCAGCTCGTATGTTTCCCCAAGAAGAGGATTAAAAGGTTTTCCCAGGCGCTCCCAGTTGGATGCTAGTGCTGATACGGCAAAGGCTGAAAAATAATTTGTATTATTAAGGGAGATAAATCTTTAACTTTTGTATAAGATATGTGCATATTTCAAGATATGAAGGCTCATTATAGAGTGTGGAAAAGGAATCCATTACCACAGACAATACGTTTTGGCTAGTTCTCAAGAGTAATAGCCTTATCATTAGTGGTCAATAAATAAACCATAACCAGCAAGTACTCTATAAAGCATATCAACTTTTCCAGATACAGACAGTCTATAATAATTTGAACATCACGACAGTTGCAGGGATCGAAGTACTTTTGGAAAATAACGCTGATCAATAACCGGTGGTTTGATAAGCCACCCTTGATAACACTCACCCGCCACGTATTTCATCCGGTCTGCCGGGCTTTCCTGATGAGCTGCTTCGGTCAGCAGTTGTGCGTACTCCATGTACTCGCAGAGCCGCTGGATGAAGCTAAGTGGTTCGTTCAGCATGACCGGCATGGTGATTTTGCTCAGGTCCTTGCCGATGCAGTTCTTCAGAATGGCCCAGATGCTAACCTCCTTGCGGGAAATCATCGGGGCCGGAAGCTCAGTTCTGTGGGTGATAAGATATGGCGGGGATGAGTAATGTCACCCGGAGTCACTCGAACTACGCACCTTTCCACATGCTCCGCGTAGTCGCCCTCTGCCATCTTGGGTGCGGAATCAGGTGCAGCTTTAACCGACTGGAATCAAATTGCTATAGGGTGTCGTTGTGGGTTAATTGACTGCTAGTTGACCCTCTGCTGTGGAGACCAATTAGTTTACGCACGGAAAGACATGTGAGTGGAATTGTTGTGTGTTGCGGGGCCAACGATGGCCAGTCCGATATCTGGGCAGGATTAGACTCTGAAGGTGAGATAAGCCGATAAGTTTGGCTGTGGGAGTGGGTACATAAACACCTGGGCGATTCATACCTTTTATTCTCTCCCTACGTTTTCGTTTTCGATTTCGATGGATTGTAATCTTGTGACCAGGGCTTGTCACTCATTGATTTCTCTGCTGCTAATGAACGCTGGGCTTGTGAGTTATGTGAGTGCGCTGAGATCTGCTTTGCTTCGCCTCACATCGCGACGAAACTGAATTTCCTATTGAGCTAATTGAGGTGTTTGCGTGTTGTACCTAGCACTTACTCTAAGGTATAAGCTGTGCACGAAAATTTAATCAATAGTGATAAGAAAGCTTTCGCCAGCTTTCGAAGAGCGAGCTTTCGCAGGGTTGCTTTCGCTGAATCGATTTGTTATTACTCTTGTTGTTTACCGCTTGATTATACCTGCCTGTATGTGTAAATACAGTAAGCACTCCTTTTAATAAATAATTGATGGCGAAGTAAAACAAAAATATATGGCAAAATGATTGGGAGTTGACTGAATTCCAGAGTAAGCTTACTGTTAGTATATGTTTAACTTAAATGCAAGTGCCGTTATGCAGTCTTCCTATAATCTTACAGTTTGGAAACTATACTCTACAAAAAATTCAAAAAAATTCGGGAGCTTTGGATTTCGGCGCTTTCCAACACCGCAGAACGTTAACAGCGCGCGAGATATTTATCGCCATTGCAATTAAAAGTGTCTAATAATTTAAACGTTTTAAAGGTTGTGAATCATCAGAGATGTTCTCATGGACGCAAACAGAAAATGTTTATAACGCCCACCGGAAAAGTTATTTTTATAAATACCCGAATACGGTATGCTATATTTAGCCACCAAAGGCCATTACCATTTGATTGATTCCATGGAGCGGTTTTGAATTTGAATAATTTCGCTTTAATTAACCAGATAATATATTTATATATATAGAATTTGCATGTTGTACACTTATATATATTCCATATATACAAGAAATAAAAACAACATCTCCCTTAACACTACTTCGCAGCTAATTGACTAAAATGTTGTGAGCAGTTCCTCCTGGATGCTATTCGATCGAAGTAGTTGAGTTGGGGTAGGTCCGCCGGCGACCGTGTTCAGGACCTTGGACGACGTGGCCGAGGCGTTCTTGAGG
The DNA here is from genome assembly GCF_016746235.2 of Drosophila teissieri. Classification (NCBI taxonomy): domain Eukaryota; kingdom Metazoa; phylum Arthropoda; class Insecta; order Diptera; family Drosophilidae; genus Drosophila; species Drosophila teissieri. The sequence goes on from NC_053030.1 coordinate 22,502,184, forward strand.
TCGTGGTACTCGTCGCAGAACGTCTGGTGGAGGAATGGAGATAGGATTACGCCAAACATGGATTACTTGCACTCCTTACCTTGAGACGGCTGCCCAGAAAGATGGCACGTTCGCGCTTCCTGACCATGTAGTCCGACGACATGAGCCACCTGTGCTCCAAGCAATCCTCGGTGTATGGCCGTTTGCTGAATTTTCAAAAGAAAAGTGTTTATTTGTTGACCCGGGTCATGGAAATGAAGGTGACAGCTAGGTGTACTCACGTGGGATGGCGCTTGAAGAGGAGCATGATGAAGCGCGTGGCCTCGGGCGTGACCTCCTTGAAAAGATTCTCGAACCTGTAGCGGACGAAGGAGATGTTTTGCTTGGTCTCGTACTCGTCGGCTCCGCGGAATGGACTGCATCCGGACAGGAGCAAGTAAGTGAGCGCTCCCAGCGACCAGATGTCGCTCTGCGGGAATATGGGCTCGTCGTTGATCATCTCTGGTGGCTGGAAGTCTAGGGAGCCGCAGGGCGTGACCTTCATGCCCAGCTTGTTGACCTTCTTGGCTGATCCAAAGTCGACCAGTTTCACCTGAATGGAGCGCACAGAGGCCATGACCACGTTGTCCGGCTGGATGTTCAGGTGGCAGTAGCCACGCCAGTGCAAATACTGGAGGGCATCCAGCAGCTGGGTCACCACAGTGGCCACCATCTGCTCGGAGTACTCGTGCCGGCTGCTGAAGTAGGTCAACACGTCGGCGCCCTGGAGCTTCTCCATCACAAAGATGGCAATGGGCACATTCAGCGGCTTGTAGGCACTAAATAGAGCCGGGATCCGTTCGTGACGGAGCGTTTTGAAGTTATCAAACTCAGCCACCACATTGTCCTCGTTCTCGTCGGTCACCTCCAGGATCTTGGCCACCACCACGGTGTCGGTGGATTTCTGGATGCCCTTCACAATGGTGCTGAACTCGCCGCGGGCGATCTCCGAGATGAAGCTGTACTTGTCGCTGACGGAGGAGTCGGTCACCCAGTTAGGGGGTTCCCGCTCACAGTGGTAGTCGGTGTGGACGCGCTCCTCCTCGGGAACCACTTGATGCCCGTTCTCGGTGAGCTGCTGTAAATGCTTCATGGCCTTGGTGATGTGGATTTTGGGTGCATCTCCGCCCACCGTCGAGGCGCTCACCGGGATGCCCATCTCGCTCCAACCGATGCGGTTCTTGGAGGCCAAGCGGAACTGGTAGTTGGTATTGGGCTGCAAGTCGTGCAGCAAATAGAACTCGTGGTCAATGTTGTCCGCCACCGTGGTCCAGGCATCGCAGTTGCTCAACTTGTACTGCAGACTGTAGCAGAGAACTGTGGAGTGGCCGTCGTCGCGTGGCTGCTTCCAGCGGAGCAGGATCTCGGTGCCACTGTTGGCAGAAATCTCGGGCGAGTCGGGGGCATCGGGCAGGGTGGCCACCACAATGCGGCAACGGGCCACGGTTTGACCCACCTTGTTCCTGGCCACCACCTTGTAGACGCCGACGTCGAAGTGAAGGGCCGGCTCGAAGCGCAGGATGGAGCGACCGTCCTCGTCCACCGATATCTTGATCCTCTTGCTCTCGGTCAGCACCATGTCGTTCTTGAACCACTGCACACACGGCTTGGGATCTCCCACGGCGAAGCAGTGGATGTGGCTGGGCTGGTTCTCGGTTATGGCGATGGTTTGCGGCTTCTCCCGGAAGAAGGGCGGATAGCCCTCCCGCTGGGTCTCGATCATGGCGTCCGCCTCGGTGTACTCATCCAGCCGGGGTCCCAGCTCCGTACGCAGACGTCTGATGGAGTACGATTCGTTGGCCGCGTACATGCTGATGCGACTGCGGGTGCGTTCGTCGTCGATCTCCTCGTCCATGATGTCGGTGAAACGGCGTCGTTCGCGGATCACGGGCAGCTGCTCGGATACTTCCCCAATTAGACACATTCACACTCAGATATAATTCCCCCTTTACTCACCGACCAATCCACTGAATCGTTCAAAGCAAAGGACGGCGATCGGCGATGGGCCACCTTCATGTACTCTCGCAACCTTACCGGGAAGTTGACATCTCGCAGTTGCAGTAGATAGGTATCCGGTCCGTATTGGTAGCTGGAATCAAGCAGAGAGCAGTTTAGGAGATGATACACCTTCATTTTAAACCTATACTTACTGACTCTCCGATTGAATGAGTCCCAGTTCGTAGTCGGGATGCAAGTACTTGGAGACCACTTCCTCGCGCTTGGCCCTGATCCTAGGCTCCGGCAGGGGCTCCGGGGTGTTCTCCGGCGTGTAAACATGTCCCGGGGGATAGACCATCTTGGACGGATGCTGGAAGCAGCCGCTGAGGCGACGGCGGCGGAAGTAGTTCTTGCAGGAGGCGTTGGCATACCAGTCCCTGAAGTGGTCGTAGTAGTTGCGCAGCCGGTCGGTTCCGATCTGGTAGTCGTGGTCGTACACTTGGCGATCGAGCATGAAGAACCAGGGGTGCTTCAGAGCGGTCTTCACATCCATGCGTTCCTCGGGACTGTAGAGCAGCAAGCGGCTGATGAAGTCGCGGCCATCATCTGAAATGTGGGTCCAAATCTCGTCCTTGAAGTCCCAGCGACCCTCCCGTATCTTGGTCAGAGTCTCCCTGTCGTCAATGCCCAGGAATGGATTGTGACCGCCAAGGAGCACGTAGGTGATCAGGCCGACAGTCCACATGTCGTGGGAGAAATTGACTCCCTCCTTGTTCACAACCTCGGGCGAAACAAACTCGGGCATTCCGTAGTCCAGAGTGGACAGATTGTGCCTGTTGATCTTCCTCGACAGTCCGAAGTCAGACACCTTGATGATATCACCGCCGACCACGGAGATCAGCAGATCCTTGATCTGCAAAATTGCAAGAAAAGATCGAGGTAGTTGAACCTATGGCACTATCTCTGTGTAGAATCTCTTACCGTTAGACCCATGTGGCCCACTCCCAATTCGTGCATGTGCTCCAAGCCCCACAGAGTCTGCCTGATGTAGTGGGCGATGTCTCGCTCCGTGTAATAGTCGCGACGAAGGAGGTTGTCCCTGACCAGCTCCCCGCCGGCAGCCAGTTCCATGATCAGGGTCACACTGCGATCGGTGTCGTAGGCATCGTATGGACGGATCAGGTTCTTGTGGTTGAACGTGTTCATCATCTCCAGTTCGTTCAGCATGAATGGCCGCAGCTCGGGTCTTCCGTACATGATCTTGGCGGCGTAGTTGTCGCCGGAGGATCGCTCCACGGCGTGATATGTGATGCCCTGGGTTCCACGGCCCAGTTCATCTCCAATGTCGTACTTGTCCTGGTAGCGCAGCTGCTTGGAGCGCACGTAAGGATGTCTGCCGTAGGTCTTGTAGATGTACTGATCCTCATTCTCCTCGATGTGCACGGTGACCGACGTGCTAATGGATCCGGCAATGTTCCTGGCACTGATGGAGTACAAGCCGCCGTCCTTGATGATCGAGTCGTGGATCGAGAGCACGTAGATATCGGGGTCATATGAGCTAATCTGTAAATAGCATTTCAAGTTGAATTTGGCAGAAAGATGAAAGGTGTTTTCTCTTCGTTTTACCTTGATGCGGGAAGAGTCGGCAATCGGCTTCCAGTCCTTGAACCAATGCACCTCTGGCAGCGGAATGCCCACCAGCTTGGCCTCGATCCTGCCATTCTTGCGGGCCATGATGAAGGTCTCATCTGGGCGCTTGAGGAACCTGGGATGCTCGGCAATCTCCAGTCTGACGCGTTGCCTAGCCTCGCCATGTTCGTTTGTGGCCACAGCCTCGTACCAGCCAACATCACGATCCAGCATTCTGGGGGATTATGAGAATCAGAGGTTACTATACTCAAAGGTATCCCTTTCCAACCCACTTGTTAATAAAGAGCGTGGCCTGTCCGTTGCGAGTGTAGCTCTGGTCGAATCTGCCGCCCGATTCAATGATCATGTCATCAAAGTAGTAGGTCATCTTTGGCTTGGGATAGCCGTAGACGAACCACATCAGCTCGGTGTTGTGATCCTTGACGCCGTAGCTGATGTCTTGTTCGCGCAGCAGGAATCTAAGTGGAAGGAAGCTATAGGTGTCACAAAACATAGCTATACACCAATACTCACTGAGGAGCCTGTGCAAGGCCGTCATGTGGAGGCCTCTCGATGTCGAAGTCCTTGGGGAAGTAGGGCGAGGTTTCTGGCCTGAAGTCAGTGCCTGGAGGCAGATAGGTGTACGTCTTTGGTGGATCAGGCACCAGTTTTTGCCTGCAAGGAAGAACATTTAGTATGGGAAGGCAAAAAACATTCTGCTCTCTCACCTGTAGGTCTGGGTATATGGACTGGGGTCGCTCACACCAAACTTGTTCTCCACGCGCACCCTAAACCGATAGTCCCTGAATGGTTCCAGGTTACGGATATCACAGGCACAGCTGCGAACTCCCGTCCTCAGAGTACGCCAATCGCCCTCCGGCAGATCCATCATCTCGATCTGGAGTTTGTCGTTAAAGGATTAGCCTTGTTGGTGTGGGTTAGATGCGTCAGTAACTTACCTGGTAAGTGATGGGATAGCGCGGAGTCAGAGGCACCGAAGGATTCCACGTCAGGAGCAGACCGCGATCGGTCATCCGAGAAATAATTGGACCCTCCGACAACGGCGGAGGAGCACCAGACTTCTTGTACTTCTTGAAATCGGTGTACTGGTCCTCCAGGGGCTTCTGCTGACTATCCAGAGCTGCAATGGAAGGGTGTTAGTCATGGCTCACAGAGGATTTCTTAGGACCTACAGTCGTAGAACAGCTCGGCATGGCAGATATCGTCGCCGTACGGGTTGAAAATGCGGCAGGAGTAGCGGCCCACATCGTACTCGGTCACATTCTTGATGGTCAGCCTGAGGAGGCCGTTGGGCTCCACATCGATCAAAAACCGGTCCGAGGGGAAGAGCTTCTGGTCGTTCTTGAACCACTCTACCTCCGGTTCCGGGTATCCGGTGGCGCATGCCGTGAACTTGGCCACCATTCCCTCGTAGATGTCGCAATCGCCGATTTTCTTCAGGAACACTGGTGGTTCCGATCGGGAGTGCTTCTTACTGCAAAGTAGAGAGGGATAGTTTCCAAGGATACTTCACGGACACGAAGGATTACTTACATCTCATTGACGATGTCGAGGCGTCCTTGGGTGATGTCCTTGCCTTCCCTGTTGCTAGCGATGCACTTGTACACGCCCTGGTCGCCCTTCTCACAGTTGTTCACAATCAGCATGTGGTGGTCGCCGTCGTTCTTGATGCTGTACTTGTCCGACTTGGGGATGGGCTTGTCCTGGAAGTACCACTCCAGGTCCGGATAGGGGACTCCGGAAACAGTCACGGGGATCTTGGCGTTGTTGCCGAACACCTGCTGCTGGTCGGATATCTTCTGCGTGAAGACCGGCGGCTTGTAGACCTTCCTGACATTGGCGTTACAGGCGGAGGAGTCCTCGCCCAGCGGGTTGGCCAGAAGGCAGGTGTAGTTTCCTGAGTCGGCAGCTTCGGCCGGCTTGATGGTCAGTCCAATGTGCTTGCCGTCGCAGGTCATAAGGAGGCGCTCGTTGGGAGTCAGGGTTACGCCATCCTTTGACCAAATCACCTCGGGCATGGGGTTCGAAATAAACGGAGCGGAGAGCACCAGCTCCTGACCCTCATCCGCGTTCACATCCCGCAGAGCGGACACGAATTGGGGCGCCTCCTCTGTAGCCGTTTCGTCGGCCTTGGGAGCCACGTAGAGCTTCGCCTTGGAGGCGGTCGATCCCTCGGGATTCTGGGCAATCACCTCGTACAGTCCGGAGTCACCGGGCACCGTCTTCTCGATGATAAGGCTCGTACTGTTGTCCGGATTCTCCACAATGGCAATGTGGCTGGGATCGGGCTTGATTTCGTGGCCGTTGTGGAACCACTGAAGTTTCGGCTTCGGGTTTCCAACCACCTTGATGTCCATCTTCACGGGGAAGCCCTCAATGCTGGAGGCATCCTGCAGCTCGGCCACAAACACGGGCTTCGACTCCTTGGGCACAATCTCCACCTTGGACACGCCCTCGATCTCGCCGCCCTTGTTGGCAATCACGCACTTGTAGACTCCGGCGTCCAATGGCTGAGCAGCATCGATGCTGAAATGAGAATATCCGGGAATGAGTACCATTCTCAGTTCATATTACTTGTACTTACATCAGGCCAATCTGACCATTGGGACTGTTGATAAAGTTGATCTCCGGACTTGGGCGCAGCAGCATGCCGTCCTTGTACCACTTGACCTCCGGGGCTGGGAATCCAGTGACCTGGGCTTCCAGCTTCAGGGGCTCGCCGACGACAACGGTTTGGCTGGTGATGGGCTTGAGGAACTTGGGCTGCATCTCCTCAGCTAAAGGTTTCAGAAATGATTGTATGTCCCTTTTGAAGTGAACTTTCTTTGAATCTTACGTTTAACGGCCACCGCACACAGAGCCACCTTCTCGCCATGAGGATTGGATATAATCAGCTTGTATGCTCCCGAATCATTGGGCTGGCAGCTGTTGATCTCCAGCTTCACCAGGCCATCCGGATTGGTAGAAATCTTAATACTGAAGTAGAGGTTTAGCAGGATTCCGAATATGAATATGACACGAACTACCTTTCGCTAGGCTTGACTTCATCGCCGTCCTTGAGCCACTGGACAGTGGGCAGAGGGCTTCCATCCACGCAGCACTCCAGCACAAGAGGTTCGCCCTGCAGCACATCCAGAGCATTGTCCAGCTTCTTCACGAAGCTGGGTGCGAGGGCCAGCAGAGCCAGCTTGAAGGGCGCCTTGGTCACTCCGATTTCATTGGTGGCCACACAGGTGTACTGGTGGGTTCAATCCATTAGCTAACTGATTAGGTCAACAATCGAGTGAGGTCTTACCGCTCCCACATCGTTTTCCCTGAAGGATTTGATGTCCAGCACACTCTCGATTTGGTCGGAGGCCTTCTTGGTGTCCTCCTTGGCGTACAGCTTGTCCTTGCCGGGCTTGTTGATGGCTTCATAGTTGATGGGCTTGTCGTCCTTGAACCACTCAATTGTGGGCAGTGGAACACCGTGCACCAGAACCTTCGTGGAAACGGGCCTGTAGTCGTGGATGCTCTGGCTCTCGGGCTGCACTATGAAAGTGGGTTTCTCCACTGCGAAAAAATAGATTATGAATCAAGGGTGCTTGAAAATTCCACTCGTGGTAAGTTCATACCCAGTACTGCCAAGTTAAAGTCCACGGTGGCCCTTCCCTCGCTGTTGGTGGCTGTGATGGTGTACTTGCCGTCCTCGCTGGGTGAGACCGACTGGAACACCAGGCGGTACTTATCGGCATCCACGTCCGCGATGACCTCGCAGTTCTCATGGTTGCAGAGGTTCTCGTTGCCGCGAGTCCAGGAAACCTTTGGCTTCGGATTGGCCTGGACCAGAGCCTCGAAGCAAATGGTGTCGCCGGGCAGACACTTGGTGTCGTTCAGGCCAGAGATCTCCGGCTTGGCCAGCACGTCGATCCATCCGCTAGTGGCCAGCTCACCGTACTTGTTCTTCACCTTCAGTTCATAGCGTCCGGAATCCTTGATCTCAGCTGCAATTTGGTCAGTTCTATATATCTATTAAAAGACTCTAGTTCAGCTAATACCTTCCAATATGTTCAGGGAGCAGCTGTACTGAACCAATCCGTTCTCTGCGTCCTTCTTTTCCACCTTCAGCTTGAGGTTTTTGCTCTCCACGACGGGCTGACCATCCTTGAGCAGGACTATTTCAGGAGCGGGATCAGCTGTGAACACAACTGGTTCGCAGACCTTGTCGCCCTTGTTGACCTTTATGTCCTTCAGTCCAGGACCTTGGGTCAGAATGGGCTTGCGGTATTCAGCGATGCCTACGATACGAGGATGTGTTAGATTTCAACTGAAAAATAGGAATATAGGGAAGTCTTCTTACCTGACAGGGAAAGTTCTCCCTGATGCGACTTCTCGCCAACCTTGTTCTGCACAACCACCTTGTACTCGCCCGCGTCCACCAGATCCAGGGACTGCACCTCCAGCTTGTAGTGGTCCTACAGGGTTGCGATATTCAAAGTAAGTCGCTGTTTAAGAAGTGAAATGTGTGATAAGAACAAACCCCATCGACGGTGATAGCGGTGTGCTTGTCGGGCGTGATGGGCTTTCCATCGTGGTACCAAATCGCTTCCGGCTTGGGAATGCCCGTGGCAATGACCTCGTACTTGAGGGGCACACTTTCGTAGCTGTGCTGCTGGAAGACATCGACGTGGACGATTTCCGGAACGGCTATAAGACAAGACTAGTATCAATATCTGTGTGTATGCAGAGGTGTGTGCTATTAGCATTCTGTACAGGGTGCATAGATCATTCGTAGGATTAGTTTCGGCAGTGCAGCACTTACAACATCTTCAGGAATTGGTATCTTACAGGTCAGATAGGACTCCAAGCACCTATTGACCACCTAACCATCTTATCGTAGTGCATTTCAGATGTGAGATATCTTATCTAGTCAACTGTACAGGTTCAAAGTAGATTGAGAAACTTAAGGATCGGCTTTAGTTCCCCAATGGTCGTGCAGTTATTAAAATCAGTCCACTTAAATACTAATTTCATTCACAATGCTCACAAATTCGCGTTTCTTACATTTCGTTAAAGGCCGTCGTTGATTTATATTCTCTGTACACTTTGAGTTAGGTGGGTGTGTTAGGTGTGACATGAAATGCTTTTGATATGTACAATGGGCGTGCATATGAAATTATTGCGACATCTTCTTGGTTATTTGTCATTTCAGGGTTAATTCGTTTATATTTAGAATTATTTCGATTCGTTCTCATTCATGGCATTCCCCAAGTATTTGTATTTTTAGTGGTGCTTATAGTGATGCTTAATTGATGCATTGGAAATGGTTTGGTTTACCCCCTTCTTCAGGTTCTTCGGTGGTCGCAATCAAAGTTTTTGTCACGGTCTGTTCCAGAGACAAAGCCTCGCTAGCTGCATCAGAATTTCATATTGGAGACAGGAGATTAGGTTTAGTGACATATTCGGGGGTCAGGAATACATATGGGTATCACTCCTTGGCTACCTTGGGAATCACTCCCTTGTTCTTTTCCACCTTCTTAAAGAACCCCGTGCTTTCTTGCATAACTATACTTACTTAGGACGGCCACCTTGCACGTGGAGGTGGTCTCGCCAATAAAGTTGGTGGCCTTCATCTCATAGGTGCCCGCATCCTCGGTCCTGGCCAGATTCAAGGTGAGATAGTAGTTCTCAATGCGCTGGGTGTCCCGAGAGATTTTAATTCGCGCATCTTCATAAATTTCATGACCATCCTTGAACCTGAACAAAGCAGCAGATTAATTAGGGCTTGAATTGGGATTGCTCACTTGCTTACCATTTAATTTTGGCCTCCGGTTCACTGTAAACTTCCACTTCCAAAGTGAAGGACTTGCCCTCCTGGACCTCAACGTTCTTGAGTCCGCGCTTGACCTTGGGTTTGCCTGGAATTACAGTAGAGATTAGATATATGCGATATATGGGGTTCATACAACTCACAGTTGACGGTCACCACGCAGTTGTCCTCCAGCTTTCCATAGTCATTCATGATCTTGCAGGTGTAGTTGCCCTGCATGTTGGTGGCCACCTTGTTCATGATCAGCTTGAAGTCGTTGCCCTCCTCCACGTGACGGAAGTCGTTCCTCTTCTCGTCGATCTCGATGCCATCGATGTACCACTTGGCGTGCGGCCGAGGATAGGCATCCACACCCACCACGAGCTCCACATTGGAGTCGCCCTCGGCCACAGTAATGTTCTTCAGCTTGTGAGTGAATTCAGGAGCGCACTTGATGAGCAGCTGGGTGGAGCTGGTGGCCGATCCGTGCTCGTTGGTGGCCTTCACGGTGTACTTTCCAGCATCCACACGGGTGGCTCCGCTAATCTTCAGGGTGTAGGCATTGCCGTCGCTGCTAACCGTGTACTTCGCGTCGGTTATCTTGATCTCGGTCTCGTCGTGGTACCAAGTCAGCTTGGCCTCCGGATAGGCATCGATCCGCACCGTCATCTGGACGTTCTCCTTCTCCCCGTGGATGTACTCGCTCTCGAAGTTCTTCACAATCACGGGCTTCGACTTCACCGTGCAGCTCCAGTACTCTGAGGTCTGGCTAAGATCGTTGGTGGCCTTGATGGAGTAGTTGCCAGCTTGGGACAGCTTGATCTCCTTCACCTCGACAACGACCTTCTCCAGACTCTTGCCAATGGAACTCGAGGAGATCTTGACGTTGCTCTCGGCGGTCACGTCCTTGCCATTATTGGTCACCTGGACGGTGGGCTGTGGGAAGCCCTCCACTTCGATTTCCATCTTGATGGTCTCGCCGGCCGAGCAAGTGATGTCCGTGATCTTCTTGATTTTGGGAGGAGCTTAATGGGGGTTTAGGATTAGTATGCGGCATATAATTGATATGAGCTTAATAAATAATTCAAATTAAGCGATACCAACGGACTTTCACTTGGGATGTTTAAGTTATTACCTTTTACTACCAAGTTAATGGAGGACTCGTCCTGGCCCAGCTCATTGATGGCCTCAATGGTGTAAACTCCGGCGTCGACGGTGTCGACGTTCTTGATCACCAGCGACATGCTCTCCTCATCCTCGTACATGAACTTGTGCCTGTCGTCCACCTGGATGACCTCACCGTCGTGCTTCCACTGCACCGCCGGCTTGGGGAAGCCCTTGCACTGGAGCTCCAGGATGGCCGAGCCGCCGATGCTTGCGTTCGCCTCGCGGTGCTCGATCACCAGGGTGGGCTTCTCGGGCTCCCGGTTTAGGGTCTGGATGGCACCCTGAACCGAGAGCTCGGCACTGCACGAGATGTTGCCGGTGGACGTCTGGGCCACGCAGGTGTAGATGCCCGCATCCTCGGGCTTCACATGCTGGAAGACCAGGGCCAGAGAGTCCTCGTCCTCCCCGAAGAGCACCTTGAACCGCTCCTCGGGATCGAACTCCTCGCCGTTGCGCTTCCATTGGAAGACCGGCTTCTCTCCAGCTGGCAGAATTTGGCCGCTTAGTGCGCCAAATGGATTCTTGTCCTCTGTTGAAGTTACAAACTGGTAATAACATGATATTTATTGGACAATCCTAATGGGACTCACCCACTGTGGTGGCGACAGCCTCGCAGTTGGCTTCGCCGTGCTTGTTGGTGGCCTTGCAGGAGTAGGTTCCCGCGTCGGTCTTCTGCACGTCGGCAATCACCAGCTCATAGAAACCAAGATAGTCCTTGTCCCGTATAATTTGGATCCTGTCATTGGTTTCGAGTATCTCCTTTTCATCCTTGTAGCTGTCGAGGAATAAGAAAATCCATTTACCATATAGCTTGTATTTAGAAGTAGCTTTTAGACTCACAATTTAACCCTTGGCTTGGGATCTCCTATAATCTTGATCATGAAACGGAAGAGAGTGTTCTCGATCATCTCAGCATCCTTCAAGCTGACCAGGAAGGCTGGCTCCGTATTGGTTTTGGTTTCATCATGACCAGGGGCTGCACCGAAAATAGAATATTAATCTTATGGCTTCAAACCCTCCTTATATATACTCCTACCTTGACCAACCGCCAGTTGCGCCGACACAGTTGTCGTTTCGGATGCGGACTGGGCCCGAATGGTGTAGGTACCCGCATCGGTCTCGCTGGAAACAGTTTGAAAAGACATTAAAATGAATTAAATTGGATAAAACGATGGTGTTACCCACCTGCAGTTCTTGATGTCCAACCGGTAGGAGTTCATGGGAGCGGCAGTTTGGGTGATTCTGTCGGCCAAACGATCCTCCAGCGGCTTGTTGTCCTTCAGCCAAGTAACCAGTCCAGGCTGATCCTTGAATTGGATCTCAAAGTGGGCAGTCTCTCCAGCTAATCGGACAGTAGATCGCTTAAAACCTTATCCTCGAACAAACAAGTCAGACAAACTTACGTTCCACTTGCACGCTCTTCAACATCTTGACCACCACTGGCTTGTCGACGGAGCGCAGGGGTCGATCCTCTTGGAGACGGGACGATGACCGGATTCCGGCACGCGATTCTGCCACAGAGTAGGAGGCACGGCTCTCGGCTCGGCTTTCGGCGCGACTTGCAGCACGGCTCTCTGTGCGTCCAGTGGCCAGAAGAGAGGAACGGGCTTCGACCTTGTCGACGGAACTGCGATCCCGCCTGGAGCTTATGCCATACTGCGATCGCTCGACGGTGCTGTCATAGGAGGTTCCCCGGTCGTAGTCCCGAGATTTGGCTTTACGGATGGCCAGAGGCGGAAAGGTTTATTAGATGTGGGTCAAGGTGGAGCTGATCATTCAATTTTAGACTGAGGCGTTCCTGAAATCTCGAGAGTTCAGAGATTCCAGGAACCCCTATCGGAAACCAATTCTCATACTGAACAGGAACTAGCAAGGATGGGATAGATTTGGGATTCAATGTAGGATAAGAGGTAGACACATAAGGTGTTATTTGTAAAGAAAACAACGTGTGTAAACAATGAAGAGTAAAATGTGAAGAATAGTTTAAAACAAAGTTATTTACGAGTAACTCAACGGATTTATGTGCGGATGATAGACGTGAATCACATGAAGTAAACCGATGTGTAGGCTGAACTTGAAGACCACGGACTTGTCTTGCAAGAAGTCGCACGGAGTCACACTGAAAGATCAGTGGGGTTTCGGTTGATTGTGGAGTAAGTTACGACATCCCAGACATTGAGTTTAACTGGCTTTAGAGCACATTAGAGCACATTCAACACGGGCATCCGACGAGGGATTCCAAAAACCGATCAATACATAACTATTCCAGACCGATCGGTCGGTCGTGACAACTTACTTTCATAGCGACGTGTTGAAGCCCTCGAGTAGCCAGAATAATAATCATCCATACCACCGACGCTTTGGCCCCTGGCTTCGAAATCGGCACTTGGCTCTCTGAAATCGTCAGCAATAGACTCGGTATAGTCGCCTTCAAGCTCAAAGATATTAACGGGCTCCTCAACGATCTCGTAAATGGGTCGTTTCTTAACAGGCGGGGTGAAAATGTGCAGGAAGTCGCGGGCCTTGGCCTTCTGCACGGTGTCTTGGGCATAGTTGGTGGAGTCCTTCGACTTGAGCACCGTGCTCTTGATGCTGCGGATCTTCTGCTTGGCATTGCGAAGCGATGTGTCCGAGGAGGCCGCATCATAGATGCCCTCGAAGAAGTTCTGCGTCCGCTGCTCTAGACTCTCAGTATGGACTAGGACGCGCTTGATGGTGGGCGGCGGCGGAGGCGGCGGTGAGGGGGGGCGTGCCTTGACTATTAGTATCTCGATGGTGGTCTCGTAAGCGATTAGTGGAAGCGGTTGGAAGAAGCCGGGCATGCGCGTGAAGTTGGGCGGAATGGGCGGCGGCGGGGGACCAGACTGCTGCAGGTGCTGGTTGGCCCCGCTGCGATCGCCGGCGATGTTGGCTAGCCGGTTATTCCAGATGGTTAGTGAAGCGTGGTCGGTTATGTTGGCGGTGTACCCCTGCTGGCGGCCCTGCGATCCCCCCGGAGGAGCGGTGTCTCCATCGCGGAGGGACTCGCTGTAGCCAACAATGTCTTTCAGCTCGATGGGCTTGTGCTTGGTTACCACAGGGTTTTCGCATTCTACGGGTCGGTATACTTGGATCTTTGGAATCGAACATGGTGACGGTTCTCGCTCGAGATCTTCGGCTTGCTTACCGGCTAAGGAGCTCTCTTCTGTGACTAATATCTGCTCCCGGATCTCACTTGACTGGCCTGATTCGACTACAGTTGACCTGGTCTCGGTTACAGATTCGCGAATCTCTGTCGCCGCTAAAGCTTCGACTTCCTTGGAATGTGAAGCTAACGAGGACACTTCTTTTCGGACTTCCTTGACAGGAGAGGCAGCCTTGACAGGCTCGGGCTGCGAAGGAGTTGCCTCCTTAACAGGAGAAGCGACCGCTGGAGGCTGTGGTGGAGGAGCAACCTCCTTTACTGGAGAAGTAACCACTTGCGGCGCTGGTGGAGGAGTCACTACCTTTGCAGGAGTAACCGCCTTCGGTGGTGGTGTGGGAGACACTACCTTCACGGGAGTAACCTCCTTCACTTGAGCTTGTGGTGGAGGAGAAGGAGATACCACTTTGGCAGGAGCCTCTTTACGGACTTCCGAGGTTGTTTTGACCTGGGAGCTGGAGATCTCCACAGACTCGGTCTTGGAGGAGATGGACTTGGAAGACTGCTGCTTCTTGTACAGCTCAATGGCCTCCTGCTCTAGCTTCAGCAGCTCCTGCTGCTCGTGCTGAAGGCGCTCCTTGGTCTCCTTGCTCAGGAAGTAGTTCTCAGCCACGTCAGAGGGACGGACACTGAGATTCGGATCGTGGGCCTCGGCCCGTTGCGGAAGATGGAGGATTAGCTCGCTTTCGGAAGCGATTTGGGACGCGTCGACCTTGAGGTCATCGGCGGTGTGCTCTTGCAAGGTGACGTCCTGGTTGATGTGGCTAGAGATCTCGTTGAACCAGGTCAAGTGAGCCTCTGGGCCGTGGGGCTTAATGTCAATGGGTAGGAAGGAGTTGGGCTCCGGCGCCTTGAGACTCAAGTGGATCTGCTTCTCGTCGGCCTTGAGCTCGATGTTGCAGAGGGGCAGCTTCACGATGTTCTGCAGTATGAACACGGATCGATTCTCGGATATCTTGCGCACCTTGGTCACCAGAATGCGCGACTTGAAGAGGAAGCAGTAGCGATCGTGCGCCTTGCCCTCCTTGTCGACCACGTTGCACCAGGAATGGAGGAGCAGGCGGCCCAACTTGTAGATGTTACCACGACAGCCCTCGATGCTGGAAAGAAACCTATTGTCGTACGCTCTACTGGGCACACTAAGCATTAACTCTAAGGCCCTCTCCAAGTCTTTAACGTTCTCTTTCAAGCTTAGCGAGTACTTAATGAAGTCCTGCGAAAACAAATTATTATCAAGGTCTTTAGCAACTTGGCGATCAAGCGTGGCACGGGGATGAGCTTAACTAAGATCGGGGCGGAGCGCACTAACACTAAACAGGTGTAAGAAACGGGTGTATGGGTACGGATATGTCGGCAAACCTTGAACAGAAGCTGGTAGTCGTTTATTCTCTGGATGGGGAGCTTGAGGTGTTCTGCCAGAGATTTGTCGTCTCCGAGCTGTTTCGAAAGTTCCTGCAATGTAAGAACAGGTGCTTTAGTACTGGCTACAGATACCGATACATTTACAGATACAGATACTGCAAGGTCACTGGACTATCTGCCCAGTCCCATTCCCAATCGCAAAGTTCGAAATGAAATAACAACACTTTTGGTGGGTCGCGGACTTGGTGGTTTTCTGCATCCGCTTGCCCACCGCCTGGCGAGCATATACATTCTCGATCCCTCTCGCGTTTGGGGTTATTTTTGGAACGATGTTTAAAAATTTATCACTTGTTGCAAAAACGGATACGTGTGCGTGCGTCGGTGAATGATTGTCTATAGTCTATATGCATGTAGTACTGTGGTTTGGAAGACTATACGCGTGTGTGTATGTACACCATGTACGCATTCGAATACTCAAATGTTTGTTCACTTTTATTCACTCTGTGAATGAGCTGTGTACTCATGCCCATGTTCATATTCATATTCATGTTCATATTCACCAACCACGAATATTCACTGCTGAACCAATTTCGAAACGAGTGAGTAGAAGTGAACTCATTAAAGTCAATGTTACAATATTTTCGCCAGTATATATTTAAACACTTTTAGATCTGAGGTCGGAATATGTGGGCTGAGGAAAAATTGCTCGCATGCATATATTTATAAATGTATACGTATTGGCGTATCTTTTAATAAATATATATACTCTCGCACAGTAAAATTTCGGAAATGTTGCATAACGGGCGAAAAGTCACAAATATCCACGGATCGATTTGAAAATGCTCTTTCTCCAGCCACTCGATTGATCGGCTGCGGAGTCACTCCACATCAGGTGAATTCACGTGAATGGGCTTTCACAGCTCCCAGGATTTCACTAACTGAAGGGGTTTCTTTATCCGGAGATAGTAAATTAGGAGAGGAAGGGGGACTAGATGGAGATGGGTCCAGTTAGGGGCTAAACTTCAAGTACCTAGGGCGAAACGGTTACGTATGTGAATAATTAGCACGACACGACCGCGAACACTACTCGGAAGCAACTGAAAACTGCAAAAGCTTTGGCTTCGAAAGCGTCCGCCTTTAAAAATAAACCGATTCCGATTCTCGCACACAGCGCACGCATAATATTTGAAGACGATTCCACACTTGCTCAGCCCCGCAGTTTATTCGATTCTCAATTGCTGTTGATTTCTGCCCACAATTGCAGCAAACGGGGGAGAATTTGGCTGCGCGGACTAAATGGCACTGATTCATGTGGATACATTGGATACCTGGATACCCGGATACCTGGATACCTGGATACCTTAGATACTTACTTGAAAGTACTTCTTGGCATCGGGATTCGAGCCCAGGTAGTCCTGGGCCAAGGGCTCGTTCTGGCAGTACACCACATGCTTGTCGAAGTCCCGTTCCAGGCGCAGGAAGGTCTTGGCCACCATGTTCGGCTGGTTGCTGTAGCACTTCAGGCCCTCCTTCAGCACGCTGCAAACCCAAGTGTAACTTTTACTTCTGTCCACCTGATTACATCCAGGATGCTTACTTGTTGTGAAACTCGGCGATTTGCAGAAAGTTGCAGAATATGATGTCCTTGTTGTCCCGCACGGAGCGCGGCACCACCGGCTTGTCGATGCCCTTGATGTACTTCTCCACCACGTGGAGCAGGTCCCTGGAGAACTCCTCCTCGGTTTCCACCAGCTCCCTGAGAATGGTTCTATAACGGCCATTACAACTAGAATCTAACTGTCCAACTGGATGGAGTGAGTTGATAGCCCTTACAGTTTCCTAAACTCCGCATCGCCACTCTCCTTGCCATTCGAACTACTCATGGTGGGATTGAACTCAAGTATCTCAATGGGCACCCAGCCTTCCTTGGGGGAGTCCCCGCTGTCGAACATTCGCACAAAGCATCTGGAATACTCGCTCCCTTTAGTGCCATTCCTCATTCTGGGTACCATAGTAACATGGTACCACAGTACCATAGACTATCACTCACCTTGACTTCTCGGAAGCCTTCGAACTTATCAGTTCGACCAGATCCCCGCGAGAAACGCTGATCTCGTCCGAGGCCAGCGACTGGGCCTGGTAGTCCCGACTCACAAACACGATATCCGCCACCTGCAGGGTAAAACCGACATCTTATGTATGAACTTTCTTTTTAAAGCTGTTTTCCACAGGCACACACATTTCTTTCACCCATTGCGCTTATCTGGCACCAAAAGAGCACTATAGATCGCGAATAGATCGTTATTTTCAGTGACCGGAAGCTTAGGGGGTTTATGCAATCCGTCAAATAGGAGCTGTATATCGATTTGATCTTTCAACGCGTTCGACTTCGGTGTTTCACAAACAAAAGTGGCTGAGCAATATTTAGCCCGCTAGCTGAAAGTCTATTTTGCGTTGACATAGACACGCGGGCTCGGCTATTTATTTCGATGTCCAATTTTACTGAGTGCAAAGCTTGTGCAGCCGAATCAGCCGAATCAGCTGATCCCCCGATTTTCTCCCTCGAACTGGGTTCTTCACTTCGGGCCAATGATCCGAGACCACAGTGGAACCGGCCCTGATGGACTCTCGCCCACTTCGCAGCACTTTCGGAGCACTTTCCACTTTTCAAATTCAAGCAATATCTTTTCACCGAGTATAAGATACTATCAGGTCTTTCCGTTTTAAGGTCACTAGTATCATTTTATTATGGGGTGCACATTCCTTCACCTTTCTTCAAGCACTCAAACTGAAAAACAAAATTGCACTTTAATCCTCACTAACTGGTTAACCAGTTATGATCTTATGACACATCCATACTTCCAGGCTGGAAACATCCATTTACTAGGATCTATTCTCTAGCAGGACGACCACTGTAGCTTTCATCTCACACAATGTATGTACATCTGGTTGGCCAGAAGTATTAATAAGTACATTTGGCACATGTTCATAGACCGATTTATGGTGTATTTTCCGGACGGACACGCATAACTTACGGCATCCATTCCGGCTGATTTGATTATTTTGACTTCGAATCACTCGATTTACTCGACTTCGCACACTTGATTAACTCACGCACATTGGCACGAATTCGAAAATGTATTGCATAACTTATTACTGGGGCGATTTCGAATTTTCTATTTCCAATACACTATTTGCACTGGATTTGAGGCATCATGGGCAGGATTAGCCCAGTATCGAACACTACGAACACTAGTCTAGGCTACGGGGCACTCGAGTTCGTTTGTCATAACTGAAAAGTCGAGGAATTTTCCGCTTTTCCGCGGGCCAGTCCGATTCAAAAGTGGAATAGGTTTAAATTTAAACTGCGGTCGCGTGAAATATATTGGCTACTGCGTGCGGATACCAATGATTTTAACTGCATCCCGACAACTGTACGACTGATCGATATTCGCTGATCACAACAAAAGCTCCCCTCGAACATCGTTTCACAATTTAAAAATAATGCACATGCACCTCGGACTCGCCATCCGCATCCCCATCCCCATCTCCATCCCCTACCAATCCGCATCTGCATCTGCATTTGTATCTGCAAATGCATCTGCATCCGAATCTGCATCTGCATGTGCATAGCCATGTGCTTAGATGCCGAACACAGTGGACGGCCGAAAAGTTTGTGGCTGTCAGAGGAGTGCATATAGATTTCGGCACCCAGAGTGCGCCAGCATACATATTTAATTAAGTATTATAATATATACGCGGGCACGAAGTTATTTATACGTTATTGTGCCCATACGTTATTCGCTGTGTTTATGGTCTGAAATATTGGCTTGTTTAATTAATTTGCACTGCACTTCCTCCTGTCACCTGCAATGAAATCATAAATGGTGCCACAAGTGGGGGATGGCACTCATCAAAGAGGCAAATTGGCCTACAAAGTAGAGATTAGTCACCAACTAGAGCATCCCAAAGTGGTAGTTAGTAACACTTCCCTACTGAATATTAATGCCAATGCTAGACTAGAGCTTTCCACTGGGGAGCTTTGTTACTTGTTGGAAACATCTTAATTTAGTGCAACAATAGAATCTATTGTAAACTTAGCAGA
The DNA here is from genome assembly GCF_016746235.2 of Drosophila teissieri. Lineage (NCBI taxonomy): Eukaryota > Metazoa > Arthropoda > Insecta > Diptera > Drosophilidae > Drosophila > Drosophila teissieri. Next base: position 22,521,393 of record NC_053030.1, read on the forward strand.
TTCCCAGCCCACGAAGCCTAAAACTAGGCAATCCGAATGAAATATGCACACAGCTTCTAGGGACTAATAGGTTTAATGGTAGTAATAAGTTAATAAGTTATAGTATCAGTGCAATCAGTGGTAGCCAACAGTTTCTCTGGGCAGAAAGAAGCAGGCTATGGAGGCCAGCAGGCCCACGATTGCGTATGTGGACATGGCTGAACCCTGGAGGAGTCCATCAGCACCTGCGCCACGAAGGGGGTCAGCATGGCGCCGAGTCTGGCCAGAACGGAACAGCCCGAAACTCCCACGGATCTCAGGGCGGCGGGGTATATTTCCGGAGTGTACACGTAAATGGCCTGGAAGATGCCGGATATCGTGCCTCGCGCAATGAAGAGGGTCACGGAAGTTGAAAAGCGACTAGAATTGCAAGGAAGTGATTATAGTTCTCAACAGAATGTGCACCACACCTACCTTTCCACCGACATCAGGACCAAGGTGCACAGAACCAGCACCAGATACTGCAGAACAATGGTTTTCTTCTTGCCAAACAGCTTGACCACCTTGATGGTCAGCAATATCCCGGGAAATTCAGACAGGGTGATCCAGAGCAGGTCCATGAAGTCGGCGGTCATGAAGGTCACGCACTCGTTGGGATGGCTCTCCTTGTTCCTGGCCACCAGCAGCTCGGTCGTAACCAGCACCAAGCCGTAGTAGCAGAAGGCCGAGGCCAGCCATAGGAACCACAGTAGGATGGTCGTCCTGTACAGGCTCGGGCTGAGCAGGGATCTGAAGCTCTCCGAGGAACTGGGCTCGTCGTCGGCCATCAGCCGACCCATCAGCATATGGCGCTTGTTGTTATGAGCAATCTGCAATCGCAGGTTCCTGAAGTTCGCATAATGTACTTCACAAGCGCATTGCTCACCTGCTCCAGAACCTTAATGGCCTTGTCATTGTGCCCGTTGTAGGAGTAATAGCGAGCGGATTCGCTGAGCCACTGCAGTTGATAAGAGATACATTTGATAGGAGCACGATTTGTTTCTTAAGCACGAGGTGTACCTACCGGTGAGAGGATGGTGAAAATCAGTAGGGGTGTAGCCGAAAGAGCCAGGAGACCACGCCATCCGTAGTAGGGGTAGACGACCAGGGCCAAGACCACTTCAAAGCAAGCTCCCAGGGCCCAGAAGCACTGAAACCAGTACAAATATGCCATAAAGGTTCCACACATAGGGGCACGTACTCACGTCCATCAATACGACGCACTTTCCCTTGTGTTTGGTGGGCAGAAACTCCGCGTACAAGGTAACTCTTTTGGGCGAAAGAAAGTTTTAGGTGGAGAGGCACTTCCTAGCCCATAAAACTACTCACGACTGTGGAACGCAGCCGATGGCGAAGCCCACGAGACCTCTGAGGGTCAAGAGCCAGGCATAACTGGGAGCCACGGAGCTCAGAATGCTGTACAGAACCAATAGAACTCCAAACAAAGTGAGGGCCTGAAAAGGGGGTATTAGCGTAGATTAGCTGAGCACCTGCCAGTCTTACCGACTTTCGGCCATATCTGTTGCTCAGCTGCGTCCAAAAACTGGAACTCAACATCATGCCCAAAAACACAACCGTAGTGACGGATGCTTGCTGGAATTTGGTGACATTCCACTCACAGAACAGAGCCGGACCCAAGATGCTCAGGATGGCCATTTCCATGGAGTCGGACATCCAGCAAAGGCCCACCAAGAGCGACAGCTTGACGTGAAACCATCCGAAACCGAAGGCATTGATCGCCTGCTGAACAGTGTAGGTATCTGTGAAAGGTGCGCTTGTTACCCGAAATGTGTGAAATTCCTCGGACCACTTACCATCCGGATTTATAGACACCGTCTTCAGCTCCAAGGTGGATGAGTGCACCTCCCGAGGGGCGCTGTTTCCGGGAGATGAATGGGCGGCTGGCTCGTTGCTCAGATAGTACATCTTGCGGTCTAGAATCACTTAGGAAAGTCACTGGGTCAATGAACTGTCACTTCTTGATTTAGATATAATACAACTATTTACAATATCATATTTATAAACTTTTTTTGTAGTACTTTATGAGATTATTGATTTTAATATGCACAAGCGTACCTTACCTTCTTCAACCGTAAAGAAAGTTGTTCTCGATTTTAAGACTGTGATTTATGTCTTCGAATGCAGACACACCAAGTTTTATCCATTTTATTCGAACAAATCCGATTAGGCGAACTTGAATTTAGTTGTGATTAGGGAAACACAAGAATGTAGTACCACAACAAAAACTTTCTCAAGCACTTTCTTTTCGCCAGCAAGCAACTGAGAATCAGAAGCAATGTAAACAACGCGCATACAACACCACCGATTCTCCCAAACTGGTTATAAGGTAACGACTGAAGACTGTCTTCCAAACTCTTGGATCGATAACGATAGAAGGCGCGCAGCTCGAAGTATTCAAAACCTAACTACAGATTTGAATTATTATATTATAAGATTATTAGAAAGCACTCTCTAAAATAACTTAATAGGCTGCTTGTCAAAGCATACCTACAACTATTGGGTTTCCCCAAGCCAAACAACACATGTTTCTAAAGATTATTGATCAGAGTTCCACTATCTCATCGCGATGGACCTGGATTCCTGCCAAAATTTCTCATTAGACTCCACGAGCAGTTCGCACTTTGCTCCTCCGCCAGTTTGCGTTCCCCGGAGGAAGAAGCCGGAGAAGCCCGCAGCTGAGGAGGCATCTCCCGAATGCTCCAACGTGGTCACATCGTCGTCCTCGTCCTCGACAACCACCATATCCATAGGCGCCTTTGATTCGCAGTGCAACCTCCACAATGCCCGCAATCCCGAGGCCCCGAATATTGGCTATGAGTTGAACGTGGCCAAGTCCATTTTGCAGAAGTATAGCACTCTCAGTGGGGACAACCTGTGAGTATCCTTCATAAAGAAGAGGATCTTATAAGATATCGTCATACACCTTTTCCAATGTCGGCTTTCATCCGCACAGGTTTGATCACCTTAGTGATATCATAAAGCGCGTGATTGACGAACGTCCTCCGAATGTAATAGACTTCTTCGAGGAGTTCAGCCGAAATGTTCGCGAACAGAAGTTCCACCTGCCAGAACGCTTCCCTCCCAGCGGAGTGTTCGATGAGGTTCGTTCCTTCCGGGTGGCCAAGAAAATTCTCCAATCCATGAAGGTTAGTTACTTGATAAATTCATAAGCATCCACGCCATGTAACCCAACTCACATAGCTGCCCTACATCGTTGAAGGAGAGGATATGATGGGCGAGGACATGTCCGTTGAGGATTTGAGGACGAACGAGGAGATGCGCATTGTCATCGACGACTCCATGCGATATTTCGTCACCTTCAACGAACGAGTGCAGCAGCTGCAGTTCTACTGGGCACAGTGCGGCTTCAGCATCAGCAACGACGACATCTTCCAGCTGGCCAGCGCCATGAACCGGCTGCAGACCCATCCCTCGATCATGCAGTGCAGATTCTGGGGCTGCATCAACGGGCTGAAGGCCTCCTACTACATAGTGGAGGCTTCGCTGACCCGCGAGGAGATCGCTTCGCGCCTGGTCATGATGGAGGACGAGATGCGCGAGAAGCAGATTCCGCTCCAGATGCGCAAGGACAGGGAGGACAAGCCTCCGCCGCCGCACATTGGACCGGAGCTCACGCCGGGCATCTATGGCTGGGAGGAATTTCCGCCAGAGGAGCTGGAGAAGATGAGGCCCCAGGCTGCGCCCGTTCCCCTGGTGGAGGAGATGGAGTTCTACGACATTCCACCGGAGTTCATTGGCAAGGGGTGCAATAGGTACTCCTATTTCGTTGTGAATTCGCTCTTCGACGACTGGATCGAGCTCCCCATAGTGACTCCGCGCCAGATTGTCGTGTCACGGCAGATCAAGAAGTTCCTAACTGGCGATCTGGAGGCCGATGTCATCTCCTACCCCTGCTTTCCTGGAAAGGAGAAGCATTACCTACGGGCCCTGATTGGTCGCATCACCGCGGGTACTTACATCGCTCCTATGGGCTACTACAGGCGGATGACGAAGAAGGAGAAGCGGATGTTCGATGGCGAAGAAGAGGACGAGGGTGAGGAGGAGGAGGAGGAAGAAGAGGAGGAGGAGTTCAACGAAGGCGAGGAGGAGCAAATAGAAGGTGGGCATACGACTTATTCACTATTCGCATAGCAATACTTTGCCATATCTTGCAGATAACGACGTCATGCTCCTGAAAAACGAGAAGTACGAGGTAGAACCGCTGGGATCGCTGGCCACTCCCGTGGCCTGGGTTCATGTCCGGTCGAATATTCTCAACCAACAAGGCCGTGTTGTCTGGTACGACGAGGAGAAGGCCCGCAAGGAGCGGGAAAAGGCATTGGCCCTGTACCTGAAAATGCAAATGCTGGGCGAGATGGAAGAGGAGGTGGAGGAGGAGGAGGAAGAGGAGGAAGGCGAGGAGGAGGGCGAGGAAGAGGGCATGATCGAGGGCTTTAATCAACCCGAATTGGGTCCCAGTATCCTCTCCTCCTGTGCCAATGACATGAATCCCGAGATTCCCGTTTCCTGGCTCGTCCGCATGACCAGCAAGTATACAAATCAGAAGGAGCGAATGCTCGTGATGCAGTCGAACATCTGGCCAGGCGCCTACACGTTCATCTTTGAGAAGACCTGCGAGTCGATATACTTGGGCTGGGGCCACAAGTACTACGCCCGCAACATTCCCTTCAAGCACTTGCCGACGGTGCAGGAGGAGTTCCCCCACAACGCGGAGGACTTCATCGAGGCCAATGATCCGACTGTCGAGGATGAGGAAGCGTACAAGGCATGGCTCCTCAGGAAGCAGCAGAAGGCCGAGTATGTGGCTGAAGATATCGAGGATTACGATGATGACGAGTTCGCCGATCAGTATGACGATGACTGAATTAAATTAAATTGATTGTTTATGTGTTCCCTTTCAATTTCTGCAATAAAATGTATTAGCTGCGTTTACGTTGTGAGCTTTAGTTTGATTTATTACTTGCAAATAAAATACATATCGTGTATCTAAAGTGAATAAAGTTGGACTTACACTTACTTCGCTCCCTTATGTACATTTACTCATTCTAAACGGACATTAAAAGTAAACTTAACTGCTTAACTGAAATCACACGTGCACATCGTCATCCTATAAATTGTCATTAAGTTAAATAGCTCTTCGAACCATATGTACATTGCAGTTTTCGTGTGTAATAAATGTAAATGTAATTTAGTTATCGTTGGCTGTAACTCCGACACATGGAACCCATGAGGTCTTAATGGCTAAATACGGAATCGAACAAATTTGGTAATACAACGGGCATCACTAGGCAATGCAGCAGCTTACAGCTTCAGGGGTTCCTGGAGCTTCACTGTGGCATTTGCAGACGGCTTTATGACTTCCTGCTTGGCGGCAATCGCTTCGGGCTGTAATCAAACATTGAAACTCTATAGAAGATAAGCAATCATACTTATATTATAATATATACCTTGGGAACTACGGTGCCGTCTTCGCCGCTGGGAGCTTTAATACTACCCATGCTCTGAATGCAAAAGTTCTTCAGCTGATCCACGGAAGCAGCCAGCATGTTATTCTTGCTGTTTGCCAGCGTTATCTGGAGTTAATCAAGTTTAGTATACCTCAACCAATAATCACGTTCGCCGGACCTACCTCTTTTTCAATTTTCTCTAAAGACTCATCGAAACTGGTTACTTTCTGCTTGTATTCCGGCCAGCTGTTACTTATTGTGGCCACATGGGACGTAATGTTTTCAGATCGATCCAGCAGGTCGTCTATTTTCGTCTGCAATAAATAACGCAAATTAGAGCTGATAACGCCACAGACTGTGGACGAGATTACCTTGTGCAGAGATATTTCCTCGCTGAGGATTTTCGTTGTTTGACTTAGGGTATTGTTCACATTCTTTAGATCGTTGGCCAGTAGTTTAAATGAATTGAAAGTGGTTTTGTTCAGCGCAGCAATATCATCCGTTATGTTTGCCGGCAAAGCGTTGGACTGAAGCGTCGGTAGTTGCGAGAGATTGAGCTGCAAAGGTATCACGTTTGTTACTGGGTTGATACTGAAGGTAACAGATTTAAGGACTTACCTTTAAGGCTTCTGTGTCGGCCTGCAGTGTTTTCTGCATCTCGGTGTACTTATTGTAGTGCTCCTTGATGGCCTCAATGTCGGTGGCCACAGCTTCTATCTTGGCCCCGAAGTCAGCCACCAACTTCTCGTCCTTTCCGTGGTTTCTCTGGGCTGCCACGGCCGCCTCCAGATTGCTGAAGTTGTTACGCAGGCTCTCCATGGACTTCTGCAGCTCATTTATTTCCGAAATGACGGCTGTTTGGTTCTTCAGCAGGTAGGACGAAGTCTCGTGCCATCTTTGGAGGGTGTCCGGGAAGTTCTTGCTCATGGCAGACACTGAAAGATTACATAATTGAGGACGCACCGTACGCAGCAGGCTGTCTATATAGCATACCCTCTTCGATCTTCTGGCGATAGTCGGTGAGTTGCTGGCGCAGATCGAAGTAGAGCCAGTACAAAATGCCCACAATCAGAATGCCCATAATGCCGAATAAAAGCGGACCGCACATGCGGAAATATGCAATTTTCCGATGGCTGCGGCGACTACCAGCGACATTTGTCTGAAAAGAACGCAATATTATTGGGTTGCTACATATTTCGCTCTTTGTATGGTGGGAGGCACATATGTATAAGCATGTATGTACGTAGAAATTCCCAATGAATGTGTATCTTTGGATACGCGTTAGCTGGGAAAGTTCAATTGGGCAGGTTCAGATACATAGATACAAATACAGCTAACCTTGTACTTGATCGAGTATGTAAGTGGCTGTGGATGTAAGCAGCACGTATCGTAATCGTAAAAATACCTTACCCATGCGTAATCCTCAGGGTCGTCGGTCGAGACGGAGAGCAGCTTGTCCTGGGAGTTGGTGGCTCCGGGGACTCTCCGGTTGGCTCTCTTGCCCGAGGACGACTGGGAGGCTATCAGGGCGTCCAGCTCCCGACGCTTCTTCATTTTCTTTCCGGCCCGCAGGGGCACTTCAATGCGATGGTGGCAGTCCATGGGGTCGTCTTCTAGAAACTCTGGTCTCCAGTGGAATTCTTGCAATTGGACGCAGGCCCAAGCTATTACATTTTCTCAGCGTAGTCCAGTGGCTTTTGTAATTCTGGAGCAACCATAACATGTACTTATACTGATAAAAAAGATACTTCTGCGCATGATTTAAGATTACGGTGATTATGATTAATCGCTGGTTATCGATAGGCAGATTCAAATTATTTTGGAAATAAAACTGAATGCCTATGCTATTTATCCACTTAAAATGCGCTGTTTTTTTACTACATTTACCTCTGAACACCCGTAGTGGGTCTAAAATGTTGACCCAAAAAGTGGGGAGCGTTCGATAGGTTTGGCAATTTCCGGATTCTTAATAACGGTCTCACTGCCCCCAAAAGACTTGCATTGATTTTTACGCCGTGCTCGCTTTATCGATCTAGTTTAATTAAGTTCATAGCCGTCAAAAATGTTCTGTGCGCTTCTGCTCGTCTGCTCAGAGTTTCCGTTTAGTGTTTTCTAACGTTGGGCTCCGTATGGGATATATGTTCGTTGATGCTGACGTACTTGGTGCTTGGTTGCAATAGGTGCTCCTCCGCTGATTTCGAAATGGCCAAGAACAGCTTTAAGACTTTAATCAGCCAGAAACACAAAACGTTTCCGGCGGACCTCAATATGTACGGAATGAAGTGTAAATCGCAGCTGCTGGAGGATCAGGAGAACGTGACCCTGATCATCAATCGGCGGAACTCAATCCGCCAAAAGCCAAAAAGTTGGGCTTGGACCCTGCTGCGTTGCAGGTGGCAAAAGAAGCTAGTTCTCTTGTTAATATTTATTTGTGTGTGCGTTCTGATTGTTTTCGCCAACACGCATCTCTTGGTTCGCGGCAACATCCTCTCGGCCTTCCTCTCAAACCGGCTCACTAAGCACTCGCACGCGGAGAAGCAGGAGGCGAGATATCCCGACATCCAGGCCACCACCCCGGCCGTTCCCCCGGTGCTGAGGCCAACGCACTACCTGCTCAACTACTCCGCCACCCAGCTGGAGCTGGGTTCGCACCTGAACGGCCTATCCTCGGACTACAACATATTCGTCATCTACACCCGGGAGAACTACCACCTGAACCTCAAGTTCGACCTGTTCGCCCACAGCTTGCTGAAGCACACCAGTGCCCAGTTGCACCTGCACGTGATCACGGACAGTGAGAGCCAGCCCTCGGTGCTGGAGATTCTTCAGCGGCAGATCCGGCGGTTCCGGCGGACGGTAATATACACCATATACGACGTGAAGGTCTGCTCCAGCATCATACAGGACATAGCCGCCAAGTTGTCCCCGTACTTCAGCTCAGCCCCGAACTCGTACTACAGCGACTCCCTCTTTTTCCTGTCCCTCGGCCTACACAGGATCGCCGACCAGAGCCTGAACAGAGCCATTCTGCTAGATTGTGATATAGTCTTCCGATCCGATGTCCGACTGCTGTTCAACGAGTTCGACAACTTTCTGCCACACCAGCTTTACGGACTGGCGCCGGAACTGACCCCCGTCTATCGCCACATCCTTTACCGCTACCGCGTGCGCTATCCGAAGACCAGCTTCGGAAATCCCTACTATCCGATCAACAACGAAGGGGGCAACCAACACAGCCGTGTCCACCACGGTTATCCTGGCCTGAACTCCGGCGTGGTCCTGCTGCTCCTCAACCGCATCCGGAACTCAAAGTCCTACCTGGAGAAGCTGACCCACACGGAGGTGCACACCCTAGTCGCCAAGTACTCCTTCAAGGGCCACCTCGGCGACCAGGACTTCTTCACCCTGCTGGGATACGAGTACCCAAACTTGATCTACAGACTGGACTGCATTTGGAACCGCCAGCTGTGCACCTGGTGGAAGGATCACGGATACTCACAGATATTCGACGCTTATTTCCGGTGCGAGGGCAATATTAAAATGTACCATGGCAACTGTAATACGCGAATTCCAGAATAAATAAAATTGTTATAGGAATATTAAATAAATTAACTGAAAAGGTTTTTTATTGGCGGTATAATGAGATGTGGGTATAGAGGATTGCAGATAAACAATAAATACATTTTCATATAAAAAAGCAGAAAAACCAACCCTACTACCAATATATTAATAGCTATTTTTCAAATATTCAAGCGATGTAACAATGTTATCGATAGGCGAGAAGCAAGAGAGTGAGAACACGCCGATTTCGTGGTCAAATGCGCACAGGGTGCTTCGTGTGAGTGATTTCGCCTAGCGTTTCTTATCTTTAACCTTCATTTCTGGCTCCGTTTAGCTATGAATTAGGAGCAGACCCGAAAATTCAGTCGAGCATATACAGTTAACGATGGCGCCGAATGCAGCAGTACCAGTGGAGCGATATGAGCCCCAGAACATCGGGATCAACGCTATTCTCCTGGGGCCACCGGGCTCCGGCAAAGGAACGCAGGTGGGTTCAAAGTTACATAATGATGTGTTATTGGTGACACGGACGCCATATAGTCTATAAATAAATACAACGTGTTCAAGTGCGCGGCTTTTGTTTGCAAATATGCCATGAAACTAGTTAATTCTTTTGAAAAAGAATTAAAACTAGTGAAGTTATATAAGACGATGTGTACATGGAAATTTAGATGTATGTATCCATGTACTAAATATGTACATATGCGTCAAATGGTGTCTTTCTCTTGACCCTGAACCAAATCAAAACCTTGGCGAGATGTGGCGAATTAAGTGGGACAATTTTAAGCAATCAAGTGGGTATTATGCAGACCATCTATTAAAAGCCTACCAGAACATTCCCGGCCACAAGAAATGCATCTTATCTAGCCGATCGTTAATTGCTTACCTTCCGATGTGGTGCCAAATTGATTAGCTTCAACTAACTGAAACTTATCAATGTTTTTAATTATGCCATTTCAGGCTCCCCTGCTGAAGGAGAAGTTCTGCGTGTGCCACCTGTCCACTGGCGACATGCTGCGTGCGGAGATTTCATCCGGCTCCAAACTGGGAGCCGAGTTGAAGAAGGTCATGGATGCCGGCAAACTGGTCTCCGACGAACTGGTCGTTGACATGATCGACTCCAACCTGGATAAGCCCGAGTGCAAGAACGGATTCCTCCTCGATGGATTCCCCAGAACTGTCGTTCAAGCTGAGAAGGTAGTCGCACGCGTTTAGCACTTTGTACTCTAGGGTCTGACCCGTTCGATGTATTCTTTCCAGCTCGACACATTGCTGGACAAGAGGAAAACCAACTTGGATGCCGTCATTGAGTTTGCCATCGACGACAGTCTGTTGGTGAGGCGCATCACTGGCCGCTTGATCCACCAGGCCAGCGGGCGTTCGTATCACGAAGAGTTTGCCCCTCCAAAGAAGCCAATGACGGACGATGTAAGTATCTCTATAGGACACTCTCCAAGAACTTTAAATAAAATAACTGCGTACTTGCAGGTCACTGGAGAGCCCCTAATCCGTCGCAGCGATGACAACGCCGAGGCTCTGAAGAAGCGACTGGAAGCATATCACAAGCAGACAAAGCCACTGGTCGATTACTACGGCCTGAGGGGTCTGCACTTCAAGGTCGACGCCGCCAAGAAGTCCAGCGACGTCTTCTCCACCATCGACTCTATATTCCAAAACAAGCGTCCTGCCCAGATTCAGTTATGATTTGTTCCTGCGCAATGATCAACTACTGATAACTGCCTCCTGACAATTTATTTTGAGACACACAACGTTTAAGCCTAAAGTTAAAGTTGCATCCGGGAATCCTGAACAGACGAAATTACCTTTGCAGGTCGACTACTTTCCTTGTACAGATTTCTAAAATGTATAAGTGTTTGTTACTTTTTACATTTCACTATTTGTAACTACAATACAACTTAATAAAAAAAAAAAAACTAAATTTTACTAAACATGACTGCATTAAACGGGGCACCGTTCAAATGAGGGATGACTTTCGGTCAACAACATCAAGTTTAAACATCCCACAATTGTTTTCCGGTTAGCTTCTGGAATACGATACGTCTGACTCAGTTTAGAATCGAGGTTTTAGCGTGTGATGGAAAGTCACTAATTGTTCGGAGAACTATTATTGCAATCAAGTTCAAAACGTCAGTCGAAGGGTCATTTAGCGCGATCTCAAGTGTAATAAATGAGAAATTTGCTAATGGAAATCGTTAACGAGATCGTCAAATTTGGTAAACAAATAACATTTTATCAAGTTTGCCCGTAAATCGTGGTTGCGAATCCCTTACAGACCGACTTTCGATCGCCGTTTAGTACTCAGACGTCACCTGGCTAATGGTATTGTAAAATTAAGTGTGTATAACTATCGCACATATATTATATAAATTAATAACGACGATTGACTAATCACTGGGTTGACTTTTCAGCAATAGCGATTTGCGCTTCAAAGTCTAAAGTGTGTGCAATCCTATATGGATACGAGCTGAGCCCGAACACAGGCTCACAGCGCTGTGTGTGTTACACTTGAAGTTCAATCCCAGGTAAAAAGTGGGCCCAGGTATAAAAGCCCACTTCATAGAAACATTTCTCAGTTAGTTCCAGCAGCTGAATTGCTTCACATCTACCCGCTCCGAGTCGCCATAAGTCGAGCTCCATTGTAAGACCGCCGTTCATAGTTTTTGGAGCCGATCGGTTCGGGTGGCTGGTGGTATTCCACACACTCATGGACGAAGCCAGACGGGCAACCAGTTTCATTGTGTGCAAACAGTGACATCTTTTCAGCCAACGAATGTGTTTCAGATACGCATACAAAGTGGGCTTGCTATGCATTAATTTGCATACATATCTGATATGTCCCATAGACACATTTTGCGAATGCAGTCGCTTAGTAGCTAGTTAAAATATTTCCATCGCCCAATAAAATCCCCCGCTCACAAAACTGGTTGCCCGACCGACAGACCCACTAAGCCACAAACGTATACGAAGTCGCCGAAAAGTGCTGATTAATCATACATACTTACCCCAATTCGCCCACAGCAAACTCCACAATGAAGATGATAATTGCGCTCTTCGTCCTTGGACTGGTGCTGGTCGCCGCCGAAGATAAGTACACCACCAAGTACGACAACATCGATGTGGACGAGATCCTGAAGTCGGACCGCCTCTTCGGAAACTACTTCAAGTGCCTGGTGGACACCGGAAAGTGCACGCCCGAGGGCCGCGAGCTGAAGAAGTCCCTGCCCGATGCCCTGAAGACGGAGTGCAGCAAGTGCAGCGAGAGGCAGCGCCAGAACACCGACAAGGTCATCCGCTACATCATCGACAACAAGCCCGAGGAGTGGAAGCAGCTGCAGGCCAAGTTCGATCCTGAGGAGATCTACATCAAGCGCTACCGCGCCACCGCCGAGTCCTCCGGAATCAAGGTGTAACTGCGATCCCAGTTCAGGAAGCAATTTGTTATGTGCACTGTTAATTAGGTCTACGTCTATCTGTTCATCAAAATTATGTCTACGATCGTGCTCCGAATAAAGAGATTTGTTTTTTACTTACACCTGCGTAGTATATCGTTTTCGAAGGGGGATTTACCAGGTTTCAATTGACTTTGACAAACGTAGCACTTTAGTCTAGTGTCTTGCTACTATAATGATGATTAATCTAAGAACAATTAAGGTCTTAGAAAAAACATTCACAAGATTACGACTGGACCCTAATAAGAGACTTATAAATGGCGTACGATTTGCATTAACATTGACAGAAAAGGCAGCTACGTTGGTTGGCAAAAACATCGCGTGCTTGTCTTGGTTCTGAGTTATTACTTATATTATTACTTATTCTTAAAAGGGGCAATGAATCGAATCCAATGGCCGCAAGTAACTCAACCATGAAAACCGTCCTTCAAAGAACGAACAATGTACAGCGAATTATTAATGTCAGGGCAAATTCACATCGTGAATCAAAAGAAATTAAATATTATATCAGTATTTTAATTACTTATAAATGTACAAAGCTTAGTGTAAGGTTGTGGGCAGCGTTTACGTTAATGTTTCCCCCTGGGCGACACACGCCTCCAGATAATCTATGCGCCGCTCCAGGATCGTTAGTTTTTCGTTCAGCACCGCCAGACGCGAGCGACAGGACATATCTGAAAGGGAATGGTAGGACATAAAATAAAGAACATTATACTTAAATTATATTAGGGAAAATTTAAAATTATACCCATTTAGATTGCTATACAGATTCTAGTAAGATTATTCTTGTTTTGAGCGATACTTTATATATATATTTGCATTTACAACCTACAAAGTTTGTCTATAAAGTTGGCTGCTGTAGGAAAAATTAGGCCGCATTTGCATGACTTGCCGAACCCAACTACCTCGCACTCTTTGGCTTATCATTTATCACAGTATTTAGCGTGCTTTAAATTATTCATAGAAGAGCCGAGAGAGCATACCCAAATTAAGTGACTAATACGGGTAGAGATAAACCCCGACTTCTCGTTTTGAGCCCTATCCAAGATACATATCCGTATCCGTATGTAGATACATATATTGTTATTCATACATACTAATCGCAGCAACCAATGTTTGTTTCTATTGACTTAAGACTCGAGTAAATAAAGTCAGTGTCACTGATTAATATTTGTTAGCAATATTATTTATGCGTTCACCCACACCACCAATCCCAGTGTGAATAAAACTCGCACACACACACACATGCGAGGGAATTGGGTGCTTCGTGAGCAGATCGCTTACCGAAAGAGTTCAGAAAGTCAGTGATTCGCTTTATGCTGGCAGTTATCACTTCGATATATTCCCTGTTCGCCCAGTCCTGGTGGATTTGCTTTTGGATCGCCTCTCTGTGAGCCCCACTCATCTTTATTTATCCTTATTGTTTCTGTTCGTTTTAATTGTGTTTATCTAGAGAGGAGAGATGAGATGGGCCGGGACATTTATCGACGTATATTTGGCACTATCGATAATGTCACAGTATTACTCTGTTCACCAACAATCGTTTATTCTCCTCGGTGATTCTCTAAGATAAAAAGATAATCAGCTAATTCTTACTCTACCAATTTAATTCTTTAATTCTTAATATACCTCCAATTAATGTACAAAACATGATCAAAATAATCTTGACATATCAACAATTAGAGGTAAGTAACATAAGGCGACAATACAACACTCGTTTTACAACACTCCCTAAGCTCTTTCATGTTGAGCAGTACTACTATTTAAATATTGGGCGGGAAAGCGCAAGAAAAGAAAGTATTTTAATATTTGTTCGCCAACAATAACGGGTAAATATGAATAATGAAATAAATATATATATATTTCCTTTTGCTTTATTTTGTATATAACGTGGGTTTTATGGGGTGTTTAATTGTTAGAAAGAAATAACGGCAAGCCAGCAAAGTATGTACCCATTTTGCGTTCCGATTCCGCTTGTGCCAATCGGAACGTACCGAACGAAACGATAGCTATTGATGCCACTCACGCACACACACACAAACATAAACTAGGTGGCCCCGTAAACTACAGTGTTTTTCATTTGGTAAACAAAAAATGGACTTTATCGACGACTTCATCGAGGAATACAAAAGCAATCCATGCTTGTGGAAGGCGGACTCGGCGGACTTCCGGAACCGCAGCCGCCGGCAGGAGGCTTACGCGAAGCTCATCGAGGTGGCCACCAAGCACGGCGAGATGTACAATGTGGAGCGAACAAAGCAAAAGATAAACAATCTGCGCTGTGCATTTCGTCATCAGCTGAGGAAGTACAACGAGGTCAAGAAAAAGGGCGAGAAGTATGAGCCCTACTGCCCCAAGCGCCGCTACTTCGAGTCCCTAATGTTCCTGAAGGACGAGGAGATCCCCGCCGACAAGAAGTGCAAACGCGAACAGTCGTCGGTCTGCCTGGAGAGCTCCGTGCAGCTAGTGGCGCCAGAGAACTGTGATGAGTTCTCCGACGCCGAGAGCCTGTCCAAGCCTCCGAAGTCGTCGGTAGATCCGAGCAAGCTGTCACCCAACAACAGCGCCAACGAATTCTGTGCCAACATCTTCGAGGAGGCCACCGCCGCCGTTGACCCCGTTATCAGTATTAAGACAGTCAACAACACCAACAGCCATGCAAGTGGCGCTACCATCAAAGAAGTCGAAATCGTGGTGCCTGCTAACAACAGGATGCTGTCCGCCCGCAGAAAATCCGTGCCCGACGCCATAAAGTCTCCGCCCGGCGACTCCGAATCGCCGCAGTCCAAGCGCATTGGCGCCCAGAACCAGACTAAACTGATCAGTAATCTGAGCCCGATCTTGAAAACCAATCACATCATTCGAAAAAGGTCCTCCTCGGTCTCGTCGCAGATTTCGGAGGACAACGAGCCGCCGCCAGGTAAATTCCGGGCGGACATTTCCACCATTGACTTTGAGCGTCTCTTTTCGCTGGCCCTGAAGAGTGCTGACAGCCAGCTGGACGACCACTTCTCCAACTTTGGAAAAATTATCGCCCACAAGCTTCGCTCAATGGACGGAACACAGGCTATATATGCGGAAAAGATCATCGCCGATGTGCTGTATCAGGGCCAGATGAAAATGCTGTCCTCACTGAGTATACACCAGTTTATGGCCATGGACAATACAACAGTTTACCTAGAGAGCCACAGTAAATGATGGCCTGGCTTCTTTAAAGACGTACTTTTAGAGTTTATGTAATAATAAGATGTAAAGAGACAGTCATATGTACAAAGCCATGTTTTATTTAAAGAAGGGATTTCTTTCAGCCGCCTAATCCTTAGAAAGTCCCCTAAGCTACAAAACCAAATGCTAGGAATGATGTCGAGACTAGTTTATTATATTCGATGCATGAGAATAACATTTAAATGCCACTTAGGCACTGTCGTACTTTCTTAGAAGCATTGCCCAAACGTCCGGGTATCTAGTTTGAAGAAATGTGGTCAGCTTTTGCGCTTTTTGAGCCTGTTGAGGCGAGCAGTTCCTGCATTTCCTGGTTATAACTTCTGGCAGGGCAGCTGTAAGTACGAAATACAAAATTATTACATGGATGTTTTTGACTCTTTACAAGCATAAGACTTTAGAATGTGTTGTATCGGAACTATGACTATGTTTATTACCTTTAAGTTGAAGGCCCAGTTGGTCGCATTCGCTTTTGCCCAGGATGCACATAATCTGGCGGCTGACCACCACCTGGTTGTTCAGCAGCTTGTTTATGTTTCTCTCATCTGCTTGGACGCTCGATGAAATGAGAATGATAAGAAAAATAAAATTAACGACCAAAGAAAGCACTCGGTTTTTATTGAGAAATAGCATCCTTCCTGAACGCGCGACGGTATAGTATAACTGAATATGGAGCAGAAACTGTGTATCTGTATCCCGCAGATATTCGTGCATGCGCAAAGGAGCTGGACTTGGCAAAATCACGGTAAGGGTAAGGATTTGTAAGCAATGGGATTCTAATCCGAATATCTGATGAGATGCCACGTACCACACGTCAATCTGCTGTAAATGATAGCATTCCTTGATACTCCGTCTCTGCATTCTGGTTTGATAGAGGCATCTGAAATATGTCTAAATCATTCTTGTACCCAATTTGTAAGACAGCACCTGCTGTTCCATGCGATAAGAAGGTAAATAAAGAGCTTTCAATGTTTTTGCGTTGTGCTTAAAAGTTATGTTTTACTAAAACAACACATTAAGTACTTTGCAAGGCAGTCAAGACAAGAACAGAAGTATCCTACGGTTTAATTATATAATAGATAGTGTATAGAGTAGACGACTTAAAGTACAATTATATAGATTTAATATGTATGTATGTCTTATATACATTTCCTAAAACTTGAAAGCTTTATTTAAATATTTTTACATGCAAGTATGAAAATACATTTGACAATATAGCGAAATATTATGTTTTATTAAGTTCTATTGCGATACAATGGGGCTCTTTTTATCTATGTCAGATATATTCGCGTTATTCTGCGGGGCAGCTCCGTTCCCAGGGCTGGCCGGGATGGCTCCCGCCCGGTCGATGCTCCACGGATTCGAGCCGGAGATGGGCGAGTCGGCGTGTCCGAAGCCGGTGTGATTATCGTGCTCCACGGCATTGGTTCCGTCGTATTGCGTGTTTTCTAGCCGGGTGATCAGCCGCTCGTCCTCCTCACCGAACTCACCGCCCATCAGCGTCGGTTCGCCCACCACCATCACGTCCTGGGAGGAGAGGGAGAAACTGGGACCGGAGGGGGAACGCTTCTGGTTCGTCACAGGCGGTGTGTTCGAGTTATTGCCACCACCCGAGTTGGAGCCCTTCCGTTTGCGCCTCTTATTTGGTGGTCGTTGCGGATCCTTCTTGCCGGGCGGAGCCACCATGCGCTGCCACTTTTGGAACAACGTTGTCTTTAGACAGTCGCGCGGACTCAGGGCGTACGCCTTGTGCCGCGACATCAGCTCCTGCATCGGCTCGAGTATGACGCAGAGGCGCAGATAGTTGAGGGTGGAGTTGGTAATGCCAGCCCGCGTGATGTTCTTGGTTATTTGATCTAGCAGCATTGGGTCAGGCGGCAGACTGGTGCCGATCACGGACCTTGGAATGAGCTCGCGGTGTCCCTTGATGGTCATGTGCCATGACTTGATGCGCATGTAGTCGTCGTACATGAACTCCAAGATCAGTCTTGCGTCGGCGCAGACTTTTGTGAAGAAGGGCTTGCCGTGCTGCGTGATCACCGTGCACTGGTCACAGTCCAACGTGATGGATGTGTTGTGGAACGACTCCTTGGCATGCTTCAGCTGAAAGTACAGATCCGAAACGCCGCCCTCGTATATGCTGCGGAAGAAGCGCGGGATGAGCGTGCGCCCGATGGTGTACCGCTTCGGTCCGTCCTCCAGGCAAAACAGAATGGTCAGCCGGGCGTCGTCCTCGAAGAACTCCGTGGTAAACGAGTCCCACCAGCAGTTATCGCTCTCTTCGTTGCGCTGCTGCAGCCGCTTGTTCAGCTCAAAGACGCGGTGTTCCGTATGGCTGAAGTAGGAATTGTGCCGCCTGAAGCCCTGGTCGATGCGTTCCATCTGTTGCGGCCCTCCCATCATCGGATGGTTGCCACCGTGGCCGAATGGTGACGCCGGCGGCATCGGATTGAACTGCCCGCCAACGCCAAAGACTGTGGGCGATGAGAAGTGTCCGGCCTGTCCGCTGTTAAACGGAGTGCCCGAACTGGCCGGCCTGCTGAACTGGCCGAGTCCAGAGGAAGGCGAGCCGAAGGGCCCGCCAACTGGACCATTAAAATTGCCCGCCGTCGCCGACTGCGGGTAGTTGCCGGGAATGTTCTGCGCACCAACAGGTCCGGGTGTCGATGAGCCCGAGGGAGCAGGTGAGGAGGTATACTGAGGTGTGTTCGAGCCAGGCTGGTTGGAGTTCTGGAACACGATGGACTGGTTGCCGGCTGGCGAGGATTGGCCGGCGGGCGGATACGGATTCCCGCCCGAGTTGTACGGCAGACCGCCCTGCGCGAAACCGCTCTGGTTGCTTCCGTCCGGATTGAGGACCGCCGAGTTGGACGCGGGCAGCATTGATCCGCCCTCGTTGACCGCCTTCCAGCTGCCGTCGTCAATGTTCGCTTGAGAAGTCATCGTATTGCCAGCGTTCAAACCCCTACGATTCATGCCTGTGGTCGGTTCTATCGGGCATTCGCGTCGGCCTGTGGATGGAGAGGAATCCATTAGTTTAAACCCATTATTATTTCGTTTCGGCGTTTCGGGTTCGGTATATTTTTATGGTGCCCATGCGTATGTGTATGCACTTGTCTGTATGTCGTACTGCATTTACAAAATATGTGTGTACACACACACACTTTTCACGGCCCGTTCGCATTCGAAATGGAAAACGCTGCGGAGGGCCGCATCGCCCGGATTTCAGTGTAGGTAGGCTGCTCTCGTATACGCACCTTGCAAAAGGCATACAATATTTTAATTCTTAAAGCACAAACACATATAAATGTATCTACAATTTAAGAAAACTGATTGGCCTCCACCGATAGTTTTGCCATCGCTTTCCAAATAGCAGATTTCGATACGTGAGAACGCAAGCGTGGGTTTGTCCCGCATTTGGAACGAGCGGGAGGAAGGCCTATCGCCTTGAGGATTATTATGTTCTTAAACCAATATTTTGTATTGTGTTAAATAAAACTAACGCTCCAATACTGTTTGTCATAGTTTGTTTGTAGTTTTTAAATACGGCAATAGCACCATAATCGCAATGTACATCAAATGTAATTTATACCCTCTAAATATGTAATTAATTGTAAAAAACCTATCGATATGTCTTGGCGACTCTATCCTATTCCATTTCCATTCCGTTTCACATTATCCCACGCCGCACCCTTGACTTAATAATTTAGTATGTGCCGTGCCGTAAAAATTTGTAATCAAAATATGGTTGTAAGACTGTTGCTTTAACGTCGGTAGTTTATTTTATATTTATGTAATTTCGGCCTGTGACATTGCAAACCCATGGTGTGGTGCGAAAGTGTTGGACTTTTATATATTAGAGTACTTGTTTAGGTATGTTATTTATAAACTGAAACTATTTCGCACATTTTCCCGTGTCAGTTGAATTGTAAACATACTTTTCGTAATTTATAAATCAGCCCTAACCGGAAACTTATTGGCTAACAGCCACCGAAACCCGAAAACCCTATGCTTATTTTCAAGGGCTTGTGAAAATGTGCTTTGCTATGCAGTTATATATGCACATTCCTGTGTATGCATATTTGTGCTGCAGTGTGCGTTTCCTACACTCTAAAAAAGTTTTTTATTTGCAGAGCGAGAAAAATGTCAACCGAGAGCTTGAACAGTTTGAGCGACAAGGAGCTGCATAGAAAGCTAATCCAGAGCGGCTTCCCCAGCACTCCGGTGACGGAAACAACGAGAGCGGTTCTCATCGAAAAGTTGAGAAAGCACACCCGCGCCGACAAGCTGAAAAAGAGAAGCAACAAGTACGTTCTGTACTCCAAGGAGCAGCAAGAGTCGCCTCCATTTCCACAGTACCACCAGTACCACGCCCCCCAACCGCCCCAGAACTATGCCAATGGCCTTGACAACAATAACGACTTGGACCTCACCGGAGGCTCCTCAGCTTTCAATCGCAGCTTCGATGAGAACGACTCGAGCCCGCTTCAGTTGTCCGCCTCTAAGATGTACGCCCCACCACCGGTTGTGGCTTCCAATTACGATGGGGACTGCTCACCCCACAGCTTGGGGCTCAATGGCAAATACCGGCCGCCATGCTCTATGCCGTACGCCATAGACACGTCAAATAACTATGGGAAACCGAGCGGAAAAGCTAAGCTATCCGATGGAGGCGTGGTAAATAGACTGCTCAGCTTTCGGGACACCACAATCCAGCGGAAGTTCAACTATCCCACTGGCC
Organism: Drosophila teissieri; assembly: GCF_016746235.2. Taxonomy (NCBI): domain Eukaryota; kingdom Metazoa; phylum Arthropoda; class Insecta; order Diptera; family Drosophilidae; genus Drosophila; species Drosophila teissieri. Next base: position 22,541,894 of record NC_053030.1, read on the forward strand.
AGGCGTCGAGAATCCCGCCTAGGAACGAAAGGCTTACTCGATTCGCTTTGTCGGACCTTAAATCCTTCATCAAGAATCCGGACATCAGGCCCTATGTAATACCACGAGTGCTGATTTCGCTGTTCTTAATATTTTTGACAATAATCACAGTCCTCTATGTGGGCAAGAGGTTCGAGCAGAGTCCCATCGATAAGACCGCTCTGAAGTATACATTATGTAACCCCAACGATGTGCAAGTGATCAGCGAAAGGGTGAATTGCATAGCAAAAGATTCGCTAAGGGGTGCGCTGGATCTGAGCGAGGAGCTTTTTAAGCATCTAAACGAGCGAGCCAGGCTCCATCACTGCAAAGATGACAGTTTGTCGCCTGCTTTGGAAATGGGAGAGTTTGTAAAGGAAATGGTCAGCAACCCAAAAACTCACAGGGGAAATCTGCACAGTAACTTGATGGCTGCCAAATATCTGATTACCGAGAATCCGCAGTGGAGCATCCAAGTGGTCGATTCATCAAAGCACGTTGGACAGACCTTGCACTTCGAACTTTCTGAACCCAATCTGCCGCTCAAATGCATTGTGTTGAAGAAAATAACCCGATTTTTCACCGTAATCGGTACGCTTCTCTTGATAGTCGCTGGATTTCTCATCGTATACATTGCGGTGGTAATTTATCGTGTTAAACAGAAGGAAGCCCTGCTGGCGGTCGACCAGTTCCAAAAGGACATAATCAACGAGCTAATTTACTTAAGCTCCCAGTCCGAGAGTCCCGAGGTTATCATAAACCAGCTGCAGGAGAAGTTTCTGCCGGCCAAGAAGCGCTCAAAGCACATGTCTTCTTGGAACAAGGCGCTCAAGCAGCTGGAGAAAAACGATAGCCGTGTGCTCTTTGGAATGGTGAATCGTGACGGGAAGGCAATGCGCACAATTGCGTGGAACAGGAACGTTGACAAAAAGGATGTCGGCCTGGTTAAGAAGTGGCAGAGTCCCGCCTTCGACAACTCGAACAAGATAGCCAACCCACCGACTCCCTGCCTCAAGATTAGGCACATGTTCGACTCCTCAGAAGTGGATCAGGCCAACCTGAAGCAGTCCATCGTTGAGTCGATCATCGAGAAGGTTGGGTCGCGCTGCAAGATCTGCGATGTCCAGCTGGACGTCCAGTCCTGCTGCGTGTACATCCGCTGCGCTAGCGAGGAGGACGCCGGCACGATTCACAACGAGATCAACGGCTGGTGGTTCGACAAGCGCCTGATTTCGATTAAATTCTTAAGACTGGAACGCTACCTGAGCCGTTTCCCCAAGCCCTCGGCCGAGCCACTTTACTTTCACACCAACGAGGCAGCCAAAACTCACTCATAAAACACACAACTCTACATTAGATACTTAAGTTATTAAATGCGAATTTGTTTTACATGTACATCTGGCGTTGTCCCTTTTAATTGGTTAATTATGAACTAGTTTAAACTTAAAAAGCTGCTAAACCCTACTTTGCTAGGGAATTGGACGATAGAGCACTCTCCCCTGTTTCCAAGTGTTTAATAAGCCGGTACAAGGCAGCAGCTTCCTTGATTTTGCTAAAACCCACGCAGAAGGCTTCGATTTCAATGAACAGTTCCTGAAAAATATCAGTCTAGTTACTAAGTACAATCACAGAAATGGTAGTAGAGCATACCCTAACATTCACAATCTTGTTCCTAATCAAGGACTGGAGAAATACGCAAACCAGTCGCACCAGACGAGACTGCATGTACTTGTCCTTGACTGTTTCGCAAGTGGAGATGCAATTGCTGATGTACAGGTGGATAAACTCAGTGGGCAAGGGTCCGGAGGTGGTTAGTCTAGAACAAGAGCTTAAGCACGTTAAAAAAGACTTAAATACTCTGTTTTGGATTCGTACCGGTTGACCACCTCCATGGAGTGAAGTGTTATGTCCATGTTAACCAGTACGTTGAAGTATTCAGTTATGTCAGAGGTCGTCATCAGTCGTAGCAGAATCTCGATGGAGATCAGAGGATTGTTTTCCACGAGCAGAGGTAGCTGAGGTGGAGAAATAAAGGATGCACGGTTATAAGACATATATCGAGGAATGCCTTCGAGTCTTACCTTGTCCGGAGTCAGTCCATATTGGCGCGCAATGTCCGTGTTCTGCTTGAGCAGATCGTCGAAGAGGATGTGCTGATTCTGCAGACTGAGTGGCTGGAGGAAAGCCTGCTCGATGAGGTGCTTTGTGTTGGGGGTAACGTAGTTGGATTTGTCGTAGATGATCTCCACCTTGTCGCTGTTCGACTGGTTTATCCAGAGGAGCTCGTCCTCGAAGTCCATTAGGGGCGGGGCGATGGACAGGAACATGGTAGTTCGCTGATTTTAATTTAAAATTACCAGACTTTATGTTTGCCACAAAATTTTGTAAACAGTTTTAGTGTGACCTTGCTGGAAGGTTCTTAAAAACGATCTGCACATTAAAATAAAACAATTGAAAAACAATGTATTCAAATGTGTGCTTATGGGTGTTGCATACACACTTGCCAAAAAATAAGAAATTAAAATATAAAAGCGGTTTTATGTTTTATATTTAAGCATGTTTCTAAACTTCCATCGTTCCCAATCAACGGAATGGCACCGACGCCTCTATGCGTTAGCCGCCGAAACCAAGCACATGCAGTCTGGCCACACTGCAACTGTTGCACGGTTGTAAATCGCAAAGCAAAATAAAATGCGCCGCGCTTGAATTATCCATCTTTATGGACAGAAAATAACTTCATTTGCGAACAGAGTACACTAAATGGATCGCGGGAAAGGAAGCGGATCCAACCGATCGCAGAAGAAGGTTCCGCTGGGCGGAGAACTCTTTGCGCTTGGTAAGAGCGTACGCGATGACTCCAAGTCAAAGATCCTGCCCATTAAGGGCATGTCCTCGTCGGACCGCAAGCGGGAAGCCTCCTCCGCACTCGCCAGCTCGAGCAAGCGGTTCCGGGGTAACCTCAAGGATGCGGGCGCCCCAGACATCTCCACTGGCAGCAGTCAATGCGAGACCTGGGAGCAGTTCGCCGTCGATTGCGATCTGGAGACCGTGGTTGGGACCATATACGCGGCCTTGGAGCAAAATGACAGCGAGACTGTGGGCCGCCTCGTTTGCGGCGTCATAAAGCAGACATCGACGAGCTCCTCGCGCTCCAAGGTGGACAACATTGCAATGCTGGCCCTTATCTACGTGGCCAAGCTGCAGCCTAGTATATTCTGCACGGACATAGTGGCCTGCGCGCTGATATCCTTCCTGCGGCGGGAGGCCAACGTGAAAATGCGGTACAACACCAACCTGCACATCCTATTTGCCAATCTGCTGACCCGTGGCTTTATGGAGATTTCCCAGTGGCCGGAGGTACTGCTCCGCATCTACATTGACGATGCGGTTAATGAGCGCTACTGGGCGGACAATGAACTATGTGCTCCGCTAGTGAAGAACATATGCGCTGCTTTTAAAACCCGCACTCCACACATTAGTCTTCTCCGCTGGGATGTGAGCACGGCCCTGCCTTCTGGGCAAGCACACAGGGACAGCATGACCGTGGATGACGATTCTGGTGACAATTCCACACAGAGCTTGGATGCAAGCCCCTTAAATACCGAATCGGAACCAGTTTCCGACGCCATGTGCACTACTAAATCCAGATTTAGCGATGCTGTGGTGCAGAAGCATGTCAGCGACGCCATTCGCGATCAGCTCAACAAGCGACAGCAGCAGGATAACTACACCAGGAACTTCCTAAAGTTCCTGTGCACCACTTCCGGGATTGCAGAGGTACGATGTCTGAGCATTTCCCGCTTGGAGTTGTGGATCCACAACGGGAAACTGGTCAAGTTCGCCCAGCAACTGCTCTCGTACATCTGCTTTAACATCAAGGGACGCAACACGCAGGACAACGAAGTGCTTTTGGTCCTGGTGAAGATGCGGCTCAAAACCAAGCCCCTAATAAACCACTACATGTCCTGCTTGAAGGAGATGATATTTCTGCAGCCGGAAATCTTGAGTACAGTAATGAAACTGGTCGTGCAAAATGAGCTATCAAACACCAGGAATCCAAACAATATGGGGATGCTGGGTGAGTGAAAGAAACTCTTTCTAACATTACGATATTAATTAATTATTTATAAATTTGCCAGCCACAATGTTTCAAACATCTGCTGATCAGTCAGCTGCAAATCTGGCTGAGATCTACCAGGAATTTTTACTTCAGCGGGATGATTGCCTGCGCACCCTGCGCGTTTTCTTAAGGGAGCTGGTGCGGATGCTGCGCTTCGATGTGAACCTGGTCAAGTTTTGCAAGACCTTTCTGAGTGAGCGAGAAGATCTGACACCGCAAATCGAAATGTTTGAGTTTAAGGAGCGAATCTTTAACTCCATGGTGGACATTGTGTGTCTCTGCATGTTTCTGTCGGCCACGCCACAAGCCAGGGAAGCCAGTCTGTCCCTCAAAACAAATCGGGACACCAAAAACAACCATGCTCTGCTCAAGCTGTACAATCAGATGTCGCAGATTCAACTGGACACAGTTTCGTGGATGTACGAAACCGTGCCCACGGTCTTCAAGATTCCGGCAGCGGAATATCACCAGGCGCTGCACAAGCTGCTACTGCTGGACAGTCCGGAGCAGTATTCGCGCTGCGATCAGTGGCCTTCAGAGCCAGAGCGAGGCGCTATCCTGAGGATTATCTCTGAGACGCCGATTCACGAGGAGACGCTGCTGCGAATCATATTGATTGGCATCACCAAGGATATTCCCTTCTCTATCGCAAACACCTTTGATGTTCTGCTGCTAGTCATAAAGCGAGTTTCCGGAATGAAGGCCACCAATATTCCCGCTGTGCAGGCCAACAAATTCGACATCATCGACTTCCTGTTCAGCATGTCGGAATACCATCATCCGGAGAACATTCGGTTGCCTTCCGATTACGAGCCACCAAAGCTGGCCATAATTGCATTTTACTGGAAGGCGTGGCTTATTTTGCTCATGATATCCGCACACAATCCCTCCTCGTTTGGAGCCTTTTGCTGGGATCACTATCCCACGATGAAGATGATGATGGAAATTTGTATAACGAATCAGTTTAACAACTCAGCGGCCACCAAGGATGAGCTGCAGGTGCGTGTTTAATTATATAAACAAGTTGATGGTGCTAAAGTAAAGATTTTTCAGATCATAACCATGGAAAGGGATCACATTCTGCAGTTCGAGACGTACTTGGCTGCCCAAACATCACCGCATGCCGTTATCACCGAGGAAACTGCGATTCTGATCACTCAGCTCATGCTGATGGATCCGATGGGCACTCCGCGCAAAGTGCCGTCCATGGTGTTGGATCAGCTAAAGTTCCTTAATCAGACCTACAAGCTGGGCCACTTGTTCTGTCGCTGCCGCAAGCCGGACTTGCTGCTGGACATAATTCAGCGGCAGGGCACCACGCAATCCATGCCCTGGCTTTCTGACTTGGTGCAGAACAGCGAGGGCGATTTCAGCCATCTTCCAGTGCAATGCCTGTGCGAGTTTCTGCTCTTCAATGCGCACATCATCAACGAGGAGAATAGCCGCGATGCCGAATTGGTCAATTTCCTGCGAAACTTGATATTTGACGGGAATCTCAGCCACCAAATCGTTTGCGAGCTGTTGGACTACATATTTAGACGCTTGTCGTCCACCGTTAAACAATCTCGAGTCGCTGCTCTTTCGGGTCTAAAGATAATCTTCAGGCACTCCGGTGACTTTGAAAACGAATGGCTCTTGAAGTCACTCCAGCAAATTCCCCACTTCTTCGAGGTCAAACCCTTCATCATTCCCCAACTGCGGGCTGCCTGCCAGGTGGAGAATTGCCCGGAACTGATTATGGCCTACATTCAGTTCATTACTGCACACACGCTTAACGATCCGGTGAACGAAATGCTGGATCATGTCATCGATATGGCGCAGCTGATTGTAGAGCGCAGCACAATGTTTCAGCACATTATAATTTCCCAGGAGGACTACGATTATGTGCCCGACGAGAACCGCATTCAGACACTGAAATGCCTCTTTGTCATGTTCAACAACTATATAATTAAGCTGAGGGAGTACCACGAACCGTACGAGTGGACCGAGTATCCGGACCTGCTGATGGTTCAGTTTGATGATGGAGTACAGCTGCCGCTCCACATTAACATCATCCACGCCTTTATTATCCTGCTCACATATTCCAACAGCAACATGCCCGAATCGATACCCATTTTGGACTATTGGTTTCCGCCCGGACGACCAGCGCCTGTGGCCTTTCTGCCCAGCATGCCGCAGGAGCAGGTCCAACTGCTGCCCGACTGGCTGAAGCTGAAGATGATACGCTCATCGGTGGACAGATTAATTGAGGCTGCTCTCAACGACTTAACGCCTGATCAGATTGTGCTCTTTGTGCAAAACTTTGGTACGCCGGTCAACTCGATGTCCAAGCTGCTGGCAATGCTGGACACCGCTGTGCTGGAGCAGTTTGATCTGGTGAAGAATGCCATACTGAACAAGGCCTATCTGGCTCAGCTAATTGAGATTCAGCAGGCGCGGGGTGCAAAGAATGGGCACTACACCGTGCAGGCACTTGATCTGCATTCCCACTCGCAGACAGTGCCAGATCTGCCCAAGATCAGTGTGGTCATTCAGGAGACCGTGGAAATCGGTGATTACGATTCCTCAGATTCGGATAGCAGTCCCACTAACTTCCTGGCCACCAAGGAGGTGGCCCAAACAATTCTCACGCAGCCCGACCAATTGACTGAGTCGAGAAGTGACTGCCGATCCTTGATTCAAAAACTGTTGGACATGCTAGCAAACCCGCACAGCAATAGAGCGGATGTGGTTACCGCCATAACAGAGGTGCTAGCCGTGGGCTGCAATGTCACAATGAGCCGGCACGCCTGCACATTTTTAAGGACCTTCTTCAGCTGCATGCTACACAGCGACAAATACCATATATTAGAGAACGCTCTGCAAAAGAACTTTAGTGTGTTCAAGCACTCATTCGCCGACTCCAGTCTGCTGCAGAAATCCGAACTCTATCATGAGAGCTTGGTGTTCATGCTGAGGAACTCGCGCGAGATTTATGTGCAGCAGTTCAAGGCGAATACCGCCTTAGTGGCAAGAAAGCGGATCGTCAGGGGGATCGTCCAAAGCTTCGATCAGACCAAGGACTGCAAGACTGTGGCTAAGTCTAAGAGCGACCAGCTCTTCCACAACGGGCTCTTCATCGACTGGCTGTCCGAAATGGATCCCGAGATTGTTTCTACACAGCTGATGAAGGAGCGCTTTCTGTTCTCAAAGTCCTGCAGCGAGTTTAGGTTCTATCTGCTGTCCCTGATCAACCACCAAACCAACTGGGACACGATCGAAAGGATTGCCGAGTACTTGTTCAAGAATTTCCATGAAGATTACGACTACGCCACCGTCCTCAACTATTTCGAGGCACTGACCACCAATCCGAAGCTGTGGAAGGGCCGCGAGAAGTACATGTCAAAGAACGTACGGCCGGATGCCTTCTTTATGCTGAGAACCTCTGAACTCGAGCCGTTTTCCCACTTTATCCTGCACGAAGGTCTATCTGAGGTCAAGCTGGACAGCAAAAACTATGATTTTAAACTCTGCTCGCGAATGAATCTACTGTTTAAGCTTACGGAGAAGCGACGAGACCTCATGGTCAAGGTGATGGAGCACGTGGAGAACAGTTCGGTGTCCGACTACTTGAAACTGCAGGTCCTCCAGCAGATGTACATCATGTATCCGCGCATCAAGTTCCTGAAGCCGAGCAAAACCGGCGAGCAGGCGTACAAATTGCAGAATCTGAAGGGCTGTCAGGCCGACAAGGTGTCCAACAATCTAATCACCTGCTTGGGTAGCCTGGTTGGTAAAAAGGACTTTGAAACCCTGTCAACGGAAACCGAGCTGCTCCTCCGCAAGCTGGCTGCCTCCCACCCGCTGCTATTCCTTCGCCAGCTGGGCGTGCTGTCGTCCATTATGCAGGGTCGGGCCCAGCTCAGCATGAAGGCCCTGCGCGAGGAGCACCACTTCCACCGATTCGTACAGATCCTGAGGACTCTGGAGCTGCTGCAACCAACCATCTTCGAGGAGGCGTACAAGAACGAAATCCAAAACACGTTGTCGTGCTACTTCAATTTCTTTAAGCACCACAGCAACGTTAAGGAGGCCTGCCAAATGCTGAATAAGTTTGTGCAGATGCTCCAGGCCTACATCAACTATAATCCCTCAAGTGCTCTGCTCTTCATCGAACAGTACGTGGGCATCCTAAAAGAACTGGCTGCAAAATACACCTCACTGGGCAAACTCCAGGTTTTAGTCCAGGCCGTTGCCCTGCTGCAGCACAAGTCGCACTCGGCCACGGAGTTGGACGACGAGGAGGTTAAGTACGAGTACGATCTGGATGAGCATTTCGATGTAAAGCCAACAGTCAGCAAGCCCGTGGTAGTTGAGGAACCAATAGAAGTGATTCCGCAAACACCCATCGATGCGAGCAGTAGTAGGGGTCCTTTATCGGTTCTTACCCTGGGCTCGTACAGTCGATCGAACTACACGGACATATCGCCGCACTTCCTCGATCTGGTCAAGATCATTAAGCAGGCCAACACGGAGGATGTGGTCTTGGGTCCAATGCAGGAGCTGGAGTGCCTAACTTCCAAGAGATTTGTATTCATCAACGAGCTGTTCGAACGACTGCTCAACCTTATTTTCTCACCGAGTGCTCAGATTCGATCCATCGCCTTCATCATTCTGATCAGACATCTCAAGCACAATCCCGGCAACTCGGACATCAACCTGTGCACCCTGAACGCCTACATTCAGTGCCTGCGGGACGAGAACTCCTCGGTGGCAGCGACGGCCATCGACAATCTGCCGGAGATGTCGGTGCTGCTGCAGGAACACGCAATCGACATCCTATCGGTGGCCTTCTCGCTGGGCTTGAAGTCGTGTCTGAACACTGGCCACCAGATTCGCAAGGTTCTCCAGACTCTAGTTATTCAGCATGGCTATTAAGCATTTGGTTTATAAGTTAGAGGCGTCATCGTATGTATATTGTAATCTTAGCTTGTAATAATAAAGTGTATCCTGCGGTACGAGATTTTTACCACATTGGAAACGCGACTTGGTCAAGTTAAATATTTCATTCTTTATTTCTACTGAAAATACAAATTATGTAGAAAATTCTCATACAAATTGGCGATCTCAACAGGATACGTGTTTCCATCGCTGTTTCATGCATGCCTTGTTTGTTAAATGCAATGCACAGTGCTCGTACAGTTTATTGGCGGTCGGTGGCCCGGAGTTTCTCCTCGACGGCTTCCCGGGAGGCTTCGGAAAGATCAGTGGCTTGTATGTACTTTTGCACGCCCACGAGCGACTTCTTGAGAGCATCGAAGGAGCTGGAGTACAACATCTTCTTCTTGACCTGTGGATGGAATCGAAATGAGTTCTGCGCCCTGGCTTGGCTACGATGTTTTACATACCTTGGCAGTATCGGGACACCACGACATAAGGAACAGCTTTTGCTTCTTTGAACTCTCAGAGGTGCCTTGACACTGGTGCATGTACTCAAAGTCGAACAGTCCGTACCTGTGCAAGGGAAAAGATGATAAGTTAGATGATTCATTTCTTTTTATGTGCTTTGGGGGTCGTCTCTAAACTCGCGAAACTTACCGGCACTCTCCAGGTCCGCATTTCTGGATATCTTCTAGAAACTGGTCGTACTCGGCGTTGCGATCTGCCACAGTCTCCACATCAATCTGCTTCTCATCGCGAATGTAGAAAATCACATAGCGATGTTTTTTGTCCTTCTTTATTTCCTCGTATGTAGTCTTGCAGACATCAGACACAGTTACACCAGAAGCCTTTAAAAAAAAAGAAGAAGGTAAAGATAGAAATCAAAGAATGTATTTGAATGTTTAATGCGCGCCAAACAGTCTTCGGCAAATGTGTGCGGAGATACAGGGTGCTCTATCTGTTGTGTTTCTTGCATGTATGTATTAACATTAAGTAAATCTCCATGAAACGCGCGAGTACTTTGAATTGTAAAAACAATAAGTGCAGTTGAGGTTCAACATAAGACACGAGGCACCCTATACCTCACTGATGTACATATGTACGTGTGTGCGTATATAACTGACTGGCAGACATAACTGCCCACTTTCAGCTGACAGTATAGCCGTCCCTTTTCGGCTTTGCAATTTTACTTCTTTGATTGCCGGCAATAACAAACATAAAGGTAAATAATTTATGCTACTTATTTGCACTGCTACCGCAGAACTTTTACCGGTTAAGGCGTGCGCACACTTGGCACACCGATTTGGCTTTTGGGAGTGGTGGGCGTGGCACCATTTACAGCTCGATTTTCCCTTCTTTTTTCCCGGCGTTCGGAAAGTTCAAGGGTAAGTTCACAAGTGCCGGCAAGTTTAAGGGTGAGAACAAGCCGACAAAAGGGAGAAGGAAAACCGAAAGGGAGGTGGCTTTTCCCCCACGCTTTTGTTGCGCTCACAAATCGGAGGAAAATGCCTGATTTTCCATAATATTCGGAAAATGTCGAGAAAATCAAAATCGTCACACATGCAAACAGCCGTCTGCACACACACAACCAGACATCACACGTACATATGTATGTACATCCGCAAGGCGGCAAGGAAACGATCACACCTTAAATATGTATGCCTGCAGATACATGTATGGATATATATTTATACATATTTCTGTATGGTAATATGGACGTACATACACACATTTTGCGTCTGCGAGAAAATAAGCATTAAGCATTGCCCCGCAGATACATACATACGCACATATTTATAGCCATCGAATTATAAAAAAAGCGGTATACCCACACACGCTCAAGTGTGTAAAAATATATATATGTATAGACATGAAAATCCAATGTGTGTGCATTTCTCTTTCCAACATTTCAATTTTTAATCGCTCCATTTTTCCAGCTGCCACTTTTGAGCATTCTTTCGCGATTGCCTTTCGCGAATTTGCCACTTATGAGTGTGAGTGTCGGCGGAGATGTATGAAACACTCCAATAAATGAGTAATATCCGCTGCTACCAATGACTAATTTGGTATATATGTATACGCACACAATCATGACCATGTATATGCCCGAATATGGCCAACGAACATATAGGCAAAAAAAAGTGGAAATATATGTATGATTGATATATACACACTTATCTGAATGTATGTATATACAGATTTCAAAGGAGAGATGCTTATATGATTCATCGAATCGAAGACATTATTCGCACTCCACATCGCTCCCCATAATTCACAATGACCGGCCGCTTTTCCCACCGAATCTGAATGAGAATCCCAAGTGTACGTACCATTTTTCCTGTAGTTTTTTGCTTTCACAACTCTCAAATTGCTGCCTCGCCGAGTATATATTTTACAAATACTGTTTAACCTTCCGCCTTCTTTCACGAACAACCGGACGAATCAATTTGGTCGGTTATTTCGCACAGGTTAGGGTTGCCAGGCCACTGCAAAATATCAACATGCGTCGTGACGCCCCGCATCGTTTGCTTAGCCTTTGGAACGTTGGAATGGTATACTTTTGCTCTTTCAAAAATTAATCAAATGGTTTAGCGCGCAATAAAAAACTAAGTAATTGTTAGCGTAAATAGGTTACAAGTCATGAGTATTTATTTATTAATATTAACATATTATACTATACAATCGTGTAATATACCTGAAGAATTACAAATTTAATCTTAATACATTCGCTGTTTTTGGAACATTGGAAATTATATCGTACATAATTAAACTTTTTGTAGCAACAATTAATAACTATATTATTTTTCTCTGCAATGTCCATATACCCCAAGCTAATGCTAGTCTCTTTTGTATTGAATTGATCTTAGTATTTATTAATTAGTACAACAATTGCGATGAAATTTGTATTTAACAGTTAATATAATATGTTAAAAGCGTTATTATTAACGATAAATATATTTTGACTAACAAGCAGACCAAACATTAAGAAATTTAGCACAAGCCACCTTCGTCTTCGGCGTCGTTGGTTTCCTGCAAAAAAGAAAACACCATATTCTTGTTAGCTTATTGGGTGTCCTTCCAGTGCTTCTATCGATTACACAGATAGCTTTTAACTACCTATCGATAACTTCATAATAAGAACCAAATTTACGAAACAAAAATCCCAACTGCAGATTACATTTTAAGCATAGTAGTACTCACAACAGCATTTTCGCCAGCCTTCTTCTCCAGCTGTATACCCTGAGGTAGTGGAATGTTTTTGGATAGAATAGCGTACTCAACATCCATGTGTCGAATAAATGGTGATGCCAGCATCCTGGCAGCTAACTCGGGATCCTCGTCATCGAAGGCTTGCAAGAGGGTTTGCAGTGTGGACACTTCTTCCGGCTCGCAGCAGTTTCCCCACTCCCTGAAGGTCTTTTCGGCTTCCACAGAGTCCCCGCGAGCCAATTGGACCATCACCAAGGCCACAACTAGGCGTCCAATTTGTCCGTATGATTCCGTTTGCTGATTCAAGCTGATCTCCTTTTTAAGCGCATTTGTGGCTTCGTCGTACCTGGAGTGAGTGGATGATATAAGCTAAACCTGCACAAAGCAATATGTGGTGAACATATGTACATACCTCCTAAGTTTGACCAGTATCCTGGATACTTTTGATGCATACTCAGCTGCTTGACGGACGGAATCCTCAATCTGTCGGGTAAGTATGCAATAACTACTTAAAGAATGGGCGCTTAAAGTTGTGGAAAGTAGCACGAACCATTATAACTTCTAGAGCATGCTGATAGAACCGCAAGGCCATGTCAGGATGCTTGGATTCAGTTAACTTAGCAGCTTTATCCAAGGCGGATGCAGCTGCCTCTGGGGAACCATGCTGTTGATACAAACTTGCAGATTTGTTGGCGTATTCCTCAACTTCGTGTAGTTTATCAGCATCCTTAGACAGCAAAATAATCTAGAATGTGTCAACGTTTAGAGGGTTTTCACTTTTATATTAACGTCAATTTAAGCTCACCTGCTCGTATGCCTTTGCAGCATGGAACCAGGACTTGTTGTTTTTATAGGCGTCGATGGCCTTCAGAAAACACTCCTTGCTCTTATCATAACTTTTAGCTATTCGATATGCAGTGGCTGTAATTAAAAATTCACAACAAAGATATAGATACGTATGTACACCAATATGTGTGTACCTTGAAAGTTACGGATGCTCTAGGATAAGCGTTGCTGGAAATACATAGTATCTACAAATCTTATTGATGTCATAATGATTTCATAGATATGTAGATACTGTGGATGATATTAGTCACTGCTTCGTTGTGAAACTCACCAGCTTTGGAATATTCATCCGCAGCGCTATCGTAATCAGGAACCCATTTCAGCATAGACAACTTCAAACTGCAAAGAGAAAAACATTGGTTGTATTTGGGAGCCTTTTGAAAAGGATGTTTCTGTTGAGGGTACCTCTTCTCGGCCTGCTTCACCAGGTCCTCCGCTTCGGCAATCTTTTTTGCAGCGATTCCCGACATTTTCAACAATTTTTGTTTAGCAGGAAAAATCAATTGTTTACGTTTGAATTTAGTGTGACCGAATGCGAGAAGTAAAATAACAATGGTTCGGAAATCACGGTGGTTTCGAAACATTCAAAACCGAAAGCAGTACGCATGTCCGAAAATTTTAGAAAAGCAAAGCCTGATTACACTGGAAATAAATAATCGTTCTATAATGCAAGTGACTTTGAAATGAAAATGCCATGCAGTTATATATATTCATTTAGTTCTTTAATTTATCTAGAATCTTTCTTTAAAAAATGAGCATATGTAACGACAAATATCGAATTGAAGTATGAATTGAATGCATTATACATTAATTTAAACTTCTGATTTTTCCGTGTGCATGCCATACCTGTTCTGTTTTGATTTGCGAGTAAATAGGAAAGTGCATTAGGTAAGCAATCGCAGTTTTCGCCAATTTCAATCTAGTGTAAGTAGAAATATCCAATTTCAGGCTTTTTTTAGCAAAGATCATTTTGAATTTGCTTCCAATTCCGCATATTCTGAGCTTGGCGAATGTTTGATTATAATTTGCAATACTTTTTCGTTTACATATTTTGCAGAATTTAAAATGTCCCACAAATCTTGCGTGGAGCTGAGCGAAATTCGAAAATTGGATAAAATAGTGCAGCAATGCGAGCTGTACATGTCCAACAACAATTTAAACGATACAGCCGCTAAGAAACCGCCTTTAAAGGAATTCAAACGAAATTGCCCTGCCAAATCGAACAAATTTGTGGAGAGGGAACTCTTCTCGCTCATGTGCAACCTGAACAAGATTGAAAAGAAGCAGGTTTTCGTTTCAGATATCCTGATTAACGCCAGCATGTTCGACGACAAAAAGGAGAGTTTGACCAGGTTTCCGAAGAACGTGTCCGACCACAACACTCTGGTGTACCACAAATTCCTGAGGACTCGACCCACTAACGATGATGAAGCACTAAAACTGAAGGCTGGCGCGAAATCGAAGGAAAGACCGTTCCCGAAAACCACTGCAGATTGCTTTTTTTCGCCTCTACTGTTCAAGATCAACAACAAAAGGGAGTGCTTGAAGAAAGTAAAGCCTATCAAGGGGGAAAATCCAGTCGAAACTAATAGTATCCCAATCGAACCCAAGCCAAGTCAGCACAAGAAGCAGAAAACTTTCAAAAAATGCGTCAAGTGCGACAAAAAGAAGCTGTATATCAAGAACTATCAGGTGTCCGCCAGGCGGGACTGCGATCTCCACTGCTCGTATGATCCATTGCGCAAAAACAACGCCGACCTCTTCCAGACCCACAAAGGCACTTCCTACGAGTGCATGTTCAAGAACCTGAAATACGGTCAGGCCGAAAAGGCGACCGACAACGTGCTGGGTAGCTCATATGACGACATGCTGGACAAGGAGGCTCTGCTCGGATCGAAGAGCGAGCCCAAGGGGGGGCAGGATCCCAACGACATGGTATATCTGAGTCAGCCGATTGAAGTGCTATATTAATGGGTTATTATCCTGTATCAGATTACCTCCCTGGGGGGAAACATACTGCTGGACCAGAAGCTGCAGAACAACTACTACCACAAGTGGACTCTCCTGCATTACTCGCCCTTCAAGGCTGTGTGGGACTGGATAATACTGATCCTGGTGATGTACACGGCCATTTTCACGCCGTACGTGGCTGCCTTTTTGCTGGGCGAACAGGATTACCAGAGGCGGAACAACAAGTACATCAACTCAGACCCAATTGTCATCATTGATTTGATTGGTGAGCACTAGTGATGCAATGATGCACTATATAGGCAAAGCTATCAATGGAACTTTTCAGTGGATGTTACCTTCATTGTGGACATTATAATAAACTTTCGAACGACCTTTGTCAACTCGCAGGACGAAGTGGTCAGCTCGGTGAAGTACTCAAATTGAAAGTTAAAGTAATCCACACTCATTCTAGGTATCCCATCCTGGGCGCATAGCCGTTCACTACTTGAGCGGCTGGTTCCTAATCGATCTGGTGGCCGCTGTCCCATTCGATTTGCTGCTGGTGGGCAGTGACACCGACGAGGTGAGATCCATCTATGCACTCCTACGTGGAATTGATTAATGCCTGCACTCCGCATTTCAGACAACTACCTTAATAGGACTTTTAAAAACAGCTCGACTCTTAAGACTCGTTCGCGTGGCCCGAAAAATAGATCGTTATTCGGAATACGGAGCTGCAGTTCTTATTTTGTTGATGGCGACCTTTATTTTAATTGCCCATTGGTTGGCATGCATTTGGTAAACTAGCCTGATATTAGTCGATTTGTTTTTGGAATTGCTTAACTCTATTTAAGGTATGCGATTGGAAATGCGGAAAAGTCTATCGCTTCCAAGAACATCGGTTGGCTCAATTCGTTGGCCTACGATATTCAAGAACCCTATTTCGACAACCGAACTGGTGGTCCCTCTATAAAGGTAGAGCTTCCCTCCGACCACCTAAACGATTCGCATGACTCTAAAACGATCCTCTTTCAGTCGCGCTATATCACAGCTTTGTATTTCACGTTCACCTCGCTCACTTCCGTGGGATTTGGCAATGTGGCACCGAATACTGATGCTGAAAAGGCATTCACTATTTGCGTGATGCTCGTTGGATGTAGGCAACCTCGATATATTTCTCTAAATACGTGTATTGAGACCTTTAATTTCCTCTTCAAGCTCTTATGTATGCAAGTATTTTTGGAAACGTATCTGCCATTATTCAAAGGCTATACTCTGGAACCGCCAGATATCACACCCAAATGCTGCGCGTTAGGGAGTTTATTCGCTTCCACCAGGTACCAAGCACGCACGTCCTTATATAGCATAGTATAGCATAGAACTGAGCACCTTCCTCTTCTGCAGATACCCAACCCGCTCAGGCAGCGACTGGAGGAGTACTTTCAGCACGCGTGGACCTGTAATCATCAGTTATCATTTTATCATATATTTTCCCATGCTAATACACTGCTCCTTAGATACGAATGGAATCGACATGAACTCGCTGCTCAAGGGATTCCCCGAGTGCCTGCAAGCCGACATTTGCCTGCACCTGAACCGAAAGTTGCTGACGACATGCGCGGCTTTCTCGGAGGCAAGTCCTGGTTGCCTACGGTGAGTTTACGTGCCAGGACATTCGCAAGGAAAGGGAACTATTTTTTCAAATTGCAGAGCGTTCTCTCTCAAGTTTAAAACCACTCATGCCCCGCCTGGTGATATTCTAGTCCACCGGGGAGATGTGCTCACCTCCTTGTTTTTCATAGCCAGGGGATCCATAGAAATCCAGAGAGCGGGCAATATTGTCGTACTAGGTGAGTTCAGCGAGTTCAGTGATCAATTGATGGCTGAATTAAAACTACTCTGCTTAAGGTAAAAACGATATATTCGGCGAAAATCCGTGTATATATCCAACGGTCGGGAAGTCGAACGGTGTGGTGAGAGCACTGACATATTGTGATATCCATAAACTGCACAGGGACGACTTGCTGGACGTACTGGACTCTTATCCGGAATTCCTGGAGAGCTTCGTCAACAACTTGGTAATAACCTACAACATGAGAGATGTGAGTAAACGGACATCAATCCAGTGCTTAACTAAGTGGAGTCCATTTGCTGTTCCTTTGCAGGACGAACATTCTGGCGTCGATATCAAGCACCGCTACCTGAGAGCAAAGTCCTCCGACAAAATGAGGAGCTCTCCCGACATACCCTCCATAAGAATGTAAGCGAATGCCACGTTGCGGGAGAATGCTGTCTTATGTACTTCTTTTCAGAGTTGGGCTGCGTTATAAGAAGCAAAATGTTAACACATCTGTGCATAAAGTTAAGAATGATAACTCCCGAGACCTAAATATCTTTATAGAAAACGAAATCGCAAACTATCACCTTGATTTGTTCGATAATAATAATTAGGGCTCACTTATGATTGCCCCCAAGCGGAATTATTTTATTCATTTGTGCACAAGCTGTTGCGAAGCTGAAGAGCAAAAAGCAATAAAGGTCTTAACCGAAAACCATAGTCTTGACCGTCTTTATGAAGTACGATATGATCTCCAAGAGGTTCAGCAGGGATGCGCCGAAGAAGAGTCCTACCACACTTCCGATGCCAACTAAAAAAGGGGTTTGGAAATTAGTCCCATGTGTGCCGACTGGATAGTCATACCTATACATACCTATTAGATCCAGCTTGGTCTGGGTGACTGTTCGGTGATACCTCGCTGTGGGTGGAGAGGCTATTTGAATATCGACGACTTGTTCTTGATTCTTGTATGAGCTGTTTTTATCTAGTTGGGACCTACAAGAGAAGGGGTATTACCAGGGAAATAAACCAGTTCGGGGCCGGGGCCTTTACCCCACTAGACTTATCTGCTGCTCCACGCAGGATGGCAGGCAAGCCATGTTCTGTCCAACGTAATCCTTCACTCTAGATGCCAACTTTGCTGAAATTGTACGATTACAACGATTTCCATCTCATCTAAAGTAGTCTAAATTACCATTTTCCAAGCAGTTGAGATCCAACATTCCGCAAAAGATACTGTCGTCTACAAATGAAAGGGGTCAACGAAGTCTTCATATTAAAGTGGCTAACGTACTGCGATTCTGGGGGCTGAATATAGAGCAGTTGCACAGTTCCATCTCAAACTTACTCCGGATGATGGACATGCAGGTCGAGAAGCTGGGGGAACATTAGGTGGTAACTCCGTCCAAGGACTCTCCTACTCACCTGTAAGGAAACCCCTCGACGGAACTTTCGCTTGGGAACTTGCACTTCCTTTGGGAAACGGGCTCGTCGATGACGCCTTCGTGATTGTCAATCTCCTCGACGTTGAAGGCGTGTACTTGGGGTTCGTGTGAGATGCTGTAGGACAAGGCATTGAAGAAGGGAAGATCCTCAGGGCTGTTGACATACAACTAAGGAACATAAATTGAATTGTAGCCAATACCAACTATTTGTGAACTTGGAGCTTATCACACCTCATACCCATACATTGTAGTTGGTCGTAAAATCAATCGCAGATTTCGGTGTTTCTCCAACGAAGAATACCTGAGAGGCATCTCTTCGATAGACTTACTGGAGGAGGAATAATTTATTTATGATTCGAACTACGAATGGAACTTACTAGTCCAATAGATTGTTTGCCAGAAAGCAGTAGCCCATTTCCGTCTCATGAAACTTGAATATCTCTTCGCAATTTGGCTGCAATTTTTCACGAAAGTATACTTTCTCAAAGATCCCAGTGCAGTTTGTTGGTAAGAACTAGAAGTACATATATTGTTTTAGTTAACATATAATCCAAATGGCGTTCCATGCGACACCTCTCTTCTTAATTCATAGATATCAAAACCGCACGATTTCGGATCCTTGCAAGCGTTTGATGCTGCGTTTATGTTGTTAGGGTTAATAAAAATATATGCGTATAAACTTTTTATTAAGACGTAGGGTATTTCTTGACCAAAACGTTTCCTTATTGCGTTCTGGAATTCGAGTCTCGATTGGGTTTTTGTCAAGCAGACTGCAATCGATGGGAAGGTGTTTGTCCAGCGAAGATAGGCAGTCGACACCCCTATGGTCGTGGAGTCCGTTTCGTATCTGTTTTTTAAAAGAACCAATATTGTAACCGTGCTCCATCCAGAAATGCCCAGCACAAAAATCCAAAGCAGCCTGCAGAGAAATGCTGGTTTTGCGAACCGCAGACAACATCCTTAAACTGATAAAAGTTACCCTTTTTTTTGCACAAAAGTCCTTATAAATCCACAGAAGGTCGTCACAAAAGTCCTTATAAATTCACGAAACATCGCCACTGCCTTCCGCCACATTTCGTATTCATGAAATCCGTTCCACAATTTCTTTATGACTAATTCGAATATATGTGTCCATCCTTTATTTGAATGCCGAGGGATGCACGCAAAGTTAAGAGCGTCCTTAAGCGCAAAATGTCATCAAGATTAATGGAAAGATAAGAAGAAAACATAGTTTTAAAATGTATGCAACTGCACATTTTACTGGGAATGAAGCACGCAAACTGCAGCTGCATTAATGGGTATCAGGAATGGCTTTGCTTGGGAAACTGGGAAAGTGTGCATACCTTTTGAAAGTGTGCTCAATCATATAGATGCAACAATTATAACAGAAGATGAGCTTGTCCAAGCGTTGAGTTTTATGCTCCATAGCACACACGCCAACATTTGGATGCAGCATCTGGGCACTGACTTGGCCACAATCATTCACTCGGCAGCCTGGGCGGATATAATGGTAGAATATTGAAAAGTTTCTAAGGTCCTTTTGGAACCCCTTCTTTGAAGATCATCAGACAAGGGAGTCAGAAAAATAAATTCACTTAAGCCGCAAACAAAGAAATATTTAGCACCACAAACGTGAGTGATCTGGCAGGTGTAGATTGCCCTGAAAAGCCCCAATCTCTTTGATTCCCAGCCAAGTACCAAGTAGTTTGGATGGAAAACTAATGCTGGTAGTCTTAAATTGTCTGCAGCCAAAAGTATTCGCTCAAGATGTTGGGGAAAGTGAAAAGCAGCATTATTGTCATTTACATGACCACTGGTATGGAGGTTTAAGTCAACTAAATTCCCATTAAGCTCACCATCTGCTTTGCTTCAGGACTGCTCTACATACTGCTCAGCATCAAGGCATCCTCCACCTACATGAGGCCGAAGCGCCAGGTAAGTATTCCAAGCGGATCTAGCGCCAGGAAAAGCGAAAGTTTGAACGCCCGTCTCGAGTTTCAGATGTGGCCAGTGGATCATCCGGCGATTGTCCTCTATAGACAGCATCCGAACGCCATGCGAAAGTTCTACTGGTACAACACCAGGACCCCGATTTTGGTGGGCAAAATGCGTCTAAAAAACTACATGCGCAACATGAACATGCTGCCCAGATACGTCCACTCACCTGTCCAGTTCCACGAGGCCTATGCGAATTCCAAGAGGTCTCTATCACCACATCTTCCATATGCGCACATATGTAATCCTGCTGCATTTCTTTCAGGAGCATCTTCAGGGACTTGAGCAATGTGAATGGGTTCAAAGCCACATCCCCGCCCACTGCCACTGCCACTTCCCCAGTGGACTTCGTGGCGGCCCCGCTTAACCCGATTGAGTACAGCTCCCCCCCGGTAAACCCACCCGTTGCTTTCAGTGTAGCCCCAGTCAACGCGTTCGTGCCCCTGACGGCGGGAACGCTGCCAAGCGCAGAACGCCTATTTGGCGCTCCGAGTCAGTGGAACCAGTCGGAATCCCACGCCTCCAACGACGGCTGGAAGAAGTGTCGCGAAAACTGCCTCCAAGTTCCGTACAAGGAGTATGCTAAGGACCAATATGGCTCGCAGAGCATGACCAGTGACCTACCGGTGACCACGACCACCACTTTGCCCTACTTCAACTACGTGGCGCACACCTACTTCACCCTGGACGACGTCATTCTGCCCCATTCCGCATCGAAACTACCGAAATCTCCAGCACCAGACCAGCAGTTTCGCCCCAGTATTCAAGTGCTCACAACGGAAAGGTCCCAGGAGCTGTTCACCGAGCTATTCCAGCCCACTACGCCGCCTCCAACGGCCACAACCACAACCACGACCACTGCATTCACTTTTCCGGGGAGAACTACGGTGTTGGACATGGAGTACAGATATAGCACCAGACCAAGCTGGTTCAGCCCCACTACCTCCAGCACCACAACAACCGAGGCTGCAGTTTCGGAGGATCCCCCGAAGTGGACAACACCGCAACCCGTACAGAGCGTCTATTCTACTTCTACGGCGAATGTTACAAAAGCATCCTATAAGCATAGACTGAAGTCCCTGAAGGCGACCAAAAACTTTTCCTCGAGCATTGAAACCAAACTGAAACTTTTAAAGCTGCACCTTAAGAACCTAGTTACCACTAGGGAAACGCCGAAGAACGATCAGAATCTAACAACTCCAGCTGTACTCGACAACAACACCAAGTTGCCGGAAACGACAACAACAACAACAACAACAACAGCGCCCACGCCGCCAAGAAGAAGAACCAGCGTCAATAGAAAACTGAGAAAGCTGCGAGTTTTGGCGTCGACCAAAAAGGTTCCGGTGCAGATTTCGAGGAATTCTACAGACTCCAGCAAAGCCAAGGCAGAATTTAAAAAGATTTTACCGAAAAGAATTTACCAACGGCGCAAACACTTGAACTCCACTGCAATGCCAGAACCCACGAAAAACATAACAGTTGATTCCGAATCGATAAACAAGCTTAGGCGCCGAACAACAGCAAGCACACGGAAATCGACGAACGTCGATGACAGCGTTATCGTTCGAAACGCAACGCAGGCGATAACTCACACTTTGCCAAAATCTCGCGCTTATGGTATAGCTGAGGAAAAGCACGCCTTAGTCACGGAGTCGGCAATCATGACTATTTCCAGTGGCACTTTAAAAATGAGACAGCCCCATATTAAGGCAAGGGCAAAGCCGCAAAGGTCCAGAAAAATTGCGCACCTGGAAAACGATAATTTCATACCGTCGCTGCCCATCGAGGTATTTTTTAAAAAAGTAAATCAGCAGTAAATTGCAATAGCCTTCAAGTCATGCATATACCTTGTGTAAATGAACTGAGCAAATTAAAGTCGTAACCATTATTTATACTTACAGAGACATTTTAAGCACCAAATACATAATAATAATAATAAATACATAAACCAATAGTGTACAATTTAAAATTTGCGGATACATCACATACATATGATATACATAGATTTGATTTCAAATTCAGACTGAGTTGGCAGGCCATTTAAAGTTTGGCGAATAATTTGCATCGATTTTCTCGTTCCACTTCCGCCGTTCCTAAACTTGGCACAGCGACCGGCGCTGAAAATCCGGGTGCTAAGATGCAGCACTGCGCGTTTCTTATTATTGACCGGAAACAAAACGTGGGTTTGATTCGATAGCAGGGTTCTTTCATTTTACATCTTCGGTTGGAACAGTCACTGGACTTTGCAAGTAGGTTAGTAATCTTGCATTTTTGCGGATAAAAAAATTGCAAATTAGCCCGAGAAGCGGCGGGCGAGCTTAAGGGCACTTACAGCCGGGCGAAACAGTCGAAATTTGCGTGGAAGCTAGAATTAACCTCCGGTCGTCTCGGCACATTCAGTAATGTGCGAAAGAAAGTATTTATACACACACAAACATGCATACACACACACATGTGCAAATATGCAGTACACAACTTTCGAGTGCCGTGTCTCGATGACTTTGCCAAATTAAATGTTTGAACATTAAAGTGCCTGGGTGTGCAATTTGGCATACGACATTTCGGATACATACATTCGCCGACACGTATATACATATACATACATATGTATGCATTTTTTCGGCTTGCACACACTCGCACTTACATACATATGTGCGAATCCGTCTGTGTCTATATGTACCCATAGAACGCCGAGGTATATAATGTGCTTTTTACACCAGCTAGTGTCTTTGTGCCTAAGTGTGAATACATTTAAGTCGCCAAATCAATCAATCGACAAATTATTTCAATAATTAATGCAATCATTTCTTGTGCGGTAGATATGGCTGAATTGGACGATCATTTCGAGACGGCGGATTCCGGCGCATCGACGACCTATCCCATGCAATGTTCGGCATTGCGCAAAAACGGATTCGTCATGCTGAAGTCGCGGCCATGCAAGATTGTCGAGATGTCTACTTCAAAGACTGGAAAGCACGGACACGCCAAGGTTCACATGGTTGGCATTGATATTTTCTCCAACAAGAAGTGAGTATACTCGTATATTTGTACGAATATTCTTGTGGCAGCAGCATTTGCGGAGAGCACAAAGAAAGCTTCGCTGCGTTGCGCTGCTCTCGAATGTAATCAACGGAAAGTGTGCGCAAGTAATCTTATCTTGGACCAAAGTTATCAATAAAATTATGGAGGAAAAGTGGAGTGTGGACACCACCTCAAGCCAAATCCAGATCCTGTTACTTAACACCTTCTGTGTCTATCGTCTTTGCAGATATGAAGATATTTGCCCATCTACTCATAACATGGATGTGCCCAATGTCAAAAGGGAGGACCTTCAGTTGATTGCTATTAGTGACGATAGCTTCCTTACTTTGATGACCGAGGGCGGAGATTTGCGTGAAGACTTGAAGGTTCCAGACGGCGAATTGGGTGATCAATTGCGTTTAGATTTTGAGAGTGGCAAGGACTTACTGGTGAGTTTGCTTCGACACCCTATTATTTTTTCGGAGATTAATTGAATTATGCTTTTTCAGTGCACCGTTCTCAAGGCGTGCGGAGAGGAGTGCGTTATCGCAATTAAAACCAATACTGCTCTGGACAAATAGGCAAAATGTGTCGCTGTAAATTTCTGTTGCATTTACATCTGAAACAAATTTATTCAAAGATGCTGTTATAGGCTAGTTGGCTCTACATCTTAAATCTGGTTCTAACGATTGTAATTAATATAACAGAAACTCGAAGCATCCATGTTTGAATAACTAAGTAACAAGATACACGTTTGCCAATAAAATTTTTTACCTAAACGTCATCCGTAAAACTATGATATGCCTGCTTTTCATTGCGTCTAAACTCCCTATTTTAGCAAACTTAATTCGCACAGCCAGCCAAATGGGGAAAGTAAACAAAATGCTGCGCTGGATGGTCGAGAATGAATGGCGTCACTTAGCATGAAGATGGTAAACGGCGGGAACCAGGTGGGGTGACGCTACCGGTTTTGAATGGGTTTAAGAATATTGACAATGCTACTGAGAATTACTACACAGCATTTGAAATTGTAATGTATCCTCAACAAAAGAATAAACTGGGATACAGTAAATGCAGGCATATTGTTTGAGGCAGGTCGGAATGTCGTATAGTACCAAACCATATGTGCATGGTCCTAATCCAAAATGCTATGAATAATATTACAAAATTGATGTACCGGCTTTCTGAAAAGCTATGTATAAGGGGAGCATAACAACAAAAACAATTTTCATAAGTTGAAGGATAAGAAGAAGAACCGATAGTTTTTATAAGCCGTGTTGGGCAATCGATATACAAATGGTATCTTAAATTGGTTAAGTAAGTTTATAAATACAGTTTATTTAAATACATAAATAAATAAAAAAGTTTATTAAAATACATACTGATTCAGTAAGCATATACAAATTAATTAAAAAAAATATACATAAATTTCATACAAATATATTTAAATTCTTTACAGCAAAATCAACAATAAAAAACTATACAATATTAGATACAAAACTGCCCCTAAGCAAATGTAGACAAGAAAATTATTTCAATCAGAATTGTAATTTTAAATCTTTAAACATGTATAACAAATAAACTTGTTTTAAAGTTAAATAAAAATATTCGAACTTTAAAATAAATACGAAATCGTTCATTTCGTTTCGATTCCGCGTTTCAGTTTTTACAGTTTTTATTCCGATAGCGCTGGGCGATACATCACTTGGAAACGGTCCTCCCGGAAATCGATAGCTTCTTCTTTCTTTTTCTGTGTGTCTTTTTTGCGGTAAAGTACATGAGCTGAAAATGTCTCAAATAAAATCGGCGAAAACTAATGTAATCTTTGCCTTACAGCGACTGTTCAAGCCAAGATACCGCAATGCCTCCCAAATTCGACCCCACGGAAGTTAAATTGGGTAAGTAAACCAATGTTCATGTGAGGAGTTGAGCTTAGAACAAACTGAAGTTCGAAATAGAGGATTGCCTACAATAACAATTTTCTGCATCCACATTATAGTGTACCTGCGTTGCGTGGGCGGAGAAGTCGGTGCCACATCTTCCCTGGCCCCCAAGATCGGTCCCCTCGGTCTGGTAAGCATGCAAATCGGTTTGTTTACCTGTGCCATTCGCGCTAACAAAAGCATTTCCCTGTAGTCGCCCAAGAAAATCGGTGATGACATCGCCAAGGCCACCTCCGACTGGAAGGGTCTGAAGATCACCGTCTGCCTGACCATCCAGAACCGACAGGCCGCCATCTCCGTGGTTCCCTCCGCCGCCTCGCTGATCATCAAGGCTCTGAAGGAACCCCCACGTGACCGCAAGAAGCAGAAGAACAGTGAGTATTACCCGCCAATGGACTTTAGTTGCCTGTGCCGGCTTCTGGTGGAGCATGAATTATGCTTCCACCGCACTGCCCACATGCACTGTATGGTTCTGTGCTTGTTCACCCCACTAACAGGAGATATTCCTCATTCACAGTCAAGCACAGTGGAAACATTGGTTTCGAAGACATTCTGGCCATCGCCCGCGTGATGAGGCCCAGGTCCATGGCCCGTGAGCTGAAGGGAACCTGCAAGGAAGTTCTGGGAACCGCCCAGAGCGTCGGCTGCACCGTTGACGGAAAGCACCCTCACGATGTTATTGACGAACTGAACGAGGGCTCCATTGAAGTCCCCGCGGAATAAACAGTTTTTGATACAGAATTAATAAATTGTACGCGATACAGTCTGTAATAATTGACCCAATCGGACAGAATTTTACTTTCGAGCCGACTTTGGCAGCGAACGTGATTATGGATATGCTAGTGAAATGTTGTTGATCAACAGGAAAATTAAGAAGTGCAGAAGATGAATCGAAACCAAGGAGGAGCATTGCCAATTTGTAAATGCAACAGGAAAATCTTTTAGTAGTTTGGTTTAGCTGTGGAATTCCTATTAGGCTCGGAAGCGCAGAACTCTTGCGTACATTAATGCAACATTTTCATTTGTTTTTACGCCGATAGATATTTAGAAGCTCTATGCTTAAAGGTCTATATAAGACGTAAACAATCCGCACATGCCGCCTGAAAAGCACATGCTTGATAAGAAACTTTCCAGTTTTCGTTAAGGGAGAATGCCATTTTTCACTTTTTCGCAAGATATTGATTTAAACCAGTTTGCATTTGGGAATGCATGATCCCACCCACTGCCCAAGATTCAAAAAAAACGGGGTGTTTAATCCGTATATTGTAGACGAATTTATTATTTCATATTCTCGAAAAGATCTTCAGCATTCCACAAAGTTGTGGAGCTCCTGGAATCAACAGCTACAGCTTACAGCTTCAACTTGGTACGCCTCCAGTGACGGCGCTTAGCGTTGTAACTAAAAAGAAAAACGGAAAGTTTAAGTTGGAATGGCTAATTAACAATCCTAATCGACTAAGAGAATGTTGCACAAAGCTTCTTTATGTCATCAAGGCTGACCAATAGATGCGTGTAAATTGCGCTAGTGACAGCGCACTTAACAATTGAAGGCAATGGTTTTGGGAAGCTTTGCCCGCACAGAACTTTTGCCACTGCAACACTCCAATTTTAGTAGAAATTCAACGCCGAGCTTACCGAATAGTGTTGCCAGTACGTAGGCGAACCCATTGGGGAACAGATCTGTTCTGCTTCAGCTTCTTAGCCAGCTTCTGCTTTATTCTGAACGACTTGTGTGCAGCCTGGTGAAGAAAGAAGTAACGATCGATTTAGTATATAGAAACATTCAAAACATTTAATCAAAAACAAAAAATTATTTCCCACCATTTCGTCCAATCTTTTCAACGAGCCACACCGGAAAGAAAGAACCAAACCGGAAAGGAAGAAGCGTTGGTGCTGGGTAGGTATCGATAAGTTCACGATTCCTCGTTGCTGGTATACGGAACGATGAGAAAGAACAAAAAACATTATAAATAAATAAATACCTACATTTCATTATTGCCGGGAGAGTAATTAAAAATGTAAATTAGAACTAAAGTAGTGTTATTTATTTATATCTCATGGAGAGTTAAATATTTTGCATATTTAGGTCAAAACTGATAGGATACACAAGCATATTATATTTTGGGAACAAAATTCAGCTCTGTATATATTGTAGTAAATATTTATATTTTGTATATAAAACTGTATCCGTTTCATCGATATATTTAACCTTAAGTTAAGTTAGTTCTGATGTACAGAGAAAATACATCACAAAAAATAATAACTGTTCAGAAAAAGTATAAAAGAAATATAGTAACAATTAATTTAAATATATATTAATTTAAAAGTGGAGCAATTATCGTAATCGTTTTAATTCGGTCATGTAGCTGTGTAATCGGTGGAGAAATTGTATTTTTTTATAATTAAGTACTTAATTAAATATCATATTATTAGTTCCTTTTCGACATTCCGATTAGAGGCCTATCGATAGCGGTTTCAATTGTCGTGTGTATCTGCCCCTAACATTTTTGTTCTAAAACCATTATTTCATTTCCTCTATACATATGCATCGTTCCATTTTCCCATAAGTGTCAGTGTCATCATTTATCAATTATCATTTGATTATTATATTTTACAATATAATATGTGTTTAAGAAAAGTTAAAAACGCTTCCTGCTGAGGACGAGGCACAAACAGAGCGCAGTTTTGTCACCGAACTTCCGTGCATTACGTGCGAATCGAAACGCAATGTCAACCCATACATAATATTTTGCTTTGTAAACGGTTTTTGAGTTGAAATACATACACACAGTGGTGTTAAATATAAACACGTACAGAAGACTCATTTGCATCTATATTGCACGCATCGAATAACACAAAAAGCTGATTTAACAATGCGCGAATTCAAAGTTGTTGTGCTCGGGTCGGGGGGAGTTGGTAAATCGGCCCTCACGGTGCAATTCGTCTCGGGATGCTTTATTGAAAAGTACGATCCCACCATCGAGGACTTCTACCGCAAGGAAATCGAGGTATGTACATAAAACGTCGACTTGGGCCTGCATATGTACGGGATATCGGCCAGACAATCAATTTACAAACGCAGTCACACGCACATACAGATCTACATAAATATTTATGTATGTACTAAGCGTAATCACGCGCATACATACGAACGTCTGTAAGCACAGCAGGCACAGACGGCCGTACATACGGATGTATGTCCGTCTGTATGTATGTATGTGCACATATGTAGATACATATAATGGGCGATTAATTGTACATACATATATGTACGTATGTACGAACGGCCACATATAGATTCATAAATTCACTGGCGTCTGTGCATCCAAATGTGCATATTTGAGCATAGGCGTGGGTGTTGCTGCAAGGATTAATGGCCAAGCCAGTTTTCAGCCCGCAAACATGATTCATAGGCGTCCGCATCCGCAGTCGGTGAGGGGGGGTTTATTAAATAGGGAGCGGACTGATAACGCCAGCCGACTCCGAAACCTGCATTTTCATTCCCTTGCAGTGCAATTCTCGTTTCGGCCTGCCTGCCAAACTAGTTCCCAAGCTACAATGTGCATTCTACGCCGAGCAGGGTGCCATTTGTATCGCAGCCCGAGCAAAAGTTCACAGTTTGTCATCGCTGGCAAAGCAGCCCATGTATTTAAAGAATGAATCAATCAGCTGGAACCGCATACTGCGGACCATTTCGGGCGCAGATCCATCCTGCCATGCTTTCCTCCTTTGAGAACTGCATTACTGCCGAATCGAAAGCAAAATGGCTCGCGTTAACTGCGACGTGAGTTTGTTTTTTGCCATGGAATCAGTAGCTGAGTGACACATGCGTGTGTGCTCACTCGCAGCTACAAGTTCATCGGATATCTGATACTGCATGAATCTCGGAAACGAGTCTGATACTGGCGCATAAGAGCCGCCTTCGGCAAATAAAATATATCTAATGATGTTGAAAGACAAAGGCGAGCATTTCTTCCGCATTCGCACATGCCCGCCCGCCTTCGTGTGTACCACCCCGTTTTGTGGGTAGCACTTGTACAACCCCTAATACTGCAGCTTTGCCGGCAGAGCAAATAACTATTTCAATTAATCCCACCCGGGCCAAGAGAACGAGTGTTTGCCCACGTTCTTGGGGCCATCTCCTGCTCCTCCTTTGGGTTCAACGCCCCAAGACAATGTACTAATGCAATTTACCTTACGCTCTCTTGCAGGTGGACAGCTCGCCGTGCGTCTTGGAAATCTTGGACACCGCGGGCACAGAGCAATTCGCATCCATGAGAGATCTCTACATCAAAAATGGTCATGGTTTTATTGTAATGTATTCACTTACGAACCATCAAACATTTCAGGTATGAAAGCCACAAGTCCCTGCTCGGTCACCATTGTGTTTGCTTAACTTTTTGTTCCCCAAACGCTTTCACGTACTCCCACTAATGCCAACTAATGGTCTCGCTCTGCTCCACAGGATATTTCTAGTATGAAAAATGTGATCACTCGAGTTAAAGGAAGTCAGCCAGCACCCATCCTACTAGTCGCGAACAAATTCGATTTAGATTGCCAAAGAGAGGTATCCACCGCTGAAGGTACGTACCGATGTCCCATATCCAGACCAGACATATACTCCATACTTATGCTCCTGTTTTCTCCGCCTTCACAGGCAATGCCTTGGCACAACTGTGGGACTGTCCATTTATCGAAGCATCAGCTAAGGATCGGATAAACGTAAACGAAGTATTCGCCACCATCGTTCGAGAGATGAATTTGACGCAAGAGAATCGGCAAAAAAAAAATTACTGTTGTTGTACGCTTTTATAGAAATTTTGTAAAATTGTAAGATTATTATAGTTAAAAATAAAATTACTAATATTTAATAGATAACGAAAACTGGACGGACTTTTTATTGGCTCGACTCTGTAGTTCTGCTGAAAATACGCAAGTCTAAACTCTTATCATCTATGAAAGCTGCTGAAAAAATTCAAACGATGACTCTTTTGACATCTCGAAAATAAGTAATCCGAGGGCAAATTAGAAGAACTATAGTTCTGACTCATGGAAAACGTAAAGCTGAATATGCGAACTGTGGGCTGAATCGTGAGTTTTGGTCCAAACGCAAGCAACACGCTGCTTACTTCTTGGCTTGCACTTTACAAAAGTCGGGGCTATTCGGGTTTCAGCATGAGTCATCGCTGCTGACCACACCTTCCATCCACCTGAACTCTCTCTTTGTCGTTCGAAAGTCATCTGAATTAGTTGGCTCATCCAATTTCTTCTTTTCAATCAGCAATCAGCGCGTTGATGTCGAAGCCCTGAAAACCCAATAAGAAGGCGCCCAAGAATGAGAAACACACAAACTTCGTTATGTAAAGAAATACTATAAAATTTGAAAAATATTTAATTTAGAATAATACAAAATATAAAACTTTTAGGTCTAATACAGATGTATACATTGAATTAATTAATTTTATACCATTCCAAATCGTCAGGTTTGTGGGAAGACGGCGGATTTACAATGGCCTGTGCGTCATTGAACAAGTTACTGCAAAGATTATCCTCAATCTGAAAGCGGCAAAGTGGTGAATTGGTGGAGTGCAACTCGTTAATCCAACTGGCAACTGCGAATGCTTACCTGGAGGGAAGACACTAAGTTATCTGGGCAGTCGAGCACGCTAAGCCCAGATTCTGCAAAGATATACGGCAAAGATGGAGGCGTTAATAAAGGCATGGTGAAGGCAAGGCATGGAAAGATAAGGAGTGTGGAGGGTTCGGCCTCTATCTCAAGATCAGTACTATGTATAGTGAAAGCAGAGATGCCATGGGAATTACGTGATCGGCCCCCCGCCCACTGCGCACTCAATGTTATCTAGCGATATCGCTACGATATCTGTGTGTGTCTCGTGGTCTTACGCTAGTCGGGGTGTTGGAGCGAGACTTACGCATTCTGGGATCGTTCCATGAAGTCGTTCGATCAATGTGATTTATAAAGTAAAGATCTCCGGACTCGGTAACTGCCTGCTCCCAACCATCCGGCAGTGGACCCAAATTGTTAGCAATGGTCGATGTGGTAGTTTGTTTTGTAGTTTGCAAAACATCTATCGAACAAAAACAATGAATTACAAACCAAAGTAAATAAAAACAAATTAAAATATGTCTTCGACGTAATGCTGCAGTGTAAGCGGATGATAACTGAGGGGCATTTGCGCCCAGCATGCAGCAAAATTCAATTCAATATCAATTAGGGAGTACTCCTCAAAGCAAATTCAATCGAACTTCCACTTCCGAATGCCAAAATGATCAAGACTCCAACCCAATCCCGAAAAGTGCATTGACACGTTCAAATAGACGGAATGGACTCCCTGAAATCGGTTACGTATGCTGTTCATGCGTTAGATGAAATGAGTTAGAGCCTATTTGGTCCCTGCCTGGTCTCTAGCATAAATTAGTCCTCTGATTTGGGTGAGTTAAGTGGGTTAACAATGAGACGCAGCCACAGGCAGTTAACGACTTACTTAGCTAAGGCATGAAATCACAGAGGGAACCTACCATTCTGCTTTATTCGCTCGGCCATCAAGATTTGCTGCTGTTGGCGATATTGGATTCTGGGATCCTCCCACTGCGTAGATTTTGTAGTATGACTGCAAGTAGAGAAAACCATTGTTTAGCTTGCTGTTTTGGGTATAGTTAAGCTAGTAGTATTCAAGAGATAAGCTTTAAAGTCAGCGAGGTCAAAAGATGTGACTCATGCGAAAGTCTCACGAGAAGAGATCTTAAGATTGTGCATAAAGTTAATTTTTGGTTCTTTATGTATTCAATGGTATCGTTACTCGAAGACCTAGTATTAACTAAAGCTACTGAAGCTATTCCTAAAGTAGCCTATACTCACTTCAAGTAGTAGATCTGGCCATCGTTGGTCTTGGCTTGCTCCCATCCCGGTGGCAAGGCGCCTAGTTGGCGGTTCAACTGAATGGGGCTGATGACGTCGTAGGAGCGCTGCTTCTTGTGCACTGTCTGCATGGACATGGGAATGTCCTGCGACATGCAGGTGTTCATGGCGTCCAGATCGATGGCCGAGCTGGCCGGGGCACCGCTTGGGAACTCTTGGGCACTGTTCTCTGGGAAAGTGGGCCCAGCGGGCTGCTGTTGGCTGCTCGGATTGGCATTCGGATTGTTGGCTGCTGCTGCGTCGCTCCGGGCGCGCACGTTGTAGTTCTGCTGCAGCGAAGCGGGGCTGCTGCGGGCTCGGGAGTGATGTATCGCCAGGCGGCTGTGTTGGGGAGACGGCTGGATCTGGAGCTGGGGGATGGCGGCGTTGGGCGACTGGCCATCCGGCTGCTGGACGATGGACGCCTTGTTCCCGATGTTGATGCTCGACTGGGAGCCTGCGTCGTAGGTGGAGTCGGCGCTGTTGGCCCGCGAGTGCGAGGGCGCCGGGGGCGTGAAGAAGGAGTTGGGCAGCTTCCGCATGCGCAGGGGCAGCTGCAGCGGGCGCTTGGCGTCACCCGGATTCAGGACGCTGTCGAACAGCGCCTGCAGGTTGTCGTCCGTGTCCTGGTTGACCCGCACCACCAGGTTGTTGGACTTCATCAGCGACAACATGTCCTCGTCCTCGATCTCCTTCTCGATCAGGCTGTTTGTATTGCTGCTGGCTGACATCGTCGTTAACATATAAAAGGCACTTATTGTATACAAACGAAAACTACATAGAATTATCTTAGCGATTAGGCACGCGCACATATATGTTCTTCCATATACGTATCACTCCATCGCGCTGCGCGAAACTATAACATTAAGGTGTTAAAAACTAAACTTCGTTGCAATAAATAATAGTAATAATAATAATTACGGAACTGCCAACATAAAATAAAATTAGCCCAGTGTTGCCAGATGGGTAACCCCATCCACTTGTCCATTTCGTTTCCAGCGTACCCTGTGTAATCGGCTTCGTGGCTGCACCTGCGGAATGTCAGGGGTATTCCGCAAACCGATTACGATTTTTGCCGATTTCTTTCAGCTTTTACTAAGATTTTTTATTTACTCTGTAATTATTAGGGCAAGAAACTTATAAGATGTGTAATAATTGTGCACAACTGTATGCCCTGATATCAGACTATAGATTATTAAGCTTACCATAATTATTTTTTGGCTTAAATGAAGTGTTTGCTAAGTGAGAATAAGTTCAGCCAGAGCTTTAACGAAGGTGAGCCATGAACGCACATTCAATTACGAAAAAAGCTGAATGTAAATTACCTTTGTTGTTTTCAGTGTAAGTTTCCTCAACCCTTTCGAAACGATTAACAATGAAACAAGCCGTACCTCTCCTGCCTGACCGGAATCGTTCCATTTTCGTCTGTTCCCGGTAGAGATAGAGATGAACGCGGGCCAGGTCTGCAAGCACGAGACAGGTTTTCGACACAGCCAAGGTCCACCTCTAGTTCGCCGTACAGCAAAAAAGTATTTTAACATTGTATATATTGGCACGACACAATTCGGAGGCATTTTGCGCTTGACAATAACTAATGTCCCATGAACCAAATGTAAAATGATCGACGTGCTATTGGACATATTCTGGATCCCCATCGGCGGCTTCCTCTCATTTCTGATATTTATTTCCGCCATAAACAAATCAATCGGCGTCCGAAAAGCGTACGTGAACTTCCTCCTAAGGATATTCGAGGTAAATATTGCTTGGTTTCGGTTTGCAGATTAGCATGAACCGATTTGAGGTGCTCCAAGGCAACGGCGGTCTTGGAAAGGTGCTGTCTGGCCAATAGTTAAGCTATTCCAAAGTCCATAAATATAGTCAGCTTTTGGAGTACATCAAACTACGTCTGCCCTACGCACTAACTGCAATGCAGGCGAGTTTATGAAAACATAACTTGGCCAATAGTTTCGAGTAGTTCTGCGGCTGTCCTTAAGGTATCCGTGAGTCAGAAGTGCCCAAGTTCACATTTGTCACTCCGCTGACACATGCAAAGTGCCAGTCATTACCTCGTTCGATGATATGCTTGCGATACCCTTATCTGCAGATAATCCACGACTGGACCTCGTTAACAACTAATCACATTCACTTTCAGTACGGTCGAGTTAGTATAGAGACAGCATCCAAAGAAAACCAACACGTTCAAAATCCCAAGACTGACGACAAACAGGGAGTGCAACTAGTGGACGACGCCGATTCCAAAGAAGGCACAAATGGAGCCACCTTGATCACCAGGGACGCAGTGCTGCTGCCCCAGGCGCAGGAGCCCGCTCCAGAGAAACCAGTTTCCTCCACAAAGGTAAGAAGTCCTTTTTGTAGATGGGCATCTAATCCAAGAACCATTACCCAATTGCAGGATGAAATCAATTTCGATTTTGAGAAATGCTTGGACTACGTAAAGTCTGGCGTGGAGGCCATCATCGAGGACGATGTTACGTCGCGCTTCGAGGCGGAGGAGCTCAAGAGCTGGAACATGCTGACACGCACCAATAGGCACTACGAGTTCATTTCCTGGAAAATAACCTCCATCTGGGTGTTCGGCTTCTTCATCCGATACGTGATCCTGATGCCCCTCCGAGTATTGGTCTGCTTCGTTGGTGTGAGTACATTCGGTTCATTCAGTGGCTTTTCCACAACTACCCGATCGTCCCGATTCCCATGCATGCGACAAATTACCCCAAAGGATGCGCTTAAATAATGTATTCCTCTTCAGACGTTACACTAGCAACATGCAAAGGGATTGGGCGGTCGAGTAGTTATCATCTTACAGGGCGAAAAGAAAGGGACCCAACGGACAAGAACTGAAGAAACTTTTCCTACCAGTAGAGGAATGTTTTCCTCAATAGATTACATTTCGGCGAAGAGCTAGTTACTCAGTGATTTCAGAGAAATAACTTTGGGCAAACAGTAGAGTATCGGACGACCCCCTATAGCGCGTTTTGTTATCAAAATTTGCTTGCACTAACGTTCACTGAAAGTCGCAGTACCGCGACTTGTGATTAACAATATTTTCGTTGATAATTTGTTAACTTTCCCATAATTTACCACCATTTATTTGTGTTGTGTGCGTCTTTTAATTTACTTCTCTAATAAAAACTATTTAATTCCTAGGTTTTATTTGCAGTTTTATCAAACTCTATTGTGGCTTGTTTACCTTTTCGATTTGTACGGCTTTCTCTAGCGAGCTTGTCATTCAAAATTACGTTCCGCCTTATTTCAAGTTCTATGTCCTCCTTTATCAAGTTCCACAATAAGCAATATAAGCCCACAGTTTCTGGGTTCTGTGTAGCCAACCACACCTCTCCCTTGGATGTGGCTATATTATCGACCGATTGTACCTACTCTTTGGTGAGAAAGAAACTTTATCTTAAATTCGTCACATAAACTGGTTTCATTTAAGTTAAAATGCATGCATGTAACACCCGAAATCGCACACTTTGTAATCCGTTCTTGTACCTAAACATACTAAATCCTGGCGCTCTAACTTATCAGTTCGTTC
This sequence comes from Drosophila teissieri, assembly GCF_016746235.2. NCBI lineage: Eukaryota > Metazoa > Arthropoda > Insecta > Diptera > Drosophilidae > Drosophila > Drosophila teissieri. The sequence continues at coordinate 22,577,677 of NC_053030.1, forward strand.
ATTTTATCCCATAAAGAGAAACTCGACTTTTGGGCCTCAGACTTTGGCTTTGACTTCGGCTAGCAGCCTGGTAACCGCCGATAAATTGCCCAATGGCTTTATTGGTTTCCATTCGCCCAAACTTATCAAAGAGTTCCCATGTGAACGCCTTGGCAGATAGCCATTATCTCTGTGTGTACATGGAGTTTAGACCCGACGCATATTAACATACCTACAGGCATCGATAAGTTTCGGCCCACCTTGCTGACATGAATTACTTCATACTATTAGTGCCTGATAAGTCGGAGCTGTTCCGAGACCAGGCAGAACGTCGATTCGAGAATGCATGCATGAATTTTTGATTGGAGGTGCAGTTTTCCATGTGGTCCTAGTTAATGTTGCAGTACTGGCTTTTGTTTCGTCCCCGCCTAATGTGTGTCCTTTGCAAAGTAGTTTGCTGATTCTAGCCTATTCGTTCGTGCCGTGCAGGAGTATTGAGTATCCAAGAACGCGAATCAGGTAAGATAAGCGCCATGGGTATGAAATTCACTTATTTATTACTTGGTTTATGACTCCCACGGTGCCACGGTCTATTACGTCTGCCGATTAGCTTCAGCTGTTTTCCGTGGTTTCCCCGGTGAATTTTGTTTGCGGGGTGCGCTTCACGGAACGGAAGTGCGAACCTAGAATCGCAATGATGACCTTTAGATTACGCCTAGGAGTAGCCTAGTAGGAGCACGGTATACCAGTGGGTCACAGAGTCAATTCCCAGTTAAAAGTGTAAACGTAATGTCTCGAAGACGAGTGGAGATGACCCCCGATGATTTTGAAGAAGACCGCCTATCCAGAACTTGAAGCTCTAAGTAACTGAACCCCCTCACTGTTCCCATTCTCGTTTTGTGCCATCTTAGGTAGTGTGGTTAACAGTCTGCACGGCTGCAGTGGGATACTTGAAGGATGGGCCCTTCAAGCGGGATCTCGTGCACAAGGTGCTCGGCATGTGCTTCGGCGTTTTGTCCAGCGCGATATCGGCGGTTATCACCTACCACAATGAGGATAATCGCCCGTCATCCGGTATTTGTGTTGCCAATCACACCAGCCCCATTGATGTGCTGGTCCTGATGTGCGACTCGACCTACTCGCTGGTAAGGCAACGTTTGGAACCTGACGCTACTAACCCCCGTATGGAAATAATCACGATCTTTGGTTTTAACATCTTACTTTCTCAGTTTCCTGTAGTACATAGAATCACACAAACATATAACCCCCTTTAAAGTGGTAAAACGCTTGAATGCTTTTTTATTTTTCCCTATGATATCAATAAGGCAAAAGGACTAGCTCTATGTATAGATAATTCTTTCAGTTTTCGAGTCACAAAGAACAATTAGATTCAATTTAATAGTAATTAGACATAAGAAAACTCTGGTGTCAGAACTCAAGCCCACCTGGAAATGCTCTTAAAAATAAACTAGGCTGTTAAAAAGAAATGACACTTACCGAAATTTGCACGTGCAGGTACTAACCCGAATTTAAGCTTGCTGCGGTGATGGTTTTTGTTTTGCATGTTTAATGTGTTGGATTTTTGTGTTTGCGGTAGCACCAAGCATCTCCCATGCCAGATAATAAGAGTTTCGTCCGACTTTCTAGATTGGCCAACGCCATGGAGGCTTCTTGGGAGTGCTGCAAAGGGCTCTGGCCAGAGCATCTCCCCACATTTGGTTCGAGCGTGGCGAGGCCAAGGATCGCCATTTGGTGGCTGAGCGGCTCAAGCAGCACGTCTCCGATCCGAACAACCCACCGATCCTCATCTTCCCGGAGGGCACTTGCATCAACAACACGTCGGTCATGCAGTTCAAGAAGGGCAGCTTCGAAGTTGGCGGCGTCATCTACCCGGTGGCCATTAAGTGAGTACTGGATGTTTTGGCGCGCAAGTTATATCTCATCCATGGGGTCTCCTCCGTCTTGAAGGTACGATCCGAGGTTCGGCGACGCCTTCTGGAACAGCGCGAAGTACTCGATGATGCAGTATCTGTACATGATGATGACCTCGTGGGCCATCGTCTGCGACGTGTGGTACCTGCCCCCGATGTACAGGCAGGAGGGAGAGTCGGCGATCGACTTCGCGAACCGCGTGAAGAGCGTCATCGCCAAGCAGGGAGGCTTGATTGATCTGGTCTGGGACGGGCAGCTGAAGCGCATGAAGCCAAAGAAGGAGTGGAGGGAGATCCAGCAAGTCGAGTTTGCCAATCGGCTGAAGTCGGACTCCACCTAAATTACCATATTTCTGCAGTGACTGTAAATGATATACATTATTTTGCATAATTTGTATTGCAGCGACTGTAATTTGTATAAATTACGATTAACAATTGGATGGTTAAATAAACGATGAAGTCACATGTACAATTATAATAATTATTTGTATATTAATTAATTTATCTATTTTGTAAAAATAAACGATATCTGATAAGCTGATTATCACAACATCTGGACTCGACTCGCTGTAAATTCATTTCTTTGTCATGCAAATCCACACGAGCCACACTCTGGCGAAGAATGGGCTTGAAGGTGAGGCCACTTAGCTGGATGGAGCGAGACCAGGTCAGCAACCTATTGATGTGGGGATGCTTTTGGCCAGCTGCATATCATACATAGCTAAGCGGAGCTAAGCGAAGCCAAAGAGATGGCTAATAAATGGATTACATATCCATAATTATGCGCCGCGCGGCTAATAATACGAGTGACTCAGTGCTGTGCCAGTATGTATGTACATATGTATCTATTTTGCACTAATTGTCCACCCATACAGGTAATTAAGACACACTTCCGTATATCGCTCGCTTCCGAGCTTGAGGCGATCGGATCGAGTGGTTAATTCCCGACATTCTGGCGAGGCGAGCTAACCCTGAACTGTCGCCAAAACTGATGGTGGTATCGGATCGACACGCGGATGGATAAACAATGCTGGCAAAGCAAACCCCATATCGTCAGATTTGTCGAGTCAATGGGCCTGGGCCTGGCCTTCATAAATTGTTAGGCTCATTGCCAATCGCAAGTGAGCGATTTACAATTAACAAATACCCAGCGCCCCTCTATTTATAGATATGTTTATACATGGGCATCGCCTGCGATGATGAAAAGATGCTTCACTCCATCCACATTCATGTGCATATTCATTTGGCCCCTAATGAAACACTTGTGGCTACTCGATCCACTCTCGAAAGCGCTTTTTCGAAAACTGGAACCTATTTTCGAGGATTTTATGGCGTGTAAATCCGATTCCAATTCCAATTCCGATTCCAATTCCAATAGATTTGAGATCGAAGAGCGATGCTCTTACACAGATCAAGAGGCGAATGCGTAATGTGCTTATTTATGGATCTGGGTTGAGCAGTTATGAGCTATTTTCGAATTTCTAAGACTAAAATAAGGCCATGAATGTACTTTGATACACATCGCATGGGTGTGCATATATTTTTAGACTACAAACATACATATTTACATCTGCGCGGATCTCGGTGTGCGTGTCGAAAGCTAATAAATTAATTGTTGCGTAAAATCAGATTACATATGGGTGCGGGGTGGTTCGTCGGTTGGATGGTAATACGGGTAGTACAGAACCTTCGTGAGAAGCAGCCCATTATATATTTCGATTTTTACCAAAATCTTGCATGCCTCGCACTTGAGAGTGCACTAAAACAAAGCACTTGAAGCCAAGGCAAATTCCTGGTGGGGGGCATATAGTAATCCAAGTTAGTCCAACTAACGGCGGTTACCAGCCAGCCCAGAAATGAGACATCGGCGTGGATATAGCCGTATAGAGTACACATACACAGAGCCGTGGGCATTGCATGATAAATAAATGATATATTCAGAAAGTGCTGTTTTTATTACGCAAACTGTATTTTCTTAGTTGTGCCGTGTGCATCCACAAATATAGACTACCTGTGTACAGAATCTTTCCAGTCTAGTCCGCGGCATTTCCGACGAATAGGAACTACTTCACAGAGTACCTCCGAGGTATATATCCTAAGGATTATATGTATATAATTCGATCGCGCCGATCCATCCACACGCATTGCCATCGTTGCAGTTAGCCCTAATCACAGTTTTTTGCCCCCGCAGACACACACGCACACAGAACAAAATGCCTTTCGTTCCCGTTGAAACCCCCAAGTGCCCCGCGTGCGGCAAGTCGGTCTACGCTGCCGAGGAGCGCGTTGCCGGAGGCTACAAATTCCACAAGACCTGCTTCAAGTGCAGTAAGTATTGGTGGTCCCTCGAGCCGGATCCCATACGTCCTTGGTCCTTCGAGGCGGATAGCTATAGCTAATACAAACTCCCCCCACCTCACAATCCCTCCTCACTTGCCCGTTTCAGGCATGTGCAACAAGGCCCTGGACTCGACCAACTGCACGGAGCACGAGAAGGAGCTTTTCTGCAAAAACTGCCATGGTCGCAAATACGGTCCCAAGGGATACGGTTTCGGTGGTGGTGCCGGCTGCCTGTCCACGGACACTGGCGCCCACTTAAACAGAGAGTAAGGACTAAATAAGAACTATGTTTTGTATGAAAATTGTGTAAAATTCCTTGAATTAAATGTGTAGTTTTGCTTTCTATTAGAACCTGTATGTTTTAAATGTTTCCACGCCCCCACAAATCAGACCCCTCCCCTAACTTTCCGGGCAGAAACCACCAGGGATATCCAGTTTCTGATTCCCTGGAAAATTCCACTAACGCCACCCGATTGTTAATGTTCAACACACAAAAACACATTGTGGTCTTTGGTGAAATAATTCTTGTATCTTTGTTTACAACGTCCACCGACTGTAAATTGGTAAAATAAATGTACAATAAAACAAAGTAGTCGTAGGCTTATTCACGTGCTATAAATAGGTTTCTATTCGCATCTCCCCGTCGCTGTCTATGTGGATTTCGTGTACTCCCCCATTTCGTTTTCTGTTCGGGCACAACGACCGACCTTTCCGACTTGTGTTCCTCGCCAAGTGTGTGACTAAGATGCCCCCCAATGAGTGTCCATCCAGAGCGGTATGATTGAGGGGGGCTTGGAATCTTTCTAGATTCGTTCCGCCGAAGATTCCCCCAAAAGCTCCCGACGGACTGGGCTGCCCACGGTGTGGCATATATGTGTATGCCGCCGAGCAGATGCTGGCCAGAGGAAAGGTGAACTATTGGGGTCTTCTGGGTTCGTCGGCCCTTCGCTTAGGTGCTCTTCTTTATCGCAGGGCTATCATCGGAGGTGCTTCAAGTGCGTGCAATGCAACAAGACGCTAGACTCGACTCTTCACTGTGATGGTCCGGACAAGGACATCTACTGTAGAGGTACATTTCGAACCCCCAGAGTTTAGATAAATGGGATCTCTAGAAGCATTAGCATTGCAGGATGTTATGCTCAGAAGTTTGGGGCCAGGGGCTACGGGCACATCGGCATTTCGTCCTTGGGCTTGATGTCCGACATCAAGGATTGCGAGTGGCAGAGGTGAGATCAGTACCATCACCAAAACGAGGTAATTCCATTGGTGCTTCTAGCGACATGGCTCCCAAGTCCTCCGTCATAAATGTGGAGCAGATCCAGGCGCCCATCGGGGAGGGATGTCCTCGCTGTGGAGGCGTGGTCTTCGCCGCGGAACAAGTCCTCTCCAAGGGAAGGCCCTGGCACCGGAAGTGCTTCAAGTGTCGGGACTGCACCAAGACCCTGGACTCCATTATCGCGTGCGATGGTCCGGACAATGAGGTCTACTGCAAGACTTGCTACGGCAAGAAGTGGGGACCCCATGGTTACGGATTCGCCTGTGGATCCAGTTTCTTGCAAACCGACGGCATTACGTGAGCTTGTTTCCTCTCCAAGGAACCCATCTTCCTTAAAATCCAATCCCCGATTGTTGCAGTGAGGAGAACTTGGCGTCCGAGCGACCCTTCGTGGCCCCGGACACCACTTCGATCATGGCTCCGGACGGCGAGGGATGTCCCCGATGCGGTGGCGCGGTCTTTGCGGCCGAGCTGCAGTTGTCCAAGGGGAAGATGTACCACCGGAAGTGCTTCAACTGCGCCAGGTGCACCCGACCCTTGGACTCGGTGCTCGCCTGCGACGGACCGGATGACAACATCTACTGCAAGCTCTGCTACGCGAAGTTGTTTGGTCCCAAAGGAGTTGGGTACGGACACACTCCCACTCTGGTGTCCACCAACTACGAGTACACGCCTAGCTGGTAAGCTCTGAACTTGGTTGCTAACGATCGTCACCCCTTCTGACTGCCTCTTCCAGCTGGGGAACCATCGATCGCAACGGACAGAAGTCGGAGAACGGGTGTCCGCGATGCGGATTCATGGTCTTCGCCGCGGAACAGGTGAAGAGCGCGAAGAACGTGTGGCACAAGCTCTGCTTCTACTGCATGGAGTGCCGGAAGTACCTGGACTCGACCAACTTGAACGACGGACCCGATGGCGGCATTTATTGCCGCTCGTGCTACGGCAAGTTCTACGGACCCAAGGGCGTGGGCTACGGCATCGGAGCTGGCACACTGACAATGGCTTAAGAACTCGACCAAAAAAGCGCACTCAAGAACTAATCCCCCCCGGTATGCAATAAGCTCCAAGATTCGTATTGGGGTATCAAGTTCTTGGGTGCCCACATTTTTGAGGCTGACGAATAGGTGTAGTATTGCAATTCCACTAAAGGGTACTTTTAGCTCCAAAAACAAGGCGAATCAGTTGGCGGTGGTTAGTATAGAAATTGTATAAGTCTCGATGATAAGTACCGAAAAATGCATTCTGACCTCCGACTTGAACTTCATTGTACAATCTGCGAAAACGAATTTCCACACTTTACTGGGGATGCCTCAGAAACCAACAGGATAGGTGTGTAAAAGTATGCAACACAATGTTTCAGACACACGATTTTGAAATCCTTGGGAGTTCTGAGGCACTCCTATGATATGATATGTATGGCAGTCGTAGCAAAAACCAGTATCCTATAAGTTTCGAACGACAATAAACGACAAGTGGTAACTTTGTACATGTGTTCTGCTGTTTTCAAGTATTTATTCATATAATAATAAGTAACGGTAGGACAGATTGCTTGGAGAGGGTCAAAGCGGTTTCTATTGCAGGATCTCTTTATTCAAAATATATTAACGATAATGCGACAATGCTAAGGGTACATAGTATTGGAACGGAAGTGGCGACCACCAGGCCGCTGCCCGAGAACGTGGAGTTGCAGCAGTCGGCGGAGTAGACGAGGATCTTCGGGTACAGCGATCGCCAGAAGTTGATCCGCTGGTTGTTCAGCAGGTTGTCCGTGTTGAAGCTCTCGTCGACCAGGAGCACCGAGTCGTTGTTGGGCGTCATGGCGTTCCACTTCACGTACACATTCGACTTCGTGGGGTTCGAGGTCTTCGCGAAGTTCGCCCACAAGGTCATGATTATATCGGCGATTTTCTTGTCGGTCGACTTCCAGTCCACGGAGTTGGTCATGTAGGGATTGCCCCACACGAAGACCTGGTCGAAGTGCTTGGGCACACTTATCCAGCTGGGCAGATCCTGGAGCACCGACCGCGGCCGCATCCTGAACAGGTAGCTGTAGACTTGGCTGTCGTTACTGATCAGATCGGCGAACGTCTGCATGGGCGTGATGTAGAACTTCTCGGTGTGGGCACTGATGATGTGCCTGTTCGCCTTCTTGGCGTCCGTGTCCGAGTCGTTTGCGTACATGAAGTTGATGGCGTCGGATATCAACTCGTAGTTGGAGCACCACTCGTAGTTGCGCACCAGCTTGTGCATGTCGTTCACGGCGATGTCGTTGAAGAATCCCTCCAGATCGGAGGCGCTGATGTCCGTGTCGAGGTTGTCCTTGAACAGGGTCAGCACCTCCTCCATATCGGTCACTCCAATGATCACGGGCACCCTGTGGTAGCTGCCCTTCTTGAACAGGATCTCCGGCTGGTTCTCGATGAACGGATACGAGGTGTTGCTCAGCCCAAAGTCCACCACAGGGCCCCAGCTCACCGAGGGCAGGTTCTCCGAGAGCCGCTTGGCATCGATCCTCTTCAGGCACTGGATGAACATCGAGGTCGGCCTGCGCGGACAGCCGAAGGTGCTGGACACCTGGTCCAGCGATCCCTCGTACTCGTACGGCATCTTGACGGGACTCAGCGGATTGCCCGACATGATGATGGCCTTGTGGAAGCCACCCTTCGACCACTCACCCGACGTCATATGCAGCGCCACACTCACCGCACCCGCATCATGGCCCATCAGGGTGATGCGGTTCGAGTCGCCTCCAAAGAAGTTGATGTTCTTCTTCACCCAGTAGAGCGCGGCCGACTGGTCCATGAGGCCATAGTTACCCTGGGCCTCGCCGTCGTCGGTGGTGAAGAAGCCGAAGATGTTCAGCCGATACGAAAAGGTCACCACAATCACCTTCTGCTTGAAGACCAACTGAAATGGCTCCACATCCGCCGGACTGCCGGTGGAGAAGTCGCCGGAATGGATCCACACCACAACTGCGTATCCGTTGATTTCGGGCAGTCCTGGTCGAGAAACAGAAGTACAATGCCAAATTAACATATTTAAAATGATTATCTTTACATCAACAAGGTCGTTTTGTGGGGGTGACCCAGAAATACCGACGGTTGATATTCGATATGAATGCATTTGCATACAAATGTCAACCTAAATCCCGCCCGAGAGATTTCTATGCCAACCCCATTGTGTTTAGGTTCATTATGATAGCCAATATTAAACTATAAATTCAAAACTAACAAGAGATAAATATTTACATAAACATTTCAAGAGCCTTCAAAAGGTAACCAGCTGAGATATACGAGGATCCCCAATGGATTGATCCAAAGATCCATCTACATGATGAGAAGCTCAAAGTACATACCATCAGGTACAAAGACGTTGAGATACAGGCAGTTCTCCTCGAACTTCCTGTCCGCATCCTGGGCACTTGGGTCGGACTGTATGATTTTGAGGATCTGCTCGGTTTCCTTGCCCACGGAGGGCATGGCGTTCTGCCAGCAGTCCGGCTGGAAGACCGTCGCGTTGAAAATGCCCTTCCACGGTGTTAGTTCGATATCCGGCGGCTGGAATCTCCGGGCGTGTGCGTAGCGAATGCCCAGGTAGGCCTTGATGTTTTGGGTCCGGAACATCTTCAGATAGGTGCCGGATATGACTCCGTTGCCCGGAATGTGTATAAAGGGCGCGTCCACACATTGCACAGGTGCGAAACAGTAATCGCTGAGTAGGTGAAAAAACACGGCCAAGTAGGCCAGGAAGTTCGCTCTGCAATCCATGCTCCGTCCGGTTGCTTCACATCTTTCCCTGTTTTGAACTTGGGCGACACTGTTCGCAATCTTGCGAGGCACGCGAGCCCTTCGTTGCCATGGCGAAAATACACAAAAATATTGTTGCCTAGGATTTTGTAACTATGGCTATGGCACTTATCCATCTCCTTGCGCTGAGGTTGTATTTATTTATTCAGCCTACGTCACCGTCGGAATGCTGTTAACCCCAGATGGCCCCATTTCCAAACTACAGCATACACATATTTCAGAAATATTGAAATCAGTTTCAAATCATTTCAGTTAAAAATCTTCAAAGCTTGAATTCTTCAGCATTTCTCTCTGACTCTTGTGATATATAATACCCTATTGATAAACATCATATATTTCCCAAATTCCAAATGTCATGTGTTCGGCTTAAACGTCAATTTCCCCCACAAGTAACAAATACACCTCGAAATTTTTGAAAATTGCTTCCAAGATCGAAGATGACCCATGAACCGCAGAAGCCCGTCAAGCCGGCAGCCAAGGAGCGTCCGGCTGTGAGCGAGGAGACGAGAACCACGGACAAGTGCCTGGCGGACTTTTGCATGAAAGGCGGAAGTGGCCTGATCGTCGGCTGCGCCTTCACCTTGTTCTTCACGCGACCACAAACCTATCCCATTTGGCTGGGACTGGGCATCGGAATGGGCGTGGCCTACGACTGCTGCCAGAGCCGCTGGAATCAGCAGTGAATCATCAGCAATAACTGCGGGCTTCAACTTAGAAACGGGGTTTCTGCTACTGTGGCATGGTGTTTTTGTAAACTTTTTAACTATCCTCGGCAATTTCCCCTCTTAATTACTTGTATTACATTAAACTGTACACAATCCGAACTACTTACTTCGCAAAGCCTGTTCGAGAGCGTTTTGGAAAAAGCGTTTTTCAAAACTCTTCGGCTAGCTGAAGCTGAAGCTGAAAGAGCCGCTGCAAGTGGCGCAAAGTCGGTCTTTGGCCACCGAAAGTTTAGTTATTCCCACGGCGTCTCGCAGCGGAAAAGCAAGAGTGGCAAACTGGTTTGGGGATCGGCGCGAGTAACCCTACTCTTCGCCAGCCACAATTACCATTACCATCGCCGATGTGGCCGTTCTCTTCGGGAGTCCGAGACTGCGCATGTGTGCATGGGCCATGGTAGCTGCGGGTATCGGGCTCGGGCTCGGATTCAGATTCACATCCACATTCAGATTCAGATACGTTCGGATTCGAATTCGGATTCGGATTCGTTGCCACTCCAGCTGTATGCTTCGCGTTGGACCCACCGATAGCTTGGCTTGCTGCTACAGTTTCATAATTGTCTCGGCCAGCAGCGGCGGAGTTCATGATTTCGCTCGGAATATGTTTTAGCCAGATCAGTGCAGTGTTGGCCCGAATAAGTGCTTAAAAAAATGCACTTTTGAGCGTGTATGTACGTGTGTGTGGCAAGTTGCTGGCGATCGAAAATACGTGAATGAAAATATGAGCTGCCACTGAAAACCCACTGAGAAACCCACTCTTGAGCCTGAAGTGCAAGTGAGTTGTGCCGCGGAAGAAAAGAAACTGAATCGATTACCTTTCGCGGAGACGACAAAGCCAGTGGCAACGGGAACCAAAGTCGAAAAACTAAAAACCAAATACCCATAGACACAAAACCCAAGACCCAAGAGCCAAGCTTAAGTTGGAGCCTTTCTCTATTCAATGTTTCTCAATGACCTAATGCTTTCGATTGTCTTTGTGCTTGCGAGTGTGCGTGTGCATTAGTTACATACAGTGGGTGCGAAAACTACTCGTTTCAATGTTTTGCTGCCACAAAAAGTGATCTGACCAGTTCTGTGGGAGCCAAGGCATTTGGCACGGCGCCTTCCAAAGACCAAAGTGATCCGCCGCCGCGAAAGATCGAAAGATAATGTATAGTAATACATACATCGTGCACATATCTGCTCCATCATTAGGGGCCACCCTACCCAGTTTTACCCACTCCACATATGTAGTTTACCCATTCAATGCCAAAAGTTAGCGGTCGATGGCTGAATATGCTTAACGATACACCAGTTGGCTGTCAGCAAATTGGCTCAACTTCATTTTGTAACTAATGATCGATCGCAATTCGAGCATACGAAATCCAAACAAAGCTGGCCCAACTCCTCCTCGCCTCGGAGTACTTGGAATCTTACATAACCATAACCAGTGGCCGGCCACCAGAGCCACTTGCATAGATAACCCCGAATTGAGTACAACACACAACACACAACACACTGGCTTTCAAGCCCACATCCACATGCTGGCCCAAAGTGCTCACGAGTGGCCAATTTAATTGTTTATGGCCTCAATTAAGCCCTACGCAACAAATTGGACCAAGAAGTTATCGCCATGGTCCAGTCTTCACAGCGCTAATTACACGTTGTGTGTTACACCTGTATCCATAGCAGCTTAATTGAAAGGCAGTTCATTATTCAAATCGGTTCGGGAGAAAGCCTTTTAATTGCCTGACAACTGCCAGTAATTATCCCCATATCAACTTCTTCGGTTTTCAGATCTTATCAAACCTTTCTACGCTTTTCACCCGCTGAGTTTTACAATACAAAAAACATGTTGCGCTACCTGCTCATTCTTTGCGCCCTCGGAAGCGGTGAGTTTATAGACTTAAGATCAACTTTCTAACACCTCCTTGTAGGGGGGAGAAACCACCAAAGTCCCAACTGTCGCATATATTATACCTTAGATTTGCTGCCGGACCTACAGCGTTCGGCCTATTGTTTACCCTATTGTTTGGCAGTAACATATCTTAATCACAATCGCTTCGATCTTTGTCATTTTATTAATAAATTGAATGTATATTTTCTTGAGTAATTGCGCCTGCCAATCAGAAAAACTTTTTCAGAAAACCAGTTTGCAAAGAAATTTCGCGCTTGTACTTTACGAGAGCGCCTTGCCTTGAATTCATATTTACGAGTATGTGTATATATTATATTTGTAAGCCTAATACAAAAAGCCATTCTATGGCTTACGAACAAGCAATCCCAACTGAACACCGACTTCGGATACCTTTCCCCAGCTACTTGCGGCGATGTTGAGTTGCTAACCCAGACTGTTTATGGCTTCCTGGACTTCACCACCACCATTGGGAACACCGTCATGGTGTTCTCGCCCCAAAGCTCTCCAGCCTTCGGTGAGTGCATTACTATATCACCAACAATATAACGAAAATATTTTTCCATGCCTTAATATTTTAGAACTCAAGTCCAACGACACACACGAGATAGTGAATATTATAGAGACCAAGCCGAAAGTAACCAAGAAAGAAAAGGAGAAGGTCGGCATCAAGCCAACGCCTTTGATTGTGACTCACTCGAATGTCATTCCCGAGACCGAAACATCCCAGATTGAATCTTACAACATAAGTCTCTCCAACTCGCCCATTCAGACCCTGCTGAATACCCCCGAATACGATCTGCTGTCCCGCCAGCCGGAGCAGTTTGCCGAGGAAACCTACCGCCTGGTCAACTTTAAGTCCAAGAACGAGGCCGACCGCCAGCGGGTATATGCGTCCAAGAAGGAGCCCGTCCATGGCTACCAAACGAGATCCAGCGAATTCAGGAGCATCGTGACGGCGACCAAGGACTCTGGCAAGTTCTCAAAGGTCTCCCAGGTCTCGCAGGTCCACGCAGTTTCGAGTGTGGAGAAGAAGAGCAAGCCGCGACAGACGCGGACCAACAAACCAGTCACGCCCTCGATCCAGCCGAGCAGGACTCTCAAGGAGTTCTCCACCCAGACCCAGCTGTCCAGCAAGCCACCCAGGAAAAGCCACCAAAGTGGCCGCGACAACCGAGGATCTTCGGGCACCAGGAAGCCCTCTCGACCCAAGGGAAAGCGGTATTACAAGCCCATTTCAAAGGTATCTTAGTGTTTTTTACAAACTTGGCCCACTTCCATTGCAGGAGGAACAAGCACACCCAGAGTGCCAAGCCGGCAGTAGCTCCATCAGCAACCGAAACCACCTCGCGTCCCTCGTACCGAACGAAAGCCAACGCGAATGCAGTGCAGGAGGAGCCAGTGTCGGTGGTGAGTCCCAACGCCTTCAAGCTCAACAGGCGTCCTGGGCGATGGCAGTACAAGTCCTCGCCGAAGCCCAAAGTCAACATCAGGAAGAACGCCAACCCCAATCTGCCCAGCGCCATCCAAAACGACACGGCGCCAAGTGAGGAGATCCCCGTGGACATCATCACCAACCAGGCCATAAACAATGGCAGGGATCTAGAGGCGTCCGGCTCCCAAAACGGACCCGTTGCGAACAACAACAACGACGATCCCAACTCCAAATACTTTGTGCAGACGCTGAACGTGGAAATATCTACACCCCAACCATTCATAGACACCTATTACGAAATTGCAACCATCAAGACTCCGTTTATATTCCAGGTAATTATGCTGTGTGTTTTTTCCATTGCACACAGACTCAGTTTCTTTGTTTGAAGTTCCCACGACCATAAACCCCATTAATGGCATACTTACGTTTGATTTCAGGCCGGAGTGGTTAAGAAAACGCGCTTCCTGACCGTCACCTCCACCATAGAGAAGGTGATCCAGGAGGAGCACACCAAGGAGTACTCCGAAGACGATGGTCCGTTGACGGAGAACATTTTGGAGGCCACCGCCAGTACGGATGACCTTAAGACCTTAACGGGCAGCGTTACGACCTTGAAACCCATCTATCTGGGCGAGGAGACGGAGACCCCCAGCCTGGAGACCATAACGGAGTCCTTTTCCATAACGCACACTAAGCTGAAAACCCAGATCCTTCCCGTTGTGTACGCGAAAAGAAACGAAACCATCCAAATTACCCTGGTTCAGACCTACGACTACACCAGTCTCATCACTGTGACCCAGACCATTTCCCCCTTGAGCGACGACTTCAATCCCTCGAAGAACTTTAAGGACTTCGAAGGAAGTTTGGACGAGGCCGGGTCGGAAATCAATCTGGACCTTGAGTTCGGAGACGAAGACAATACGGGCAAATTCGACGCAAAGATAAAGCCGAAACTCAAAGTTGAGGCAAAGAGTAATGTTACCAGTCCACTGATCCCCCTGATCCCGGAATCGATTAGTTTCCCGGAAACTCTGCAAAACAGCTTGATAACTTCCACGCGACCCGTTATCAAACTGGAGACCATCTGGGAGTCCCATGTGGTGCCGTTGGTCAGAGGAACCGAAACCATCATGAGAACGCTCTCCAAGTCCGTGGGTGTCGTCGAGAAGACGGAATACGTCACTGATGTCGCCACCATTTCCATGCCAACGCCATCCTCGCAGTATCCCTTCTCGATCAACCCATTCAATCCTTTCAACCCACTACTGCCCATTCCCCCCCAGCAGTTCATCACCTCCACCGAGGTGCAGCAGTCCATGGTGACGGAAACGAGTTCCAAGGTCTTGAAACTGACTTTCGGCGCCAGAACCGCCTACACCACCATCTTCTCCACCTCCGTCGTTCCCACAGCCGTCACTAGGTTAATAACCGCCACGATTCCCGGCCAGCCAGGCCAATCCTTCCCCAACTACTATCCACCTCCTTACAATCCATTTGCCTATGTTGGTTAGTTTTTAGAACTGATCTGCGTGACCCCATTACTTCTTTGTAACTAGAAATCCTGTATTATATTTAAGAACACGTGCAAATATCGAAAATGCGGTGATACAAAAAGCAGTAGATTTTATTAGATTATGAGCACTTTGTCGCAAAAGTTGTTAATGTAAATACTCGAATTAAGACTAAATTAAAATTGCATCGAATTTGTTTGGATCTAAGATAAGCAAAATATGGTTGTAGTTCGGTTTAACTGCTGTTAATAAATTTTTGAACCTTTTTATTCCCTAAATTGGTTGTCTGCTATCGTTTTATTCACTCGTTATTCAATTCACTTTATTTACTGCAGCTTAACAGTTATTTGATTTGTAAATGATCGATACTAATATGTTTGCACTGCATTCCATTCCATCGTTTCATGCGAAAGAGAACCAATGTTTACCTGCGTGCCTTGCAAGTAACTGATAAAAAATCAATTACGGACAATGCGACCTTTACCAAATGTTTACCATTACATCAAATAATATCAATAATTTATATTTTTTAAAACTTTCACTTTGCAATATAAATCACACTCTACCATCGATATCGATAGCTTGCTTCTATCGATACCCGCGTGTGCGTCCGCATTTCACATCTCTAGTGCTTTTGCGGCACATACGCATCTCTAGAAAATTGGAAAAAAATAAAATCGTCGGAGTTTTTATGTGCTTGCAAAGTAGTGTAAGTACTTGCTATTTTTGTGCCTGCTGCTTGCCGGTAGTAAACAACACGCGTGAACAGCGATGCCTTGCAATCCTCAACACAATTCAAGTGCGGCTTAAGCTCGAACAACCCATTATCTTGGGAGAAAACCGATGTGTACGTACATATGTATGTTTTCGCGTGTGTATTTTTATGCACATGCAATTTTATGCTGCTGCCATGCAAAGGTGCAAAAAATGCGTAACGCTCTTCGCTGAAAGATCATGGATTTGATCGGATTCTAGGCGGTACATACAAATGTATATCTGCAGCTTGTTTCCGGAATTGAGCAACTTCGCATACGTACCATACGTACGTATGGTTTTATGTTGGCATAATTATCTGTGGTTCAAGTGAAGTGCGTGGTGCAATTTGGGAATCTATATTCGGCATACTTTGGTAAAAGGCCACTAAATTCGTATTTGTAACATAATTGGTCCGCCGCTGTAATTATAGCACAGCCCCTATAATGAAGTTCGCACTTTCTCCTTATCCAAAATCAACATTGATTTCAGAACTTGCAGGGATTGATGTTGTTTGAAACCTATTCTAGTGATCTTTTCAGACTTTATGCAATCTCATGCTTCCCACAAATCGACTGATGGCATTGTATCAGTTTAAGACAGACCAGCAAGCGTGTCAAGCAGGTTTTTAGGATTGCAGCGCCCCCACACGTTTCTAGCTGTTTACTCAAGCTTTGTAAACGTTATGTAAACAGCTTTATCTGTTTGCTTATTAAGATATTTATGAAGCATATTCTGTACATATTCTCTGATAACCCAATTGCCTTGGACACTATGAGATAATCGTATTTAATCTCTTCATCGCAGATTTCTTTCGTGTGCAACCATGTCGGTACACTATAAATTTAAGAGTACCCTCAACTTTGATACAATTACGTTTGACGGACTTCACATTTCTGTCGGGGACCTGAAAAGGGAGATTGTGCAGCAGAAGCGACTGGGCAAAATAATCGACTTTGATCTTCAAATCACAAATGCGCAGAGTAAAGAAGGTATGTCCACCGTAATCCGCAGTGTTTGCACTTGCTACATGATTTGCTTTGCCTCACCAGAGTACAAGGACGATGGAGTGCTCATTCCCAAGAACACAACGCTGATCATATCGCGCATTCCCATCGCCCATCCCGCTAAAAAGGGCTGGGAGCCACCAGCTGCAGAAAATGCCTTTTCAGCGGCCCCTGCAAAGCAGGACAACTTCAACATGGACCTGTCCAAAATGCAAGGCACCGAGGAGGACAAAATCCAGGCAATGATGATGCAGAGCACCGTCGACTATGATCCCAAGACGTATGTAGTTTAAAATCTTTACAAAATGCCATATCTTATGTATTTTCTGTTTAGGTACCATCGTATTAAAGGGCAATCGCAGGTGGGCGAAGTTCCCGCAACCTACCGATGCAACAAATGCAAGAAGAGCGGTCACTGGATCAAGAACTGTCCATTTGTAACGGGAAAGGACCAGCAAGAGGTGAAAAGGAACACTGGAATTCCGCGCTCTTTCCGGGACAAGCCAGATGCGGCTGAGAATGAATCAGCCGATTTTGTGCTGCCTGCTGTGCAAAACCAGGAGATACCGGAGGATCTGATTTGCGGCATTTGCCGAGATATATTCGTCGATGCTGTCATGATACCATGCTGCGGAAGTTCCTTTTGTGACGACTGTGTGCGAACGTCCTTATTGGAGTCAGAGGATAGTGAGTGCCCCGACTGCAAGGAGAAGAACTGTTCCCCTGGCTCCCTTATACCTAATCGGTTCTTGAGAAATTCAGTGAACGCCTTTAAAAACGAGACTGGGTACAACAAAAGCGCGGTTAAGCCAGCTGCAGCAAAAACTGAGGAAAAACCTCCTGTTGAAAAAGAAGTGGAGGAAAAGCCGGCAGCGGAGGAGGAACCAGAAAAGACTGAGGTGAAACCTGGAAAGCAACAAGAATCCGAAACCAATGGCAGCAATCCGCCAAAATCGGAATCTCCCGAACCTCCTCCAACCACAGAACCATCACAAAAAGAAAAAGATAAATATGATTCGGACTACGAGGATAACATTACTATAAAAATGCCCCAGCCTGCAGCTGATTCCACATCAGTTCCAAGCAAGGTAAGACCTACATCTTCGGCACAGAAGCAATATAGATACTAATTAGTTATTCATCGTTTCAGAGATCCCCCAGTTATTCCCAAAGAAGTGAGTCTTCTCACCGACGGGACAGGTCAGATTATGTTTCCGAACACGATCACAAGCACCACCGTCCATCGAAATCGGAGTCTGCTAACAAGGACCGGAGTCTCCTGCCCACGCCCATTGGCACCGTGCCCAGCTACCAGGGACACATGATGGGCGAATCGGAAGAGGCTCGTCGATCGAGTGCCTATAAGCCCCCTTATATGCAAATGCAGCGCGGCCCACCTCCGATGCACATGATGGGTCACCACATGCCAGCCTACAACAACGGGTATAACAATATGGGACAGAGGCCTCCCCTAAGGTAGGTTTCTTTTCCACCCGTCTGGATCCCGCCACCACGTGGATTGAGTCAAGTGTCGAAGCCACTGGAACTCCGAGGTGTTGACGAATCCATACGCAGCCGGTCCTGCCTGATCTCAATATTTTTAAGTTCCAACAGAGAGACTATACACACACTAGTTAAGAGTATTTTAAGCTCTGGGCTAACGAGCCTTTATGCTTTGTTGAATATTGGTTATTCCTAATTAAAACAGTATTGCTTACAATCAACGTTAAGCTTTTTGAATTGTAATTAACTTCTAAAATTGCAGCTATGTGCCGTATCAAAACCAGGCCGTACACCCAATGCGTACGCCGTACGGAGCTGCAGGCGGAGGTATGAATATGAATATGTCACAACCATTTCAGTCCCCCAATTTAGCCTCGATATACCAAGGCGTGGCAGCGAAGGTCGGTTCCGGGTGAGTATCTCTAAGGCATTGCAGAAGCCTGGGATAATAAGTAATGCCAATGTCTTGCAGTCTCATTGACGATCCGTTGGAGGCCTTTAATCGCATCATGAAGGAGAAGGAGCGGAAGAAGGTGGACCGATTTCGCAGTTCCGACCGCCATCGATCAAGGTCCCCGGATAGACAGCGGCATCGCTTTAAATCGCCCATGTACGACAAGGACAGCTCCAGGGATAATCTCAAGGACAAGAGACCGCGATCTCGGGAAAGAAAGCGAGAACATAGCTATGAACGGCATATACGTCACCCTCGTTCTAGTCGCCAGCCGAATGATGGCTCTAAGTCACCAGGTGGCAGAATCAAAAGGTAGTTTTAAAACCTGTCTTTTCTGTGCTAATGTCTAAATTGATTATCTACTCCCTCATTCTAAGATCTGGCCATCGTCGCTCTGCGTCTCCAAAGCCGGGCTACAAGAGTGATTACCGGGACAAGCCGTATAACAAGCCCAGTGCCCCAAAGCCGGAGCCAGTTGAGCCTCCTCCCCCCGGATTCGAGCCGCTGCAGCTGACGGATGAAGACGGATACAGGAACAAGCACCCGACCACTTCGGAAGCATCGCAAAGCAGCAAGGCGGAAAGCATCAAGAAGAGGGACAACCGGCACGAAGAGGCGCCTCGAAAAAGACACAGATCGCGCAGCAAGAGCAAGGAGCCGAAGCCGACCGAGAGCAGTTACAGGAGCCTGACTCCGCCAGCAAAGATCACCACACCGAAAATGACTGCTACCCAGTTAAGGGAACGCGAATCTACGCCGAAAACGCCGGAAAGGGTTCACGACGGATATCTGCCTACAAGGGCCAGAATTATGGTCTCCCAGACCGACATTAACGACTCGGAAATGGAGCCCAATGTGGGCAAGGAGAACAAGGCGAAGAGTCCATTGTCAAAGGATCGCAAGAAGAAGAAGAAGGACAAGGACAAGGCTGACCGCAAGAAAAGCAAGAAGGATAAGCGCGCCAGGAAGGAGAAAGGGGATCGTCAGAAGAAGAGCTCCTCTGTTAATCGATCCGACTCTGATATTAACAACAGCTCATTAGTGAATGAGCCAAATTATAAAGTCTCCTCTCCCAGGGCCAGTTCCAACTTTGAGATAAATGCGGCTCAGCTTTCTCCTGCTCACAACGCTACTGAAAACGTTAATCCGAAGAAGAGCCATTCCTTCCTAAATGTGAGTGTTGCTAGCGACGATAATCTCGGCCCAAGAAGCAAACTCAGCGAGGCTAATTCTGTCAATCTATCCAAGTGGGAAGTGGAGGAAAATATTTTAAGTTTGGAGGATGCCACCAAAAAATCGGCCGGCGTCTCCGACGATCCGTCGGAAATCACTTCAGACGTCCTGCGAAAGGCTGAAAACGCAATATTTGCCAAGGCTATTAACGCCATCAGGCCCGTGGAATTTCAGGTTATTATCAACTCCAAGGACAACAGCAAGGACCGCTCCGTAATTCGGAATGACAAGGATCGCTCCCCTTCACCCAGGCGTACCAGCAGCAAGTCGGTAAAGGAAAGGCTGGGCAACAAGATTTCCAATGACAGGAGCCGTTCGCCGGACAATTCAAAAAGCAGGCGACGGGAGCCGGTTGCAAAGAGCTCCGACGACGATGCGAATCGAGGCAGGTCAGATCGTCATGGCAGCCGGAAGAGGGACAACAGATCCCGCGACAGGACGGCGCCTTCAGAAAAGAGGCAGGAGCGTCCGTATAAACGAAGAACTCCGGAGGATGACAAGCTTAGGCGCCAGAACAAGGAGCGCTCCGACTCCAGGCACCGAAAACATGATCAAATCAATAGCGACGACTCGGATCGAAGGGCGGCCAGGAACACCAAGTCCAGCGACAGCCGTGTGGTCTCCTCTGTAACGGCCGTGGCTGCTCCTCCCAAGCCCTGTCGTCCGGACAACCCGTTCCGGAAGTTCGTCGACAATAGTTCGTCGAGCAGTTTAGTTGTAAAATATGATAATACGATACAGAATGAGGGCGCATCCTCGGACAACGGCATGGAGCACAGGAAGCAGCGGGATAAGAAGCTGAAGAAACATTCTAAATATTCGTCAACCGAGTCGTTGAGAAGCGAAAAACGCAAGGATTTGAAGAGCAAAAAGAAGAGCAAGATTTTGAAAAAGAAGAAAAAATCAAAGAAGTAGGTTACGGTAGGGTACGAGATAAGAAGAATATAAATATTGAAGATTTCTGTGTACAAATCAAAGATTTTTAATGTATGTATTTATCATGCAACTAAGTAAACAAATAAAACAGAACTACTCAAGGAAATGTAAATCGAATGGCTTGCTTGCTATGATCTAAAGTTAAGAGTTGAAAAACGGTGGATTGATATTCGAGAAATTAAATATGTTTATTACAAACAGTTATCTTAAAAAATCGATTACATTACACGTGTAGAGATTGACTGAAGTTAATCATTATTGCTTAAGCCGTCCATGAAGGACGATGCCATTGGACTGGGGGTTCTGGAGATTATGTTATCATTGCCGTAGTCATCGGAGTTTGCATCCACTGAAAGCACAGAAATATAATTTGCATTAGGCAAAACACACAACACATTAATGCATCAAATGCTGCTTGCCTTGTTCTAGAAAATTAGATTTTCTACTCTGGGGTATGCAACTCAGCGAATGTATTATTGGACTGCAGGCTTGATCGGCTGTTTCGAGCGTTGTTGGTAAGTCTAGGAGTCGTTGATTTTGAATGCCATCCCCTGGCCCCATATGAGAAATGTGGTTGAAATTAGTCGGTGCCGATATCATCTTTGATCTACGATCACTACAAATAAAAAGCAAATAATGAGGATTCGAATTGATTGCGCCAATGTGTTAACTGAACCCCAACCTTTTGATGGTCTTGTTTATCTCTCGGATGGAGAATCTCCGCTTTATGCTCGGAAGTCCCTTTCGATTTCCGTCACGGTATTGCAAAAGGCCCTCTGCAAATAAAGCATGTGTTATGACCCTGATAAAGAAATGTTGATTTAGCTTACTTGTGTGAATATTGGATAGGTAAACAATCAGGGGAGTGTCATTGACTGAGGACAGCACCACGTTTCCCAGATTGTTTAAGGGAAGTGATTGCTTCAGTCCAATCGACTGCACCCATTCGGCAGTCTGCGTATTGAATATATCCAAATGTGTATCCGAAAACACCAGCAAGTGACCATCACAAAAGGCTAGAATGAATCCGCAAATGAATTATACTGTATGAGTCATAACAAGATCTCGTTTCTACTCACTTATATACGTAGGAAAGGCTGGGTACATAATTTCCCTATCCCGAGACTTCCGCCCTTGCAGGTCCACGTATATTGCCAGAGTTTGGAACACCAGTAAGTACTCGCCAAAGTTGCCACCGCTTGGGCACAGAATTTCAATGACCCTGACCGCATCAACTCCGGAGTAGTTCAAGAATGCACATAACTGGTTCTCCGGGTGAACCAAAGCTGTTGAAAGATGCCAATAAGTTACAGAAAACACACACAAAACGCAAGCCATTACTACTCACACATTGCAGTTGCTTCTCCGCGCAGGAAGTATGCGGTGAATCCGCTTTGGTGAGCCACAACCAATCGCATGTCGGACAGAATCTGCAGGTGCTGCGCCATATAGCCAATGGTGAATTCGCAAGTCTTCTGGTGTCTTGTGCGCGTTCTATTTATTTCGTAAACTACGATTTGTGTGTGGTTATTCGGCCGCTTCAGAGCGATGATAAATGAATAGACGATGTTGGGGAAACGGCGAATTATTCCGGTGCAAGCAGATATGCAGTTCTTTGATTCGACCACCTTGATCCACTCGACATCACTAGCCTCTAATGCCCTTATAGGTAATAAACGCAAGTTGCGTTGCTTGCCGCAAAGAATAACGAGGATCTGCTCCTCTTCAATGTACCATAGCTGAAGAATCTTCTTGCTTTCTCCAATACGAGCGATCTCTGAAAAGGGTTGTTAGCAATTAGTTGTGCCCTCAGTTGCCACTTTTGATAAAATCCAATTGCTTACCGTACTGGTCTAGATTAATGTAGAACAGGCCGTCTTCGGTGCCCAACAATATTTGATTTGGATATATGATGACAGAACACAATGCGTTTCTTATTAAAGACAGGGTATTGTCCAGAATCTCGTTAACTTTAAATATAGCAGTATTTGGTAAGCTGTTTCGTTTCAATATTCGATGTAGTTCGCCCAGGGCAATGACCCACTTGGACTTCTCCGACTCGTTGTCGGCGAGCATAAGCGTGTTCAGCGAGAGACCGCCATCAATAAGGGCGGTTTTTATCTGCAAGGGGGAAGATGTATGTTTAGTCTTGGGATATGGCGCGATGGCAGTCTGTTTACCTTGAAAATACATGGCACATCTTTCTTGGCGGCATGGATGACGTCACTTTCGCGCACACTTCCCACCGAGAACTCGGGATCCCTCATATCCAGCACTTGGGACACACTCACGCTGGGCAATGCACACCGATCCGGCGAAATGTCGTAGAGGAACAACTTAAAGTCGCAAACAACTACAAATTGCCGAATCCATCCACGCTTAATCACACCCGATTTGGGGACCTTTACGTAGCCCTCGTATGCAGTGCCGATTCCTCTGGTGGGATCGATTCCCAGCGGCCGCTTCGTCTGATCCATGGGCACGGGGCACGTGGTGGGAACCTTCTGGCAGCAGATCGTATGGCAGGCGAACCCACAGATCTCGCACACAACGCCCTGCCGTGTCAGTCCCACCATCAGCGATGTGCAGTGATTGCATTTTGTGGGACTACTGAATGTGCGCACCAGGAACTGATGGATCGCCGTGTTGCCGGGCACTTTCTTCTGAGATTCCTTGACCAGCTGGTCACTCTCCTCGCGCGACAAATCGCTGACCGAGGCTTCTTTCATGGACGAAATGTCCTTGCTGTTTTTACCCGCATACTTTGGCTCGTAGTTGAAGAGCATGCCCGAGTTTCCGGACTGGAAGAAGTTGGGAGTGAAATTGTCGCTGGATTCGTTGCCAAAGCTCTCGGCGGAATCTATAATTTCGGAGTTCTTCGACATGTCCCGGAAGAAGGCGCTGCTTAGGCCATGATGGGATGATTTGTTCAGGAACGATTCGGAGTATTCCAAGCCTCCCTTCTGCAAGTCCCGCAGTTCGGTTTCCTTCTTCTGGAAGTCGTGCAGGATGGAGTCGTATCGTTTTTTGTAGTCCCGAACCTCTTTCTGCGTGGATATGAGGTCCGATCTGGTTTGACTCAGCTCATCCGATATCATGTTCTTGGCCTGAATCTCCCTTTGCAGCGCGCTTTGCAGGTTGAGCAGCTCCATTTTGTCCAGCTTTTGGGAGCGACGATTCCTCCAGTTCTTATTGTCCACACCGTTGTTGTTGAAGGTGCCCACATGCTTCAGATACTCCAACTCCTCCGTCATTTTGGTGGCCAAGGCCTGCAAGTAGCCACGAGCGTCTTTTTCATCAGACACCCATTGTATAATCTCCGCCATTTGCCGCTCCCACAAGGTAATTGCCTCACGCTTCATTCGCAACTCCTTGAAGATCTCGTCATCCTCCGCTTGAAGTTCCTTGAGACTCTTCGACTTGAGATTCACCTCGGAGCTTAACCTCTGCTTCTCCTCGAACCAGGAGGTCTTCTCCAAATCATGCTGCTTCTTCAATTCCAAAAGCGTTTCGGCGGAATCGGTAATCGACTCCATTTGAGTGTACTTCAGCCTTTCCTGTGTTTGTTGCAACTCCTTGGTGAGTGCCAAATTCGAGTTCTCTAGCTCGCTGAACTGCTCGCGGAGTGTTTCCAACTCCATATTGTGACGCGTCTGCTGATGACTTAGCTTTTCCGAGAACTGAAGTTCAAGGCGTTCGATCTCGTACGATGACATCTCGGAGGAAATGCTGAGTGGCATAGTTGTCTCCACACTCGACGAGCCCTTCCGCAGCTCCATCTGCAGCTGCCTGCAACAATCCTCTGCGTGCTCCCGCAGCTTCTTTTCTTTGGCGGCCTCGATGACGGCATCCTCAATGTGCAGCTCCAGTTCCCTCCGCGTTTTGTCCGACTTTCGCAGTTCGTTGCGCAGGCTGTCGTTCTTCTGGATGGCACCATCAAGCTCCTCCTCCTTGTCCCTGACTTGCCGGGAGAGCTTCTGCTTCTGGTTTCGCAGCTCCGAGAGTTTCTCGGTGACCTCCGAGTACTCCATCATGGCGATGTTTCGCTGAGAGATGGCGTCCTGGAGTTCAGAGTCTTGAGTTTTGAGCCGCTCGAATACCTCGTTGTGTTGCTTTGACAATTCGACCTTTTCCTGCTTCAAAGCCGCTAGCTGATCGTTCAGTGCCTTGAGCTGCGCTGAGTCTACCGGTGTCTCCGAGTTGTTGCTCGGCAGAATGGCCAGCTGCGGACTGCTTATTGTATCCAAGGTGTCATCACCGAAGCCCGAGCTCTGGTTCTTCTTCGAGTCCAAAGCGGAGCTGCTGCTCAGCGAGAAGGTAAACCCAATGAACGGTAAGTGAAATCCAGAGAAGGCAGGATTGGCTGACGGTGGAATGGAGTCCGTTAACCGAACGTCGTTGTCGTCCACATCAAAGTTGGAGGTATCTGTCGGACTCGACACTTCCGGCACATACGGTGCTGGTCCCTGCCTTATGTTCTTCCAGTCGATGCCCACAAACCAGGGGTGATCCATGAAGTCTTGGATGCCGTTCTGACCCAGTCGGTTCTCAGGTATACATATCAGTTTGCAGAGCAAGTCCTGAGACGTTTCCGATACCTTGTAATTCAGGGTTTCCTGTGACGGCAAGTTGAAGCAGTTCTGGTGGTTCATGATCTTGCCGTAGGTTTCCACCAAACTTTCTGCGTAGAAGGGCGTCTCTCCGTAGAGCATTTCGTACATGCACACTCCGAGTGACCACCAATCACACTCCGTTCCGTAGCGTCCCTTTCCATCCTCCATGGCCCGCAAAATTTCCGGGGAAATGTAGTCGGGAGTGCCTACGGCCACGTTGGACTGAACGGTGCCATCCTTTTCCAGTCGGAGGCAGGATCCAAAGTCAGCCAGGCGCACGTGACCGCGTTTATCGAGCAGTACATTATCCGGCTTGATGTCCCTGTGCACGTACCTAATCTGGTGAATACTGTTGATGGCCAGGATCATCTCTGTGATGTAGAACTTGGCCATGTCCTCGGGCAGCTTGTCCTCGAACTTGCTGAGCAGCGTAAGCAGGTCTCCGCCGCAGTAATAGTCCATTACCAGATACTAAAGCAAAGAAAAGTGTTAATAACGAAGGTGATGGTAGAGGAGTGCTGACATACCAGGTTAATATTGTCTTGAAAGGCATAGTGAAGGTTGGTGATCCACTGCCGGTCCCCAAAAACCAACACATCCCGCTCCTCGCGAAAGCAGGCCGTCTCCGCCCTCTTGAGCATCTCCCACTTGTTCAGAATCTTCATGGCATACACCTTTTCGGTGGATATCATCTGAACCACGCAGACTTCTCCAAAGGCACCGCGTCCGATGATCTTGAGTATATCGAAGTCATCTCGACTTAGTCGAAGCTTTCGCACTATGTGCACGAAGGGTTTGGCTGCGGGGTAAGTCAGGTTTTAAGTACTTCATGACATAAGGTTCGTAATAAGCATAGTTACATAGTTTGAGAAAATCAGAGACACCCTTCTCTCTGCGCAGAGAAGAGTTGCTGCACTCGTCATAGAGGACGATGAAGGTGTCCAGCAGGTAATCCAACGAAAACTGATGCCCTTCCGTGTCCTCGCCGAACTCGGCCGCCCATTTTTGATCGCTTGTGGTGTCGCTTAGAATGTACTTTAGAAATGTGAGCCTTTTCTTGCAGCTTCCTGTGGTTATATCTGCAATGAAGAATTTGGTGCTTGAGTCACAGAAAGATATGACCACTTTTTATGCATTAAAGTATAGATTTGGCTGCTTTAGAAACCAAAAAAAGAAAAATGCCAGTTTCGTATTAAATTATATCTTTAAAAGTATTTACTAAGTAGGTACTTTGTTTTAACTCAACTCTAGCTATTTAAAAAAAAGTACTATGGTCTAGAATTTATATTAAATGAAGAAATGAGAAAGAGAATAAAAGTGCATATAAACCTAGACTGTAAGTATCGTTGGCTTCAATAAAAAACAAATATGTATAAGCAGATAGCAGTTAAAAACTCGGAGACTGTTTTCCTTTGGCCAAGAACGCGTGCAATTGTTGTATTAGCCCAAAAAGCCGACCAACACATGCATCGCAAACATCAGCCAGCCCCGCAGCAATGCCGCACCCACTGACGTCGCCGTCACCTGGCTCCTTCCAACTCGGAAATGCGGCTCGGGGGGCAGAAATCAGCTCAAACGGGTGGGTTTGCTTATGGCTATGGCTGTAATTGTGGAGGCCCGAGCCGAAACGTGGGGGAACGTAGACCCGGACTTGTGCTTCTCGACACAGTGACTGGGCCGGAGAACAATGGGTTCCGAGTAGAAGGCCGTACTCCTAATAGATTCCACTATGTTTCCATGCATTCATGGCTTTCCCATATTTTCCATTTTCCTATTGGCCACCACTATTTACGACTCATATTCGGGCCATTTCGATTTTTCAATATGTATGCGGGGCATGCATGTGTGTTGGACCGACCCCCCGTGCAGGAGGATATATTAGGTATGGAGCCGTACCCTACGCCCAATATACCCTATATACCCAACACAAACAAGTCTCGGCTATATGCTCGCTGGTTCTCCGCACAGATATAAATAAATAATTGTTTATATGCGTATGTATGTAATGTATGTACGGTTGGCAGAGTGCGAAAAAAACAAATGGTCAACAAGGAAACAAACACAGCCGCTGCTGTGCCGATTTTGGTGTCACCGAACCGCGCGTATTACCACTGATCTCGGAAGATTCGTATTCCATCTTAGTTTTTGTTCCGTCTGGCCTAAACCATATTTATCCGAAATAGTGCAAAAAGAAAAGCCGAACTGTTGTCGAATTGTAGTGTTCCGTATCGTTGGGAAAACAGAGTGACCCTTCCACGGTCTCAAGGCAGCCCATGGGTACCGCGTTTCGAGTTGGTATTTTGGCTTTTCCTAGAGCGGCCACACTGCGTGGATCAGCTGAACTTTTTGCAAATAACGTAAAAAACTAAATATATATAATAGATACAAACGTTTATATAAGATTCAAGCTACAGAAAATAGCTTCTTGCTCCCGACATTATAAGACATATGCCTAACCATTTAATCTAAGATTATGACAAGTTTCATTTTAGCCTCTTGATTGCTAATAAAAGTTAGTAAATTTAAGAGCTTTCTACAAGAAAGTATTAACATTGTCATAGGATTACATTTGTTTAAGTAAAGAAATATAATTTAACGGGCCCCATTCCTATTCCATTCCACCGTTCCAAATGCGTCGCCGCGGCATTTAGCCGCGTTTTTGTTGTGGCGCAGTGCACATAGGCCCTCAATAAAGCCTTCTAATACTCAGTAGCGATCAAACTTCATTGCAAAATTAATATTTGTTATTGTTTGCGAGATACTAAATGCCTTCAGATGCGTTCGTCGTCAAACGTGTAACGCGAAGCTGAGATATATTCGCGCATCGGATTAGAATTGCGCCTACTTTCACCGCACTCGAAATAATAAACGTATGTACACACGAGCGTACTGGCTCGCATATGTATCTGGATATGTGTGTATGCAGCAGATAGTTTTTGTAAAGTGGATACGTACATAAAATGGGATAGTTGTGCGGAAACTGCTCGGAATACTCGATTTGCGCGAATTACGGCCACAAAGTGTTTTTCTCTGTAGCGTTTCGAGTTTCAAATGAATGAACTGTAAAGGCCGGGGGCTATTCATTTCAGAAGTGCAAATAGCCCATTGCTTATTCTTCGACTTCTTATAATCCAATCGAATTATAAGCACGTATGTTTTGACAGTAGATGAAAGATATACATAGGTTCTTAAAGATTGCTTCCTTGAGATGCATTCTGCTTCGAGCAGTTAAAGTACCTTAATTTGTGTATCTTGAAATCCGCTACCTATTGAATACCAATATAGACTTACATGAGAACAGATTTACAGATTGAAAAAGGCAGAGTTCTCTACCGTGCATCCACTAACCCAATTTATAATGTCTTTCAGTAAGCCATGATGAGGGAATCGGCGCACGATATCAACATGGACACCTGGAAGCAGTGGATCCTCGAGGCCATATCGAAGATCAGGTCCCAGAAGCAGAGGCCCTCCGTGCAGAGGATTTGCCAGGCAATCGGCACACACCACAAGTTCCACGAGGACATTGTGGCCGAGAAGCTGGAAAAAGCTGTCGAGTCGGGAGCCGTCATCAAGGTCTACAACAAGGGACTGCACTCCTACAAGGCTCCGATGGCCAAGCGTCGCGTCAAGGTGGACAAGAACACCAATCTGTACAAGCTGGTGGCCAAGGCGGTCCACGACCTGGGCGAATGCGAGGGATCCACCATCAAGAGCATTGAGAACTACATTCAAAAGTTCAACTGCATCGATTTGTCACCCAATGTGGACTTCAAGGCCGTCATTAAGGCATCCATCAAGAAGGCCGTGGATGCCGGCTTTCTCATCCAGGAGGGAAAGCTATACAAGAAGGGCAAATCCTTGACAACCCCACGGAAATGTGCACCCGTCTCGGATGTGGTCATAAAGGGCGAGGAGTCCTGCACCCACTGCTCGGGAAATTCGCAGAAGAACCTCAACGGTATCCCAGAGCCCTTGAGCTCCTGCAAGCAGTGTGGGATCTCTTTGCACACCACCTGCGCCAATATCGCCGGCAGGTGCAAGTCGCAATCCTACGTGCTGCTATACATGCTCGTCACCAAGGGCACGATCTGGGATTGCCAAAACTGCGCGGACTGTGCCGTCTGCAAAATGCGAAACCGGGGCCCTTGTCTGCTGCAGTGCTTCGTGTGCAAGGACCACTTTCACTTAACTTGCCTTGATACGATTCCAGACAAGAAGCCGAAGCATCCATACAGGTGAGTCATCCAAAAGTTGTGAGCTCTACAGGATTTTACCCTTTTCGTTCCCCATTCAGGTGTAAAACGTGCTGCAAACAAGGCCTAGATACGCCGAAGTTGGTTAAGAAGGACAATTCAAGAATAAAAATGGAAACTGAGAGGTAATCTTAATGACATTTATACTAAACTATTTATATTAAAAAGGGAAATCTATTATTTTAGAATGACCCCCTCGGATAAATATGCCTCAAATAAGCGCCAATCCATCAAAAGGGACGGCAACATCGAGAGTCCTTCGACCTCAAAACTTTGCGTCTACAACGATGGCAACGGCCAGAGAAGGAAAATGCCCGCCAGCATGAGCTCTAGGAAACTGAACCACAGTGAGGACCAGTTCGAGTTCCCCAGCAAGCAGAAGAGGTCGCAAATATTACAGGGAGGCTACTTGGCTAGCCAGGAAACGCGCAAGCGAACCTTTTCGGATCTGTCCTCCACGAGTTCGTCCAGCGAGAGTGAGGACGAAGACGATGAGGACGACGACAGGAACAGAAATGGCGATGACAACGATCAGGACGAGAGCACGTCCTCGGATTCGTGCACTTCATCCAGCTCCGACTCTGACTCCAGCGAGAGTTCCAGTGACAGTTCCGAATGCGATGACGAAAACGACGAGGAAGACTACGACACAGATCGCAGCACGCTGAAGGGAAAGATCTTTGAGAATGACAAGCAGAGCTGCGCTAAACTCAATACCGGCGATGGCCTAGGCTCCCCGCAAAACAACGAATTGGGCAGTGAGAATTGGGGGTTTGCTGCCGTGGCTAAAAACCCCATCGACATATTTGTGAAATCAAAAAACAATAGCAGTGTCAAAGGAATCGGTTACTCCAAGCCAACAGCAAGCACGTTTGCCACGTCCCCCGCAGCAAATAGAGCGCAAAAGAGCACTCCGGTAGCTTCGTCTACTCCCGAAAAGAACTCTACACCAATTGGCGGCATGACCATCAAGCGTCAGACTGCCAATGGGCAGAAGAAGAAGATTGTTCCCTTGAAGAGCATGCCCCTGGAAGCGGGCAAGTCGTACGAAAAGTGCGAGGACGACATTCCGTATCTAACAGAGGAGACTGTTATGAAAGTTCAACTGCTGGAGGAGATTGAACGATGCAGAGAAACCCACAGCGAAGCTGATGGGAAGCGGGAAAATAACAACGATGAGGAAGTGCCTGAAGTAAGCGCAAAGCGGACCAATCCCTTTGAGAACCAGCCCCTTCCGCCTGGCGTCACCGCCACGGACGTGGAATTGTATCAAGAGGTTCTCCACAAGGCCGTCGTTCAAATGTCCAATAATCACATAGAGAAGGTGAACGATGTAAGCCTGAAATCCGGACAGCACACCCAGAGTCCCAAGTCGATCCAAATTGGAAAGTGGGACATTGAAACCTGGTACTCCAGCCCTTTTCCACAAGAGTACGCCAGGCTACTGAAGCTGTTTTTGTGCGAGTTCTGCCTCAAATACACAAAGAGTCGTTCTGTGCTGGACAGACATCAGAACAAATGCATTTGGAAGCAGCCCCCAGGCACTGAAATATTCAGACAGGGAAACATATCGGTGTTCGAGGTGGATGGCAATGTCAACAAGATATATTGCCAGAACTTGTGCCTGCTGGCCAAGTTCTTTCTCGACCACAAAACACTTTACTACGACGTAGAACCTTTTCTGTTCTATATTCTTACGAAGAATGATCAAAGCGGTTGTCATTTGGTCGGCTACTTCTCGAAGGAAAAGCACTGCACCCAAAAATACAATGTGTCCTGCATCCTGACGATGCCGCAGTACCAGAGGCAAGGCTACGGTCGGTTTCTGATCGACTTCAGTTACCTGCTGAGCCGTGAGGAGGGACAGTTGGGCACTCCGGAGAAGCCTCTTTCTGATCTGGGTCGGCTTTCCTACTTTTCCTACTGGAAATCAGTCGTGTTGGAGTACTTGTACAAGCATCGCAACTACACAAAGATCACCTTCAAGGACATAGCCATTAAAACGGGTCTGGCTATCTCCGACATCGCCCTGGCCTTCGAGTTGTTGAACTTTATCAAGCTGAGGAAGAACGATGGCGACATCAGGTATCAGATTAATGTGAAAATCGACTGGAAAAAGGTTGTGGCCCACCATAACAAAATGGCGAGCAGTAAGACTCGAATAATCATAGAACCCGACTGCTTGAGGTGGAGTCCATTGCTGTCGGTGTCCAAATTACCCAACATAATCAAGCCCATTTCCAATCGGGAATATTTGAACAACCAAATAGAGAACAAGTCCGATTCGCAGGAAATTAATGAAGACAAAAGCAGCGTAAAGCAGGGTGTTCCCACCGCTTCGAAGGTGAATCAGGAACCTCCCGAGTTGCCTGCCAAGAATCGGACACCCAGCTCTGAAAAGTTACTGGATGAAAGAGAAAACCAGCGAAAACGTGCATATCCGGAGGAGTTCTTAAAGTCGGCGTCTAATGACGCAAAAAAACCCAAATTGACTGCACCTCCGCTGACGCTCGAGGATCAGTCCTTTGGCGAGCTCTCCGACTCATCGGACTGCAAATCTTCTAAAGAACTTTCGGAACAGTTGACCAAAAGAGCGCAAAGGTTGGCCAAGCGCAACGACGTGATTCCCCACACCAACAAAAGGAAGCATTTCGACCGGCCGCTTGAGAGCAATGCCAATTCATGTGACCAGAATCCGCCAGCTCAAAGTCAAGCGGAAACTTTGGGCACCGAAAGCGGCCCGAAATTGGAAGAAACTGCTGCGAAGGAGATCTGCAAGAGTGTTGTGGAAAAGGAGCATGTCGACAAACCAGTCAACATTGTGCCCAAATTGCGGGGAAAGCAGTCCAATGGTAAACGCTCCGAGGAGCCTCAGTTCAATGAAAATCCAGTCGCAATTGCGTCGACGAGTCCAGCCAAGGAAATAACCAGAGAGTTGGTTAAAGTGGCAAAAACGGAGAGCCCTGCCAAAAACCAGGAGTCGGCAAAGCACGATGCTGAACCCAACAGCGTCAGCGACCAAGTGCTCGATGCAGTGGCCAAGAAAACCAAAAAGACCTTGTTCTCCGATGTTACATCATACAACACTGAGGATGTGAAATATAATACGGAGGACAAGCCAAAGGCCATCGCACCGCAGCCAAAAGAAAGTCCCAAGGAGGCTATCATAAAGGAGACCAAGCCGCTTGAAGTTCCCGAGCAAAAGCCCAAGGCTAAGACTCCGGAGAAGCCGGCGGCACCGGATGCGGTGGCTGCGGAGACAGTATTGCAGCGCGTACATGCTCCTGTGGTTACGGAAAAGATCGCCAATTCCACGGAAGAGAGTAAACTGGAGTTGGATGTGAACTACTTGAAGCTTTCGCCGGACTCTGCGCTCAATCCACCAGTGGTTTCAGTGCAGAAACCAGTGGCCGAGCCTCCAGTTGCAAGTGTTCAGAAGGAAAAGCCTAAGGAACCTCTGCCCGCTCTGCCCGCTCAGCCAAGCGAGGTTTCACAGAAGCCACCAGAAATAGAGAGGGTCAAGAAAACCGAAACCCCGGTATCTAATCCGCCAACAAACCGTACTGATGTTTCCTCTCATGTGGAGCAACCAGCACAGCCACCAGTCAAGGCTGCGCCAGAAAAAGTGGAGCAGCCGATGGCCAAAGAAGCTGTGGATATCAAAGATAAGGCAATTAAAAAAGCTTTGCCAGAAGTGCCTGTCGTAAAGCCTGAGGCTACTAGCTGCGAAAAGAAAATCGATCCCAGCAAGACTAAGGTGGTACTCGAAAAGGAATGCATCAAGAGCGATCAACAACTAGTGCAGGTCAAGGAGGAGGAAAAGTTAAATGCAAGGGCGCCATCGGCACCCATTCCCATCCGGGACAAGATCCAACTAAAGGGTAACGAGCACGCCCAGTTACAGAACTCCATTCCCTCTCAGTTCCCAATCAATCAGATGCCCAACTATCACACCTCGCAGTACTGGCAGTGGGAGTACTATGGCTACAATCTCTCGCACCTGGACGCATCGCAGAAGGGACAGAAGCAGTTCCACAAGGACCTGGCCACGACCATGGCGTACACGCACAACTTTACGCAGAACCTCTATCAGTCCGCCAACCTGGCCATGCACGCCCATCACCAGATGCACCAGACCAAGGAGAAGCACAAGGTGGAGCGCAAGAACAGTGGCAAGAAGGAGGAGCAGCCCAAGGTAGTGTCCAGTGTCAATGTGGTCAGCACGGCTCGCGAGGATGCCCATGTACAGCATTGCAACGAGTACGCGGCCAACAATCAGGCCCTGTACAATCAGAAATGCGTAACTCAGCAGAAGCAGGCGCAGCAAATGAAGTCTCTGGCCAATGTCCAGAACCCAGTACTCCGGCAGACCAACCCCAACGCGACAGAGTCCACGGTTCTGATGCCTAATCCAGTCATTTCCCAGGCGGGATCTGTGCCGGCCAAGCAAAAAGTCGAACACGGCGTCAACTCAACATCGGTCATTTCGCGCGAGGGAAAGCTCAACAAGATTGGGCATTCCAACATCCACGCCACTGCCCAGCATGCTAATCTTCAAGTGGGAGGCGGCCAGTCCGACGTCAATCCGAACATGGTTTATAACACGGAGTCCGCGACGAATTCGGCCATGCAGCACTACGATTGCGGAATCAGTGCCCAGATAAACATGGAATCGCCGGCCAACATTGGCACCGCCATCGCGCACGGTCCTCAGGAGATCTCAGCCACGTCCAATGTGCACATGCATCAGCCGCACAGGCAGTTCTCCGACTGCTCCATGCAGAACCAGCCGGTTACCACGCCCATGCACATGTCCATCCAGAACTCCCACATGCAGCAGCAGAACAACTTGAATTTGAATCTGGCGCCAGAAGGCTCGTCAAATATTAACCTCCTAAGTAATCCACAGCACCAGCACCAGAGCAGGAAACTGAATGCCCAGGTAATGCATCCCATTTGGTTTTTGCTAGTATTATGTATTAATTTCTATAAACCTCACTCTACAGGCGGACATTGCAGTTAGCTCACCGACACCTTCGCACCGAGCCACCACGCCCAAGCAAATACGCAGCGGAAATACCCAGCAACGCGACGCTAAGAACGCGGCGCCACCCACAACCACAACAAATACTCATCATCAGATTCCCCAGGGCGGAGCTGCGCCAAATATTTCCAAGTCGCACCACGACTCTCTGCACAACCTGCAGTTCTCGCAGCACGGACACCAGCAAAACATGCAGCCCATCGACTACGTGCCCATCCCGCAAATCAGTCAGAACTTCTCGGCGAATCCCTCGAACTATGACATTGTGGGCATGCCGGCGGTCATCCAACAGCGGATGTCACTGAACGGTTCCGTGCACTCGCTGGCCAACACGCACCAGCGCATCGAGCAGCCATCGTCAGCGTGTGCCGTCAATAACTTTTACTTGCAAAACAACATGCCGGCAACCGAGAATGCGCCGCGAGTGCCGGTCTCCAGTTCTCTAGGCGGTCCGCCGACGGCGGGCAACAATGATCAGCGGCAGGCAGGTCAGGACTCGATAACCACGGCAAACAGTGCTGGCGCACCAGCTTCGCTGGCGGGAAATCTGTGCAGCCTGTCAAAGCTGCAGCAGCTAACCAATTGCCTGGAGAGCCAGCCGTGTAACACGTCACCGGGTGCCCAGGTGAATCTGGCCCCCTCTCCGCACCATCCTATTCCGCCTAACTCCATGACCCCTCCGCCGCACCTGCTCATGCAGAACAGGAACATCTCGACGCCACCCAACATGCTGCAAACGCAGGTGACGCCGCTGCAGTACAAGTACTATCCGGGCAACATGAACATCCCGCCAATCACTTCGGCGCAAAATACGAGTCGGAATACCCGCAACACGCCCTCTGCCCCGGTGCAGCACACCTCGGCGCCCATGGGCAGCGGCAACAACAGGACCGCCAATGTCCACATCAGTCCGAATTTGATGGCACCCTACGGAGCGATCAACAGCTACCGGATGTCGCCGCAGCAATCCCCGCCCACTGGAAGCTATAGCTCGGGGAGCGAGTACCCCAACTCGCAGATACCGATGCAGATGATGAATATGCAATCTCAGTACCCGGATGCCTGCGTGCTGCAGCGAGGCACTCCATCCAACCCGATGTATTCCACGTATCCCCCCTACTTACCTCTCAACGGTTCTATTCGCAGATAATAGATGCGCACATTTTATATGTTACTTTATTAAGTATGCTTGTACATAAATGTGTGCTGTAAATAAATATATATTACGTCAATTTAACAATCCAATCCGCTGGCTGTTTCCCTCAACCAACCGTCCCCTGGTTAAAAATGATTCAGCGTCGTGAGCGTGTCTGTTGTTTAATACTTTTCTTTATTGCTTAGATCTAACATTGTTTAATCAAAGCTTGTTTATTATATCGAATCTGCTATTATCTAGACTAATGTCAATGTGTGTTTAGTGTCCTTCTGGGCATGGCTGCCCTTAACAAAAAGAGACCAATCTTCGAATGTTATTCCGTATGAGTTTTTCTATTCGTGGGTTTTATGTTAAATACAATTGGGTAGAACGATTGCTTAGACAGTATGTTACGAGCTATGAATATTTATTTAGATTTTGTTTGTTTTTCAGAATGAAAACTAACAACTTAGCGTAATTATGCGTTTAAAAGGAATTCACTATGATACGATAATAATAATAAATAAATAAGAGGAAAATAATGGTAAGGAATAAAGGCCGAGCTCTGTTTGTCCAGTCAAGGTGGCACCTAAACGACAAGGTAAAAATGAAACGTGTTCGCAAGCAATTCTGATTTGCAAGCCGCAGGAAATAGAAAGTTAATATGTATAGGAAGCATTTAGTGGTTTATTGATCACATATATGATCTTATTAATTGTCTAATATAATTAGGTTTACTTCTTGGGCGATTCTAACTCGGAAAACACAGAATAAATATCATCGCCCACACAATTAACGCTTTTTAAATACATTCTAAAATGTAAGAGAAACAATTTGAAAACTGCCTTTCGAGCAATCATCTATACAGTACATGCACAAACATCGTTACAAATCAAATGTAATGTGAGTCAAAGCAATAAAATAATCAATAACTAATATTCTGAGTATATTTGAGCTCGTTGTGTCGGCTTCGCCCTGAACTGGACACGGAGATATTGGACCATAGTCTATTTACACTCGCTATTGCGACGACCATTCGTTGATGGGGTAAGTACTACCGATGTACGATGGCTGTCGAATAGACTCGCTTGACGCTGGTGAGTTTACAACTGAACTCCAATGCTGCCGGGGGAAAACGTTCGAGTTGACGTAGGACGACGGAGCGCCGATGTAAGACGCCGGTGGATGCAGGTTGGAATGGTACGGTGCGAAGTTCAGATTGCCGTAGGAGGTGTAGTTATTGATGTGGTAGCTGGAAGCGGGTGGTGCGGACTTGTGCTTATTGTCGTAGTAATCGTAGTACTGGGGAGGATATGTGTGCTGAAAGGGCTTAGGCTGGAAGTACGAACTATCCGCTGGCGGCGGTGCCTCGCTGCTCGGAGCTCCTGGATGCGGTGGGAGCGCGGCATTGGGCTGAATACTATTGGCGTTGCTGTAACCTTCGCCGGCAGCCGGCACGTGGTTCTGATGTTTGTATGCCGGCGGAGGTGGCTGCTGCGCCGGTTGCTGCTGCGATGACTGTGGCTGCGACTGTTGATGCGACTGCTGCTGTGGGTGTGTCTGCGACGGCTGTGGGTAGCTTAAGTCAGAAGGCATCTGATGTTGATTGGATGGGGTGGCTAAAGTAGTATTTGGTTGTGTCTGCGGCTTAAAATGCACGTTCTCCGTGGATTTTCTATCCTTTGTAGGCATTTCTGGTCGGCTAGTTGTCGCCGGAGTGGATTCCTTGCTCTTCACTACACGAGGCTCGTCATCAGCAGTCAGATCTTTCACATCTGAAAGAAGATATTAACTTTTACCCAATGGCAATTTTACAATTCGTACCTTCTTCTGGAGATTGGGGCTTCGCGGTATCGGTGTCACCATCGTCCGTTATGTCAATCACATCGTCCTTATTTGTCTTTTCTGGTTCAGTTTTGGCCGTGGTCCTTATAGCTATGATCTTCCCGCTGTCCAACTGCATGTAAATTCCCTTCGCCGACTTCAGAACCATAACTCTCTGGCCAGCCTTTAGAATGATATTGGCCTTATCGGCCGAATTTGTGGGAATGACAACATCTGAAATAAATGCGTATTAAATATCTAGAGTTCATTTAGAATCAACAGCGTTTTACCAAGAGGCAAGGTCATTTCTTGGGCAGTCATCCCCTGTCTTTGCCAAACGTCAGCTGGAATCCATCGAGTAGATCGGCCTCCAGTTGAGGACGATGTATTGGTTTTTATTTGCTATGGGTTAGAAAAACATTAACGGATGTCCTGTGCAATGCTGCATCTAGATGTAAGTGACTTACCTGGTTCATTGGTTTGGTAATCACCGTTCCATCGTTGTTCACAATCTTGTAATGCATCTTCGCAGGTGCATAGGTGAATCTCTGATTGACGGCAGCTTTCTTTTCCAGCTCGTAGCTTCGATGAGCTTGTCTTTTTTCCGCTTGCGACAGCTTTCTGTCCTTCTGATCGACCAGCAAACTCTCGTGCAAGAAGGGTTCCTTTGTAACACAGTGCCTATGCATGTCGAGAATAGTGTTTATTATAGCGTCGACATGCACAGTATGTTCCTGGCCATCGTTCTTTTCGTTCTTGATTGGCGAGTGAGAGGCACCGTTTGGTGATTTAGGCTCATTTTGATCGTCTAGTGGCTTCGTGGGTCCATTATTTGATTTATTCGACGACTCCTCTGGCGACATATTTGTATCTACTTCAATCTTAATTTTTGCACTTCCTGGCTTGCTCCCATCCTCGGACGGCGAGCCTGGCTTACTCAAATCGCCTGCAGATTTATTAACCTCCTCGACCGTGTCTTCATCAGAGTCATAATCGTGGCACAGATTGGTAATATCCTTCATTGAAAGATGTGCCTCAGGATTGCATTCATCGACGATTCTATCGGACATTCCTTGTTTCTTGATCTGCCGATCGTAGATCTTCTTCTCCAGGCACCTGTCCATCACGATTCTGTACACAAAGCAAGGCTTTGTCTGACCATACCTGGAAAGTAGGGTACATTTAATTGAACATTGTAGTGATATAATCGGCCTATTAGTTTCATACCTATAAATCCTATATACAGCTTGAGTATCGTGACAGGGGTTCCAACTAGCATCGAATATTATTACGCGATTCGCTCCGGTAAGGTTTATTCCCAACGAGCCGGCTCTTGTTGATATTAAAAAAAGCTTAACATTACTATTTGCATTAAATTCATTGACTAGCCTTTCCCTTTCCTGCGAGGAAGTAGAACCATCCAAACCTGAAACAGGGGCAAACGGTTAGAGAAATTCCAATAAGCGGATGTGCATACTTACGAAAATAAGAGCTGTTTTTAGTCCACAGTTGATTGCTTCCAGGAACATAGCTGGATTTTAGATAGACTTCGAGTAAGTTTAAGGTTAATAGGCTTTGGCTAAACAACAGAATACGATCTCCCAACTGCAGGCTCTCTTTTAAGATGCAGAAGAATATCTCCATTTTGGGCGAATTCGATATAAGGCCCGACACATAGTTCTTCATCAAGTCCACAGCCCACGAACACGAGAATTCAT
Organism: Drosophila teissieri; assembly: GCF_016746235.2. NCBI lineage: Eukaryota > Metazoa > Arthropoda > Insecta > Diptera > Drosophilidae > Drosophila > Drosophila teissieri. The sequence continues at coordinate 22,617,047 of NC_053030.1, forward strand.
CGTTTCGCTGCTTGCTCTTGAGTAACTTTTTAAACGGCTCGGCAGCAGCAACGCCACCAACGTTTTTACTGCCTGCGGCGTTCCATTCACTTGTCTTGCTTGCATTGCACCCATTATCTAGTTGATTGTTGGTACACGGCGCTTGTATTGTCGTTTCGACGGTCTTTATTTCGTTTGTGTCCAGATCCACGATCTCCGAAGACCCCGTAATACTTTCAAAGTTGCTCGACATGTTCGTGTCCGTTTGCTTAATAACTTCCACGCATCCCGGCTTGGGTAGAATACTGGAATCCATCCAGTAGTTGTTCTTACCCTCACTACCGAACGATCCATAGTTAAGTGGCTCAGGTTTTTCGTCATAGAAGCTAGGACTGCAATAAAATATTCATATAAATGATCTGAACATTCAATGGAATGTGTTATCTAATACCATACCTCTTATTTAAATATTTAGCATTCAAATCCGATGATGCGGGGATGTTGAATAAAGTTTGATTCTCGGCTTTGGAAAACGTTTCGATACTATTGATCGGATCCCCGGATCCATTGATTTTCTTCTCGAGAGGCGATGCCAAACTCAAGGAAGAATCTGCACTTGGCTCCACAATGGGCGTGGCAGCGCCCTTGGTAACCTCCTCGTCGATTTCTAAATCTAAATCAGTCTCACATTTTTTCAGAAAATTATACAGAACATCTGGATGGTTCCAGATCTTGCAGCAAACAGCAAAGGCCTTAAGCGGGTTGGGAAAAGCTTTTGTGCGCACCACATCCGTCATAAAGGTGTCGTAGAGCTTGCGTTGGAAGGCGGTCATTTTGACCAGGATGACGTACTCGTACTTCTGAGGAAGCGTCAGCTGCAGCACAGTGTGCGATCGCCGCTGAACGAAGCCCAGCAGCAGGGAGTGCAGGACGTGCGCCCTGTAGCGCATGAGTTTGATGTCATCCGGCGTGGAGTCCACGCACTGGCCATTCTGGATGGGCCGCTCGAACATGTTGCAGAACTCCGTGCGAGTGCCCAGGTAGTTGGGTCGCACAAAGTCCACCATGCACCAGTACTCGAGCAGGTTGTTTTGCAAGGGGTAGCCGGTGAGCACAATACGTCGCCGCGTCCTGATCTGCTTCAGAGCCAGCGAGATGCCGGCGTGGGAGTTCTTGATACGGTGCCCCTCATCGCAGATTACCAGGTCAGGTCCTGGCTTCACCAAGGCCTCGTACACCAGATTCATGAGATCGCTGCTGGAGTCCATACCGTCGGGCCGGATGACGCTGCCCTTTCGCTTGCGCGTCTTGACCAGCTTGAGGGCCAGCAATCGAAACAGCTCGTAGCCGATGAGAAGCACACCGCCATCGTGCACCCAGTTGAGGATCACCTTCGCCCGAGCCGTCAGCGTCTTCTGCTGGTCATTCAACACGAAGATGTCGAAGTTGCGGGCGCGAACATTGCCGTCCGCCGAGTAGCGCGGCACCCACATGTTGAACTCGCTTAGCCAATTCTGCAGCGTGTTGATGGGCATCACACACAACACCGTCTTTGCCGAGGTATGTCTCAGGAAAATATCACAGAAGGAAACAACCTGCAGCGTCTTGCCCAGGCCCATGGAGTGGGCCAGAATGCAGCCGAAACCGCTCGATTTGTTGTACCTCCGTGTGGATTCGATGATGTTGTCGTACAGAAAGCGGACGCCGCCGATCTGGTGCGGCTTTATCACTTTCGCTATCTGCGGGGCCAGGTACAGGGTCTCCTCGCCCTCCGGATGCGCCATGTTGACCACCACTTGTCCGTTCTCGTCGGGAACATTGTATATATCTTTGACATGCATCCCGCTGTTGGTGGCGTCGTCCGACTCGTTTAAGTCCTCGTCATCTTCCTCCTCCTCCTCCTCGGAGAGGAGAATGCAGTCGTCGTCGGAGCTGTCATCTATTGTGACCACCTCGCTGGGCTGCTGCACGCTGGCCTCCTTGTGCAGCACATCCTCAATGCTGCCGCCACTCAGGCTGCTGCTGTTCGACTCGTCAAACGTGTCCGAGGCAATCTCCTCCTCCGGAAAGTCGACGGGCGGGTGGTGTTCGACGGGGTTTGCCACCGCACAGCTCTCGATGCCCTCGCTTTCGTCCAGTTGCAGGATGCGAAAGATCTGCTTGTGCACCACCTGCTTCTGGATCTCGCGCATTGACTTCTGTTGACCAGCAACGCGAGCCAAGCGTTCCGATTCCTCCCGCTGGGCCGCCAGCGTGGTTGTGTCCAGATTGTTCTCGTTCATCACGTCGCGGATGTTCTTCCGCAGGTGACTGTTCTTCTTCTCCTCGGCGGCCGCCGCCAGACTGAGCTTCTTGTTCGCCGCCTGATCCTCTGCCGCCGAGTTCTTGCGCTTGTGGCCGTAAGGTACTGTGTTCTTGGCTACCTCGGCCAGGGGATTTATGACCCGGTCGGGGTCAACGGGCTGGCTTATCTCGGGGCAGTATTCTGGCATCTTAACGGGCACCTCCATTGCTCCTTCCATGGGTGTGGGTATGGGTATGGGTACGGGAATGGGAATGGGAGGCTGTATCTGTGGCTGTAGTGGCGGTTGTTGCTGTGGATGTTGCTGCTGCTGGTGATGCGGATGTTGGTGCGGCTGCTGATGCGGATGTGGCAGGGGCTGCTGGTGCGGATGTTGCTGCGGCTGTTGTTGCGCTAGTGGCTGCGGCTGGTGTTGCGGATGTTGCTGCGGATGTGGCTGCGGCTGAAGCTGTGGCTCTGTGGGGGCATTGTGGAAGTACCGCCTGGGATCCTCCGGATACATCATGGAGGGATGGAATTCATTGACGTTGGGCCAACCCTCCGGCTTTTGTAGTCTTTGGTTAACATCGGGATGGTAATTTGGGTTTGACTCTTCCATGTTGGCTTCTGGATTATCCCTGTGGAAGCGAGAGAAATAGACTATTATAATACCAACTACAAATTAGAGTTTCCACACCTAATTGCAGATAAGCAATGGAAACCCGACTTATCCCATCGCTAACAGAGGTCACGAAACCCATTAACAACTCTTTGGGGACAGGGGCGTTGTAATGAACTGGATCTGCTTAATTCGTGGTATTCACTACGCAGGGAGGTCTGTATGTGTATCGGAAGCTATCAACTCACTGGGCAGACTCCTATTTACTTGGCATGGATAAACCCTTGGCTGTTGACACTTTCAGAAGCACTTTTGCACACTTACATACATACAGGTGTAATACCTGTCCGACTTTTGATGGATTATACAAAGTAGGTTCTACTTACAGGTGCTATATAGCAACCTGAGTGGTAACTGGACGATCGTGGTCCTGCATTTGCAGCCTGGAGAAGAACTTTTGACCACGATTTGCCTTTTGCAGTCCACACATGCATGCACATTACATACTCACATACCAAGTACATACTGAAATCGTAACCGGGCCGGATTTTGGTCTCTTAATGGCCCATAAGTGGGCTATTAGAGGCCTTCTCCAGAGAGCCCCTTTCAACGATCAGGACAACTCAAGGACAACCCAAATGAAATCGGTTTGGGGGAGTTATCATTATAAATACTAATTCAATTATATATGCACATTACGGGGGGGAATGTTTCCTGAATTACAAGCAGAATTTTTCGTTTTCAGTTCGGGTACCAGCAATCCTACGTACATTTACATGCAGCCGGCGAATAGGGTTTTTAGATAAAAGAATTAACAACGCAGGTTCTTAATTATTGTTATTTTATACATATGGATGTTTTTCTATATGCACGATTGGGAGGTTCTCTTAATTGGTGAACGTTCTTGAGATTCTCGGCTTAACGCGTGCGCCACTTTGATTGCGAGGACCAGGTCCTTCCGATTGTTATTATATTAATTTTAAATGTTATTCTCGATTTATTTTCTCGCTGTTTTCAACATGTACGTTTGTATATAATGTATACATTACTCTACATAGATATGAACAAAGTTTTGCCCAGCTGAACGGTCAGACTGCACGATGAATGACCGATTTGTGGGGCTCTCTGCACGACTCATGGGCGATAGTTATCGAAACGAAGAGGAAACTGAACAGCGAAACTGTTGAATTCAAAGTGTGCATTTATTACTGATAAATGTTGATGTGACTCATTTAAAAAACATGATAAATTCGCATTTCCTTGTAAAGGAAGCGAACATAACAAAGAGATAAGAAACATATCGATATCCGATACAAAGATGGGAGGGAATGAACCAGTTACTCGACGAATAACGGTCAGTTATTCTTGTTGAGGCGAATGCGGTCACACTGCAAGGACATTTCTAAGTATATATTTTATGTGTTATTAAGGTTGTGTTTTCCTGATAGATAACTGCATTGTGATACTCGATTGCTCGAATGATGGTAGCTATAAGGTTCCATTTAAAGGATTTTGTATTTAAACCGTCGTCCTTTCTGCCAGTGCCACATATCAAACTGGAGTTCGCTGAAAATAGTGCTGGCCTTCCTCTCGGTCAACATCTTTTGGCTCCTGAAGGTGTATCCCCCGGCCGGAGATGCTCCGCAGAGGTGTCCGCCCACTCCTCAAAGTCCCGCGGCCATAGAGTGTCCCTAGCATTCGGATATCGCCTATGCGCTGCTCCAGCCGCTCAACAACATGGACGGCTTCGTGGTTCCGAACAACTCCGCATCCCTGGCCTTTGATAACATCGACCTGAGCTACGGACGCTGGGACAACCAGCAGCTATACAGGATCAAGGACTTTGCTCTGCTGGGCGAACAGTACGCGGACACCTCGGAGAGCAGTTTGGTGTGCCTGGCCACCCAGACTTCAGTGGAGCGCCTCAACTCGTTGCCCCAGGTGGCTGCCAATTGGCAGGGCAAGATGTCCGTGGCCCTGTTTGCAGCTGGTCCCGAGGAGTTTGTAGTCCTGCAATACTTTGTTACCTACATGCGCTTGTGCTTCGCCAACATTCGCGAGAATGCCACCTTTCACCTACTCACGCCGAGGGACTTTGACAAGTTGCCCCGCATGTCCGCCCTTCCTCCTAACATGAAGGGCAAATTCGACTGCCAGTACCCGGATAGAACGCTCAAGGCTCTGCTTAAGTTCCGCTCGCTGAAGACCCTGCAGTGGCGACAGAGGAACACCTATCCGCAGAACCACATGAGGAACCTGGCACGCAAGGGATGCCAGACGAAGTACGTCTTTCTCACCGACATCGACATTGTTCCCAGCACGAACAGTGTGCCCCAGCTGAACCACTTCTTCAGGACAGCCAATTGCACCAAGAGCTGTGCCTACGTAATCCCCACATTTGAAATAGACGTTAGGGCTACGTTTCCCCGCTCCAAGAATGCTTTAGTGCGCCTGATAAGGAAGGGACTGGCTAGGCCTTTTCACGAAAAGGTCTTTATCTACAACCAATATGCAACTAACTTCTCCAAGTACGTTTATCCAATTAGAGTTATAAAATCAGTTGTAATATATGTACTTGTACTTCAGATGGCTGTCCTCCAACACAAATGAGACGGAAGTGTCTGTCAGCCACATCGTAACGAACTTTGAATTCCTCTATGAACCATTCTACATAGCTGTGGACAACGCACCAGCGCACGACGAACGATTTATGGGTTATGGGTTCACCAGGAACTCCCAGGTGAGTATAATTGGAACGCAGAAACCGCGCATTTCCAACTGACTTCTAACTTGCAGGTATATGAGATGCACATAGCTGGCTATCAGTTCTACGTCCTTACTCCTGTTTTCACCGGCCATTGGGGATTGCAAAGGAAGCAGGCCAGACCAGCTTGGCGAGAGCAGCAGAATAATGCGAATCGCCGGAAGTTCGACGTTTTCAAAAGTGAGATATTCGTGCGGTACAAAAACGATCCACGCCTGTTGTTGAAAGCCAAGAAGAATCAAATCATAGTCAAATAAATAAAATAGTTAATAATGTAAACTTTAAACTAGACAAATACAACTAATTTTAGGTAAGAGATCTACAAGATATCAGAATATGAAGACGAATAAAAGCCAATGGATTTGTGGGAGAGTAAAGTAGTAAATATGAGGCATAAATTCCCGTCTTTAAAAGTATTTTAATCGTGGTTTCTAGGGAGGAAGGTCCTTGAAAGGGGTGTGAGTGCCGGAGGAATGTCATCTGCGGGCTTCCACGCGAATTTGGCGCCCAAAGCAGAGGGCGCGAGGATGGACCGTGTGAAGGAGAACAGTGGAGGCCGAATGCCGGAAGGAGCAGAGCGCCGGCGCAGGACTTTCGCAAGCTGCGTGCTCCCCCAAAAAGCTGCCGTCGCCTTCGCAGGACAATAAAAGCTCACTCCATCGGCCAGCTTTCCGCAGTCTGTGGCAATCAGAGGGCCCAGTGGATTATTTATTGTGAGTGCTAAGAAAAAGAAAAACGAAAAGAATCGCAACGCGCAATGAGGCAAGGTGATTCCCGTGCGAGCAGCAAAGAAGTCGGAAATAGCCACAAGAACTTGATTAATCCCCATCCGATCCGGCTGTAAGTCCGCCGCAGGTGAGTCCTTCATCCTTCGCCGTTCGGCGCTCCAAGGCTGCCCAGTCGGTTCGTCCGTGTTTTCGATTTTTCGTGACGGGCAGGACACAAAGGAAAAATGCGAATAATGGGGAAAAAACAAGCATCGACTGACCCACCCATCCATCCATCCATCCAACCATTCAACCATCCATCCATCCATCCATCCAACGACTTGAAGCCCCCGGCTGTTTGCTCAATTAGGTATCAGTTTTCCAGCGACAGACGCATTATCCTGCGACGCCTGCAATATCTGTCCCAATGGCGATGATGCCATGGCCCAGGCGTTCCATCATCGCCACCACCTCGATATCGATATCCGGCGCGAAGGACACCCTTATCAGGCCCCATCCTTCCGCCCCGAGGCGCATTTGTTTACCTGGCCGCCCTTCGATGGCCACTAATTGCGCTGCGAGTGTCAGCGGCGGACTTAGGAGCAGGTACATGTACAGGCTCGGGAGCAGCCAATTAATATCCAATTTGTGTAATTGTGCCGCACCCGCTTGCCATTCGAGTGGCAGTGCCAGTGGCAGTGCCCCAAAATCCACGAAGCACTTCGATGGGCACTTGAGCGTTAAAAACGCAGCTTAAATATTCATTTCTCGCCGATAATGGCAAAGAGCTCACTTTCCGACTGATTTTATGGCCCCCAATTCGACTTTAATGCCGAGAAAAAACGTTGTCTCGATTGAAACGGACAGCGACTTTGAAAACAGTTTTTGAAGTTCAATTTCAACGCAAAAAGTATGCGCTGTATATTACTTATATACCAGATAGATAGCATTTCTTGAAGTTGTTATATTCTATATATATTTAGCTTAAAGGAATGCTTTTTAAGTATAAATATAACAAACCATTTTTTAAATTTATTCGGTTTGTATTGACTCTGTAAGGACGGCAAGGATATGCCTTCTTGCAAGGCGTCTTCGCTCAGTGTACTTTTTATGCTGATGGCCACAAAGTGGGAAGCGTTTTAATCAGGGTGAGCTGCCCGCGTGGAGCGAGGAGGGGGGTAAAAGGACTTGGCGAAAGAGGACATTTAAATATCGTGACCATTATCCAGAAAGTGGCGGCAGGCTAAGCCCGGGATGAGAAGTGACCTTGCTTCCGTCACTTGCACGGCAAACAGGCTGCACTTGCTGGTTAGCTTCTGGTTCTGGCTGTGCTTCTGGTTGTGACTTGGATTCCGCATCTGGTCCTGCCAGCAGGATGGAACAGGAACAGGGGGAGTGCAACTGGGTCAAGCCACTATTAATACATTGGCATTGGCCGAATATGCCTGGGCAAGCTGAGTTCCACGGCCGTCAAGTCAAGCCGAAGCCAGTCAAGTCAACTTTTTAATGTCCCTGTTTACGACAGGAGCAGGGAAAAACAATTTACTGCAGGATGACACCACCACGTAACCAACAACCAACTGTCCGGGCCGTAAAACTAGGAGCCCGTCTGCTGCGAAATTAATGAGAATGTCAAATGCGCTCTGCCATTGCTCAAAGTCAAAGCGAAAAGTCCGAAGCGCAAAGTTTCGATTAAAGATTAAGCTGGCTGCCATATCAGAGCGACTCCGTGTCCCCCGTCTCATGAACAATTCATAGTCCACTTCCCGGAATGCATATGCATCCGAGCACCGACTGGCCCCCACCCAGCGCCAACTGTTGATCCGATGGCCGCCAATCCTAGTCAGATTGAGGCTTTCCCATAATGAATGCTTGCTGCATTCGTTGAAGTCAATCCAATTAATAGGAAACGCTCTCTGGAAATTTATTATCTCTTGAGTATCCAGACTTCCGAGCTCATGGAGCACCGATACCTACGCAGATCCATCGAAGCCTCTTCCCCGTCGCTGAATCAAACGCTTCCCAAGCGAGGATAATTCGCACACAAAATACTTGGCATGTGGGAGGTTGACAGGGAGTGGGAACTGAGCAAATGACTCACCTCCTGCCAGGATTGTGTGGCCTTCGGGTGGGTTGGGTTGGTTTGGTTTGGGGTGAGTGGGGATGCGCCTGCACCCAATCAGCAGTTCCATATGATTTCGCTTGCCGAGTCAACAGCGGCAATTGGCAGTTTATTGTCGGCAAATATGCCAACATTCGAATGTTTGTCGAATTATGTGGAGCCAATCCCGCCCAGCTCGGCGGATGGGTTATCAATCAGCAGCTGATGGGCATCGGCATGCAAATAGGCGGAGCACGGCTGGCTTAATTGGGATGCAGACACCCACATGGGGCACAGGAACCGCCACAGGCACAGACACTAGTATATCCTTCAAGGACGCCTCCATGCGAGACTTAATGAGCTTCCTCGGCGCAATAAGCATAATAATAGTTCGCCTGCACCCGAGACAGACTTTGTGCAGCTCGCATCCTTTGGATGGGCATGCGAAAGTGGGTTTCGGTGCAATCTGCATAATAATGACAAAGGGGCGTAGAGGGTGGAGGAGGGTGGTTACCTGGATTTCCAACCACTTGTCGTGTCCTAATGAAACCACAAACAGCCCAGGTGTGTGGGTGTGGCCAAAGACGATGGCGATCTCCTTGTGGAGAGCAGATGGATATGGAAATTGGGAACAAGGCCATTTGGGGAATGGAAAGCGGTTCCCTTTAAACTTTTAGTTATTTGTTGTGCGCGATTGTTATACTACTTGATTGAACTATGATATATACCTTTCACTCACTGGCCAACTTTAAATTTCTTTCAATTACAGGTCACTGCTTTTGAACACCCAGGTAATTTAGGCAGTAAGCTTGATGACTATGAATAATCAAGATAATTGCATGCCACTAATCAAAAATCGAGAAGAGCTGAAAACGGAGACTTAATTCCGCTCGTATTTATACTCGTATCGGCGTAAATCCGATGGAAATCTGTGTTTATTACTCTTTTTATTCGTACTAAAGTCACCATTTCTGAAATAGAAACGTATTGTAAAGCTGTTTCTGTCTCCCTCCCTCTCCCTCTCGTCACCTCTCTCACTCGCTCTCGCTCTTCTTGTGTAACTTCCGTAATCCTTGTAACTCTTCCGTACTCTTGGTGTTGTCAAGTCTGCCGCAGCACCCATGCCCGTTCGAATAGAAAAGGTATCGCAGTAGAAAGGTAACCACAAGCCAGCGGCAGCAGGAGGAGCAGGAGGAGCAGGTGGACCCCATGGCGCCCTTCAAGCTCAAGTTCCGGATGGGCAGCTCGCGCAGCACCTCGCAGGAGCACGACCCCGACCCGCAGGTGAACGAGGCGCTCCTGGGCGCCCAGAGCCAGCAGCAGAACCCGCAGCCGCTCCAGGAGGCGGTGGAGGCCAGCAGCAGCTCCAGCCTCGACCTCGCGGACTCCAGCAGCCTCGGCCAGCTGAGCAGCGAGCGCAAGCTGCTCCTGCCGCCCACCAGCAGCACCATGCGAATGGGTAAGGACGACACTGTAGCATCCTGCACACAAAGAAATCCAGAGTGGGTATCCCGAACATTTATTTTGAGTAAAATTAGGCTTTTGGGAAAAACAAGGAGTCATTTTAAGATCCTGGAATGGGACACTTTATCAGAATATATCCAAAGACTTATATTTACGTTTACAAATTCGTTAAGAACTAGCTTTAAGTTGAGAACTGAGACTTTTCTTATGATGTTCGTAGTTCGGCAGCCTTCGTACCTCTTTTTTTTCTGTGTAGTACATCGCATGCATAAGCACATACTCCTATGTAATTGACTGGGTAAAATGGTAGTTGCAGATCCTACATTTCTCCACGCACGAATATTTCCCCTTCTGCTGCACCTCCTTCTATCTGGAAAAGTTCAAGTCAAGCTTAATTGGCATTTCCCCTTCGGTGTTCCACTGAGTTTCTAAGAACCCATTTCGCCAAACTTATTGCAGGATACCTTAACCAGAACCGCACTCCGTGCATCAACGAGACGTTGGCGGACACGGATGCGGACACAGTGCCCACCACCCCACCGCCTTCCTACGAGCATGTTCTAGAGGAGGTAAGTCCAAGTCTGGCGAGGATTCCAGATGGTATATACATATAACTTCGGCTGTTTCCATCCCATCCAGAACACGCGCTTGTCCCAGCACCAGCGACAGTTGTCCCTGGACAGCGCCACTCCCAACCAGAACAGCCGGCGCAGCTCGGCGAACAGCTCGCGGCACAGTGCCGCCCAGCTGAGTGCCGCCTTGGAGCAGCTGGCCGGGAATGGAGGCGCCGGCGAGTTCTGCAACGACCCGGACTGCAGGCAGAACCTGAACAACAACGGAGCCACCAGCCACGGCAACCACATCCAGAACACGAACAACAACAACGACGGCGAGCAGATCTTCGAGGGCGTCACGGAACTGGAGCTGCGCAGCGACAACGAGGAGCAGCTGAGCATCAACGAGTTCCTGCTGGAGACGGAGATGGCGGCCTCACCATCCCGCCGACTGGAGGATCGGTACGCGGGCGGAGCAGGAGCGGATGAGGATCAGGGTGGCCAGTGCCAGGACGAGCAGTGCGTGCAGTGCAGCGAGGAGCGGGCCAGCGGCGAGGACAGGGATGCGGCCAGCACCAGCAGTCAGGCGGCGGCGTCGTCCGGCGGTGGCCACAACTTTTACGATCCGCTCCTGAATCGGGGCAGCTACGCCAACTACAGTGAAGGTAGGATCTACATCGTTAGTTCCATAGGGATAACCACTTTATTGACTCCTAGGTGGCACTGCGAGTTCGGGACCTGGTTCAGCCAACGGCCAGATGTGCCAGGAGGCGTGCTGCAGCGGATCTGCATCCGGATCGACTGCGTCCAGGAGCGGGCGGAGTGGAAGGCGGCAGAACCAGCAGGGTCAGCCGCCCAACTGCCACACCAGCCTGCTCACGCCGGAGATGATGAGCAACAAGACGAGCAAGGAGATCTACAAGGACCTGGCCAAGCAGTGGGGCATCACCTGCAAGATGTCCGAGAGCTGTCGTTGCATGGACTGTCAGAGTCACTACTTCGACTGCGACTACGATGATGTGAGTTGCCATGGCAGTGCCAAGTTTCCTATCCGTGATCTCGAATCCTCTCGATTTCTTGCAGAACGAGCACCAGAAGACGGACGGAGGATTGGGCGCTGGCACGCCCATGTTTATCAGCGAGGTGATGCACGGATCTGGGTGCAACATTTTGTAGGGGACGACATCCGGACGCGGATTGCCCCAAGGATTTGCTGAACAACTACAATTATTTATCCGTATTGTACATGTTACGAGGGAGACGTCTTTCCACGTACTTAGCACTGAGTGTTTGCACATTATTTTAAGGTAATGCTGCACCGATACTGATATATGTTACATAGAGGGAATCGGGGAGTATCACGTGTGGACGCCAATTGGCCAGCCGCTTTAGGGGCTTTAAAAGTGGGAAAAGGGAAGAGGGGAAAGTGGGGGATCACTACCAGCGGACACAGCGAACCGAGCGGTAGGAGTATATTTTTGGTCTTAGCCGTAGGACTTAGGGAATCGAATTGGAAACGGAATCGAAAACGAAATCGGACAATGAGGAGCACTACGAAGTTAATTGATAGGTCAAGATAGTCAAGTTACCCACCTTGCAGATGAACATCTAAATATCCTTGAGTGTGTTCTTTGGCCGCTTTACCGGCGAGTATTTCGAAGTCTATATAGCCCATTTGCCCAGCCCTTGAGCTTGTCATCCCTGCATCTTCTGCATAAGTACTCCCCAGCTGCTTTGCCCCTCGTGTTTATATGTATTTTTCTAAGTGTAGAGTGTGAGTGGAGCCCTGAGGAGGATTAGAGGATGAGCGGCATTCCAGTGCCCTTCGCAAACGGACACTTTGCTGGAGTTGGTGGTGGAGTAGTCGAGAGTTCCCGAAAACCCGGAAAGAGCCGCATAGATGACACTACTAGGCAAATGTTATCCACAGCAGCGAACCCTAGATTAAGCTAGTCGGCACTTTTGTGCCCGTTTTAGGCCCAAATCGGTGGTGCATAGAAGAGAATAGAAGCCTAGGGGCAACCTGCAGGGCGAAACCAAGTTAACTCCATCGAATACTTACTCGAACTAACGAATATGCAACATGCAAACTTAGTCTGAAGGTCAATTGGTCCTCATTTAGAGTCGTTGAATGTTCAATATTTGCTTATCTCGTACGCTAACGACATTTTCCGAAGATGAAGCTGGTTTCACTCGACAAATCCCCCTCGATTCTGACTCGAAGATCGCAGATAGACAAACGATAGTGAGGCAAAACCGACTAAGTCTGTTAGCTGTTAGATGGAAGTAGAGAATTACATGTAAACCGCGTAGGAAATTGGAAACCCAGTACATTTTCCAAGTAGTTGTGTAAGAAGAGAGCCCGAACTCGCATCAGCATAGAAACTAATTCGAAACGGATCGTAGGAAATGTAAGGATTGTATTTCGGGTTCTGGGAGGTTTTCTAAGTCGGACTCCTGTGCTTGAAAAACATATATAAATGTACGAATATACTAAACACCTCAGCATCCGACTTTCACTCGGCCCGATCTCCGTGATCCTGCGGAACGGAGTAAGGATAAAAGTGGGTGAGTGAGAGCAGCCTGAACTCACGTGGGGGAAAATCTCGCCGCTGTTCTTGCAGAGATTCGCATACTTATCGGAGCTAACGACGCCCCAGTCGTCACAGGAGGAGGTGGGATCCCCGGCCTTGTACACATACGAGCCAGCCAGGTTGCTGAAGTCGAAGTAGCAGGTCACGAAGTGGCAGAACCTGGTGGAGCGGCGGGTTCGGGGGAAAACACATTCGCTACCAGGACACCAGCGTACTCACTTGAAGGTTGGATGGCAGTCGGAGCCCACGGCAATGCCACATCCCACGCGTGACACTCGGTCGCTGATGAGGTTGGTGAAGTAGTGCACCTGCGAGTCCCTGTGGCAGCAAAGGATCACCACAGGTGCGGGGTAACCACATTTTCCAGCTCACCTGCTAGGATCAAAGGCCTTGAGGAGACCGTCTGGATCGGCGACATCCTGGTACTCGGCGAACATCGAGGTGAACGCCATCGAATATATCTCCTTCAGATTGACCTTCTCTCTGCGGGTCACCAGGGCAATGGCCTCGCCGACGTGGGGGAACCGCAGGGTGGACCGGCACGGCGACGGCATCAGGGACAAGGTGGACGCATGGTTGTGGCCCATGTAGGCCAGCTCCTTGTCCCACAAGAGGCTGCGCATCCGCCTGGCCCTCGCGAACTTCTTGTTGCCCTTCGTCGTCAGTTCACCGCCCGCAAACTCGTTCCGCAGTTGGTTGAGGATGTCCAGTACTAGCCGCTGCATCCTTAGGTTGTTCGGAACTGAGGCAAAGAACTTGGTCTTGTTCCCGTAGACGGTAAAGTCCTGAAGATGGCACATGAAGTGCTTCTTGTTCTCCAGCACACACTTGTGCGTCTTGTTGTTGCAGTAGTTGTAGCCGGAGGCCAGTGGCAGAAGCAGTATCAAAGGTATCAAAAGCCTCCCGATCATCTTTACTTCGAATTTATACGGTGCTGAATGGAAAGCAGCCAGTTACTAGCTAGACTAGAACTGGGGTTAGAACTGATTTTAAAGGAAACGAACTGCCGATCACGCACGAATGCTTTGCATTGGTTACCCAGATTGCCCAGTACAAATGATATATCAATATACAAACTCCAATTCCTCTAGGCCTTATCAATGATCCTGTGGAGAAGCTATCATGAAGTGGCTTGCACTTACTGCGGAAAAAAGGTTACCATCGTTACTGCACAGATGCGCGAACTCCTTGGACCTGCCTGTGCCCCAATCCCCGCAGGAGGAGACAGGCTTACCTGCCTTATAGACATACGATCCGTTCACGTTGTCGAAGTCGAAGTGGCAGGTCAGGAAGTGGCAGAAGCTGGGGAAACGGAGGATGCATCAGTTACCAAGCCGGCCAGGATGCAGCCGCTTACTTGGAGGTGGACCCTTGGCGACAGTTGGTTCCCACGGCAACGCCACATCCCACGCGCGATACCCGATCGCTGATCAAGATGGTGAAGTGTGCGCAGATGTACTCCCTGTGGGAGCACTTCGTGGTTATCTAAGTTGAGGGATCCTAGGAGTCCCTGGCTCACCTGATGGGGTGGAAGGCCTCGAGCAGAGCATCTGGATCCATAATGTTGAGATGCTCGTCGAACATAAGTTTGAACAACTTGTGCAATGCCTCGCGAACAGTGTGCTTGTGCTTGGGCACCATCATGGACAGGCACTCGCCCACTTCGGGGAACCGCAGGGTGGAGCGGCACAGGGTGTGCTTGAAGGACACGGTGGAGGCGTGGGCGCGGGCCATGTACGCCAGCTCGCTGTCCCACATGACTTGGCGCATCCGGCTGGCCGTTGCGAATGTCCTGTTCTGGCTCGTCCTGAATCCGCCGCCCGCAAACTGGTTGCGAAAATGGTTTATGATCCTCAGAATCTCCGATCGCAGTTTCGGGGTATCCGGCACAACGGCATGGTACCGCGTACCGCCCAGCGAGGGAATCTTGTCCAGCTTGCACATGAAGTGTACGTTATTCTCCAGGATGCACCTGTGGGTCCTGTTGTTGCAGTAGTTGTAGCCGTGAGCCAAGAGGAAAGGCAAAATCACAGGCAGCACGGCACTCAAAATCATTTTACTAGGAATTTAAACGGTTTGGGAAACTTGCTACTTGAATGAGTTGTGATGTAAAAGGAAAAGGACTTTTGATTGCACGAGGGTCCTTGAATATCTAAATTTCGTTAAATGGTTTAGAAGGATGCGTTAAAATGAACGGCAGTCTGTAACGAATTTTCAATGAGTTCGGGAAATTAAAGGCCTTTATCCTGCAAGTACACATGTTATAGGCAAAGGAATCAAAGGAGTATCCTCTCACCAGGGGAAAGATTTCGCCAGTGTTTGCGCAAAGATTCGCATACTTGATGCTGGCAGTGCTCTTCCAGTCGCTGCAGCCAGTGGCAGATTTTCCCGTCTTATAGACAACGTATTTATTTATGTTCGTGTAATCGAAGTGGCAGGTGAGGAAGTAGCAGAAGCTGGAGGAGCAGATAATCAGGGGAGGATCAGTGGAAAGATCCTGGGTCTCACCCGACTTGGCCGTCCTTTTCGCAGTTGGAACCCACGGAGATACCACAACCCACTCGAGACATCCGATCGTTGACCAGGAGGGAGAAGTGCCCCGCCTTGTAGTCTCTAAATCAGGCAAAAGTTATCCAAGCTCCGAGAACTCTACGTCTCATGCTCACATATCGGAATTGAAGACGCTGGAGAAATTTTGCGGATCCTTAATAGTCTTGTGCTCGTCGAAAACCTGGCCGAAGACTAAGCCCAGCAGCTCCGACAGACTGAGCTTGTGCGCGAAAGGAGGCGACAGGACCAGGATCTCACCGGCCAGCGGGAATCGCACGGTAGAGCGGCATTCGGTGTGCATGAAGGACACGGTGGCGGCGTGGGTGCGTGCCATGTAAGCCAGCTCACTGTCCCACATGACCACTCTCATCCGCGTGGCGCTCGGGAACGTTTTGTTCCCCAGGTCCAGTTCCCCGCCGGCGATCATGTTCCGGAAGGTGTTGATCACGCCCAGCACTTCCTTGCGCACCTTCGGGGTGTCCGGTATGCAGGCGTGGTACTTGGTCCGCCCTCCGTAGGGCGTCATCTCCGCCAGCCGGCACATGAAGTGCCTCACCTTGGCCAGCTCGCACAAATGGGTGCTGTTGTTGCAGTAGTTGTACCCGGCAGCCATGGGCAGCAGCAGCACCAGCATCAGCATCACGGCGAGCAGCAGATTGGAGGTCATTTGGAGCACGGAGCAGGAGCTTTAATTTAATCAGTGTTCGGTGTGAGGTGGGGGTGAGTAAAATGAAATGTTCCCTCAGTCAAACAAGGCTTGGATATGTCAAAATTGTATTTTTATTGTTATTTTTTCGTTAGGGAGTTTAGGAAGAGCTGCCGCTAAATTCATTCGGTAATAGTATGCAAAGTTATGTAATAAAATGGTTTGAGCGAAGGTTGTGCCTAAATGGCCTTGGTGAAATTTCTTGGTTTCATTCATCAACGATTCATCGGTTCTTAATCCTTAATCGGTCTAAAGTCTAGATATATTCCTTCGGTTTGCTGGCAATGGCATATACAGATAGGCGTTTGGAACTCGAAACGTTAACAGAGGTGTACAAAAAATACAATAAACTATTCAACATAGAGCAATAGGTACGTGGTATCGCTTACAAAAATATCTCGAGTGCTTTCGATTCTACTACGGGGATGCTTCAACAGGAAACAATAGTAACATTTAACATTTAAACAAATGGCTTTGGGAATTGTCACATAGCTTGGGTGGGTGGGATGACGTGGTACTCTGTTCATGTTCTCGTCCTCGTTCTCGTTTTCATTCTCGTAAAATGTGAATCAAAAACTTCAAGTTTACAACCCGTACCAGTTCTGTTCGATTTATTATGTTGCGTTATGCGTAGCTCGGTTCTTCGAATTGAAATCGCTTATGTCGCTTACGGCTATAGGCTATAGGTGTATTATCTATGCAAGATCGGTATATAACTCTATGTACTCTGATTTACTGTCGGAAATACGTATTGTGAATGCAACTATTAGCATAAGGTATATATTATCAGTTGATTTCCTAGAAAACTTCCAAGTTTGAATTTCACTCTCTCGCTCCTCTCGGCGCATGCACACGTACAAATATATAAATGTCTATATGCTGTATATATATATATATATGTATAATATAGATGACTTATACAGGGAGGCACGTAATTTGAAACAGAAGCGCCCTTAACAATGGGAAACAATCTAAAACTAATTAAAGCGTGTGTTTACGAGTAGGGGTAACTAATTAGAATACTTCGTATGTACAGACTGCAGACCCATCTGCGTTCACCCGTCTGCAGCGCCATCCGCTGATCCAAGGAGCCGAATGCGGATAACAAAGGGATGCCTGCCATCGAACGACGACTTCGAGACTAGATCTTGGAGACACGCGCACAGGCTTACATTGGTCGTATAAAAAATATATGAAGCTATACACTGTTTGTATCACTAACGAGGGTTCCGTTGCACTGCATCCTACACGCAGGTCGAGGATGCGTGCGACACACTGGCCGCTGCCGCCGCAGCTGCAGCCGCCGAGGAGGAAGCCGCCGTGGCGGCCTCCAGGTTGAAGTCCTTGCTGCGGCAGCACATCTCGCAGATGCGCTTGGTGTCCGGATTGAGGAAGGTGCAGAAGCTGCAGCTCCACTCGTTCGGACTGGTCACAATCAGCTGAGGGGACACCGTCGGCGGCTGCTTGGGCACAGCTCCCGTGCGATTCCTTGACCCGGTACCCCGATTGTCCACGACGGCCGTCTTCAAGGCGGACTTGACCTTCTTTACGCCGGCACTGCTGCTGTTTGGCAGAGGACTGGGTGCAGGAGCTTGCACTACCTTTGCCTCGCGTCGCCCCGTCCCGGATTTCTTTTCCAGCGTGCGCGCCTTCTCTCCATTTGTGGGTTTCGTGGGCTCGCGGCGCTTCTCGGCCGGAGGAGCTGCACCGCCGTTCGTTATGGCCAGCGAATCGAGGTCCAAGCTCTGCACCAGCAAGTCCTCGCGGTCACCCAGATCCTTGGTGTAGCCGGAACGCTCGAGGTTCTTGAATACATAGTTCCAGGACTCGAAACTGCCGACGCCCTCCTGCACTTTGGGCATCAGAGGCGGCGAACCGCTGTCCAGGGCCACAAATCCATCCAGACTGGCCGAGTCGTAGCTGTTCATGTCCGAAATGGTGGTGGGTATATCACGTTCGTTGCCGGACCTCTTGGCTGGAGCCGTTCGACTAGCCCGCTCCTTCAATTCCTTGTGCATCTTGCGATTATTGTCCATGGTGTTCTGCTTAAAGAATCAGGCAACCGTAAGTAAACACTATATACGTATGATGTTAGATTTGAAACTCACTTGCTTTTCCGCTGATCGCGGGTGTTTCTCAGTCGAATTAATGCCGCCGGCCTCGGCTAAAGCCCGCATACGACTGCTCTTTGGAACGGGCCGTGCGTAGATGTACATGTCTTGGCCGGTCGGCGGCGGCGCTTGCGGGAGCGTGGTGGGCAGGTCGTAGCCCCCGTAGGTGGCGTACATGGCTGCGGGATTACCTCGCATGCTTGGCTGCACCTGACCTCTCAGCTCGGCATACTGCGGATCGTAGTCGTGCGTCCCAAAGTCATGCTGGGTCAGATGTGCTCGATCGTCAAAGTCAATGAGGTGGTGATCCGGCGGATAGGTGCTCTGTCGGTGCTGCATGGCCGCCAAGGCAGCGGCGGCAGCCGCAGAAGTGCTTGGCTGGCGACGGTGGTAGTCGCAGCTGTGGGCTGGGCCCGACTTTCCCAGCGTGGCGTACATGTTCGCATGCTGTCCATTGCCATAGAGGTCACCGGGCGAGGCATACGGTGCGTTCAGCTGGCTGGAGATGTTGTACGGCAGCGGATAGCGGTTTCCCGGTGCATTGTAGGCTCCAGCCACGGCTGCATAGGAGGCACTGCTGCCCATGCTCAGGCCATCCAGACAGTCATAGGGCGCCTCGTAGACGTGCGGCAGCTGGCACTGCTGCTGGAGCTGCTGGTCGAAGGAGTGGCGGTGAGGCAGATGCGCATGCGGCTCCTGGTAGTGCTCCAGGCTGCGCGAATGCGTCATCAGCGGACCAGGCAGGTGCGGCTGCTGCGGCGGAGGCGCTGGGTAAGGCGGCAGATACTTTCCCGCCTCGTTCAGCCCATTTGGATGCAGGGCGCAAGTGCCGGCGCTGCTGGGATGATGGGCTACGTTGTTGCCGCGCATAGCGCAGGCAGCTGGCGCAACTGAGGCCACATTGCTGTATGTGTTCTCTTGCATCGGTGGCTGCTCCTTGCGCACACGTTTCTCACTCAGCTGCCTGACCATCTCCTTGATGGTCGTGGAAGTTCCGCCCACATAGCGCTCGCGGAACTGCAGGATGTCCTTCCAAGTGCAGCTGTATCCCGCTGCCGCGACGCCCGCGTAGATGTGCTTCATGATCTGGCACTCCACGTACGCGGCCATTGCGTCGCGCGAAACATTCGTCACCTGATCCGGGCAGATGGGACCCTCGAGGACGAAGGTGTCCTCGGCAGTCCGGCGATAGCCCATGGCCAGGAAGAGCTGCTCGGCGTCCAGCAGGCGGGATTGGATGTCGTGCTGAAAGCATCCCGAATAGGTCTGCGGAAAAATGTTATATTCAGTTAGAAGTGGGTATTTAATATATATATTCATGTATCCACCTTGAGAGTTCGGTACTCCTTTCGCCAGGGCTTCGTAAACAGGTTGTTGGCATACTGGCTGATGGTCTCGAAGGCTACGATGGCGTTCTGGGCCGAGAAGTCGGGCAGCTCGAGCACAGACCTCCGCAGGACATGCCCTGTTTCCGGCAGAAAGAACTTGCGATCGTGCTGCACCACGCAGAGGAACTCCTTCAGGCAGCCTGTAAACGCGATTTGCTAAGTTTGCTAAGTTCTATTTGGGACAACGTTAAGGCGACGAACTCACCCTCCAGCTGCTTGCGCTCCTCGAGCTTCTGTATGCTCTCCTCCGTCTCGAGGAACATCCAGTGGCGCCGGAGAATCTCATCCCACAGATCGGGGATGAGGTCGCGCGGCACGAAATCTGACATCTCGGGCTAAGGACTCTCATTCAAGGCGCCTCCGGCTCCTGCAAAACAAAAACGCAAGGTTACACTACGGCAAACATCTCGAGAGGCCAGAGCACGCCATCATGGCTATTGATTTTCCACCAGGGGGTGGGGATGCACTTCTCTGGCATGAATCACCCGAATCACATCCTTTCCCGCATTCCCCGCTTTCCCCGCATGACGCACGCCATCGCCGTCGAGGCATGCAGCAAATAAACAAACAACTAACTGGGTTCGAATGGAGTAACAATAACTGGCCAGATAAGACCAAACAATGGGCTCCAATGGGGCCCGTCATCGATAGTGGCATTCCCGACTCCTTATCAATTTCCTCCCAGCCAGCGGAGCACCCAAAGCAACCAGTAGTTGCCCCTCGCCAACAGAATCAGTTGACAACAAAAAGCTCACCTGTGATTACGTTTGCTATACTAGAACAGCCATTCATTCCATTGCAGTGGATGCTGAGTCATTGGCGGGGGAAAAGCAGTTAGAAGGGGTTTCCCGGAATTTAAGAAACTAGAAGCTGAGTCTGTCCACAATCAATGGCATATATATTCATTAAAAAACAAAAGTCTAACTATTTAAAGGACGAAAGAGTGTCTATCTATGGGATTTGAAACCTCTTAAGAACCCTTTATTATGAATTTACCCATAAAAAACCAAAAAACATAATCTCTTATCACTTACTATGTTAGCTTGAGATTAAGCAAAACCCAACTGCAAAATTTGTTTATTTATAAAAGCTTATCTAATCAGTGGGGTCCCTTTTTGAAACAAAAGATAAGGAAGTGTAAGAAATCAACTAAATGTGGCTGCTCGTTGTGTTTCATCGGTGAGTCATAAGGTCGGAAATGCTAATCACGAACGATTTCTAGGCTTACCTATTATACGTGAAAATGAGTGTAGTAAATACAGTAAGTGTAATAAGCTTTAGTAGGGGATAATGTCCAGGTTCGTCGTTAATAACATGATGATACTAGATAACGCCCAAGCTGGCACTACTTACTTATAAGATTTCGAGTGCAACCCTCTACTATCTGTTAGCTTCACCTGGCGGATACTCCTCACCAATGGGTATTATCTGCTCGCTGACGCGAAGGAAAGCCCACAAGTGCTCGATAGGAGCCCAGAAGCCCCTCGATGGCATCGCTTGGCCCCAGAAACTGAAGAACCACCACTGGAGCCACTTGACTGGCTATCTCGATGATATTGATATCGGCTATCGTGGAGCCAAAGATCGTCCATTGGCCTTTGGCATTCGATGCGGTTGCGAGTGGGGAAACGGAGAGCCCCAGAGCGGCACTACGTTGAACAACCTTGGGGAGTGGAGTGACTCACTTGGCGTTCGGCGCTCCAATCAGAATGCGAATGAGCAGCAACGAGGCGGGCGTGGAGAAACAAGTGCAGCGCAGCTGAGTAAACGGCGAAGAGGCAGCACGAGGAACCGGATAAACGACGTGTGAAGGAGGACAGCATGAGCAGTGATAAGAGTATATCAAATATATCTTTTGCTCCTCTAGAATTTGATTTACTTATGCAATAATTTCGACGCCACACATACTGACAACTTCCTGTTTAGTTGCTTGTGTTCGTGTCGTATGTACATATATCATTAACACTTAACCATAATGCGATCCCGAAATATGAATGATAAAGGCAGTTTAAACAGTCAACCAATTAATGAGCAGAACACTGCATGTATGATGTCCTCAAATAATGAATCAATTGAATATGCATGCCACTGATAGCTTTCCCAGTCCACTGCGTTTTAATTAATGTTTTCCAGCGCCGAAACAGCACATTGTTGCTGGGAATGGGAAATGAGAATGGGAAATGGAAAAGCGGGCCGAAGAAAGTGGAGCTTTCGTGGGAACCCATAAATTCAGTGGCCAAATGAAGCAAGATGATTGCAGGGCGGATTAAAATCAATAGGCAGCATGCAGGTGCAGCAGGTGAGGCAAGGACTGAGTATGGAATGCATGTAGTTACTTATTTACTATGAGTACCACAGGCATATTCGCACTCAGGCGGTGATAAATTCATGGCATTTCGGCTGCCGTCCGTCTGCTAATTGAATTTTCAATATTTATTGGCTGGCCAGGACACATGCCACTAGTAAATGCCTGCAGCCGAGTGAAAATGCCTTTCGATGGCCCGAGAATTTGTGTGCTGACATTACAATGGACGCAATATGGCAGGGATTTGAGGCGTTTATTGATTCGGGCAGCGGTCCAAGCCAAGCCAAGGCATCGATTGGCCAGGACGAGGATGGGCCATGCAACAGTTTCGAGCCATGTGCCCTGGCCGCAGATCCACCACACCACACTTATGCATATACATATACACATACTGGCCATCAGGGGCGATTATGCCTATACATATGTACATATGTACGAGTATATGAGTCTGCCTACCGGCAACCGATGGCAGGGTGCTCCCATTCTTATTTTCAGCAATGCGGCACTAAATTTAGCAAGTAAAAGCTCACCCGGCTCTTTCTTTGGCAGCCAGAAGGCGAGCCAACGCCAGGGCCTCGAAGCGGGGATACCCTGTGCTGGTGACCAACCTATTTCTTCTTCATATATCTAGTCCTCCTACCTACACTACATTTCCTACACACTTCACACACACTTTTCTGTCTGTGCGCTGGTACAGTGAACACTTGTTCATCGAACATCTGGTGTTCACTTTTGAGCCTGCTAGCTCACTCGCCCACGAAAGCGCACGTGATACCCTGTAATCCGAAACCAGGAAGCAGCCGCCTTAGACTTACGCAAATTCCCAGTGGTCTGCTGCTTGCTCGACTCTCATTTTTGCATTTTCCTCCGGAAAAGTCCGCGCGCTGGAAAAGTCAACACAAGTTCACCTCTCCAAATTTGTGCGTGGGTGTGGGTGGAGGAGTGGGCGGAAGGTGGTAGGTGGACGGTGGGCGGGGTGTGGGTGGCGATTCGAGAGGGGGCGGAGCGTGGGTGGGTTTATTTTTAGCCCTGCTGCGACGGAAACGCGATAAGTCGGAGATTCTGCTTCCGCAATGTTGTTGTTTTCGCAGCCGTTATTATTAACAAATATTACGCTGCCCACTGGCTCTTCTTCTTGCTTGTTTGCGTTGACAAATCTCGCTGCGCTTTCACAATCACACCAAATCGGGGAAAACTCGTTTTTCCGCCCGTTTTTCGCGGCTCACTACTTCGTTGCTGAATCGTTTGTGGCCGCGGACAATGGGAAGGTCTTTGTTTTTCACACGCGTTTATCACAACAGTAAATAAAATAGCAATTTAGCCAGTTTAATCTGCTCGGAGAGGAGAACTTTTAACCGTGAGAAATAACCGCATACTGAAGTGGCGAAAATCCGGGAGATCGCCACGGAAGAGTTTGCGGAAAATACCAAATCCATGGCATGGCATACAAGCTTTATTACCATGGGCGTAGTAAGAGGGGTTCATCTGTGTGAGACAATCTCTAAAATTTTCGAATGCTTGCCCTTTTTGTGGGCTGATGGTAATAAGATTTGCGATTCTTCCAGATTACTGTTATTATGTAAATGTGTAAGTTTCTCCTTATGTTATTATGCAAATATATGCAATGAAGTAAGTAATATTTTATTTGAAGTGTGTATCGTATTGGCGAAATTAACAAATAAAACTGTATATATGTAATTTATAACTATTTCTTAATACCGAAAAATGTGATTCCCCCCAAATTTCAGTTGGTATTCAAAAGTATTTCGGATTTCGTAGAAATATTTTCGGGCGCTCCACCTGCGGTCACACTGAACACGAGTTTCAATTTGTTCTGGAAATGGAGATTGACTTGGGATTTGCGGAGAAAAGCGACGATGGCGCCTGGCTGAGCAACCGCTACTTCCCCAGCAAGCTGGGCGGCCAGCCCGCCTGGCTGGAACTGGAGACCCTGCCGCCCACGCCCCAGCTGCAGTGCAGCAAGTGTCAGGCGCCCAAATCCTTCCTGGCTCAGCTCTACGCTCCCTTCGAGGACGAGTTCAACTTTCACCGGTCCATTTATGTGTTCCTGTGCCGGAATCCGGACTGCCAGGAGGCCCAAAGTGCAGGGTAATCTCTTCCAGCTCTGTTAAACGACTAGAAACCTAACCTTACCCTGATTTCCAGCAATTTCACAGTACTGCGGTCGCAGTTGCCTCGGAAGAACAAGTTCTTCTCGGAGGAAGAGCCGAGCGACGTGGGAGAACCCCTGGTAGCTATAGCATCCATAATTTCAAGACTCTACTTTTACTTCAATATGTAATTTTAGCCCGCCGTTTCCTGCCTGAAAAAGCTGTGCGCCGCCTGCGGTTGCCATGCTCCCCACGCCTGCAGTAAATGCAAGGCTATCCACTACTGCTCATCGGAGCACCAAAGGGTCCACTGGCCGCAGCACAAGCCGAACTGCGGGGCACCAGGAGCAGCCGCCGTGAAGCCCTTGACACAAATCGTGTTCCCAGAATTTGAGATTGTAATGGACAGCAATCCCGTGGAATCTGGCGAAGACGACAAGAACGACGAGGCACGTTTAGCGGAGTTCCAGGAGCTGGAGGCCAGTGGAAAGACGGGCGACCTGAGCAATGTTTCCGAGGCGGAGATGGACAAGTACTTTGGAAACTCAGCTGCCGCCGATGACAAGACCTTCAGACAGTTCAAAAAGCAAACGGCAGCCGAACCCGATCAGATTGTGCGCTACAAACGTGGAGGCCAGCCGCTATGGATTACCAATACGGCCAAAACGGTGGAGGACCAACTAAAGAAGCTGCCCAACTGCACCGCTTGCGGAGGATGCCGTCAGTTCGAGTTCCAGATCATGCCGCAAGCGCTGACTCTTTTGGAGGACGAAAACCTCGACTGGGGCGTCCTGGCCGTCTACACTTGCGCCAAGAGCTGCCCCATCGATGGCTACGTGGAGGAGCTTCTTATCAAGCAGGACATTGTGGCGGAGGAACAGAGTTGACATTAAAATGCGTACATTTAAATTTTATTCTTGTCAATTACGGAACACGTGAATATTTACTTCAGCTTGATGATGGGGAAGTAGCTATGTTTGGAGAAGTCGAACTCTGGTTGCCGCTTGACTTCCTTCTGGTGACCGCGGGCCAGCACATTCATCACCACAAAGTTGGTCCGCGCGATTTGCAGGAGGTCCAGCATCTGCAGGTAACGAAACACATCTTAATCTATGATAATCACTTCAGAAACTCCATTGACCTACCTCCTGATCTGGGTTTTGAATACTTTCGAGAACATTGCGAGCCTGGTCAAAGTGCTTTGCCGCATAGGTGTACAGATCCTCGACGCTGGGTCGCATCATGTGCTCCCGGATGTTTTTGAACTCTGCGTACGAGACTGGCGGCGGACTGGTGAGAGTGGCGAAAGGCAGGAAGCGTCTGTTGTAGCGGATCTCCTCGTTGTCGAACTTGGACAGCGGCAAGCGCACGCGTCCGTCTTTGGTCAAGGCGCCCATTGCCTTGTACATTCCGCCGCAGAGGCTGAGAAGCGCGTGGTAGAAGACGATCTCGGCCCGGTACGGTCTCTGAGTCTTTTTGTTCTTTTTCGGCTTGGCCGCCTTGCGGTTCTTGGCCGCTCCGCCGCCGCCCGACTGAATCTTACTTTGGTGCTCGGCATACTCCTCCTGAGCCAGGAGGATGTTCTCCGTTCGCGTCAGCGCGGACACCAGGAAGCCAATGAGGAACTCGTACGGGTACCAGTAGATGTAGAGGAACTCATGCACAGCATATAGTTCCAGCTCAAAGCCGGACATCAGGAAGATCAGCATCGCACGGAAACAGTTGTACAGCACCCATGTAGAGAAGTGGGTGCTGTGCTTCAGAGCGGTGGCCATGGGCTCGTTTCCCTCCATGGCTCGTTCGTTGGCCAGTTGGTTCATCATAGAGTCCAGTCGCGCTGCATCCACTTGGATGGTGTCGAAGTTCTCTATCAGACGCGCCAGCTTATCCCGCTGTCTGGCGCGATTGAAGCCGCAGATTCGAATGAACTGCGTGAAGGTGTTCATGTTGATGCAGTAGCGGAAGAAGTTCTCCAGGTGCTGCTGGACCTTGGGATCGGCTGCCACTGGATGCTTGGCATTCAATACGGGTGGCGAGTTAAAGATCTGAACCGAGTGGCGCAGGAACTGCTTCATGGGCAGCTTTCCGTGCGCCATCCTCATGTTGGCGCTGAACAGGCTCTGCAGCACGCTTCTGGACAGGATGCACTGGCCCGACTTTTTGCTGTACTCGATGAAAAAGTTCTGGAAAACGAGTGTGTTATTACAAATGGAGTTAACAAGTAAACAAGTCACCCACCAGCGCCGAATAGTAATCCTTGTACTTGGTGACTTTGCAGGCGTATTTGAAGCGCGAAATCATTTCCTCCAGAAACTGATAGCTGGCCGGACGATCCCTGATCTTGATGCTACGCGGAAACGCGGGTGGTTGGCTACGGTCGTGAATGCGTGGAGAGAACCCCATCGGATTGGGAGCGTCAGCTGAAGGTTAAGGAAGGAAATACTCAGCCTTTACAAACGGAAGTTATCTGTGACCACTTACACCCCTTCTCGGGTTGTGTGCCCCGATCCAAGGTATTCCTTATTCCTGGCAGCATCTCGGAGGCCACAAGCAAGATTTTGTAGATGTCCACCTTGTCATCGACGGTATCGTTGCTGGCCATTTGCTCCACGTGGTAGATTACCTGGAAAAGATGGCGCATGAAGCGCAGCCGGTGAACCACGGCCATCCAGTCCTCCGTGGAAGTCAGCTTTTTGCACTTGCGTATGAGCTCATCCTCCACATCCTTTAGCGAGCTATAAACACTTGCTGGTTGCGCCTTTTCCGCAGCCAAAAGAGCAGAATTTCCGTACAGCTGAAAGTCCTCCTCCTCGTTGACAGCAGCCACAGCAATAATGTTCTTAATGACCACGATGAGGTTGCGCACGGCAGTGCAGAAGACGCGTAGCGCCTTGTCCTTGATCTGCGCGGGGGCGTGCAGGTAGAGGCAGGTGAAGAGCACCTGGTCCATGGAGTTGCCCTCCAGCCAGGACACCAGGCAGGAAAACAGAGCATCATAGATGCCAATCAGTTCGGAGGGCGTGAGATCGTCCAGCTTGATGGCGCCCGTCTGCAAAGAGTCCACTATTAAGATACACATAGTTTATCTAGAGCTCAGTAAGAGAAATCTCACGGCAATGGCAGCCTCGAAGGAGGGCGGCGGAAGATCCTGCTTGTCGAAGCCCATGCCCACATCCATCTTGGGGTCCATGATCTCTATGGCTGACATGGCCTCAAAAAGGCCGAACAGCATATCCTGGGCCAGCTCCCCGGGCTGCAGCTCCGCACAGGCGTCGTGGAACTCCTTGGTGACGTCCACCCAGCCGTGAATCGGGTACTGGGTGATGTCCTCGGCGGCACTGCCGCTCCGCATGGTGCGCTGCACCTCCGGGTCCAGGAACCCGCACTCGCTCACGCTCCACTCGTCCTGCTCCAAGCTAAGGGCCCGGGCTGCGGCAGCCGCGGCCGCCGTGACCGCCTGGAAGTCCGGAGGCTCCGCAACGCTGCTGCGGATATGTGTGTATGTGAATTTAGATGGTTATGCTCTGTATGTAGGAACATCTGTGGGTTTTTGCCGGCGGTCTTGGGCTCACCTTCCGTTCATGGTGCTCGGATCTGCCTCCGCCGGCAAAGTCGAGGGATACATCTGCTGTACCTATATTCTACAGGCGGTCAACCTGTAGCTCGATGTGCTACAAATGTTCTTTTATTTATAAAAGTTCTACTTTCTTATGAATAAAAATATGTAACTTCCAGTGTGACCAAGTGCCGAACGGTCATCCATGCCTTTAAGTTGCAAATATACCGCATGATACCAAGGAAAACATGATTTTTCCTTTCTAATATAATTATTTGGATCTGCGGTGATTGTCGGTGGCTACATGTTTATTAGAAGACTGAAAACCATTTCATTAATTTAAAGAAGATTATTTCATTGATATAGTCTTAAAGTAGTACATGCTGAAATGCATTTAGTATTTTTCTGCCCGCCAATATCAAACTTGGCAGCACTGGCAAAGCTAACAGTGTACTGTTATATTTATAAATGTTTTCAAAGCTTTCAAACGAAAGCCAGGAAAGATTTTTGGGTTATTCTGATGATGTCTCTATGTTTTCAGCATCGAATTTTTGTAAGTTACCCACAACTCAAGTGAATCATCATTCAAAATGGGGGAATTGAATCCTTGGCACCCTTTCCAATGCTCTGTTACTCTTAACAGCGTTGACCGTTACAACTGTTACCAAGTTCAAATGCTGAGTCAGGTGAAAATGGAGGTAAACAAGAAAAGCGTAGTTCATTGGACTGGCGGCTGGCCCATTAACTAAACAAAATGACTGAAAGTGCAAGCCAGCGCTTACCGAGACCCAGACGACGATCCAGACCGATCAGAACAGTTCCGCGGTTCATAAAGCACGGTTCAGAGTACGAGCTCTTTTTTTCTCCTTCGACTAAAACAGACAAAATATGCCCTGAACCGAAGCATTCAACAACCTTATCAGCCGCGTTTGTGACCGCTCTTATCGGAAGCGGAAAAGCTCGCTCGCGCTTTCACTCCGCGGTTCCACTCCGGATTTCGAGCAACGCAGCGCCCGCCCCACGGATTTTGGGGTTGACCACCACTCCGAGTGTTACAAGTATCCAAGTTGCGAGTGGGAACCGAACCCG
Organism: Drosophila teissieri; assembly: GCF_016746235.2. Lineage (NCBI taxonomy): Eukaryota > Metazoa > Arthropoda > Insecta > Diptera > Drosophilidae > Drosophila > Drosophila teissieri. The sequence goes on from NC_053030.1 coordinate 22,645,926, forward strand.
AGGGGTTGGATTGGTTTGTTTACCACGGAGGCCCCACTTTCACTCGCTCGCTCTCCCCAAATCGCTATTTTTCTCTGCCTCGGCTCCCAAATCTCTCTTGCTAGTGGCGATTTACTCAAATCAGAACACTCATTTAAACCGAAAGTTAAAATGTTCACTGAAACAGTGGTTTTATTCGTTGCAAAAATTAATAGGAAACAGATTAATAAGCTTTAGGTTAGAATAGCCATTAATTGGTTTAAATATTTACAAAGATACGTCGATGAATATTTTACTCAATTTTTTTTTTGATTTCTTTAAAATTAAGTAAATTTTTAGTTTTGAACTTTGCTTGCAAATACAGCGCCTAGAGTTATGCAACATATTTGGGAGAGTCAATAGAGTTCGATTTATATAACTTATTTGTACGGATTTCCCCAAATCCCCACTTGAATCCACTGATTACTTCCTCTGCCGGCATTGAGTGGTCTGCAGAGAGAACTTGGGAGCCGAAAGAGGAGGAAAACCCACTCAATGAATGAGTAGAACACAGCACACCGAACGCAGAACGGATGGGCAGAGAGATTGGGATTGGAAGCGACTGAGTTTCTGAGTTCGACCGGCGAACTATTTAAGCAACGCTCATTTGCTCATTGCAATTCAATGTGTTTTCGTTGGCCATTAAAAAATAACACGAGAACATTGGTCCCAAATCGCGCAAAGAATTCCGGCCGTAATATTCGAATACATATAAGTTTCTCAAGCCTGTAAAAGCTGGGCATCATTGTTTGAAAAACGAAAAACGTGCTAACGGTTCACTTGGTCGGTCGAATCGGAACGAAACGGGCGGAAATCTCCAACACAAATTCCGAAATTCAGCGAATTTAACGCTTCGAAGTATCCAAATCAAAGGAGGCGGCGCATTAGGTCCACTTATTAGCCAATTTCACGCGTAAGTTGCCGACGAAAATACATTTTTATTTTAGAAACCAGCGGTGACATCTCCGCCGCCGCCAAATGTTTTCCATTTCAAGTTCGGCGAGAATAAAACACGAAACACTCACTATAAACTATATCTATATCTGTATACATATAGACCGCAGTGTTTCCCAAACGGCACACACGTCCTAATTAAATGCGAACAGCGAAAACTTAAGCGCCCAAGACGCGGCTTTTTGGCAAGCGACCAAATCAAATAGTTTAAATTGCCGAGCTGCTTGAGAACACAGATGTTGACGTGGGCCCTTTACATGTTTGTAGTGTGTAGGGATTACGGATAGATATGAGTCAGTACAAGTGCTCACTATAAATTATAAATAGCAATAAGTCAAAGACACTGTGAAACTAATCACCCCACTGACTGCCTGACGAGGCATAAATATCGTTTGAAGTGCTGGCCCCCGATAAGATAGCATTCCTAATCAGCAGTAAAGAAACGGGCCATCCTCCTTACCAATCAAACAAAACTTTCCAGTATTTCGCGCTGAGGAGTGCTCCAAGCAGAAGTGGAGTGCTGGCCACATCGATCCGGGAACTTGTTTGTGGCTCAACCCGTTGTCAAGGCAAAACGCAGGGCGGTTTTGAGTCTTCCAGCCCAAAGGGCAGTCCATCGCCCACCGCAGGGCGTGACAATTGACCAAATTTAATCGTGGCCCACACGCACGACTGCGCCGCCAATAACAAGCAGACAAGTAAATGAAATACCAGCAAACTGCACACGGGCAATGAAAATCTCGGTCCCTGGACTTTTCCTTTGGGAAAAGCAAATATGTGAAAAACAACTTCCCCCTAAATCACATTCTCACACACACACAGAGACACTCACACTGCGAGCCATGTGTATCCTATTTATTTCAATTGATTTGGGGGCAACGGGGCGTATGAGCAACGCCGCAGGCAGCCAAAGGAGGAAAAGCTGAATTTCCCAGCATCTGGCAGCAGGACTCTCGCCGACTCTCCTCCCCCCCTCGAAGTCTCGACTTTTATACAGCATTTTGTATCGATTTGATTGGATTTCATTCCATTTGATGCCCCTGCCGCACGGTTTTGTGGCTTTTCAATGCGCTCCAATAAAGCTGACTGGGCGCTCTGCACGGCTGACTTAATTGGATTTAATTACAGGGTGGCCTCGATGGCTCCAACTACTCTCACTAGTGAGATGCTTTGAATAATTCCCCTTAAGACTTAAGTCTGCAAGAAAGGGTGCACTTTAAGGCAGTATATCTAATTGGCACAGCATACAAGATCCTTTAGGTCGACCCTAGCGAGGCCGCACTGTAGCTGACCCTTCTGGCCAAACAACCAATGAGTAAAATGCGGAAAAATCTGTACATTCGATACAAAAGATTTCCCCGACCCAAAGTTATACCATTTTGCCTCGTTTTTCCTTGTTTGCGCGCTGAGTTATGGAGGCTCATTTCTCATTCAATTAAATAAATGAAACTCCATGAATATTGCAGCTCCCATTCAGAGAGTTCATTAAGTCCGTAAGCCCACGGAAAAGCCTTTGTCAATTAGTCAAAGCGTTTCAAGAGCCAACCAATTAGGCTAAAATGTTTGTTGCCTCTTCCAGCGAAGTCGAGTCCCCAAATCAGCGCCGAGCAGCCGGAGATTCGCTTTAAAGGACCCTCAGCCAAACAATAACAATGAAAACACATCAAAATCAATCTGTCAACAAAAGTCGAGCAAAGTGCTGACTACACAGACGCCGCCCCCGGCAAACTGACAAAGCGTCCTCACTACGTGCCACACAAAAGCCCCTTCCACGACGATGATTACGTTGTGAAGGAGCACGCCACTCCGGACTCCGGTCCACGGTCTCCCGAGTCCCCCAAGTGTTTAAAACACCCTTCAGCCGGCCCCCTCCGCCACACCGAATCCCATTCGAGTATCCCTGCTGAGTCGAGGATGTCGTTTTATTACAAGAGGAAAGACAAACAGCAAAATGGCGCCAACATTGTCAGAGTGTCAGCTTGTTGCCGTTGCTGCTCCTCTTCCCTCTGCTGCTCCTGCTGCTCCAGCTGCTCTTGCTGCTCCAGTGGGTTCTGTTGCTCCAGGCAGTCGCGTTCCAGGCGGGTGGGCCCAGGATGGCGAGGATTCAGTATAATCACGATGGCGGTGCCGGTGGCGATGATGATGCCTGTGCACTGGTGCACGGATTTCGCTTGGCTTCCTGCCAGCAATTTGCGCTGCCGTACGTTCTCTTATGCACTGAGAAAAAGTAGAGGTTGTTATCTGCACTTAGGGTTTTCCTAGAAACTCCCGCAAGTGCGGCCTTGATGCGAAAGATACGTCTGATTTGATTAAAAGTTGGTTTAAATATAGTATCAATAGTACTTACAGTACCAGCAAACACAATATTGATAAGGAAATTAATCAGGTCGCGTACGATGTTATTTCCCATCGAGAGCCTGATTAACTAAAAACCCAGCAAATTGATAAGCGAAGAGTGTGTGATTAACCAGTGTTTCCCAGTGTTTGTCGAGCTCGGTGCACATGGCGTATGCGCAATGTGGCTGGCGTTGCATCCGTTGCCCGGGTGAAAAAGGGGGACAAGGAGTGGGAAGGGTGCGAATGTGTGTGCCAGCGAGATAGGAGGAGGCCAGAGCTCATTGTTCACTGTTGCTTGCAACAACAGCAGATCCTTTGAATCCTTTTTCGCCCGGCTGCTGTCCCAGCAGATGGCAGACATTATCCGCTGGCTGGCTGGGATTTTGCATTTCAATGGTAACTAGCCCGGATTGAATTGGTCGGGATTTCAGACATCCCTTTCAGCGGCGGCAGGATGAAAAATGCGGGGAATGGCTGCTCAGGATGAGGAAATTGCCCGGGCCCGTGATGAATTTAAATGAAGTTTGCTGCTGAAATGGGCAAAATGCAATTTACAACTTAAATGGGTAATTTGCAGATGGAACTGAGTGGTTGGGGGTGCCCGCTCGTTTATGGAAACGAAATGCATCGCCCATGCGGCATTTTGCATGTGGAATTAAACGAGCAATTTGCCTCGAATTCAAATGAATTCAAATGAGTCGTGCTCGAACCGCCAGAGCACTCATATACTCATATGCCTGGTGTGAATAGCCCGATAATCCATTTGGATCGTTTCCGTTTCACCAGCTCAAACAATTGTGTTTGCCACTCGTGCACTTCTCGCAGATAGCAGCAGATTAATTCTAATGTGTTTAGAATGCCGCATTAGGCTGCACAAAAGCGGATCGCAGAGCTTGGGGCCAACTGATCGATTAGTTCGTACTCAGCAAATGAAGCTGTTACTTTATAGTTTCACATACTCAAGGAGTTGATTGTGGTGACTGAAGTTATGGAAATTTTCTACTCATATTTAATAATTTGTTGCTAAACTTGAGTATTTAATTTCTATATAATTAACTTCGAGTAACAATATTTCTCCCGTAAAAAGATCATAAATCGTTGGTTGTTACTATGTTGTATGCTTATCTACTTAATTACAGTGTTTGCTGATCTAGCATTTAAGTTAATTTGCATTTTTAATATTTTTTATTAGAGCCGAACAGTACCTATTAATATATTTTAATAGAAGCATTATATATCTTAGTTCGTATGCAGTTTTACTATTTATTTCGTTTTTGGTCGAGCATATCTCTCTGCCTTGGCTTGGCTTCCACAGCTCCACCCACTCCGCGAATCCGGGCAGCCGGACAAGCAGAGCCAGTGCCTCATTCTCTGGCAATGGATTGGAGTGGGGGCCACGCTGGCGGAGGAGGAGTAGGAGGAGCGGCTAATCCGATTAGGCGGCTTTTAACTCTATTAAGCTGAATCAAACTTTCAATGCCTCTGGCCTCTGGCTCTGGCCACTGCCCTCCACTTCGGCTGCCCCTGCTCCACTGCAGCTGCATATCGGATGTGGCTCTCGGCTGCCAGTCACGTTCTGCCTTCCGAAGTTGCCTGCCCAGATCCCAGCTCCCAGCTCCACACGGTTGGAGTGGCCATGGGTGGGGTGTCCAAGCCCAAGCGCAGGAAATCGGTTCCGGCTTGTGGCAACTGTCGGAAAAGCTGGTGACAAAGCGGCCAAGTTTATGGTCCGATCACCCAAACCGCTTGCACCGATCCCACAGTGCAGCATTCGAATGATTTATGGCGAATGCAAATGAAAAGTTGTGATTTATATGACAGCGACCACTAATTGTGGGTATGTCTCGGTTCCGTCCCGCAGGTGAAAAGTATTCAATACTGTGAATTCTGTGTACTATTTGCATATTCAAAGTACCCCAACACGTGTAAGCATGAAAGTGCATTTAATCTGTAGCAGTTCATAATATTCTACAATAAATGATTGTGTTTTCAGGTAACTGACTTTAGAAAATGAACAGCACTCTACTTTGAGTCTAGCTTGATATTCATAAACTAATATTACTAAAAACGAGCCATAAACTAATGAATTCATTTAATCACATGTTGAACAGGCTGTTAAAGTTGAGTTAATTAATTTTATCACTGCCCATGACAGCCTTCATAACTGAAACGTATGACTTTGATTTCAGGCCGTGAAATTACATGACAATTTAATTTAATTTAATAACTAATTCATTACCTGCGACACATCGAGTGCCAGCAAATATCACATAGCAGATAGGTGGACAAAGATAGATTCTCCAGCTGGCACTGGCTAGTTAGCATATAAATTGGTAGAGGACGCCCACTGGCGGCTATCGTATCTTAATCGACTTGGCGTGTTCCTTAAATAATTGTTTAGCAATGCCTGAGTAGTCCACTAATGCTGATAAATGATCCGTGCACTGCAGCTGGTGTGGATTTGCATGGGACCTTGATCTGAGCGGGTTCAACTAGAGAGTGAACTGATTGAACCACCACCACCACACCAAGCGCAGTTCTTTGGGAAAGTTCACTAGGCAGTGGAACATCCAGCATTTGATTGCAATCGTCTTGATTGAACTCACGAACTCACAGCTAAACGGCGTTAATGTGATTTTAATTATCCGTATGCAAACTGAATCGCAACGAGGCGCTGACGGCGTGCAGCTCAGCACTTTGAAGTTAATCGCGCCGCAATATCACTCATTCGCACTGTGGGCCACATGGGTGCAACACTCGAGCTGAGTAACTATTAGGTTCCTCGGCGTATTTTCCATGCCACACTGTCACTTCCGCTCAAGTCAGCATTCAGTGTAATTACCCCATCAACACTTCAAGCGATTGACTATTCACTTTATTGACTCAATGAGTAATTGCCAGTACTTAACTTATGCGTGTAACTAAGTTATGGTGCAGTAAACATTTGTATCTGTCAATTAGTGCGATATCGCTGTGCATAATCCGCAGACCCCACAGAATGTGCAAACCCGTTTTGCAGCCGTTCGACATTTTCGGCAGCTCAATCAGCGATCGTCGTTTAAGATTCAAGATTTAAGACTTTACTGTACGGCGTATCATTAGGAGCATGATTCGACGCTTTGGACTCGCACTTCGAATGCATTGCTATTAAGTCGAAAATATCCACCTAAGTGTGGGTTCCTCGGGCCTCTTTACTCACCCACCGGATATGGAACCAAGTGTGGTTTCAAGTGTATTTATACCCCAATTGCACCTGCACCCAACCACCCAGCACTGAGTCATCCGGAGGCTGAAAGGAGGATGGTCTTGGAGCCCAGACAATGAAAAGAGGCGCGACTCTGGGCGATTCTGCTAAATTTAGTGCTCCACATCTGAGTGCCACGCAGATCAGACGACCAGAAACGAGTTTCCCAAAAAAAAAAAAAGAGAGATAACAACGTGACTGGATGAGCGGACAAACCGTCGACTAAAATAATAAATATTGTAAACAAAATTATCCATGAAAAGTTTCCAGCGGCTGTGCATGATAAACAGTTTCGTTGACAATTTGCATTTGTTGCCGCTAATTGCGGTCTGTTTTTATGACCGACTGAATAATCCAGAGGCGTTATATATATAAAATATCAGCCAGATTTGCTGCAAATCGCGCGAGTTAATGGCCGGAATAATTCCGTAATAATTCCGCATTAATATTAAGAGATAGATATTCATGGGTGATAATTGGGAGAGCGCGCGCCAAACCAAACAAACCAGACGGCGAAGAATGTAAATATCCATGCATACACCCCGCCGATCCGAAGATCCACCAAGCCGACGATCCACCGACTTCTGGGAGAGACCTCCACCTCCACCTCGAAAATAGCGCTGTGTTCTGTTGCTTTTGTCGCATTTTAATTGAGCCAGCGGCGTGCGCTCCGTTTTGCCCGTTTGCACGGCCAAAGCAAAAAATCAAAAAAGCAAAAAAGAACAATAAAAAGTAAAAAACGCAAGAAAACAAAATACGCGACAGCTGCGAGCGGAAAGTAAACAAAATCAGCACGGGATGATCGGCCAGTCCGCCGTGGGGAAATCATTCACCGCCGTAATAGTACGCATACGCCGTGTGGCTTTTAATTGCGGCCAAAGTTTCGGGGGTGTGCCCCCTCGATTTGTTTACTCAATAATTCCCGAAGGGCTACTGTAGCATTCCACATCACTCATACGCCCCGTGGCCGCAATGAGAAAATAGCATTTCACTCTGCTCATAATAAGCTATAAATTCAGTGCTGGAGTGGTGCCTGGAATATAAAATATATGGTTTGGAAAAGCTTAGATCGTAAGAGAGAGAAGCCTGAACAGAATGGCAATGCGGGGGACACCTTCCTGGTGGAGCAGCATGCTCCTTCAGCCGGTCACCTGGCCCACTGACCTTGCTAGCCAGCACATTTTAGACTCTCCACTTGGTTGCACTAATTTCCAACCAGTTTGCCGGCTAGTTTTTTTGCCTTATTTTTGTTTAAGCCGAGCCAAGAGGGAAATGTCAAGAACCGCTGACCACAAACCGTAGACCGCTGACCACAAACACGACGCCCAACTCCACGTCGGAAGTGTCGTTCGGGGAAAGGCCCATCTTGGAGAGTCCAGGAAACGGCTGCAAACTGGTCGCGCGACTTGGAGGCCCAAGAGAGAGCAAACCTGTCACGATCCGCCGCTCTGCCGCTGATATCCGAGCAAATAGGCTGCTTTGTGGCCCACAAACCGATGGAATCGACCGGCAAGTGCTGGCTTCATCCAGTGACTCTCTCAGTCGCGAGTGAACAGCCGGCGTGCGGGGCTCAGCGCTTAGACCGATCCGATTTCGATTCCGATTCCGATTCCCATTCAGATTCCGATTCCGAGTCCGAGTGCGAATCCAAATCCGATTCCATATACACTCTCTCGCCATATACACTCTCCGCTGGCTATATAAAGTGCCAACGGGCCCGACTTCTGGCATTCATTGTTTGCTCGCAGGCCCATCGAGTTCGCGCGCCAGGACGAAGGATTGGTCCTTTCATCCAGCACTAACCTCTGGTTCCGAGTGCCAGTCGAAGACCCAAAGATCACCGTGTTTGTGTACCCTACTGTTTATCAAAGCAAAGTAAAATTAAAAGCCAAACAGCGCCAAATACAAACAACGATTTCGTTGGCGGCGAAGTAAACAAAACATCGCAAAACGTGCGCGCCAACAAAAAATTGAACTAAGGGAAAAATTCGCCATAAATTTTCCCGAGAACCGCCACACTCCCCGCCCCCTAGAAAACTGACCGCCGACGTAGAACAAAAGAAAGCGTTTTGCAATAAACAAAACCAGAAACCAGAAAGAAAAAACAAAACATGGAAGTGCAGAAGCTGCCGGATCAGTCGCTGCTCTCCAGCATGATGCTGGACTCCAGATGTGGGGTAAGTGTGGCTCCTGCCCAGCGGGCACCACCCAGGCACCACCTAGATCCCACCCACTCCTTTGGGGCCACCGAGGCGCTCTATAAATACCAGTGGGGATCCAATTATAGACCGGATTAATAGTGCTCTCGCTGCGAGTAAACACCACTCAAAGGCCAATGTTCCTGGCCATTCGAGGGGGCAAGGCAGCCAGTTCTGTAATTTGGCATGTGCGAATTTCGCAAATGCCTTCTGGATCGGTTTAATGGCCACTCGGCGAGTGCGATCGGCATTTATGGGGCATAAGTGAATGAAACGTGATTTTATGAGGTGCAACTCGAGAACTCCCCGTATTTATAGGGAAGACTTCTTCCAACCCAACTGACTAATAAATCACTTGAAACTATTTTAGACCAGCCTTAAGATAAGTGTGTCCCAAAATATTCCCAAGACAGCTGTGCAAACAAACTTGCAACCTTAAGTAGGCTCCATAAATAGCCCACCTGATCTCCTCTAGTAATAAATATAAGCAAAATGATATTCTGTGAATTTTGCTACCTAGTTTATATTATAGGCTGCTAGTTCCTACTCGTTTATAACTCACAAATGGCTGATCCTGTTCAGATGGCCATGTGCTATATGTTTTTGGAGCACCCTCAAGAACTGCGACCTTAGTTTCGCCTCCATGATTAATGGCTCCTGTCGCTGGCGAGCATGAAAACAACATTCGTGGAAAATGGAAGTGAAAATTGAAATGGAAATGCACGGCATCGTCATCCATGAGCTACGAAATATTCAAAACAAATTAAGCTGCCTTTCATCTAAGAGCCATAAATAATAATGTGTTCTATGCGCCGCCCCCATCTATCCCCCATCCCATACTCACCATCCACTATCCAAAGTATCTGAACGATTTGTTTGTGTGCCGTTTCGCAGCTGAACGACTTGTATCCGATTGCCCGGCTGACGCAGAAAATGGAGGACGCCCTGACCGTCTCTGGAAAGGCAGCCGCCGGCGCCGTCGACAAGGACTGCCCCTATACCATCGAACTGATCCAGCCCGAGGATGGGGAGGCGGTGATCGCCATGCTCAAGACCTTTTTCTTCAAGGTAAGTACCGATCCCGACTGCTGCCCATTGTATTGTAATCCGCTGGGGGTGCATATCGTGGAAGCCAATCAAGCCGAACACCTGGCTCAGAATTTATGACTTCCATTATACTTGCCAAATAATTCGAATCGAGAGGCAGCGCACAAAAGGTGAATTTGAATAATTTCCAACGAATTTCAATTAACTGCGCACTCGTCTTAATTAGGCTTTAATTCAGATCGAAGTTCGCACACTAAAGTTGAGTTAATTGCGCCTTTGCGTTGGGCCAATCCCTGGGAACTCCACCGGGAATGGCGATTTGGGGCAGGTGGAATCTTGTAGAGCACAGTATTCGGCTGTCGTGAGGTCTCTTGACGTGATCCATGTCAGGGCTAGCTTTCAGCTGGTCTCGCCTCACGACTCTTGGCGATCTGAATCTGAAACTGAGTCTGAAACTGAAACAGAATCTGTATTGGAATCCAATGTGCTCGGTTGATCTTGAGTGGATCAGGTTCCAGTTCGAGATCGGGCCGGCCAATGAGAAGGCTCCCTGCAAAGACCAATTGGGTACTCAAGACCTATATTTATACATACACTGTGCACTGCACATATAAAAAGCCACCGCTGATTAGTATGCATTAGTATGCATGCCACGCCCGCTGGCCACAGCCGCCCCCCGGCGGCGATGTCGATATGCAAATCGAGTTCTGTTCGCAATTCTCCAGCTGCCTCAATAAATTACTGGAAAATCTTAAGCCACGGCAATGCGTGCATAAATCACCTGAGTGCCTGATCAATTCCACGATCGTGTCGCGTAATAGCGCCGCCAATTTGTCCCGACCACAAGATCCCCTGATTGATGAGCCATTCCAACCGTTGGCATCTAATCCGCTTTCGTTTCCCTTTTTCCTACAGGATGAACCCCTGAACACGTTCCTGAACCTCGGAGAGTGCAAGGAGCTGGAGGAGTACTCCCTGAAGCCCCTGCCCGACAACTGCTCATACAAGGCGGTCAACAAGAAGGGCGAGATCATTGGTCTGTTCCTAAACGGACTGATGAGGCGTCCGGTAAGTGAACCTACTTAACGAATTCTAGCATCCTGCATAGCTAATTGTGCTCCTTCTATGAGTAGTCCGCCGATGATGTGCCCGAGAAGGCGGCCGACTCCTGCGATCATCCCAAATTCAAGAAGATCCTCTCGCTGATGGACCACGTGGAGGAGCAGTTCAACATCTTCGACGTGTACCCCGACGAGGAGCTCATCCTGGACGGCAAGATCCTGTCGGTGGACACCAACTACCGCGGCCTGGGCATCGCAGGCCGCCTGACGGAGAGGGCGTACGAGTACATGAGGGAGAACGGCATCAATGTGTACCACGTGCTCTGCTCCAGCCACTACTCCGCCCGGGTGATGGAGAAGCTGGGCTTCCACGAGGTGTACCGCATGCAGTTCGCCGACTACAAGCCAGAGGGAGAGGTGGTCTTCAAGCCGGCGGCTCCGCATGTGGGCATCCAGGTGATGGCCAAGGAAGTGCGTCCCGCGAAGGCGGTGCAGACGAAGCTGTAGACGAGCTGAGTTCGGATTTTGTACTATGTGATTCTTTAGTTTGTAGTGCGGTGGCGGGTTCCCGGTAGTGTATCCACGTTCGATTCAGAGTAGTGTAAACAAACAGTACAAGTTACGTATTTATCTAATTTAATTTGCCCGTTGCGACGGTAAACTTAAGTGTTTTTTGTGTTTAGAACGAGCTCAAAATAAAACATTGTCTTTATAACCAACTGGATAACAACTTAGCCCCTGGCGCGGCGGGAGTTCGACTTCCTGTTCTTGCTGGAGCGCTTGGCCTGGCTCCGTTTGGCCTGGGTCTTCTTGGCGTTCAGTTTCCGGTTGCTCCTGGTCTTAGAACTCTTGCTGGTGCTGCTGGTGGTGGTGGTGCCCACACGGATCTTTCTCACAATCGTGTACGTGAGGTTGCTGAGGTACACTTTCTTAGGCGTGTCTAACTCCGAGGAGCTGGAGTAAGTGGAGGAGGAGTTAGCCGAATTGGAATTTTCCAGGCAGCAGAGCACTAGGACCACGATGCACAGGGTGCCCATTTGAATAGTTGACTTCATGTTGGTAGTAGGATTGATTTGAATATGCTTCGATGGATGCGGCCGGAGTGCTTAAGTAGTCGCCCTGCTTGTTTGCACAGTTTGCAAATCGCCTATGAAGGCCGACGAAACTGTTTCATTTTGGCAAAACACTGTCGCGTTTGCTTTGCCTTGAACCAAAACAAAATATTCAAAAATAGCTATCTGCTTTCACGTTTAATTTGACCAAAGTTACTGGGGGGAAATGGGATTACTTAGCGGCAGACTGGTTGAAAGGACTCCGCGACATGCGGTCCACCATGCGACGCACTTGCTCCTCATTGCCGTACTTCTGGGCATCGGCCACAACGGCGGCGTGGTGGGAATTAGCCTCTGCTGAGATTTCGTCCTGTATCTGCCGACTCAGCTGAAAGGACGACCTGTAGGGAATGGTGGATTTTCAGTGGAATACGTAAGTGGCTTGGTTCATAATCATTCACCTGACGGAGGTGAAGCCAAAAAGTGCCCCGAAGATGCCAAGAGCCATCAGAACCACAGCCACTTGCCAGTTGGAGACCCTCTTGAGACCTCGGATGCCATAGTACGGTCCTGGATTGGGATCATAGTTGGGTCTCACGTCCCACGCCTGGCCGGGATTGACCGTCTCGCCCACGGGACTGCGATCCGAGCGCGGTGGCTGCCACAGCAGGCTGTCATCGTAGTCTCTTCTCCGCTGCGGCTTTATGAGTGTCTTGTACGCCTCGGAGATCTGCACAAACCGGGCTGTTCTCTCCGGACTCGCTGCATTGCTCTTAACATCTGGATGGTACTGCGGGAAATGCAGGGCTTAGGACGCTCCCTTGGAATCGTGGAGGTACCTACCAATTTGGAGAGCTGGACAAAGGCATTACGGACTTCTCGGCTGCTGCAATCATTGCGAATATTCAAAACTTCATAGTGCGTTTCCGGTTTTCTTGGTTTGTCGTGGGAAAAACTGCGCAATAGGCAAATATTTACATAACATAACAACTTTCCTAGACGTGAAGTCCTTACTTACGCACATATCCAGCTCGAGTGGGGAGGCACAGCCTCAGCATTGTGTGCGATATTAGTATTATTTGTGCTCTGTCGGGTAAAGCATAATTTTTAAGTAGTTTTCAAAATAAAATCAATCAAAACAAAAACAGCTGATTCGAGGGCTTTTGACCCCAAATACTCTGGCAACCCCAGCAGGCGGCCAGCGACGAAAAAGAGCTGGCAGCGCTGTCCGATGAAACAGCAACTCAACTGAACTATCGACAGCGGGCAGTGCTGCCAGACCGTTGGAGCGCTAGCAACAGAAATAACAAAAATTCATTTAATATTTCTTTAGCCACTTGACAGGGCAACCAGCATGAGTGCACAGGAAAAGGCCTTCGAACTGCAGCGCCAGGTGCGCCAGAACGCGCGCGAGTACGAGAGCTCCGTGAAGGACTTGTACTCCTGGGAGCAAGACATCAAAAACAAGGAGAAAGAACTCCAAAAGGCGCCGCATTCTGCCGCCAATAAGGTGAGCTTTAAATTCCCAGAAATTACCAAGTAAACCTAAAACTTTGAATGCAGGATCTGCCAGTGCGCAGCCATGTCAAGTCGGAGAAGTCGCGGAAGGACAGCCCCTCATCCTCGGCGGCCAGCTCACCCACGGAGAAACAGGACTTGCCAGTGGATCCTGTGGCCCAGCAGCACAAGAAGGCCAACGACATCAAGGATCGTGGTAACACCTATGTCAAGCAGGCGGAGTACGAAAAGGCCATCATTGCATACTCCACTGCCATTGCCGTCTATCCCCACGATCCCATATACCACATAAACAGGGCCCTGTGCTACCTAAAACAGGAGCGGTAGGATTGCTTAGAATGTTCTGGAAACTTCTTTACTACATCTTCTGTATCCTTGCAGCTTTGAGCTCTGCGTGGAGGACTGCGAGGCCGCCATTGCGCTAGACAAGCTGTGCGTGAAGGCTTACTACCGGCGAATGCAGGCCAACGAGTCCCTGGGCAACAACATGGAAGCCCTGAAGGATTGCACCACTGTGCTGGCCATCGAGCCCAAGAACATCGAGGCCAAGAAAAGCCTGGCCAGGATCAACGAACGTCTGCGCAAGATTGGTAACTATAATCCAACAATCGATCATTTACTATTAGATATTACCTAGTTAGACAATTTCATTAATTTTAATTATTTAGTAAGCTAGTTTTGAATTATCCTATATCCTCGTTTTCATTGGCTTTCTTACAGCCACCAAAAGTGGGCCAAACTTTACCCCCGATCGTCCTGGCATGATTGACATCTTGCCAATCGACAAGCCGGTTTATAAGCGCTCCAAGAAGGCAATGCGCCGTGTACCCGTTGTAGACGTGGTATCTCCTCGTGGTACTAGCGATGATAACAACAAACTACGCATTTCGGATGAGGACATAGACAAGATATTTAATAGTAATTGCGGCGCAATCGAGGAGGTGAAAAGACCAAGTCCACAGCCGACGCCAGACAAACCAAGTCCACCCAAAGCTGAGGCCATTGCTGCGACCTCCAACGAAACCAAGATTTCGAAGCAGTCTGCGGTCAAAGTAGCTCCAGTCATGGTAGCCCCCAAAGAGACACAGAAGAATACCAAGATTGTGCCTGAATCCGACAGCGAGACTAAGCCAAGTTCACCCAAAAAGGCGGCTGTCGAGGTCTCCAAGGTTCAGACTGCAGTTTCTCCACCAAAGACCACACAACAACGTAGCCCAGAAGTCAAGGCGCCAAATGTCACTGCCATGCAAACTGAAAAAATCGAACAAACATCGAGCAACAACGCAATGCCACCCAGTACAATAGAGGTAGGTTCGCTTAAAAACAAAACCATGCTCTTATTAAAACATATCTTTATGATTTAGCGCTCCTTACCGCCTGCACCCACGGGCACCGCACAGTTCCATGTCACCTGGAAGGAGCTGAGTGGTCCGCAGAAATACCAATACTTAAAGTCCATTGAAGTGCCGAATCTGTGTAAGATCCTGGGAGCAGGCTTCGATTCGGACACGTTCGCGGACCTGCTGCGCACCATTCACGACTACTATGTACCAAATAAGGAGCCAACCACGGCGGCTGTGCTGCTGGAGGTCAGCAAAAATGACGAGTTCACCATTCTGGCCATGCTCATGTCCGCAGAGGAGAAGAAAAGTAGGTGGCAAAACGTAATTCGCATAATTTGGTTTTAATTTCATGAATTTCCCCTTTTCATAGTGGTTTCGTCTATCTGCAACGCCATCAAGAACTGGCCGAACAAGAATCCAGCTGTGCTCGACAACCTCTTCAAGGAATACGGAGTAGCCTAAGCCATGGAATGTTTCAAGTTTAAATGTACTTATGTTGCTTCAAATTGTTAGCTCAAAAACCAACACTAAAATACAACGAGGATGTGTAGATAGGATCCCAATACGTTACGCAGAATGCGAAATGTGTTTATTTCAACGCTTGTTAGATACGCTAAGTTACGCTAGTTACACTCGCTGGGAATTTCTCAGTGTGACTCATGTTTTAGCCTAGTATAGCCGAAAATCCCATATGCAGAAGACCATTTGAGCAAACAAGCCGTTCTTGCCCGACCAGACCATGAATATTGAATAACCAATTGAGTAATACGAATTAGTGTAATTTACATAAATCAGCGCATTAATTCAATCTGCGAAGCCACCTAAAATGGGCCTGCCAGCAAGAACAACAACTCCATTAAGCGACGTTAAGTTGGAAGCGCTGATCAGTCGGTTTATCCGATCCGCGCACATATCATTACAGCGACACCAGTCGCAGGAGCACCAGAAGGGGCCCTCAACCAAGCAGGAGGGGTAAATCTCGGCGAGAGCCGCGGTCCGAGGCACCCGGGCGGCCCACTAATTGCGTGAGAGCTGCTGCACTAAGCACAGGGGCCGGGTTTTACTTAAGCCCATTGTGCCGCCGCTAGTTATAATTTAATTTACATTTTTCTTAACCAACGCGGGCTGCGATTTATCAATTTCTCGCCGCGAGAGAATCCGCGAGAGCGCTTCATCCAGGGTTGTCGCTCCATTTGGCGCCCGGATAGCTGCCAGTCGGGCTGGAGCCATTCGAGTGATGGACTGATGTGTACCCTGTTCTGGCTTTTGATTAGCTTGGCTTTCTGATTTGCTGCTCTCTCAATCAATCATCTCCAATCCAGATACCTATGCTGAACCGCTTTAACAAGCAACATCATTTTGATGTAAGTTAAATCTTTGTTTATATTTTCGATAAATCCCGCCCAGCTGCCGTTCCACGGAGCACGAAGCTCCGAAGCTGCAAGCTGCGATCTCCAAGCCGCGATCGCCAGGCGCAGTGGCAACCCCCGATTGAGCCGCGCTCCGAAGAGACCGATTCCACGAGTCCAAGCGAGCGAGGTGGAACGGGAATCGAGCGAGCTGGGGGCTATCGCTCATTCGAGATTTGCTGCCGAACCGACTTGGTGCAGTCGCTCCGCGGATCCGAGATCGCGGTTAATCGGGGGAATCGAAAGAGGCGGCTAGTTGGCGCGACTTTAGAGGCAGTGCATCGAGTATACGGAGCGTAAAACATCGACTATAACCGACAGCGACACAGTGAAGCCACAGCACAGATTCGTAAACAATCACAGTAACGGCGATTCGTGCGAGTGTAAGTGTAAGTGAGTGTGCCAATGTGTGTGCGACTAATTGGAAGGCGACTTTAGCTAATCCCCGCTAATCCACACCAATCGCAGTGATCAAATCTTTTGGCCAATGCATCTCATCCACTAAGCCAATAATCCACTAGCCAAGCTGGTGATTGAGTTCTGAGTGAAACATGTGCGAACGAAGAGTGATGAGTGTAGAGTGAAGTGGCGATTTCACTGCTGTGACAAGTGTTTGGGCAGCCACTGTGGCGTATACGTAACCCCGAATCTGGCCAAAATCGGTGCACCTATCCACACACATCTGTGTATCCGTACGGCGAGACAATGGGCCCAGCCTCCCACTGGAAATCAAATGGCAATCAGCCGTAGTTCCCCCCACGGTATTCGGTGTTCAATGTTCGGTGGAGTCAAATAAAAATAATGAAACAATAAGAATGCGGCAGAAACGGGTTTCATTCTGCATTATTTATCGCTTTTGTTTGCCGTCGCCAAGTGCACGTCTTCATTCCATTAGTTCGATCGTTATGCTCTCGGTAGCCGGAGATTACTCCGATCTGCGATCTCCGATCTGCGACTATATCTTTGGCTCAGCCAGTGCCAAGCACTCAAAAGCAGCCAAAACAGCCAAAAGCAGCAAAACACACGAGAAGATCGGCGAAATAAAGGCAAACAGCTAAAACGTGTCCCATAGCCCAAAAAGACGCTAGCAGCGAGCCATCGGGCCAAGACATAAAGTCAACCGGTTGGTTTGCTTTTCGAGCACCAGCCACAGTTACTGAAAACAGAAAAAAAATCAGAAAAAAAACAAAAAAATACAGAAATAAAACGGAAAAAACAGAAAATCAGAGAGCAGTATGTAAAATTCAGAAGAAAAAAGTCAAGTCGAGATACTTATAAATAACAATCTAGATGGCGAAGAAGGGGCTCTGGCTCTGACTCTGACTCTGAAAGCTGTTTAGCATAGTTTATTTTGGTGCTAATGGGCGGGGGAGGGGCCGAGATCCGGCTAACTGGAATCGAAGCCGCCGAAAAGCCGAAAAGATGCTAAATATGCGATCAATAACAAATAAGAAATAACAGAAATAACAAATGGAATATTCCATGCCATCCCGATCGGGCACCGACTTTCTTTTCGCCTCTCTCGCATCCGCCACATTTGCATTCCCAATGAAATCCTAAGCGCACTCCACATCCAGTTCACATTTGGGTTGGACCAGTGCCTTATCACTCCTTGAGTGACTCATGCCAAGTGACGCAGTTCCGTTCAGGGATTGAAACACATAGATACATAGATGGAAGTATGCTCTCGACCAGATCACTGCTCCCATATTTGAGCACTTGGTTAGGCAGTCGGTGCTAATTCCCTTTATTGCCGACGGACATCTTGATAAACTCATCTGGACGAGATTTTGGGCTGGGCGGCTGGCTGGTCAAATTGAAGTCATGGGTTCCAGATTTCGGCCATAGTAGAGCGGCGGTGTGCTGGCCATAATTGACTTGTTGGCCGAGTGAATCCCATGCCAATCCAGCGGCAATTAGCACAAAAACAACATACCAACAACGTACCAAATACAATTTATTCATATTTATGGCTCAATTTTACCGCCGCTTACGTGCAATCGTGTTTTTGAGTCGCCGCACGCCATTTGAGAGCACTATAGGTCGCTCGCAGATTTGCTTTATTTGTTTATTGAAATGCTAATAAAACGCTAAATGCGCCGGCATGATGAGATGGCCGATTCAGAGCCTCAGCAGCCTCAAGGATGAGTTTAGGCCACGATACAGTATACAGTCCAAAAGCCCAAGAAACCAAAAGCACCAACTTCCGACTCCGTCACAGAGGCGGCGAAGCACCAATCAATAGTCGGACAGCAGCTACAGGTTTCTTTGGATTTATTTTGTTTTCATTTCTGCTGGCATCTTCAAGTGAAACTCGAGTCACGATCGCGAGTCTGGTTTGAGTTTGAGTTTGGGTTTCGGTTTCGGTGGGGTTTATTTTTAGTTTGCCCTGCCGCCGACTAAATCAAATCACTTGAGCCATTCAGTTTATTGTTATAGGAGGAAGCGTTCTTTATCCGACGGGCAAACAGCCGCGGGACAAGTCTATCCGCACAAACATACATGAAAGCCAAGGCGTTAATTCAATCAAAATCATTGCGACAGCCAGCCATGACAAAGCGAAGGCAAAGTCCCGCCCGGTTCAGAAACCACTTTCGGTCATCGGATCGCACGAGCGAAGAGCTAAAATCGATCCAAGGCTGGCCCCAGACCATTACGAAACCCACAAGTAACCACATGTCACCACATGTCCCCTGAAGTCACCCGAACTCCTCGATTTCGGCCAACTAACGCAGATCCCTCGATATTGCGCATACGCCGCGTGTGCCGAAACACCTTTTGTAGCATACATTTTGGCTTATCTGCTCTGCAATGTGGCCGGGCATTCCAGCCACTTTACTCCGCAAACAACTGGGCTCTGTGTCACTCGGTGCATTCGCATCCACTGCAAATCGGCAGTCACGTGCTCCCTGCAAATTGGCAGACGCTCCACATCGGATGAGCATGAAATGATGATGAAGTCGTGGCGCTCGGTGGCGGATAAGCCCCCTCGCAGACGAGTTGCATCGAAATCGCAGTACTTATCTGGCACTGGTTTCTCTTTTTGCGTTGTTCTGATGCCAGACATCCCAGATATCAACTTGCAGTGTAAACATGTGCATATATTCTGCATCGCAGCAGTCGCATTTGCACGCGGACCTTGTGTTTCTGTGTACTTTCCGACTTGGGGGAGGATTTCTTTGGGTGTTCATGGTGATCTTGTGCCAATTTGCGACTTGAAATCATATAGCCACGTTCTAGAGCTGGAGCAGCCATCTTAAGTAAATTTCATTTTATTTTATTTCAGTTATGAATATGGGATCCCCTTCGGTATCTGTACTTCCCCCACCTTTCTTAGAATTTCGTTCTGTTGTTTCCTTGAACAAATTTTTGTTTAAAACTTGTCACTTCCTGTGGCAATAAAAAAGCATTAGCAAGGGAAACTTTTCGGCGAAATTCCTCAGCTTATCACCGGAAATGATATTTAAATTTCTAAATCATTTAATCCACATTTTTAACGAGATGAAGAAAGGAAAAGGGTTTTTTTTCTGAGCACTGAAATGCTAGATTTAAGCTGACTTTGCTCTACTTCGAGAATGCCAGATAACGTTAATCGTTTTGTACTCAAATCTTTAACATTTCAACATTTCCTTGATGTGCCCAGTTGGCACTTGAAACCCAACCATCACCGCCGGCAATTCATGGTCACATCTCCCTACTCTTTACAGACCCACCAGACGACCACCAGTCATGCTGTAGCCACCGGACAGGATGCTCTGAAGTGACTCGAATATGGACCTTGATTTCTTCGAACTCTGTAAGTAGAAAGCGCCAAAATCGACTGCCAAATCCATTCAATTACCACAAGTGTTTAAGTGTTTGTGCCCGAATCCAAATGGGGTCCTTGCAGTGGCCCCGCCGAAGGCTGGCCCGGCTCTCCTCGTCATTGACAGCCAAAGTGGATACTAGAAATAGATAAGTCGGGGCAGGGGTGCCTCTGGGCCCGCAGCTACTCTTGGCCAGAAAGGGCAACCCACTCTGGGTATCCACATTTATACCCGCCTTTGAGTTTCAAGACACCCATGTTTTGAGCTATGAAGTCGAACACTTAAAACTGCTTTCAATGAAAGTCGAGAACTTTGGCTCTTAAGGAATAAGCGAGAAGGGGATGCAGGATTATGAATATATTACCAAAGGCGAAATACCTAATTTCCAGCAAAAGCTATAAGCATCTGTTCAAAGTATAATTCAAGTATAAATTGATTTATTTTAAAGCTTGTTCATTCCAAACAAAGAGTATCCGAAATGAGCAAGTTATGGATCCAAAGCCAAGGGTTCTGCTCTCGTACACCCACCTACATAGGAGCAGGCGGACTGAGGCAATCAGGATATATGATAGCTGGAACCGTTTAATATATTCCCATACAATTCCGACTGCATGCCACTTGGGCGGCACACGAAAGGAGCAGGTTGTTTGATCAATAACCCGACTCCGGGGTACGGAAGCCCAAATATTTGCACTCCGGCTCTGAATCCGCAGGCCGCAGTCAGTGCCCAGATGTTTCCTGTCCATGTGCGACGTGTCGCGAGTGCCCACAGTGCCCAGTGACTAAGCAAATACAAGAGATAGCCCACAGCCCACCATTTTGGTAGATTGTGGAAGCAGTTTTTGCCAGAAACAGGAGCATTTGCGAAACTATTTAGCGCAGAACAATTGCGCAAACAGTAACTGCGATCCAGAGCCCTGAATGCGATGATCTGCTGCTGGAGTTTCGCCGATCCGAGGGCTCCCATTTTCATTGCGAGC
Organism: Drosophila teissieri; assembly: GCF_016746235.2. Lineage (NCBI taxonomy): Eukaryota > Metazoa > Arthropoda > Insecta > Diptera > Drosophilidae > Drosophila > Drosophila teissieri. Next base: position 22,666,893 of record NC_053030.1, read on the forward strand.
AATTAGGTTTCGTTTTCATCGGCTGTTGTTACCATGCCGATCCGCTGGCAGTGGACTCCATCGTTTGATTATTAGTTTTACGGCCCGTTTCGGGCATTTTCGCTGCTCAGCCAGTTGTGAAGAGTGCATCAACCGTATGCTCGCTCATACGTGCGTTAGATAATTGTTCCATCGGATGCAGCGGATCGCAGCAGCAGCAACTCAGCAGCAGCAGCAACATCAGCAACAGAAGCCCAAGCAGCAGAAGTCGAAGCCGAATTGGGAATCCCATGAGGTCTGCATGGATGCTGGCAGTTAGAGCCAGCTAACTTGGCCATCAGTGCGCGCCAAGCCGCCCAGTGGAGGCAAGCCGCGATTTGGAGTCCTGCAGACGCATCTATTAGCCATCATTAGCTATGGACTATCCCAAGAACCTGAGCGGTAACGCATAAGCATAGCATAATAAAGCGAGTCCCCCAACCGCAGCACCTGCATAAATTACACAATACAACTCACTTTCGGCACGTCAACAATCCGCTTGGCCAAGTATCGATCAAACACAGAGCGGGAATTTGAGGGCTTATCAGCGGCTGCTCCCCGTTTTCCAGTGCCCCGAATCCGCACCGAAAATGAATATTTTTTTGATTTAACTATAATTATCTGCGGACTGGTGGACTGGTGGACTGGTGGAGTGGCTGGTAGACGCCCCCTCAGAAACGTGCCACACTTAATTTCCCCATAATTGAAATGTTTTTCTGCCATTCTGATTTGCAGTCTGAGTAGCTCGCGATTCGCGGACTTTGCTCTACTTCGAAAGATAATAAAATATTGGATGTCAATATTTACCCATTTACTCCTTGCCCCCGCAGCACTGCATATAGAATTTGTATATTTCTCCGGAACGAAACTGGCTACGTGAGAGCCCAATGGCTCCCTACTCCAATAGTAGTAGGTTCCACGTAGTCTTGTAAAAGTAAACCACTATACCTACTACATCTGAGCTCTACATTCAGAACTATTCAGATTTCTTTAGTTTTCCAAGTAATTCCCAAGTAACACTGTGATACACTTTGAGAAATGTATACTGCTTTCTGAAGCAATCTCCTGAACTAATCAGCACGTTTTGCACGGTTGCAGCTCCCCAAGATCTGGATGACACGGATCTGGATCTGCTGGTGCAGGGGGCCTTCGCCGATGGCATCCAGCTAGGGCACAATGGCCACCTGTCTGCCTCCGGAGGATTACACTCCCACATGGAGTCGCCGCACACGCCGCCCATGAACGGCTTAGATGCCCACCTGAGCAACACCGGCCGCGTGGGCAGCACGCCCGTGGCGGCGCAGACCCAGAGCCACGTGCATCCGCAGCTGCCGGAGAGTCCGCCGGACTCGCAGCCCGCCTACAGTCCGCTGGGCGAGGCCCACGGAATGGCCATGCCGCTCCAGCGGGAGCTGATCTACCCGGGCCTGGCGCCCATGCAGCACCAGGCCAGCATGCTGCAGACGGATCTGGGCCAGTACGCCTCTCCGCCGCAGCAGCAACACCACTTTGCGGCTCCGCAGGCCGATGTGCGGATCAAGCACGAGTCCGAGCTCATCATAAACCCGAGCAACTTGCTCGGCCACCAGCAACAGCAGCAGCAGCAGATGCAGCAGCAGCAACAGCAGCAGCAACAGCAGCTGAACGAGCAGATGTTCAACCCACACCAGCAGCACCAGGACGGGATCCTCCAGGACCAGATGCTCTACTACGACAACGGAGCCGGGGCGGGGATGTACGCGTCCGGCAGCTACCAGAACCTGTCCACCTGCACCCTGACCTCCGCCCTGGGGCTGGGGGATCGCGTCCAGGTGATCGGCACCAGCCAGTTGTCCCTGAACCGCGTGTCCGCTCCCTCGACGCCCGTGCACTCCTTGTCGCGCAAGCGCAAGATGTCCACGCAGCTGGATTGCCCGGAGTTTGCCAGTGCTCCCAAGGTGGATGCGGGCCTGCAGATGAGTCCCCTGCGCTCCTCCCACCACTCGCTGGCCACGCCCACGCCGGCGCCCTCCCACTGCTCCGCCTCCGTCTCGCCAGCCCTGTCCGCCGTGAACTCCCAGGCGGACAACAGCCTGGACGGACAGCCGGGCGGCGTGCCCACAGGTTCCGGTTCGGGTTCGGGATCCGGCAGCGAGGCGGGCGATCCGGCGGGGGGCCAGTGCATCCGGTTCAATGGCTTCCAGCCGGAGAACTGGCACAAGCTGTTCGACCAGAGCCTCCAGGAGCTGTCTGTGATCTACTACCGCGTGGACGCGGACAAGGGCTTCAACTTCAGCGTCTCGGACGACGCGTACGTGTGCCAGAAGAAGAACCACTTCCAGGTTACTTGCCATGCGCGCCTCCAGGGCGATGCCAAATTCGTGAAGACACCGTCCGGCTTCGAGAAAATCAAATCCTTCCACTTGCATTTCTACGGCGTCAAGTTCGAGGCGCCCAACCAGACGATCCGCGTGGAGCAGAGCCAGTCGGATCGCTCCAAGAAGGCCTTCCATCCCGTTCCGTGAGTACATATAATATAGTAGCTATATATATCTGTATTTATCATATAACAACTCCTTCCACAGCATCGATCTCCAGAAGCACATCGTCAGCAAGATCACCGTGGGGCGCCTGCACTTCTCGGAGACGACGAACAACAACATGCGCAAGAAGGGTCGTCCCAATCCGGAGCAGCGCTTCTTCCAGCTGGTGGTGGGTCTGCATGTGCACACGATCTCCGGTAACTTCCCGGTGGTGAGTCACGGCAGCGAGAAGATCATCGTGCGTGCCTCCAATCCGGGTCAGTTCGAGTCCGACGTGGATCTGTGCTGGCAGCGAGGCCTGACCCCGGAGTCCGTCTTCCACACGGGCCGCGTGGGCATCAACACGGATCGGCCGGACGAGAGCCTGGTGGTCCACGGAAACCTCAAGGTGTCCGGCCACATTGTCCAGCCGAGCGACAGTCGCGCCAAGCAGGAGATCGGCGAGCTGGACACCTCCGTGCAGCTGCGCAACCTGCAGAAGATCCGGATAGTGCGCTACCGCTACATGCCGGAGTTCGCCGTGCACTCGGGTCTCCGGCGGGAGAGCGACACCCGGGAGATCGAGGACACCGGCGTGATTGCGCAGGAGGTGCGCGAGGTCATTCCGGACGCGGTGCAAGAGGCTGGCAGCGTGGTGCTGCCCAACGGAAACGTGATTGAGAAATTCCTGCTGGTCAACAAGGTGGGACACCATCCCCAATGCCTTTAATTCCCTACTAACCTTCGAACCCTTCTCAAGGACCGCATCCTGATGGAGAACATCGGAGCCGTGAAGGAGCTGTGCAAGGTGACCTGCTCGCTGGAGACGCGCATCGAGCACCTGGAGCGTGCCAACATCGGCCAAAACAGCCAGCAACTGCGTGCCAAGGATCTGCTGGAGCCGCGCTGCATCCTGCCGGAGCGAGCAGCCATCACGTCCTACGGCAGTCGGCGCGACGGCTACGAGGTCTGCTCCAGCCGCTCCCTGCAGATCGTCATCTTCCTGCTGATCATCGTAATGGCAGCCTGGTAAGTTGCAACTCGGAGCAACATCCTGCCGGGGAAGCATAGAAAATAACCACCTTTTCCACATCCTGCAGCCTCGCGGCGGTGTCCACTCTGTACTTCGTGGAGCACAACAAGCAGCAGCAGGCGGACGGCTTCTTTGGCGCGGGCATGTTCCGCCAGGAGGCGGGTCCAACGCACCTGAGCGACGAGGAGCGCCACTACTTCCACAACCTGCACACGCTCTTCAAGAACAAGACGCACGGACCCTGGCCCATTCGACAGATGTACGCCACCAGCACCTCGCGTCCGCCCGGATCCCGCCCAGCCGAGGAGGAGGCGGAGGATCTGGCTGCGGTGCTGACCAAGCCACAGGTGTCCTCTGGCCAGCAGCAGCAGCAGAGTCTCAAGCACGGGGTCATCACGACGACGGCACCGCGATTCAGCAACAAGACCATCAGCAGCAAAAAGGGCAAGTGGCCGCCCACCCAGGAGGTGCTGCGTCAGGCGGCGGGTCAGAAGCTGCACCTACCTCAGCCGGTACATGTGGTTCCTGCTGCTCCAGCGAAGGCTCCTCCAGCTGCCCTGAACGACACAGTGGCCTCCACGGAGAAGCCGCCCCAGGCCATTCCGCTGCCTCAGGACTTTGAGAATAACTCCATCGACATCGATGCCCAGCAGAAGCAGTCCCAGCTGAAGCTGCACGAGCACATCGTGGTAGTGGGCACCATCGCCAGTCCCGCCTCCGATGCCTATGATTCCAATTCTCCTTCCGCCGCCGCACATCCCATTCGCAAATTCAATCCTGGAACCGTCTACACCCACGTCTACAAGACGGTATCGCCCCCAACGGCCAATCTGGCACTGACCACCAACAAGGTGAGCACCGAGTCCGCCCAGAGTCCACTAGCCCAAGCTCTGGACGTGCCGCCACCGGCTCTTCCCGTGAGAAACAGCAGCGACAATCCCGATGCCCTGGACCTGCAGAACCTGAGCAACACCAACGAGTCAGTGGACAACCCCATCACCCAGGTGTTCGGATTCGAATACCAGGAGGCGGGCTTGCGGGAATCCAATCTGGGCCGGCGGTCTGCCAGTCAGCGGAGTCTGGAATGGATCAGGCAGAAGGCCATCAAGACGGCCATCTTCGGGCAGCCGGCGGAGTGCAATGGGGATGAGTCGGTTAGCGACAATTGTCAGGTAAGCCTTAGCTGGAATGATGCACATCAAGTGGCTATAACATGCTCTCCTCTCCAGTCCGTCTGCTTTGAGGAACTGCCGCCAACTCAGCCTCAGCCAGACAACGTGGATGCTAATGTGAAGGAGCAGCACGTGGAGGACGATCTGCAGTCGGCGGAGGAGCAGGAACACGATCCGGACATCGTAGAAACCCAACCCGCTGCCTTGATAGGCAATGAGACCTCCGCCGTTCTGGAGGCCCAGCCGGGATTCCTGGGCAAGAGCTCACACAGCACCGACGCCCTGACCAAGAAGTTTCCCCAGCAGACGGAAACGGTGGCAGCAGACCGAGCCAAGGACGATCCCGTCTACCGCCTGGTGCAGTCCGCCTCTGGGCAGGATCAGGCGCCCAAGCCCGACGAGTCCGTGCTGCCGCCCTTCCAGCTGGACTGCTGGAGTGTGTCCAGTTGCGTCCTGGCGGCCCAGTACAACCACACCATTGACGTGGAGCAGTTCTGTCCCACCCTGGGCAGTTACCTCAATGTCAGCTATGTGGTTCCGGTCTCGCGATATCTGCAGGCCAGTAGTCTGGAGCTCCATCTGAGGTTAGTTGAGGATTCTTTAAGAGAAGTATCTGAATTTGCTAAGATAGTATCTCAAAGATACAGTTACTACTCTCCATCACAAGTACAAGGAGTGTTAATGAATCCTTCACAATCATATCTTAAAAACACCTTCTATATCCAACAGCTCCAACAAGCCGCTGCAGTGGTCCATCTGCGTCGATGAGGATCAGGCCAAGCCGAGTGCCAACGCCCAGCTGAACGAGGACGATGAGCCCGAGTCCACCAGCGGAGTGAAGATCCTCAAGCAGCAGGGCAAGAACAAACTGAGCCTGGCCCTGGATCTTCCCGCCCGTGGCTACTTCCTACGGGAGTTCATGCTCCGCGCCAGCCACGACCTAGAGCAGGTGGGTTATCCGGGCTCATTCCCGCAAAATCCAGCGACTCTAGCCATCTTTTTTTTGCAGCAAAAACTGTGCGACGACAACGCTCACCTGGCAAACCCCATACTCCAGTACAACTTTAGGATCGTAAGAGAATGTGATTAGTATACAGCTTAATTTATGGCACGGACCGAATCTGAACTCCAAAGTATGTGGTGTGCTGCATGTTTCGATGTTGCGGATGTGTCCTGGCACCCAACGCGGAAAAATCGTTTGAATTAGGAAAATTCAAAAATTAAATAATCAAAAACTGTTGATCAGCGAGCGGAAGTTGAAAATGAATACATTTATACGTATAGAAAACAAATCATCAATAAATGCAAAACAATTATCGACCATTTAAATAAAATATGTAGAGAAATCTTTTAAGACCGTCTTTTAATACGATTCCTACTAGTCCTGTAAAACATTCCTAGGAATCCAAAACTTATATTTTCGAAAGTCAATACAAGATACTATTATTAAGCTCATAAACCATTTTATAGAGAACACAGAAACATATGTACGTGATAATAATGCACTTTACTATTAAACAAAAGGGAAACTTAACATATAACCGACCGGCGATTCTCTAAACGGCGAACGGCTGGTCCTTGCCATCCTCGTGGTACTTGATGTATGTTTCCCCGTGGGTAAAGTCCTTGGTTCCCTCCAGGCGACCACGGGGCGGGGCCTTCTCGTAGTCGAAGGCCTTCTCGGACTTGCCGAACAGCTGGTTGGCCATCTCGATGTCCTCGCGGTACTTGCCCACGACCACCTTCTTTCCAGTGAGTGGGTCCGTTATGTCACCCAGCGGATAGACCACTTTTTCCACGTTGTGCGTGATGAGGCGGGTGAGGCGCTCGGGGAGTTCCCGTATCAGGACCACGTCCCCGGTCTTGCACACCTTCTGCGGATCGTGGGCGAAGAAGAACTCGTCCTTTTTGAAGTACTGCGAGTAAAGTAGATGAAAGTATATGAAATCTCCTGAGGCGAGAATTATGTATGTTTTGCTGACCATATTCAGGTTCTTGTCCAGCTCCATGCGGCGAATGCGGATCTTGGAGGCATTCTGCTTGATGCAGGGCATGCACTGGCCCATTAGAAGGAGTCCTCGCCTCGACATTACGCTACAAGACTTTAATTTAAAAGTTTAGAAAAATAAACAACCGGTTGAAAGCGACAGCTGGTCGATCACTCGCGATAGTATCGATATCAATATTTGGGTTGAAAATATAAGTTCTTCTTCTTATGCAGCTGTTTTAGATTTCAAAATTCCCGCCAATTGCAATCAGCATGCAAGTCCCGTTAGAAAGTAGGGAAGGTTGACTTTTCATAATGATAAGCAAGTGGATCCTTGGACAAAACTTTTGCACTTTATTATTAACAAATTAGGAGCTATGAACAACTTAATTTCTAAATGAAATGCTAGTAAGAACGAACTAACCAATAATTAAAAACGCTTACTCTAAACTAATATGCATTCAAATTTATTTTATTTTCAAATAATACAAATTGTTAATTAAAAATGTATTTAACAGATTGACTCACGAAGACATATCGCAAGGTTCCCACGATATCGATATCTGCATGCAATGCAGTGCTGCGCAAAGCTATCGTCGCACTTATCGATAGACCGCGCGCTCCACGTGTTTTTCGTTCATTTTCTCGCAGCGCGCAACACGTGCGGAGGTTTCTCTCCGTCTATTAGTGCATTTAGCAGAAAACGTAGATAAAATGGCCGACGTGGGTAAGTCTCAAAAGTGATAAATTAAAAGAGGCCCCAATTAAACGGATAATGCGCCCACAGAAGTACGCAAGGAGAAGAAAAAGAAGAAGATCAAGGAGGAGCCCTTGGACGGCGATGACATTGGCACGCTGCAGAAGCAGGGCAACTTCCAGATCAAGCCCTCCTCCAAGATCGCCGAGCTGGACACCTCGCAATGGCCGCTGCTCCTGAAGAACTTCGACAAGCTGAACATCCGTTCCAACCACTACACTCCGCTGGCTCACGGATCGTCGCCCCTGAACCGCGACATCAAGGAGTACATGAAGACGGGCTTCATCAACCTGGACAAGCCCTCCAACCCCAGCTCTCACGAGGTGGTGGCCTGGATCAAGAAGATCCTCAAGGTGGAAAAGACGGGCCACTCCGGCACTCTGGATCCCAAAGTCACGGGTAAGTAAAGCGCGTGTTCGCCTCCCCCCGTACAAACCTAACCTCACTGTGTGCCGCGTGTTTTTTTTTTCTGGCAGGTTGCCTGATTGTCTGCATCGACAGGGCCACCCGACTGGTAAAGTCCCAGCAGAGCGCCGGTAAGGAGTACGTGGCCATCTTCAAGCTGCACGGAGCCGTGGAGTCGGTGGCCAAGGTGCGTCAGGGTCTGGAGAAGCTGCGCGGTGCCCTCTTCCAGCGACCTCCGCTCATCTCCGCCGTAAAGCGTCAGTTGCGCGTTCGTACTGTCTATGACAGCAAGCTGTTGGACTACGATGAAAGCCGCAATATGGGTAAGTCAGAAATTTCGTTTGTCTACTTTCGTCCAGAGCTGGTGCGTCGCTGCTGGATTCGTTTATCCTGCAGAGGTTCAGCCCGCTCAAGCCAGTGAAACACCAGTATTTGCCTAACTACGCAAATGCACAACGTAATTGTTAAAACCTCGTCTTTTTCTCTCCTCCAATTCTGCCTACTCACGTGCTCAGGTGTTTTTTGGGTTAGTTGTGAGGCCGGTTCCTATATCCGTACCATGTGCGTGCATTTGGGTCTCGTACTGGGTGTCGGTGGCCAGATGTTGGAGCTCCGTCGTGTCCGCTCGGGCATTCAGTCTGAGCGCGATGGCATGGTGACCATGCACGATGTTTTGGACGCCATGTGGCTGTACGAAAACCACAAGGACGAGTCTATGCTGCGACGTGTGATCAAGCCGCTCGAAGGTCTGCTGGTCAACCACAAGCGCATCATTATGAAGGACAGCTCGGTAAGTTTGGGAACTGGGTTTTTACGAACTACCCCATGATATTAAGCCGGCAGGTGCTTGCAAACCCCACGGGCACCTGTGACTATGATTGGGAACAACAAAGCTGCTGATGTGTGTATGTTGGGCAGCGCTGTTATCCTGCGCGCTTGACAAAGAATATTCGGTCGACATTTCCTCCGGCAAAACCCCCTTATGATGTCAACTAACAGCCACTTCTTTCTCCAGGTCAACGCCGTTTGCTATGGTGCCAAGATTACATTGCCAGGTGTCCTGCGCTACGAGGACGGCATCGAGATCGATCAGGAGATCGTCATTTGCACCACCAAGGGTGAGGCCATTTGCCTGGCCATCGCCCTCATGACCACAGCCACCATGGCCTCCTGTGACCATGGTGTGGTGGCCAAGATCAAGCGAGTGATCATGGAGCGCGACACATACCCACGCAAGTGGGGATTGGGCCCAAAGGCGTCGGCCAAGAAGGCGCTCATTGCCGCCGGCAAGCTAGACAAGTTCGGAAGGCCCAATGAAAACACACCGAAGGAGTGGCTGACTGGTTATGTCGACTACAATGCCAAGAAGGCAGCAGCTCAAGAAGTTACCCCCTCGAATGGCTCCAGTGAACCCAGCAAAGTATGTTTTTGAAATTGATTTCATTCCGCTGCTAGTTACTAACTAAATGTGTTTCTACAGCGCAAGTTAAGCACCTCCAGCGTTGAGGAAACTGCGGCGGTCGCGGGATCCGACGAGACTCCTTCCAAGGACAAAAAGAAGAAGAAGAAGAAGCACAAGGGCGATGAGGAGGCCCCAGAAGCTGCTGAGGAGGAGGCAGAGCCAGTAGAGAAGGAGAAGAAAAAGAAGAAGAAGAAGGACAAGGATAGGGAGAAAGACGAAGCTCAGGAATAGAAATCTATAGTTTCTGTAGGATTAGGTTTTAAAGAGAACTCTACGCTTTTTTGTAGAGCCACCTACCAATTGCTAGCTGTTAGGTTTAAGGAGTGTTTTTATGTGTAGAAGTGCATACAAATTACAAATGCATTTAAGTGACATTCGCAATGCAATAAATTGTATATTTTATTGTGGAACTCTTTTGCTAGTTTTTTAAGGACTCAGCTTTTCTTTAGGTTTTTCAGTTAGAAAGGCAGGGCTCTGCAGACTAAAGGTGAGTTTCATATTACATATTTGAGTGCCTTCAAGTGTGGCTTTCCTTTTCGTTATCTGATGAGCATTAACTTTCGCCCCTATCTGAAATTGAAACTTCTCATGTTGAATGCGAGATTGGTCTTACTGAAAATAACGCAAAATAGGAAAGCTCATTTGAGTTGCTTGATTATCTGCTAACCTCTTATTAACTAAATTGTTGTTTCCATTTCTTGTAGCTTGGAATTCTGCTCAAAGGACAAAGTGGAGTGACAGTGAGCATAAGGTAAATCTCAATTTGATTACCTTTTTTTACATTGTAATAGTTCTGATGAGCATTAACTTTCGCCCCTATCTGAAATTGAAACTTCTCTTGTTGAATGCGAGATTGGTCTTACTGAAAAACTAAAAACTATAAAAACGTTGGCTATCTTCGTCTGAATCCAATATAATTCAAATCCAACATCTATTTACAGATCAGCGGGACAAAATCAATAAACGTGCTTCGAATAAACATAGGAATTAAGGTAAGACCACATTCATTTAAAATTTACTAATTCTTATGATGAGCATTAACTTTCGCCCCTATCTGAAATTGAAACTTCTCCTGTTGAATGCGAGATTGGTCTTACTGAAAAAAAAAATTCGCTTAAAAACAACGAAAATTTGTTTGCACGTACTTTAACCCAATTATTTTTATTCTCTTTACAGACTGGTTACATGTGATGCCATATATATGGGACTGCTTTTTCAATAAAAGAGGTAAATATTAAATTACTAAATGTTACTAAAGAGTTTTTTAAATGATGAGCATTAACTTTCGCCCCTATCTGAAATTGAAACTTCTCCTGTTGAATGCGAGATTGGTCTTACTGAAATGCCTCACATGTAAAAACAAGCCTCAATTTTTTCAATTGCATTTCTAAATAAGGGTTACTATCTATTTTCAGATGGGTTCATCAAGAGATTTATTGAAAAAAATTGAATACCACAGGAATCTATAAAGGTAAATATACTTAAAACGAACTATTTTTTTTTTACGAGAATCTTTCGTTCTGTTACAAAACCTTTAAATCTTACCTGATGTAAAAAAAAAACTGAAATATGTGGCATGATTTTCACATTAACCGCAACAAATCCTACTCCAATAGGTCCTACTGACAATTCTCACAAAACTAATGCACTTGCCCAATATAATAACAACCTTGCCTAACAATTGACTCTCGTTTGCCTTTTCAGTTCGCATGGCATGTTGTTGAGACAACAAGGTAAATAAAAAAGCTCATTTGAAAAGTTTCTAGTGAAAATGATGAAAAGAAAAAAATGAATTATGTGGCATGATTTTCACATTAACCGCAACAAATCCTACTCCAATAGGTCCTACTGAATGTTTTCACAAGAAACTAAATGTGTGATTTAACCAGACTTTATTCTAAATGAAGTATTTCTTCTAATTGCAGTTGTGCTTTTGGCGACTTTCCACCGACCTTGCTACAATTTAATTCCCTTGCATGCACTTTTTCAGGTACAGCACTGCCCAAAACATCATATTGTTAGAATCCTTCGAAAATCAAATAAAAGAAACAAAAGCACGTGACTTCTTTTTAATTGGACTAGGTCATGCGTGCTCATAACCTAAAACACAGCTGAAATCTTTGGCCTGCTTGTTTTGGGCGGGCAATCGTGGGTCAGGGGTGCGAAAAAGCGCGCAAGAAGAAGAGTGACGACGGTCGGATGAAGAACTTAACCACCGATTTGTGTGTGTGAAAAATCAAGCTACAATATCGATCTTCGTGTCGTATGGCAATGTTTGATTGTGGTCGGCCTGCTCAGATGTATAAACACGTTTTTCGCGGACCCGAAAATATCAGCTTGAGTTTTTTCCTACCTAAGCAGCTCTGCGTTCCATTCCGACATCCCCTGCCGCGCTGCCTATCGGACGCCATGTTGGAGTTATCGCAGTGTGTTTGTCTGTCACTATTTGTGTGTGTATTCGCCTATGCTTTTTTCCGTCGCGTTGTCAACGAGAGCAGCAGGTTAATTGTGAAAATAATTTCAAACTTTGGGGCGCAGTTGCGGATTTCCAATTGCCGGCGAACCAACAGACTCCAATTCGTGGCTCTCAGTGCAGGTAAGTGGTCCCCAAAAGCTGCTACATTGCAATGCAGCAGGACATTTGCCGGTGAGCGAGAATTGTGCGGAGTGTAGAGGGTGCTTTTGAGTAACGCATGCGATCGTGTGCGTTTGTATCCATTGCGCCGCCATGTTGGATTTTCACTTTGAGGTTATTGATTAGTTTTCAGCAAGAACGGGACTTGGTTTTAAAATAACCGTTTAGTGTGCAGAATTAATCAAGTACACTCAATTATTAGGAAACCCATGCCAAAGTTATTATATTTCTGGGGGTGAATAGTTAAAGTGGTCTAGGCGATTTTAACTTAAGCAACGTCGCAGGTAGAATATCGCTGCTGTTCAAAAAGCAGGATGTACTGTACATCGTTCTTGTTTTGAAATGATTTGCATTGGTATTCGTTTCAGTTATTTTAGTTTCATTTGCATCTAGTAGTTATCAAAAACCTATAGAATTAGTGTTGGGAAAAAACAGTTTTACATAAAATAGTTGTCTTTTTACTCACCCTCTGCAGCACGTTTCGAATCTATACGCATACATAGCACCAGGTATAACCCATTATCAGGTAGCCAAATCTAAATAGTGTTGAGTGCTGTAAAATCAGGACATTTTCCGAAGTTCTCGCCTTCTTTTTCCAACATATTCGCGTAACCCATTTATCGGTAATCGGAAGACGCACGTGCGCCACCCCCTCTCCGTACCAATCTTGCTGAAGCAACAACAACAGCCGCTAGTCCATGCCGTTCGTTCCCGCGAAATGTCTGAAAGTAAACAGTGGCCAGGGCTCACACACGGACCCACACACACACACACTCGCAAGCACGCATGTCGAGGTGACGCTGAGTCGGAATCGGGATTATTTTGTGATCTGATCGCAGTGCATTGCGTTCTTGTGTGTGGCTGGCGAGCTTCATGGCAACTGGAAGATGAATCCGTCGTGACACTTACAAGTAGCTCGCAGTCTGAAAAAGTGCGGAAATCAAAGCCAACATGTTTTGATGCTGCTCTTCGCATCGCAACGCATCTGGTTTTTGTTTGTGTGGGGGTGCGGCAAAAGGCGCTAAGCCAACAACAACAATCGTGAACACACCGTTTCTGTGATAGAAAGTCCGTTTGCAAAAAGTGCGTAACAAATAGAAATAAAAAGTAATTTAGCCATGTATTTTACTGCCAAAAGCAACCTGTAAAATTGAATTCAGTTGCATATAAAGCACACTTAACCCGTGTGTGTATCTGCTGCTTTTTCGCCAAACTGCCCCACAATTTGCAGACACAAAATTAGTTTTTTACTCCTAGAATAAAAACCCCACAGATCGTTATAAGAAAATATATGTTTTTTTTGTGGAAAATTGCCATAGATTTTTAGTGTTGTATGGCAGAGATCACTATTTTCCGGCCAGTGTTGGTAAACCCGTAGTAATCAATAGTGCAGTTAGCACTGCAAATCATCCTGGCTTTTGAGGTTACAGTTTTGACAACCCGCATTAATGACTTACTCCGGTTTCCCCACAGCATGACTTACGAACTGCCCCCCATCATATTGAAAGGCAAAGAACTGATAAAATACCGGCACCTCAAGCGAAAGTATCCCGTGTCCAAGGGCTTCCTGCAGAGCAACTGGTGGAACGTCGAGAGGTTCATAGTGTACGCCCTCAGTCCCCGCTGTGTCATCAGAAGCTATGCGTGGCGCCGACGGCGCACCCACCGCGTCCGCATCATCCGGCGAGTCCGCATCCTGCTCTTCGATCCGCGTCTCAAGCGGATGATCAAACGCCGCCTGCAGAACGTGCGCCAGTGGTCCAGGAGCCTAGTTGGTTACTACAAGAAGATGGGCAGAATCGTAGAGCATGAAGAGACGGAGGTGTACCGCGTGGCAGAACCTCTGGGAGCCGAGGAGCTGTCCAAGCAGATGAAGCAGCAGCTGGAGCTGCTCAAAACGGGCAAGAGAAGTCTGTCGCTCATTGAAGAAACAACTGCCATTGTGGAGGTGCCGCCTAAGAAGCCTAAGCAGATGCCCGATATCACCGAGGAAGCCAGGGTCATTAATGATAGCGATGATCGCCTGGATGCAGCGCCCTTCAAGGAGGCTTCCGAAAGGACACCCACAAAGTCGCCCGCGCAATTCGCCGCCTCCGAGGATATGCCCACCCCGGCCACGCCCAGCAAGGAGCAAAGTGGCCAGACCAGCACTTGCTCCAGTGCCGAGAAGACAGACAAAGCGGAAAAGGCCGGCGGCGGCAGTAAGTTCCTGGACATGCTCATCAGCAAGGTGCGTGTAAAGAACTTTGCGCGGGAGGACAACATGCCCACTGAACCCAGTGCGGTCACATTTTGCACATCCGAGGACGAGGGTAGCGAAGACTTCGTGGGCTTCGACGAGAGCGTTCATCAGCCGGGCATGCTGCTCACGCCGCTGGTGCCGAACAAATGCAAGACCACGGAGGGTAACTCCGCCTTTGTCAGCGAGTCCCTGGACGCCTACATGCGGGAGCATCATATCAATGACTCGGACTCGCAGCAGGACGACAAGGACAAGTTGCTCGAGCCCATGGGACACGATGGTCAGGTCACTTCGCACAGCATGCCGCCACCGATGGACATGCCAGCCGTTCCAGAGGCACTGCAGCGTCTGAGAACGGTGGCGGAGAGGCGGCAGTACTTGCAGCGTTGCAAGAACCACAAGATGGGAATCATCAACAACGAAGCCAATGTATACAGAGAGCTGCAGCGGAAGCAGCGCCAGCGAAAGGTGAAAATCGGTGCCATGCAAGCGCTTCAGGCTTCCGACTCCCAAATGCCATTCACCCGCCAAGGTTGGCAGGCGGCCAGTTATGTGGCCACCGAGCACTCCAACTACTACTATCAGGTGAGTTTTTGAAGGACACTTTTATTTGGTCTTTTATCAATCAATTCCATATTTTCCAGGTAATACAAGTGGATGGGGAGATGGTGCGCCTGCCAGGCGCCCAGGGCAATAATTTAAAGCGCGAGAAATCTCCTTACTTAAGCAGACTCAGTCGCAAGGAAGAGGAGAAACTGAAGTGCAGCAGCCAGTGCTTGGATGCCCGCATTCTTCAGGAACTGAAAGTGATTCCCACAAGAGTGAGCCCACCAAGGAACCCCAAGATCCTCAACCAGTATCCGCTGCCCGCCATCTTCCGCCCCTGCCCCTTATCCAAGAAACCGCTGCAGAGGCCGCTGGACGATGACACGGCCGCGTTGCTTCTCGCTGGGGGCAGCATGGCCGTGGTGAGCATGCCAAATGTGCAGCTTGATGTGATGCCGCAGCTGGGCCGACCACTGGACGAAATCGCCAAGCGGTATCTGCAGCACATACTGCCCCATCACGACATAACGCGGGAGTGGGCCGAGTTTAGTGTATCTACGC
Source organism: Drosophila teissieri (assembly GCF_016746235.2). Lineage (NCBI taxonomy): Eukaryota > Metazoa > Arthropoda > Insecta > Diptera > Drosophilidae > Drosophila > Drosophila teissieri. The sequence continues at coordinate 22,682,212 of NC_053030.1, forward strand.
TGCAGGCGCCGCCCGCCAGCATGAAGGATGCAGAGGAGCAGGCTGCCCAAACACCAGCTGGTCGTCGAAAGAGCTTCACCTTCGTTATTCCCTATCTCAACGATCGGAATCACATTCTCGTGCGCCGCGTGGTGGACCGATCCGAACACCTAGACAAAAGCTTTAGAGAGGAGCCCAATAAGCTCCAAGAGTTCGCTTTCCGAGATGTGCTTCCACCTCAGCCGGATGCCGAAATTCTGGCCTGCGCAGACATGATCAACGATATGATCAACACTGTGGCCATCAGCTGCAGCGAGAACAGTTTCATAAGCGAGGACCCGGACGCGGTAGGTGATAGCTCGTTGGCCAGGTCCTCCGATCCGAGTCCCGCGAAGGAGGAGGCTGGCAAGGATGCGGATAAGTCGGGCGCCAAGCCAAAGCGACTGCCCAACAAGCAAAAGCGTCTGGCCAACGAACTGAGGCGATTAAATGCCACCATCATAGACGCTGCTGCCAGAAAAGCAGATGGTAAGTTGTCTTATTACTACCTGCTACTAAATAGTAAATCTGGATTACTTTCTTCTCCAGCTAACAAACCTTGCAGTAAGGATCACTGTCAGCTGGGCTGCCTATGCGCCAGCTTGGCAGGTACAGAGCTACCTGTGCGGGATCACTGCGGCAGGGCAGAGTGTGTTCTGGATTGCCGTTGCCTGAGTTCAGAGCAGGGTCGTGTCGTGCGCGTGGAAGCCGCAGATGTAATACTCAATATATTACCATTTTATTTGACTATAAACTAATATGCTGTACTTTTACACAGGGGCGCGGAATTTCCAACGAAGATGCTTTCAACCTGCGCCGCAAGGCCACAGCACGACTGGCCAAGATGGAGAAGGACTTTACCTCTACGCTGGTGCTCACCGACAATGAAACGCTGCTGATCAATGAGTCGCAGGGCGACAAGAAGCGACGCTGCACAAAGGCGCCGAAGCGCTATGAAGACTTCGATGACTCCATGTTCGACGAGGAGGAAAAGGAAGTGGTATCGCCCACAACCAAGAAACAAAAGAAGATCGCCGCTGCTGCTGCGGCTGCCGCTGCGGCTGCTGCTGCAGCGGCCGCTGCCAGTGCAAAGGTATCGGCTCCTGCTCTAAGCGAACCGTGCTATGTGAAGGACACGGACCTGGCCAAGTTGAGGCATTGCTTTGTGGGACTACGACGCTTGTCGAATGTAGACAACTTGGCCACGTTCTGCATGACCCACCAGCTTTATAAGTGCTTCTGTGGCGGTGACTCTCCAGATGGCAAGCCTGTGGTAATCGAAAAGGAACAGTGGAACGCACCAGTGACCCACTTTAATCCGGATCTAGCTGTCAGGGCTCACTACAGCTTCGAGCGTCCGCCGGAGGAGACTTCGACCAAGAAGAAAGGAAAGGAAAAGAAGCCCAAACCTAAGCTGGAGCCGAAAACGATCGAAGAGGGTCCGAATCCACAGAATCAGGCAGTGGAGAGCCTTCCGGACAAGACTGAACCCAAACAAGAACCGAAACCAGCTGATTCCCTGTTCAAGGATGAGACTCCTACCCAAAGGTCAATGGAGTTGGATGCGATTTTCAACTACTTCCGTAAGCGTCAATTTCTCTGCCGGCGAGCCGTTTCCATTCCCATGAGCTCTTACCAACGCCTTAACCAAAGACGGGCGGAACGTGTGCGACACCAAATAGCTCGCCAGGAGACTTCAGAGACGGCTGAGCTGCTTAGGATGCGCATTCAGAGTGCCGTCATTTACTATCGCAAGGAAATCGATCGGCAACGAAAGCGGGAGCTGACCAAAAAGCCTGTCCAAACTTCCGTCATAGAAGTGCGGAACGATTCCGATGCCAGCGATGCTAGTGTGTGCCAGAAGAAGAGTGAAACCCCCATCAAGGGGTCGACTCCTGGCAAGCGCATTAAACTGCAAACGGAAGAGCCTCCTGCCCAAGAGAAGCCGGCCCATAAGCTGGACATTCAAGTGCCCCGCATAGCCGCTTGCTATTCCCTCAATGCCGCTTCGGTGGACGTTCTTGCTTCTGAAATGGCTAACGAAGCAGCAGCGGCTGCTGCAGCCACGGGATCGTCACATGGTTCCGCGGAAACGGACTCCCCCAATTTCCGGTCCTTCTACAACGAGGTGGTGAAGAACATGAATACCTTGGTAAGCAAAAAGATGCAGGATATTGACCTGGCGCTGCAGCGTGAGAGCAAAATAATCCCGTCGCCCAACGAGGAGATTCTTTGCATTATCAAGTGGACGAACTTTCTCGCTGCCTTTGAATCTGGTTTCGTATTTATTTGGGACGTTCAAATGAAGACTCACAGCTTTCTGGCGGCTACCACGACCAATTTGATGCCATCTGTGTGCGGCGCAATCGGCGTTGTAAACACCAAGTTTGCACCCGATCCCCAGGCACTGCCCTTGATGGCTCGAATGCTAATGAATTCCACGCGGAATGAAAACACCAACCGTCTTGCAGTTGTAATGCAGGGCAGGCAGAGTTTCTGGCTAGTGAAGGGTTTTCTGCGACACATGGAAGGCAATGCGTGCACAAAACCGACGCCGATGACTCATCCGCTGCTCACAAAGAAGATCAATGTGCTGTGCTCGCTGCTGGTGAAGCAGCGCATCCGGGAACACCAGAAGAAGCTGCAGGGTGGCGGCAGTTTATCTTCTGAAGCCTTGAGCAGTCCGACAGCAGATGTTCCGCCTCCAACATCGCTTCTTATGAAGCACCGCTCACGGGACCTTAAGCGAAAGTCTCAGAGCGATGAATCGTCATCAAGTGCGCCTTCAATGGCAAAGTCTTCCAAACCCGCTGCTGCAGGTTGTCCTGAAACTGCGACGGTTGCCCCAACAACGTCTACAGCGTTAGCTTCTGCTTTAAGCCCTGCTACTTCTACGCATTCTGTCGCATCTGCTAAGACTAGCCCAGCCTCTACTAAAAGCAAAAGCAGCGCCTCTGGAATTCGCAGCAATATCGAGTTCAGAAAGGTTAACCACAACGATGTCGATGAGTTGCAAATCCCCGAGCTGCACAAGACAGACCACCGTTGGGTGGTGCTCGACATCTTCGATGACTTTTCCCACATCTTCGTGCCCTCTTTTAGTGATATGATCTCGCTGACCAGGATTCACAGCGTGATGGAGGTGGCCGAGGAGAGACAGAAGGTGGTGAAGCTTCAGTTCTTTCCCAATGCGCCATACGACGCCTTCGTGACGCCGTCGTCCAAGAAGAAGATCTACTTTGGACCGCTGAGCCTGGACATGCCGCCGCCGGTCCTGGTGCTATTGCAGAGCGTCGATCGGAAGATGATGTTGCGCGAGGTTTATCAGCGCGAGCACTCCATTCCCGTACAGCGTCATCGCCGGAGCATGGCGTTCTGGGTGCTGCACATAAACGGACAAGTGCACTTCGAGATCGACACAGAGTCGACTGCAAAGCTGGCAGCGCAACACAAAAATTCGACCGCAACTTCTGGTCTGAATGTGGTGAAAATTCCGTCGCAGCTGTCCGTGGAAATAGAAAAGTGTCAAGAAGAAGTGCCACCGGTGGTGATCATCGATAGTGATGAGGAAGATGATGACGCGGAGAGACAACTGGTAATCGATGAGCAGGATGATCAGCTGGCAGTGACGGACATTAAGCAGGAAGTGGAGCGCACAGGCTTCACCATACAAACATTGCCTTCCAGTGGCGCTCTGCAAATAACGATCTCAGATTCAGCAGAACCATCCCTACGACCTGCCAAAGATGCGACCGCCAGCCACTTGAGTAGTGGCTTCATGCCGTTCATTGCAAACGTGCCCGCAAAGATTGGGGAAACGGCTCCCACCACCCAATACCTGACACCCCAGGTGCAGGTAACTACGTCGGCAAGTGATCCTGAAACGGTCACAACCAGTTCCTCTACACACTTGCAAGCAGCTAAAATAGCGTACACCAAGATCAACGAGTCACTGCAGGAGCTACTGAGCAGTGGAAACACTTTGACTCCTGGAGGCATCACGATCACCAAGTTGGATGGCAATGAGAAGACTTTGCCACGCGAATCCGTCCAGAGTGCCAACAACAACAAGCGCATCGCCATTACCGGGATACCTAAACAAGTAACCAAGGCGGCACCATCAACGGCCACAGTTCCGGCAGCCCGAGCTCCCGTAATCAGACCACAATCGTCCCCCGTTTCCAAAGGTCTAGCCGTTCGACCCGGTGCAACGGGACCGAACACTTTGGTTAGGCTTTATCCAAAACCAGCCACAGCTGCCGGTCGGAAATCTCTGCCGGTGAATGCTAAATCGTCAGTAGTGACAGCACGCCAATCCCTCCCAGTCGAGACGCCTGCAGCATCAGCCAAATTGCCTACGGTGGGTGACCCATCCGCTCGTGTGTCGCTGCCCTCAAAGCCTCCAGCTGCTGGGGAGCACCTGCCACCACGCCAATCTCTGCCAGCACATCCTCCTGCAGCAGCGCGTCCGGATGCGGTTGCAGCTTCTGGCCAAAACCTCAGCAACGTATCCACAGCTCAGCTGGCACAAGAAGAGACCTGCTACGGCATCATGGTCGCGAAGGGTTTGCCGCGCTTCCGCGCCAAGGTGCAGGGCTCGCACTTCATGGTCAAGATACCTGAGCATGGCGTGTTTCGCTTCAAAACATTCGGATTAACTGCCAGTTTTCTCAGTCGGTGAGTGTACGCAGAATCATGCGAAAAAATCGAAAGCTTATTAATGTATCCATCAATTTGCTTGCAGCCATGTGGCGAAGGATCCTAAACTCAAGGAGTTTTTGCCGGCCCAGTGGAAGTTCCATGCCTTGGAGGTCAATAAACAGGTGCCATCTAGGAATCAGCAGTCGCCTGCTGCCATCGTAATCGAAGATTGAGCGGTTTTTCATCACATTATTCGAATACGGATACATATTAAATATGTAAACTGTTTAGTTATAAACTATTTTGTTATTATGATTACTATTATTATTATTATAATTATCATAAACGATCAGTTACTTTAATGATGTATAGCATTGTTCAGTTGGAAAGGCCACTTCAATTTGTTCCATTATCACGCCGCATGAGTTGTAATCTTTCTAAGCTGAGACTAAAATGATTAAATTTAAGTACATGAAAACAAGAGAGTACATGAGCAGAGTATATTACTTGTGGGCCAGTTTCTGTTCCCCAGAAAAACAAAAGTTCGTGGGCGAACCTTTCACTGGTTGAAATTTCGAATTTGGCGCTCTCGCCAGCTGATTGTCCGTTCCAAATCCCAACCGTTTCGCTTGCGAACAGCTGCTTGGCATGTGAAACGGGAAGTGAGCTGAACGTCGTTTAAACTAAATCCATTGTTTACGCAGCGCTCTTAACTGATTTGCGGACATAGTCTATATAAATAAATAAAAGCTTGTCACGACGGAGCTTCGATAGCCAGCTGATAGCTGCGAACGCTGCACCCAGACCACCAAAGTGGGCAAAACACTCGTCCAAGGTCAGCCTTAGATATAGAACCACCGACACAGGTGATCACCAATATAAGCAGAACTAAATCGCTTGCCTAAACATTTCGCAGATATCGCTGGTGAAAGCTCAGCGCACTTCGTTGATCGATTCGCGCCGAGTTCAGATACTCTGTCTCCGTGATCAGGGGAAGACCTCTGAGCTGCTGGACAAGAAGACTGCTCAAGATGGGCTGTGACGAGAAGCGAGAGAGTGCCGGCGGCAGACTCCGGGTGCAAGACATTCCGGCCCTCACCCAGGACCACTGCCGCATGCGGGACCCGGCAAAGGTGGAGCGCATCATCAACGAGTTCGTTTTCGGCGGACCAGAGCGCATGCAGATCGTCTCCGACTTCGACTACACCATCACCAAGCAGCGCACGGAGGACGGCGGCGCAGTGCCCTCCAGTTTCGGGATCTTCAACGCCTGCCAGTCGCTGCCGGAGAACTTCAAGGCGGAGACGGACAAGCTGTACCACAAGTACCGGCCCATCGAGATCGATCCCCACATGCCCATCGCCGAGAAGGTGCAGTACATGATCGAGTGGTGGACCAAGTCGGGCGAGCTGACCAGCGGCTTCGCCTTCGACCAGTCAGAAATAGATCAGATAGCCAGCAAGTACAAGCATGCGCTACGTGACCGCACCCACGAGTTCTTTGCGGACCTCCAGCGCTTAGACATACCCACGCTGGTCTTCTCCGCCGGCCTGGGCAACTCGGTGGTCTCTGTGCTCCGCCAGGCCAACGTTTTGCATCCGAACGTGAAGGTAGTGTCCAACTTCCTTCAGTTCAGGGATGGCCTGCTTGATGGCTTTCAGCAGCCGATGATTCACACCTTCAACAAGAACGAAACAGTGTTGAACGAGACCAGCGAGTATTACGACCTGGTGCACACCAGGGACCACATCATAGTCATGGGCGACTCCATTGGGGATGCGGACATGGCCTCCGGGGTGCCCGCCTCCTCGCACATCATGAAGATCGGCTTCCTCTTCGACCACGTCGAAGCCAACATGGAGAAGTACATGGACACCTTCGACATAGTGCTCGTCGATGACCAGACCATGGACGTGCCCAGGACCCTGCTCGCCCTCATCGAAAAGCAGCACAAGCTGACCCTGGAGGCCGCTAAACAGAGCTCGCTATAATTCCCGCAGGGAGTTTCTGAAATTGGTCTGAAATGTACTCGTGCCGCTCTGCTCTCTCATTAGCAGGCTAGTTCTAAGCGGAACACAACAGAAGCTACTAATTAGGTGGTTTAGGCTTAAACATTTTATTCATCTTAACGAATGAATGTATACTTCACGGACTCAAATCATATTAAAGACAACGTTGTGCATTGCAAAGGAAATTGGATTGGTGCTTGGATCAGTTGATAGTTTTACCAGGAAAAAACGCTTTTTGAAGGCATTTATTGGAGGAATGGAGCGATAACACAAATGTTTAGTCAGGAATTACATTGTAAAGATAAAATGGATTGTTTGTTGTTAATTCAGTAAAAAGTGGCGACCTTCGTCAATCAATTTGGATTAGGCAGACATTTGAAATCGAATTTCAATGGCATGAACATTTCCAGAGATTTGCGAATTATATTGTCATGCTCTAGAAACAACAGTTTTTTGAAACGTTTAAGTTGGAGAGCTACTCAGCTTGGAAATTATAAAAAGTAGAAATAAATTGAATTGTTCTCCAAGTGTGACTGTTATTTTTAACTAACGTTTTTCACTAAAAGCACGTACTGGAATTTTCGAAGCGGTTATTATCGAAACGGGAATCTGGAACGCGCCGTCGACTAGGGATGGACAACCTGCCAGTCATTCCAGGCGAGTGCTGGGCCAGCTGTCGATAACTTGCTATCGAAATATACAAGAGAAATATACAAATCATTGGCAAATTGGGATTTTACGCATTTTGAATTCGATCGTATCGGCAGGAAACACGTGTAAAACAGTTGATTTCCGATCGGGCATCAAGTGCAGCACAGCCACCGCGGAATCTCAGCATTCCGACCGCCGCCGCAGTCAGGTGAAGAATGCGGAGGAGCGTCGACTGAGCAAGCAGAACCAAAAGGCTGGTGGATTCAATCCGATCCGGGCACAAAAGCAAACCAAAAGCGCAGCGTCATGTTCGGATTCGACGGCGAGTACCGCCGCAGGCCGGTGCAAAGTCTGGGCGGAGCCTCGCACACCTGCGACCGGGACACTGTCATCCGGAAGGCGGCCCTGGAGCGCCAGAAGCGCAACGAGCTGCGCCAGAAGGAGAACGGGGCGGTGCTGCTGCAGTCTTACGCCCGCTCCTTCATCCACCGCCAGCGTCGCAAGCGGGCGGAACGGGAGGCTTTCGACGTCTACCTAATGGGCCACAAGGATCGTATCGTGGAGGATGAAAGTCTTACTTTCCTCTTGCGGCGCCTCAACTTCTTCTACAGCAGCCGGGAGGCCAAGGACAGCGAGCGACTGGTAATGCTCCCTTCTAGTACTCCCTTTCTAACTTCCTAATGCTGTTTCCAATCCCCCACAGATCGAGGTCTGTCAGCAGATCCTGCGCCAGCCCGCTCGTCTGCTGCAGCATTCCTCCCCCGACTCTATGTGGCTTCTGAGACTCTGCAAGCTGCTGGACACTTGCCTGCTACAGCTCAGTTTGTCGCACACGCCCCAGGCCATCCCTCTACGCATGCTGGAAACCTTTACCACCGTGTCCTCTGTCCAGCGTTATATGGAGGATGAGACTGTGTTGTTTCAGTATCTGGAGCGCGTCTTTGGCTTCCTGATTGCCCGTAACTACTTTGTGCGTCTGCGACGGCTGCTGGACGACAAGTGTCCGCCGCTAGACGGAGAGACCCTGCAAGCCCCGAGTCCGCTGGCTGAGGCCCTGCTCCAGTTGTTGCTACGACCGCTGGAAGTAGCTAAGAGGGCCTCCGCCGGCGGCCAGATGTCGTCTATGTCGATGGCGGTTTGCCAGAACTTCACTCGGGACATCTTGGCCACGCCGCACACAGATCCTCTGCGATACTTTGTGCTACCCTGCTTTGCGCTGAATGTGGACTTCCCATTTGATTTGCTGATGCGTTCGCTCTTCGACGCACTGGAGGCAGCCGGACCAGCGGAATCGGACAGCACGTCCAGCCGGCGCAGCTTTCTCTTCCACGGTGCAGAATCGGGCCACAAGGCTAAGCGGATTGACTCGATTTTCTCTTCCTTTCTACTCAACTCCCTCATGGTTCTCGATCGTAGGCAATTGGGTAAGTTGCAAAGAATGGCCTTGTAACCATAGCCTCAGCAGCCATCAGTAATCGTTATTCCCTTGTAGCCACCCTGCAGCACAGCCCTCTGCTGGTGATCTACGTCCGCCTCATTGCCGAAATGATGCCCAACATTCTGCAGCTGCCCAAGTCTACGCTTCGCGGCCATGCCAATGCTCCACATCGTCACAGGGACGGCGATGACGATTCCGAGGACTCGGATGAGGAGGACGAAGGGCTGCCAGCGGCTCGAACCCTGGACTACGATATGGAACAGACTTGCCGGACCAGCGGGGAACTGAGTGTCAAAGAGCGTGACTGTCTACTGGAGTCCATTGCCATACTGAACGAAACGGAGCGGGTGGACTTCATTGTTCAGCAACTAGATCCGCACATTGAGAACAGTCACCTAATCTATGCGCTTTGCGAGATCTGTCACAATCTGATGATATACAACAAGCATGCGGTCTTTGAGTACAAGTAAGATGCCACCACACAATGTTCCAATGCAATATCTAATCTGCTGTCCCTTTTAGACTACTCTATACGTTGGCTTTTACTCCAAAATTCATACGTGCTGTGTGGTTTAAGCTGGCTGCAGAGTCCACTCAACTAGGTTTCTCTGCTCCACTGACCCTCATTTCCAAGGGTGTTGTGCGTAAGTAACATTTGAAACCAGCTGAGTAGACAATTACTAATGAGATTTCTTCACGCAGCCAAACATCAAGGAGTGGACCGCACTATTCCTCTTTTGGCCACTTTCTGCATGCTCTTTGGACGCTTGCTGCCCACTCTGCATGATGTCGAGTTCGTAGAGGACAAGTTGCTGCTGCAGGTGCAGACCACCATCAACCACGTGCGACTCATGCCCTTTTCCATAGCGGAAATTGTGCAAATGTCCAAGACGCTGAAGGACATCAGTATGGGCCTAGTGGAGCTGGCTTTTCCAGAGACCCGTAGCAATCTGGCCAACTACCGCAAGGTCCTGGGTCACACGGAGGCCGACGACAAGAAGTTGCGGCATCAGAAACAAATCTGGGCCAACCTGCTCAATGTGGTCGTCTTTGTGCTCAACCAGATCCACACACGCGACCTGCGCTTAGGATTCTGTCCGGAGGCACACTGGACCGTCACCCGGCTCGATTTACCACTGGATAGGCCCACAGATCTTCCGCTGACCCATAGCAGTCGTCTGCGTGGAATACGACCCTTTCAGCCGATTCGGGACTTCACTCGCGAAGACTTCGAGAATGGGCAACCCATGTCCACGAAACAGATCCGCTCGATAACCATTTTGCGCGAGATCCCCTTTGTGGTGGCTTTTAACAAGCGCGTCAGCATTTTGCAGAGCTTGGTTGCTGCCAACAAGATGCGGGTGCAGGGCAATATGCAAGCCTTTCTCCAAGGGCCCTCCGTGCTGATCACTGTCAGGCGGTCCCATCTTTACGAGGACGCCTACGACAAGTTGCGTCCGGAAAATGGTAGGTGGCAACATAACGACTTTAAGCACACCACGTCATTAATTATTTACTTTTAGAACCGGATCTGCGCTTCAAGTTCCGCATACAGTTCGTTTCCTCGCTCGGTCTCGATGAGGCAGGCATCGATGGAGGTGGAGTTTTTCGCGAGTTTCTGTTGGAACTGATTAAAACTGCGTTTGATCCCAACCGCGGATTCTTTATGTGAGTATTACTGAAGTATTCAAGTCATTAGCTTAATATTCGCGACTACTCTATTCAGGGTGACGACGGACAACAAGCTTTATCCCAATCCAAATGTGGCTGATCTCTTCGAAGACTACGAGAAGCACTACTATTTTATTGGCCGCATCCTGGGCAAGTCCATATATGAAAACCTTTTGGTCGAACTGCCATTGGCCGAGTTCTTCCTTACCAAGTTGGCTGGTAAATACTCCGATGTGGACATCCACCAGTTGGCCTCCTTGGACCCGGAGCTGTACCGCAATCTACTTTACTTGAAGGACTACTCGGGCGATGTAAGCGAATTAAACTTGGACTTCACCGTGGCAAGCAGTTCGCTGGGTCAGACGCAGATCGTGGAGCTGAAGCCGCAGGGCCAAAGCATTCCCGTGACCAACTCGAATCGCATTGAGTACCTGCAGTTGATAGCCGACTACAAGCTCAACGTGCAGATACGTAGTCACTGCAACGCCTTCCGAAAGGGTCTGTCCAACGTCCTGCCCATCGAATGGCTGTATATGTTCAGCAACAAGGAGCTGCAAATACTCATATCGGGTGCTGAGATACCCATTGACTTGGAGGATCTAAAGAGGCACTGTGAATACGGCGGTGAATTCACTCCGGAGCACCCCTCGATTGTGGCATTCTGGGAGGTGTTGGAAGGTTTCGATGATCTGCAGCGCCGGCAGCTGCTAAAATTTGTCACCAGCTGCTCCAGGCCACCGTTGTTGGGCTTTAAGGTTGGTATTGAATAGTGTTTTAAGAGAATATGTGTTACTTAATTGGATTTCCATGATAGGATCTGGACCCACCATTCTTTATCCAAAACACGGGAGACATGGAACGTCTGCCCACGGCCAGCACCTGCACCAATCTGCTGAAGCTTCCGCCCTTCAAAACCGTCGAACAAATGCGCGAGAAGCTGCTCTATGCCATACAGTCTGGCGCTGGCTTCGAACTAAGCTAATCTGTCACTCCCCAGAGACCCCGAAAACATATCCAACTATCACAGCCCCCACAGACGAATACGAAATCCCATACAATCCACCCACCTGGCAGTGCGAATGGATCGCAGGACGGCATGTTGACAGGCAGGAAAACTATTCCAGTTAATCTATTACCAATGTACATTTGATTACCGCAATTGCTTAGTGTAAAGTATCAAGCTTATGAGGTCTGTTTATCCATGTTTTTCTTTGTAGTTCGATTCAGATTGTTTTTCGTATTACAAAATATAAATGTAAATCAACGCGAGCTAAGAATATTTCAATAAAGGGCCAGCGTTGTCAGTCCGCACGTTTGTTCCGTCGGAGGAGTCCCCTCGTTGGCACTTCTTTCCATGAATATCCATTGAATGGCCGCCTTAAAGCGCCGCCAACGCCACGTCCAGCTGCCAGGCCTGTTGAATAATGCGTTCGAAGACCACTAGGGGCGCCGAGGAGGCGAACAGAAAGTCAATGTGATTATAGCCCGGCACCTGATACATCTGCGTGACGCTGTTCCGCAGCTCTCTGACCAGGCGCTGCACATCCGCCAGGCTGGACAGCGCGTCCCTGCTGCCGTGGAAGATCTGCAGCTGCAGGCGCACATTGGCCAGCTGGTAGGAGGGGGGCGTGGCCTGGCCATATCGCTGCGTATTCAGCCGGGGGGAGCGGTAGTCGTACTGCTGGAATTTGCCTGCGGACGAAGCGAAAGACTTATCAGTGGTGGTTGCGTCCCACTTAATGTGCAGCACACTGGGAAAATAGTTCTCTCTTTAAAGATTCAAACATTTTTGAATGTTTTTAGTCTGATCCATCCATCAGGGATGTAAGAATGTGATGTAAGAGTATAGTTAATCATATCTATAAATGCTTGAAATTCGATCTGGTTTCTCGCAGTGCATCCGACTTACCGCTATTGATGAGCTGCCCGAAGTGCTGCAGCTGGCCCCGCGAGATGCCCGCCGGCGTCGTCTCCAGGATGCGTGGCAAGATGTTCTGGCAACGGAAGAGAAGGCAGGCCATTTTGTTAGGCTTAAGTTGCCGCATTGCTTAAATTTTATGAGCAACCGCCGGAAACAGGACCCCGGCGCACCTCACCCCTCCCCCCCTCCTCGCTCTGCCTGACCACTCATGTGTGTATCGGTGTGTGTTCAGGCTGCTATTTCCGTTTCATTGCGACACAAAGCATATGCGGAAGTGCACACAAGCACACTCGCCCACACTCGCACTCACACTCACACTTGCCAACACACATACACACGCCCACTCACACATGAACGGGCACAGGAGCGAGGACTCGGGCCAAAGGCCAAGAGGTCCTTGCTTTGATCCTGCGGAGGAGGCGCCGGCTGAGTTTATATGGCGTGTATTTGTTTTGAAATTAGCTGCTTACTCGCTTACACGTTTACCCGCTCACTTGCCGCATTCTCAGCCCCTGATTAAGGTAAGTGCAGTGAGCTTTTCAGTTTTGTATCGAGATTGATATTGATATTGCCACGGGCCAAGGGCCACTGATTGAATTGCCAACGGATTTGAAAAGGCGGCTGGCTGAGGGGGTCTCCACAAAGTCCTTCTCCAAGGAAATGCCGATGCAAGTGGCTGGCACGGGTGAATGTTTTCATATAGGTCGGAAAACGAGTTGGGGAAAGTCCTCTTCAATGCACACATTAAATAAGCCATATATCTTTATACTTACTAGGGGGTTTGCACTCATATAGTAATTAATTTCTATAAATTACTACCTTTAACATTAGTTAACTTATTTTATTGCTATAAGGCTTCTATTTAAGTGATTCACTGGTTGTAAATTAATTGGGACTGAAGAGCTTCATCAATTTAATTGGGGAGTTTGGCTCGTGGGCTCTGCTGGAAATGCCATTTAAATCCGAAAATCGTTGTTTAAACAGAGTTTCTGAATAAAAAATCTGTGCACTTTTTTCGGACTCCGTGATGCTGGCCACTTTTTGCGACCCCTCAGTTATAGCATTTTATGTAAATCGGCCGACTTTAAAATGCCATGACAAGCCATTGAAACGTTGCATGCGTCCTGCGGCGACACATTTTTTGTTTTGATGTTTATTTGATTTTCCGCCTGGCCGGTGCATTTCCCGTTTCCCATTTACCATTTTCCCCTCTCCCCTTTTGCAGGCAGGCAGCCAGCAACTTGTGGCAAATACTGGCAATTTTGTGCCGCCAGCTTGTTTGTGTTTCCCGAGTTTTTCTTTTGGTTTCCTTTGCCATCATCCCTTGCATTTATTTTTGCTACATCTCGAATTTTGTATTTTTCTGCACTTCAGCTGCAATCTTATTCGACGCAGTGCAGTCCTCCAAGAGTGTTGAACTTTGGGGGTCGTGGGTGTGGGTGTGGGCGTGGGAGGGTCGCCGGGTTACTAAATATGCACAAATATTTATTCGGACCTCCATCTGGGTGGCATGTGGCATGCTCGACAGTTGTCGCAAGTATCGCAAGTAACGCAAGCATCGCCTCGCTCCATTTGCTCAAGCTCGGCGTCTTTCATGTATTTGCTTAACAATTTTCCGCTGCCGGATCTGGTTTGTTGACTTTCGGAGGTTCGAGGTTCGTGGAGGTTATGACTGCGCACAGTATCTGTGACTCTCGAGTCAAGTGGCAGTAGCTCCGGGAATTTGTTTTCCGAGTTAAACAGTCGCATCGGAAACAATAGTTCGCAAATAGCAGTTTGGCAACTACTTTTCGGAGGGGAGTTCTCTATATAGCCACAGTTTTTTACTTCCACATTCAGCTGAAACTGATAAGTGTACTCTACCCAACGGGTACTCTAATCTCTTGAAATAACTTTTACATCTATAGTTTGAATAATCTCCTTGGTGCATCTATAGTTTGAATAATCTCCTTGGTACATCTATAGTTTGAATAATCTCCTTGGTCTTAACTGAACTTTTTACCATGTTTATTTTATATGCATTTAAAACGTGCATCCCAGGCCTTCACTTCCCACCTATCCCCTGGATTATTCAGCCTGAAGTGCTTATTTATGGCCGCATATGTGAAGAGATTCGGGAACTGTATGCGCGGCAACTTCCTAACCCTTCCTAACCCTTATTTGTGCTCGACGGGCAACTAAAAAAGTCCAAACCCAGCTTTGCATCGCCGTGTCCAGGGCCGCAGCCAATTGGCCAAAGCGCCACTTTAATAACTTACAAGCGCCACTTGGCACCCAGGTCCGACCCCGATTCCGCCCCCAAAACACCCTAAATACGGCCCAAAAACACCCCAACTAACTCACTTCGGATCCGGATGGTAAGCCTTTTGAGCACGCGCCCCGAAAACACTAGCACTCCGAACACACAGATAAGCCATAAAGTTGCTGCCTTCGTTGCACGCTCGCGTTGCACGATTTATTTGCCATATTTCACGGCAAAGCAAAATTTAAATGTACCGTGTGCGCGGGAAACAAAAAGTGTTCGAGCCACTGTGGCGTATACGTAATGTGTATTACACTCTAGTTAGCCGCCAGCTGGAGCGGCGTTTTCCGGGGGGCAGGGCGAAGTTTCGAGCACCTTTCGGTTGCACATTATGGCGGGCATTTCGCATGCTACAGAGTCTATGCGGAAATACTCTAAATACTACTTTTGGAACATAAGAATATGGGAACTATTTTCAAACGCACCTGTGTTTAAGTTGAATATTCACTTACATTCAGTTAATCACATAAAACGGATTTAAGTGTGGATTTAAGTATTTCGTTTTGTATAGTAATTAAAAGTGAATACAGGTTACTTTGATTCCTGCAAACTGACCACTCGTACGCTGGCACCAATTAACCCGCTCGGTCGGGCATTTATCACCCCTTCCTAATCCCCTTTAAATCCGCATCCACATCCACAATGGCGCTGCTCCGGCTGGCAGCCAGGAAGCTCCGGCCGGCAGGAGCAGCTCGTTTACGCATTTAAATTCAAATAACTTTTATTACCGAAACTAAGGCCTCCGCCCCCCCATCGCATTTTGCCCTCGATGGTACGTATGTTTGTCTGTTTCCGGGAGTTTTTGGGGTGGGGGAGGTGGCCTTGAGGGGAGGAAGGGGGGATGGGTGTGCTGGTCCCACTCCAGAGTGCAATAAAAACTTTTGCATACGAGAGGAAAAAAGTTTCGGGCGCTTTGTTGGCTAAATTATGGCCCGCATATATAATCGTACTCACACGATCCAATGGATAGTCGCTGAAGCCCACGTAGAGGGAGGTGAAGAGGGTGCAGAGGGCGTAGGTGGGCCGGGAGGCGGTGCAGAAGAACTGGCCGCCCACCTGGGTCAGCGCCGACGCCGGGAGCAGCTCGTGGAGGCCAAGTTTGTTCAGCAGCAGCTGCACGGAGGAAATGCCATCTTTTATCTCTTAGCTTTTATCTTTTATCTTTCAAATTGAAATGTAATATTTTCTATTCCCTATTTCTTACTCCCTTCACCTGGTTACTTTGTATTTCTCTTTGGTAAGTGTGCTTGAGCACTGAAAGCTCTTCTTGCTGCATTAGAACAAGATAAATGCTAATCTTCTACCAACTGCATATTTGCCCGAGTGACAAGAGCTTCTCACGCATCAAGTATACGCACCGTGGCCATGGAGCTGTCGCTGGCCAGCAGCCGCAGCGGCGGACTGCTCAGGTGCTGGAGGAATGCCACTGGGGCCAGCAGGGCGGCGTTGGCGAAGCGCGCATTGTACTCCGGCCGCTGGGAGAGCAGCACCAGGAGCACGGTGGTGCCCTGCGAGTGGCCGACGTAGTGCAGCTGGCGGCGGTTCGTTCGCGCCAGCACGTAGTCCACGATGGCGGGCAGGTCGTAGATGCCAATCTCGTGCCAGCTGAACTGCCAGAAGCGGGCGTCACTTGTCTGCAGCGTGCGATGCCCGCGGGAATGGGTGGTGCCCCTGGCGTTTCCCAGCCACACGTCATAGCAGCGCGCATGCAGCTCCAGTGCCAGGGATCTGCCCCTGCCGGCCGACACGAAATCCCCAGCGGATCCCAGGAGGCCGTGCATCAGGAGGAAGGGGCGCAGATGCTGCGGACACCGACGATTCTGGGGCGCGGGAATGCGGTGCACACTCAGCCGGTATCCATCGGCGGTCTCCACGCGGTGCACTTGGCACTGCCGCTGCTGGCGCTGCACCGCCTGGCACACGGAGTCTATCAGCGGCGTCCCCTGACCGCTGACGGCACCAGGCCAGAGGACCACTAGCACAATCCATCCGTAGAACACCCATCCGCGACTCATTCTGCTCGACTTGGAGTGCGGGCTTTAAGACATGACTGCTGCCGCGAGACGTGCGAACGGATACTGCGGCTTTCGGGGCACTCGCATTGGGTTTTTGTGTTTGCGAATACGTATACGCAACGTGGGCTGGGAAGAGGGGCAGGGGGCAGAGGGGGCACTCTGAATGGAGCTTTAAATAAACACATTTGCACCTTTTGTTGGCTGGCAATCGATGTGTACAGTGCGATGCGTAGGTGGCCTAGAAACGCTAAGATATGCAGTTGCGAAGTAGCTACTATTTTTCAGCAAATAAATCACTTTTAATGTGTAGCCATTGGCTTTCTTAGCTAATCGCATTCAGATTAGACTGAGAATCTTTCACAATATATAATAAAGTTAAGTTTCTGCCAAATTAAACTATAGTTAAAGGGCAAGCCCTCAGCTCGATCTGATTATCCCAGACCTAAATGAAATGAAACTCAAGCTGGATGGTGTTAATTTCGAGCACTTGATCAAATTACCTGCTCTGGAGTGCCGTGCGCTAATTAGTCGGATTAATTTACTTGCAACTTTCCACCGATTTGGCGCCATATATATATGCATATAGTTTCCATGCCAGCGACGAACTGACGAGGAGCAAACCGCAGGCTGCTGCACAATGCATCTGGATGCGGAGACGAAATCAAATATGCACCGACGTTTGAGTACACATCATGTATAATGAGCGACTGACCACCTGACTGAATGACTGAGTGACTGAGTGACTGAGTGACTGAGTGACTGAATGACTGTGTGACTGAATGACCGAATGTTTGAGGGACTGCATGTTTGAGTGACTGCCAGTGGACAGCAGATGTGGGGCAGCCTATGCGAGGTGCCATCTGAATGGCCAGGACGTGTTGAAAATGCAATCGTGCTAATTAAAGCGACCGCGACACAGGGCGTGTGAAATTATTATGGAGTGCGGATGCAGCTGCGGAGTCACTGAAAATGATACGGATCGGATCGAGTGGTTTCTGTGGCCAGAAATTGCAATATTAGAGCGCAGAGGTCAGCCATTTAATGGCACTGCCATTCGAACTCTTCAAGCTGCAGCTCCTCGATATGAACTCGATGGCCAAACTTGAGAACTTTGAGAGCCCCATCACATATTAAGCGACTTAAGCTACGAAGTTGTGGACTCTGACTTATGGAAATTCATTTTAGCTGGAAAAAGAAAGGAAATTGCTGGCAAATGAAAATAAAATCAAGGGGAGATGCTTCAGCTCAGTAAATATCACTCAAGGACACTTGGCTGGCTGTGGCATCCCTTTGGCCACTTGCCCTTCTGCAGAGCGAATCTCTGGCCACCTCCACTTCCTCCAGCTGCTCCTCCTCCTCCTGCACATCCCAGGGAGCCATTTGAAATGTGATTTTAATACTTTCTCGCACAAAGCTACTTAAAGTTTGCCCTGCTTGGTGCTTAATTCGTTTTCGTTTTCGTTTCGTTTCCCTCCTTTTGTCAACAGCTAACAAAACAAGCCAAAAAACAAAATAGAAATAAAAGTTTTTGTAAATTGAGTTAAGTTAATTTTTCTTTGTTTTAGCCCAGTTCTTGGTTTTTTTCGGCAGCGCGAAGTTTGCGCTTTGGTTTGCCTAATAAATGTGCGTGCAAACAAAGAGCCACAATGCTCGCACACGGGCGGGAGCGAGAGGGCACTAGTGGATGGGATAGACAGTTGTTGCGACAGGCAAAGGATAAAGGATAATGACAGCCATTAGTATTAAGTGCGCGCTGGCTACTTTGGCTCCTCCCCCGATGTAGCAGTTTTTTCCTGGCTCCTCCCCTTCTTTTTTTCCCATCCCCGCTCATTAAAGTTGTTAAGTACTTGGCGTAAATGTGGCTTTTCGAGGGGCCGGAGTTCCCGAAGGACTTCGTGGGGGAGAAGGAGCGGGGGAGGGGGAGGTCCTGAATGGGCCCGCCATTAAAGTTAATTTAAATGCGCCCTAAGCGCTTCAGCGCGAAAACTAAGGGGCGCTGAACAGAAAGTAGCAGCCATAGAACAACAAGATAATATCTATATAACATCTGCATATTTTCCAACCAATGCAAGCCAAAGAAAGCATATTCAATCACTCCTATGCTCTGGCACACACCGAAAACGGCACATTTCTGACTTTGTTTTCTTTTTTTGGCAAACAGAAACCACATCTAGAGCTCCACTTTCATTTCATGGCAAAGTACAAAAGCCTCTCGAACAGAACAATTCACTGCACAATGAGTGACATCAGGTGAAAATGTGGGCAGTGAATGGGGCTGGGGCATTCAGTCGTCGGAAATGTTTCTGTGCATATTCTGATTTCTGGTCAAGTCAAGTTCTTAAAATGCTCTATAAATACTTCACTCTTTCAGCATTTCTCTTTCATTCTGCGCGCTGAGTGGATGCACATTTCGGTTACCTTAAAGATGGAAATTCATTCATCTGATTGAAAGCAATGCCAGAGATTATTTAAAGCTGAATAAAATAAAGTAAAATGGAGTTGGTAATTTGGTCAGTAAGTAAACTGTGTTTGATGCCTAACTAAATAATATGACTGTATGCAGAACACATATGTAAGCAGCTCGCAGTAACGCAGTATTTACTCGAGCAGGGTATGTGTTAGTCGCTACTGCGAGTCCCCGTTGCCATTACACCTTTCGCTGGCTCCTTTATGGCGTGCACGCCACATTTGCGTTCAATGAGCATGAGATAATGTCATCATCAACGTCGTCTCCATCATTCATCGCCAGACTTTCTGGTCAGGGGAATTCGAGATGCAGTGTCTGCTGTCTGCTGTCTGGGACCTGGGTCTTTAATGTTTCCACATTTTCCTTTTAATTAGTTCCGCATTTACTAGTCCATCTGATGTCGCAAAGAACCCCGATTAATAGGGTATCAGAGTTGTTAAGCTGTAATGTCTCGCCATGTAAATGCGCTGATTTAAGAGCGAATGGCAATCATTTAAAAACGTGGGGCGCCACTTGTTGTGTTTTCTTGTTGGCGAGCGGGCTCAATACAATAATGTGCCATAAAGCGTTCGCATTCAATGTACAATTTCTATGGCAGCCAGCGAAATAATTGCATATCTCGGCCGCAGTGCGAGTTCTTTGCCAACCAATTCAGTTGCTGTATTGAATTGTTGCTGTGGCGTATTTTGTTTCATCCAATTAAATTTATATTTACAGCGATGTTTCTCGCACGGCAGCCGGTGGATAAATCAGCGCAGATATATGATGCAATTTTACCATTTTTATTTGTTTGACATTTGCATATTGGGTTTGATTTTTTTATTTTTATTTATTTGCCGCGGCGATGGATGTTTTTCCCTATTATTTATGTGTCCGTTTTTTGTCGTTTTTTTCAGCATTTCACTTTGAGTGTGCATGTGTATACAGGAGATTTTCACTCTGATTTGATTTTGCATCGCATAACATTTATTTTCCATTTATTGACCGGCTGTCAAACATTTACAAAGGGACTTCAATTGCGGTATAAATCCCACTTGGTGAGTCATAAAGGACATTTTTAATAAATCGAGGCTCCTTCGCTTGCTTCTTTTTGTAGTAATCTCGGGCACGTATTTTCATTTCCGCAGCGAAGGCGAAAGAAAACCTGCTCGGCATATCAATTATTTATAATTATTGTTAATTTTCAAAGCAGGCATCCAACCAAGCAGGCAAACAGAAAAATGGAGCTCGGGAAAACAGGAACAGGGAAAACCACAAAGAGAACCTCAATTAAAATTCAAATTAGAGCGCTTGCGAAATTCCCCCACCCCCTGCCCCGCCCGGTGGCAAAGTGCGAAAACTTGAAGCCACTGGGAGGTGCACCACTCACCGCCATTCACCACCATCTTCAGCATTTCCACCAGCATTTTCCTGCGCCAGAAAACTAACTGCCTAAAATGAAATATGAACCCACGTGCGGTGAAAGTGGGAGAACTCGGGGGCGGAGCGGCGAAAGCGGGGAAAGCCCACTTCCTTAGCCATGGACTACTAATAAGAAATTTGTGAACTTTGCAAATTTGCCATCATTAATTCTGGGCGGGGGCGGTGGCGGTGGCGGTGGCAAGGGGCGTGGCAGCCGTGCCGCTTGGTAAATTGTCGAAGGGAACATTTTTCATTCGCCGGCGTCCCTCGTCATTGTGTAATAATTGTCAAGCAATTTAAATCGAAGCTGCGAGCGTAATAAATTGTCATATGGCAGGGGCGGAAACACGCCCCCACGTCCTCCAAGGACCGCGCCAGGACCTCGTCAGGCGGCGAAGTCCTGGGAGCGGCGCTGAAAAAAAAACAAGGTAATGAGGAAACGGAAATTGTTGCCGGAAGTTGGGAGCCAAGAAAAAGGCGGAAGCTCATTTTGCAATATTCACAGACGACTGATTTCGATTTCTAGCGACGGCTTTTCCTCGGCTTACACCATGAATTGTAAATTGATTGAGGACCCAAACGGAAATCATCCGAGTTCGGCGAGTTGTCCCCTGAAGGATTCCTGGTATTTATCATTAATAATAGTGGCCTGTTTCTCTGCGCAAAAATCGTTGAATGGCGCCAACTTAAAGAACTTTCTTTTGGCAAAGAGTAAAATCCTGGCAAAATGATGACTTAAGCAATTTTTTCGGAGTATATATCAGGAAATAGGAACTTAAAGCTCGATAAATGGAGTGTCTAAAAGTATGGTTCTAACACATTTAAGGACATTTTAAGGATTTCCAATAACTATCAAATGTTTCTCCCAAACTCGGCTTAATTTAATTTATTTTGTAACTACTGTATCCTTGGCTCTAATGACAGTGCAAATAGCGTGAGAGCTGGCGCCACTTTACCGCTTCGTCGTATTTAATGAAAATATATATTTTGCGCTCCTGCTGAATTTACCATTTTCATTTCCTGATTCGTCCGGATCTCCCAGGACTTGAGAGCCCAAGGTTTAGGCCGTGTCCTGTGACAGGAGGCAACAAAATGGCTGCGCGAAATGCGCTCGTAAATGCTTCCATGTTGCCAACTTCTTGTTTGTGAAGAGCTGTTCAAATAAGCACCGGAGCAGCAAGAACAACAGCACGAGGGCTCCTGGTGTTCTGCTGTTCTGGTGTCCTCAGGTCCTCGGATCCTGGGGTCCTGGGGTCCGAAAGGCGGGGTGTTTAGGACCCGCCCGCCGTTAGTTTCATTGTTGACATTGCAGAGGCAACAGAAACAGAAACGGCAGCAGAAACAGAAGCGCCAGCGTGGCAAAAGTGAGCTGGAAAAAGGCAACAAAAAGCAATTAACTTGGCTTACATCTCTGTTGAAAGCTGAAGCGAAGGGCGCGATTTATGCCGCCGGCGCAGCGGGAACAGGTGCACGGTGAGCGGCAGTTGCAGGTGCATTTCCAGCTGTGCTCAAGTGTCCACTCGTCCTTCATCCTGCATCCTTGCATCCTGCAGCCATCGTCCTTTGCTCATCGTCCTTGGCCGCGGCGTGTGTCTCGCACACTGACAAAAGTTAATGGCTTGGCGCACTTCAGGGGTTAGATCTGCTTTGATTCGCCGTAAAATGGCCGGGAGTGCTGGGTGCCAGGTTAAATGATTGAATATTCACTTGGGCATCTGGAGCCATTGGAGAGTGCAGGCTGCGGGCTAAAATATTCCACAATATTCATTACCTCGTAAATCAATTTTGATCACGCTTTCCTATGCCACTTTTATTGCGAGTTTCTTGACGACATCTTCCTGGATATTTAATACTCTTTGCCCCCAAGCTGAACCACCCACCAGAGAAAGGGTATCGGGTATTGAATTGATACTTTGATACTCTGATTTAACCCATTATGAGCCCAGAGAAACAGCTTTCATCTGCTTTCCTTTTTTATTTGCAATGTTTTGATTTCTCATGTTCAACTGCATTCTACATACCTTTGGGGTATTTATTTTCATTACACGAATCCACTGCCAGCTCAAATTGCATTTGCCGAGGCTTTATTCCCTTTTGATTTATGCAGTTGCATTAACATCGGCGTGTTTGATTTCGATTTCGATTTATATTTTCATTTGCATTTCCGTCTGATTTGATTTGATTTTTTACTGCTTTTTTACTGCCGTGTTTTCTGGTTGTTCTGTTTCTGTTTTTTCTAGCGATTTACCTTATCTCTCGATTAGACTAATTATGCTCGCTTACATCGCTTATTTCGATAGAAGCTTAACATTAATTATTCCCAGTGCTCCGCAGCACGGAAAATAGATTTATTTGTTGACTTGTTTGCTATTTAATGTGTTTAAATAGAACTACAAAAAAGCTCATGCGTGTTTTGTTCGATTTGTTTTCAAGTGTTGCAAGTGTTGCAAGTGCTGTTCAGCTTTAAGCCGCGCAACTCGTGTCTGTTGTCTGTGTCTGGTTTTTAAGCATAGGCGCAGAAATATTTGCTACACACAGAGAGAGCAAGAATCCCTAATAAACATTTATACAACTCGGGTGTACGACATCGATTTGCGGGTTTTATTTTGGGGCAGAGTGTTTCGACTACCAGTGATCTCTAAAAAATAACTTGATTTTCTTGACATCTGGACATCTTTGCATTCGCTCTAATTAAAATGGACACAAATATTTGCACAGACGTAATCGTAATCGCTCAATAAATAGTTATGTATATTCGAGTTTTTCTGTTGTTTGGTTTGGTTTTCGTGTCGATTGTGGCAGGTACCTGATACTTAAATATCAATATCAATAAGTTGTGGGGCAAAGTGGCAGGGACATCTGCAAACTGACGACTGAAGCAAAAAGAAAGGGAGTTTAGAGGTTTCGGCCTTATTCGCTTGCGTGTAAAAGCGCCTAAAAGCGAGCTATGCGAACTACAGCAAAAATGTTATTGTATATATAATCGCAATACAGTTATACAAATACACAGATAAATACGCAAAAAGGTTCAGCCTACACACAAATATATAGATATATAGATATATATATATATATATAATATATATATAGATTCATATTCTAGCTTGTAAATATGGATTTTTAAACTATCCTTAGCCTACGTTGAGTTTTGACTTAGCTTTGGTTTCCTTTACGTTTGGTTTCATTGTTTTTTAACACTTAGGGTTTTTGGCAATTGGAGCTCCGGCCTTGCCAACTTGACACGTGGCAATTTGTGGCGCCAAAAGTCTCCAATCATTGGACGAATTGTTGATATACGTTGCGTATCATGCTCAAAGTGAGTGAATAAGAGGGATAGAGCCGTAGCACGAGTGGGTCAGTGGGTGGAGTTAGTGAGAGAGAAAGATAGAGAGATTTAGGGGCTTAGTTCCTTAGATTAGCGTAGAGTTGGTAAACTCGGTTTTTGGACGAGTCGGCTAAGTGGCCAGTGGCACTAATCAGCAGTTTCTAGCACTTATTTAACAAGTTTATTTCGCTTTCGCTAAAAAAGAGCGAAAATATGAATCGCAGTGTGACCAAGCCTCCAGGAGAAGCGCGCTTGAGGGGCAATGTGACCATGCAACGTGCTGGAAACAGGAAATCGGCTTACGAGGCATAAAATCATGTTTGTTTGCCTTAAACAGCTCGTTAAATAATTAACTTTAATGCCCGCCTGTCGTCAAACTGCTGTTCAGTGCCATTGGCCATCGCTCGAAGCTGTTGACTTGCTTGCCTGCAATACAGTTGAGTTGTGCTTATATTTTAAAGCTTAAAGGCAATAGGTTTCGCAAACATGGCCGTTAAAGTACATATTCGTATGTAGTAGAAAAGAGTACCAGCTCGCACACACACACACACACGCAGCCTCGTAAATACTTGTATGTGTGTATACTGTAGCAGCTTACAGTGAGCACTCACAATCACATGCTTCGACAAGCACAAGTTTCAATTTGTTGCACTTTTTGAAGCATTAAGTAGCCGTCCCGGCTTAAGTGTGCGAGTGTGTAAGTGGGTGCCTGTGTGTTGGTGTTAGTACGTGCTGGTGTGTGTGTGTGTGAGTTGGCAAAGCGGTTTAGTTTCATTTAGCATTTAACAGTTACTAGTATTTGGTTTTTTCGCTTATTTTTTCCGGTTTGTTTCCGTTTTTCATATTACACAACACTGAAAGCACACGTAAAGTTTTTTGTTTCCTAGTTTCCTCTTTTTGCCCCTTTTCTGTTGCACATTTAGTTAAAATTACAATTTACGCACTAAACATGCAGAAAATGTCGCTAAACTACGGCAAATGCAGTACGTCCTTAAGGATTCCCCTCCGCCATTAGTTCTCTAAGCCTTATGATCTAGTGGCCTCGGCAATTTATGTTACATTTTCTAAAGACCTGGCGAAATTGCTTTTGATTTTCATTCGGGATTGCACAACAAACATTTGGCTCTACTTAGATGCTAAAAACTTAAGTGCTACTTGCTTTAAAGGACTGTGTCTGATCTTAATCTGATTGCTTTTCTGAATAATATTAAATAAAGATGTTAATTAATTTTAAAAAATATACGTTGCCACAAGGCGCCTTAAAGTATGCAACAGTTTGTGGCACATTGAATTCAGGGAAATATTGAAATTGTTAGGAAAACAGAAAATTCTCCGAATGTAAGAACAGCCACAGTCCCCTAATTAATTTCTTTTCGTTTCCAATGCGGAACAAAAGGTCGGATCACAATTACAAAAGTGGGATGCGGGGCCTTAGGAGTTGCCCAGGTTGGACGGCGACGGTGGCCACTGGCGCTTGATGACCGCGAAGTGTGTCATCTGGAAGGTGTTGGTCACCTGGCAGCGGCGCTCCACGAATCCGGTGAGGCAGTAGCCCATGTTGTAGTCCTCCATCGAGATGTTCGACGTCAGATACAGCTTGAACTCGTCGTTCCACGCGGGCGGCGACTTGTCACAGCCCGCTGACCCCGTCCGGATTGCATCGGCAGGGACTGCGGGCGTGGGCGTGGCAGCCACCGACCCGTTGCCCGCTGCCCCGCCCCCCGCCGGCGATGCAGCTCCTCCGCCCGCCGCCGTCGTCCGGCGAAAGTGTCCGGCAATCAGCAGGGATCCCTGCTGCTCCAGCGGCAGCATCCGGGCCTTCGTCGCGCGCCGCTGGGTTCCGGAGCACTCGACGATGCGACAGCGATTGGGCTGCCAGAAGCAGGGCGTGATGGTCCAGTAGCTGGAGGAGGCGGTCCGCGCCCAGCCCTCCTCGGGATACAGCAGTATCTGAAAGGAGGCGAAAGGAGGAGATGATGAAACATGAGTGCACTGTGGGAAATTATGTGGTCTAAATTGTAAGTTAATAATACACGAGCTCTTCTCAGAGTTTATTGGGAATTTTATACTAGAGTTTCAGTTGAATGCCCATTTGTACTTTTTAGAAACTCTTTACCAGCATTTTTTCTCCGTGTAGCTCTGGCAGACCATCGGAGCCAATTGCAAATTGGTTTTCTGTGTCGCACTTTAATTGAAAATCGTAATTAAAATCGTGCAGATTGTTTAGCCGGGATTTGGAATCGGATTCGGTTGCCATGAAACTGCACCTTAATCAAGTCCACTGCCAGTGTTTATCATTAAGTGGGCAATTATTGCCGAACAGGCTTCCGTTTAATTTGGTCGAATTAAATTGGCATAAAATCGACATGGCATTGCTTTTGACGCTTTTATGCTGCTGAATTTTACACCACCACACAGGACAGCCAGAGCATATAATCTGATTTCATAATTCACTTGCACGCCCATTCACCTGTTGTTCTTAGGCGGTGTCCCCTGTGCATTTGGGCGCTTCTGCTCCATTGCTGGCCAGGCTGCATTTTCGCATTAAATTGACATTCATGTCACTGCCACGGAAACCGCAGTTGGCCAACAGAAGCCCTAAATGAAATTCGTCAGCTAGTTTATCATTGGCCAAAACGACTGTCCTGCGCGTGGCTTCAATTTCATTTACCCATTTTGAATGCGGTTGCTGCGGTCAACGCACGCTGCTCGTTCATAATTAATACATTTCCCAGTCGCTAAATGCCAGACATTTCAAATATTTGCGCACAACGAGGCGTATGCTTAATAAGCGTCCGGCAAACAGGAAGCAGGAGCAGCAGAAGCAGCATGGACGGAGCACGCCGCTCCGAGGGGCTAATCAAACATTGAACTTGGCTTAAAGGCTCCTGCGCTGGCGAGCAGCAAAGAAAACTCCAGCAAATTGAAAAGGGGCGCCAAATGGAACGGAGTGGAGCGGGAAAATCTGGAGCCAAAGTGAAAAGCCAGCGGCCAGTGGCCACCGCAGGAGCCTGGAAACTTAACCAGGAGGCAGCCACCAGCAGGAGCTGATGCTTTTGAAATTGAAGTGGCTGCAGCTGCAGCCACGAGCGAATTCGCCCCGGGGGCCCCCAGTGCTTCCCTGGCTTTCCCTGATTTTCCCAGATTTTCCACGCCTTTGTTCTGCACTTTGACTTTAAAACATAAATTCGCATATGCCTGGAGTTTCGCCAGGTGAATTGCTTTAAATTAATGCATCGCAGGGCACTTAAAAATGCATCCGCTTACGTTTTATTTACGTTCGACTCCGGCTGACCGAAAACAATGAGGCCGATCGATGCGATGGAGTGTTTGAATGGAGATTCCTCCAATGGAGGTGAAAGCCCGGCTACGGTACATTAAGCTGGAAATGGAAATGGGAAATCGCCTTTAACATTAATGAGTATTGAACGCTTTCCCTGCCGGTGAATGCCTGATACTGATGAAGAGGCATTTAACTTATAAACGCGCCGAGTGTCTGCAAAATATTTCCACAATTTCTGAAGCTCTTTAATGGAAGTTGTCTTGTACATCCTATTAACTGATAATTGACCATTTGGAACGTTCACAGAGATTAGAACTTTTTGTTTTACTTTCCATTTTCCCTAGATAATTATGTCATCTTTCTGCTTAAAATTCCAACCTCGTTTGCCATTTGTTTTGCGCAATTAGGAGCGTATTTTTCACGCTACTGCCCGTAATGGGACACCGAAAATTACATTTTCCGCGGAAAAACCAAGCTGATGTCTGGCTATCTGGTTTCTATCTGGCTTTCTGGATTTCTGGCTGCATAAATGGCACATAGATGGCACATCAATCCGGTCCACAAACTGCCCTTGTGGCGAACCAGAGCACGTGCTGCATATTTGTCAACTTGCCCCACATGACGCGATTGGCTTCGCAGAAATTGCGCGCTCGTGTTTGGAAATTATAAAAGCGGGGAAAATGGAACTGTAGCTCCGGCTACGACTGCCTAATAAGCTGCCAAAATGAGCTTAGTGACGACAGATACCCCACTGATTGGTTGCCTTCCTCCTCTCCCCTCCCCCTCTTCCACCACGACTGCCATTGCATTATTCAAAGACGCCAAAAGTGCGCGCTGCCAAATTGAAAATGCAACGGCAGCCACCGATGCACGCAACAAATCGCTTGCCACTATCAAGGGTCATAAAATCCTTCACTGCCACCCGCGTCCTTGTCGCCCCTCACCCCCTCCCTCCTCAACGCTGAGCACACATATTGGCTGTGGGGTTTATGCAGCAGGATGCACCAGTGGTGGCCCCGAAGTCACTAATGCCCACGGTGATTGGAAGTGCGGACATACCCTACATATAAATGAAAGAAATATGTGCTATGAGTTATGCTGTTTTATCTGTATATCTTATAATATATACTAATCTTATATACTTTAAAATTATCCTTGTTTTCTAATTAATTTATTTTATTTGATTAACTGGTAATGGTATACCCTAATATCCCTACTTCAAAGTGACTGCCAGCACCAGCACCCACAACTATTTATAGGGACACGCACACACTCTCACACACTCTCACACACTCACAGTCACACGCACACACACAGGGGAGAGCAGACACGTACACGCTGGAAAATCACTTCCGCTTTTGAGCTGCAACGTTGGCAATTTCGCAGAGGAGCGCAGATAAATGGGAACTGTGTGTGGATGTGGGGCACTAGGAGCACTGGGAGCACTGGGGGGTGGTCCAGGACAACTGGCATCAGGTGGCGAATGCCGAGTGGCGAAATCGAAAACGTGGCCAGGACTGGGTCGTCGATGCCCATTCACATTCACAGTCGCAGTCGCAGGGAACTCCTCCTTGAGGCGTCCGTAATCGATTTCTGCGACTCTGCCCGGGAATCGTTTGTTGACTTTGGGTTTTTATGGCGCGCCACTTTATTGCCACCACAAGTCCACGGCGACCCTATTCCCATTCCCATTCCCGTCCCCGTTCCCATTCCCAGTTGGCTTCTCAGCTTCGGTTCGGTAAATAAAATGCCAAATGGCAAACGGCAATACCCGAACGCGCAGCCTGCGAGGGCGAGCTCCATTGTCGCCAATTGGCAACTTTGTCTATTAATTTGCTTAATGAGTTCGGTGACAAATATTGAACGGCTGCAACTCAGCAAATAGCTGCCAAGTTTGCAGGATCCTTTGGGGTCCCTGGCATCCCTGGAGTCCCTGGAACCCTTGGAACCCCTGGAAACCCTGGATTCCCTATTCCTGAGTCCTGAGCACAGAAACTTTTCTCATTTCGCTCGCCCGTTCGCTTCGCTCGACATTAATTAATTAAGTGCTGCCGCAGACATTTCAACACTTTTGCCAGTCAGTCAGTCACTCAGTCACTCAGTCAGTCAGTCGGTTCGTCGGGCATTACTTAGGCAAATGGTCTCTGTGTGCGTGGGGGTACGAGTGTATATCTCTGGGCACTTCAACTTAATTACCCGCCCTCATCGGCACCCTGCCGATGTGCCTCCAAATCCAGCATAAGCTCGAAAATCAAAGCTTCAACACGATTGTCTAAGCACTTGAGGAGCCCCCGGCCCATCGAGTTCCTTCAAGCCACCCCATCCATGTGGCCCACTCATCCATCCCTGCACGCAACTCCACTCAAAGGTCCTTCGAGGATTTTATGAACACTTCTGATGCGGAAGGGTGGAGCAAGTTTTCCGCCAAGATGGAGTAAGGAGCTTTCTGGAAGATTAAACGTAACCAAGGCGGGCTTTCCATTTTTGTAGAATACTGTGACTTGGTAGCAGTATTTACTATTATAATTATTAGTGGTAAAGGTAAAGTAACATTTCGTAATACTACAGATATTGCACAATATCACAGATTTTTCCATTCCTCCCTGAAAGCAGAGCCTTTGTTTCATCCGGCGAAAAGTGAGCTTTGTGCAAACTTCGCCTCGAGTTCTTTGCGCCATTCTTACGTGTGCGGAAAGGCATTCCACTGAGTTCACTGAGTTTGGGGGAAATTGGAGTTTTCCTCAATTCATTTCGCCGCTTTTCGAGAGCGTAAATGAGTTTTTGGCTGATTGTAAAACTTATCTGCTGGCTTTGTCTTCGATTGCCAGTGCCAATTGTATCGGATATTTCCTGTTTGTGTTTCATTATGCGCCTCACGCGCTCCACTATCCGCATTCGCATCCGCATTCGCCTCGGCATCCTTTGTCCTTCGAGTGGAGCTATTCAGGAGGTCCTGGCAGCTAGGAGACTGGCGAAAGTTTTAATAAGTTGCTCATTAGCACAGAAATGGAATAGCTGCTGCTGCTGCTGGTGTGGCAGGCAGACAAAATAATTTACACGCCAACATCCGTTGCAATTAAACTGCAAGGGTGAACTTAAATTTCCGGGTTAGGAATCGCCGCCGGCTTCCCGGATGGCCAAGACGGCGACTTGGCCTCCCATCTTGCTGCCCATCCTGCCCATCTTGGCCAAGTTTATGGCTGAATGTAGATGTCAACGGATGGGCCCACAGCGAAACTTTGCCCGCCAGTATTTTCTAAATTTAATGAGTTGTATTACGAGCAGCTTAAAGAGGGCAGCCCCCCGGCCCCGCATCTCCCGCTTCCCCGCCAGCCGCAACTTGGTGTAAACTTCTATATGACAAAGTTTCGCTCGCGAGTCCTTGCGGCGTCGCAAGTAATGCACAAATTAAAGTTCTTTGCCAAACTACACCAGGCAGTGGCTGCTGAAAGTTTCCTCCATCCCTCGTCCTTCGTCCTCCAGCCTTCGTCCTTTATCCTCGCAGCGCTAGTTGACATGTTGAGTCGCACAAGGATATGCGTGGCTACAAATTTGATATGTTAGACAAGTCCTGGCTACATGGAAATGGCAAGTGGGATGCAGGATGCAGGATGCGGGAAGTGGAAAGTGGGAAATGGCAGCTCGGGGCTGGATGGGAATCCACTTGCAATCCTCCAGTCGCTCCACCATGGGCGATAAATGCCGGCAAACTTTGCGGAAGGATGCGGAGCAGCAACTATTGGCAGTGCCAGGATTCCCCGGATCCTGAATCCTGGATTCTGTCTCTGGATTGTGGGGTTAATGCGAGCGGAAATATGGATATTGCTTTTAGTTCAGCCATGTAAATGCCGTCGTTTATTAGGGGATTACTGTGGCAGCAGCGGCTACAATGGAATTTAATACTTTTCGGCCTTGAAAGGCAAATTCTCATTTCATTAACATGAAAATCTAATCAAGTTTCCTCTAAAATGTCAAATTAAAATATTTTAAATTTATTTTGCGCATCTAATGGCATTTTAATTTCATTTGAAACCCATTATAAGCCAATTCCCTTTACTTCATAACATTTACTGCCCATTTCCCAACTTAAAAGCTAACAATTTTTTCAAAGAATGCCCTGCAACTTTTTGATAGAAATCAATGCCATACCTCGGCAAATTCCCATTAAATTTAATTTTCATAAATGTTACAGCATTTTGTCATTGCAAAAGTTTCCGAGTTTCTGATTTTCCAAGTCTTCAGGCGACCAGATTTTCCACCATTTTCCAGCGAGGCACACACTGTCATCTCTGTGGATCCCGCGATTCTGCGTTCGCCGGTGTAAAAGATTAAGCACATTTATGTGACAAGTGCGACATCAGCGGAGACAACGAGCAGCGGGCTGAGATGGGGATGTGGATGGGGATGGGGATGGTGATGGTGATGGGATTCATGTCCTGGGGAAGGATACGAGCGACAGTCACGCATGTGCCACAATTTAAAGTTGAGCACTAATGAAATTTGAGCTGCCGCCTTCCCAGCTGCCAGGCAATTGCAGACTTGCAAAGTTATGCGCCACAGCAGATACCAAAAATGGCATCGAATCCGGCAAATCCTGGCACTCCTGCACTGCTGCACTCCTGCAATTTGGCTGGGGAGACGTGTCCTGGGCGCGATACCACGGCTCACAGCTGGCGGAAGTTTGCCCAAGTCCTGTTACCCGCTTAATGCGCGTCAGGAGTGGCGGCTTAAGGTCCTGTGCCCCGAATGTTTCGGCCTCGGATTGTCTCATTAGGGGCAGAGGTCCCGGTCACGCCTCAATTCACAGACTGGGCTCTAAACTTTGCCACCGGGCCAAGTCACCGCGCAGAATAGCTCATCAATAACCCATTTGTGTGGTGCTCAATGGCCCAGGGCGACCGGGAAACGGGGAAACTGGGAGGCTGGTGGGTTGATGGGTCGGGAGTCGGGTCACGACCTTCCCCACGGGCAAACAGAAACGGAACGTAACGGAAACAGCTTTGAGCCCGATATCCCCGTGGACACAAAACGGTGGGCCCCGCCGTGTATTCACTTTGCCATTCAGACGGAGGCCCATAAATCAGGTCGAGGCCCACCCTCGACCAGCTTATAAATCTCCCACATCTGCGCTTTTCATTGGCAATCAACGAATCAGCGAGGAAATGCTTCTTTCAGTTATTTTTAATGAGCGACAGCCCCTGTTGGGAGCTCCATACCCATTACCAGCCCATGGAAATCATCTTAAAGCGGCGGCAAATGCTCACGAATTTGAAAATTTCAGTGCTTCAGCCGGGGCATGCAACATGTTGGACGTGTAATGTATGGCAATGTCTGAGAGACGAAATGAAATGAAAATTTAATAAAATAAAAGTATACGACCAGGCCTGCTGCGAGGGAGGAGCAGAAGGATGAGGAGGAGTAGCTGCTCCTCGGGGCTAAAGACGTTTGCCTTAAATGAAGATGTATGCCAGCCGGGCGTATGAGTAATATGCGCAAATATGCGCATAAAATAAAGCAACTTGTAGCAATTTCCCCTGCTCTCGTCTCCTTTTGCTCGGCTCCTCCACTTCCTTTGGCTCCTCTGGCTGCTCAGGATCCTTTGGGCCGTTGCCACTTTGGTTTCCTCGGCGTCTTTGGCTGGCTTCTTGTGTTTAATTTAGGCAGCCATAAACGTAATGCGGAGCCTCAAGTACTCGCATCCGAGGACTCCCAGTCCCATTTCCATTCTCAGTGCCAGCCAACCGAATTTATATGGCGGCACATAAAACTGGGCAACCTTACCCGCACTCCCAGCCATTCGTGCTTCATTTCCTCGGCATGGCGACATAAAATAGCATTTTATTCGAGACTGCTTTAAAGACCGAGATATTGTCTTTCGGCTCCGGGCATTAACCCATTACACGGCTAGAATTTCCGCTTCGGCAGTGGCACAACGGGCGATAGTATATCAAATGCGGCATTTTGAATTTATGCGCCGTCTTTATGGTACAAGTGAATAAATAAAAAATTTAATAACACATTTTAATGGCTGCATCATGCCGGGCTGCACTCGCGAGTATATCAATGATAAAGATGGCTTGGTATACAACCTATTTGGAATGCGAATCAACAGGGCCACAAGCATCTGTTTCTGTGTCCAAAATGGAAAGACCTTTCATAATTTATTGTTAATGGCATTCTTGCCTGAGAATTCCCGCGTGGAATTACGCTTTCAAGATTGATAACTTTGAATTCAAAGGCATGTTTGTTGCGCCAAGGCGTTTGAAATTCGCGGAAGAGTTCAATAGAAAGGTGGCCCAGTGCCACCCACCCATTTCACAGGAAGTGCAAACAATTTCCAATCACAGCCTTGAAAGCTCCTATCATTGTTCGCCGCCGGGCTAAATGCTCGTCCCATTGCCATTCCCATTCCCATTGCCATTGTGTGCGACCCAGTTGTCCCATTGTGCGATTGCTATTGCGATGTGAGTGCTCGACATCAAAGGCAGGCCTCGTCCTGCGGACGTCCTGGTGGCTGGGTGTCCTGGCGTCCTTGGCTGGCACTCACATTCTGTTTGGCTGCCAGCACGTTAGCATATCACCGATGCCAAGCCATCCATCAAATATCGCGCATCCCAGGCGAGCCTCCCGCGTGCCTCGAAGGATTTCGCAGGATTCCTGGAGGTTCTGCCGGTGACTGCCTCAAAATTCGCCAGGCAGCCCCTTGTGCGAAACGCTTTAAGGACGACACTCTCCGGAGGACATGGAATCTCAACCTATTTCGTTGTCTACCTCATTGAATTAGCCCTAACATGCTCGCTCGAGCGGAGATAATAAATTGAATTAAATTGATGCGCAGGCAAATTGGGAGGCGGACTGCTTTCTCCACGTTGGCCTCTGCCAAAGGAGAAATTCATTTAATTTTTGGCTCAAATGTCTTTTTAATGCTCCTCCCTCGCCCTTGTGGGTGGCCAATATGGCCGGAGAGCCAAAATATTGTTGACAGCACATGTGGCACATGGCAGGAATTGTTTTTTCGGGGCTAATCAAGCGGCAGCTGTGTGCCAAGTGGGGAAGTAGTGGCACAGGAAAGTGGTCCGAAATTCCTTTAAATTAGAGT